>NW_022681463.1:65951100-67151100 GCF_009764315.1 Trachypithecus francoisi | reverse complement strand
AAATTAATGACGTATATAATAATCTTCCCTTTGTAAGTTTAGATTTAACCGCTCAATTATCAAAATTCTCTGAAGAGTTTTAACCAATGTTGGGGTAAATTCATAAAGAGAGTAACTTCCCTACCTATTCTCCCGGAAAATAAGAAAGTGTCAAACTCCAATCAAGAAATGACACTTTATTTTGCTTACAAAACGCCTCTGGCTCCCAAGAACCCCATATCTAATTACCACCATATGTTTGACTTTAGACACTATTAGCAAAGAAGTAAGATTTTAGTCCATGTTTTTGCATAAATCCCATTAAAAAACTTCCATATGCAATTTACCTATTTTAAATGTGCAATACAAAGTTAAAAACTCAGTAAGTACATAGTATTAATTGATGAGTAACAGAAATAGAAATATTCATTGTTCAATTACCTTTAAATGTAATGTGATGCTATTTATAGATTTACAGCTTTAACACTAAAGGCAACTCATCTTTTAGAACCTTAAGCAATTTGTGATTCAGAAAAATATAAAAAGTCAGAAAAATTTGGAGATCTATAAACTATTAAAAAGAAAAACCCACATAGGCTAGAACTGGCTAGTAAGTTTAAATAATAATACTTAATCAAGAAGGCTAAGTTTGAGACATTTTAAAATAAAAGTATGAAACAGTAGCAATATTTTAAATTTAGATATTTTGTAAAAAATCAAAACCCAACCCCCATCTTCTATTTTTATCAAAATTGAAAAATTTTTCTGCTTAGCAGTTCAATGAGGAACAAAAAATGTTAATAATAATAAAAATAATTCTGAAGATCAGAGGATAAGAAGATATTTTGTTTGGTATGAAGGATATAAAACAAAAAAGACTAACAGCAAATCCTAAAGAAAGATTTTAAAAAATCTAGACACTTAGAAACAGTAATGAATTAATAAACTATTAACCAGTAGGATTAATCAGTCTCAGCAGCCACATGTGAAATATGCTTCACATATCTCCTCCAAGATTCTAACCATGAAAATTGGAAAGTAAAACTAAATCAAATATGTTAATGAAGTATCAAAAGTATGGTTTGTGGTGCTGTGAATAGAAATTTCACCTCAAAATGTATTCAATATAAATTTTAAACCCTCACATTAATTATTACCCTTTGAAAAATGCTTATCAGAAAATATAATTCTGATACATTAAATCTCATTTGAAGAAAAACAACTGAAATAGGTTAAGAATGTTATTTGCTAGTTTAAGAAAAAACACATAAAATACACACATGTACAAAACTGCTTCAAATAAATACTTTTAAAACTTTTATTTAAAAAGTTAATTGTATCTATTATTTAACAAATTCTAAGCAATATATAACACCTCTATTAAAATTGTCATAGCTGACAAACTGCCTAAAATGTAACATATCCTTATAAACCAGCATTATACATCTGACAAATAACAAATAATTTTAAGTTCCTTCATATGTAGATACGTTAAGTTACCTCTATTCTAGTTTATTTAAATATTCTTTCTATCCTAAAAAAACTATTTCAGTAAAACAGGAACAACCATGGTATAACTGTATTTTAGGGACAGCTAAGAATTTTTCCCAAAAGTGAATGTTATTTAACCCTGATTGTGCATTTAGCCAAAAACATAAATATTGAACAAAGGCGATACAAATCACTGAAAAAAAGATAAAAATTAACACAATAAATCTCTTCCCCCAAATTCCGACATAATTAACTACGTATCAGGGCTTAAATTTAGATAATCAGGTTTGCAAATTTAAAACAGTCAAAATCTTTACAAAATGTCTTTCAAGGGGTAGTTAAAAGAGAGCCAATCATACATAGCAGTTAAACCCTTTGTTAATTGGCCTCCTAAAATAACATACTCCTAATTAGGTTAAAGTTTCTCACCCTGTAAGAATTGACCAAATACAAGTAAACTGTTAATATTTGTATTGATTCTTCTAGATATGAAATTATTTACTAAGCTAAATTATTAGAAGTTTACAACCTAGTAAAATAACTATAGGAAGAACAATTATGTGATGCTAAATATCTGTGTTCAAAATAAGTTTCGATATCTTCAAAGATCACAAATCATAAACTCTTTAAATTTGGAACAACTCTGTGGATTTATATCTTATCTACCATATAAACTCAAATGCTGTCTCTCTTTTCCTATTTAACTCATTAAGGTTGTTCTAAAGATACGCACTGAAAGTGATAAACTGAATCTGGATTTTTTTCCCCAGACACTCAGGTAACCATATTTTTCACTTTTCATCTTAATGTTCTCTAACCTGAAAAATACTTGTTAAGTCAGGGAGGGAAAAATTGTATTTATTTTCATTCTATTCAAACTAAGCTGCTTTTTCATTAAAAAAAAAAAAATCAAACATATGAAGACATTCTATACCTTATAATTATCTCAATCACATTACAGTATGACACCAATATAAAAGTATTTAAACTTCACCCTTATATTAAACTCTGATTTCTAAACATTTTTACATTTTGTTTAATGTCAACTGTTAATCGATTAATTCCTGGATTATCTACCTAATATCCAACAATATAGAAATATCAAATTTCAGTTTTTAGTATTTTGATATGTATTTCAACATTCACTCTTAAACACATCTCAGAATTCACCTTTAAAAATTTTACATTGTTGGAAGTTAAAAGTAGTTCTATGATCATGATGATATACTTCATTCTTAAGACTAAATAATAATTTTCTTATGAAAACAACTTTTGACATTTCCTCTAAGTATATAAGTATTTTAGGTGAAAAAAATCAAAATAAATTTTGTACTATGTTAGTAAACCTTACTTTAGCAAGTAGTTTTTACATAAACACACACACATGTACATATAAGATTAATACTTTACTATGAAAGAATTAACCAAGTAATACTCAGTAATACTGTTCAATAAGTTCATTTTTACTATACCAGATTACTATTTTAGAAAATTAAAGCTGTATTAGTTAAATACTATCTGAAATTTTCAACTAAAACTATAAAAATCACTGGAGGTTTAGGGATTCTACAATTTTATTTTTAGAGTCTGCAACTTTTGATATTAACAACTTATTTTACTCAGCGTATCTTGAGTAAGACACTAGTAATTTCTGCTTAAGAAAGTGGTTTTTTCAGTTTCGACCATATTGCCACTTTTGGTTAGGGCAGTACTTGGAATACTTTACATTTTCTTAAAATATTCTCATCAATTTTACCTAATTTTGCAGGCTCTACCTACTACTCTACCACCTGTCAAACAGCTAAGCACCAAATTCCATTTGATTTAAACTCTCCATTTTATAAGATGAAAAGTTCATATTTTACTGAGTACACTGTAATAACCTTAAGAAAACAAAAATTACTATATATACATATTTTTGGAATAAATTCAGTTGGAGTTACACCTTAGGATGATGAAAAGAACATTAACTGTATTAAAAAAATCTGGAGTTTTAGTAAGCTAGACAACTCAGCTATGGCCACTTCACATGATGATTTCTGTTTATTAGTAATTATTGATTTTAGTTCACGTAAAAGTTTCAGCTTTACCAATTGTCTAGTCCAATTAATAAATATTGAGAAGGCATAAAATTATATGGTTTTAAAATTCATTAGTATACCTTAATCTCATGTCATATTCCAATGCATTATGTGAGTATTCAATCAAAGAAGTGAGGTTGTTCTCCAGAATTGGTTCTCTGCTACAGGTCAAAACCTGCAATAAAAATGTCATGTATTATAGCATGAAGATACTCAACAGATTTCCATCTCCTGCAGTTCCACAGTTGATCCCTGAACACAGAGGTATGGTCTTCAAAATGACCCCAATCTTGCCAATGTTCAGGGAAGCTCTAACTTGAAAATGTTTTTAAAATAGAAATAACTTGATTAGAAACACCTGTGATATGCTTTATCAGCCGAAGCCTCTTCAAACAAATCAGATTAATATGTTTCTGCTTTCATTTCTCTTTAGGGCATTCATGTTCAAAGTAGTATGGGTGAGTGTGTATGCAGGTAGCTGTTAGAGGACTGGTACAAGAGGGGTTCATAAGGAAAATATCAGAACCGTAGTTTGTACTTGTAAAACTCATAAATTCCACAGTTTAAAAAGTTACTGAAGGGACAGGGACAAAATTTAACTTTCTCTCCAAATTATTAGATGTTTTAAGGATGACAGAATTTACCATTCTTTTTTTTTTTTTTTTTTTGAGACGAAGTTTTGCTCTTGTTGCCCAGGCTGGAGCGCAATGGCACAATATAGAATCATTGCAACCTCTGCCTTCCAGGTTCAAGGGATTCTCCTGCCTCAGCCTCCCAAGTAGCTGAGATTACAGGCCTCCCAAGTAGCTGGGATTACAGGCGCTCGCCACCATGCCTGGCTAAGAATTTACCATTATTTTCAGATTTAGTCTATTGCCAAGCCCAAGTGAAAAACATCAGTATTTCCAAATATTTTAATACATTACAGTCCTAACAGACCAAAATGTGGAGCTTATTTTTTTTTTAACAAGTTAACATATTTACAAATAATAAATGGACCACTAGTAGTCCAAATGGTTTTTTAATGTTTCTAAGTAGCAGTGAGATGTAGCTGAATATATGCTAAGTGTTTTTTTCATGTTTCACCTTTCTGAATTATAATGATTCAGTGGCAATCGACTATATAAAAATATTAAATTACCAAAGTTGTATCATGTATTACATGTAAATCATAATGCTCTGAATAAATTTTCCACTTATATTTAAGAATAGCTTAGGAAAATGAAAGAATAAAAACTAGAAGAACCTTTATTCCTCTGTTTCCAAATATTTGATTGTTTAATGACAAAACCCACACAATCATCCATAACTTACAAACACCAATCCAAATACCATGACATTTTAAAAAATTACAATCATTTATACACAGTCTTCCTCAAAAGATAGTTTTCTATATTTGAGCACTCTGAAAATTAAGGTATCTTAAGTTTAAAAATCATAGAAGGAAAATAGTAGAAAACAAAATGTACTACATGCCAAATGTTAAATTTTTAAATAGTAAGGAGACGAAAAATATTAAGCAATGAGAAGCAAAAGAGGTTTGGGTATAAATAAAATAATAAACCAATGTGTATGATAAAAAAGATGATATTAAAAAAACTTCAAATAGTAAAACTCAAATCTAAAATCTATTACAAAATAGAGCTTCCTATTTATTCTTAGAAACCACTATGAGTTATCCCAGTACAAATTTTCTTTACTGAAATAAGGCAGGATTAAACAAAGGTATAGTAAACTTCTTATAATTTGATAAGAAATATTAATAATATTCAAATATATATTTAATATCAATTCCAATACTTAAAACTTGTCTTTCTAAAAGGAAGATCCTTTAGAGCATCTCTTATACAGACCAAAAAATAAAAACAAAAAACCTGAGTCAAAAAAATAAAAAAAATTCAGTTCCCCACCAGAAAGTAATATTTATATGAAGGATCTACAATCATTTGTACTTGCAAATAACGAGATAAACAAACATATAATAGTAATGTGATATTCTAAAAATCCATCTTGTTACTCTCAAGACAATCATGTTAAAGTTTTAAAATACTGTCACTTCTAAAAATTAAATGCTTAATCTCATTTTCAATGCTTATTTGAAATAAAGTGGTATTTTATTACTGATTTCCTTTGGTGTTATGAGATTTGGGGCTACAAAATTTCAGCAAGTCATAGTTTGAGCTCTAATTATGTGCCAAAATTAGTTGCCTGGCATACAATGTTTCAAAGTTTGCTGAATTAAAAACAAAACAAAACCAAAAACCCCCACGAAACTATATGTATCACAATTTTTTCTAAGATGTGTTTTCTAGTTATAATAAGACCAAAAATCTGTGTCTTCTAAAAAGGGGTTAAAAAGAAATTAATATGTGAATTTTTAAGCTTTATTAGACAAAAGAAAAAAAAGACAAGAGCCAATTTTAGGTAATATTTTAAAATAAGAGAAATTTTTATAGAATAATTTTTCGAAACTATAAATTTATAATCTTCTTTTGAAGAAAACTAATGTGTCATATATAAGAATTATCTAATACAGTCTCTAGGAATTTTTTTTCATTTTGTAAACCAAATCAACTGACCCATATTTCTGGCTTTAAGTATTCTGTGACATTCTAAATAGTTACTACCTACTAATAAACAAACAAACAAAAATATATACAAGTCTCCACAAAACAAAAAAACAAACTACATAAAGCATGATGAAACTAGGAATTCAGATTATGAAAGCTACTTTAAAATTTTTATCCTTAGTTGTAGTTCATGCAAAACATTAAAACATATTAATCTGATTAGAAAAAATATGCAGCGTTACATACAACACTCGAGGCTACATTTTGTAAATGTACAACTAAGGTTAACAGCATTTTTTTAAAAGTCTGAAATTGCACTTTTATTTGAATTTTTAAAAATAGTGTGGAGGTAAACAAATGAAAATCAATGCTACCAGGAAGACTGATACCTTACCCTCTCTAGTCCCCTTTCCCCCACAATATGTAAACATAGCTTTAAAAAGAGGTGACCTATCATAGCAACACCACACCCCGCAGTTGCTTTCCTATGGTAATAAATGACTTTACTAGTCCTTATAATACAAATTACAGCTGTCAATTTCTACAGAGAAATATGGATAAATGCACATAAACATTAAAAAATACACATCTGTTGTACCTTATATCTATATGCCCACAAATCTAAAACCAAAATCTTCCTTTTATATAGCATCACATAAAAGTGAAAATATTTTGAATGCTGTGGATTTTATTTAGGCGCTAGTGTATTCTCAAGTTTGAAGTGATGTATTTTAAATAAAGGAATCACTCACTTCTTTTAAAAATGGCTTATTAAACAAACAATTCTTTACCCATTACCCCCTAAACAAACAAAAAAATCTCATAAACCAAAGTGCTAAAAAAGTATGGTTATACTTAACCAGCCTGGTGGAATTTAAAGCTTGCCCCCAACTCTCCCCAAAACTCACATAATTTGAATGAAAATACAAAACTCAAAACAAAAACCATCAGTAAAAAGCAAAACCCAGGAGTTCTGGTACTTTAGGTATAATTACGTTTAAAATAGAAATGAGATCTCCTATAATTTCATTAAATCAAATTTTATAGAGAAGATAATTAGCACTTTTTATGAAATTTTCATAAGATGACCCAAAATAAATAGCTCTGAACAAAGGTAATGAAAAGGGGTCTGTTATCACAATTCTTGTTATGAGGGCAGTACAAAATGGTATGAATTATAAACTCAGCTATTCCACTTACTAATATAAATTATATTTACAGCCCTACAGAGATTTATAAAAGCCGTAAGATTTTTTATTTGAATATTTTTTAACAATGCATATTTGACTTAATGCGAACATACACACTATAAGCTTCAAAATTTTAACTACTATTCATAAAAGAATATAAACTTCTATTAAATTAAAACAATTCTTTCTTAAAGCATCTACAACTGTTTATCAGTGAGTTTACTGCTTTTCTTTGAAAACCACACCTGCCTTTTATCAAGATGCAATTAAATGGCATGACAAGCTCGGTAATGGAAATATATTGACGGCTGTCTCAAGCAACATCGAACAAAAATCAACTGAAAATCAGCCACATAAAAAACAGCACACTGACACTGTTGTATACAATATATTTCTTCATAATGGATTTATCAAAGGAACGAAATAATATATACGCACCTGTGCTTACCTGTTGTCTAAATTAACATGAATGTCTTGTAAATTAAAGTTTTAGTTCACTGTAGTTACTGAATTAGCAAAATGTCTATTTTCACTAGATGCGAAAAGTTTTTTTAAACAAGATGTTCAATTTTTATGGAAAATGTTAAAAAGATCATTCGTGAACATTAAGAAAATTAAAGTTTCTTTGCATCAAAATAAAAGAACCAACTGTCCGGTAATCTGCATCCAACAAATATATGTAGTTTAAGGTGAAAAAGTCCTATCAAAGGAAAAAAACTAAAATTTTCACTCAGTTTTTAACCAATAAAGAACAATGACAAATATATAAATGTCTTGTAATTTCAACCAGCAGAAACATAATTTTGCGAAAACAGCCTTTTCAGTTTTACTTTTAATATACGTTTGAGAACTACACGAAAATCCTTTCTGAGAGAAAAAAACTATTAAAAACCAACTTTTTTTCTAAACTCTCGTCCTAACGTTTCGTAGCTATTTCCGTGGTTCTCTGGCTAAAAGTATAATTTTTCGTAAAGTCGAGAATTATAAACTAGCGTTCAACATTCAAACCCCCCAAGGCCCGCTTCCTTCCAGCCAATCAGGGGGTAACAAGTCCAGAGTTTAGGGAGCTCCGTTAGACACAATTTGAAAAACATCACACTGCACTCTTCTATTCTCCTCCGGGAAACATTCTAAGCGAGGGCGGGTCCCCTAGTCTTCATAGAATATAAAAAATAAATCAATCGTTATATCAATTCCAGGGGGAAAAACTGTAGGCAGGCAGTCCTAAAGAAGGGTGTCACTGCGGTTCCCAGGAAGCGTTATTCCTCTTTGCGAACAACTGAACAGAATAGCTGCTGCAAAAAGCATCTCCGGAATATTTGCAACCCAGAGCCGTGCGCCCGACACGCAATACACCGGCAAAGGGTTAATCTGGTGGTGCCTCCAGCGCGGAAAAGAACTCAAGATCTAATACATCCTTAACGCGGGATTTTTACAAAGGCCATAAAAGTATTACCTAAAGTTAATGCCGTCACTGGCTCACATTACTCAAGAGCTGTGGAGTAGGAATTGATAGAAACCACCAGCTAAGGGGGGAAAAAAAAATCACCGAAGGGAAAGACAAATAACAACTCTCGTCCCTCCTCCGCAGCGTCAAGAAAAGGTGGGGATGGCAAAATTACCATTAAGTTGTCCGGGTAAAGACTTTTGGGGGAGGAAAACATCAATAGTTAAAACAGATTGCTTTTTTCCTTGCGAAATGTTTCAAACACCGGGGAAGAAAAAAGTCTTCTAAGAAAAGTGCGACTCGGAGGAAATAGCCAGGAGAAGGAAATCGCTAGCTCGAAGCCCCATCTTTCATCTCACCCGTGAACACCCCTCCCCCTTGAGAAAGGACAACGCTGCGAGAGCAAATGACAAAAATCCCCAGAAAGAAGCTAAAGTCCAGCATCTTTCCTAAGAGCCCGCTACAACCTCAAAAGCCTGCCCCTGCCCCATCTTGGAAGCGCGAGCCGCGGCCAGTCCTACCTGCCCAGAGACCTCACGGGG
Organism: Trachypithecus francoisi; assembly: GCF_009764315.1. Taxonomy (NCBI): domain Eukaryota; kingdom Metazoa; phylum Chordata; class Mammalia; order Primates; family Cercopithecidae; genus Trachypithecus; species Trachypithecus francoisi. The sequence goes on along the minus strand of NW_022681463.1, from coordinate 67,141,800 downwards.
ACCCGGCGCGCCGGGGGAGGGCAGCCAGGGCTTGGGAAACTCTCATTCCTGGGGCACCTCACCCTTCAGCGTCAAAAGACAATATAGATAGATGGGTGCCGGGCGGTGGCGGGGGGGACTGTTGCCACGACCCACCGGAGAGACCCATGACTCCGGGTCCTGAGTTTTCTGTCGACCTTAAGTTTCTTGTCACGAGATGACGGCCATCACCGGGTCGGGAAAAAGGCGAGAAAACGCGGCCCCGTTCGGAAATGGGGGAGGGGCGCGCGTCCAGTCCTCCTGTCAAGGAGCGGCCGCCTGCAGAGACCCCGCCGTGCGCCGTCCCCGGCTCCGGTCCCGGGCGGGGGGTCTTGCTGACAGATCCGCTGGGCGGCGGCTGCTCCGCCGCAGCCGGTCCAGGTCCCGCTCAAACTGCAGCTCCCCTCCCCCCACAGCCCCGTGTCTCTGCGCTCCCGCCACATTCCGCTCGCCGCCGCCCACTCGCAGACGCCCAAGTTGCCCCTAACCCCACTTCCTCGGATTTTTCGCGATTGAGACCAGACCCTGCGCCCACTCCCTGCACCCCCACTGCCTCCGGGTCCCACCACTGCCACCTCCCGAGTCCTGCTCTGCTACTTCTTCAGGCTCTTACCGACTGCGCCAGCCTTGGCGAAGCTCCGCCGACTGCCCTTTGCTCCAAGTAATTTTTGGTGATTTTTAAAGTAATTTTTCCGGCGGAGTCATAGTGGTGCTATACTCTCGGACAGGTTATCCTGTCTCTCCCGCTAGATTGATGAGATCAGGCATCACTCGAAAATGGCGCCGAAAGCGCTGAGGCTCCTCATTCAAATTCGTTAGAGCCAACCCCGCCGCCCCGGGGCATGCCGGGAACGCGGGCAGCCTCCACAGCTGTCAATACCGCCTCTTAACCCCCACTTCTCTTGCTGGCCCGACATTTTCGCGCATGCGCAAACTCCAACTCTCGCCCTCCTCCCGCCGTGCACATGCGCAGAATTATCGTTGTGCGCGGCTCTCCCTTTGCTTCTACGGTCGCAGTACTCTTGCTTCTTTTATTGCGCGTGCGTGTGGCGCTTTTGCAAAGCCACGGAGGTGAAATGAACGTAGAGGCTGTGGGGCCGAGGGTCCACTTATAGCTATCAGCCCACAGGCATTGAATCTACGTTGGAGGTAAACAAATACGGGTCCAGCTTAGGAGAAAAGAAAAACGTCTTACAGCCAGTGTCTAAACTCCAAACGGGATGTATCAATGAGACCTTGCATATGGATACACGTGCATTTAAAACGGCCCCGCCGGCGTGCAGAGCTCTTGCCGTTCGCCAGCGCTTTACAGGGGTTATCGCACTTAAGCCTCGGAACAACTTTACCAGGTAGGAACTATTACTGTTCTCGTTTTGAAGACCAGGAAACCTAGGCTCAGAGACATTAAGTAATTTGCCCAAGACAGCACAAGTGGCACAGAAGTGGATGAATCCACATCTGTCAGATTCAGCAGCCCTGGAGTTCTCTACCACGCTGTACGCTCCAACCTGAGCCCACACAGGAGGCGTGGTCTCCTTCCTCAACGGGGGGTGTGTGTGTGTGTGCGCGCGCGCGCGCGCGCGCGCTCGCCTGCCTACAGTTAATGATTAAGTTTGCTGAAGCCCTTCTTTCTGGTCCTAAGCTGCCTATTGCGAAGGCGCTTTCATTGAAACCAGTTTCTCTTACATCTTAACTTGTTCTTAAACTTTTGAGATAGGAATGGGTAGTTTTCTGTGTCACTTAGGTTTTTTTTTTTTAATGGCGTAATAAGTGAACTGAATCCAGCAAAGAGAACTGAATCCAGCAAAGACGAGTTTCTGTTGTGCAACGCATTGGTAAACTGACAGCTACCACGTATTGACTGTGTGCTGTGCACTGTGCTAAATAAATGATTTACGGATTAATCGTGTTTATTGCTCACAACAACCTTATGACGTAGGTATTATCTTCGCTTTACAGATGAGGACACCTGAGGCTCAGATTAAGAAATCTGCCCCAAAGTCTTAGAACTGGTAAGTAGAAGCACCCTATCTAGGCAAACCTGTCTACTTTCAAAAAAATGGGCACTCTGATAGGACAATTAACGATAATAAAGTTGTAAATATTTTAAAACTTTCATTGTGAATGTTAAATAAGACAGTAGATATTAAAGTGCCTGAAGTACTAATAAGGAAGTGGGAGAAGCATAGCATGGTTTGCATTATTGAAGTGTATTGGAAAAGAAATGGATTTTAGCAATTTGAGATCAAGAAGTAACATGGCAGAGTAGTATAAATACACTACTTAATCTCTGGTACTTTTGTGCACTACTTAAGTGGGCTTGACTCTGGAACCGAACTGCCTGGTTTTGAATCCCAGCTCCACAACTTACTAGCTGTGTGGCCTTGTTGGGTAAATTATCTGTTGGACCTTTTGTAAAACAAGTACTATTAATACCTCATTGGATTGTTGTAAGGATGTAAATGAGCTAATATTAAAGGAATTTCAACAGTGCTTGCAATATTAGTAAATGTTATTGTCAGTCAGTCATTGATCTTTTAAACTGGCTTCTTTAATGGTTGTTTTAAAAATCATACTACAGTTAGTGCCATTAGGGGTCAGCATTTTTTTTTTCTTTCTGAGAGGGAGCCTCACTCTGTTGCCCAGGCTGGAGTACAGTGGCGCGATCTTGGCTCACTGCAACCTCCGCCTCCCGCGTTGAAGCAGTTCTCCTGCCTCAGCATGCCATGTAGCTGGGATTACAGGTGCGCGCCACCACGCCCAGCTAATTTTTGTATTTTTAGTAGAGACGGGGTTTCACCATATTGGCCAGACTGGCCTCTAACTCCTGACCTGTCTGTCCGCCTCTGCCTCCCAAAGTGCTGGGATTACAGGCGTGAGCCACCACACCGGTCGGGGTTAGCATTCTTTTTAAAGAGCTCCTTAAAATGATAAATCAGACTGACAAATGATTTTTCCCAAATATGAATAATGATCCCTGTTAGGCAAATAAGGATGTTACTTTATTTTACCATCTCATAAGAATAATAACATGGAAATGGAATAGATTTATTGCTTTTTCTGATTGTTAAAGTTAAAAAACCCAGGCCCATCTAAAATATATAAAGTAAAAATCATCCAAATTTCTAGCATCCAGGGATAACTACATATTGTTTATATTTTAAAAATATACCTGTGGGGACAATCAGCTGGGGGGGTCTGGATAAGTGGCATATTTGGGAGACATGTGTAAAATTGTAATAGAACTTACAAATAAGTAACACAATCTGGTTTCCTCACTGTAGAATTTTTTATCTTAGAGTCCCCTTCTAGATATAATCTGTTAAGAGAATTCTAAAGTGATGATGATAAATGATAACATTTATTGAAGACCTAATATGTGTCAGACAATGGGCTAAACAGGTACATGCATTTTCCCACTGAATCCTCATGTAACTCATGAAGTGGGTGCAATTATCTCTATTTTGCAGAGACTGAAGTTTATGTGGAAGTCATTTTTAGAAGATTTAAGTCCAATTGTGTTTAAAGTCTTATGTAAGAAAAATTCTTTCATGAAAGCTTCTTGATTTGCCAAAATGGGAGAAAACAAAACCAACTAACATACAGTAGTTCCTGTGCCTGAACAGAGAGTCCAACTGTAAAAAATGGTCTTTTGAAAACGAAGAAATTTATGTTTGACCACAAGGGGGTGCAAATTCCTGAGTTACATTTCAAAGAAAAAACGGAAAAAGTGCTTTTACTTCAGACCATTAAATTCGTGGGTTAAAAACTGGTAAGAATTCCTGCCTGGAACTTTAATACCCTAAAAGTAATGTACTTTATAAGAAGAAAGAACTCAATTACTTAGGTGCTCAATTAGGGCAGAAGTGTCAGCTTGCTTTCTTCAATACAGTCAAGAGTTAATCATCCCTCCCCTACCCCTTTCCACTCACAGTTAGTGTCTCTGCATACCCCTCTTTACTTGTCATAGGAGTAGAACTGAAGTCATAATTTAAAATCTGGGGTTTTGCTCTTGGAAACTGAAATGCAGTCACCAGCAAATAGATGGTAAATATGGGTAGTGTGAAGAACAGAGGTCTTGTAATTTCTATGCTTTTTTTTCCTCCTGCTGTTTGTAATGAGTAAGCTACAACTGATGCAATGTTGGCTTCAACATATTAACTTATTGAGATAAAACTGTGAAAGCTATAGGTCTGTTCATCTTTCAAGAAAGAACACAGACTCTTGAAGAAAACATTTGAACAGTAACTTGAAAACAGTATATACTATTGAATGTATTAAAAAGTTTGCTTAGCAGGGTTTTCGGGTTCCTTTTATTTTCCTGTTGGTCTTGTTTCTCTGAGATGGACTTAATTTAAAAAATACATCTTTTTTTTGGAAATAATTTCAAATTTACAAAAAGTTACAATATTAAAAAGAGTTCCAAGAACATCCATATAATTTGCTTGCTCTTGTACATGGGTAAGTTTTCTTTCTCTCTCTCTCTCTCTCTATACACAGTCTATAAAAATACACAGAGGAAAAATACAAGAAAAAAACTTTCAATCCATATCAAGGTTTTATGATTATAGTTAAAAATATACACATCAAAAAGCCAATCTAAAATTTTGCATTGTTGACACTGCGAAACTATTCTTCTAAGGAACATTGGTGTTCTATGAGCTAGTCCGATTTTTGTTTTTTTAAGAGACAGGGTCTCTCTATATTGCCCAGGCTGGCTTCGAACTCCTGGACTCAAGTGATCATCAGTGTCAGACCTCAAGATGGACAACCATTTAATTAGATATAGTATCTTATCTGCTACTGAAATTATATACCTACACAAGATTTACTGAAATTTCTTGGTAAGAATGTGATGAGCTTTCCCCACAAATTTATCCATCTACATTCCCTTTTTAAAATGCAACATTTTGATTTACAGTTATGTTGACAGTATCTTTGTTCTGTCAAGTATCTTGGATAATTTCTTTTCCCTGTAGCTGACAGATTAAAAACAATTCGAAAATTCTCCTCAGAGGTTATTTAAACAGTATATAACTACATGCTTTAATTACTTAGGTATCAGCTTAAGAGAATAAACTGTTTAGAAACAGATTTATTTTGCAGTTGGGTAGATTATTTTAATGGAAGATCAGTACAGGTACTTAATTATCTATAAATGTTTTATGAACAAGAAACTTTTTGTGATTTTTTTAAAGGATACCAATATTAGTTACATGGGGGAAAATTTATACACACATCAGGAAATGTAATTGTTTTGGGAAATTTACATGGTTTAGAGCTCCAATTTCTAGAAGTGGTTAAAACAGATTCATATATAGCATTTTCAACTTTGATTCTCTGAAGATACTGAGTTAAGATTTTTTTTCCTGTATGAGGAGTTATTTTGCTTACAATATTCTTGGCCACAAATCGTGGAACTAAACTAAAATTCATTTACAACTAATAATGATCAACACTTATTGAGGAAGTATGACCTTTTTCATTTTTTTTTTTGAGACAGAGTCTCTTGCTCTGTTGTCTAGGCTGGAGTACAGTGGCATGATCTCGGCTCACTACAACCTTTGCCTCCCGGGTTCAAGCAGTTCTCCTGCCACAGCCTCCCAAGTAGCTGGTACAACACGCACCACCAGGCCCAGCTAATTTTTTTATTTTTAGTAGAGATGGGGTTTCGCCATGTTGGCCAGGCTGGTCTTGAACTCCTGGCCTCAGGTGATCCACCCGCCTTGGCTTCCCAAAGTGGCGTGAGCCACTGCGCCCGGCCGGGAAGTATGAACTTTTTTTTTCACCTACCAATAAGGATTCCTGGAAAGGGATAAACCCATTTGTTTTTGTTAATCTTTCTAAAATTAATGTTAAAATGTTGGCCTTAAATGAGATATTAAATACGGTGTTTTGAAACATTGCTTTTGAACTAATATATACTTTGTAAGAACTTAATAAAGGATTGTAAGAACTTAATAAAAGCCTATTCAGGATTGGAATCATAGAATCTTAAGAGTTAAAATATGTCTCTTCTTACTGCCACCTATTGTCTAAGTGTGAGGCTACTGAGAACAAATTTCTTCCTACCTACTTACGATAACCCTTTAAATATGATCATTATTTTTTTGAATCATGATGACAGCAGAATTCCCACTCCCCAACATCCTTTAATGTATCTTTAATTGTTTTATGATCTTAAACCCTTCACCATCTTGGTTTCCTTCTTCTGGTTATTCTTGTTTATTTAACAAGGCCCCTCTCAAACAGTGACACCCAGAATGGTATTAATTATACACACACACACACACACACACTATATATAGTCTGAAATATACCATGGGTGGGTATTAACTTTTTGTCCTATCCATTACAATTCTTGTATTTGCAGAACAATTTTAGATCATAACAAGGACTCATAAATAATGGAAATGGATGTATTGGAAATTATCAAAAGAAAGTTTTAATGTAAACTGCAGGAGTAAAAAACTTAAAAATTACAACTTATGACTTTCTCAGAGACTATACTGAGTTGGGTTGAATTGGAAGTTGTAGAGGATAGGGAACCAGGGATCTATTACATTCATGTCTTATTTATTTTTAATAAACAGGAGTAAAATTGAGCCTCTGGTCTGTAGGAGATACCACTGAGGATGTGTGATCAGTTGAGCCTCACACTACATTTCTATTCCTAATATATAAAATTTATTTCTTATAGTGCAAATTCCTTTTGGCTAGGAAATTCTTATATGTTTAAAATAAATTAACCTTTTAAGGCAGCTCTGAAGAAGTAATTTATTTTAAATAGGTGAGCAGTTTATAGCTCTTATAGGAATACTTTTTCCTTATTTTTTTATCATAGGATTAAACCCTATGTTTTTAATTTAAGTCCTTTAAGTTTTGCTGTTAATGTTTAATTTACTTGATGACCCCATACTGTTAACTTTTGACCTAGTGACCTTGGGACAGTATATACAAACTGTTTACCTAATTTTAAGGAAACTCTTAAAAAATAAGATAGGTTTGATATGAAACAGAAGATTAAATTCATTTTAACTTTCCATGTAGAAAAATATCGTATGTATGTAATCAAAGAACTTTTTTTTTTTTTTTTTTTTGAGACAGAGTGTCGCTGTGTCACCCAGGCTGGAGTGCAGTGGCTGGATTTCAGCTCACTGCAAGCTCCACCTCCCGGGTTCACGCCATTCTCCTGGCTCAGCCTCCCCAGTAGCTGGGACTACAGGCGCCCGCCACCTCACCCAGCTAGTTTTTTGCATTTTTTAGTAGAGACGGGGTTTCACTGTGTTAGCCAGGGTGGTCTTGATCTCCTGACCTCGTGATCCGCCCGTCTCGGCCTCCCAAAGTGCTGGGATTGCAGGCTTGAGCCACCACGCCCGGCCTAATCAAATAACTTTTTCCCCCTTATTGGAGGATGTATTTTTATCAGCATAGAGGTTTTGTTTTTTGTTTTTTAATAATTAGATGTTTATGCCATTGGCAAAACAACCCAAAGCTGACATGACCGAACTGCAATATTTTTAATAAACTGCAAGACTACTAATATAGTAGGTATAAAACCCTTTTCTGATAAGAAATTTTTTTTTTTTTTTTTTTTTTTGAGACAGAGTCTCGCTCTGTCGCCCGGGCTGGAGTGCAGTGGCCGGATCTCAGCTCACTGCAAGCTCCGCCTCCCGAGTTTACGCCATTCTCCTGCCTCAGCCTCCCGAGTAGCTGGGACTATAGGCGCCCGCCACTTCGCCTGGCTAGTTTTTTGTATTTTTTAGTAGAGATGGGGGTTTCACCATGTTAGCCAGGATGGTCTCGATCTCCTGACCTCGTGATTCGCCCGTCTCGGCCTCCCAAAGTGCTGGGATTACAGGCTTGAGCCACCGCGACCGGCCTCTGATAAGAAATTTTTATAGTGTATGACCTAATGTAACAATTCTCCCTCTACCTTTATTTATGCTCGTTTACTTTCTTTTACAGAAAAATGAAATTCTTAAAGTTTAAGCTTTTAGATATAAAAAATGTTAGTATATACAGTTAAATTAAGTTCAAGGTTTCTTTTAAACCACTTGATGTAATTCACCTTGTACATAACTTTTATTTGCCTTTTTAAAATTATTATTATTACAGCTTTTTTAGACAGAGTCTTGCTGTATCATGCAGGCTGGAGTGCAGGGGCGTGATCTCAGTTCACTGCAACCTCTGCCTCCCTAGTTCAAGCAATTCTCATTCCTCAGCTTCCCAAGTAGCTGGAATTACAGGCACAAGCCACCATGCCCCGCTAATTTTTGTATTTTTAGTACAGACAGGGTTTCTCCATGTTGGCCAGGCTGGTCTCAAACTCCTGATCTCAAGTGATCCTCCTGCCTCAGCCTCCTAAAGTGCTGGGATTATAGGCATGAGCCATGGCACCCACCTTATTTGCCCTTTAAACTAGACCTGTGGACTTGCTTTTGAACATTTTCTCCCCTAATTATAAAATACATGTGAATTAAAGAAAACTGAGAAAAAAATCAGGAATGATTGGAAGGCATTGCTTCTGAAGGCCTCTTACCAATATACCTGTCTCCTCATCTCCTTTCCCAGTTGACCAAAGAATGCTCCATGTTTGTCTTTTATGTATATTAGCATGATTGCAGTTCATCCAGTTAGCCGTATTTAATACTGTACTTTGTTTCTCTTCAGGAAAATTACAGTTTGATATCTTGTGGGACAGAAGGTTTCATCTTTCAGTCATCAGAGAGCAAAGTAGGAAAGACTTAGAGAAGCAAAGTCCCTCTGATTCACCTAAGGATACACTATTTTTCCTCTAAGGAGGTCACGAGGGTGTATTTACTTTCATCATTTTGGGGTGAGGAATGGTTAGAAACTGAAGGAGCTTACATAGGTTAAGTATTATCCATGACAGTAGGGTGGGAGTGAATGGAAGCTCATTTATAGCAGTTCTACTTCCTGATTTATGGGTATGTGTGGGTGGTGCGTTTTAAAGAGATTCTGGTGAACTAACAAGGTGTGATAATTGTATTTTGTTATATATCATATTATTGACCCCCAGACTGCTTAACATATAGCTTAATAATTATTACAGATATCTTTAAATATGCCACATTCACTTTATTAAGAAGTGAACTGATAAGCAACAAGCTGCCATGTGCTGAACAGTATTAGGTACTGGGATAAACAAGGGTTTTAAATACTGCGAATAGTGTAAGCTGTATAGCCTTCATGGTTTGCTAATAAGGTAATCTGTTGTCATTTCATAATTGAAATACTAGGGGGAATGTTGTAAAAATGTTGTAAAAATGCTCTTTATTATTGTTATTTAAATGGAAGTATTTTTGTGTGGTTTTATAGTCATGGTGGGAAATCATGAGCTTTTGGACTAGGGCAGTGATGACTGGGATACAATATGAGGGAAAAATCTGTAATGACTCCCTGGTCCCTGTCCTGGTTGTAGAGTGCAATGGTGGTATCATTAACCGGGACAGGGACGAGTGGAGGAGGATCATGGCTTTTGAGAGAGAGAGAGAGAGAGTGTGTGTGTGTGTGTGTGTATGTTTATGGGTGTGGGATGGAACGCTGGGACAGGAGAGGGAGACAAAAGTCCAGTGAGGACATTTTGAATATGAAAGATTAAGCACTCATGGGATACCTAAGTAGGGAAGTTCAGTAAGGAGCTCAATATACACGACTGAGGCTTAGGAGAAAGGCCTGGGCTGGAAATGGATATCACTAAATAGGTGGCAGTTGAGATGCTCATAGAGACTAAACATAGAGAAATGAGAACCAAAATTAGTAAATGGGCAAAGTAAGAGGAAGAAGCAGAAGACTGAGAAGGAATGGCTGAGAGAGAGGGGCAGAAACACCAACAGAGCTCAGAGTTAAAGGAGCCACCCCCCCAGTTGTAGAGACGTTTCGAAAGGAAAGAAGTTAGGAGTGTCAGAAGGTAAAGATAGGCCAAGTAAACTGAAAAAGATAAAAGGATTTGTCAGTTCTGTCATTAGTAATGTTTGCCAGAACATTTTCAATGAAACAATGGTGGCAGAATTCTGTTTGTGTTGAGTTGAAAAGTATATTAAAATAGGGAAGGGGCCAGGTATGGTGGCTCTTGCCTATAATCCCAGCACTATGGGAGGCTGAGGCAGGCAGATCACCTGAGGTTGGGAGTTCGAAACCAGTCTGACCAACATAAAGAAACCCTGTCTCTACTAAAAACACAAAATTAGCTGGGCATGGTGACGCATGCCTGTAATCCCGGCTTCTCGGGAGGCTGAGGCAGGAGAATTGCTTGAACCCGGGAGGCAGAGGTTGCGGTGAGCCGAGATTACACCACTGCACTCTAGCCTGGGCAACAAAAGCAAACCTCCGTCCCAAACAAACAAAAAGAAAAAAAGAAAAAAGAGAAAGGTTACAATAAATGTGTAGTATTTCAAGGCTCTTGACATTTTCTTAAAAACAAAAGATAATTTTAGGGAGGAGGTTACAGAATAGAGGAGGAGATCTACAGGAGAAGAGAGCTTAACATTTTTATAAAGTATGGAGACAGACTCATCAGAGAGGATAAATAAGAAAGGATAAAGTATAGTGAGATCTAATAGGAGATAAAGGTGCAGGTAAAGGAATTAACCTGGAAAAGAGAAAGGATCCCTTTTTCCTCTGAGACTAGAAGGGAACAGGTAAGATAGTTTTATGTATAACTTGTAAATCTAGAGCAGGAAGTTGAGGGAGTTCATAGCTAATAGTTTTACTTTTTATTTTTATTTTCCAATAAAGGAGTCATAAAAGAGATAAGGGTAGAGGTGAAGTAGCAAGTTTGAATTGAAGTAAGATGGTACAAAACATATGCTCTAGGTAGTGGAAAAGGGAATTAACGAGGGAGGAAGGTTGTTAGCAGAAGAGGGTGATGTACCTGAGAACCTAGGCTGGATAGGAAAAGACACGAAACGTGGGAGATTGTAGTTTGAAGAAATGAGAATAGTTAAGGAATGGGTGTCAAAATTAGGTAAGAAAGCAGGTATTTAGGGAGTAATGGAGTAAAAAACTGCAAGAATACGTAGTTGTAGTCAGAGATCCATATATTGGACTCGAAGGCTGTAGAATAATTTCTTGGTTATCAGAAGATAGAGGCTGTAGCTTTGGGTATGGATTACTGAATGAAGTGGTTTTACGGAGTCAGAGTTCATAGTTTTTCAATGGGTTTTCTATATGGACATTGAAGTGGGAGGCGATGGCAGAAAATGCAGGGGAGGTAGATACTGTCAACAAAGAGCCAGAGTCCTCAACAAAAAGGAATGACTGGGTAATTAATAAGAATGAAAGAAAGGAGTAAAAAATTTCCAAGATTGTTTCATCATGCCTTTTTTTTTTCCTTGTAAATTAAAAGACATGAGGGTAAGGAGAGGGTAAGGACTATGTTTGAATTAATTCAACAAATGCAAATATTTGTTGAATTAATAAGTGAATGATAAGCTCATGTTGAATAAGTATTTCAGAAAACTTCAGGTTTTTTTAATTATTATAAGCAATTGGTATTAAAGAAAGTACAAATGAGCAGGATGTAGGAAAAAATAATCCCATCACCCTGAAATACCTACCCCCAACACCCTTTGTTATTAAACTTTTTGTTTAAATCTGTTTGTTGTTCATATATTTTTTTTCCTAGCAATATTCAGTTGTATACTTTAATGTCTAAGTATTTTCTTATGGAATATAAGGATGTACTATAATGTAAGCAGTTCCTTATTTTGGGGCATTTATATTGATTCCACCCAAGTTTCTTCTACGAGTAAAACGAAAAATCTAATAGCTTTTTTTTTTTTTTTTTGACAGAGTTCGTTCTTGTCACCCCAGGCTGGAGTGCAATGGCACAATCTTGGCTCACTGTAACCGCTGCCTCCCAGGTTCAAGCAATTCTGCCGCCTCAGCCTCCTGAGTAGCTGGGACTATAGGCACGTGCCATCATGCCTGGCTAATTTTTGTATTTTTAGTAGAGATAGGATTTCACCATGTTGGACAGGCTGGTCTTGAACTTCTGACTTCAGGTGATCTGCCCGCCTTGGCCTCCCAAAGTGTTGGGATTATGGGCGCAGCCACCACGCCTGGCTAATTTTTATATTTTTAGTAGAGATGGGGTTTCACCATGTTGGCCAGGCTGGTCTTGAACTTCTAACCTTGGGTCATCTGCCCACCTCGGCCTCCCAAAGTGCTGGGATTATAGGTGTGTGCCACCACGCCCAGCATAATAGCTAAATTTTTGCCTTACTATAAGGATTCTTAGAAGTAGATTTTCTAGTGTGGCTTCATAGAGATCCTATTTATCTTTATTTTACAGCCATTTCTAACAGGCTTATTTATGTGCATTCCATCCAGGATTGGAATCCTGGACAATGGACAGTGTTGCAGGTATTGACTGATGCAGGCATGCTGACAGCCACAAAAGTGAGAACTGTTAATCATAGGTCCTTCTTCACAAGAAGAATGATGGGTATTTTGAAAACTTGGAATCAAGTATAGTTTTCATGAGCACGGTAACAGATGATTCATGAGCTGAATACAGGATACAGTAGTCAATTCAGAAATGCATATTCAAATTAAATAAAAACCTCTTATAATAGTCTATATTTGTTGATAATATTGAACTTTAGTAGAGGTTTTTTTCCATACATTTTAAAACTGTGGCAAAATACTTCATAAAGTTTATCAACTTAACCATTTTTAAGTGTATACTTCAGTGGTATTAAATACATTCATTATGTTGTAACCATCACCACCATTCATCTTTGTAACTAGTAGAGGTATTAATATACCAGTCTTGAATAGTCATCAAAGTCACTCTACCTCAAACTTTTCCACAAAAGTATGGTTAATAGCAGAGAGGAGTGAACAACGGCCTTAAAAACTTGGTCCCAAGCTAGAATTCTTTTTAGCTTCATGTTTTGTCTTAGATTTAATATAAACGTAGTGTTACTTACCATAATGTTCCTATATTTAGTAAAAATATAATGATTATACATTTTTTCAAAATCTCTGATGGAGGCTGATCTCTAAGGAGATGCCCCATGTTTTTTCAGTGGCTTTTAACTCCTGCTGGCACACCAAAAGTCCCCCTTGCCCCAAGCAGGACTTTCAGAGGCAAGGTTCTAAGCCATTTCATGGTTGAATAATATGCCTCTTTTCATTTTTCTTTTTCCTTTCTTTGAGACAGAGTCTTGCCATGTCACCCAGGCTGGAGTGCAGTGGCATAATCTCAGCTCACTGGAACCTCCATCTCCTGGGTTCAAGCGATTCTCCTGCCTCAGCCTCCCGAATAGCTGGGATTACAGGTGCCCGCCACCATGCCTGGCTATTTTGTATTTTAAGTAGAGACAGGGTTTCACCATGTTTGCCAGGCTGGTCTTGAACTCCTGACCTCAAGAGATCTCCTGCCTTGGCTCCCAAAGTGTTGGGATTACAGGTGTGAGCCACCACACCAGCTTTTTTTTTTTGAGACGAAGTCTTGCTCTGTCACCCAGGCTGGAGTGCAGTGGCATATTGGGATCTCGGCTCACTGCAACCACTGCCTCCCGGGTTCAAACAATTCTCATGTCTCAGTCTCCTGAATAACTGGGATTACAGGTGCGTGCCACCATGCCTGACTGATTTTTGTATTTTATTAGAGATGGGCTTTTGCCATGTTGGCCAGGCTGATCTTGACCTCCTGACCTCAGGTGATTCGCCTGCCTCGGCCTCCCAAAGTGCTGGGATTACAGGTGTGAACCACCATACCCAGCCTTCATTTTTCTTTTACGGTTTAGCCAAGACTACTTATAGTAGTGTATGTCAAGGAGTAGACTGATTGATGTTCGCCCTCTTCAAATGTGTCACAGAAACTGTGAAATTCACAGAGTAAAAATTTAGAAGTATCCTTTTATATTATATTTGCCCTAGTAATCATGCATACTTCATCATTATTAATGCTATGAGACAATCTTATTATACAAATAAAGAGAATAATTTCACGTGCTGGCTAGGGCCATAGCCCCACCTTTCCAAAGAGTATTAACTTTTCAACTATCCAAGCATTATGACTCCAGAGACTTGTAAACCCTCTCAGGTGTAATACATTTTTTTTTTTCTTTTCTTTGAGACAGAGTCTCGCTCTGTCATAAGGCTGCAGTGCAGTGGCGCTATCTTGGCTCACTGCAACCTCTGCCTCCTGGGTTCAAGCGATTCTCCTGCCTCAGCCTCCGGAGTAGCTAGGACTACAGGTGCGTGACACCATGCCCAGCTAATTTTTGTATTTTTAGTAGAGACGGGGTTTCACCATGTTGACCAGGCTGGTCTTGATCTCTTGACCTCGTGATTCAACCGCCTCGGCTTCCCAAAATGCTGGGATTACAGGCGTGAGCCACCGTGCCCGGCCCGGGTGTAATATTTTTGTTCTTCATGCCTGATCCCATTTCAGAAGATTGGTGATTACATTGAAGGATAGTAGCAAAATTGGAACTAAAGTCTGAGTTTCTTAACTCCTAGTTGAGGGTCTTTCCAAATTACACCAAAAGGAAAAGAGTTACATATAACAAGAGATAAGATGTAAGTTATCTACCTGACCCCACAAAACCACTTTAAGCCATCCTAAGAACGGTCTCTTTTTTTCCCTCCCTCTCTCCTTCCCTTCGGCTTTTCTTTCTTCTTCCTACCTTTTTTTTGGGTAACTTCAAAGCACCCCAGTTCTCAGAATTAAAAGGTTAAAAATATTTTAGTACTCTCCAAGATACAAAGTAGACTACTTGAGTGTTTGTTGTTGTTGTTGTTGTTTCTCAAGCTTGGGACATAAAGCTCAGAGCTCAGAACAGTAGAATTTTAGAAAGGAATAGATAGAATACATGAAAGAGGCTGCTGGAATATGAAAAAACTGGAGTAAAAATAAGCAAATCAATACTTCTGAAATGAAGCCTTCATTGGTAGAAAAAAAAATGTAAGTCACAAAAATGAGTTAGCAGAGGTTCTTGATTTCTAATTATTGAAGATTCCTAACTAGTGGTATTCTAATATGCTTACCAAATTATGAGTTGCATTACTTTTTAAAAACCTAAAACCTAGTCAAGAGTTACAGAGTGTCCCTGGTTTATTTTGTGTGGTAAGTTTTCAGTTCCAGTTATTAGGCAAAACAAAAATTTCTAATATGTAACAATGTAAAATAAATGATTGGTAGAATAAAACAAAAGGGGTTCATATAGCTTTTGTACTGTCTTCTTGAAAAAGGCATATTTGGCCATAAAAGCTAATACATACTTTAGGAATGGAAATGATTTAACCTGATTTTTCCAAGTAAGATTTGTTCAAGAATAATGAACTTATGTTGTCAGTTACGGGTTCAAGCATGAATTCACTTTGGACTGCTTCTATTCAACAGTATGCTGTCTATGTGAAGAGTTACATGCAATTAAATTTTAGCATTGGAATCTATTTGAGATAGCATTATCTTTTATATTCAAATGAAAAATTATGGGGCTCTAGAATTAAGTGTTACTAAGCTGATATAGATAGAATAGTTGTATTACAAGGAAAAAAGCAAGGATAATATGTGTATAGGGTTTGAATCATACACTCTCACTAGAGATGTGTTTTTTAAAATTGTGAATGTTTGTTGATTTATTCAAAACCGTTTGAAAATTGTGAGGGAGCCAGAAAAGGGGACAATATTTAGATGTATAATTTAGATGTATAGTTTGCTTGCTTATCAGGGAATGGTTAAGTTCCTTTTTTCTGTATATTTTAATTGGTGAAATTAAGAGTTTTTATTCTTCTAGATTACTTTGTAAAATAACGTGGCATTTTATAGATCTATGAGATAACTGAGGCTCATACATGTTGAGTTTTAATGTGTGGAGGAGTCTGATGTGCATCCAAGTCTGTCTGCCCCTAATGTCTCTGTTTTTAACCACTATCCTCAGAATGAAATACATTCATATAGTAGAGACCAATTCTTAAACAAAACTCATCTTTACTCACAAAATTAATCTGTGAAGTACCCACTGTTCTCAGTTTCTGTTCCTCTCACTTTTTCTTTCTAGCGCTTTGCAGTTTTTAATGAAAGTGATTTTTTTTCTGAAATTATTATTTTCATGTTTTTTATTAGAGGATTAAATTTGTTGCTAAGATCATTTAGTAAGTCTTTTTCAGTCTTTTAAGATTAGACTTAATCTTAAGTCTAAACTTAAAGATTGCCTTGAAGTATATTATTTAGCTATATTGCATTATTCTTCCTTATGTAATGAGCTATAGACTGAGCACTCCTTGACAAATCACAAGAATAAGACCCAAAGAATCAAACTTTTCCAAGTAACTTAACTGCATCCCAGGACAAAACTCAGGAACATTTAGAGGAAGAAAAGAATATCCAGCAGCCAACAGATAAAATTCACAGTGCCTTTCCAGGCACGCAAAGAAGCCAGAAAAATGATCCACAATGATGAGAATAATCAATCATTTGAAAGTGACCTTAAGCAGAGAAAGATGTTAGAACTAGTAAAAACATTGAACATTATTATAACTATATTCTATATTTTCAGAAAGTAGAGACATGAAAGACATTTTTAAAAACTCGATGTGGTTCTAGGGATGAAAACTACAATATCTGAGATCTGCTAATGATATTTGTAGCAGATTAGACATGGCAGAAGAAAAGGTTAGTGAACTTGAAGGATACAGCAAAAGAAACTATTCAAAAATGAAAGAGAGAAAAAAGAATGACAAAAGCATCAGTGAACTATGGGACAAACTTCCAGAATCCTTATGTAAACATAATCAAAGGCATCAAAGGAGAGAAGAAAAGCAGATACAAAAGGGATATTTGAAAAAATAATGGCCAAAATTTTCAAATTGGACAAAAACTATTAACTCACAGATCCAATAACTCAACAAGAAGAAAACTACACCAAAGAATGTCATAATCAAATTATTCAAAGCCAATGATAAAAAATATTGAAAGCAGCCACATGTTATAGAGTAACAAAGATAAGGCTGACAGCAGATTTCTCATTGGAAACATTGCAAGTGAAGAGATAGTAGAACATAAAGTACTGAAAGGAAAAAATGTTAACCTAGGATTTGATACTCAGCAAAATATCATTCAAAAAATAAAGGCAAAAATAAAGATGTTTTCAGACATACGAAAACAAATAATTTTTTACCATCAGGTAGACTGAAGGTAGACTGTGGTAGGCTGAAGATGTATACTACCTTAAGGCAACCAGTAGAATAACAAAACAGTTATAGCTAATAAGTCAACAAAGGAGATAAGATAGAATCACAAAAAAAAAAAAAAAAAGGTGGAAAAAGGAACAAATAAGTGGTGAAACTAATAGAAAAATGGCAAGGCAATAGACTGTAATCATATCAGCAATCACATTAAATGTGTATTATCTAAATATCCCACTTAAAAGACAAAGATTGTCAGATAAAAAGCAAGACTGCTTTTGGACCTGGATGAACAGGAAGCACCATCACGGAAATCGTCTCCTGCCACAACAACGACTGAAAGGTTCAACACCAGGAGCCCAAGAGCCAGGACATCTACTGAAGGCTGTTGGTTAAGCTGTATATGTTTCTGGCCAGAAGAAACTCTACCTTCAACCAAGTTGTGGTGAAGAGGTTATTTATGAGTTGCACCAAATGGCCATCTCTGTCTCTTTCCTGGATGATCTGGAAGATGAAGCTTTCTGGCCAGGAAAACAAAACAGCTGTGGTTGTGGGGACCATAATGGGTTCAGGACGTGCCCAAACTGAAGGTGTGTGCACTGCATGTGAGCAGTTGGGCCTGCAGCCAGATCGCCAAAGCTGGGGACAAGATCCTCACCTTCAACCAGCTGGCCCTGGACACCCTCAAAGGCTGTGGCACCATCCTGCTCTCTGGTCCTTACAAAGGCCAAGAGTGTACTGGAATTTTGGTAAGGCCCTGGGAACCCAGCACAGCCACACTAAGCCCTGTGACCACTCCAAGTTCAAGCACATCAGAGGCTGATGGGCCAGCCAAGGCTATAAAAACTAACCCTGGATCCTCTACTCTTATTAAAAAGATTTTGGCCTGGGCGCAGTGGCTCATGCCTGTAATCCCAGCACTGTGGGAGGCCAAGGTGGGCAGATCACTTGAGCCTAGGAGTTCAAGACCAGCCTGGGCAACAAGTGAAACTCCATCTCTATAAAAAAAATTCAAAAAAAAAAATTAGTTGTGAGTGGTGGTACATGCCTGTAGTGCCAGCTACTTAGGAGGCTGAGGCAGGAAGATCGCTTCAGCCCAGAAGTCAAGGCTGCAGTGAGCCATGATGGTACCACTGCACTCCACCCTGGGTGACAGAGGGAGACCCTGTCTTGAAACAAAAAATTTTGGATGCTGGGGGGAAAATAAAAAACAAGATCCAACTGTATAACGTCAATAAGAAACACATTTTAGACTGGGTGCGATGGCTCACGCCTTTAATCCCAGCACTTTGGGAGGTCAAGGCAGTTAGATCACCTGCGGTCAGGAGTTCAAGACCAGCCTGGTCAACATGGCGAAATCTTGTCTCTACTAAAAATACAAAAATTAGCCATGCATGGTGGCGGGTGCCTGTAATCCCAGCTACTTGGGAGGCTGAGGCAGGAGAATTGGATGAATGCAGGGGGCAGAGGTTGCAGTGAGCAGAGATCACGCCACTGCACTCCGGCCTGGGAGACAGAAAAAAAAAAAAAAAAAAAAAGACATTTTACATACAAAGACATAATAACATTAAGAGTAAAAGGACGACCAGGCACAGTGGCTCATGCCTGTAATCCCAGCACATTGGGAGGTTGAGGCAGGAGGATCACTTGAGCCCATGAGTCTGAGACCAGACTGGTCAATATGGTGAGATCCTGTCTGCACAAAAAATTAGCCAAATGTGGTGGTGCATGCCTGTAGTCCCAGCTACTCGGGAGGCTGAGGTGGGACGATAGCTTGAACCCAGGAGGTCAAGGCTATAGGGAGTGGTGATCACACCACTGTACTCCAGCCTGGACAACAAAGTGAAACTCAGTCTCAAAAACAACAACAACAACAAAAAAAGTAAAAGGATGAAAAAAGATATATCATACTGATGCTAGCATTAGTCAAAAGAAAACTGGTGTGGCTATATTAACATGAAATAAGTAGATTTCAAAGCAAATAATATTACCAGGAATAAAGAAGGCCATTTTATAATAATAAAAGGGCTAGTTAATCAGAAGGATAAAATAATCTTACATGGTTTTATCTCAAATAATAAAGCTTCAAAATATGTAAATCAAAAACTGACAGAAGTGCAAGGAGAAACAGACGAATCCATAGTTATAGTCAGAGATTTCAATACCCCTCTTTAAATGATTGCTAAAACAAGTAGAAACTTACAAGGATATAGTAAACTCAAGCAACACTGTAACCAAACTAACAGTACAGGTTGAGCATCCCTAATCTGAAATACAAAATTCTCCAAAATCCAAAATTTTTTTAGCACCAACATGACCCAATTATCTTGGGTCCTACTCCCAGGATATCTTATTATGTATATACAAATATTCAGAAAATCCAAAAAACTTTGAAATCTGAAACATTTCTGGTCCCAAGCATTTTGGATAAGGGATACTCAACCTGTAATAGAGTATATATTCTCTTTAAAGTACACGTGAAACATTTACCTAAATAGATCATGTTCTAGGCCAGAGGTTAGCAAACTATGGCCCTGAGGCCAAATGTAGTCTGTTTTTGTATAGTCCATGAACTAAAAATGGTTTTTACATTTTGAAAGATTTTTTTAAAAAGGAAGAAAATATGTGACAAAGATCATATGTGGCCCACAGAGTTTAAAATATTTACTGTCTGACCCTTTATAGAAGTTTACCAGCCCCTGTTTTAGGCAATAAAACATGTCTCAGTAAATTTTAAAGGATTCAAATCATGCAGAGTATTTCTTCTGACTACAGTAGAATTAAAATTAGAAATCAATAACAGAAAGCTGTCTGGAAAATCCCCAAATGTTTGGAAACAAAATAACATGCTACTAAATAACCTTCTAATAACCCATTGATTAAAATAGGAGCGCAGTGAAATTAGAAGGCATTTCGAGCTGAATGAAAATAAAAACAAAGCATATCAAATTTTGTGGCATGCCACTAAAGCAGTATGTAGGAAGACATTTATAAGCAAAATGCTTCTATTAGAAAATATTAAAGGTCTCAAGTCAGTGAGCTTCCACCTTAAGAAATTAAAAAAGAAGAACAAATTAAACACAAAGAAACAAAAGAAAAGAAATAATAAAGATCAAAGTAGAAATAAATGAAATAGAAAACAAAGTCAATTGAGAATATTAATGAAACCAAACCCTGGTTCTTTGAGATAAATAAAATTGATAAACTTTTGCCAGGCTGCTCAGGAAAAAAAAAAGAGAAGACACATATTACCAATATCAGGAATGAGAGGTGAAATACGACAAATTCTACAGATACTTAAAGGATAACAAAGGAATATTATGAAAAACCTTAAAAAAAAAAAAGCTCAACAACTTAGATGAAATGGTGAAATTCCTTGAAAGACGTAACTACCAAAGCTTACTCAAAAAGAAACAGAGCCGGGTGCGGTGGCTCATGCCTGTAATCCCAGCGTTTTGGGAGTTTGAGGTGGGCAGATCACTTAAGTCCAGGAGCCTGAGACCAGCCTGGGCAATGTGAAGAAACCCCATCTCTACTAAAAATACAAAAAAATTAGCTGGGTGTGGTGGCACATGACTGTAGTCCCAGCTACTTGCGGGGCTAAGGTGGGAGGATCGCTTGAGCTCGCAAGATTGAGCCCTGATTATGCCACTGCATTCCAGCCTGGGTGAAAGATTGAGACCCTGTGTAAAAAAAAAAAAAAGAAAAGAAAAAATAGATAACCTCCAAAGCTATATATCTATTTTTTAAAAATTAAATTAATAGTTAAAAATATTCTCACAAAACACTGGTGGATTCTTCCAAACACTTAGGGATAACAAACACTGTGTATACCAATTACACACAAATCTTCCAGAAAACTGAAGAGGAAGGAATACTTCCCAATTTATTTTTTGGGGCCAGCATTACCCTGATATCTAAACCACACAAAGCCATTAAAAGAAAAGAAAACTATAGCCCAGTTTCCCTCTTGAACGTGGATGCAATAATTCTAAACTAAACTTTAAACAAGTAAAATCCAACAAAATATAAGAAAGTTAGTATTACTGGATGAGGTTTATCCCAAAAATATGTCATTGCTTTAAATTTAAAAATTAATCATTGTAAGTTACTATATTAAGCTAAAAAAGAAAATCTGATCACCTCAATAGACACACACAAAAAAATCTGACAAAATCCCGTATTTGTTCCTGATTTAAAAACAAACAAACAAACAAAAACACTAACCTTTTAGCAAACTAGGAATAGAAGGATACTTTCTCAACCAGACAAAGACATCTATAAAAATCCTACAGATAACCTTATGCGTAACGATGAAAAACTGCATGCTTTCATTTTCCTCCTAACATAAAGAATAATACAAAGATATTTTCTTTGCTCTGACCACTTTCATTCAACATCAGAGGTTCTGACCAGGGAAATCAGGCAAGAAAAAGAAGTAAACCACATTCAAGTTAGAAAGGAAGAAATACAACTGATGATAGCCATCATTCCTGAGTTCCCCCTGCCTCTTTATAATCCTTGCCTCCTCTTACCTCTCTCCCTAGGAAACCACTGGCCTGTTTTCTGTCACTATAGACCAGTTTGCATTTTCTAGAACTGATATATGTGGAATCATACAGTATGTTACTCAGTTTTTTTTGTCAGAAATTGATAACTTATCTTGCAATCAAAGTTCATATATAAACATTTGATCTTCATTCCATTCCCTCATTAGTCCATAGAGTGTCAATCAATTTTTCTTTCTTTTATTTATTTATTTTAATGAAACAGGGTCTTGCTGTGTTAACCCAGGCTGGAGTGCAGGCTTACTTCAACCTCTAACTCCTGGGCTCAGGTGATCCTCCTGCCTAAGCCTCCAGAGTAGCTGGGACTACAGGGGTGTGCCACCATGCCTAGCTAACTTTAAAAAATTTTTTTGTATTGATGGGGCCTTGCCATGTTGCCCAGGCTGGTCTCGAACTCCCGGGCTCAAGACCTCCCAAAGTGCTGGGATTACAGGCGTGAGCCACTGCGCCTGGACTCAATTTCTGTATGATGATGACTTTCACATGTACATCAGCAGGCCAGATAGCTTATCAAGAAAACTTGTCCTCTGTCTTCTAGTAATATCCCACTTAGATCTGACATTAAGTTTATTTTTTTCAAGGTATTTCTTCCAAATTTCTTGGCTATTATTGGTGACAACACAAGTTTTTGGACCTTTAAGTTTAGAATCTTAGGTTCATTTCCTTATTTTATTTCTTCCCTATAGGTAAATGATCACTAAACATGTTACTTCTTATAGTTACTTCTTTGTAAGGCACTGCAGATGTTTCTTTTCATTTTTAAAATTGCCCATTTAATTCAAGCTATTAAATCTCAAGCTTGTACTATATAGCCTCATCCTGCCATACCCATGTCCCCACTAGCCTGTATAAAACATAAAATACTTTGCATCAAACTCTCTGTAGAGAAGTGTTGCTGGGCGAATAAGAAAAACCTGATTGACTAGAAAAAGCAAATGTAAATGTAATCTCCTTTCTTTTCAGTTATTCTACCAGAAAGGAATGAAGAACAGAACCTTCAGGAATTGAGTCACAATGCAGACAAATATCATATGGGAGATTATTGCAAGGAAGAGATTGATGATAGTATTTTCTACTAGTCATTGGGAAGATAAAAGGAGACAGAAGATTGAAGTCTATTCCAGCCATTCTTTCCCTTTTTGCTTCCAAACTCCTCAACTGGGAACCTTCATATGTGTACTATTTATATTGGATCACACAGGTGATTATAAAGGTTCCTAGGAGGCTAGAAGAGCCAACCAACAGAGAAGGGAAAGCAGTCTGTTCTGAACATAGGGACATAAGTTCATTCATGCCAAGTATCTTTCCAGCATGTTTCTCCCACTTAGAAACATCTAGCATGTAAGGCCTTTTAATATTAATATAAGCCCAATACCAGCTCTTTCCCTTTGTATTTCATCTCTTTCTACTCTCCTATTTGTATTTTGTGTTCCTATCAAAGTGTCATACCTGGGAGATGACCTGCCTGTTCCTGTTCTATAACAGTTTTGTTTGCTGCTATGTCTCTAGAACAGTGCCTGGCACACAGTAAGCACTCAATAAACCTTTGCTGAATGAATGAATAGTTATCTTTTCTCTGGCAATCCAAATTCACTACTCCTTAAAAATTCTATGTAAGATTTGCTGACTGGGCACAGTGGCTCACGCCTGTAATCCCAGCACTTTGGGAGACCGAGGCAGGTGGATCACCTGAGGTCAGGAGTTTGAGACCAGCTTGGCCAACATGGCGAAACCTCATCTCTACTAAAAGTACAAAAATTAGCCAGGCGTGGTGGTGGGCACCTGTAATCCCAGCTACTTGGAAGGCTGAGGCAGGAGAATCACTTGAGCCTGGGGGGCGGAGGTTGCGGTGAGCCGAGATCATGCCACTTCACTCCAGCCTGGGCAAAGCAAAACTCAGTCTCCAAAAAAAAAAAAAAAAAAGATTTGCCTATTCCAGCAAACTTCTGCCCAATATCAATCTAGAGTTAAATAACTTAATTTCCCATATCTCTTTAGCAATTACGTGTAGTTTGCACTTAATTAACATACCTTATTTATGTTACTTCTCACATACACCCATATCTCTTCTGTATTTTAAATCAAAAGACAATGCCTTAAATGTTGTATATATATTATATGTGCCACTCAACAGTGCCTCATATGCTGCAAAAACAAACAAACAAACAAAAGTAAACAATCAGGGTACCTTTTTAAGCCATATTTTCTGAGTCAGTGTGGTCTTTCAAGGGAGTTTAGATAGTCAGGCTCTATTTTTTGTTACTTCACTCCTATAGTACGTGACTTTGTAAATTGTTCCTTCAGTGTTCAATTCAAGTACAAACTAAGAGGAGAAACAGTTTCCTAAAGAAAAACATTTTAAAGTTACAGAGACACCTATGTGTAACATTTCTCCAGAAATATTTGAAGTAATATAAAACTTCTGGACTGGTCAGTTTAAATATTTTCTTGGAATTTCTATAGAAATTTATGTGGAATTATGTTATATTGGAAATATTAAATAAACTATAAGAAGACTCCTACTTCACAGAGAGCAAGCAGGGATATCCTGGATTTTCACAGTATTTAAGCCACTCCTTAGTTGTCTCATGAAGGAATTAAGGTAGTGGAACACATTCAAGGAATTGCTCAGGTATCAAAATAAGACTATACAAAGTGTAACAGTTTTTTCTGTAGTAGATTTTCAAATAGTTAAATTAAAAGACTCTGGCCTCTATTTATCTATCTATACTGTATTCTGGCAGTAATAAAGCAATTTCTAATGATGCCAAATTAACAGCAGTTTCTTTGGCCCTTTCCTTTCCCTCCATGAAAGTTACAATATTAGGTTATTTCACAGGTTTCCTCCATGCCCCCCATACCCAACCTAAAACTGTGTTAGGCTGTCAAAGAAAATGAATCAGGTAAGATTACCATTTGCCTTTATGCAGTCATTCTAAGTACACATAAAATCAGACATTAACATGAAAATATAGGGGGAAGAGAAACATCAAACCATAGAACTGAGTTTTAGTTTTACTGACATTTATATGGCATACTTCCTGTTTTTGATTTCAGAAGTGCAACCATGTAGTGCTTCTATGAAAAACTGAATAGTTGACTACAGTTTGAGGATTATGACAACTTATCCAAAGGAAACAAACAGACCTAACTTACTGCTGTTTTTATTTGTGGAATTGCTATCTTTGTTGTAAAAAGCTGAGTATTTTTCAAACATCATTTAATAATAGGGTAGCCCCTAAAACAAGCAAGAAACTATAAGTCTGAGTTCTGAATTTGACTAGTAATGGAATAAGAAAACCAAGCCAAACTGCATTTAAATATATATGTAAAGGTAATGCTTGTAAAAATTTGGTTTTTCCTCATTTTGAGATTTCAGTTGCTAGTTGACTATTGGTATGCATTAATTAACAATTCTGCCTAAAGGAGGTAAAGGATAGAGGTTAATTCTTAAATAAAGGTCCCTTTGTTTCACTATTAACTTTTTCTATTTGAAGCATAATTGTGTCAGCTAATTTATTTTTTGGTAACCACTTAGGAATTTGGGAAGGAGGGGGGCACTCAAGTAAGCAAAGACAGCCAGCTAGACATCAAAATCCATGTTCTTACTTCATGGCCATACAGATAAATTTTATTTCCTAGCCTCTCTTGCAGTTAAGATGTGGGCATATGACTAAGCTCTAGCTAGTGGAATGAGAATGGAAGTCAACTACTTTTAAGCTCTTTAAGTCAACTAAAGAAATCAACTTTAAGCTCCTGTCCCTAAAAAGAACTCCCAACAGACTGACCCCTCCAAGGAAACCTTGGAAGTTAGCTCCTAAATGCTTAGGTACAGAAAGACCTTGGAAACTAGTAAACAAGTAGTAAACTTGTTTAGCAAGAACAGCTTTGAGCCACTATATATTTTTGGGATGATCTATTATGGCAATTAGCCTACCCTCATTAATTTGATATATAAAACATATATGCAATGTCCCTATGATACACAACTCCAGTGGTCACCATTTACATGGTAATGTATGCAAATGGGATTTTTCTGAAGCACAACTGAGCGGCTACAGCTATGCATACATATGAATATAGGTAAATGTTCCTCCTAGGAGTGGTAAAATGCTGTAGCTTTGCCATCTAACTCCAGCTTCTCTCATGGGTTTTATTGTGGATGAATATCGATTTGTGTAAAGGAACTTCCCTTCTGTGTCTGTGGTAATAGATAAAGGTGAAATGGATCCTCCAACAAGAATCTTGAGGGGAAAATATATACTTAGGATCAAAATAAGATCTTTCTTGGGTTTGTCCAATAGCGATGGCTACACATTATTCCTATAACCTTTTATCTACCGGCAGGCAGTAGGCCATAATAGTATTAGAAGCCCCTTCCTTTCGCCAAAAAAAAAAAAAAGTACACTGCTTTGAGCAGTAAAGATATTTCACATACCTGCGCTTCATGTTCCTCATCTGTAAAATGAGAGTTGGATTATATCACTTAAAAACTTTCCTTTTTTCACTAAACATTCTCTCATCTATGACTACAATGTCCAGAGCTACTGGTAGAAATTTTTTTTTTTTTTTTGAGACGGAGTCTTGCTCTGTCGCCCAGGCTGGAGTGCAGTGGTGCAATTTCGGCTCACTGCAAGCTCTGCCTCCTGGGTTCATGCCATTCTCCTTCCTCAGCCTCCTGAGTAGTTGGGACTACAAGTGCCCACCACCACACCCGGCTAATTTTTTTTGCATTTTTAGTAGAGATGGGCTTTCACCCTGTTAGCCAGGATGGTCTTGATCTCCTGACCTCGTGATCTACCCGCCTCGGCCTCCCAAAGTGCTGGGATTACAGGGGTGAGCCACCGCACCCAGCCAATTGTTTTGTTTGTTTGTTTGAGACGGAGTGTCCCTCTGTAGCCAGGGTGGAGTGCAGTGGTGCAATCTCCGCTCATTGCAAGCTCCACCTCCTGAGCTCAAGCGATTCTACTGCCTCTCTCTCCCTAGTAGCGGGGACTACAGGCGTGCACCACCAGGCCCAGCTTTTTTTTTTTTTTTTTTTTGTATTTTTAGTAGCGATGGGGTTTTACCATGTTGGTCAGGATGGTCTAAATCTCTTGACCTCATGATCTGCCCGCCTTGGCCTCCCAAAGTGCTGGGATTACAGGCATGAGCCACTGCACCTGGCCAAAATATTTTTTTTGTCTTTTTTTTTTTTTTTTGAGACAGAGTTTCGCTCTTGTTGCTCAGGCTGGAGTGCAATGGCACGATCTCGGCTCACCACCTCTGCCTCCTGGGTTCAAGCGATTCTCCTGCCTCAGCCTCAGGGGTAGCTGGGATTACAGGCGCCCCCCTCCACCACCCACCACTGGCTAATTTTGTATTTTTAGTAGAGACGGGGTTTTTCAATGTTGGTCAGGCTGGTCTCGAACTCCTGACCTCAGGTGATCCGCCCACCTCATTCTCCCAAAGTGCTGGGATTACAGGTGTGAACCACTGCGACCGGCCTATTTGAAATAATTCTTAACATGAGCATTTCTTCAGATTTCAAGTTGATATTATAGAGGCCCAAGTGCTTCACAGAAACTTGAAATTATTTTTAAAAAATGTTTAACTCTCACCAAGGCACAACAGAGGTTATACTCTTCTCCCAAACAAGCTATTAAATTGAAAAGATTTTTAACTCATTCGAAGTTTTTGAGAGTAATTTTATTTATTATTATTTTATTTATTCATTTTTTTGAGATGAAGTCTTGCTCTGTCGCCCAGGCTGGAATGCAGAGGTGTGATCGGCTCACTGCAGCCTTGACTTTTGGGCTCAAGCTATCCTCCTGCCTTAGCCTCCTGAGTAGTAAGGACTACATGTGAGTGCCACAGTGCCCGGCTAGTTAATTTTAAAGCACTGTGTCACTTCTCTGATTTCTATACTTTACTCCATGAGTGGAGAAATAATATCAAAGCTAATACAGAATGTGATAGTTATTGAAATAATACTATAAAAAGTCAAAAACTAGACAGCAGATTTTATAGTTTTTCAGTGAATTTACCAGTTAAAAATCTTAAATTTTACTTTTCCTAATTGTATGTTTATACTGTAATGTTTCAATGTAATAACAATTCATATAATAGCATATTCAGGATCATGGCAAAATCAGCTAAGTCATAGTTAACACACACTCCCTGTCTCTCTACTTATGTAGTGCTAAGTCAGATTTTCAGTATAGCTAACATAAATGATTTTTTGTCTGTCTGCTGGTGGAGTTTTAATCTCCTGGATTTCAACTTTGGTTAAAGCTAAAATATACACTATCCTGACTTTATACAAGCATGAATTGGCTTTAATTCACATTCTTTTGCTGCAGGAGAGCTGCAGAAATATGGACCTCACTCAGGGATGATACTGTTTTAGAAAGGAGAAAGGACAGGCTGTATAACATTGTCCAGAGTGGAGTTTTCATGTTGAGAGAAAGCCATGTATAGGCCGGAGTACATGAGAAGAAGGAATAACAACTTCCCCCCGCCCACACACACACAAAGGAACAAGACAGAAGAGAGAGCCAACAATAGTATTTTGACTATTCGTTGACGAGTATGGATTCTAAAAATATCTTGACATAATTGCAGAAATTGAGGAACAATCTAAATGTTTAAAAATGAGGAGACTGATAAATTTTGGTATATCTGTATGTTGGAATGCTATGCAGATATTAACAGGTTTTCAAAACTATTCAGTAACATGCAAAAACGGTCATTATAAACTACTGAGTGACAAAAATAAGATATAAAACTGTAGTAATTAGCAACTATATATTTTAAATACAGGAAGGAAACATGAGTGTTAACATTGGTTTTTCTCTGGCTGGTGGGATTACAGATGACAATACTTTTGTGGTTTCCAACATTTCTCTAGTTAACACATTCTGTTTACAATTTTAAAACATTACTTTCAAAGAAAAAATGTGATATATGTAAATATGGTTATATAAAATCTGTATACATATGTATTTCATTTATGTATATCAAAACCAGACCAACAATACTGAGTTTGACAGTTTTCAGAGTGACACTGTAACAGAATACTTTTCTTGACCCTCATTTTATGTTGAGATCCTTATGGCAGTGAAAGGACTAGAGAGAGGCATGTACTTTCAGAGTTTCTGAAATGACATGTATAGTATAAAAAAGCATAGAAGCATTCTTCAATTTTAACATCTTGAATTTTAATACAACCTGTTTTGTACATACTAAATGAATGGCTTAGTTTTCCAAGCTACAGCATTGGTGGCCAGTTAGCACTTAGCAATAATATTTTTCAAAGAATAATAAATGAAAATATAGTTGGCCAGGTGTGGTGGCTCACACCTGTAATCTCAGCACTTTGGGAAACCAACACAGGCGGATCGCTTGGGTCCAGGAGTTCTTGACCAGCCTGGGGCACACAGCGAAACCCCGGCTGTACAAAAAAAAACAACAACATAAAAAATGAGCGGGGCATGGTGGCACGCGCTTGTAATCCAAGCTACTCAGGAGGCTGAGATGGGAGGATCACTTGAGCCTGGGAGGCGGAGGTTGCAGTGAACCGAGATCCTGCCACTTCACTCCAGCCTGGGTGACAGAGTGAGATGCCATCTCAAAAAAAAAAAAAAAAAAGTTGGATATACTACAGATCCAAACTATTTGGAGGAATAATTGATTTTCTGGGCAAAACTAAGAAATAGAAGTTATTCATACTATTGACTACAAATTTGCAAATATATTGGATTCTACCTCCCTCCCAAATCAGAACTTTTAATCCTGCAGTTTTAATGCATTTTTCTGGGTATTTAATTTTGTGATGCTTTTCTGGGAGAGACCTAAACTGAGATTTTAAAATTAGTTCTTTTTTTTTTTTTTACATTTTTCTAATTATTTCTATCAATGAAACTGTGGCATATTACAAAATTTCAAGATAAATAATTTTTTTTTTTTTTTTTTTTTTTTTTTTGTTGAGACGGAGTCTCGCTCTGTCGCCCAGGCTGGAGTGCAGTGGCCGGATCTCAGCTCACTGCAAGCTCCGCCTCCTGGGTTTACGCCATTCTCCTGCCTCAGCCTCCCAAATAGCTGGGACTACAGGCGCCCGCCACCTTGCCCGGCTAGTTTTTTGTATTTTTTTAGTAGAGACGGGGTTTCACTGTGTTAGCCAGGATGGTCTTGATCTCCTGACCTCGTGATCCGCCCGTCTTGGCCTCCCAAAGTGCTAGGATTACAGGCTTGAGCCACCGCGCCCGGCCAAGATAAATAATTTTCTGTCATATGTTTCGTAAGTCAAGTCAAAAAACGGTTCTGCAGCTAAAATAAGGTTTAAGGGGGAAAGTGGCAAGCGGCACATTCAAAGTTTATGAGCACAGACTTGGGGAATCAGATAGATGTAGGTTCAAATTCTTATATACTGGGGGTAGGAAAGAAAGATACATAAACAGTGAATTTTAAAGTTTGAAGGGATTTTAGAGATCATTTAATCAAAATCCATTATTTTGCAAAGGAAACTAACACCTGGAAAATTAAATATCTCACCTAAAGTTTCAATCCCAGCATTGCTACTTGTGTTATCTAGGTTTGCTTACTTCCCAAATTCAGCACTCTTTACTTTCTACTACAATATGCTACGTTTGAGGTTGGAGCAGACCAGATTATAGAAAGTACTGAAAATTAGACCAAAGAGTTTGAACTTACTTTAAATCTTTTTTTTTTTTTTTAATTTGGAGGAGTAGGCTGGGCGTCGTGGCTCAAGCCTGTAATCCCAGCACTTTGGGAGGCCGAGACAGGTGGATCACGAGGTCAGGAGATCGAGACCATCCTGGCTAACATGGTGAAACCCTGTCTCTACTGAAAAATACAAAAAACTAGCCAGGCGAGGTGGCGGGCGCCTGTAGTCCCAGCTATTTGGGAGGCTGAGGCAGGAGAATGGCATAAATCCGGGAGGCAGAGCTTGCAGTGAGCTGAGATCCGGCCACCACTGCACTCCAGCCTGGGCCACAGAGCAAGACTCCATCTCAAAAAAAAAAAAAAAAAAAAAAATGGAGTACTAGTACTGGGCACAATGGAATGATAATGATCAGAGTCATAAAAGATGTATAGAGATCCTATGTTTCCTAAAACTTCTGTATCATACTCAGTACAACTTTAAACATTCTTAGGGGAGAACCCAACTATTTCTTTGTCTCATTTAAATAATACTGAGTAATGGAGCTGACTAGATTACAGTTGATAACTATTTTATTTTTTCACTTGCTTTTGTCATTTTATTCCATGACTTAGTGGTGTACATGTGAGCTTAAACTGATGCTGAGCTGGGAGGCAACACTGTTTGGTTTTGAAGAGCAGACTTTTCCTTAAAAGTTAAAACATTAAGAATAGAATCAAAACAAAAACCTTGGGTCTAAATTTGAATGTGACTCTGAACTTTAAAAGGTAGTCCACATAAATTTTTCTCCTTAGATTTATTTTTGATATTAAAATATACAGAGAATTAAAAGTGAAATTTAATTTTTACAGCAAAAATTCTACCAGATAATGAAGCTTAAAAATGCTGACCTTTTAGCTCATTTCTAGGAATTTATTCTAGTTTAGGAAAACAGATTTATGCATAAAAAAGCTCATGGCAATATTATTTGTAAGTAAAGAAAATAAATAACCACTTAGGGAAGTAGTAATCCATACAAGGAACATTATGCAGACACTGAAACTTTTGAGGAGTTTTCAATTTATGATACATTTGAGGAAACATTTATGATACATTGTCACATAAAAAGGCAGTGTACACAAGCAGTTGAAACCTCATCAGCTTAAACAACTGCCTGGAAATATGTCAGCTCTCAACAGTTGCCTCTAAATAAAGGAACTATTGGTTATTTTTTCCTGGTGTCCTTTAAAATATTTTTTTTCTTTATTTTAACCTATTTTCACACTTTCTTCACTTACCATGTACTACTTCTATAATCAGATATGTGTTTATATACTACTATGTTTTCAGTATCATCACGAATATAAATATATGTGTATGTGTGTGTACAAACATTGTCGACCAAGAGGAAAGTTGGTATTACTTAAATCCAAATAATGAAATTTCCAAAAACACATACATATCCTATCACTTATAAAATTATAATGGTATAATACAATGTACTAAGTATTCTGACATAGCAGGCTTTCAGTATGTTAGCTGATGATGAAGGTAATTTGAGAAGGGATACCTCAATTAATTTACCAAGTTCCTTGAGTCTGTCAGCAACTCTCCCACCAAGAATTTAATAATACAATATGACATTAAAAAGTTGGTTTGTGTGGTGCATTTTTGCAAACTATTATTTTGCATTTCTTTTCTTTTCTTTTTTTTTTTTGAGACGGAGTCTCATTCTATCGCCCAGGCTGGAGTGCAGTGCCGCAATCTCGGCTCACTGCAACCTCTGCCTCTGGGGTTCAAGTGACTCTTCTGCTTCAGCCTTCCAAGTAGCTGAGACTACAGTCACATACCACCACACCTGGTTAATTTTTTTTGTATTTTTAGTAGAGATGGGGTTTCGCTATGTTGCCCAGGCTGGTCTCCAACTCCTGGCCTCAAGTGACCCTCCTGCCTTGGTCTCCCAAAATGTTGGGATTTTTACAAGCATGAGCCACTGTACCCGGCCTTAAATGCTAATTTTTGACACACAAAAAAGAAAAATTTGTGCTTACCTTGTTCATTTTGATCAGCTGTGTGAGGTTCAGGTAAGATTTTACGATCAATAAAAAAGGTTTCTTGTGGAAGTAACTGGAAATAAGATTTACCTTGTATGGTCATTATAAGTTTTAGAGCTCATGTATGTAAAGTACCTAGCATAGTGCCTGGCTCACAGGCACTCAGTAAATGGTGGCTATTATAATATATAATATTAATATGACTCCTTTTGTTATATTTCTATACATAGGGTGATCTGAAAAAAATATGAAGTGTAGTACCCCATTTAAAAACATGATTCTGGCCGGGCGCGGTGGCTCAAGCCTGTAATCCCAGCACTTTGGGAGGCCGAGACAGGTGGATCGCGAGGTCAGGAGATCGAGACCAACCTAGCTAACACCGCGAAACCCCGTCTCTACTAAAAAATACAAAAAACTAGCCGGGCGAGTTGGCGGGCGCCTGTAGTCCCAGCTACTCGGGAGGCTGAGGCAGGAGAATGGCGTAAACCCGGGAGGCGGAGCTTACAGTGAGCCGACACTGCGCCACTGCACTCCAGCCTGGGCGACAGAGCGAGACTCCATCTCAAAAAAAAACAAAAAAAAAAAAACAAAAAAAACATGATTCTAGGGCTGGATGCAGTGGCTCATGCCTATAATCCCAGTACTTTGAGAGGCTGAGGTGGGAGCATCACTTGAGCCCAGGAGGTCGAGGCTGCAAGGAAGTGCGATTGTGCCACTGCACTCCTGCCTGGGCAATAGAGTGAGACCTTGTCTCATAAATAGATAGATAGTTAAATAAATAAATAATGAAACAAAAACACATTTCTAGACTTCCAGATAAAATGGG
Organism: Trachypithecus francoisi; assembly: GCF_009764315.1. Lineage (NCBI taxonomy): Eukaryota > Metazoa > Chordata > Mammalia > Primates > Cercopithecidae > Trachypithecus > Trachypithecus francoisi. The sequence goes on along the minus strand of NW_022681463.1, from coordinate 67,108,524 downwards.
GAGTGAAAACAGACCACAGAATCTCTCTGCACATATACTTTACAAAAAGTATACAACAGTATATTTTGTATACTGGAAAAACAACAGTAAGAACTCCTTTAACAGTAAGAACTCCTTTAAAAGAACTCTTTTAACAATAAGAACTCCTTTACAAGCATTACTAGAATCAGCTAGAAAAAGAAAATGTCCACAACCTAAGGCAACAGAGGCCAAAAGAATGCAATTATTTCAAAATAAATTTGGAACAGCAAGAAATGAAATAAGACATAGCTGGAAGTCAAATTCTCACCAAGGGGGAAGACTGGCAGTCCCAGAACATTCCCCTAATAAATTCATTCTTTTCTTCTCCAAAATGATTACGTCCCATCTCTTCTCTCCTAAATCTCCCACATCTCCATGCTCCTCACTTCAAATCTTGTTTCATTGACAAATAGAAGTTGTCACAAGAGAAACTTATCTTCCCACATAGAATCTACCAATGTGCTTTTATCTGTACTCAAATATACTTTCTTCCTGTTACAAAGATCAACTATCCTTGCTCTTATCTAAGGCAAACCCCTCTACTGTGTCCTAGGTCTCATCTTCTCTTGCATATTCAAACATTTTGTTCCTGTGATTATCCCCTCCGTATCCTGCATTCTCAGTTTCTCCCTCATCACCCTACAGTCCATATCCACATCTGCTTAGAAAGGGAATAGGAGGCCCTTTATATCAAAGTTCTTCAAAGACTCGATAATTGCAATCTCCACTTCCTTACCTTACATTATTTCTTGAATCTGTTCCAGTTTGGATTATTGTCTCCACAGCACCAGTTAAAGTGCTCTTGTTGAGATTACCAACTACCTTCTTGCCAGATCATTTTCCTCTTCTCAAATGTTTGGGAGTCCCAGGCATATTCCTCATACCCACCATCAAAATTCATTTCCCTCCAAGGTCATGTCTTCAGTCTCTTGGTGTTAAATACTGTCTACCATCATAGGACTACTAACACTTATATTCTACCCCTGATACCTCTGTTGAGCTCTGGACCCACATACAACTGCTTGTCCAGCAACTCCACTCAGATGTCTAAAGAGAACCTCAAAGCTAGCACATTTAAAACAAATCTCTTGATTTTCTTCTCCTCCACATTTTACTTCTCCCTAAGTCTTCCCCCATGTCAATATATGGCATCATTTCTAGTTGCTATGGGCAAAAATGTAGAAATTGTCCTTAATTCCTCTTTGTCCCAGTTATTAAGCTGTTGTCTTTCAGCAATAAACCTTTCCATACACACTGCTTTGTGATGCTGGGACTGGGACTCTGCAAACTTTATTTCTGCTTTGCCAGCTGAATTCCTGCTATGTTATCAATATAGAGTAGTAGGGGAAAACTAGAAGTCAAGAAGAGGGGAAAATAACTTGCTCTCCCTCATAGGCCTTCTGTACCTGTCAGTGTTGCCCCAGCTATGGGCCTTCACCCTGACAATGGTAGTTAGCTCAGAACTGCAACTATGTTTGGCTCTCCTATACCAGTCCCAACAGACCCTCTCAGGGGTACCAGCAGCTGATGGGCAGCACTTCCTTCTCTGAGGTCAGGGTTCCAGCTCTGCCAAGTCCCTCCTCCTAGCTCCTGGGTTCTAGAAACTTGAGGTCTTTCTGTGTTTACCCAGTACCAGGGGCAGTAGCTGCTTCCCCAAGTTACTCTGTTATCTCAGTGCTCTCTTTTTGCTTTTTTCAGTCCTGTAACACCCGTTTAACCAATCTCTTATACTCAGTGATTACTCTTGAAATACTTAGCAGCAGCCAGAATGGTTCTTCTACAGCATAAACCATCTGCCAGCTCCTCATCACACTTAGAACAAAAATCAAATTCTTTCCTAGGGTGTATAGCTCCTTTGGTGATCTGGCTGGCCTATCCATTTCTCTAGTCTCATCTGCCACCCACTTCCTGTTACTCGTTTGCCTCTAATCACTCTGTCTTGAGCACACTGCCTTCCCACCTCAGGGCCTTTGTATGTGCTCTTCTCGTTTCTGGACTGCCCAGGTCTTTGCCTAGCTCACTGCCTCACTTCACTCAGGCCTATTCTCAAATGTCCTCTTACAGAGGCCTGCTCTAACTACTCTATCTAAAATGCACAATCCTCTCCGTACCCACCCCCTACCCGCCCCAATTCCTTACCTCCATTTCTTTTTCTTATCACTACAAGTTTATTTCTTCCTCTTCCATCTTCAACTGAAATGTAACCTTCATAAAGGCAGGGATGTGATCATATTTACCACTACTGCCTGGCATATATAGTAGGTACTCAAATTCTAGTTAATAAATGAATTTAAGAAATTTTAGAAATTAATAAATTGTAATGAATGTAGTAGAAAAGTACACCAAAGAAATTGCAAAGAAGATAATGTGGAAGTAAGACAAAGGTGACATAATATAAGCTGATCCATCTCCCTGCATATATAATGCAACAAATGAATCAGAAAAGGCAATTAAGCATGTAATAGAGGAGAATTTCCACAAAATAAACAAGTCTGCAGAATAAAATGTTCAATGTAAAATGGACATATATTCAACATAGAGGCATATGCTCATAAAGAGTGAAGAAAAAACTTTTCAAATCTCTTGGCAGAAAACTAAATCACTTACAAGAGGGAGGAAATCAAGCTGGCCTTACACTTCCTCTAAGCAATATTCGAAGCCAGAAAACAAAGGAAAAATGTCTGCACAGTTTTAAGGCAAAGCCAGCACGACTCAAAACTATTATATCTAAATAATAAGTGCCATTCAAGAATTAACAAAAAAAGGCAAATATAGCATCTATGAGTCCATGTAGGGGAAAAAAATCTTCTTAGTAAACAGCAGATAACTAAGTGATGAATCAAAATTAATAAGTAAGATATAGAGAACCATGGCATGTTGTAAGCTCTGGATTTTTAAGTACAGATCAAGATGAAATAACTAAAGAAATGAAAGTTACAAAACAAACATTAAAACTTGAGTTTGTAAAAACAATAACATAACCAATAAAAATATATTTTTCATAGCAGAGTCTGCTGGCATTTCTGAATTTGAAACATGGATTAAAAAGTCTCTAAAGCCTTAATTTTTAAAATCTTGGATATTTTAGGAACTAAGCTTTCTTGTGACAAATAAACATTTTCAAAAGTTCAGTAGTTCCTTCCATTTCTCTTCTACCGAATTAGAATAATTTTAAATTTAATACTTTCCAATTTAAAAGTACTGTGATGTTCTCGGCCGGGCGCGGTGGTTCACGCCTGTAATCCCAGCACTTTGGGAGGCCGAGGCAGGCGGATCACGAGGTCAGGAGATCGAGACCATCCTGGCTAACACAGTGAAACCCCGTCTCTACTAAAAATACAAAAAAAAAAAAAAAATTAGCTGGGCGTGGTGGCGGGCGCCTGTAGTCCCAGCTACTCTGGAGGCTGAGGCAGGAGAATGGCGTGAACCGGGGAGGCGGAGCTTGCAGTGAGCCGACACTGCACCACTGCACTCCAGCCTGGGCGACAGAGCTAGACTCCATCTCAAAAAAAAAAAAAAAAGGTACTGTAATGTTCTCATCTTAAATAAAATGATCTTATTCATAGAAATGCATAGAAATATATACTAAAATGATATTCATTTATATTGATGATAAAAGCTAGCATCTGAGATTTAAAAACTTTCCTGTAACTTTCTATATTGTTTGAATTATTTATAAATGAGCCTGTATTTTTATAAAATCAATAGCCATTATCCATAAAATAGTATCATACACAGCAATGTGAATATACTTATCACTACTGAACTGTACCCTTAAAAATGGTGAAGATGGTAAATTTTATATTTACCATTTATAACTTTTGCCACAATTAAAAATAATAACCTTTAAAAATGCTGTTGTAAAATAGCTAATGTACAATAGCTTTATAGATGAATTTACAGATTCTACCAACATTTGTCTGAACAACTTTTCCACCAAAATGTGAAACCTCAAATTATACCTTTGCATAATACTCTATATTTGCCTATACATTATTTTAGTAAGCAGAGATTATCCACTGGTAGATACTGTTATAACTATGCAAAATGAAGTTACTTATGAAAAGTAACTAGTAGTTTATGTTACTTTATTAACTATCCTTGTGCTATAAAGTTGTAAAATATGTCATTTGATTTAAATATTTAGAAGAAAATATTTTAGCTTTAATGATTTTTTTTCCTAATTGTTAAAATAATATGTGCTCATTTTAGAAAATATACAAAGGTAAAAGTGACCATAATCACAGAATACATTTTCGTGTACTTTTTCCATCCTTTTCCTATGCATTTTACATATACATTATACATGCATTTCCTATGCATTTTACAAATGCATTATACATATATTTTTAAATAAATGAGAAAAAGTTTTATAACCTAAAAATCTTAAGTGTATATTAAATATTAATATTTCTGTCATTAAGTATTTTTAATAGATACATATTTTGTTAGATATACCATGGTTTATTAAACTACTGTCTCACTATTGAATATTCAGATTGTTTCCTCTGTATGGATACTCTAGTGAATATGCATAAATCTCTGATTTCATATCTGATTATCTCCTTTAGATTGGTTCCTGTTAGTGGAACTACTGTGTCAAAGAGCTGGACATTTTTAAGACCCCAGAAAGGTAATACAGCAATAGATAAGACTGAAATTTTTTTTTTTTTTTTTTTTATGAGACCAAGTGTGCTCTGTCACCCAGGCTGCAGTGCAGTGGCATGATCTTGGCTCACTGCAACCTCCACCTCCCAGGTTCAAGTGATTCTCCTGCCTCAGCTTCCCGAGTAGCTGGGATTACAGGCACACGCCATCCTGCACGGCCAATTTTTATATCTATTTTTAGTAGAGATGGAGTTTCACCATGTTGGCCAGGCTGGTCTCGAACTCCTGACCTCGTAATCCGCCTGCCTCGGCCTCTCAAAGTGCTGAGATTACAGGCATTTCAGCCACCTAGCCCAGCCAAGACTGAAAGTTTTATTGCATTCTTAGTGGCACTGGTTATTAGCACTTATTTTCAATCTTTGTTAATCTGACGGGGGAGGGGTCTGTTTCTGTAATTTAATTAGGTAAAGTTGAATTTTTACTCACATATTCATAGGAATAACGTTACTACCTTAAGGACATGTAATTCTTTGTCTTTTACTTAAGAAGATTGCATTTACTTCTTAATGTATTTGTAGACAGAGCATTATTGCTATTAGCTAGCAAGATCATACATTCTTTTTTAAGACCCTAAGCTATGTGATCCTGGTATCCTATTTTCTGTACTGATTTTATTTCTCAATGTGCCAGTTTCACTATAGCACTTTCCAAAATGCTACTAAATGCTTAGTTTATAAGGTTTTAAAAAATTCACTGGATAACTACTTTGAAATAATTTCCTCAACCCTGCCTTCATTCAAAACGTCTGGAGCCAGACTGGCCCTCTTCCAATTTTCTTTCATGTTATCATTACTGTGAAGTCATTCTATAGATAGGAGAGCATTCTGGCATACAGAAAAACAGCATCTGTGAAATTATATGGCACAGTTTGGTTGGGGTTGTTGCTCCTTCAGAACCTCATTATGTAATTTTAGTGTTTACTTAAGCTCTTTTGGGCTGCCTCCATGGTAGCTATGAGCTCACAGAGAAGTAAGTAGTTTGGATCTGATAGCAAAGTCTATCAGTTTATCCTGAATGTTGCATCCTTTTTTTTTTTTTAAATCATTACTGTATGAGAAACTTTAAAAGCAAAGGTATAGTTTCATTTTATTTTTTTAAAAAGCTACTTCAAACATCATTAAGTAATACACCAAAAAATAAAGGGCTCATAAATATACACTTGCTTCTTATCTGGATGTACTTATTTAAAAACCTGTATTCTACAGTGTGAACTTACAATGTGATTTTGACTCTTCATAAATATAAATATGCAAAATTACCAAAATTAGAGGGATTAGCCTTTAGGAAAGTACAAATTATTAAAATGGCCTAAGTACTATATCTATTTCTAAGTAACAGAGGAAGCACATTTAGTATTTCTTTAAAAAAAAAAAAAAAAAAACCACCAAAGAGGTATAAGTTAATATCAGCTTAGGGAGAATTTTACAACATACTAGGTTATAAGAAACGATTATTTAATCTTGATTATTCAATGAAAAGTAGTATTTTTTGATTTTTAGAGGGATAATTCTTGAGCATCTCTACTAAACAAATAATTATATATGCTGGTTTAAAATAAAAATAAATCAGTTTGCATTATAAAGGTGGGAGAAGTATCCATTTTTTTATTGTAATAATCAAGTGTTACATCGCCTTCACAGGAAACATGCATATTCTTATAAAATACTTAAAGCCTCAACTGTTCCTTTAAAATTACTGACTTTGATGAATAAATAAGCCCCAATAAAGTCAATATTGTAACATCTAAAAGCATATTGTCCCTTTTGGGAAATGTCATTTTGTTTTAATTATTATAATAAAATTACTTACTGGAATATTCTCCATAGCATTTTGCTTTTTTATTTTGAGAAGTAAGGACATTATGCCATTGATTGCTAGTGATCCTGTGAGGTCCAAAGTTGGGACAACTCATGGAGGGCAAAGAAGAAAGTTTTCATCACCCTGGAGGTACAGCTACTATGAATGTCCTACCTAGGTTGGCAGACAGGTATGTGTGTACAGGAGGCCTGACGTGGAGGGAATGGTCACAGGGAGAAGGTGGTATGGGAAGATTATGAGACAGATTGCCTACTCAAGTTGGCTCAGGATTAGCTTTGCTGGAACATTTAAATATTTGGGTTTTTATATTTCATTCTAATATAAAAAAGAGGGTATTAGGTTTCTTATATTTAAACTTTAGCTAATGTACAAATGTACTGTTTATTAATCTATTTATCTGAAGTTATGTGTGGTGATTTTAAACATGCTGCAAATTCTTTGACACTCCTACCATTAAAAGGTGGAGTCTAATTCCCCTCCCCAGAACATATATGGTCTTAGTAATTTGCTTTTAACAAACGGAAGTGATGGATATAATTCAGCATGGCTTCTAAGACTAGGTTATAAAAAATGATACAGTTTCGCCAGGTGTGGTGGCTCACGCCTCCCAGCACTTTGGGAGGACAAGGTGGGCAGATCACGAGGTCAGGAGATCAAGACCATCTTGGCTAACACGGTGAAACCCTGTCTCTACTAAAAATACAAAAATCAGCCGGGCGTGGTGGTGGGCCCCTGTCGTCCCAGCTGCTCGGGATGCTGAGGCAGGAGAATCGCTTGAACCCGGGAGGGAGAGGTTGCAGTAAGCCGAGATTGTGCCACTGCACTCCAGTCTGGGTGACAGAGGGAGACTCTGTGATACAGTATCCATCTGGTTCTCAGTCTTAGGACCTGTGGAACTAGCCACCCTGTTGTGAGGCAGCCAGACCACATGGAGAGGCCACGTGTAGGTGTTCTGGCTGATAGCCCCAACTAAGGTTCCAGCCATCATTCAGTATTAACCACTAGACAAGCAAGTGGACAAGCCTTCAGATGATGCCAGCCCCAGCCTTTGAGCTGCCCCAGCTGTCATCCAGTGGATTAGAAACAAGTTTTCTATACTGAGCAAGGTAATGTTGTTTTAAGCCACTAAAATTTTGGGGTGGTTTTTGTACTTGAGTCACTGGTTCCAATAAATCCCTAGTCAGGTTACCTGAAACAGGTTAACCTGTTGGAAGGAAGGAAATGGAAAAGGCAAAGGAAAACCATTTCGTTCCACGCTTGCTTCCTTATTTCCTTAGCCAGATTGTGATTTTAGCACCTTCTGCTACTAACTGTTGGAGATTAAGTGTGGTTTTGAAGTGCAAAAAACACCATCAAGGGGACTCAGTCTATCCCAACTCCTTTCCTTGAGGGCTTGGAGACTGAGCAGGGGAAAGAGAAAGTTTGATTTCTTCCATTTCTCCTTTTCTTCTTCCTTAAGTATCTCTAGTTTCATAAAAAGGGAAAAGCAAGATTTCATCCTCTCCTATCTTCACTGTCCTTCTAAATTCAAGAGAACACAGCTTTTTCAGTCATATAAAGGGAACAAAGCAGCAACATGTTTCTATTATCAAGGAAGCAAGATTTATTCGTCAGTTACATGCTAAGGACACCGCTCTGTCTTTAGTCACTCATCACCGCTCTTCAAAGATTCCTTCTGCTCCCCTTCTTCCCCTGAATGTGGGTATTCCCAGGGTTCCCTCCTCAGGCCACTTCTTACAAGGCACCTTTTGTGGTCCATCTAAGCCCCTCCCATGGCTTTAGCTACCACCTACGTTTTAATGACTCCAGAGAGCCAGACTACCTCAACACCCCCTGCTACCACCAATAGTTCTCTGATACTTCAGATTCTACAGGGACAAAACAGAGTTCCTTCCCCTGGACTTGAGGCCTACTTCTCCTTTTAGTCCACATCCTAAACCAGAAATCTGGGTATCCCTTGCTCTTGCCCTATACAGCCAACCAACCAGTTTTCCCGTTCCACCAATGGAATTCCACCAATTTAATTATTTCCTTGAATTCCTCTTTTCTCTATCCCCACTATCCCTAGGTACACACACAGCTGTGGTCCTAACTGATTCTTACTTAGGTCACAGGCTGTTTTACATTCCATCTTCAAGTCTCCAGGACTTCAACCAGTGTACACCTCAATATGACATTTCCATTAAAAATGGCTCTCCCTTTATTTTAGTCCTGAGCCAGAATAGGAATTTACTCACAAAGCAGAGTAACCCCCCCTAAAATTGTATGCAAAATTTTAGCATAGGTATGTAAGCGCATTTTTTTTTTTCTGGATAAAGAGCCCATTGCTTTTTTTTTTTTTTCCTCAAAAGGTATGTTTTCCCCAAAAACTTGTACGTCTCAGGCTAAAATCCAAATTCTTCAGCATGCAACGTATACAAAGCCCTGCCCGACCTGGCCTCACCTTCCATCTATACTGATCTAGCTGTAGTTCTTCACTACAAGCCCGGGTACATGCCACTTTGCGTGCTCAGCTTCAGAGGCCCTTTCCTTTCTTCTTAACTGGCCTAACTTCTGCCATCCAAGAAACCACACCTTCTTTCAAGAAACACCTCCGGTCACACTACTTACAGAAAGCTGTGCAGGCTAAGCAAACTGAGGGTGAACTCTTGCCTCCCTGCAGCTAACCTGGCAGTTGCTTTCTCTTAACATCTACCTCTTGGATATACAAACTGGGGTAGAGGTGGGAAAAAAGAATCAAAATCATAAAGTGAAGCCAAAACTGTTTGTGTAGCATTTATACACTGTTGAAGAACCAAAGGCCTTTTTTCGTTGTGCTTTTCAGGAGGGAGAGATTGGATTATAAACATGTAATTTATAATCCCCAGATTTTTTATTCTAGATAAACGGCACCCACACCTTCCTGTTATAGAATATTGCATAGTAACTTTCAATATCATTCAGTTTTCTACCTATCCACCACATGATGTGTATTTTACAAATCCTGCAACTAACAACGCAGTTCTCGATAGTCTGCGATGTACTGGGAGGACTGCTCGGTTTTCACCTGAATTACTCTCATGGTTCACACACTAACACCCAAAAAGACAGTCTACGGGTCATAACGTGTCCTTAAACTCCTCCATCTACTCCAGAAAACGTTCTTTTTGAGACAAACTGTTGTAACTAGTTTCCTGGCGAGGCCTGCTATGTCTTATAGCACAGGCTCTAACTGCCAAATCTTTTTCAGAAGCCTTTCAATTGTTGCCTCCAAACGGAGCTCTTTGCAGTCCTCGGGCGGAGGAACGGACGGATTCAAGCGAAGCTTATTTCCCTTCTCCTAAGGCTTCTACCTATAAATAGCGCCCACCGCGCTGAGTCACCAAAACCCCGAGCTTCCCCAAATAGCGCGTAACGACTGCTGGGATCGCGTCCCTCAGGGCTATAACAGACTCCAACCACACACCCGCTGGGCTGGACCGCGGGCCCGCACGGCCCAGCGGGTCTCTCACCACCCGGCGCCCCGGGGACGCGGGCGGGGACGCGGGCGAGGCCGCGACGTCCGGACCGAGTCGAGCCCGCGCGCGGACGGCGCTCTGGGGAAGGAGGAGCTGGCGGGCGGCTGGACCTGGCCTTGACTGTCGGGGTCCGCCCCCGGCCCCTCGGGAGCGCGGAGCTGCGGGGGGCCGGCACCAGCCTCCGCCCTGCGCCGCCGGCTCACACAATGGGACGCGTCGGGAGGGGGCGGCAGCGGCTCCCGTTCCGGTCCCGGGACGGGGACTCCGGACGGCGGGAGAAGCAGTCAGGGGCTAGGGCCAGAAGGAAAACCCCTCTCTCCCTCTGCCCACTCAAACTACGAAAGGGCTCCAGCCGGCGGTACCAGGGGCTGGGCAGCAGCCCGGGAGGGAACGGAAGTGCCACCCCCTGCAGTCAGGGGTGGTGACGTCACTCCTGCAGCCAGCCTGTAGCGGGGGTGTCTGTACATCACATGACCCGGCCCCCCCATCCCCGCCGAAGCCCGCGCGCGCGCTCTCCCCCAGCCCCGACTCCCACCTCTCCCCCACCCCCTCTCCCCAACTTTCGCCCTCCCCGCTCCGGCACCGCTGTCAACAGCGCCAGCTCCGCCCCCTCCCCGCGCCCTGTGGAACCGCCACGGCGGCGCGGCGGGCTCTCGCGCTCAGGTCGATGCTCCGAGAAGCGTGCGTGCCCCGGTCCCACCCTACCCCCCAACTCAGTGCTTGCTGGCTGCGTGGGCACCAGAGCCAAGGGGCACGGCGGCGTGCGGCGACAGCGCTTCTCGCTCCATCCTCCCACAGCAGTTAGAGGACGAGGCGGAGGCGCCGGGTCCGAGCTTGGAGGGAGCGAGGCGCGCGCAGCGGCCTCCGGGCCCTGACGCGTAGCCTCCGGGGGTCGGCCCACGGGCGGGAGAAGCAGCTGGGAGCCCGTTCTCGACCCCTGCCCGGCGGCCCGCGCCTCCGCTCTCCCTACCGCCCCGGTGGCGCACGCCAGTCCTGCCTCCTCCGTCTCTGGCTGCGGCGCAGACACTGGCCATACGACGAGGGGCCAGGCGGGGACCGCCTCCTTGAGGCCCCTCGGCCACCCCTGCCGTGGACTGCTGGGGTTGCAGATTTGGTGGCAGTTGCTGCAGCGCCTCGTTCTATTTTTCCTCTCAGTTCCCTTCTAAAAGTGGAGGCTCGGGGGAGGAAAAAGAAAGCCCACAGTGTTGAAAGGGGCGGTACGGACTGACCTGTCAACGGCGGAGGAGGAAGACCCCCGTTCGGGGCGAGCTCTCGAGCCCGCGCAGGGATCGGAGCTCTGGGCTCGCGCGGAAAGGCGCGGCGGCAGCCGTGCCTCAGCCAGGTGTCCCCCCACGGCTGGGCCCGCGCCGCCGCGCCCGCCCCCTCCCCCGGCGCCGCGCTCCCCGCCCCATCGCCGGGGACCAGGGAACCCCCCGGCTCGATTTTTTGTGCAGTTTCAGCAAAGCTCCGAGGAAGTTGGTCCTTTTGTTCCACTATTTATAGATTGCGTCAACATTGCGAAAAGGAGAAGGCGGAGCGGTGGCCCCTCCCCCTCCCCTCCCCCCGCCGGCTCCTGGGAGAGAAAAGCCCCAGCACACGACCTAAGTACACAGCGCGCCAGCCGCCCGCCCGCGGCCTTCTGCTCCCCGCTTCTTCCCCCTCCCAGCCGGGGCCCGAACGCTGCCAACCCCGTCACGTGCCCGCCCGGGAAAACCAGCTCCCCGGGGCTCCGCGCCGCCCGCCAGGCTTCGTGGCGGCGGCGGCGGCAGCGGCCTCACCCAGCTCGTGGGCTCAGGCCACGGCTCAGGCGTCACGCACAGCGTGGGCACCCACACCCTTGCCACCCGGCGAGGATCTCGGGCTCCGCGACTTGTGGGAGTGCTGCGGAGCGTCCCGAACTTCCGCCCCCTCTCCCCCCCAGCTCCCCAATCGCCGCCCGGCTCGCTGAGTGTGCGGGCATTCGGGCCTCGCCTCGGTGCCGGGAGCCTGACCTGTCCCCAGGCCCCTCGCGCGCCGCTCTTCCAGACATTGCGGTGCTAGCCCCCGCTCACGCGCAGGACTGGGGAGGGCAGAGGTGTGAGGGATGTGGGGGTGGCTCGCAGTCGCTCGCGGGCAGGCGGGCGGAGCGCGGGAAGCGCGGTGCGGGCGTTCCATGGCGCACCCAGACGCTCTCCCTCCTCCGCAGGTGCAGCGAGGCTTTGCGCGAGCTGGAGTCCCCCTTCCCGGACAGCTAGGGAGCCGGGAGTTTGCAGACCGGAGCTACAGTTTGAGGAATATAGTTTTTGAGAAGTTACTGGAAGTTAGATGTGAGATAAAAACAGACGAACTATCGTTCAAAACCTTATGACGAAATGAGAGGCCTTGCCATACCCTTGAAATGAAACTGAGCTCTCTACCGGCCTAAAACCTCTGTTCCTGAGCTTGATGTAAACAAGGAGGGCGGTAAACACCAGAGGAAGGCCTTACAATAAAACCAAGTGCAAGTAGCTCAGTTGAGTGTTATTTGCCTTAGCAGCTTCCCTGAGTGATTTATGTATATTGCTGTTTAACTATACAGGGTGGGAATAAAATAATTTAGCTTCTCAGATCACTGGTGGAAGAAACTAGAGCTGAGCTAGGACGAGGGCAAAAAGCGCGTCGGACCTTTCCTGGCAGCTGAACAGTGTGATGAACAGTTTAAGGTATTACTTAAGGAATTTGGGGAAACCGTTCCCGCGCACAGACCCTCATTCGGCCCAACTGCAGGCCGTGGGGGACTCTTCAAGGACTCGCACACCCTGAGCCGAGCTTCCTGGCTGGGCACTGGGCTCCTCCAAACCTGGGAGCGCTTTCGCTGGGCCAGTCAAGACAGTAGTAAATTTGTCTCTATTTGGGAAACCTTTCCAGGCTTGCCTTTTAAGAGGGAGACTTTAGGTGGTGGGATCATCAGCTGCCAATGTGTGCACTCGCTCTAAAGAAGGCGAGGGGAACCAAAGCGAACCTGTGCGGTGGTTGCTGGGTTGCCAAAACGTGGAGCTTAGTCGACCCCCCAGTTAATCGGACGGCGCTTTGGTCCCCTCACACCTGATGGTGCTCGGAGCCTGGTACCGGAGCTGGCGCTGTCTCCCCTGGTTTCCTTCCAATTTAGGCAAAGGCCCTGGCCGCCGGTCTTCCTGCTTCTGCTGTGCCCTGCCACAGCCCTCCTAAGACGGCGAATTCGTTTCCGCGCCAGTTTTGTTCTGAATATCTACAAACCACTTTTCCTTGCATGAAGAAAACTAGGCAGGGCCCCCTGGCCCGTCCCACACTAGCGAGAGGCAGAGATACCGAGGCCTCGGGCCTCAGCCTTCATTTCCCCGCCCTAGCTTCGGGCCAAGCTGCAGTGTCCCCGACACTTTGTAAGGACACGACACGCGCTTTTCGCCCCTACTTTGTTCTTGCGCAGTCTTACCAGCTGCGGAGAGGAGGGAGCGAAAGTAAAACGAAAGCACCCGGGGCGTATCAGTCGCAATAGCCTCCCCGAGCGCGGCCGTGGGAGGCCAAGATCTGGGGTCGCGAGACGAAGGTGGGGGCCCGAGCTGCGCAGAAACTGGGTGGGGGCGGTCCCTGGAGGGCGCCCGGGAGCTGCTAGAAGTTGTCCGGACCCCTCGTGCCCTTGGGAAAAGCGAACGCGGATGTTAATATACCAACCCCGCAGGGAACTTTTGGCCCGGGTCTTGAGCTGAAATTCCAGACTGAATGGGACCGTGCTGAAAGCACGACGAGGCAAAGGAGTGTGGCGCGGGGGCGAGCGTTGACCCCCGGCTGCGGATCCTCGGGAGAGGCCCGGACTCCGGCTCGCCCAGAGAGGGTGCACGGAGGCCTCCTGGGATTCGAGGCCCACAGAATTGTTGCTACAGTAAAGTTGGATAAACACCCCGCCTCCCCGCAAAAACCAGAGTTCTAGGCTTATAAACACTTCAATAAACTCTGGTGACATCCTCCGCCCTCGCTCCTTGCCCTCGCGGCAGTCACTGCAGTGACAAAGGCGGCCTGCGCAGACTTGGAAGAGGCGCGGCCCGCATGGGCGGCTTTACCGGTCAATGACGTTTTCAGTTAAGGGGAGGCATCTTCAGAGCTGAGGGTAACTCCCCACGGCCACCCCGCAGGTAGGGCAGCCAACCCCAATCCGGTCAGCTTAAAAGTGTCCTCGGTTTCGCCCCCTTTCCCAGCGAACCAACACTGGCAGATTGGCCTGCGAGCCGCTAGCTCTGCTGCTCTCGCACATTTATGTAGCCAAACGGTCGAAAAACCCCATCTTTAAGCCCAATAAACACTTAACTTTATTTAATAACACGTTTTGTTGTGGCAATATTTGTGGATTTTGGCAGTTATTAAAATCTATTGATCCTAATGAGTCAAAAGTGGAAATGCAGTATTCTCAACGAGTAAATTGACTCTGTGCTTCCTATCACTGGCACCTGACGCAGGGCGCAGCCAAGGGCTATTACACCTCTGGCTGCTCGGAGGCATCTTCACACTGCGCCCCCTCGCTCTTCAAACCTGGGAGACTTGTAATTGTGTACCTGTTTGCATTGTTTAGCCTATGCATCGCAGATTATTCATTTTACTAACAGGACTCAAAAACAGCTGTAATTTTCAAAGATGCACGATGGAGTTCGATTAGGCGAACCTCGGGAAGGCAGTCTTGGTTTCCTGCTAATGTTTTGGAGGTAACAGGCAGTAGTCAATGCCAGATAGCTTTGTTGGTTTTTATTCCTCCCCTCTTTACCACAACGGTAAATACCAGAAAGTCCCAACTGTAAAAAGGACGGCCCACTCCGCCCAAATTTCTCTATACGATGTTGAGAGGCGAGCTACAGGTGAAATAGCCTCCTAGGCACTTCTTTTAGAAAAAGCCTTCTATTTCCTCTTTGAAAATACTTAGCAAAAGCTGTTTTTGACTTAACAGACTATAAAAATGCCTGCTTTCACCATGCTCGCCCTTTGGTTTCATACAAAGTCACTTTTCTCACTTTCTTGCAAGTTCTTTTTTTTCCTTTGTAATATATTTTTGAACAGGTTCGATTGGGTTATCTTGTTAAACTGTGCGTCTAAAATTATGAAGTTGATGTTTTCTACTCTCCTTTGTTTAAACAAAAAGGACGCACACGGATGTGAAAGCCCGTGGTTGCCTTTGTTGTGCACCCCACCTTTTTTTTTTTTCTCCGCGTTCACAAATGATGCTCTGCCTGGGCTAGGTTCAGACTTAAGTACCTGAAATGTTATGCGTCTGGGCAGTCCCCAAGAGCTATCGAAAGCCCCAGACTTGCTCACCCCATTGGAACCGGCATCAGAAACCTCGATTTAGAGTCCAATTTGGAAACAAATCCGTGCCTTTCTCGGTGAAATGGGAAGTTGCCTAAACGATGCATCTGGCTTTAGATTTTATGGGGAATATGATCTGGAAAAGGGAACGCCTGTTTCAGCTGGGGCAACACGCCCCGCGTGGGTCCCCTGGGGCTTCTCCTGCAAACAAGGCACGGGATCTCGACCCGCAGGGCCTCAGTCGACCTCTGCGCGCCAGGCTTGGGGTTGACCCCACACCAGCGCGCTCCCTTCCCGGCCTCGCCTGGGGTCGCTAGCAGTGGCTGACGAAGCTTTTCGACCAGAGGAGAAAGTTTGAGGCTGCAGATCACATGTCCTTAAAGGATCTGGAGAGAGGGAGAGGCTCTTTGCAGTTGGTGCCAAGAAACTCGAACACCCTGCTCTCTCCGCGAGGCGAAGAGAACTATCCTGGGGGAGCACAAGTGTTCCCGAGACTTTGCCAAAGTTTCCAGAGTCCGGAGGTAGCGTGCCTCCCACCCCCGCCCACCACCGGGCTATTTCCTAATCCCCTCTAGGCTGCCTCGGGCGAGGACCCAGGCGGGGCCTGGGGTGGCGGGGCGGGGAGAGTGGTGGGGAAGATGGACCTTCTCCGTGGCCGGCTCCTTCGGCAGCGGAAACCTCTGAGGGGTTAAAATGGCGCGGCTGGATGGGCGTGGGGAATGTTGCCAGTGTTCGGTCCCGACGCGGGGGAGAAACGGGGTGGGAGTGTGGGATCCCGGAAAGGGCCGGAAAAGCCGGGAGCACCGGGAGGTGTGAGGCCAGAGTTTCTGCTACTGGGGGCTCTTCCAGGGAAGACGCTGGCGGGAATAGAATGGGGCTGGCAGCAGGGGAGCCCAGCGGTGGCTATTGCACGTCTCGGCCCCCCTGGACAGGGTTATGTCAGGAGAGCGCCCTGGCACCGAGCTCTGGCTGCTGGAGAAGATACTCCCTCGCCGGCTCTCTCCGTGAGCGGGACTGGGCGGGCGCGGAGGCGCGGGCGGTGTGCCTCGCCGAGCCCGGGGCGCTGAGGTCGGCAAGTCGCCTTCGGAACTGGCGGCGGCGCTTCTCCAGTCGACGTGGAAAAAAAACTTCTCAAATAGCACCCCTCGGCCTGCAGTCCTTTAGCACTGGTAAAGTAGATAACCAGGAACTCTGCGGAACGAGGGAAACTCAGTTTAGAACGTCCCAGAGTTTCCAAGTTTGTCAAGCGCCTGGGAATCTTGGTCTCCGCGTGGAGAGCTGCGCCCATTTCCCCTTCCAGAACAAAACTGAAGGCATATTCCTCCAAAGGAAGGCTGGAGTCAGGCCCCACACAGAACACAGGCAGTCCTCTCAGGCCGATCGCGGGCTCGCCTCTCTCAGGGCGGTGGGGAGCATCTTTTCTGAGCAGCCCCGGGAGGGCAGCTCCGGGCGCTCTCCGCGCTGGGCCCTGCCGCGGTCGGTGAGTTACATCAGGAAACGCTTGGTCCGTTTTTCTGTCTCCTAGTCAAAACAATTGGTTGAATCTCGAAATACCTTTTTTGATAGTCCGGAAAAGAAACACGATAAATAGACTCACCATCAGGCTTGCATCAGAGAACCATTTTCCCCAGACTATAGTGAGATTGTTTTTTTCATTAGTTGCAGGAACTGAATTTTTGATGATTTACCTGCCTGCTGCAGTGCCTGACTATATTCTTCTCCCCTCCTTTTCCCCACTTCATCTGGTTGTCAATTCCTTTCCCTACCCCCCGACCTCCATCCCTTTTAAAGCTCCGGGTACTGGAGTCCATCGTATCCAGTTGTGTGTGTGTGTGTGTGTGTGTGTGTGTGTGTATGTGTATCCCGCTAGTCTAGCCCAGCCTTTATCAATGGTCAATATAAGCCACAGTGTTTGCATAGCCCTCACAAAATGGGTCATGTTTTCGGTTCCTTTGATCTGCAGCGACGGAAAAGTTTTGCTTTGCATATTCTCTTTTTTGCACAACGAGTTTAGTGACGGTGCTCTCCTCACAAGTGATAAGTTCCCTCCCCTTTCAAACAGTTATAGGGATCTATTTTTACAGGGACCAAAGAGTTAGGAGAAATCCAGCACGTGCTAAGACTCACCTTCGCTTTTTTTTTTTTTTTTTCCAGACTAGGATTAACATTAACGATGTAATCAGTTAAAACAGACTTTAATACCACTAAGCATGGATCTTCCCGTTAACCTTGGCAATTATGTCACTTCGAAGAAGTAAGTCTCAAGAACGAAATTCTTTCGAATTAAATAAAATTATGGAAATTGTCCATCTGAGGTCTGGGTGCAGAAGAAGGAGGTTTCGGTATTTTAAAAAAGAACCCTTATTGGTGGACAATTATTAATATGAAATGAAATTTGTAAAGCTAGCTCTGTCAGGGTGCTTACATATATAGGTGCTTAATGAGTATTTAGTGTCCCTCTCTCCATTTTCTAATCCCCGTCCTTGAAAATTTTGGCAGGAAATACAGACCTCCCAGTGGCTAAAAAAATTATGTTCAAACTTCTGGTTTATGTAATCTCCACTTACTTAAACACACACACACACACGCACGCACACACACACAAAATTTATCCAGGGAACTTTAATAGCTTATTAAACCTTAATGGAAATATCTAGGCAAAATAAAAATAATGGTGATTACATATGCTACATCCACAACACATTAAATTAACTCGAATTTTTTGGTGGTTCCAATAGGTAACTATTACCACCTGATTTCGTTTACCAGTTTCCACAATAAAAACGAAATTTGTCAGCACTCGTTTGCTTCTAACATTTCTGCTAGAGCAGCCTTCGCCGGCAGACTGATCTATCTAGACCTTGTCTCTTTCAGAGCGTCAATTTTATATTGAGGCTATTCAGCTCTCCACTTTTAAGAGAGACGGGTGCGCTATTTTTCCCCTTTAAAAATCAAATGAGAAAATGGAGAAAGAGTTTGTAGTACCCACGGGTGGAGAAAACCCATCTGCCTGATCCTCTTGTCGCGGTGCGGAGTCGTTGGAGAGGAGAGTCTCCTGGAGCCGCTTCGCGGATCCCACTGGGTCACCTGGTCTTGGCTTATTTTCTTTGGGGCCCATTCTCGGGTAGTAAATAGACAGTAGCGAGTTTCCTGGCAACTTTGCACTACTCTTTAAATAGAAGAGAATTCCCCCAGTTTGCCTCCCCTTATAGGGTTTCCCGCCTCATATTGTTTTAAATGCTCCGCGCAGTCTTTTTGCCCCTTCTCCCAATGACAAGGCAAGTCTCAGCGGGTGACCTTGGTGTGTGCCGCAAGGGTTCAGGCTCTAGGAGCCTAGCTGCCCTGCTGAGAGAGCGGGAGGATAGTCGCACCTAATTAGTACGCGGCTGCGGCGGAGATGAGTGCGTGGGCACAGTGTGTTCATCTTGCACATGACACCCAAGTTCAAAGCGCCCTGCTTATGAAAACTTGGGGCATCAATATCGTCTCATCACTCGGGCTCCCTTAGGGAATCTGGACAGATCGAGGGGCGCAGTCTTGGCTTCCGGACCAGGACTTTTTTTTTTTTTTTTGAGGTCTATTTAGCTAGTTTAGAAAAATACACCTTACGTGAACATATACAGCTATTTCCTCGCCCTCCACTCCAATGGCCTGCAAGCCCCGGGTGCTAGTGTGAATCTTTCTGAGTCCTGAGCGGGTTCCCGCTCACTCAGAGCCGAGAACACTGCGCGGAGGTCACTAAGTTCAGAGCTGTACATCCCGGTTAGAATTGGGAGAAAAAATTCTAAGCCCGGCCCGGAGCTGCTCAGAAAAGATGGGTCTTGGTCCAGTGTCCCCTCAAAGTCCTCAGTGCGCAAAGGTCTTGGATTACTGTGCTTTGCGCAAATTGGACGCCACGCCTGAAGGGCCAGCGGAATCAATCGCTTGCCTTCTGTGGGGTCCTGGCATCAGTGTGACCACGACATGCTATTATTTTTGCAAACCGAGACTTGAAGTGGACCCCCAGCCTCCACCCAAGCCCTGCGGCCAGGGAATAATTCTAAGGGCTCTCCCCTTTGGATGTCTAGGGTCGGGGCTGTCTCGGCTCCCTGGATCCTCTGGTGTCCCGGCACCGAGGGACGCTCGGCAGCGGGGCAGAGGGGACGGCTTGGCGACCCCGCCAGGGGCACCAAGGAACGGCGGCCAAGGGAAGCTCACGAAGGTTCTGGCGCAGCAGCAAAACTGGAGGCGTTTGCTGGGCTCTGCCCGGAGCAAGGGGCACGCAGGGGAAACCGCTTCTGGAGCTCCGTAGCGCAGGCAAGTCTGGCGGGGAACCGATCAGGGGCGGAGGGAACTCTGTATTCTAGTTGTGGATCTTTCGGGTCTCTGTCAGTCAGCAGAAGCATTTGGGGTGTGGGTCCGGGACGCCGCTCGGAGCCGTAAAACGTTGCCTGACCCAGAGCTTCCAGCCACTGCGGTGCAGCGGCCTTGGCCTTCTGGGTGCGGGACACAATCTGGCCCAAGGTCGTTCAAATAGGGGTCGGCCTACCCCTCAGAGAGAGCCTCTGCCCCTGGTCCAATGGCAAGGAAGCCCCAGGCTACGGCCTAAACGAAGCATTCACAAGGGCATTTCCAGGCCCCAGTGGCCTCTGAGCAGGGGGTTAACTCAGGTTCAGGTTTCTTCTGCGACCAAAAAGAATTACACAAGTTTCCCAACTCTACAATCTGTGAACTCAAGGCCGATTACCTTCTTAGAATCCTCTAAGTATTTTTGTCTGTAAAGTGAATTTGGACTTTCTTCTTCTCTTCCTCACACAGCTGGTCACAGACAAAAGGTGGGTTACAGGCCTGGGAAAGATTCATCCCCTGTTCACACATGTGCCTCTTTCTTGGGACATTGTGTGTTCTCCACATTCCTGGGCCAGTCAGGAGAGGTCTTGTGCTTTGCTAGGGAGGTGGGCTTCCCTGTAGGAAGAGTGTGGAGGGAAAGGCCTATCTGGCCCACTTGGTAGGGAGAGTCCCACATGGCCTGCAGAAAGGCATGAAAATGACAGGACCTGGGCCGATATGTGTGAAGGGTGGGGATCTGGAGGCATTGGGAAAACTCTCTCCCAGTGAAAAACAGGCCTGAGAAGTTCTGCTGCCTGTTGTAAGAAGACAGGATGCTCAGTCTCAAGGTGGGACAAGGCCAGAGTTCCTTGCAACCAAACTAGGATCGGAAATCTGTATTTTCCTGGCTGAACTTCTTGTATTTTAAGCTTCTTTCTCATTTGCTTTCCGTTTACTCTTTAGTCAAGCGTTTCTGAAAATCTTGCCAAAAGGAAGTCATTCAGTTAACAGATATTTATTGAGAGACTACTGCATGTCAGGCACAGGAATAGGATAGTGAAGAAGACAGTTCTTGTCCTTACAGCTTACAATCCAATTTTTATCTTAAGAGAAAAAAAGCAATTAAAGGATGCCATGAAAAGGGATACCTGGGTAGATCCAGGGTGAAGGGAGCGTGGCTATTTGGGGGCTACTCACAAGACGTTCAATATCCTTGAAACTTAGAGGGCAGAGGACCTGCTGGGGGAGCAGAGAGACAGCTTGAGGAGAGGAGCCTGGGCCCTGAGAGGGGGACCCAGGGGTGAATAGTTCATCATGGGACTTTCATGGTGCACAGCAGATGAAGCCGAGCGCTGTGTTAGATCAAATGCCCCCTACGTTTCCTTCTGGTGTGAAGATTTGAAGGATTCACTTTTATCAAGGGAGCTGATGTTTGCCTGCCAGGCCCCACATATATCCCTGTGCTATTGCACATGATTAATAGTTCAGACTTTAAAATAACAATATGCAACTAAAAAGTACTTTTGAGAGAACTCATCTAGCGGAAAGTTTTGTAAGAATATTGTAGTTAGAGAATTGGTGTTAGAGATTAAATCATAGATAGTGAACAAGACACTGTCCTGTCCTCACAGTTTACCATCCAGTGGAAGATACAGAGAAATATATACAGGATAATGAATTCACTGCAGAATAGAGAGCAGGCTTTATGCTCTCAGGAAGTTGGGTTATAGGAGTGGAGCATTTAGTTCAAGGTAGCTTGGGGAGGTCCCATGAAGAAATCTGGGAGATCATTCATAGAAGAATGACTTTTGTGTATTGACTGAGCCCTTATTCTTATATAGCATTCAAAATCCTCTCTGCAAACACAGTATTTCTGGGGCTCAGAATCGCCATAAACTAATAACTATGCTAGAAAGACGAAAAATTTTATCCCTCCTTGGCCTGTTTCCTCAATTAAAACAGCTGGGTGACTATTCTTATACTGTTCACCTCATAGAATACTCTTAAAACCCAAAGCATGGTAAAAAGTTTTTTTTATAGTGCTTTTTAATTGTTTAGCTTAATTTAATTTTACAGGAGAAAAAGCATATGAACCCTAATAACAGGTGTGTCATAATAATCTATTGGTAGAAAAACAATCCTAGTTCAATAGGATCAGATTTTGATAAATTATTATTGTTGCTTTTCTTTTATTAATTTAACACCCAACATTTATTGGAAACTAGAATTATGCCAAACCTATAGATACAGAGATTTCTGAGCCTGTAGATACAGAGATATGGGATAAGGGAAAATTCCTTATCCAAAAGGGAGCCCAAGTCTGGTGGGTGAGAGACATATAAATAGGTAAATTATAAAAATGTGCTGTAACAGATGCCCAAGGTCTTTGTTGCACAGACTGCAGTACAGTGGTGCAATTATGGCTCACTGCAGCCTCAACTTCCTGGGTTCAATCCATGGTCCATCTCAGCCTCTCAAGTAGCTGTGACCACAAGTGTGTGCCACCATGCCAGGCTAATGTTTTGATTTTCTGTGGAGATGGGGTCTCCCTGGGTTGCTCAGGCTAGTCTCAAACTCCTAGGCTCAAGCAGCTTCCCAAAGTGCTGGGATTACAGGTGTGAGCTCCTGTGCCTGGCCCCAACTCTTCATTTTAAAGTTTTCCAATAGTTCTTGTAAAGTCTGCTTCCACAGGTATTTGCGAAAGAGAGCTGGACCACTTGATTAGAGTCAGGTGGCCTAGAGAAAAACAGCTTTACAGCCTCTGACAATGTTGACAAGGATGTGGTTATATTCTACCAGCAGAGATTGAGGATTCAAACAGATTTAGATAATTCAGTGTGCCATGGATGGAAAAGGTTGATGGGAAGTCTTCAAAGCAGATATAGGCAACATAAATTATAAAACATTATATGGGGGGGGAGCATTTTGGCTAATAGTTTTACCCCTGAGTTCATTTAAAACTATTAGTGGATGCCACTCACTTCTAGGGCATCTAGTCGATCTAGTAAGAGTACAGCAAAGACAGGAGTTCAAGACCAGCCTGGGCAACATGGCGAAACCCAGTCTCTGCAAAAAATACAACAATTAGCTGCGTGTGGTAGCACGTGGCTGTAGTCTCAGATATTCAGGGGGAGGATCACTTGAGCCTGAGAGGTCAAGGCTGCAGTGAGCTAAGATAGCACCATTGCCCTCCAGCCTGGGCAACAGAGTGAGACCCTGTCTAAAAAAAAAAAAAAAAAAAAAAAAAAGTACAGTAAAAAGTTCTAAACATTTTTTTTTCTAAACAAAGGAATGTTTTATTCAAATAAAACTTTAACAAAAATCTACTATATAAGGAACTGCAGTGGCTGAAGTTGGATGAGAAAGAGGGACGCCCTGACAACCACCAGAACAGCCATGCATTCAGTAGACTGAGGGGCCTGACATCAATTCTTGCCTTCTGTGTATTCCGGGCCTGGAAATAAGAAGCCACATCTGAGTTGCACAGTAAGTATATGATGACTGAATGAATAAATGAATGAAATGCCATCATTTTGCTTCAAAATGTAAATGAGGAACACAAAGCTGCTAACATTTTCATTAGTGAAAACCAAGGTAATGAATCCACTTAACAGCTCATTTTCATCACCAGATTCTTCTGGCCACTCAGGGTCCTTACTTGCCTTCTTTGAACATGAACTCATGAAGCATTTGGCTTTTACAGTCCAATTTCCTCTAGGACTGTTTCCATTTGACATAATCAGGAAAAGGACCCACATGAACTCAGGAAACTTGGTGAAATTCAGGCTGCATTTTAGGGGGTGAGTGGTGGGATAGGACCAAGAGGGAGAAAGAAAACAATTTTCTTGTAAGACTCACACATGGCTAATTTAAAAAATAAAAATATTCATCTAATTATATAAATAATATATTGTCATCGTAGAAAGTTTGGAAAATACAGGAAAGCCCAACGAACGAAACAAAATTTACTTTCCCTGCCATCACCCAGAGATAATGCTGTCATTGATGTCTATCCCTCCATTCATATCTTTATAAAGCAGGATAACATATATAACATCCAAATATGTTTTAACTTGTTTTTATGACTAAATAATATATGCAAATAATTTTATGTTGTTAAATATTGTTCTAGAACACGAGTTTTAAATTTCTGTATCAACACCGATGGAAGAATGTACCACATTTTGTCTAACAAATTTCTTATTGTTGAAAGTTTGAGTTATTTCCCCTTTTTTTCTAGTATGAATACTGCTACATTGAGTATCCTGTAGTCTGAGTGTGTGTCTGTTGAGTATTTATGGCATGCTACTTATTTTTTAATTTTTATTTTTAATTGTTGAGTAGGTGTATCTATTTATGGGGTACAATGTCATGCTACTTTTTTTTTTTTAGGCAGGATCTCACTCTGTCGCCCAGTCTGAGGTGCAGTAGAGTGTGATTACAGCTCACTGTAGCCTCAACCTCCTGGGCTCAGGTGATCTTCTCACCTCAGTCTCTAGAGTAGCTGAGACCACAGGCATGCGCCACCACACACTGCTGTTTTTGCATTTTTTGTAGAGACAGGGTAACTCCATGTTGCCCAGGCTGGTCTCAAACTCCTGGGCTCAAGTGTTCTGCCTGCCTCAGCCTCCCAAAGTGCTGGATTACAGGTGTGAGCCAGTGTGCCCAGATGGCATGTTACTTTTTAAGGCTTTTGATGCATATGGGCAAATTCTAGAATGGCTGTACTGAAGTAGACATTGTGGACAATGCATTTGGGTTCTTGTCCCAAACACCAGAGCTTCACTTTTCATCTGCAATGGCATTCTGCCTATTTTTAATCAGCATTAGTTATTTGACACTGAGCATACCATTTTCCTAACTTTGAGAAGAAAGAGAGGTATTAAAGGCTTGGGTGTGGCTGTTTTTCAGAATTTACAATTAAAAATCTATCTCAATATTTTGCTGTCTTTAAAAAGCAGTGAGGTCTGAGGAAGGATATTAGTGCATTCAGTGACTGCTGTTCATAATGCCTGCAGGACATTTTGAGTGTTTCCTTCCTGAGTTCAGAGCCTCATCCTCACATCTCAATGAGACATTACCCTAGAACCTCTATGACCGTGACTACCAGCACTTCTGAACTGAAACTGTCTTTGGCTGTCAATTCATTTTGGGGACCTTTTCTGGAAATTAAATTCATTTTTGTGGAGGCTGAAACTAGTCACTTGATCACATTTGTGATACGAGTCATGTTGGAATAAAGATCTAGAAGAGTGGTAGATAGTTCCTATCTAACTTGCACAATAGTAGAAAGTGAGGTACTAACAATATTTCTCCTAGTCCCTCTCAGTTCAGTCTGGATTTGAGATTTACTTTTCATGATCTCACACCAAGTATGTGTGTGCATGTGTATTTTGAAAAATTTGGACAGGAGTCCCATATGATGTTGAATTAATCAACTGTAAATACACACACGCACACACAGAGGCACACACAAACACAGAGACACACACTTTATTCCTTTAGGGAAAGTATGCTTTCTTTTCTTTCTTTGCTCACAAAACTGAGAAATTGGCAGAATATTTTACTTGTAACTTGGCAGTGTTGCAATTTACAGGCAAGAAAGGCAAGCCAAATTGGGTGAAATTGTTTGAGATTTTTTATCCCAGTTTTAGACAGTGAGAATCATGTAGCTGAGAGTGCACATTCAGCCGTTTTCTGCTTGATTTTTAACCGCGTTCGTTCATTGGCACTGCCAGAACTGGTTACAACTTACCGGTGTGAGCAAATAGATGAGGAGGGGAAGGTGTGGGGATTCATGGCTGTCCTCCCTATGCTGTTAATATTAAAATGACTGTTGTTTTAATTGTTTTGAGATACTGATTAGAGAAATATGAAATGCGATATTATTTGAGCTTCATAAATCCATCTTAATTATCAATATATAAACATAGACTTAGGAGTAGGAGATCCAAATCAGACATGTTTACAGGCCCGAGCTTTTTCCGTGAGTTTCTGGAACATTGTGGTGCCGGAGACACAGCGGGAATCCGACGACTCTGAGAACGGACCTTCCCTCTTAAATGCTGGAGGCTTTGAAATCGTCTTCACAATGAGGGAGGATTCATGAAGTAATGAAAAGCTGTTTCCCTTTAAAACGTACAGACAACAGCACAAACATCTGAGAATTTGTTTGAATATTCGGGTTCCCTGAATTACCCATTTCCTTAACATACATTTTACTTACTTTTCCAAGGGAGATACATTTCCACTTCATGTTTTTCCCAGTTTAGCTGTGTCAGGCTCTTCACTTTAGCATTTAGGTTGCTTCATATTTAAGGACACAGGTTAAGGCCATACTATGAAAGGTATGATTTGGGTTTGGGGGAGCAGGATGTTTTTATGCATGAGGGGCAAAGTGATTTTTGTGTGTGACACAAGTTTCAATTACATCATGGTGTCATCCTTTTAAATTAGATTTAAAAACAGTTGTGCCAAAAAAATAGCCACTAATGTTTCTTTTAAAAAATGATTAAGCAACAATATTTACTCAATACTTGAATTAAGCAAAACTGCCATCTTCTTTCTCCTTTTCAGAACATAATTCCTCTTTCAACTTCAGAAGTCATGAGACTTCCCTTTCTTTCTCCATTCTCTTCCTCACACTGCAGTGTCTCAAGGGTGAAAACGTCTGTGTGTGGGAGAGGGTGGTGGTGGTAGGGCAGTGGTCAGAACATTCTGGAAGCCAGGATAAGAAAAACCAGCTTGATTTCTGCACTTAGGACATTGTTGATGTTTATTTATTGATGTGCTATCAGGACTAATGTAAAATTTTGGAGCCGAGATTGCGCCACTGCATTTCAGCCTGGGCAACCGAGTGAGACTCCGTCTCAAAAAAAAAAAAAAAAAGAGCTGGTCCTGGTGGTGCACACCTATAGGCCCAGCTCCTCAGGCGGCTGAAATGGGAGGATCACTTGTGAGACCCTGTCTCTGTAAAATAAATAAATAAATAAAAATAAATAAACAAATAAAAATCTGGCTATATGAACTGGCTAGTTTGTTTATTTACTTTAAAAGTTAAACAGCAGTTAATTGTGATTTGTGTGTCACTTCTTCCCCATTGATTTAATCTCTGTTTGCTTAAATAAATTAAGGTACTGTATATTCTGGATTCTACTTCCTCTGCCTCAAATTTGGGAATATTGTGA
Organism: Trachypithecus francoisi; assembly: GCF_009764315.1. NCBI lineage: Eukaryota > Metazoa > Chordata > Mammalia > Primates > Cercopithecidae > Trachypithecus > Trachypithecus francoisi. The sequence goes on along the minus strand of NW_022681463.1, from coordinate 67,081,739 downwards.
AGGGAGACAATGATACTTGAGTGTGGAAAGGGATATATTTGTACCCCATTACCAAGTTTTCTTCTTGGTGTCTCTCTCTATCTATCATTTATATCTAGGTCTGATGAAATAAAACTGAGGGAGAGGGGCTTCCAGGTCCCCATTTCTTAAAACATCATGTTGTCTGACATGAATGAATGCATAGCCACACTCTGGTTCCCTGAATCTGTCAGTCAGTTATGCGCATAATTCACAACTAGGACGGGATGCCCTGTGTAGGAAAGATAGGCCTTAAGCCCCTTTAAGTGTGAGGATTGCTTGCGACATGTCCCAAGCAATTGTAGTTCATTGTTGAGATCAAGAATGACATGTTTGGCTGGGCTCGGTGACTCACACCTGTAATCCCAGTACTTTGGAAGGCTGAGGCGGGTGGATCACCTGAGGTCTGGAGTTCAAGACTAGTCTGGCCAACATGGTAAAAGCCCATCTCTACTAAAAATACAAAAATGAGCCAGACGTGATGGCTCACTCCTGTAATCCCAGCTACTCAGGAGGCTGAGGCAGGAAAATCACTTGAACCTGGGAGGCAAAGGTTGCAGTGAACCGAGATTGTGCCATTGCACTCCAGCCTGGGTGACACAGAGTGACTCTGTCTCAAAAAAAAAAAAAGAATAACATGTTTGGCTTTTTGGTACAAAGCAAGGTTTTCATTAGCAAAGGTGAAAGTGTCCAATGTCCTGTTATATCAAACTTGATTGATTAATGAGAGGGATGAAGGTTATGGATGTTTTTGTTTGTTTTGGAGGGTGTGTATGTGTGTAGGGGATGTTTAATGTGAGTCAGGCAGTGTGAGAATAGTTTTTAGGGTCTAGTCCCATTGAAAGCAACCTGATTCTGGTAATCTTTGAATATCATTTAATACATTATGTGGCTCTTAATAAATGGGTCTGCTTCATAGTTGCAATAGAAATTGACCCCTGTGCCATGTGGTCCCTCCTTCCCTCCATTTGGCCTTTTATCCTTGGATTTGGGTCACAACCTTTGGGGAAGGGTGGAAAAAAAGCAGAATTGGCAATTATCCCAGTGATCTGGATTCTAATTAATTAAGGCCTACTTTTTTTCTCCTTTTTTAGGGAATTGTGCCTGTAGGCATTTTGTGGGAAGGATGCCTTTCTTAATGAATAACTATACCTCAAGCTTTTTTTTTTTTGGACCCAGGAAGGGATATAAAAAATAATTAGTTATGAGGGGCATGCTGAAAGTAGAAGATTTACACTCAAGCCAGGAACTTTATTTGCATATCAAATAAAGGACAGAGTCACACATGATGTCTCAGAATCTCTGGTTATCCTAATCAGTAAAGAAAATGAAGGCCGGGCGCGGTGGCTCAAGCCTGTAATCCCAGCACTTTGGGAGGCCGAGACGGGCGGATCACGAGGTCAGGAGATCGAGACCATCCTGGCTAACATGGTGAAACCCCGTCTCTACTAAAAAAATACAAAAAACTATCCGGGCGAGGTGGCGGGCGCCTGTAGTCCCAGCTACTCCGGAGGCTGAGGCGGGAGAATGGCGTAAACCCAGGAGGCGGAGCTTGCAGTGAGCTGAGATCCGGCCACTGCACTCCAGCCTGGGCGACAGAGCGAGACTCCGTCTCAAAAAAAAAAAAAAAAAAAAAAAAAAAGAAAATGAAACCAGATGTGTTCATTTCAGCTTTGAATTGTGTTACTATTAGAATAAAAATAAAGTTCCCTTAAGTATCCTTTTAGGTCGAATCTAATCATTTCTCTAGATATAATTCTCAGAAAAGCCAATGGCATTTTGACACTGGAACCTGGTATTTTGCTGGACTTACCAGTTTTCTGTGAAGCTACATACAAATTTTATCCATTGGCCATTATACTGTACATTTCTTAAAGTGCTATTTTTGTTGTGGTTTCAGTGATTCTCATCCAAAACGTAGCTACATCATGTCATGGAAAAACACTGGACTGGGAGTTAGAATCAATTCTCGTCTCAGCTCTTCCATTAAATGAAAAGATTTGTGCTTTTGGAAAATCACTTTAACTCTTTGGACCTCAGTTTTGTCAGCTGTGTCGGCCTGCTACATAAAGTCCCTACCTTCATTGAACAGTTTAAGTCTTTATTAGAATATGCACAACATAGTGAGCTAAATGCAAACTCATCTGTAAAAATTTGACATCTTAAGCTTCAGAGTAACCCCGCTTAGTATTTAAAAACAAATATCAATGTCAGAAGGTTGAAGTCCAAACATTATTAGAAAAGCAAATGCCATTAACTTATTGAACCTACAATTTAAAAAAATTTGTGTCTCAATAATATTTAATGTTTTTATCCGTTATACTGGTAATCGATGTTCACTGAGAAAGTTTAAAATTCAAAAAAAATCGATCTTAATCTCACCACTCAGAACTAACAAACAATATTTTGATATATTTCCATTCCTTTTGGTTCTCTATATTTCTCTCATATTCTATGCCATCTATGATTTATTTTTACAAAGTTGGAATCATATTTTTTCTATCATTTGTTTGTTTTTCTGTTTGTTTGTTTTTAGATGGAGTCTCACTGCGATGCCCAGGCTGGAGTGCAATGATGTGATCTCTGCTCACTGCAACCTCCGCTTCCCAGGTTCAGATGATTCTCCTGCCGCAGCCTCCTGAGTAGCTGGGATACAGGAGCGTGGCACCCTGCCTGGCTAATTTTTGTATTTTTAGTAGAGATGGGGTTTCACCATATTGGCCAGGCTGGTCTGAAACTCCTGACCTCAACTTATCTGCTTGCCTCAGCCTCCCAAAGTGGTCAGATTATAGGCGTGAGCCACCGCGCCTGGCTGTTTCTATCATTTTGTACTGTTTTTTTCACTTGGGGAAACATTGTGAGTTGCTTCCCATGTGTTGATTCCAAAAGATGGTTTTTAAAGGCTTTTAATTTTTGTTTTTGAATTATATATACTTATATATAATTATAATTATATATATGTAGTTTTATTTTATAAAGCAGAAAATTAAACTTTCTGTCTTCCTGCATTCTGCCAACCCACTCTCTCTTTCTCAGTCATATTCCCTGTAGGGAAGTCCATTTATAGTCTGGGGTATATTCTTAAGGTCTGTAATAAATGTAAGTATATACATGTACTAGATGTAAGTATTTAAATATTTATATATGGCCATGTGTGAGAGTTTTTTACTTAAATCAGGCCATTCCATTCATAGTATTCTACATTCTGTGATCCATGCTGCATTACTGGGATTGAGGAGGCATTTTCTAGTTAATATCTACTGCCCCAGCTAGTTCACAGTGATGGCTCCACAGTGATTCCCACTGTGGATATCTGTTTTTTGTTGTTGTTTGTTTGTTTTTGATGGTCTCACTCTGTCGCCCAGGTTAGAGTGCAGTGGCATGATCTTGGCTCATTGCAACCTCTGCCTCATGGGTTTAAGCGATTCTCCTGCCTCAGCCTCCTGAGTAGCTGGGATTACAGGTGCGTGCCACCACGCCCGGCTAATTTTTTTGTATTTTTTAGTAGAGATGGGATTTCACCGTGTTGGCCAGGCTGGTCTCGAATTCCTGACCTCATGATCCACCTGCCTCAGCCTCCCAAAGTACTGGGATTACAGACATGAGTCACCACACCCGACCGGATGTCTGTTTTTGTTTACTCCATCTCCTATTGCTGGACATTGTGGTTGGTTGAAGTTATTTTATTTTGTTTTAAAAAGTGTTGCACAATATCTTGTATCCAAATCTTTGGGTGCATCTTTGATTATTTCCCTAGGATGAAGTCCTGAGTCCGCTGGGACGTACATGCGGCTTTTGATATTGCCAGTTTCCCTACAGAAAGGTCATCCTGTTTTACATTCCTGCAAAATGTGTATGAGAGGCCCTTCTCCGACCTTTTCCCACTCTGAACTGGTCAAAACTTAAGGCATAGTTTTCATCATTACTGTACCAGTTTTTATCTCAATTTGAGTCCAGGACATTCCTTTCAGAGTATGGGGGAAAAGGTCATCCAGATTCTCTGGTGCCTTGATCATCTTTGACTTTTCTGGTGAGACTTTGTAAAGAATCCTGGGAAGTTATAAGTTCCACTATACTATATTTCTATTTTTATTTGGTATGATGGACTCATAGATTAATAATTTATTCCTTTGCTTAAATTTAGAAACTGACTGACTTAGATTTCCTCTCTTATTAAAATATAAAGTCCTTTGGGAATGATAACATATTATCGAATGTTGTGATTTGTATTCCAGAAGCTAGAGTCTGGTTTGATTGAGCTTCTAAAAATCTTTGTTAGGGAGGAGGAGAAAAGTGCCCAAGATCAGTAGGTAGGGCGCCTGGTCCTAGGGAAAGAGTCATTGTTGATTTACCACCATTAGCAATAAGCCATTCATTAAATCCATGAAGACAAATCATGTGTTACATTTTAGTTGACAGTTTCTTGATCTTTAGATTTTGTGACTCTGAAGATACACTGCAGTTATTGCTATGCTTTTTTTTTTTTGGAAAGAAAGTTCACAAATAGGCAATGTTTTGATATATAGCCAATACCATTTTAATATAGCACTCCACTGTGGGGGTTCAGTTTATGACAATGGAATACAGCCATAACTAGTCACAAAGGAACTGACATCATTATATAATGGGGAACAGGTACTACCCTAATGCAGGATGCTTGCATTTAATTCTTGGCCCTGTGCAATTAGTATCCTGAATTACTCTGGGCAGGTAACTTAGGTCATGACAATACATACTTTATATGCTTCTAATAAATAGCACTGTAACCAAGCAGTTCAAAGTGGGCTCCTAACACTCCATGACATCTTCATTAGATCAGATGATCACAATACAACTGGATAAAAAGATCGCCTGGCCACTGTGTTCAGTTTATGCTGTACAGATAGGCCTTTTATTCATCTGTCTTAATTTTTCCAGCTACAGAAAAATATTGGTGCCAATATAACATGAGATTCAGAAACTATGACTTTTTGTCTTCATTTGTTCAGCAAATGCTTATTTGAACATGGCCATGTAGACTATGTGCCAGGTCCAGTGCTATCCATTTCATTTTACAGTGGTGGGAGTCAGAGGAGTCAGGCCAGAAGACACATAAAAGGAGCCCACTGTACATCTGGCATCCCTGGATTCTACATTGCAATGTAAATGCCCCTGTCAAGACCTGCACTACCTCCGGCTCCGCAGTAGGAGGTAAGAGCCCATCTGTGCAATTTGCTGCCTGGACTCTCTTTCAGTACCTGGAAGTTGGAAGAGGGAAAAAAGCAATATTTGGGTATTAAAAATATCCCTCTCCTTATCAATCTTGATTTCTGAATTTCATTATGGTGTTAATACCATTCGTCATTTATTATACAGATGGCAACAATTTGTTTTTGATAAGCAACTCAACCCTTTCAATCAGTGGTTAAGACCAACTTAACTTGTTCAACACAATAGGATGGTAAATTAAAGACACATTCTAAATATATACACAACTCACAGATGTATGCAGGTACATGCATACAACTGTTAAGGCAGCTGCCTTGGTCCTGAAGAATATAATTTGATCTACAGTTGAGAAATACAAACTGAACTCCATTTATTTGGGGAAAAATTATGCCCTAAAAAAGTGACTGGGGTAGAAATACTGTATTTGAGAAATGAGAACTCGTGGAACGCTCCACTTTGTTAAAATGGGCATAACAGAAGTAGTATTTTGCCAAGGTGTTTAACCTTATCGAGGCTACAAAGTAGGAAAGGTTTCATTTTTAATTTCGCAAAACCCAGCTTTCTTCCTCTTTATTTCCTTGTTTTCCTCCCATCCTCCCTCTCTCCTTCCTTCCCACCTTCCTTCCTTCTTTCCTTCCATCTTTTCTTCTATCTTTCCTTCCTTTTTTCTTTCTCTGAACTCTCTTATCATAATCAAGAGTAAAAAGTTTAACTTTATACATTTGAATACATTTATTCATGGATTCTTATTTAATAAAAATAGAAAAAAATACACTTGTAAAGAAAACTCTCGGTAAGTTACAAATGGCACGTTTCCTTCGGGGCACAGGAACTCAGGGTGCTTTTAAACACCTTGACATCTTCAGGACTTTCTGCTACCTGGGATTTAGATCAAAACTGCAGTGCGTGTCAGATCATCTCAGAACAAGGAATGTTTGTCTCAGACATTATTATTCCCTATCTCTTGATGAAAGACTGGGATAGAGTCAAGCCATGTGTCTTGGTGTGTGTTTAATATTTGTGTTCAGCATTTATTAGCTGATGAGTTACTGGAGATTTGCATTCTTCTGAGTCAGCCAGTATGACCTAACTATTTTATTGCAGTCTAAAGTTGTACTGAAGGGTGCCTTGGAAAACATGTTCTCCAAATGTTGGTCAAGACTGACATTCACAGAATTTAAAGCTGGACGTAATGTTATCCAATGACAGCCTTGAAAATATGATGAATCTGCAAGAAATTGGGGGAAATTTAGAATGGCTGTTAAGACCGCTCCTAAGATTATCTTTACTGTGTGAATTCTTTCTCCAGTTTTTTCTCTCTCATCCCAGCTTGCCACCCCTAGCTCCTGCTTCACAGGCCTCAAACTCCCTCGCCAGTCCACTGTAGTGTCTTAATAGCTCAGATTTCACTTCTAGTAGTCTAGGGCTATTACATAAATTAAAGCAAGAAGCGAATACAACAGGGAGAACAAAATTGATTAAAAGTTTGGAAAAATAAGACTTATGAAGAAAGGTTAAAGGAGCTAGGATTATTCAGCTTGGAAAAGAGAAACTAGTGGGTGGCTTAGTAAAAGTTTTCAAGTATATGAAAGGTTATTATATGGAGACTGGTGACCAGCTGTTCTCCTGCTGCTGAGAAGAGAACAAAAGGAAATAATCTTTAACTTCAGCAGCAGGGAGCTAGCTTGGAAATAAAGAAGGATTTCCCAGGCCGGGCGCGGTGGCTCAAGCCTGTAATCCCAGCACTTTGGGAGGCCGAGACGGGCGAATCACGAGGTCAGGAGATCGAAACCATCCTGGCTAACACGGTGAAACCCCGTCTCTACTAAAAATACAAAAAAATTAGCTGGGCGAGGTGGCGGGCGCCTGTAATCCCAGCTACTCTGGAGGCTGAGGCAGGAGAATGGCGTGAACCCGGGAGGCGGAGCTTGCAGTGAGCTGAGATCCGGCCACTGCACTCCAGCCTGGGGCAGAGCGAGACTCTGTCTCAAAAAAAAAAAAAAAAAAAAAAAAAAAGGCCGGGCGCGGTGGCTCAAGCCTGTAATCCAGCACTTTGGGAGGCCGAGACGGGCGGATCATGAGGTCAGGAGATCGAGACCATCCTGGCTAATACGGTGAAACCCCGTCTCTACTAAAAAAAAAATACAAAAAACTAGCCGGGCGACGAGGCGGGCGCCTGTAGTCCCAGCTACTCAGGAGGCTGAGACAGGAGAATGGCGTGAACCCGGGAGGCGGAGCTTGCAGTGAGCTGAGAGCCGGCCACTGCACTCCAGCCTGGTGGCAGAGCAAGACTCCGTCTCAAAAAAAAAAAAAAAAAAAAAAAAAAAAAGAAGATTTCCCAATGGTGAGGTTTGTTAAACATTAGAATGCATTACCATGGCGTCTCTTTTTCTGGAGATCTTTGGAAAAAAGACAGGAACTGATGTGGAAGGAATGGTTTAAATAGGTGGAGGCTTGCCTAAGTTACTGGAGAATCAACCAGATGACCTGTGGAAGCTCTTTGCTGGTCCTTTGAGTCTACACCAAGCCAAGTGGACCTCAGCCAGACAAGATATGGAGAAGAGCCAGGCTAGTTTATGCCTTTGACTGTTTCAGCAGAGGCTGAGCCAGTGTTCACCTTGTCACAGGCTCAGTTTTCTTGATATGTAATTGTTATTTGGTGGTAAGTAGTAATTGGAGCAGGGATGGGAAGGAGGTTAAAAAATTCAACGAGCTAAAACATGCATAAGATCTCCCTCAAAGAATACTTCAGTGAATAAAGGTGAGGCCTATGAAATGTGAAGGGTCCTTGTAGTTTTTTTTAAGACTTCAAACGTTTTTCCTCAACACTATCCCTTCTTCATGTAAACTGCTCCTTCCTTTAAGCTTTTGAGATACAGAGTGTATGTGTGTCTCTAAGAAATGGAAGAAGTGTTCCATTTAGTTCTTATTAATAAACAGATAAGGACTATGGGATTTTGGACTCAGATGGAATGTTGGAGAGATCATTTAGTTTAACACAGTGGATAAGTTTTTCTAGACTTCTAGGCTTAATAATCCCAAAATTATATTGCCATGACCTAAATACAGTATTATAAATACCACAAGAATTTAAGTATAATCATGTTATTAGTTTTGTCAAACAATATGTTAGTATAATATTTTTCAATGAATTGAACTCTGTTGTTTAAATTTATTTCATTATTTAGACATAACCTAAAAGATGTTGACAATATATTCCTTTTTTTTTAGATTGAAGATTTTTTTAAATTGTCGTAAAAAAATTCCACAATATTAACTATCTTAATTTTTCTTTTTCTTTTTCTTTTTCTTTTTCTTTTTTTTTTTTTTTTAACTGAAACAGGGTCTCACTCTGTTGCCCAAGCTGGAGTGTAGTGGTGTGAACACGGCTCACTGCAGCCTTGACCTCCTAGGGTCAAGTGATCATCCTTCTACCACAGCCTCCTGAGTAGCTGGGACTGCAGACGCATGCCCCCAGGCCTGGCTGATTTTTTAATTTTTTGTATAAATGGGGTCTCTCCATGTTACCAAAGCTGATCTTGAACTTCTGGTCTCAAGCTATCCTCCTGCGTTGGCCTCCAAAAGTGCTGGGATTACAGGCATGAGCCACTGTGCCTGCCCATCTTAACCATTTAAAATGTATATTTCAATAGTGTTAAGTATATTCATATTGTTGTGCAACAGATCTCTAGAACTTTTTCATTATGCAAAACTGAAAGTATACCCACTAAACACCGATTCCCTCTCTCCTCCCCGCCAGCCCTTGGGAACTCCCGTTTTACTTTCTGTTTGTATGATTTCAACTACTTTATATACTTCATTTGAGTGGAATGATACAATATTTGTCTTTTGAGACTGGCTTGTTTTGCTTTGCATAATATCTTTGTGGATTATATGGTAGTTCTCTTTTTAATCTTTTTGAGGGACCTCCATACAGTTTTTCATAATGACTGCACCATTTTACATACCCACCAACAGCGTGCAAAGATTCCAGTTTCTCCCCATCCTCACAATACTTGTTATTCTCTGTTCTTTTGATGGTGACCATCTTAATGAGTGTGAAGTGATATCTTCTTGTGGTTTTGATTTTCACTTCTCTTACGATTAGCGATGCTGAGTATCTTTTCCTGTGCTTGTTGGTCATTTGTATCTTTTTTGGAGAAAAGTCTATTCAAGTCTTTTGTTCATTTTTAAATCAGGTTTTTTGTTTTGTTTTGTTTTGTTTTGGTAAAAATACAAGTTCCTTAGATATTCTGGATACTAACACCTTATCAAATATATGATTTGTGAATTCTCCCATTCTGTAGGTTATCTTTTCACTCTTTTGGTTGTTCCCTTTGAATGCACAGAAGTTTTAAATAATTTACTAAGCTTTAAGTATTGAAATTTGAATCAAGGTTAAACATTTTCTTGATTACTTCAAGCATATTATTGAATAAAACCACAAAAGGTATTGATTCAGTATGAATAATTGATTATGAACACACACACACACACACACACACAAAACCAAACATAAGCCCTTTATTCCTGAATAGTTATGAGAAAAGATTATACTACTTCAGTTGTTAGCCTAGAGATTTTTCTTTCAGCTATTCAAGAAGGTTTGAGATTAAACTGTTTGATACTTCTGATACCGTTCTACAAAAATATCATTAAAGAAAATGAAAGTAACTTTTTACTGTGCAGCATCAGAATAATGAACATGGTGTATTCTTTCTCTTTTAATCATTTCCTTTAATGCTTCATTCACAAAGATTCTTAAAGAAGCAACCACAGTGAGGACGTGCTTTGGCAGGCAAGGAGAGGACTTGCGCTCTGTCTCCCACCCCACTGTCTAACTTTGAACTATTAATGAAAATCCCAGAAACCTGAACTGTTACCATTTCTTGCCCAACAGGGATAACAAGACCTATTCTCACTAACTTGGTGAATGTCCGAAAAATACATAAGTCAGTGTGATATTTTTGGGACTTCCTAAATTTTCTTTTTTTTTTTTTTTTTTTTTTTTTGAGGCGGAGTCTCGCTCTGTCGCCGGAACTGGAGTGCAGTGGCCGGATCTCAGCTCACTGCAAGCTCCGCCTCCCGGGTTTACACCATTCTCCTGCCTCAGCCTCCCGAGTAGTTGGGACTACAGGCGCCCGCCACCTCACCCGGCTAGTTTTTGTATTTTTAGTAGAGACGGGGTTTCACCGTGTTAGCCAGGATGGTCTCGATCTCCTGACCTCGTGATCCGCCCGTCTCGGCCTCCCAAAGTGCTGGGATTACAGGCTTGAGCCACCGTGCCCGGCCGGGACTTCCTAAATTTTCTTTGCTTTTGCAAGACACTCAGATCTATATAGCCTAATTTGTTTTTAGGAACACTAGCAGAGTACTTGAGGTTGGAGTTTACGCCTAAAGAATATAACAAATGGGGAGTAAGTTTGAGAAACCAGAGGGAGCCTGGTGCTTCTGGCACAGGTAACACAGTTAACTCAAGTCAACAAGTCTTTTGGCTTCACTAACAATGGCCACCTGAAGCTTGGTCAACCCTCTGTATATGCCCTTCCTCTAATCAGAAAGGTCATATGCCATGGAAGATTTTTCTCAGTTTTTAAAAATCCCCTGACTGGTTATCCTGATTCCTTAAAACAGTTTTTTGAAAGTAACAAAGGTAGAATGTTTGATGCATTTTATGGGTCTGTGGTAGAGTTAGATACATGTGCATATGAACATGTGTTCTTAAGACTTCTGTGTAGTCAAGAGAGCTGAGTGTTCAGAACTCAAAGTTGGCCTAATAAAAGACACCAGACTACAGTACTTGCTTTGTTTGTTCCGTTTGACTGAACCAAATGTCTTCAAGTTTCGTTTTCAATTTTTATTGTAAAAACCGTGAAAGCAAGGTGTTTGCTTACTGCTGGGATTTGATTCCATCTTAAAGATCTGGAACAGAAGTTTATATGGATTTCAGAAAGCAGCTGTTTTATGTGCATACATAGTACAAGGTAGAAAAATGTAATGTAACCCAGTAAGATTAAATAACAGCATAACAAAAACTTAAAAAATTCAAAGTTGAATATGTAGTACACCTCTCACAGTGGAAGTCCTGGCTTTTAAGAAATTTCTGCAAGCATTTAACATGAGAAATCTGTGAATGTTCATTCCTAGCAGAAAAAAGACCGAATATGATTGTAAGTTTCTGTGCTGTTGCTCATATTGAGCCAGCTATTCATGTATTCAGATTCGTCAGATTCATGGGAGAATTTCTAGCATGAGTTCTGTCTGGTATATCACTCTGTGTTATGGTTTCTCTATCTTTACGATGCACATCCTGTTGATTCTACTTATTATGGCAGAATAAGGAAATATATGTGCATTACAATAGTGTCATTGATATGCACTTGATACTTTGGCTAAGATAATCATAAATCAGGTAAAGCCAAGTGTATTTTAGCCTTTAAACCAAGGTATGCATTCCCCACCTGCTCAGACTGAAAACTGTCTTGTAGGATTAAGAGGATGGGGAGGGTGCATGGAAAATTATTTTTTAAAGGTAGAGAAATAATATATATAGAGTTAGAAAGGAACATTATAGACTGTTAAAGGACCAATGTTTCAATGCAAATGACATCCAAGTTATATAAAAGCCCTGTGTATGATATGTTTATTGTTATTAGTTTTTAGCCTTTGCAGTCTTTGGAGACTTTGCTGGCCTGGATTTTGAGTTTAGTAGAGTACATTCAGCTGCATTGTGCATTTCAGCTCTATGGAACCGTTGTGCTTTGTCCCTGTTTACCTCATCCTGTGGGCAAGCATCTGCTTTTGTGTCTTACTTCTTAGAACTGCAGCTGGATTTCTGGAATTCTGTGGCTGTCTGGTATTTTCTCCTGCATATTAATAAGATTAAATTGACCAAAAGTTTTCTTTTTTTCCTCCAAAATTTTTCCTAATTTTAGAATATAAAGATTATATAGCTTTATTGTAAAAATATTCAAACAGTATTGAAAAAATATAAAGATCAATAATAACAACAACAGTGCCAGAGATAACCACTAGTAATATAACATATTGGTGATCATCCTTACAGATGACTCTCATAAAGATCAATACTAACAACAACAATCCTAGAGATAACCACTGGTAATATAACATATTGGTGATCATCTTTACAGATGACTCTCAATGCATATATATTCACATATAAATATATATGTAAACATATACATACTCTTACAGAATGAAAAAATACAATACAAACTTTTGCAAAAATTTTCCATACTAATCACTGTAGATCTACATCATTATTTTAATGGATACATTATATATATTGTATATAGAATACTACCTGGCACTCAGTAGGCCCTCAACCAATAACTGAATGAATGAGCAATAATTTATTTAACCAATCTTCTATTAGTGGACATAATTTATTTTCTGTTTTTCACTATTATAAATCACATGGCAATTAATATGTTTTTGCATCTTCTTTGTTCACATGTACAATTATCTGTTTAAGGAAACCTTCTTAAAAGTTGGGTCAAAAGGTGGAAACATTTAACAGTTTGATAGTGATAAACTTGCTGAGTTGGCTGAGTTTATGCTCAAGTCATACAAATTTACGTTATCATCAGCAGTACACAAAAGTGTCTGTTTCCACACATTCCCCTGCATGTGTACATTGCTGTTAGTCTTTTGGAGTGCAGTTCTGATAGAAAAATTGCTGTACTTATTTTCCTTGCATTATTTACATTACAAGCAAGGCTGAGCATCTCTTTGTATATTTATTGGCCATTATGTATTTCTTTTATGCATTGTCTGTTCTTTGTCCAGTGGTTTTGTCTTGAAACACCAGAGACCTATTTTATCTTAATGAAGTCATTTACTTTTATAATTCTATCATACGCCCCCAACAGGGAAAAGATGCATCTTTTAGTTGGGTATACTGATAAGCGAACTTGTGTGGACCCATAGTTCTCATTTGTCAGAGGTAGCAAAGTAGGGAATTTGAATATTTTTACCTCTAGGTCAGTGTCTTTTTTTTTTTTTTTTTTTTTGGAGATGGAGTCTCACTTTGTCACCCAGGCTGGAGTACAGTGGTATGTTCTCAGCTCACTTCAACCTCTCCCTCTCGGGTCCAAGCGATTCTTCTGCCCCAGCCTCCCGAGGAGCTGGGATTACAGGCATGCACCACCACACCTGGCTAATTTTTTTTTTTTTTTTTAGTAGAGACAGAATTTCACCATGTTGGCAAGGCTGGTCTCGAAATCCTGACCTCAGGTAATCTGTCTGCCTCAACATCCCTAAGTGCTGAGATTATAGGCATGAGCCACCGCGCCCAGACCCAGTGTCTTTTTGTCTGAGGACTACTACTAAAGTTTTAAGAGATTTCTTAAAAAGGCAATCGTTATTTGGAAGCAAAGATTACCAACATCTGGATTCCAAAAAGTGGGGGAAAAATCAGTTATTCATATATATTAAAATGACACACTTCATTTCCAACTACTAAGTACAATGTTCACCTTTATTCTGTTTGTTTTTGCTTCATCGCGCTACTGAAACATGCATGCTTGAGAAACTCACTCTTAACCAATGAGAAACTCACTCCTAACCCCATATTTAGTGGTGGGACCATCACTTATTTAGTGAGGCTGTTTTTTTTTCCTCCCCCCAAGACCCAAGTTGTTGTTGCCCATGCTGCTGAATTCCCAATATGAATAAATCATATTCATATGATTATACTAAATCAGAGGTTTCAGTACCCTTCCACAAAGTGATAATAAAATGCTCATTTAAAAAAATAGTAGGTTGTGTTCAATGGTGTTAGTTTAAAATTTTAATGCTCAGGCCAAAATGCCAGAAAGTGAACCTCAGTTTCTTGGTAATAATAAAGTGAGCTGGCTTCCAGCAGAGAGATTTTGTGGTTTCTGTGTCCTGCTCCAGCACTTCTCCCTTCTCCAGCCTCCTTTCTACTTGGTGGTGCACAATCACCTTGGTCAGCCCTTTGACCTTGCCTGGAAAAAAGTCCTCATCAGTGAGTGAGTGTGAGGTTAGAGTGATAAAGATTCTAAAGGAATGCCTTGTTTTGATTCAAATAGTTGGATTAGTCACAAAGTTATTTAATCCACACACATAGTAGAATCCTCCAGCAAGCTTCTTTTTTTAAATCAGAGCTTTTGAGAGATATTATATTATATCTCTATCTTTTAAAGATACAGTAGAAATTCTCTATCAAGAATAGTTTTAGGTGCATTCCTGCCTGAACACACAGTTGGACAGTCTTATAATTATGTGTCTTCCCAAGATGCATTATGAGCCATTTCTACCCAGAACTTAAAAAAAATTTCATATGAGTGCTAGAGTTTCTTGCTTCTCTTATCCCACTAACTTTCTGAAGCCATAAGAATATCTTATTATGGATTATGCAAAATAACCTCCTATAAATCCTGACATTATTACCCTGCCCAAAAATCTTCAAAGCATCAGGAAAGTTTTTTTTTTTTTTTCTTAACTAAACCAGATTCAGCTGGCTACCCCACTTGGCTACAGAGTACTAAAGAAGAGACTGAACTTGATCCTGCTGCCCTTGCATACACAACACTCCCATTGACGCTAGTGAAGACTTAAGTGCATGAAAGGATTCCAGGATCAAAAGGTTAGCTCTACGGGGAGCTGTGTCTGGCTCAAGCAATCCATTTTTTTTTTTTTTTCTATTGACAGTGAAAACGTTTTATAGTTCTTTTTCAAAGTTTTCCCAAACTTTTACAATAACAGGCAACTTGTGAAAAAGTGAGAAGGCATCTAATTGAACTATATCCAGAGGAGATCATGGCAGAGACCAACAGGAAGAAAAACATTTCCAAACCACAGTGATATTGGTCAAATCAATTGTATTTGAAAAATAAAGCTTTTGAGGTGTCGGCTGAGAAAAATTTTCATTATGAAACTTGGTTGGACTATGAAGTAGAATGTGAGATAAAATAAAACACAGAGCTCATGAGTTTTTATCTTTGTCTGCTAATGACTTATGCTAGCAGGGTTATACAATTTTTGCATTTTATGAAATGTATGAGCTAGGAAGAAAAATACATGCTATATCTAAATGGATTAGATGTGCAGATTCTTAACTAACATTTAATTCATTTCTAGTAAAACAAATACCTTAAAACATTAAAAAAAGTGAAATTATCTTAAGGAGATAATTAACAAGCAGAGTAGAATAGCATTTTTGAAGAAAGTGTAATATTGTTCTACATTGGCATTTTCTGCATTTATTGAAGATACTTAGTCTATCCAACAATTCACTCATTCATTCTTTCATTAAGCATTTCTTTGTGCACTTACTATATGCCCAATGTTAATCTAATAGTTTTACAAAACCTCAATTGAACAAGTGTCTAAGGAAATGGATTGCATCTGATAAAACAAGACCCACCAACTGTGGATGGGTGGTGTGTCTAGAGTATTTTGCATTCCTAAATCATTCTTCTGGAGAAAATTTGTATCAAGATTTTTGTCTAGCTTCACCTGGAGTGTACACATTTTGATTGGCAAGTGGTTTCTGTGATTTGCCTCTTAGAAATACATTGTAATGTTACCCTGATATATGTACTAGGACAGACAATGCTATGTTGAACTAACTTGAAAAGCATATTTTATAATCATAAAACTGATTTAATATTATAGTTTTGATCTTAAGCCTCCTCTATTGTACGAGCAATGGAAAATCTTAGTGAGGAGCTTGTCTAAACAGTTCTCTTGCATTTTCATATAATTGGGCTTGACAGTTTCCTGCCATTGTACAGGATAACTTCAGTCAATGGTGATCATGTTTTTGCTTAAGGGTCATTGAATTGTATTAGAAATTTTATACTATATTCTTGTAATCCTATAAGTCATTTTTGAGTTACATTATTGAAAGTGAATAATAATGTACCACAAAACAAAAATTACTCACGCAGTTAAAGCTTTTTTTTTTTTTGTATGTAGTTTTAGAAACAACAAGTCCACAGAGAATAGGGCTCATGAAATAAATGAAAATACACGCTCATCCCCACCCACTCCTTGTTGTTGGGGCCTGGTCGGATCTGGTGAAAACATTAAGCCATTTACCTTAAGTGGTATTGGAAAGTTAATTTATTCAGCTTCTGGAAGGTACCAGGCTAATGCTTGCAGAGGCAAGATTTTTTTTTGGGTGAAGGGAGCAAACTTTTCTGGACGTGCCCATGGAAATTAGGTACTTCTTTTTTCAGCTACCTTAGCTTCTCTTAGGAATTTGAGGGTGTTTTATGGGTTATGTTCTTATATGGTGGTTAAGTAGGCTTGCTGAAATGGATCTAGAAAAGACCCAGGTCAGTGACTGGTTGAAAAACAGTTGAGAGAAAAGTAAGGAGGTATGACTGAGAGCAGTTTCTCTTTTAGGTCCCCAAATTTCTCCTCTAGCCAATTCACATTAAGGTCTGAAATTCCTCCATTGGTGTCATTCTGGCCATTGTTTCCAGAAGGGACTTTCATAAATGCAAATATGTTCCTGTGGAGCATTTGCACATTCGGTGAGTTTGCCAGGCTAAATGAGCAGTTATCTTTGGAACTAAGAAAGAAGGGTCTTAACAGAGAACCAGGTTGGAGGAAGAAAGATCCTGAGAACATTCATGGGAGGTAGGCCAGGGGAAGACATACAGCATGAAACTTTGGCAGTTTAGAAACAAGAGGGATAACTCTTGTTAAGAGAGCTTAAGGGTCACTGAAGACAAATATAGGTCATTTCACAGCCTAATTTGGAGTTTGGTCTTCATGGTAGCTCTTTATGGGAGATCAGAAGGCCTTAGCTCAGGTATGGGGAAAAGACTTCCTGTGAAGTCTTTATTCTGTTTGATCGAGGCTGCTTGAGGGTGCTTAGGGGTTCAAGAGAAGTTCTCAGGCCAAGTTCAGACTCAAGGGAAAGAATTCCCTCATTTCATGATTTGTGCCATGGATCCAGGAAGGAGTGGTCATCACGACTTTAGACTCTGCTGCATTTTTGGAGGGTTTAGTAAGTCGGCAATGGCAGTGACAGCTCAGTCCATTTCTCACAGGGTGAGAAGAACTTGGGATATCCAGCTAATGGATCTACAAGAGTTCCAGGCGGCCCTGATGAACTTCAGCATTTCTCCTTGCATATTTGTATTAACCTGGAAAATTGCTTCTTAAAGAGAAAAGAAAGTGATATTTTTAGAACGGGATCAGTATTTCCAGCACATTTATTGATGGGCTAGCTCCTCAGTGTTTACATGGCAACAGGATGAACTATTATTAGTACTGTTTACATCATGAGGTATCAGGATGTTTTTTGGTATGGTAGACCAGCTATTCAGGTGAGGAAGTAGAGTGCATCCATTTATGAATTTATTGTTGACATTTTAACTGTGATTCTTTCTCAGTTTCTTCCCTAATGTCAAGATACAAATTTTCATATCCTTGAGCAAGGATTTTTTGGGAGGGGCAATGAAGACAAATTTTAAAAATGAAAATAAATAAATTGGCAATCCCATAAAGTTCTTGATCATCTTGAGCAGTCAATGTTTCTTGAATGTTTTTGGTGTTTCTGATCCTGTGCTGAGCACTGTGGGGGATGCAAATGAAAGAAAGAATACATGGTTTCTACCCTCAAGGAACTTATAATTTATTAAGAGACATAAGGCACTTGAATCAGTTAACTAATGAGAAAAGACAGTATATGACACATAAATGCTTTAGAAGTTTAGAAAAAGGAAGGAACAGCAGGGTTATTTAAAGAGTTAAAATACCTGTAGCCTGCTGCTCTTACTTTATTGGTGGATGACTCCAAAACTCTGTGAAGAAGGGGGATAGGGAGAATGGAAGGAAGCTTACCCATCTCTTACTTCCTTATGCAATGTTGTTCATGTAGAGTCAGTGTCTAAGGAAACTTGAGGACTGACAGGAAAATTATTTTCAGAAATGGAGGTGAATGAAAGCAGTCATGGTGGAATATTTTCCAACCGTAACTCTTGCCTTCTGTTCATTCATCCATTCAGAGAGCCAAGTGTACGTATGTACTCTTCTAGCTACTAAATTCCATTCCTAGATAGTCATAGGTCTTCCAAGACCCAAAAGCTTACCTTAATTTCTGGGTTTTTTTTTTTCATGAGTCCCAGTCAAATGGCTGTCACAGAAGACAGAAAGCCATATATAGATTCTCCCTTTCCTCCTCATTGCTTCTTCCCTTCTCTGACCCCCATGCCCCATTCCTTATCTTTTTACTGATTTCTCTGTCCCCTTTCCTCCTAGTCATACATCTACTTTTTCCTAGTATTCCTAGTTTTTTTTTTTCTTACAGCTGTTCATGGCTCTCTGCACACCACTGTCTAACTCTGAAGAAGTAAAAAGAGAATGAAATAAGTGTTGCCAAGCAAGACTCTTCTCTTCTTTCCATGTTTGGAAAACTACCTCTTGGAATATAGCTCTTGAAATGTAGAGATTGAATTATCTTTGTATTTTGTACACAGCCCAGTGTGCTCAAGACATTCCAAAAAGGTTAAATGACAGTAGTAGCAGTCACCCCTCTTATGCAAGACATTCTGGGCTTCATCCAAGATAGGTGGAGCTTTGCTCTATCACACTCATGCGTTCATTTGCTCATTTATTCCCTGAGTAAAGAGATAAGCAGAGGCCAGATTCCGTTAGGCCTTCCAGACCATAATGAAGAATTTGGTTTTGATTCTAAGAACTGTGGGAGGTCAGGGGACCGACATGGTCCGATTTGTGTTTTTACAGTCTGTCTCTGGCTGCAGTGTGAGAATGGATGATAGAGGTCAAGGGCAGGAGCAGGAGATCAGTTAGAGAAGCTATTGCAGAATTCCAGGCTAGAGACAATTAATGGTGGCTTAGACTAGGATGGTTGAAGTAGAAATGAAGAGAAGTGAACCAATTCTTGCCAAAACATATATGTGTAAGCTGAACCCTATTTCTTATATTAGTGTTGCCTTCATTTAAAGCTGGGGGCTGGCTCTAGCATTTTGATGCTTGGGTTAATGTGCTAGTACTGGCCTGGAAGCCTAGAAGCCTGGCCCCACTGGACCACCTTACAGGGTTAGATGTAATCCTGGCCCACTAGCCATTCACGCCTCTTGCAGAGTCCTGAAGCTGCTTGAAATGTTTGGTAACTTAATTACTGTTTCACTTACATTCCACTGGCTTAAATTTTTCTTTTCTTTTCTTTTCTTTCTTTCTTTCTTTCTTTCTTTCTCTCTCTCTCTCTTTCTTTCTTTCTTTCTTTCTTAATAAAAGAGATACTGGAACTGATGGTTTAATACATTTAAAAATTATTTTCCCACCTATTTCCTACTCTGTTTGCATTGTCATATGGGATATTTCATGCAAGCAATCTGTTGAAATGAGAATTTTAATGTTGCGGGCATAATGTTGCCAGCATTGATTTGAAAACACCACGTCGGCTGTCACCAGCACTGGACACGGCAGAGTTTATTTCCACAGATATTTGCTAAGGGCTGGGTGTGTGGGGGAAAAAAAAAAAAAAAGCTGTGGCCTCTGCTTCCAAGGAACTTGAGAGGAAGGGAAAGTAATGCAAATTCTTGAACATCTTTTAATTGCTAGCCTTTTACATCCACGACTCATTCAGCTGTTGCAATACCTCTGAGGTGAGTGTTACTCTTATCCTTGTCTTAGGATGAGAAAAGGGGCCCAGCCATCTGTCTCAGATCACACTGCTGTTGTGTACAAGCCATGAGGTATACCCAAAGTCCATGGGCTTCCCACCTTATGCTATAGGTACTACTTCAAAAGCTGTCATGTCTTCTGTTTGAATACCACCCCTGCCTCTTCACAGCTGCAAGATCTTGGGGAAAATGTCTTCATCTCTCTGAGCTTCAGTTTCCTTATCTTTAAGATATAGATAATAGTATTTACCTCAAAAGGTATGCATGAATCATGTATGAAAGTTCCTGGCACATAGTAGCCAGGAACTAAATTTTGTTAGTTTCCTGTTTTGGTAAACCAGCGTATGGCAAGATAATTTGTGATGTGATTTTGGTTTAGAGTCCTAAGCAAGCATGGCAAGTATTTTTTGTTTGTTTTCAACTTCACAGATGTTAGAAAAACTTGTGTTGTACATTTATGTTTAGGTATTAGGAGAGAGATTCTTTCTTGGGTTGCAAGATTGTAGGATTTGTTTGCAGTGTATCTGGATCTGGACAGAGAGGCATTCTCAAGCTCCTGGCCCATCCTACCCAGTTCAGGTAGCAACAGGAGGGAAAAGAGGCAGTTGTTTGTATAAGGCATGTAAATGAAGGCTGAAAATCCTGTAGGGTCAATTCATGTGTCCTTTGGAGATAAAATTAATGGATATTTTCCTTTGAAGGAACAACTCTACAGGCTATATCCAATAGAATACGGGGACCTCACACTGTCTTTTTGTGAGGGATCATATTTATTTTTTCAGTCCTTGATGAAAACCACTTTGCCTTTCCTGAAACTAGACATTTAAGCTTTGATGAGCTGACAAAGGGGGGATGGACAGACAACAATAACCTTGTAGTCTATATTAGGCTCTTAAAAATAATACATGGGACAATAGTATTGCTAGCTTCTCTACAAAGTGCCCCTTTATACGCATGTGTGCAAGATAGGAAACTACCAACATGAGGGGAAAAAAAGGCCAAGAGGCTGATCTTAATTATTGAACTGTGCTCTGTTAGTTTCCGAAGTTCTTTTAGAGTGGATTGTAGAGGTGACATTTGTAGGAGATTCTCAGTTGGTTGACTGTAGTTTGTTAAAATCATTGAGACATAGGTGATTTTAACTTTTTTTTTTTTTTTTTTTTTTTGAGGCAGAGTTACGCTGTTTCCCCCAGACTGGAGTGAAGTGAGGTTATCTCAGCTCACTGCAATCTCTGCCCCTTGGGTTCAAGCAATTCTCCTGCCTCAGCCTCCCAAGTAGCTGGGATTATAGGTGCCTATCACCACACCTGGCTAATTTTTGTATTGTTGGTAGAGACGGGGTTTTGCCATGTTGGCCAGGCTGGTCTTGAACTCCTAACCTCAGGTGATCCACCCACCTTGGCCTCCCAAAGCGCTAGGATTACAGGCGTGAGCCACCACATCTGGCCAATTTTAACCCTTTAACATTTACTTTTACTCTTTAAGAACGACATTTACTCTTTAAGAAGACCTTTACTTTTCTTCTCTTACACAGTGTCTGCTTTGAACCAAGTCTTTAATATATAGAGACCCTATTAAATGACCCATCAAGTGTCCCCTCAGCCCTTGAATTATTTCTCTTCCAACTCTATTTTCCTATAAGGTGATCTACTACATACCAGCAGTCAGTCTCGGGCAATATAACGAAGGCTAGCAGTATGTTCACGTGGTCATGCGTCTTTCTAAATTTCTGCAAAACCAAGCTGTGTTAAGTGCAGTCACTGAAGATCACTTTCTTTTTCCATTCTGACTTCCTCACCATCATCATTCTCCTCCGGTCAGATGGTATCTAAGTGATGGGCACGTTTTGGATCTGGCTAGATGAAGTTGAATTGGGGATACATGTATTTTAGTGTGATATTTTCATGTAGTTCGCAGTCCCTTTCATAGTCATCTGGGTGAGGAATGGCTTGTAGGAATATTCCTACAACCCACTGGACAGCTCACCAGCATGGATGGGGAACAAAGGTTAAGGCCAGAGGTCCTAAGGCTAGGAGCCAGTCCTATGGCACTCATCCTGGAAATATGGGGTAGTGGAGAAAAATGAGGCTGGAAACAAGGTTTGAGAAGCTCAAATGTAGGAAATTCTTACCTCTGTAGACATAAAATTGTGAGCAGAAGAATTGATGCCAGCGAAATATATTCTCTCCTGTTTGGAATATGTGCAGTGATGCTGAGTATACAATTATAAACTCACCGTGTGTGTGTGTGTGTGTGCTTTTAATTTTCTTTTTTGTGAGAATAGTGTGGAATTGATTTTATCAGAACCCCTGTGTTTGTAGGGCCACGAGCCTGAAGGCATGGAGCAAGAATGTCTGCATGAGAAGACACATGATTTTTGCCTTCTATTCTGGATCTCGTATATTTATCTTATTGTATCTGTTGCATCTTGTCCTGAGATAGCCTGAT
Source organism: Trachypithecus francoisi (assembly GCF_009764315.1). NCBI lineage: Eukaryota > Metazoa > Chordata > Mammalia > Primates > Cercopithecidae > Trachypithecus > Trachypithecus francoisi. The sequence continues at coordinate 67,059,414 of NW_022681463.1, read as the reverse complement.
GGTTCCAGAGGAAAGGGCGTGCAAAATTGCCACTAAAGCAAGAGACATGCTCTGAGAAACAAGCATTCCATGACAAACTGTCACACATTTTCATCAATAAGTCATGGTATACAGTATAAGAGGAATTAAATGATCCCATTATGTGGTTCAGTGCAGTGTAGGAATGTTTTAACTGTTCTCATGTATGCCTTAATTTCAGGTTAATTGTGTGCTTTTTTTCAGAATTACTGTTCATATCAAAATTCAGATATGATTTGGGTAATGGATTTATTAGAAGCCCAAACCCCAGCATCGTACAATATACCCAAGTAACAAACCTGCATATGTACCTCCTGAATCTATATAGAAAGAAAACAAAACAAAAATAGCCAGGTGCGGTGGCTCACACCTGTAATCTCAGCACTTTGGGAGGCCGAGGAGGGTGGATCACCTGAGGTCAGGAGTTCGAGACCAGCCTGGTGAACATGGTGAAATGCTATCTCTACTAAAAATACAAAATTAGCTGGGTGCAGTGGTGGGCACCTGAATACCAGCTACTCGGGAGGCTGAAGTAGGAGAACTGTTTGAACTTGGGGGGCAGAGGTTGCAGTGAGCTGAGACCACACCACTGCACTCCAGCCTGGGTAACAGAGTGAGACCCTGTCTCAAAAAAAAAAATAAATAAAAAATAAAAAAAAGAAAAAAAAAAGAAAAAGAAAAAGGAAAACAAAAACAGAATTCAGATATGACAGGACATATTCCTGTTGAAAGCCATAGTGTAACAATTGCTACAAAGAGAATAAAATACCTAAGAATCCAACTTACAAGGGATGTGAAGGACCTCTTCAAGGAGAACTACAAACCACTGCTCAACGAAATAAAAGAGGACACAAACAAATGCAAGAACATTCCATGCTCATGGATAGGAAGAATTGATATCGTGAAAATGGCCATACTGCCCAAGGTAATTTATAGATTCAATGCCATCTGCATCAAGCTACCAGTGACTTTCTTCACAGAATTGGAAAAAAACTACTTTAAAGTTCATATGGAACCAAAAAAGAGCCCACATTGCCAAGACAATCCTAAGCAAAAAGAACAAAGCTGGAGCATCACACCATCTGACTTCAAACTATACTACAAGGCTATAGTCACCAAAACAGCATGGTACTGGTACCAAAACAGAGATATAGACCAATGGAACAGAATAGAGGCCTCAGAAATAACACCACACATCTACAAGCATCTGATCTTTGACAAACCTGACAAAAACAAGCAATGGGGAAAGGATTCCCTATTGAATAAATGGTGCTGGGAAAACTGGCTAGCCATATGTAGAAAGCTGAAACTGGATCTCTTCCTTAAACCTTATATGAAAATTAACTCAAGTTGGATTAAAGACTTAATGTAAGACCTAAAACCATAAAAACCCTAGAAGAAAACCTAGGCAATACCATTCAGGATATAGGCATGGGCAAAAACTCCATAACTAAAACACCAAAAGCAATGGCAATGGAAGTCAAAATAGACAAATGGGATCTAATTAAACTAAAGAGCTTCTGCATGGCAAAAGAAACTACCATCAGAGTGAACAGGCAACCTATAGAATGGGAGAATATTTTTGCAATCTACCCATCTGACAAAGGACTAATATCCAGAATCTACAAAGAATTTAAACAAATTTACAAGAAAAAAACAAACAACTCCATCAAAAAGTGGGCAGAGGATATGAACAGACACTTCTCAAAAGAAGACATTTATGCAGCCAAGAGACATAAGAAAAAATGCTCATCACCACTGGTCATCAGAGAAATGCAAATCAAAACCACAGTGAGATACCAATTACAACGGCAATCATTAAAAAGTCGGGAAACAGCAGATGCTGGAGAGGATGTGGAGAAATAGGAACGCTTTTACACTGTTGGTGGGAGTGTAAATTAGTTCAACCATTGTGGAAGACAGTGTGGCGATTCCTCAAGGATCGAGAACTAGAAATACCATTTGACCCAGCCATCCCATTACAGGGTGTATACCCAAAGGATTATAAATCATGCTACTATAAAGACACATGCACACGTATGTTTATGCGGCACTATTCACAATAGCAAAGACTTGGAACCAACTCAAATGTCCATCAATGATAGACTGGATTAAGAAAATGTGGCACATATACACCATGGAATACTATCCAGTCATTAAAAGGATGAGTTCATGTCCTTTGTAGGGACATGGATGAAGCTGGAAACCATCATTCTCAGCAAACTGTCACAAAGACAGAAAACCAAATACCGCATATTCTCACTCATAGGTGGAAATTGAAGAATGAGAACGCTTGGACACAGGGCAGGGAACATCACACACCGGGGCCTCTCAGGGGGTGGGGGGCTGGAGGAAGGATAGCCTTAGGAGAAATACCTAATGTAAATGACGAGTTGATGGGTGCAGCAAACCAACATGGCACATGTATACCTATGTAACAAACCTGCATGTTGTGCACATGTACCCTAGAACTTAAAGTATAATAATAAAAAAGAAAGAAAGAAAGAAAAAAGAGATTGAGAAAAAAAAAAAAAAAAGGAAGCCATAAGTGTAAATTGAAGGAAAATATTTGTGGTATTTGCTAGAGTTAAAAAGTTTGTGAGTTGTGTGATTTCTGTACTCATTCTCAATAAATGTTCAGTTTTTATATCTAATTTTATGTATTTTTTTCTTAAAGAGGGACACAAAATTTGTATACACTTTAGGTTTCGTAAAGCCTGGACTTGCCCTGCTTCATAGCAATATTGTGGACATATTCATAGTAGTCTGACAGTACCTGTGAGATGAGGAAGCGACACGCTGTAGTGGAAGAAGAAGCCTTGATTCTGCCACTAGGAGCTATGTAACTTCAGCATGTTTCTTAGCCTCTGTGAATTTTGGTTTCCTCAGCTGTCAAGTTTGGATGGTGATCCATCACAGAATTGTTGCCACTTAAAGGAACCCTCAGTGTAGTTCTTGGCATGTGATAAACACTCAATAAATATAATTTCCTTTTTTTACTTGAGCTCTCTCTGATGGTTTACAGATTCCTCTTAGGTCAGGGACCCAGGTGAGGAAATGCGTTGTCCTTTCAAAATGAATTTTGACATGAGGATAGTAGGTAGAGAATTGGGGTTTCCCCTGGGATTCTTGTCTTTAATAAACCCGAGACAAAATGAATCACAGTGGTGTTTTCTCTAGATGTAAAGCAAAGTATGCAGTGCCTTCATCAGCTGTGTAGAATATTGGGCTGAAAGTACTCCAATTTAGTGTATCTGCCACCACACACACACACACACACACACACACACACACAAACACACTCATTTGGCATGACCCAAGGATTACATTAATCTGAATCACTGCAGTTTTTTGACACAGCTGCATTCTTCAATCAAAAATATTGATGAACAAAGCCCTGGGCCAGGTGCTGGATTCCCTTAAAATGTAGAAGTCTGGGAACTAGGATTGGCATTTATGGGTGTCCTAATGACCCTGGAACAGCACATTCTTTCCGATATGTGTGCCTTGGCTATATGCACCAACGATAACCTCTGTGAGGTGGGGATGGGACGGGAACCCCAGGTTAGCTAAATACTGACTTGCTGTTAGGGTATGATTTAGTCATCGTAGCAGACTAGGTGAATGCCTATGATACTGGACTATGAACTATTTTCTTTAAGGACAAGACCCAAGACTACTTTTTTCAGTGCCTACCATGGCTAGTACACAGTGTTTGTAGTATTTATTGAATTGATTTACAGTCTACATTCAGTAGAAGTAAAAAAAAAAGGATTTTCCTTTTTGAAACAAAATTGCATCTTTTGGCCCGGCGCGGTGGCTCATGCCTTTAATCTCAGCACTTTGGGAGGCCGAGGCGGACGGATCACCTGATGTGAAGAGTTCAAGACCAGCCTGGCCAACACGGTGAAATCCCGTTTCTACTAAAAATACAAAAATTAGCTGGGGCATGATGGCAGGCGCCTGTAATCCCAGCTACTTGGGAGGCTGAGGCAGGATAATCGCGTGAACCCAGGGGGCAGAAGTTGCAGTGAGCTGAGATCGTGCCACTGCACTCCAGCCTGGGTGATGGAGTGAGACCCCGTCTCAAAAAAAGAAAAAAAAGAAAAAGAAAATTGCAGCTTTTGATGAATAGCCCTTACCGTGCTGTTGTGGAGGAAGAGGAGTCGTTTTGAAATGGGGAATCAGAAGCAGTCTGCTTCACACTTTGCTCACAAACGATTCCTCCGAGTGAAAGAAGTCAAACCAAAGCAAATCCAGGGAAGTCTGAGAAGTTAGCATACTTGCAAAGACAAAACAGCCACAAGTCAACTGTCAGCTGAGTGAGTGCTTGTCTGGACTTTATCCTGCAGGCAGTTAGGAAGAAACGTTGTTTGAAGACCCTTGTCACCAGCACACATGACTGATTTCTCATCAGAAGAGGGATTGTGAGTGAAATAAGAAAAAGTCTGTGTAATATGTGTCATGATGAGTTATATATTTACCTATTAACTGTATACAAAACCAATGTGCATTTAGATTATCCATATTTTATTTGGGGGCCATCTGGTTAATTTGCCTGCTTTCTAAATTGTTGTGTCAAATAAGCTCACTCAGGTATTGTCAGAATGAAAACACCTAATCTGGTGAACATTTTGGCATCTGGGCGAGGTCTACCCAGGATCAAATCTGTTAACACCCTTCCCCCCAACTGCCCCTACCTACACACACGCTTTGTTTAAAAATACTCATTGATGCATACTCTGTGTCAGGTGTCAGGTAGTGTGCTAGCAGTGAGGATGCATAATCCTGTCCCTCTTTTTTTTTTTTTTTTTCCTTTGGGACAGTGTCTCACTCTGTCACCCAAGCAGGAGTGCAGTGGTGGATCATGGCTCACTGCAGCCTTATCCTTGACCTCCTGGGCTCAGCTGATCCTCTCACCTCAGTACCTCCTGAGTAGCTGGGACTACAGCTGTGCACCACCACCTGGCTAATTTTTCAGTTTTATATTTTTGTAGAGATGGGGTCTTACTATGTTGCCTAGGCTGATCTTGAACTCCTGGACTCAAGCAATCCTCCTGCCTCCCAAAGTGCTAGGATTACAGTTGTGAGCCACTGTACCCGGCCTCATCATATTCCTCTTGAAGCTTGCAGTGTAGGACAGATGAACCCAGCAGCCACATCTCTTATCTGGGTATTGCAGGAGACCTGGCATAGTCAGCATCCAGCAGTGTTTCCAGAGTGGCTGGCCTTGCTGCTTCTCCTCACTTGCTCCCCAAGAGCAAGATGATATGCAGATTCCCACTGAAGCAAATGTCCCATCCATTGTCTTCTGGTCTGCTTAAACCTTGATCCTGTAATTAATTATATAAAAGAACAGAAAAAGTTTCAGAGAATGATAATCTCTTTTAAAATTTTCTTATTCATTTTTAATAGTTGTGTTTTTGGGGTACATGTGATATTTTGATATGTATATAAACTGTGTAATGATCAGATCAGGGTAATTGGGGTATCTGTCACCTCAAACATTTATTTTTTCTTTGTGTTGGGAACACTGCAATTCTTCTCTTCTAGTTGTTTTGAAATATACAACAAATTATCATTAACTATAATTTTCCTACTGTAGTATCAAATACTAGAACTTATTCCTTATAATGATAATCTCTTAAGTAGTCATATTTAAATGCCAATTTACAAATGGAGTAAAATATTTAACAGAATTGAACTGATAATTTTAGTTAGTAACTAGTTAGTAACTAGTCTTAACTGCAGCAATTTTGTTTTGAACAGAGATTATAGGAATACATTTTAATTCTGGTTGGAAAATAGTACTGAAATAGCACTTGTCTTATTCTTTCAAATTTTTAGTACTTGGGTATTTGGAGCCATTGAGATTTACTCTTTGTGTATTCAGGAACATTAGTTGTTTCAGACTGGACAATGGCTGGTTATAACCAGTTGAATAAAATTCCTGCAGTTCATCCATTCTTCTCCTACCAGCAGGTGTCATTATGGAAATATGAAAATAGTGTAAATTCCAGAGTTGTAGGAACTAGCTGTGAGAAAGAAAAGTAACACTTTGGATATTAAAAAACAACAAAAAATGAAAAAATCATTTGGCACTAAGCAAGAATGGCATGTTTAATTACTGATTTGGCAGTGTTCTACAGTATGATGTAACTGACACAGGATTTTAAAGCACATAATTTATTTTAATTAGATTAAGCAAATATTTATAAGAACCATTCTAGCCGGGCGCGGTGGCTCAAGCCTGTAATCCCAGCACTTTGGGAGGCCGAGACGGGTGGATCACGAGGTCAGGAGATCGAGACCATCCTGGCTAACATGGTGAAACCCTGTCTCTACTAAAAAAAAAATACAAAAAACTAGCCGGGCGAGGTGGCGGGCGCCTGTAGTCCCAGCTACTCGGGAGGCTGAGGTAGGAGAATGGCTTAAACCTGGGAGGCGGAGCTTGCAGTGAGCTGAGATCCAGCCACTGCACTCCAGCCTGGGTGACAGAGCAAGACTCCATCTCAAAAAAAAAAAAAAAAAAAAAAAAAGAACCATTCTAGACTCATAGGAGTCTCAAAAGAAAAGTAAGATGTGATTCTTATCCTCGAGGAGCTGACATGATATCCGAGAAGGATACATTAATGAAATAATTAGTTCATTGAATGAATGAATCTTTCTTTTTTACATGCTGGATTGAAGAACATAGACAGTAAAAGTTGCAGAAGCTGAGGGACTGAGTAGTGTTTTTGATTGTGGGTTAATCAAAGAGTAAGTTTTACAAATTCAGGTAGAGATGAACTTCAAAATTATTTGGTAAACTTGATAGCTCATTCCTTCCTTTTTTGCTAACTGCCTATCTCTCTCTATAATCTAAAGTAATAATTATAATAATTACATATTACATATGTATCCAAGGATGTAACAATTGGATTTAACAGTTTGCTATAATCGGCCGGGCGCGGTGGCTCATGCCTATAATTCCAGCACTTTTGGAGGCTGAGGCGGGAAGATCACGAGGTCAAGAGATGGATACCATCCTGGCCAACATGGTGAAACCCTGTCTCTACTAAAAATACAAAAATTAGCTGGGGGTGGTGGTGCGTGCCTGTAGTCCCAGCTACTCGGGAGATTGAGACAGGAGAGTCGCTTGAACCCGGGAGGCGGAGGTTGCAGTGAGCCGAGATCATGCCCCTGCACTCCAGCCTGGGTGACAGAGCGAGACTCCATCTCAAAACAAAACAAAATGAAAAAACGAAACAAAACAAAAAAACGGTTTGCTATAATCAGCTGACTAATACGATCAAATCTTCTAAAAACTAAGGTAAACATTATAAGTGAGCATTTGTATTAGGAGACTTTTCCAGGAACCTGGATCAGGTTCTAACTGTGCTTGGTCAGGGTCAGTGCTTCATTCACCCTCTTTTCCCCTCTAGACTGTGAGGTTTTCTAAGGCATGGGATATGTGGTGTTCCTCTTTGCATTCCTGGCACTCTCAATTCTGCCTCTGGATCTGTAGTGAGCTCTTAGTACATGTTTGTTGAATGACAGTATCACCAAAGAATAGGGTATTTACAGTCCTTTGTACATTATATTGTTAGAATGAATCCTTTGTACATTATATTGCTAGCATATTGATACTAGACTAGGTTGAATATTTCAGAAAACCAGATTGAGAAACCTGGCTTGAAAAATTGATAGCATAGATTCTGAAGTTTTCTCTTTTGATTCCACTTGTCCATCCAATGAGATATATTTCAAAAAGTATTTCAGTAAGCGATGTGATTCCAGGACCTTGTCCATGAGATATAGAGGACATTGTACTTCATCTAAATAAAACTGGGCCTAATTTTAGGCAGAAGGATGTACATAGTGTTATTTTATTACCTTTTCAACAACTTTCTGTGTTAGTAGTCAATCATTTTCAATGAAGACAGTTTGTTCACCACCATATTGGAAGGATATTATTAATTTACCAGCTGCCATGTAGTAAGGGGTCTGTCCTCAGCCTACCTTTGGTGGTTTGAACTAGTTATACTTTGTTCATCATTTTCTTACATCTCCAGCTGCTTACTAGACTTCTCTGTTTTGATTTTCCATTGTCACCTCCCATGTAACATGTCAAATTGGGAAATCATCGCTTTTACCTATAAACCACCTCTTCCTTTAAGGCCATACCTTTTCTTTTAATGTTACCATTATTTTCCAGTTCCCCAGGTGAAAAACTTCAATATTTCCTTGTTCTCAACCCCTTCCCCAATCCAATCAATCAAAATAGTATCTATACTTCCTTTGTGATGCCTATGATATCCATTCTTTTCTTCCTTTCCATTTCTATTACCAAGACCCTGGATTAGACCATGCATGAATGACATAGCTTCTTGAATCACCTTATTAGCATTTTCTTCTCTTTTTCCCCCTATTAATGAGTAGGAACATTTTAGTTAGAATTATTCAAATATCAGTACCAAGTTCACACATTTAATCAGAGTTGCTAGGGCCCTGCATGACTTGCTATCTGATAATCATTCTAACTCAACCCTTGTACCCTTAAAATTGTTTGCTCTGGTCATATGGAAAAATGCAATTTTTCAATCTAGCTGTGTCCTCTTTGACTTCCAGATTATTTGTGTTGTGGTAGAATATACATAACATAAAATTGACCATTTTAACCATTTTGAAACGCACAGTTCAGTGACACTAAGTATATTCCAATTGTTGTGTAACCGTCACCATCATCCATCTCGAGGAATGTTTCATCTTTCTAAACAGAAACTCTGTACCCATGAAACCCTAACTACCCATTTCCCCTCCTCCCAGCTTCTGGCAGCCACTATTCTACTTTCTGTCTCTATGAATTTAACTACTCAAGGTACCTCATATAACTAGAAGTATACAATATAAGTCCTTTTGTGGCTGGCTTGTTTCACTTTGCATAAATGTCCTCAAAGTTCATCTATGCTATAGCATGTGTCAGAATTTCATTCCTTTTTAAGGCTGAATAATATTCCATTTTATGTCTGTGCCACACTTTGTTTATTAATTCATCCACTGAGAGACATTTGGGTTGCAGTTTCTTCTCTTTAAGTGTATTCTGCTCATTGAAAACAGGTTAATCCTGCCACTTCTTTCAATCATGTTACTTTGCTGCTCAGAAGCCTTCAATGAGCTTCTTTTTACAGATAGGATCAGTCGCAGCATGCGTAGCCTAACACTCAAGGCTCTTGCCTCTCTGGGCCCTGACCTATGTATAAAACCTTTTTGTTCATTATTAGTCTTCAACATTTATTCATGAAACATAGTTTTTGAGTGTCTGGTATGTGTTAGGCCTTGGGGTAAGTGCTGAATAAACCAAATAGATATTGTCCCTTACCCCATGGAACTGACTTTGGAGTTAAGCGATTCCTTTGCTCAAGCCAGAAGAGTCTCCTTTTTACCTTGGAAGCTGGTTACTTCACCCAGCATGAATATACCAAAAACCATTTGGTAAATGACCAGCTCACCAAAGCTAATTCTGCAAAAATCACTTGACCAAATAATGATTTTGCTGAAAAATTGAGGTTTATATTTTTTACTTTGTCCCTTTTGTCACTGCAGTTCTCCTCCTGGGCCTGCATTGGCCAACTGCTGTTTAATATGAACTTTGCCTGTTTTTCACATTCTAGACTCTGAGAATTTTGAGAATGTTCAACATTTTCTATGGGACAGTCAACTGTTTTCTGTTTGTTTGTTTATTTTTAAAGCACTGTTTTTTGTCTTAATTACTTTTGCCCCTGTCCCTATTGCTTCTGCTTCTGCACTTTCCTGTGCCCCAGTGAAATGATTGTGATACATTTCTCTAGACCCTGTGTAAAGTATTTGCCAAATGATTGCTCAGTGAATCAGTCATTCATTGAGTTAGTCAGTAAGAAGCTGATCACTTGGCAAATTAGTTTCTAAACATTTTAAAATTTCTTCTCTCCCTTGTAGGAAATCAAAGGGAAGCATTTTCTACTATTTTTTTTCAGGTCTATCCTTACTGTTTGAACCATAATATCTTTTTTTGAGATGGAGTCTTGCTTTGTTGCCTAGCCTGGAGTGCAGTCACACAATCTGGGCTCATTACAACTTCTGCCTCCCAGGTTTAAGCGATTCTAATGCCTCAGCCTCCTGAGAAGCTGGGATTACAGGCACGTGCCACCACACCCAACTAATTTTTGTTTTTTAGTAGAAACAGGGTTTCATCATGTTGGCCAGGCTTATCTGGAACTCCTGACCTCAAGTGATCTACTCGCCTTGGCCTCCCAAAATGCTGGGATTACAGGCGTGAGCCACTGTGCCCAGCCAAACCATAATCTTGTTTAATAGCTCTGTTGATTTGTTTTTGGAAGTAGCCTTCTTATGTCTTGTGCTCAGAGTCAGTAGTTGCTTGGTTAATCTAAAGAAGCTGGTTAAGGTGTAGAATCATAAAAACGATATAGACATATCTTTTAAAGTAAAACTCCAATGTGCATTCTATTAGCCAGTCCTTTAGGATCAAGGCATTTTCTTCCAAAATGGGTCCACTAATTATTCATATCATCTCTCTTTCATAAACCATATTCACTATGAATTACCTGTGATTTCTAGTTTCAGTTTCTTTAGACAGGAGCGAGATCTTAACGACACTGATGCAATGAGTAAAGAATCCTGGTGTATTTTTACTATTTTTCCCTGCCATTAACACTTGTGATATACAATTTAAGAGCAGATTATCTTAGCAACATATCTGTATTGATTCTTTAAAATAATTCAATCTATTTTTTAAAAAAGTGACTTTTTTATTGTCACATTCATCAGACAACATGATATTTAATTAAATATGACTATAATAACAAATACAAGTGGCACAACTTTTCTATCAATTGCCTGTTGGTAAGTGGACCATGCAATTGCTGGGAGTAGGAGCCTACAGGCTTATGAGGGAGGAGGCTGTGAGCCAGGAGAACTGAGCATGCCTGGTATCAGCCAGTATGTTTCCCTGAGGACACAGGGAGCACTGGTTGAATGTGTAGTCATTTAGTGCAGGTAGGCTATACAGGATTTTACCGTATTTGTTCATCCTTATAGACAAAGCTGTGTTATTGCTTACTATCTTGTAATGAAGTAGGAGTTGAGGTGAGATCTAGCAGAAATTGATATGGGGAACTGCACAAATCCTTCAGGTTCAAATGACAAGAACAGGCAATATTTACATTTGATGTAAATTTGCAACACTTCATCAGAGGTCCAGCACCTGTGGGAATCGGGGTGGAGAGAGTGAAGAAACAGTTTTAGACTGTCATCATTGTCAACTTTATCTTGGGGCAGATGGACCATCTCTGCCAGGAACTCTACTCCTCTGCCTAAATGACCATGCAGCCCCCCTTGCAAGGGAAGTCCCTAGGTGGATATCATGTGACTGCCCACCCCTTGGTCTGCACCCACCTTCCCTGTAAGGAAGTGCTAGTGGCCTTCTATCAGGGTCTCTTCCACTGACTTCTGTATATGCGTATGGGAAGGAATTGTGTGTTGGGGGTAGGAGGTGGGGTCAGGCCTCTGTGCCTCTGTAGTGCATCCAGAAATTCCTCAACATTTTTGGCATTGGATATGCCCTCTCTAGTTTCCAGTACTGATAAAAGCTTTTCCCTGTTTTTATATTCCACTTGTCACTTCCCTGGAAATCCACATATAAGGGATTGGAAGTCTGTCCTCTTTTATTCCAAACCTTCCTTTTCCCCTTTACCTCAGACTTTGTACTTCGGCCTCTTAAATGGGTCTGTACATAACTTTTTCCTCTGCTATAAGCACATAACTAATAAACTATGGGTTAGAGTAAGGTAAATGGCAGTTCTATGTTTCTCAGTGTTTGTACTATTAAAATGATTTTTCCAAATCAGACTCAAGGCAATGGAATAATAATAATGATAAGTTATTTTGCACTGTGCTTTATGGTTTTACCGTGGTTTAGTGCTTCATTTAATGAGATAAATAACCAGACAAGCCTGGGTGTGGTGGCTCACGCCTGTAATCCCAGCACTTTGGGAGGTCAAGGTGGGAGGATTACTTGAGGTCAAGAGTTCAAGACCAGCCTCGGCAACATGGTAAAACTCTGTCTCTACAAAAAATTAAAAAAATTAGCAGGGCGTCATGGTGCATGCCTGTACCTGTAGTCCCAGCTACTTGGGAGGCTGAGGTGGGAGGATCACTTGAGCTTGGGAAGTCGAGGCTTCAGTGAGCTATGATTGTGCCACTATACTCCAGCCTGAGCAACAGAGAAGATCCTGTCTCAAATAAAATAAAATAAAATAAAATAAAATAAAATAAAATAATCAGACTACTTGAGTGGAGTGTTTTTGGAACAAAATGTTACCTGAGATGAGAGAGGTGTTATCGTCTGCTTTCAGCAGGATACTCTGCTTGGAGCCCTGGTCTGGGTACTCTTTGATTTTCTGCTCTCAGCATTGTCTTCATGCAGGTACAGTTACATCAAGCCATTATCTTGTTGGGGCTATTACTTTAAAAAAATAGATACAGTTTTTGACAAAAAAGAAAGATAGACAAATAAAATGCCAAGGACAGCCAAGACAGACCCTAGCTTCAGTCTTGAGGATGGCTTTCAGAAAATCATGGCTGGATTTCCTTGCCTGTGATCTTGTTTTCGAACTGCCTAAATCTGCACTATCACAGATGGGCACATTTTGCTCAATCAAGGAAAAGATGAATTTGGTGGCTTTGGAACAACGTTTTCTTCATTTGCTAAACCACAGGGAGAATACGGGCTATTTGAGAAATAGCCCTTGGACAGCAGGTATCTTTCTTCCAACAGAAGATGAAATGGATCCTCCATCTGTCTCACCATACAACCCTTGCTGTGTGTGTCAACTTGGGTTGAAATCTTATAGATGCTGTCCTTGATCTCTGAAAATCTCTTGTATTACTGTAAATTAGCCTCATTGGCTTCCCTAAGTGTTCTCAGATTTCTCTTCTAAAAATGTCCCTCCAGGGATCTGCACGGAAGATGAAGTTTTTTTTTTGGATGGATAGGGGGAACACCAAATGCCATGAACTCAGTCCCTACTTTGATTTGGGAAGCTGACCATATCTGAGGCAATTCTCCTACATCTGTGGTTGAATTCTCCTCTTCTTTTCACTATCTCCCGGGCTGGGATCCTCTGACTGTGTGAAGATGGGGTAAGTAGCATGACTCTCCATCAAGAAAAGCCCAGGCTTACTCCCAAGATGAGGCAGTGAGCCTTAATAAAAAAGGCGCTGGAAGTAATCCCCCTTTAAGAGAGTCTAACATGAGAAATGCCAAGAGAATATTGTGCACATGTTAGACACCCAATCAGTATTTGTTGAGTGAATACAGCAGGGGGTGGCAGTCATGCTAGGCCATCTCTGATGCAGCCTTCATTTCTGTTAACCTCTTCAGACCTTAATTCTTCATCTCCTTCCCTCTCCTTATCACAGTTCCATTGTTGCTCTGCTTTTTCTTGCTAACTCAGGGGAAAAGACAAGGGCTAGTTTGGGGATTACATTTCAAGGTTGCGCTGGGCTGATGGCAATTGGAGGACAGAGAAAGGGAACTGCAAAGGATGCTTCTGAACCAGATTCCTATACAACTTCTCTCAAATGCAGACGCAGACACCTGCCTCTGCCTGTCTTGATGCTTGGATAGGGCTGATGTCATAGGTTGCCAAAGAGCTTGTTTTTTTTTTTTTTGAGACAGAGTCTCGCTTTGTCGCCCAGGCTTTAGCACAGTGGTGCCATCTCAGCTCATTGCAACTTCCGACACCTGGGTTCAAGTGATTCTCCTGCCTCAGCCTACCGTGTAGCTGGGACTACATGCATGCACCACTGCACCTAGCTAATTTTTGTATTTTTAGTGGAGACAGGGTTTTGCCATGTTGGCCAAGCTGATCTTGAACTCCTGGCCTCAAGTGATCCACCCACGTCGGCCTCCCAAAATGCTGGAATTACAGGCATGAGCCACCATTCCCAGCTCCAAAGAGCTTTCTTAGAAGAATGGCTGCTCAGTGCCCCAGCTGGGTTTCTAATACTTTATAAACCAAGGTGTTTAAAGTGTGCTCACGTCACATCTCCTTGTTCTAGCAGTGTTGGGATGAGTTGCGAACTCTTGACTCTGAAACTGGGAAGTGCTCTCTTCTAAATTCTCAGCTTTTAAAAACATGGCTTGTGTCTGTTCCCATTGTCATTTCTGGCTGTCATATGGCCACAACTATCTGTTAAGTCAGTGGAAAACAGACTGTGGCTTTTCTTAGATGTTTTCCTAAATTAACTTCTTCTGGGGCAACATCAACTCTGGAGGCACTGTCTCCTTTCTCCACCTGTATGATAATTCTGAGACTCTAAGGACAAAATGGTTTCTTAAAGACTTTCAGACAGGTGCATTTGCTGTGAGGCTAAACATCCAAATAGATTTAGAGTGAGTGACAGTGAGTATTCAGGTCAAGTCCACCACTTTGATGTTCCTTCTTTTCCATGCTTTTTTCCTTCAAAATACAGTCAAGTCCCCCCAAAATGTGTGTGTAGCTTAACTAAATTCAGTTATATGATATAATTTTTCTTTCCATTCTAGTGTTTTCCCTAGAGTACACAGAAAATGATAGAACAGAACCTGCTGTTACCTTTATCATTTTTGTTCCCATGTGCTGCTCAGAGTGTGACGTTTTCATTGTGCCAAGTATGATTCTAATATTTATTGATACAACTTATTGCCATAGTCTCTATACATGATCTTAGCCAAAAGGCCGAGAGGTGATACCACATGTCTCTAAATGGAATCTAGGTCTCTAATCTCAACCAAAGTCATAGTCATTTGTTCCAACTTTGGAGGAAAATCTGGATGTATTAGACCAACATGGTGCATTCCTTAGGGATTTTCAAGGGTTAAATTTGAAGATATGTAATTTTAGTCCTAAGTGCTGACTTTTGAATGTAACTGCGACTTAAGATATTATACAACAGTAGTGTCTGATTCCTCTTTATAGTGCCTTTTGTGATAGGTAATTCGCAGACTGGTTACAGTCTGCTTTCCTTTTCTTTTTTAACCTAAAATATTTTCTAGTCTTCTCAGGTGATGAAATTGTAGGTTAAGCTGGTGTTTGTAACCTTCTCTACATTTGCTATATAGGGTCTATGTAATCTTTCTATTGGTCTGAGACATTGCAGAGGAAACCTATAGCTATGCCTGGAGCCAAAATGTTGTACATAACCCAATTTGCTTTTTGTTTTGTTTTGTTTTTAGAGTTAATTGATGGGTGCTGAGATACTAAGGCACTAAGATTTATAAAAGTAAGGAAAGACTTCTGAAATAGACAACAGAAAATACCAAAGCTCAATTCTTTCACTTTTCTTGATGATGACCTCACCGTTTATAGTGGATTGTAAGTTGTTAAATAGTGATAGGAAAGGTCTGTGTTGATGGACATTGGGAAAGATGTTGTAATCTGAAGATAGACTTTGCCTAATGCAGTGTAACCGACAAAGCCAGGTCTCCTGGTATGGGCTCAGTCTCTTTGTAGTTTAACATTCAAAGAAACAACAGTCCAACTTGAGAAACTTTGAAAAATAATGTAAATATTTCCTGTAAGTTTTATTTTTAGGAGGCTTTGCATAGGGATTTTATATAGTGAAAGGATACAGAAAGCTTCCTGAATAGTTCCTTGACACCTCTTTCCTTCTTGCCAGTTTCCACTCATGACAACTGTGAAAATCTCTCTCTTGCTCTGCCTAGAGTGTCCTCACTCTGGGTGGTTCTCTCCACCTGTGTGCCCTGCACACCACACTGAACTTCCCTGGTGTGTGCAGTCCTCTGGAACATGTTCTATCTAGCTCTGGTGGGTTTTCTTGTGAGAATAAGCCATATTGCTCCAGAATTTTGGTGAATGAAATTTTCATATTAGTAGGAATATTTTGCTTATTTAAAACTTTTTATCTTGCCTTGAGACATATTGCTTGTTCGCACTTTGATATGATGTGTTCAATAAGACCCTGCAAACCAGATCCATCTGCCTTCACACTTTCATTAAATTAGTAAGGTCACTATGAGGAGAGGTATACAGTTATTGTTACAGTATTTACCAAACAGTGGGCCCAAAGTCACACTCCTCACTTACCCTCTTGGTCTCTCCTTAGATATAAAGTTGTTTAAAACCACTTGCTTCCAGAAGGCCATATATAAAGATAGTAAATTTAGGTGTTAATTCTGAGCATGGTGGTGGTACTGTGCCTCATTCCTTTCTAGTCTGAGGATGCCTTCTACCCCAAATTATTCTTTGAGTTACTCCTAGTGGGATGAGAACAGGACACGGGGCTCTAGGGGAGAGGAAAATGACTAAGATGATTTAGCATATCTTTATCCTTTACGCAGCTTTGCTGTAGATTTATAGATGCATCTGTATTATCCAGGGCTTTCCACAGAACAGAACCAACAGGAGAGATACAGGTTCTCCATATATACATACACACACACATCTCTCTCTCTCTCTCTCTGTATACAAATACATTTATTATAAGGAATTGACTCATGTGATTGTGGAACTTGACAAGTCCCAAAAGTCCAAAGATTTGCAGGGTGAGTTGTCAAACTGGGACCCAGGAGAGCTGATGGGTCTTAAGTTTTACTCTAAAACTTCCCTGTAGGCTCAAGACTGAGGAAGAGCTGATATTTCAGTTTGAGTCCAAAAGCAGGAAAAGACAGATGTCCCAGCTTGAAGGTAGTCAGACAGAAGGAATTCCCTCTTATTCAGCCTTTTTGTTCTGTTCAGTCTTCAACTGACTGGATGAAGCCCCCATACATTAGGGAGAGTGATCTGCTTTACTCACTCTACCAATTCAAATGTTAATCTCACCCACAAACATTCTTTTTTTTTTTTTTTTTTTTTTTTTGAGGCGGAGTCTCGCTCTGCCGCCCAGGCTGGAGTGCAGTGGCCAGATCTCAGCTCACTGCAAGCTCCGCCTCCCGGGTTCACGCCATTCTCCTGCCTCAGCCTCCCAAGTAGCTGGGACTACAGGCGCCCGCCATCTCGCCCGGCTAGTTTTTTTTTTTTTTGTATTTTTTAGTAGAGACGGGGTTTCACCATGTTAGCCAGGATGGTCTCGATCTGCTGACCTCGTGATCCACCCGTCTCGGCCTCCCAAAGTGCTGGGATTACAGGCTTGAGCCACCGCGCCCGGCCTCACCCACAAACATTCTTATAGACACACTCAAAAGAGTGTTTGGCCAAATGTCTGGGCACCCTATGGCCCAGTCAAAATGACAAATAAAATTAACCATCACAGCATCCACGGAGGGTATAGGAGCATGTAAATTACAATTGAATTTCCATGCATATGTATGGGTATTACTTGATGGATATGATCATGTTTGTAGAGCTCAGTGAAAAATAAAACATTAGAAAATTGCAATACATAATAATAAAATTATTTATTTTGGGTGCTTTTCTCAAAGGTGTATATTAATCTCTTGATCCCTTTCCTCTGCTTCATCTAACTTATAGGGTATATACTTTATATTGCTGTGCTTGGCATCGGGAACTGATGTGACAGCTCTTCCTCTGTTCTATGAAAAGGTGATGTACTTTAAAAAAGGTTTCTGTAGCAAGTGCTTATATCCACTCAATAAAATCTCTAACAGGTCTAGCTACTTTAAAAGGAACAGATAGGCCAGAGGTTTTGCTTGAATGATGGTTTAAAGAATTCCTGTGTTTTTTCCCATTAGCTCCATCCAACTTGGGTTGTCTCAGAGAAATCCACTGGGCTGACCTTCCTCAATAAGGTGGCTTGTGGTTTTGTTTTATCATTCCTCATCTGAGAACCAGAGAGAGAAAGCTGTCAACAACTTATAGGTTTGTCCAGTTGGTGGAGCTGTTTGGGCCACAGCACAGGGACATACCTTTTGGGTGGCAAGTTCTAGGTAAGGGGCTCTTTCATTTGCAGGTGGCTTATCCAAGAGGGCTGGAGATGTAGCTCCTAATATTCTTAATCCAATTAACTGGGATGCTAACATGTTGTAGTGATGTTACTTCTGTGGCAAAACTTCTCAGAGATCTTGGGCCCAGTA
Organism: Trachypithecus francoisi; assembly: GCF_009764315.1. Classification (NCBI taxonomy): domain Eukaryota; kingdom Metazoa; phylum Chordata; class Mammalia; order Primates; family Cercopithecidae; genus Trachypithecus; species Trachypithecus francoisi. Next base: position 67,041,323 of record NW_022681463.1, on the reverse strand, counting down.
ACTGGTCCAAAAGAAAGACTTGAGAGAAAGAATGGCTTTACCTGAAGCCTATGGTCCTCCTTATTGCTGTTTTTTGTGCCTTCAGTTCAGACTTCCAGCTTGGTTACTGTTCTTCTCTTCTTCCCCTTCCTGTGTGTGGTGGGGGGCTGGCAAAGGGTGTCCTAGTTGTCCCAGACCCTATCCTGGACTGCTCTTTGCTCCTATCTATCCAGCTTCTCAAAGTCCAGCTTTGCTTTTCCTTTCCTGCCTTGTACTCACCCTTTGGGCTAATGAGATTCCCAGCTTTTTCCAAACTCTGACTCTTCTCATCTCTAGGTCCTTTGGGTAAACATCTCTTCCAGCCTTGATCTAATTTTTAAAAACTGCCCCTTACCACTAATTTTAGAAGCAGCAAACTCATTATATAGTAATTTAGATTAAAATATATATATAATTATTGTGTTCCTGGATTTTGTTCTTTTCAGGCTTCTTGTTTAGCTCTGAATTTTGCTGCTCTAGGATGTTCTTAGTAAATCTGTAAGGAAAATACAAAATCTTCCACTAATAAAAGCAGCCACTGACATGGATGGGGTCTAGGGTGAAAGCAAATGGGGAAAAATGGGAAACTTGAAAAATGCCCTTTTTATTTTTCAAAGCCGGAGACGTGATTTTGCTATGTTGTCCAGGCATTTCAAGCTCCTGGACTCAAGCAATCCTCCTACCTCAGCCTCCCAAAGTGCTGGGATTACAGGCATGAAATGCCTATTTTTGAATGGATACTCTTAAAATTATCTACTTATCTAGTATGCTCCCAGCATCTGAAGAGCAGGTAAGAATTCACTGATGAAACGGCAAGGTGGTTAAAACATACAGGAGACCAAGCCTAGTAGTTAGCCCTGTGTAGGTATTACAGAATTGCTTGGGTCAGAGCCTCAAGCAGAAGTCTCTTTAAAGCTTTTCTAAATGATAGACATTGTTGGAATGGGGTAAAATTGTTCTACTGCAAGAAAACTCTTCATCAGAAGAAATTAAGAATTAATTATCCTTATCTAATTAGACTGGGTGTTTCTCAATAACAAGAAAAAGTAGTTGCTGCTTGCATTGCTTTTACTCTGGGACTAGTACAATGCAGTCATTATTGGTCATAAAGCACTCTAAAACCAATTAATTTGTAAAGCTTATTTTGACAAGAAGTAAATACAAAGGTAAGGCATAGTTAGCATAGTGCTGCTATCATGGCACTCTTGGGCATAATTTATATACAAAAAAATAAAAGGGCAAGTATTACTTTCAAGCTGATTGCCTATAAAGGACTTAATTGAAAACAGTTTTCTGCTTTTAAAAAGTGATTTATTTTAGTTATGCTTTAAAAAACAAAGGTCTTATTGATAACCATTTTGAGTAGTATATTATCTCGATGTGGGATTTAAGTAAAAGGTCAAATCTTATAGAAGTATTTTTGGTATGACTCCCTCTGATCACAGATAAACTTTATTAAGAAAATGAAATTAGTTAAACATTTTCATGCCTGAGCACTAGTTTAAAGAGGCAGCAATTTTTTTTTTTTTTTCAGAAAGACTTCAAGAAGAGAACTTTGGTTGAGAAACCTGGAAAACAAAGAACTCAAGATGTTATTGTATAAACATTCTTTAAACAAGTTAGTATTATGAGAGGAGAAAAGCATTAGATATGTTTCACTAGAAGAATAAACAATTCGTATGTGTAATTTTTGCAGTGGATAGACAAATCTCAGATCTTTTCTGCCTGATATCATTTGCATTTATTCAGCTTATTCAAGTAAAAGACTTATATTTTATTTCAGAAAAGCTAACGTGGAACTTTTAATTTAACATTTAAGTCCTGTCTAGTGTTAATTCTCACTACCCCGGCCCCTGTAGCCTCCTGAACAGCTCTGACTTGCTTTTTTTCTGAATCCAGACTAACTCCTACAATTAGTCCATTGGCCAAGTGATGGTCGTGTGCCTGGTTAGAGTAGGGCAGGCTCCATTTGCTGATGGGCTGTGCGACTCAATGTTCACAAATGTCTAGTCATTCAGCTCCTTTCCAAGGAATAAGCCTGGATCAGGCAAGTAATTAACCTTTGCTAGTCCCAAGGTTTGTTCATTAGAGGCAGGGAAGGAGGAATCTTCTCACCTTTCTTCTCAGTCCTACTGCTCGCCCCAGCTTTATGAAACATGAGCTGTGTGCTAAGGGAAGAGCAAGTGGGCCTGTATTGTGGTCCTCAGAAAGCACCACAAAGCTCTTAAGATACTAAGCAGTAAGAGTCTATTGTTCCTTTGTTTTCCTGGACAGAGATACCTCTTTAACATTGGACTTCATTGTCTTTACCCCATTTCCTGTTCTTACAGTGGCTTTTCAGTCAACATGATGGCTGGTGGGACCTGGAGGTCCAGCAGCAGCTAAGACATCCAGGCCCTACCCCTGTTTGTATCCTGGTAGCATTCTGCCTTAGATATGAGAGACACTTGCAGGCTCTTCCTGCATTTCCATCTCATGCTTTGGCAAGCAAATGCCAGTCTTGGCTCTTTTCCATTTAAAATAGTCCTTCTACTTTTTATCTGCTGTGTGAATTGGGGTTAGAAATAGCGACTTAAATTGCACCAGATTCTGCTGCCCGTTTGCCCATTCTCCATTACCGATGTCTTCCTCACTAAAAGAACCCAGAGTTTGTTCATATGTTGGCAGCAATGTACTCAGCCCAGGCAATGGATGCTGACTGGTTTCAGCCAATTAGAGTATCTACTATTTAAGGATAAGGATAGCTTCCTTGCAGCTAGGGGTGGCTGAGTAACCTAGTTTTGACCAGTAAGGTTTAAGCAGCAGAAGTCCACTGGGAAGAAGGGAATGGGGAAGGAAGACTCCTGGGAAAGTTTTTGTGCTCTTGATAAAAGGGCATAGAAATTGCTGTGCTGCTTGCCCCTTCATTTTGGCTTGAAAGCGAATGTATTGCCTGGAGCTGGGGCAGCTGTTTTATGACCATGAAGTAATAAGCCTTACTGTTTGACATGTGAATGCAATAAATCTCCAGCCACATAAGCTACCGCCATTGAAGGATTCCATTATTTGGCACGAAATTTCTAATTGACACACATTAAAATTCAGATATGCAAAGAAAATAGAGTTTCTGTAATGTTTTGGTAACTGATTTCACCTTCTTCCTGAACCTTTAAGGTTGAAAGTGGTGGCAGCAGAGGTGGCAGTAGCCATTTACCTTTACCATTAATGATAAGTTAATTTATTTTGAGGAAATGACTCAGTTGTTCAATTTTCCTTCCACCTGCCTCTCGAAGATGATATCTGGGGTAAATGGGTGTGATCTGGGGTAAATCTTAAGCAGTAGCATGATCTACTGGCTCACGCTTGTTTATCAGAGCTGATTGTTAAGTTTAGGGGAATTCTGCAAGTCAGTTGTTATACGCAATCATTATTAGATAAATTATGTAAACTTACAATATTAAAAAAGAAGGTAGTACTCAAAACTCACCACTTTTTAATTATGTAAGTACATTTTACTATTATTCCTGCAATTGAGGTTTTTTATGTCTTTTGGTTTGTTTTAGAGACAGGGTCTTGCTCTTTTGCCCAGGTTGGAAGCCCAGGCTGGAGCGCAGTGGCACAATCATTGCTCACTGCAGCCTCAAACCTATGGGCTCAAGTGATCTTCCCTCCTCAGCCTCCCAAGTAGGTGGAACTGTAGACACTAGCCACCATGCCTGGCTAATTAAAACAAATCTTTTTTTTAGAGACTGAGGTCTTACTTAGTTGCCCAGACTGGTCTTGAACTCTTGGCCTCAAGTGATCTTCCAGCCTCAGTCTCCCAAAGTGCTGGGATGACAGGCCTGAGCCACCACACCCAGCCTATTTATATCTATTGTATCTGTAAATGGAAATACTATATAATGCCGCAGTTAACATGAGAGCACAGATATCTCTTTGACATATTGATTTCATTTCCTTTGGATATATACCCAGTAGTGGGATTGCTGGATCATATGGTGGTTCTATTTTTAATTTTTCGAGGAGTCTGCATACTGTTTTCATAATGGCTATGCTAATTTACCTTTCCACCAACAGTGTACAAGGGCTTCTTTTTCTCCACATCCTTGCCAACATTTCTGGTCTCTTGTCTTTTTGATAAAAGCCATTCTAATGGGTGTGAAGTGATATCTTATTGAGGTTTTTATTTGCATTTCTCTGATGTAATTTTGAGCATTTTTTTTTCATGTAGCTGTTGGCCATTTGTATGTCTTCTTTTGAGAAATGTCCATTAAGATATTTTGCACATTTTTAAATAGAAAAATCCTCTACTTTTGACTTTTCCCTTAACCTTCACCTAAAACCTCTCAATTTGAGATCTGGGTCCAAGGCAAAGAAACCATGTTTTCCTGCTTATGTCTCCATCTTTTTAACGTCGTCTTACTCATGAACTTTTCTTTCCCCTTCTGTTTGGTAGAAAATAGTTTTAAGTTGTATCATTCTCCTTCCTGAGGAGTTGCTTTTTCCCTTTCTCTGAGGCCATATTGGTGAAAAGACTGAGGAGAACCTGATTCATAGTGGAGAATGAATTAAAAGTACATTTTAATGTATATAAAAAACTATCACCATCATGCTTGTAACTATGAGTCACCTTGTCCAACCTTCCACTCCTCACTACTCCAAGGTTCCATAGACCTGAGAGTAGGGACTTTGGTGAAGAATGACTGGTAGCACTGAAAAGGCATCACACCTTTATCTTAGTTGCATTACCCTTTGTACATCAGCACTTAAAAAGGGATCTTTTAAATAACATCCTTGAATCCTTTTGGGTGGTAGAAATAAAATTGGGGGTAAACAAGAATGAAATGGCCTTTAGAAGTTAAAATAAGATGTTGCATGGCCAAATGTATGAGGCAGGAAAAGAATATTGTCACTGCTTCGCTATCTCCATTTTCAACAGCTCTCTCAGTGCCTCTGGCATCTTTTTCTTCTTCTATGTATCAGTCCTGTCACCTAGTCCCTCCCACTATTAATCATTAATGACTTAAGATGTCACCACCTCCTTAATTATATTTAAAACTTAAAAAACATGCTTTGTTTCCCATTACAAATAACAATTCATATTCATTTTAGAAAAATACAGATAAACATAATAAAAGTCACTCACAATCCATTGCCTTGAAACAACTATTACTACCCTTGTATACATCTTTTATTAATCATTCTTCTACAGATTATTATTATTATTATGGTTATTTTTAGTAAGAGAGGGTCTTGCCCTGCTACCCAGGCTGGAGTGCAGTGGCACAATGGTAGCTCACTACTACATCGAACTCCTGGGCTCAAGTCATCCTCCCATTTTAGCCTCCTGAGTAGCTGGGACAAAGGGCACATGCCACCATGCCTGGCTAATTTTTTCTTTTTTGTAGGGACAGGGCCTCACTATGTTGACCAGGCTGGTTTAGAACTTCTGGGGTCAAGTGATTCTCCTGCCTCGGTCTCCCAAAGTTCTGGGATTACAGGCATGAGCCACTGTGTCCAGTCTACAAATTACTTCAAATGGCTGCAGGGCAGAGGTCACATTCATCCTTATCAACTGTAAATAGCAACTTATTTGTGGTCAAATAATAACTTCAAAACCATTAGTTAATATTCAGAATCTACTGACAAATGATAGGGAAGATCTTTTTGTCAGGGAGGTCTTTCTGGTACACCTCGAATCACTCCATGCCTTTGTTGTTGTTTTGCTTGTCAAACCTGGAAATCTCTTTCCTCTCTTTCACGTCTATCAAAATCTTTCCTGTCTTTTAGGTCCACTGATGTTTTTAGCCCAACCTCCTTTAAACTTGCTTCTCATAGCACTCATCCCTTTCCCTGAACCCTTGATCACTTGTACTGCTCACCTAGCACTCATCTGTACATTTTCTCAAATTGTTGCCAAACTATTTAATGGGTCACAGAAGTGTTTATGGCCAGGAAGAAATTTGGAGATCATCCAGTGTCTTATCTGTTCTTGCTGCTATAATAAAATACCACACACTGGGTAATTTATAAAGAATAGAAATGTATTTCTCATAGTTCTGGAGGCTGGAAAATCCAAGCTCAAAGTACCAGCAGAATTTGGTGTCTGGTGAGGGCTTGCACCTTCTTGCTGCATTCTCACATGGTGGAAGGGGCAAAGGGACCAAACCGCTCCCTTGAGTCTTTTTATAAGGGCACTAATCCTATCCATGAGGCAGAGCCCTTATGGCCTAATCATGTTGTAAAGGCTATACCTCTTAATGTTGTTGCACTGGGGATTAAGTTTCAACATGAATTTCAGAGGGACTTCAAACTACTACATTGAACTCCTGGGCTCAAGCCTTCCTCCCACATCACCCTGCTGAGTAGCTGGGACTGCAGGCACATTCTACCATGCCTGGCTAATTTCTGGGGGGTCTCAGTATGTTGGCAAGGCAGCTGTCAGACTTCTGGGGTCAAACAATCCTCCTGCTTGGAGGACACAAATATCAGAGGGACACAAACATTCAAGCCACAGCACCTAACCTATTTAAAAATGAGACCCAGAGATCTTGTGATTACACAAGATTCTGAGGCTAAGATTACATCCCTGCTACTCTGACTGTCTTCCCACTGGCCCCCACCAATCCAGCTTTCACTATCTCATATTGCATCTTTCTCTACCCAATTAGCTAGTAAGCCTTAAGCATTGGAAGCTATTGTTAGCATCATTTCTATTTTATTTAAGGCTGAGGAAACTGAGGTGCAGATAGGTCAAATAATTCAACTTAAACAGTTTGTAATTGTTGGAAACAGGACTGTAACCAGGCCACTGACTCCAATGTCAATGCTTAATCCTCCTTGTACCACCGTACCCATGTTCATCCATACTGTAGCTTCAGAAAGATTAAGACCTTTGGAGGAGAAATAAAGACCGGGTTTGACAATTAGGAAATAGTTAACTTTTGCCAGGGAATCTTCAACATAGGAGTAGGATTGGGAGCTAAATTATGACAAATTGAGGGATGAATGGGGAGGTGAGGCAGTGGAGGGCATGAGTACCAAAAACAGGTGGGTACTCATGGAAGGGCAGCCATAGGGTGGTGGTTTGAAGAGTACGTAGGACTGAGGGAAGGCTTGCTTTAGTGATTGATTTTTTTTGGATAAAGACATCTGGAGTTCATGAAACACCCTAGAAGAGGAAGGCCAGGATCAACATGCTGATGGATTGACTGGCCCTGGATAGAAGTGGGATACTTTCTTTTTGAACAAGAAGTGGGGAAGATAAGTGGAAGTAAAACTTGAAAGGGATAGAAACTGTGGATGACTGCTTTTTTTTTTCTCTTGGAAATTAGGAAGCTGTGTTGTCTTATGAGGGTCAAGGGACTAGGATTGGGATAGGAAACTTGAGCAACATGGAACAAATTTGGAAATGCTACTATAAGGAAACACAATACAGGAATATGAAGAACAGAGCTGAGGTTTGAGCTTTAAAATGTAATTTAGATAATCAACATAGTTTTATGATTTTCTTTTCCAACAGTGCCAGAATATTCAGAATTGGGGAAAACAGAGTTGCTGTGGAATGTCAAGGGTGAGCAGAAGGACTAGGCAGGAGGTCAAGAGAATGGAGATGTTGAGAGTGTTGTTGAAGCGATTGATTGACTTGGATAGGCTCTGTATTATTGATGACCAAGGGTTCAGAACTTGTTACATATAGATCTCACATGCTTTTGCATTTTTGTCATTAGACAAAGAACATACATGCATACACATGCTTTCACATTAAACCATAGAATTATACTTTGTTTCACTCCCCAACTCCCTCTGCAAGCCTTAGTCTTGAGGAAGAGGGAAGGGAGGTCTCTACTGAAGGGCACACTTTACTGTCACGCTCATTCAGTGGTGCATGTTGATGGACAGTAAAGGGAGTGAGAATTTTTTCCAGCCACTTGTGGAAACCCTAGGGTGCTGAGTCACCGTCTTCAAGATGGAGGGAGACAGCATGTCTTTCAGTGGATGCCAGCAGTGACATCACGGTCAGAATGCGCTCCTGCTGGATCAAACAGCCCTGAGAGGAAGCTTGGGGCCTCATTTTTATGAGACCAACTGGGAGTAGCCATGGTTCTTATCATGTGCCACCTGCCATCAGCTGTTTTCTCTTCACTTGGTTCCAAAGAATCTATCACACTTATTAAAGTTCAAACCAGCGCTTACATCACCATTAGAGCATTGCTTACAATTTTAGGCCTAGAGGATTTTACTAATTTAATCAGTAGTCTGGTGATCAAAGGGAGGGAGTTCATTGCATGGGCACTGAGCCAAAGAAACAGTCTCCTGAGGATTTTCTCAGCATTTCCTCTGGCCACAGGTATGGAAGGAAGAAGCATCAGGAAGGATTGATACATTTGGAATAAAGACAAGCATTGAGAGGTTGGACGTTTGATGAGGCCAAGGAAGAGGTTGGGTGGGAGAGGTAGCAAGGCAAGAGTGTATGGTCAGAAGCCAGGAGTTTCAGGGTTTACATTTTAGATGTGTTCTGAGGCTGTGCTGTAAAGAGAGGAGAGCATGGACTTGGGAATCTGAGCAGCAGGTTTAGAACCCTAGCCCCTATCTAGTCATTAGCTCTGTGAGGTTGGGCTATCTCTACATAGGAATGCTGTACCCTGACTTTACATTATCTGTGAGGGTTACAGAAAATGATGTGAAGTTACTAGCATGGTGCCTGCCACTTGGCAAGTTCCGATATATAGTCACGACTTTTGTTATTATGCAGGGCATGGCCTCAGGAATGAGTTACCAAAGATAAAGATGGCCATTTGGAAACAGGAAATGAGACTGGCTAAGTCATCCACATGAATGTTGAAATTACCCCATTAACTGGCAAGAGTCCAGGAGACAGGAAACCAGATATTAAGGCTCCCAGGCACACTGTGGGAGAGGATGGGAAAGAGATGGTGTTACAGGACAGCCTGTAGTTCAAAAGAAGAGACTACTGAGGAAGGCAAGAACAGCAATATTTTGGAAAAGGCAATGAAGAGTGAGAGGGATGGCCTTGTGATGGGGCAGGCCTGGAGGAATGTGCTGCCTCTTATGTCTCTGAATCACTCAAAGGTCTATCTACTCCAAACTCCAGGGCCAGTTCAGATGTTCATCCTGCCTCTCAAATGTTTTGGTTTTTGTTTTCTTATCTGCTGCAGGCTCCTGGGATAGGGTCTACTTTTCTTTCCTTTTAACAGTTGCCAATACTCCTTCTTGCCCTTAGGTTTCTGGTCTCCTCAAAATTAGTTGTAGAGTGGGACACATTTACCTGGTTACCCTTCACTTTTCTTTATTGACCTTGAAGACTAGAAAATACTATTAACTTTTTTTTCTTTCTTAGAGTCTTGTTCTGTTGCCCAGGCTGGAGTGCAGTGGCATGATCTCGGCTCACTGCAACCTCCACCTCACGGATTCGGCGATTCTCAAGCCTAAGCTTCCCAAGTAGCTGGGACTACAGGCTAATTTTTGTATTTTCAGTAGAGACAGGGTTTCGCCATATTGACCAGGCTGGTCTTGAACTCCCGACCTCAAGCAATCCACTCGCCTCGGCCTCCCAAAGTGCTGGGATTACAGGCTTGAGCCACCATGCCTGGCCCCATTAACTTAAAAAAAATTGTTGTAAAATATGTATAACAAAATATACCGTTTTAACCCTTTGTAAGCATACAGTTGAGTGGCATCAAGTAGATTCACATTATTGGGCAACCATCCCCACCATTCATCTCCAACACCCTTTTCATCTTGTAAAACTGAAACTCTGTACCCATTAAACACTAACTTCCCATTCTCCACTTCCCCAGCCCCTGGCAACCAGTTTTACTTTGTCTCTATGATTTTCTATGATGTCCATCTCTATTTAATTTTTGTTTTAAAGACTTAAGAGCCATTTACTACAAAGGAGTGAACAGAGAGGAGAGCAAAAAGAACAAGTGCAGAAGGCAGCAATGGTAGCCTTGTGTTGTAGGAGCTCCTCCTTCCTTACTTCTCCAGAGTGTTTATTGTCAGTACGCTGATACAGAATTTCAGGAAATGTGGACTTGTTGTCTGTTATTTGGGGACAGGTTGGGGGATGTCTTGGCTGCTGCAGGACGGTATCCACCCCACTGCCCCTAACTCTTGCAGTCAAATGATACCCAGGCCTCCAGCTCTGATCCCATTCATCAGGCCAGTCTTTGCCAGAGGTAGAGGACCCTGGATGGTGACATGATGATTCTGTTCTTCCTCAAGGGCCTCCTGCCTTGAAGGTCTTCCTTAGGCAGAACCCACATAGGATCATGATGGATTTGGGTGGTGGATGTACCTGCTTGGTATAGAAGGATCAAGGGTTATGGCTTTATCCAACATACTCATTATCTCCTTCCCCACAGACAGATATATTTCCTTGGGAGAAGACATACTCTCCCTCTTGGCTGGAGCTGGAGCTCCCTCATCCCCTGCCTCTCTTTCTGGCCCATGCTCAGTCCTTCTGTCCTCTTTCCAGCCCCCTCTTTCAACCTCCCTGTCCTGCTGACTTATGTCTTCTCTTAGGAAGGGCTGTCCCCATCCTCTGGAGGGGGCATCCTGCTGCTGTATCCCTTCTTATGTCTTGCACACTTGAGCTCATCAGGCTTTCTGGCAGCTAATAGAATACCCTTCCTTGGGGGATGGAGTGACCTCTGGGCCTTATTGCATGGAAGGGGTTTGCTGGCCTCTGGAGGTGGGAACTCCACAGGGCCTTCTCTCTTGTGGCCTGGGTGGGCTTGCTCAAGCTGGACTCTGAGGAGCACTGGAGGCAGCTCTCATGTCGTCTCTGAAAGGCTGAGCTAGCCCTGTCTGGCAGAGGCCTTCACTTCACAGCACTCTGTTCTGTCTTGTATCTCTAGGATCAGACTTCTGTGTGTGTGAGAGAGAAATGTTTAGAGCTTCCCTGTTTGCTGAGGAATAAAATTGAAAACTATTGCAGCTCAGCTCTATATTCTGAAATCACAGCCAATCTGATAAAGCCATTTTTTAAATTCAGACGCTGCTTTTTTAATAGTCAGGCACTGACATATTTTAACTCTCCCTTACCAAAGTGAAAAGGCACAGGCAGATTAAGAATTTATGGTTTAAACAACAAAACAAAACAATGTATTGGCAGCATTATACTCCCTAGAATTTCACACATTTAATTTTGTTATTTTTACTTTCTTGTATCAGGCCTGTTAAATCCTGGAAGGAGAGCAGACATTTGAGAATTTTTTTTTTCCTGTTCTGTTTGGAATTCAGTTCTCTTAGTGTGACAGCTGAGACAAGCTGTTTGGACTGCCTCTAGGGTGTGCTCCAGAGGTGGGCAGGGAGGAGGCCTCCTGGTTCCATGACTAAGGCATGGCTGCATTGGGAGCTCGGCTCAGACATCCCTAGTGAAATACAGTGGAAAGTGGCAGCTGGAATGAGACCCACAAGGAATAGCCTGAGTTCTCCAGACCAAAGTTATATTTTTAGATTTAGGTTTGCCTAGCTGTTAAAACCAAGTCACAAGCAGGGCAATGGCAGTCATTTATTTTTAGGTATCATCCCGGTGGGACTTGTGTACCTGGGATCCGATGGTGGGACTGCTGGCTCTGGAGGGCTAGTCGGTCAGAACTTCTGAAGTCTTCTTTGGGCATCAAGTGGGAACATTTCCTGTATCTCACATGGGCTGGCAGATGCTTCCATTTACCACTCGGTATTTTTGCTGACATAATTATACCTGATGTCACATATGAAGATTCCTTGCCTAGAACAGTGGTTAGAGCAGGAGTCTGTGTAGTTGCCTGCCTGGGCTTAGAGACTGGCTTTACTCCCTAATAGGCAAATTACTCAGCCCTTTGGTGGCTCTCTTTTTCCATTTATGAAAGATGGATAACAGCACCCAGTGCTTAAGCTTGTAAAGATGAAATGAGTTAATACTTAAAAAGTGCCAAGACATTGACAATGTTCAATAAAGCTGCGATTACCACGACATCTTAAAAGCACTTGAGAGACAAAGCTCTGGCTAAAATTGTTATTTCTGTGTTAGGCAGAATGTTGGGACAGGCTAAGCATGACCTTGAGTCCTTTTGGATGTGTTGTCTTGTGACCCTCTTCTTGGTGGCATCTTTCCCACTCCCTCTAACCTGGGGTAGTGACACTTTTCCTTCTCCTGGAGAGAGCTCCCCTGTTTGCTAAGGAATACAATTGAAAACTATTGCAGCTCAGTTTTATATTCTGAAATCATAGCCCATCTGATAGAGTCATTTTTAAGTTCAGACACGCAGATGGCCAGCACCCTGAGATGCAAATTTTCCAGGGACATACACATTTTAACAAGGACAAAAGGATGAATGGATTGAGGAAAGCATTTGGGGGACAGCCTAGACTCTGCTCTAGATCCCTGAGAGTGGGGACAGTCACCCAGAGCCATCAAGTAACACCCAAAATGCACCTTACGGAAGTCATTTGCTCCATAAATTCTGTCAAGTAGAGATCCTTTTACAAACTCCTCGGGCATTATATACACTTTTGTGTAAATTGCTTGAGGTATTCAGGTTGCTTTCTTCTGAAAATCTAGCAACGATCTCATTCTGAAGGCCCAGGAGTTTTGTTTGTGGATCAAAGAGAAATGAAGGGGCAGAGGGTGCATTTTGTTTGGAACATGTGGTTCTCTGGGGGAGGCTGGCTTGGCTTGGATAGGGTGCTGGAGTGGGGGCTGTGGCAGAGGGCAGCATGGGGTCCTTGTGTATCTGAGGGCAGAGGAGAGGCAAAGGGAAATGGAGCTGGAGTGCAAAGGGAGGTGAAGGCCTGTTAAAGGCAGCACATAGTAGAGTGACTGCCTTTGAACAGGTTTGTGTCAAACCTTAGCTCTTTTGCCTAATAGATCTGCGAGCAAATTATTTCATTTCCCAGTGATAGGAATTTTTCTATTCTAGCTCCTAAACAAATAGCTGCCTGGTGTGGTGGCTCACTCCTGTAATCTTAGCATTTTGAAAGGCCAAAGTGGGGAGATCTCTTGAACCCAGGAGTTTGAGACCAACCTGGGCAATATAATGAGATCTTGAGTCTACAGAAAAACAAAAAAAAATTGTTGAACATGGTGGCATGTGCCTGTAGTCCCAGCTACTTGTGAGGCTGAGGTGTGGTGATCACTTGAGCCTGGGAGGCAGAAGTTAAAGTGAGCTGTGATTGCTCCACTGTACTCCAGTCCGGGCAGCAGAATGAGACCTTGTCTCAAAGAAAAAAAAAATAGAATAAAATAAATAAATAGATAGATAAATAAATAAATAAATAAATCTGATGCTACGACTTGATTTCTGTGGCTTAGCATTTTTTGTCTCCAAATAGACCAGGATTTTAGAAAGTGAAATCTTTTATTTTTTCAGTGTTTCACATCTTTCTTCTTTCTGATATTAAAGGGGGCTAAAGAGATTCGTTGGTTTGCTCAGGCTACAACAAATCACAGTTCTGGAGGCCAGAAGTCTAAATCAGAGTGTTGGCAGGATTGCTTCCTTCTGAGGACTGTGAGGGAGAAATGTGCTCCGTGCCTCTCTTCATTTCTGGTGGTTATCTTCTTTCTGTGTCTCTTCACATCATCTTACTTCTATATGTGTATGTCTCTGTGTCCAAATTCTCCCTTTTTTATAAGGATACCAGTCATACTGGGTCATACTGGCCCTCCCTATTCCAAGATGGCATCATCCTAACTTAACTAATTGCATCTGCAATGGCCCTACCTCTAAATAAGGCCACATTCTGACCGGAGGTTAGGACTTTGACATGTGGGTTTTTGGGAGCCACAATTCAAATCACAACAGGGAATTTGGAAGAAGTCAGGGTAATTTGACACTTATTTTTTTTCCTCAATCAGAAAGGGTAGGATCATCTCTGTGCATCAGGGCTTATATAACAAGAACCAGCTTTCTCCAGATTCTGTTCCTTAGTTGGAGGCCAAATCAACAGATGTCATATGTTTCCATCCTTCCCCCTAAGGTGTCTGTTACATATCTTGTTGTCTGCATGTATTTTGAGTATGCAATGGCTGTGATAATTCTCTGCATGCTAAGGTTTTATCTGACGATGACTGCAAGACTTATTTCCCCATGGGTCAGTCCCCTTGGGGCAGTTGTACAATTACTTGCCTAATTAATTTTTAAATATAATTTAACACTGCTAAGTGCCAGATGACAGGATAAATATTTGGGGCTATCTTTACTAGCATCTCCATTGTATGGACCAATGTTGTAGACTACGCTTTTGGTGCTCCAAAAGCAGCCATTTCTTCTCACTTGTACTTTTGACCTAGTGGTTCCTGGGCTCATTCACACACAAAATTATACATTTGAAAGTAGGGAATTAAGCAGACTGCAGAGAAAGGAAGGGCTTTTCAGTTTACTCAGTGGCTTCCAGTTGGCTAAGGGCATCTTATTTGAGTAAATATGGGTGTGGTCATTAGGCTTCTGATTTGAAGAGGATGCCTGGTGCCCACAAGAAACCCAGAAACCCTGGAAAACTAAGTTTAGAATGCTAAGTTTAAGGAGTCATGCTGCAGAAAAGAATACGGAAGAATCACTTGAAAATTTATCTGATTCTATCTTATTATAAACTTCTTACCAATGAGAAACTCCTTCTAATGAGTGGAACACAGCAAATTTTGAAGATCTTTGGGAGTTTATCCTAAGGAGATAATTGGACAAGTAAATATAGATTTATGTATAAGAGTGTTCATTTCAGTGTCTTTTATAGTAGCCAAACCCCAAAATCATTTAAACACCCAATGGCAGGGGACTGTTTAAATAAAGTATGATGGCATGGCCATTTACTGGAATATTACATGGTTGTTAAAATGATCCTGTAAAATGTATTGACATTGACATATATTTATAATATTTTGTTAAGTTTACAAAAAAGTATTTATAAATAAATGAAACACTTTTTACTGGATGGAAATATGGCAAAATAATGGCAGTAATTATCCTAGAAGATTGGGTTATTAATTACCCTCTTCTTTTTCTTTTAGAGACAGTGTCTCACTCCGGCACCCAAGCTGGAGTGCAGTGACAGGATCATAGCTCACAGCAGCCTCAAATTCCTGGGCTGAAACAATCCTCCCAACTCAGCCTCCAAGTAGCTGGGACTACAGGTGTGCACTTCCATGCCTGACTAATTTGTGCATTTTTTGTGGAGACGGGGATCTCACTTTGTTGCCCAGGTTGGTATTGAACTCCTGGCCTCAAGTGATCCTCCCACCTTGGTCTCCCAAAGTGGTGGGATTACAGGCATGAACCACCATGCCTGGCCTTAATTAACTTCTATTAAAAACGATTTTGCCATATTTTCTGAATTTTTTTTTGCCATAAACATTTCAATAATAAAAATAACAATGAATTATATGAAAATTGCCCTTGGAGTCTTTTGACGCCCACTTGACATCTGGAAGATTTGCTTTTCCCAACTCCACAGTTCTTAAACAGTTGGCCCCATTTTAGACTCTGGCACAATAAACCTCCACACTTTTGATGAAGAAGCTTACATTTGATAAAGCTTAAGGATGACCTTTTGCTACCAAAACAGTTTAATGCCCATTCTACCCAGTCAGCTCTGTTCTTCCCTAGGTTGCTGACCTTGATTAAATTCATGGGTCTGAGTCCATCTGGATGAGTCCAGAGCAGTTACCTAGTTTTCAAAAAAGATCAATACCTCACCATCTGCTTGTGAGATTTTTGAAGCATATGGATCAGCTCAGAGCACCAGCATTCCAGGCCCTGCAAGAGCAAACCGTTTTAAATTGTCTGCTCTTCATCACTTTCATCAAAGTTTGGCTGAGAAACGTGATATTTATGGAAGATGGTTTAGAATGCATCCTTTCCGCTAGACGCTACAAGTTCTATGCTTGAATCAAGCCAAACCGACAGAAATCTCCATTCTTGGAATATGTGTCTAAGCTGCTCCTGAAATTAAATATTCATTGGTTGCATTTTAGTAGTATCCAAGAAAAACAGGAGGTGTATTAAAAGGCCACAATGGTGTTATCTCACAGAACTCTCTGGAAGAAAGTCCCTAGGCTTCGAGGAGACCAGGAAGAGGAGCTGAAGGTCAGAAGGATGCCCGTCTCCACCTTTAGTTTCTGCTTCTCCATGTGTCAAATTTGTTCCGCTCTCTCTTTGCAGAGCCAGCCTTCTGAGCATCCCTGATCCTGTAACCACATGTCCATAAGTAGAACAAACAAGGTGGCTAGGGTACCCTCTTTCCCAAGATTGGCCAGGGTGGGGGAGAGAAACAGGTGATGGGGGGATTAGGAATAGTGTTCAGAGAAAGAGCATCTATTACATTATAGAACTTTAAAAGAAAAAAGTGTTGCCATATTTTTCTCATTTTTCGGGCATAGACTATGAGATAAAATCTTATTTTATTTGCTTTTGTTTTATTTACTTCTATCTAGTCCAACTACCCTTGGAGGTTATCTATATTTGTATCACCTGGAATTTTCCTTTACTAGAAGTTCTTGCCTTTGGAATAACCATTATTGTGCTCTAGACTTTTTATTCAACAATTTGTTGAGAAATAGATATAGAATATCTTTTACTAAATCTTATTTCTGTAGCAATGGTGTTGAGAGGGCTGTCAGTGATTATTCTCCAAAAGTTTCAAGGACAAAATTACTTTAAAATATTGAATTAAATTAGAAAATTCAGCATAATTGATAGTTTCTTTTCTCTGTGATTCAGAGACAAATATTATGTTCAACTGTAGCTGTTATCCTAGGCTCCCTTGTTGCATGTAATTTGTGTTTTTCTTTTTCTTGGTCTAAAATTACCACTCTTATTTATATTTTCCCTAGTCCTGATGCTCTCTTCTTATTATATTTTATCAGTCATTGCACATATTTTTATTGGAAGCACCTCAAATCCTTAGGAGGGAGGCCAGTCATAAATAAAGACCAAGTCATTAATATCCAATAAGAATTTAATCTCTCTCTCTCATATCTACCTATTCATCTATCTGCTTTAAGTTGGTTTTCTAAATCACTGCTTCTTGTAATCTAATCTAGAGGTGTTAGTAATGTGGAAATGTCATATAGGGATAGACACAGGGGAGATGTAAGGGAACTGTTTTTATCACCCTGCTTCTAACATGATATATTAATAACAGCTCCTTACAATACCTGTCCATAAGCTTGGTGCTCAGTGTATGTATTTCTGTGCATGCTTTTTATGTGTAAAACTGAATTAACAGATAAAATGTCTCATATTGACAGAAGTCTGTCTGTGTGATAAAATAAAATCTACTTGATGCTCAGTTTAATTCATACGATGCTTTTTAAATTATTCTATTATTTTAATGTAAAACTGGAATTTTTTACTATAAAACTGGAATATATGAGTGTATGTATCTGTGGCATACATACAAGTAGGTTGAATTCTATTAGGTTGGTGCAAAAGTAATCACAGTTTTTGCCATTACTAATATGTATATATCGTATGGATATGAAAATCAGATGTAACACTTGTCTTCATAATACCTATTTATAAAATCTCATATCTATCAACAATTCTCAAATGCTTTAAACCAACATTTTATTATAAAATTTTCAAACTTACAGAAAAGTTGGAACAACTTGACAGTGAACAACCCAGTTGGATTATCATTTAGATTCTATAATTAACATTTTACTATACTGTTTCATCACATGTAGATATTCATCTACCTATCCCTCTATCCATTCATCAACACATCCTATTTTTGGAATATATTTAAAAGTAAGTTGCAGACATTAAAATACTTCATCCCTAGACACTTCAACATGCATATCTTTAACTAGAGTTAAATAAATATTTTCCATGTTTTTTTTCCCTTTGAGGTCAAATCTACATACATTGAAATGCACAAATCTTAAATGTACCACTGAAAGAGGTTTGATAAATGAATACAGCTGTGTAACCCAAACCACTATTAAGGTATAGAACATGTAAATTACCATCATTCCAGAAAGTTCCTTCATGTTCCTCCCTAGTCAACCCCCATCCCCTCACCCCCAAAGCAACTGTTGATCATATTTTTTCCTATCATGTATTAGTTTTGCCTGTTCTGAAACTTACAACTTGAATCATACAATTGCTTTTGAGAACTAAAAGGAGTGTTTTCTTTTTACTGTTAACACTATTTAAATTTCTGGGATGATGAAACGTGGCCTCAGTGTCCTAAGGTATATAGAATTATAGATTATTGTAAGTGGGGTATTATCCAGGGCAGAGCAGTAGCTTACCCTTGGGTCTGGTTGACAGAGATGGGGTTCCACCATGTTGGCCAGGCTGGTCTTGAACTCCTGACCTCAACCAATCTGCCTGTCTCGGCCTCCCAAAGTGCTGGGACTATAGGCATGAGTCTCTGCGCCCGGCCTGGATATGGTGATATGATTTTTAGCCAGTCACAGCCTCTGGTGAGGACAGTTGGCTAATTTAAAAAATGCTTGGCACACACATGAGCATTGTATCCTGCTGACTGCCTTCCACAGATTCGTCCTTTTGTCTAACTTAGAGTTCTCTTGGTGAATAGATAGCTTGAAGTATGTTCTTAAGCAAGTCACTTCCATGACATGTTCTCCTTTGTGGAGTGAAAAAGTGAAAGGCTTTTGGATGAGAATCTGGTGAGCAATCAAAAACACACAAGTTTATAGGCTTCAGGCCAAAGTATTTTAATCAGCTGAAAGCAGGGAGACACTGCCTGGTTGGTTGGCTGCCTCCGGGGACAGGAGCATCCAGCAGCGGTGCCTCCAGCTAGGGGAGGGGCAGGGAAGAAAATCTCAGGGCCAGGAAAGCGTGGGCAGTCCACTTTTGACCACTCCACCTTATGCACTTCTTTCTTTTCTCTTCTTCTCCCTTCGCTTTCTCTGTCCTCTTGACCTTTAATTTCCTTTCTTTTCTATCTTCCCCGTGGCAGCTGTAAACATGTGGATCCCTTGTGCCTGAGGTTCTGCTGGTAGCTCCTGCAGTCCACCAGACTCCAGGCTCAAGGCTTAGGGGTGTTTCTTCCCACAGTCTTCTGGAGAGTGTACCGACAATTTCTCCACGCTCCCTGGGGTTGCTCAGCTCAGCAGAGCTGGAGAAGTGAGAGCTGCTAACCGGCTGTGGCTGTGAGTCAGCATTTCTCCCCATGGACTCAGGTCTGGGGAGAGACCCTGGGAGAGGATGTGGAGGAGGCACTTTCCTTTCCCAGACTGGAAAACGGGTATTCCCAGGGGCAGGGGACTGGGGGTAGAAGGTCGAGGTGTGAGGAGTTGTGGAGAGTGAGTGGTGTCTGGAGCATAACTGTCGTATGTACACATCACTGAATTTGTTTGTGGTGACTAGAGTCAGTTCTAAAATGTGTTCTTGTAAAGTCTTAGGCTCCTAAAAATCATATGAATATGGATTTTAAATATTCTCAGAAGTTTGAGAAAATATTCCTACTAACTATGACAGGGAACAAATACAAATTAGTTAAATAACATTGTCATGCTAAAACGTATAATGTGATTTTCAAAACATGCTAAAGAGTTAAAAAGTCTTTTTAAAATTTATTTATTTATTTTTCATTTCTCTTCCCTGTTAGAGTGTAAAAAGTTTTTAGGAAGGTTTTTTCTTTTTTCTTGATATTTAAAATTTCGGTTTGATACTGAGAAAAGCTTTCCACATACTAGGCACATAATAGGTATTCAGTATTATGTGATCACAGGAAAGAAAATAAAGAGATCAGAGAGATTATTCTATATTTAAAGGATTGAGATTTTCTACTATTTTTAGCCAAAGAACAATATGCAACCTTGAGTTAAAAGATTCCTTATTACCGATTGGGAATAACCAAAACAGTTAACTGTTTTGCAAAAACTGTGCTTGCCACATATTGTCAGATGATGATGAAAAATCTAAGTTTAGGCTTGACATATAGTGAATTATGTGGCTTTTCCTCAACTTGAATAAACACACTTAAAAAAATCCCACTGGTTTATTTATCTTCATGTAGCTTGCTTACCTCACAAGGTTTATTTCAGCAGTCATTTAAAACGAAATTTCTGAATTCTTACATTGCATAGAAATATCCCAGGAACCATTTTTGGGTTGAACAAGACTTTTATATTAGTTCTCCAGTCATAACAATATTTTCTTGAAGTTGCAGTGATATATTATTGAAGGTATAATAATATATTCTTGAATATATTACTGAAATTCAACTTATATGAGAATATGTTAAGAATACATGAGAATATGTTAAAGAATATATTAAATGGTGATACTGCTTATATATTACTTATCACCATTTCTGGATATAGTGATATGATTTTTTTTTTTTTTTTTTTTTTTTTTGAGACGGAGTCTCGCTCTGCCGCCCAGGCTGGAGTGCAGTGGCCGGATCTCAGCTCACTGCAAGCTCCGCCTCCTGGGTTCACGCCATTCTCCTGCCTCAGCCTCCCGAGTAGCTGGGACTACAGGCGCCCGCCAGGTCGCCCGGCTAGTTTTTTGTATTTTTAGTAGAGACGGGGTTTCACCATGTTAGCCAGGATGGTCTCCATCTCCTGACCTCGTGATCCGCCCGTCTCGGCCTCCCAAAGTGCTGGGATTACAGGCGATTTTTTTTTTTTTGAGACAGGGTCTCACTCTGTCACCCAAGCTGGAGTGCAGTGGCAGGAGCGCAGCTCCCTGCAACCTTGGCCTCCCAGGTTCAAGCAGTTCTCATGCCTCAACTTCTCGAGTAACTGGGACTACAGGTGTCCACCACCACACTCGGCTAATTTTTGTGTTTTTTGTAGAGACAAGGTTTCACCATGTTGGTCAGGCTGGTCTTGAACTCCTGACCTCAAACAATCTGCCCATCTTGGCCTCCCAAAGTGCTGGGTTTACAGGTGTGAGCCACCATGCCCAGCCTGGATATGATGATATGATGTTTAGTTAGTCATAGCCTCTGGTGAGGACAGCTGACTAATTTAAAAATGCTTGGCACACACATGAGCATTGTATCCTGCTGATAGTCTTCTACAGATTTGTCCTTTGGTCTAACTTAGATTTCTCTTGGTGAAGTTTAGACTCATTTCTTTTTGTTCTAGCCTTAGTGGTGACTAAGAGACCAACTGTACTCCAACTTCTGAATACTGGCAGAATTCTGAAGCAGTAGCTCTTCCAAATGGGCCTAGCTTACCTCAGAGAATCAGTCTGGCCCTTGTGTCCTTGTCTCCTCTATGGAGAACATGGAGTTGTTTTTGTTTGCACTTGGTTGTAGCTTAAACCATACTGCATCGCTGAGTCGTGTAATGTGTGATTCATCAGGCGTCAGGTGACAACAGTGGATTTCCTTCAGGAATGAGTAGCAAGCATTTTGGCCCCTCTTTGGGTGCCAAGCACTATGAGGTAAGGGAGTACTTTACAGACCCCTAGAGATCCATGGGTGCTCTAGATACAGCCATATTTCAGCCCCTGGATCCTTTGTTAGTGCCATATTAGGAGGATGTCTGTGGAAATGGCTTCTTTTCTCCACACAAGGGTTTTCTTTTTCTATTTTTAAAAATTTGGACCACCGGGCAAGAGCACATCAGAAATTTTTCTGTTTAACTTGAATGCATGTGTTAAGAGGCAAGAGTATAGAAAGTGATCTGAGACTAGAGAATCTATTGGAGTAACTAAGAGAGTTTACACCTAGGATATTGGAATGAGCTATGTCCTAGGCTATAAATCTAAGGTATCTTTGTTCTAAAATGAAACATGACACAGACATGAGAGATGACAAAGAGTACACTTTATTGTAGAGCCATATAATACTGAGAAAATTATTTTTCTGCAAATCTCCTTGGAGATCAGGATGAGATTGAGCCTCATCTGAACCTTAAGTCATGGACAGTGAAGGAGAATTTTAGGATGGCATACAGTACAATGATCTTTAAAATGAACTGCAGGGCCAGGCACAGTGGCTCATGCCTGTAATCCCAGCACTTTGGGAGGTTGAGGCGGGTAGATCACAAGGTCAAGAGATCGAGACCATCCTGGCCAACATGGTGAAACCTTGTCTCTATTAAAAATACAAAAATTAGCTGGGCGTGATGGCATGCAACTGTAGTCCCAGCTACTTGGGAGTCTGAGGCAGGAGAATCGCTTGAACCCAGGAGGCGGAGGTTGCAGTGAGCCGAGATCGCGCCACTGCACTCCAGCCTGGGTGACAGAATGAGACTATGTCTCAAAAAAAAAAAAAAAAAAAGAGAAAATGAATTGCAGAACACTGATGTTCTTGGCAAAACCAAGTTGTTTTGCCACCAAGATATTGGAAAAATAAGTGTCTTTTCTTGATTTTAAGAAAAACACTTTCCCAGAATTATGTATGCTTTTCTCCCAATACTTTTTAAAGCTTTGGTGTTTGTTTCCATACTAGAATCAAGTGTAAGAAAGATCTGACTGAGGGCACATGTTCTCAGGATCTCCTGAGGGCTGTGTCACAGGCAAAAAGATGGAATAAAATAAAATATCCGACTAAGCATAACACATTAACTTTAAAAAAAATAAGTGTAGCAATATTTCATAGTGTTTTACAAAGATACTGTTACTTTCATGACACCTACCACTGAAGAAGTTTGAGAAGGACCAGGTTCTAATTGTGCAACTGCCATTAACTAGCTAGCTGTCCTTCGATAAGCCTAGAGAAGCTGCATGAAGGAGGAAGGATTTGAATTGGACCCTGAAAGAAAGTCAGATCTTAGAAAAGCAGAGAGGGGAGGAGGAAGTTATTTCTAATGAGAGACAAAGAGGGTAAGGAGATCAAAGACCTGAGAAGTATAAAGAATATGTGGGTAATAGAGAGGACATCTGCTTGCCATGAATTTCTCTTGAGTTTGTTTTGGCCCAAATGCAGAACTAGTGTCTCTGTTCTCTGCTGTGACCTCACCTGGAAATGTCTATTAGTTTATCATGCCATGCTGGATTAAAGAAAAACCACAGAGAGGGGAGTTCAGAGATTTATGTATTATATAATACATTATAATTATTTTTATTTAAATTATCAATTATTTTTATGAATTAATAAATTTGAAAAGAATCATTTGTATTATTTACATATATATCTTACACCTGAAGTATGTTTGGCAATACATTCTCTCAGCTTTATTTTGTCTGAACCTGTCTTTATTTTTGAAGGAGTTTAAAAATTGAATATAGAATTAGACATAGAATCATAGAATTTTAGGTTATAGCTTTTTTTGCATTGTTTTTGTGAGAAATCAGTGGTATTTTAAATTATTGCTTTCCTATCTGTAATATATCCCTTTTCTCTGGGATAATATATCCCTTTTCCCTTTATCATTTGTTTTCAACAACTTGATTATGATGTGTCTTAGTGTTTGATTCTGTGTATTTATTTTACTTGTGATTCATTGAGCTTCTTAGAGCTAAGGTCTTGCAGTAATCCAGGGAGCATTTATTCAAGAAAAATGGCTGATTTTTAGTAAAAAATACAGAGCTTTGTGGTGCTTTAACTTGACCTATTACAATCCCCTCCTTCTCCAACTCCATAGTAGCCTTGAAAATCAACAACCCATAAATCACGGTGAAAACCAGCAGGCTGGTGGCCACATGAGAGCAAAGAATAGGGTTGGAGTTCCTTCAAATCCCCATTCTCAGAGACTTTTATTATTTGACTTGTCTGATTGTTCCCTGGAAGTTCCCACTAATGGGGCTGTCTTTATTTGACCTGATTCAGAGGTCATCTAATGTGAACAGGCTTTTCCTTAGGGGTGTTAAAATTATGAGAAGCAAATGTTGAAATTTCAACTGCCTGAAGCACTGAATAATAGTTGTGGCAAACAGTAGGCTAACCAAAAGGCTTAAAAGGAAATGCTGGGGAATGATATGTTCATAGGGTTCTTTGAAAGACTCCAGCATATTCCTCAGAACCCAAAAGGTCACATGCATGCGTGGGGTTGTTTACAAGCCTAGAGCCCATACCCAGGAAAGGCCTCAAAGGTCCCACCTTTGGCTCTTTGCTTTTCTGGCTAGTCATGAGGTTCTGCACAAGCAGGAAGTGAAGGCTAAGGCAGAGTTATAAATGGCTTGTTTTAGCATTGCCTATTGAAGCATGCCTAGACATACAGAGTTCTTCAGCAAAGACTGGTAAACTTATTGATTCCAGACATCTAAGGAAGTCTCTGTCTAATCATTAGCTGACCACTATGCTAACTGAGCAGAGATTTCAGTGGCAAAACATGACAAAATAGTAATACAGACTACAGAATTAGTTCAAAAAAGTCACTAAACCACTACCAATACCACCACCAGCAAACAGTAAAAACCAGAAACTATAGGGAAGGAGGGGAATTTGTATTCCAGGCTTTCCTTATTATATTAGTTAAAATATATAGTTTTCAACAGAAAATTATGAGATAAACACATAAGAAAGCATCAGGAAAAAAAAGCAGACCATAGAAACTGTCCCCAAAGAAGTTTGGACTTTCTGAAAAAAAGACTATAGATTAGCTATTTTAAATATATTTCAGGAACTAAAGGAATATATGAGATCAATATCTCACCAAGTAGAGAATATTAAGTAAAAGATAGAAATGATAAAAGGGGCAAATAGAAATTACTGAGCTGAAAATTATAATAATTGAAATAAAAAATTCACTTCAGAAGGAAAGTTGAGTAAGCAGAAGGCAGAATAAGCATACTTGAAGATAAGTCAATTGAGATTCAGTCTGAGAAGCAGAAAGAAAAAGAATGGTGAAAAATGAAAAAAACTCAGAGACTTATGGGACATCATCATAAGTACCAACATATACATGATGGGAGTCTCAGAAGTTCAGGAGAGAGATAGAGAAAAGAGGAAAGAATATTTTAAGAAATAATGGCCCCAAACATCCCAAATTTGAGGAAAAATAGTGATCTACATATCCCTAAAGCTCAGTGAACTCCACATAAGATAAATACCTTAAAAAATCCTCACAGCTTGCCAGATCGTAATCATACTATCAAAAGCCAAAGATAAAGAGAATCTGGAAAGTAGCAAGAGAGAAGTGACCCATCATTTACAAGGGACTTTCAATAAAATCAACAGCTGATTTCTCATTGGAAACCCTGGATCCCAGAAGGCACTGAGATGATATTTTTAAATTGTTGAAAGACAGACTGTCAAACAAGAATAAACAACTATCCTTAAAAGATGGAGGCGAAATTAAGACATTCCCAGATAAAGAAAAACAGAATGTGTTACTGTCAGACCTTTCCTATAAGAAATACTACAGGGACTCCTTCAGGCTGAAATGGAAGGAAACCAGACAGTAACTAAAATTCATATGGAGAAATAAAGAGCACCACCAGTAAAGGTTACAATATAAGTAAATATAAATGTTTAAATGTAGTTTTTATTTATAACTTTTTTCTAGCAGAGTTAAACGATAATTGCATAAAGCAATGATTATGTAACTGTGTTGATGGGCATAAAATATATAAAGAGATAATTTGCATGATGGTAGCACAACAGTGGAGGGGAAAGTGGTGTTAAATAAGAACAATGTTTTTATATGCTATTGAAATTAAGTTGATATTAATCTAGACTACATCATTATAAATTAAGGTATTATGATTTGCAGGGCAACTACTAAAAAAGTTAAAAAAATAGTGAAAGAAGAGCAGAGAATTAAAATGCTAGGTTAGAAAATATCTATTTAGCAACAAAAGGTTGTAATGGAGGAATAGAGGAACAAAAAAGATGTAACATAGGTATATAGAAAACAAATAACTAAATTTTACCTTATCAGTAAATACATTAAATATAAACGGATTGAACATTCCAATTAAAGACAGATATTGGGAGGCAAAAAAATCATGATTAAACTATATGGCATCTGCAAGAGACATACTTTAGATTTAAAAACACAAAAAGATTCAAAGTTAAAGGGTGGAAAAAGACATACCACACAAATAGTAAACAAAAGAGCAGGAGTGGCTTTGTTAGTATGAGACAAAGTAGACTGTAAGACAAAAATTGCTACTAGGTAAAAAGAAGGATATTTTGTAATGATTTAAAAGGTCAGTATATCCGGAAGATATAAGAATTTTACATAGCCGCAGAGCCCCAAAATACATGAAGCAAAACCTGACAGAATTAAAGGAAGAATTAGAAAAATCTAACAATATGTGGTTAGAGACCTTAATGCTGTACTATCAATAATGGATAGAACAACTAGACACAAGATCAACAATGACAGAATTGAGCAACACTATAAACCAAGTAGATGTTAACAGACATCTCTAGAGCACTCCACCCCAAAAGAGCATAACATACATTCTTCTCAAAGTGCACATGGAACATGGAGCATATGTCAAGCTACATAACATCTCAATAAGTTTAAAAGGATTGAAATCATACAAAGCATGTTCTCTGACCACAATGGAATGCAATTATAAATCAGTAACAAAAAGACATTTGTGAAACTCACAAATATGTGGAAATTAAACAGCACACTACTAAATATCTAAAAGGTAAAAGAAGCAATTACAAAGGACATTAGAAAATGCTTTGAGATGAATGAAAATAAAGACGCAACATACCAGAATTTATGGACTGCAACAAAAACAGTGCTTAAAGGGAAAGTTACAGCTATAAATGTCTATGTTAAAAAAGAAGAAAAAATCTTAATAACCTAATTGGAATAACCTAATTCCTTAAGAAACTAGAAAAAGAAAAGCATACTGAACCCAAAACAAACAAAAGAAAGGAATTAATAAAGATTACAGTGGAAATAATGGAAACAGAGGCCAGAAAAATAATAGACAAAATTATCAAAACCAAAAGTTAGTTCTTTGAAAGATCAACAAAATTAATGAACTTTTGTCTAGGTTGACCAAGAAGAGGAGAGAGAAGACTCAAATTACTGCAGTCAGGAATGAAAGGCATACGTTACTACCAACCTTACAGAAATAAAAAGGAATATACAGGAACACTATGAATAATTTTATGTCAACAAGCTAGATAACCTAGATAAATTGGACAAATTCTTAGGCACAATCTGCTGCAATAGACTCAAGAAATAGAAAATATGAGTAGATCTATAACAAAGAAAGAGTTTGGGTAAATAATCAGAAAACCTCCCACAAAGAAAAGCCTAGGCCTGCGTGGTGTCACCAATAAATTTTACCATATGTTTAAAGAACACCAATTATTCACAAACATTTCCAGAAAAACCACACTTATCCACTGATTCTAACACCAAAACTGGACAAAGACATTAAAAAAAAGAAAACTATAGACCAGTAATTCTTATGAGTATAAATGCAAGCATCCTCAACAAAACACAAGCAATCCAAATCCAGAAGCATATAAAAAGGCTTATATACCCATTAGTAGGTGAGATGTATTCTAGAAATGCAAGGCTGGTTCAACATGTTGAAATCAATCAATGTATGTGTCATTAATAGAATAAAGTTAAAAAAATTGTATGATCATTTCAATAGATGTAGGAAAAGCATTTTACAAAATCCAGTACCCCCTTTCATAATAAAAACATTCAACAAAGTAGGAACAGAAGGGGACTTCCTCAAACTGATAAAGAACATCTACAAAAAGCTCAAAGCTAACATTATACTTAATACTGATACTCAATAGTGATGGATTGAAAACTTCCCTCCTAAGATTAGGATCAGACAAGGATATCGACTTTCACTGCTTTTATTTGACATTGTCCTGGAAGTTCTAGCCAGAGTACTTAGGCAAGAAAAATAAATTGGCATTCACATTGGGAGGAAAGAATTAAAATGATCTTTCTTTGTAGATAGTATGATCTTGTATCTAATAAAAATTATTAGAGCAAATAAAG
This sequence comes from Trachypithecus francoisi, assembly GCF_009764315.1. Lineage (NCBI taxonomy): Eukaryota > Metazoa > Chordata > Mammalia > Primates > Cercopithecidae > Trachypithecus > Trachypithecus francoisi. The sequence goes on along the minus strand of NW_022681463.1, from coordinate 67,013,509 downwards.
CAGTTCAGCAAATTTACAGGACACAAGATAGATATACAAAAATCAATTGTATGGTTGACCCTTCAACAATATGGGTTTGAACTGTGTGTTCACTTATATGATTTTCTTCTTCCTCTGCCATCCCTGAGATAGCAAGACCAACACCTCCTTTTTCTTGCCTCCTCAACTTACTCAACACGTAGACAGTAAGGATAAAGACTTTTAAGATAATCTACTTTCATTAATGAATAATAAATATATTTTCTCTTCCTTGTGATTTTCTTTTTTATTCTTTTCTTTTTCTTTTTGGAGACAGGGTCTTGCTCTGTTGCCTAGGCTGGAGTGCAGTGGTGGAATCATGGCTTACTGCAACCTTGAGCTTCTGGGCTCAAGTGATCCTCCCAACCTCAGCCTCCCCAGTAGCTGGGACTACAGGGGCGTGCCACCCTGCCTGGCCAATTTTTTATATATTTTTTTTGTAGAGACAGGGTTTCACTATTTTGCCCAGGCTGGTCTGGAACTCCTGGGCTCAAGTAATCTGCCTGCCTTGGCCTCCCAAAGTGCTGGAATTACAGGTGTGTGCCACCACACCTGGCTAAGTTTTCTTTTTTCGTTTTTTGTACAGACAGGGTCTTGCAATGTTGCCCAGGCTGGTCTTGAACTCCTTCAACAACAGGCTATTGGTAGTAGTTAAGTTTTTGGGAGCCAAAAGTTACATGCAGATTTTTGACTGTGAGAGGGGGTCAGTACTCCAATTCCTAGTTGTTCAAAGGTCAATTGTATTTTTATACACTATCAATAAATAATTCAAAATAATTTAATAAAGCTTTTTTTTTGACAGGGTCTACCTCTGTTGCTCAGACTGAAATGCAGTGGCACAATCGTGGCTCACTGCAAACCTCTGCCTCCCAGGTTCAAGCAATCCTCCTGCCTCAGCCTTTCGAGTAGATGGTAATATAGGTGCACACCACCCTGACTGACTAATTTTTAAATGTTTTTGTAGAGGCGAGGTCTCACTATATTGCCCAGGCTGGAAAGGAATTCCATTTAAAAGAGAATAAAAAAGAATAAAATACTTAGGAATAAATTTCACAAAGGAAGTGCAAGAGTTTTACCTTTAAAACTACAAAACTTTGTTGTAATGAATTAAGGAACACCTAAATAAATGGAGCAATATTTCAGGTTTATGGATTGGAAAACTTAACATTGTTACATTGTTAAGATGGTCATTCTCTCCAATTTTATCTACAGTTTTAGTGTTATCCTTATTAAAATCTCACTGGTTTTTTCCCCCCCAGATATTAACAAATTGATCCTAAAATTTATATGGAAATGCAAGGGATTTAGAGTAGCCAAAACAAGATGGACAAAGAAAAACAGAGATAATTCACACTTCCCAATTTTGAAATTTAATACACAGCTGCAGTAATCAAGATTATGTGGTATAAGCATAGATACAAAGATCGATGGAATAGAACTGAGAGTCCAGAAATGAACTCAGACTTTTATGGTCAATTGATTTTTGACAAGTATGCCAAGACAATTCACTGGCAATAGAATAGTAGTTTCAACAAATCGTGTGGGAACAACGTGATATTGATATGCAAAAGAATGAAGTTAGATCCTTACCTTGCACCATATGTGAAAAATAACTAAAAATAGATATCAAAAACCTAACTATGAGAGCTAAAAATATAATTCTCATAAAAAAAAGATATACATTTTTGTGACTTTGGATTAGGTAATGGTCTCAGATATAACAGCCAAAGTATAAGCAGACAAAATATAGATAAATTGAACTTAATCAAAAGTTAAAACTTTTGAATTTCAAAGGACACTATCAAGAAGGTGAAAATAAACTCACACAATTGGAAAAATATTTGCAAATATTTTCACATCTGATAAAGCTGTAGCCAGAATATGAAAAACTGTTACAACTTAACAATGAAAAGACAAATAACCCAATTTAAAAAATGGACAGGAGAATGGCGTAAACCTGGGAGGCGGAGCTTGTAATGAGCTGAGATCCGGCCACTGCACTCCAGCCTGGGCAAAAGAGCGAGACTCTGTCTCAAAAGAAAAAAAAAAAAAAAAAAAGGACAATACATTTGAATACCGGTTCTTCAAAGAAGTATACAAATGACCAATAAGCACATGAAAAGATGCTGGACATCATTAGCTATTGGGAAAATGAAATTCAAAACTACAATGTGATATTGCCTAGTACCCACCAGAATAGTTAAAACAGAAAAGATAAACATTAGCAAGTATTGATAAGGATGTGTAGAAGTTGGAACTCTCATACATTGTTGTGGGAATGAAAATGTTGTAGCTACTTTGGAGAACGGTTTGGTAGTTCCTCAAAAATTTAAACACAGAGTTGCTACACAACTCAACAATTCCACCCCTACATATATACCCAAGAGAACTGAAAATATATGTCCACACAAAAGCTTGTACACCAATGTCAATAGCAGCACTATTTATTATAGTCAAAAAGCAAAAACAACCGTATGTCCATCAAGCGATGACTAAAGTGTTGTATATCCATATAATGGAATATTAGGCAACCATAAAAAGGAATTAAGTCCTCATATCTGCTACAACATGGGTGAACCCTGAATACATTATGCTAAGTGAAAAAAGTCAGACATATGTCATATGATGCCATTTATCTGACATGTTCAGAATAGGTACATCTATAGAGATAGAAAGCAGATTAATGGTTGATAGGGGCTGGGCAATAGGGATATAGTGAGTGATTGCTAATGGGTACTGGGTTTCATTTGGATATGATGAGAGTATTTTGGAATTAGTGGTGACAGTTGTACAACTATATAAATGTATTAAAAACCACTGCATTGTATATTTTAAAGGGTCAGTTTTATGACATGTGAGTTACATCTCAATTTTTAAACAATCAATTGAGAGACAGTATACAAAATACCTGATCATTAATACTCAAAACTGTTAAGGTCATCAAAACCAAGGAAAACCTGACAACCTGTCACAACCAAGAACAGCCAAAGGAAATGACAAAAAAATGAAATGTGGTATCCTGGATGGGATCCTGGGTTAGAAAAAGGACATTAGTGATAACTGAGGAAATTTTGGTGAAGTCTCTACTTTCATTGATAATAATGCATCAATATTGGCTCATTAATGCTGACAAATAAACCATACTAAGGGGAAGCTCATGTAACAGAACTCTGTACTACCATCATGATCATCTAATTGTTCTAAAATAAAAAGATTACTTAGAAAAAAGGCTGGCTGGGTGCGGTGGTTCGCACCTATAATCCCAGCATGTTGGGAGGACGAGGTGGAGGACTACTTGAGCTCAGGAGTTCGAGATCAGCCTGGCCAATGTGGTGAAACACCATCTCTACTAAAAATACAAAAAAAACTAGCCAGGCAAAGTAGCAGGTGCCTGTAATCCCAGCTACTTGGGAGGCTGAGGCAACAGAACGGCTTGAACCTGGGAGGTGAAGGTTGCAGTGAATTGAGATCACACCACTACACTCCAGCCTGGGCAACAGAGCGATCCCTGTTTAAAAAAAAATAAATGGCAGAGAAAAAATATTACTAAGAGCCTGTTGGATTATTCAACATGAACTCCTAGAAATAAATACAATCTTGAAGCTCCTTCTAACTTCAGAAACCTGTGATTTCTTGCATAGTTTGGCTAGTTGAGTTTTATACTGGAAGTTCCACCAGTCAGCTTCTCAGACAGACCTGGATAATTTTTGTCCAGGGTGACAGGAAGCACTGAGGAAAGAGCATTCTCATCAGTGGTGATGTAATAATATGTATACCAAACCCTCATGACATGTGCTTATCTATGTTACAAACCTTCACATGTACCCCTAAACCGAAAATAAAATTTAGAAAAAAAAGAGAGTCCCTTTCTCAGACCCTTCCAAACCAACATGTGTGAAACATAGTGAGTTGTCCTTTTAAACTTTTATCATATCATGTAAAGGTGATGTACTCCCCAAGCGGCAGGTGTTTACTGAGTGCCTGTCATGTCAGGTATCTGGGAGAGACTAGGGTGAGGCCAGGCACAAAACGACACATTCAACAGTGAATTGCATGCATGATGGATTATCATTATGATAAAGAGTATGATGAAGAACAGGATGTTTTGAGAGCATATAACAGGATTTCACCTGAGTTGGCAACTGGGGAAGGTTTCTGAGGCAGGGCAGTGAAGCCAAGAGGAAGGAGCAGTAGGAGAACCTTTGGGGAAGATGAGGGAAGGGCTTTTCCAGCAGGAGGAATGGCATTGGGATGTTCCCATGTCTGAAGTGGGCAAGGAGTTGGGAGGAACTGACAGAAGACCACTGAGGCCTGAGGTGTGGAGGCAGGTGCTGCATGGGCAGTTGGAGAGGGAAGATGCAAGATTAAGCTGAGAAGTACAAAGGGAGCTAGGAAGGCTATGAAAACTTTTAAGCATGGAGGTGTCTGGGCTAGATATGTATTAAAAACGATACTCTGGTGCAGTGGCTCACACCTGTAATCCCAACACTTTAGGAGGCTGAGGCAGGAGGATTGCTCAAGCCCAGGAGTCTGAGACCAGCTTGAGCATAACAGTGAGACCCTGTGGTGTGCACTTGTAGTCCCAGCCACTTGGGAGGCTGGGAGGATCCTTTGTGACCAGGAGTTGAAGGCTGCAGTGAGGTGTGACCATGCCACTGTACACCTGGGTGACAAAGTAAGACTCTGTCTCAAAACAAACAAATGATACTCTGAATGCAGCATATGGAATGGATTTTGGGAGCAGTGGTGGAGTGGGAGACATGTGAAAAGGCTGATACTGAAGGCAAAAAGTGATGGGGTGGTGGTGGTGGACAGAAGTTGAGTTGAGAACAAAATTAAGAGGTTGAATTAACAAAAAAGTTTATGGAGGATAAAGAATATAATTTATAGATACTGATAACATAAATATAGAGGCAGCTGTATGAAAAAAACAACCTCAAGTATTTGTAAAAAACAAAAGACAAAACCACCAACTAAAACAACCAATTAATCCACCTAAGATTAAATTAAAACCAAGACTCAGGTCTGGAAAGAAAAAAAAAAGAAAAAGATCAGCTTTAACAATTGAATACATGGTATTATTAAGACACAATTGTTCCTTCAAAACAGTGCCTACAGCATCTTTCAAAAAGTTGCCTTTCTCTTTTTTCAAATCATGTAAGATGTGTCGTATAAGATTTGGGTGTTTTCCCTTTGCCGATGGTTGGAGAGTGGTGATGTGTCTTGCGAAGTTAGACCACAGAGAACATCAATTTGAAACTTTCGGAGGTAGCCCTAGCTCAGCTGCCAGTGACCAGTGAGATGGAGTCAGAATGTTGTCCCAGTGAGGGTACTCAGTGACAATGCAGGTCAGAGGCAGGGCCGGCTGCGACTCCACAGACAGACTCACAGCCACAGCGTCTACAATACACACAGCTGCTGCCTGGCTGCATGACAAAGGTGTCTCAGCAGAAGCATTTTGGCTGTCTGAAATACAGCCTTTGCACAATCCTGAGACTATATTTTACAAGTTCATTTTCTAACATCCAGGCACGCTTTTATGGCATCTGGAGCGTTTTGCTGAATGACTTGCTAGTGCACTGCTGACCAGACAGCACATTTCCAGATTTAGATTATAAGAGAAAAACAGCAAGTGGTAAGTTCAGCTGCAGGTCAATGGATACTTATACTACAGTTCCCTCACTGAGCACTGGGCTACTTTATCCCATGGGGACCAATCCTGTAAAGCACATTCAACAGAGATGGCCCTAGGTGTTTGCTTTTATGGTTGTTAGCCACATTCACACTGGGAATGTGCTGTTATCACATTGTAAACATTATTCTTAATATCAGAAAGAAAATTGGGGGGAGTGTTAAGAATTGGCATGCACAAACTGATAGAATTGCCAGTGGACGTTCTTATTTTCAGAGCATTTATGAGCTGCAGGAGGTAGGTGCAGCCTGTAAAACAAAGGTGATGAGAAACCTTAACCATTGTTTATTGATTTTATTTCAAACTGTGTACATCTTACATGTTTTAGGTTCTTGGTAATGTTGGCATAATTTGGAGGGGACATAATGATGTTCGCTGACAAATAGCTTTCTGAAAAAGTCAGGAGTTCGTATATCATTCTGCATTGATCAAAGCCTTTCAGACCTTTCAAAGCATTATTAGACTTACTACTTAAAATTTTTGTCCAGCTTATTCAGTTTTACTTTTAAGAAGAAGGGAGGGTTAAAAAAATAGTAGTATTAAATATGTGAAGTCTTAATTTTAAATGATGGCTGTCAGCAAGTGTGCCCTCAATGAGAACAAACATTTTTATACATTTGTACTAGAGATGCCCAGTATTGCTTGCTCACCCGCAGTTCCCTGTTGTCCTTAATAATCGTGTTATATACAACACAATTTCACCCTGTCTGTTCCTTCAACCTACCCCTGTTCCATACCTTCCTGAGCTATTAGACTTGGGTGGTCCCTTGACTTCACATCCAGAAATGTCTACAGCCCAGACTGACCAGTTACCGGGTTCTGTGTGCACTGGCCTACACAGAGTCCTTCAGAATCAGAAGATGGGAAACTGAAGCCTAGGCCAGCCAGCCAAAAAGGTCATAGGTAGACTGATAGCTAAGGCAGCCATTTTGGTCATGTGCAAGAAATCAGTTGGTAAAGGGAAAAAAATGAAACTCACATGTAGAGAGAGAGATATGATTAAAGAAAGAAAAGAAGTAAGTAACTGCTTAGGATCCTGATAATTTCTGAGTCAGACCTAGTCCATTTATCTTTAAAATAAACCTACTTTTTCCTTGAGGTAACCTGAATGAGGCTCAATCTTTACAGCCAAAGAAAAATTGTCCTTATCAGTGATGTTTGCCTGTGGCTGGTGAATGTTAAAAACTGGCAGGAGAGACAAATCCAGTGGGAAATCAAGTTCAGGTAGGAAATTTGGTTTTAAACCATAGAGAATATTTAAGATTGCTACTTCCTTATTCAGACCTGGTCACTATGGGGCAATCAACATTACTCCCATTTATCCAAGGCATAGCTGTATATAAGTTTTGTCTCACCTTGGGTGAGATTTCCTTAAAATAAAATACTACGATCATAATGGCTTACTAATGCTTTGGCTTTCATAAAACAAAACAACTATGCAAAACCTACCTGTGTCCTCTGTGGTTGGATTGAAAAAAAGGGGTAGGTTGTGAAATTAAGCTGAGGATGTGACCATGTGTCTGATGACTAAGATGGAACCCATGTAGGAGTTGAGTCAGTAATAACATGCCTCTTGCAATTGCAAGCTCAAGTTGCTTGCAAACCCCCACGCTTTTTAGCAAATATTATTTTGAATGTCAGAGTGCACAGAGCCGTTCTCTAGGGTTGGGCTAAATTTGACTCTGTGGGAGAATAAACCTAGAATTCCAAATGTGGTGATCCCAACAGAGTATGTGATGCAAGACCATTTTTCCACTTGTGCCGGGTGGGTTTGTTCAAATCTCACACAGAAATGAGAGATGCCAGACGGGGTGTTGACTTGCCCCAAACATAAGGTAGTAATTTAGGTTTTATTTTAAATAAGAATTAGAGTCTGGGTAATCCAAAATTTTAATTTAAGAAGGAGCCTGGGAGAATGGCAGAAGACAAGAGCTAGGCAGCCCTGTGAAGAAGGGTCAGGAGTGGAGGGATGAGGCCTCGTGTGCTTCAGTCCAGTTCTGGAAGAGCTGCTTTGTAGTAAAAAAGAGGCAACTCTGAATCTGTGTCTTAATATGGTTTTGTAGAAAAGCCCAAAGGTGATTCTGGGTGCTGTGATTTGAAATAGTAGCAGACGATAGAGTAAACTTTAATGATTACAGCATTATAAGCTGACTGCAGTGTTTAAACACTGACCCAGTTTCAGCAGTGACCTAATAAGGGTGGCCTGGGAGAAGGGGGGCTCAGGGGCAGCTTGGAAGAAATAGGTCAAAAGGATTTCTCCCAGTTCTTCTCAGGCAGACACAATGGGACTTGGCATTCTTATGCAAAGCCCGGCAGTTGCCTGAAGAATTTTCTCCTGAAATGCTCCTCTGTGCAATTTACTCCTGGTTCAAGTTGATGCTTGTGATGCTGGGTCATTCTTTTGGTTTGAGGAGGATGCACAGTGTATTCAGTCAACAAATATTTATTGAGCACCTACTATATCTGAGGCACCATGTGGATGGTTGAGAATACAGTAGTGAATAAAACAGTCTCTGTTCTCATGGAGTTTACTTTCTAGTGGAGAAAAGCCTGAGTTCAAATCCTGACTCAATCAGTTATCAGCTTGGTGAGTTACTTAACCTATCTTTCCCTTTGGTTTCCATATCTGTAAAATGGGATGACAAAATTGTACTTAATCCATAAGACTGTCATGAGGATTAAATTGAGGCCACACATGTAAAGAGCTTACAACAATGCATGCTTTATAGTAAGGACTTCATGTAAACAATTACATGTCAAAGTGAGTGAATGAGCTTTAGTTGTCCAAAGATGGAAGAACAATGAAAACATTCATATGGAATTCTCATGGGTCTGGAATAAGCATTTAAGCAAGGCCTTCTACTGAATATGGCTATCACTTGTGGAGTTCAAAATGTGTGAAAAGTCAGGAGACCCAGAAACCGTCATTTAAGCAAACAGCCTTTGAAACAGAAGCCTGACTTTAGCTATGACATTCATATTCTTACGCCAAGAGAGATCTGGCATAGAATTAGTAGGTAATATTAAAACTTTGGTTCTTTTTAGGGAGGGAGCTGTTACCCTTGCCCTAGTGGAAGATTTGTCATGTGAATTTGCTGGTGGGCTCCTTGGGGTTGTGAGACATTGACACCACATTATACTTTGCATGGGGAAGAGTGATTTGCTAACTCAGTTTTTATATGATATCCTGAGAAATCTGTGATTTCTCATCCTGCTGTTAACGTACATTAGACTGTTGGAGCTGACCTGTCACTCCACCACTTCTCAGCTCAATTTCTTTATCTGTAAAACAAAAGAAGCTGGAAGGATGACCTTTGGTTAAAGCAGCAGGACCCTAGGAACCAATCCTCCATAAATTTATGTCCACATAGCTGAGATACCTGCAATATTGCATCCCAGATATCAAAGCACACATATCTCACTTTAAGTTGATGCTTACTCATACCTGGAGTAGATGCTGATGGGCGTTGGTTCTGTTATGTCTGTAGACATGATGCTCTTTAAATAGAAAGGCATTTGTTCATCCCACATGCTTCAGTTTGTATGGTCTGCTCCTTTGAGATTTCCAAATATGGTTCTGGAGAAAATGGGTACATATTCTTTCTTTTTGGAGCAAAGGTTTTTTGGAACAAGGGCCATGTTGCTGTTGAAATGTTATATTGGGTCTCATGGCAATTCCTTTATTGCTTTCTTGACCCTGTGTCATTCAGGGAGTGTCAAAAACCACATGGTGCTTCTGAGCCCTACAATTTTTGCATTTAGGTCTCTGATTTAGCTGACAGATGTTGAAACACAGATATAGCCAGATAACTCCCCCGTGACAACACAGATGCAAAAACTGAAAAGTGCGGTTACTCCAGCTTGGGGAGGGATTATACTGGATATTCAAAATTTTCCCTACTGATAGCCCTTACATTTTTCTTGTGTTTCTGTTAGGCTAATGTGGCTTAGGTTAGAGGAAACTGAGTCTCTTTCCTTCTGGTTGATTTGATCATTTATATACTCAAGAAAATGTGCCAATCTGGAGTTCAGGAGACCCTGAGAATATTAACAATAACAACAGGCTCAAGTCTCTTTTGTGGCTGTCAGGGCTTGACAGAGCAACTTTGGCTCTGAAGAGAAATAAAACAAAAAGGATCTGAGATCTGGAGGGAAATTTCATTGGGACTTACTCAGTCATTTTATGAATTAGGAAATACGAGGCCTACAGTGACTTTCTCGGGGTCACACATAGGAGTAACAGAACCAGGGCTAGATCTAGGTCTCCTAATTTGCAATTGAGTCTTTCCCCATTGGGTTCTGGCCTCTCGTGTGTCCCCTGCATCTCCCTGAGGTTTACCCTTGAGATTGGTGTTGGGGACTGGAACACATGGTGGAGGCTTCTGTAGGGCCTCTGGCTCTCTCCTGTGTTGGGCATGCCTCATCTCAGCCCATTGCCTTTGGGGATATGCTAGCCACAAACATAGTGAGTTAAATTCTTGGACTATCAGATATAGCTCAGACTTTCAAGTTGATAAATAAAGAAACTGAGGTTCAAAGAGGGAATGTGACTTGCTCAGCAATTCAGAAAATCGATTAACAAATAATTATGGAGCACTTAGGATGTGCCAGGCGTGTGGAAACTGCTGGTTTGGTGGGTGGGTGGGTGGGGGCGGGGACAGCATTTGACTAAGAATAAGACAGACGGGTTCTTACCCTGGAAGAATTTACCATCCAGGAACAAGAGAGCAAACAAACAGCCACAAGTGGGAGGAGTATTTAGAAGCGTGGAGTCCCCTTGGAGAACTTGACCTAGTCTGATAGTCAGGAGCAGACTCGCATCTTCTGTTCCCTCTGTCAAGATGCTTTGTCTCTCTAGGTCTTGCTGACTTGAATGTGGGGAGTTCAAAGCCAGAAAAGGATACGTTTGACATAACCTGCTTTCCTACCATATTTAGATCTTTAGGTTAATTTAAAAAATGTTTCCCTTTTGTATAAGGTTATTTTGATGCTTGTAGACCCTGTCATTACCCTATTATTTATTACACTGAAGAATCTATTTAAATATTGGCCTCACCACAGGCCACCCTCAAAGTGGGCCAGTTCTTAGGGCTCATAGGGGAACTATGACCCAGAGTGTACCCCTAAGGAAAAGCCACTGTCTCCATGGCTTCTGGTTGCCTCTAAACAGAAATCTAAAAGCCCACTGATGAGTTTGTGACAATTGGCAATTTAGCAATTGCCAACCTTTGCCTAGACTACCATCATGTGTCCTGGGAAGATGCCCCCTTCCTGATCCACAGACCTCTTTTCTCCATGTTGTATTTCTCAGGCTTTGGAACTTTTCTAGATGACAGTTGTTTTCTTGCTGAAAGAGAGGGTAGGATGCCTTTCTCTGAGCCATGTTCCCCTGCCCCTTTCCATTCAGAGCCCGCCTCTTTCTGACCAGCTCCACCCGCCCCTCCAGCAGCCGCACCACCCTGTGTACCAGCTGCAACTGGTTTTGTGTGTGATTATGTATTTAAAACAATTTGTGTTCCTGTCTCTTTTCATTGTGTGCATCCTCTCTACTCTTCTGGATTACAAGTGTCCTGAGAAGGGGGGTTTAGGCTCCTATTTCCTGTAGGGCTTAGATTACTGAGAGCTCAGTTGGCTGATGGCTGGGCAGACTGAACCCTGCTGTTCAAAGGCAGATGGGAGAGCTGGGGCGGGGGATCTGAGCCACCAGCCAAGTGGTCCAGAGTAGTTGTCTGAGGCAGGACACCAGGCTGCAACACTAATTTGCCATGTGACTTTATTTTATTTTATTTTATTTTTGAGACAGGGTCTCACTCTGTCACCTAGGCTGGAGTGAAGTGGCACGATCTTGGCTCACTGCAACCTCCACCTCCTGGGTTCAAGCAATTCTCCTGCCTCAGCTTCCTGAGTAGCTGGGATTACCAACACGCTGGCATGCACCAACACGACCAGCTAATTTTTGTATTTCTAGTAGAGACAGAGTTTCACTATGTTGGCCAGGCTGATCTTGAACTCCTGACCGTAAGCAATCTGCCTGCCTTGGCCTCCCAAAGTGCTGGGGTTACAGGCGTGAGCCAGAGCACCCAGCCTTCATGTGACTTTAGACTAGATTTCAGTTTCCTTTTCTATCCTAGTGTCTCCTCACCTCGGGATCCTGTGGTGTGATGTCTGAGAGAGTACCCTGAACTTAGTACTTAAAGTATTAAGACTATGTCATAAAGTCTCATTCTCAGACCCTGTCGAGTATGTGTAGGGCCGGAAAATGTCCTTTAGGCTTCTTTGAGTTGGCTCTGGATCCTGAACCACTAGGTTTTAATCCTTGTCCTCATCAGAGGGACAGACAGTATTGAGTGACCCAGGGGACAGAGTCAACACAGCTGTGGGCACTGGGCAAGAGAGGAGGCTCTCAAATAAGAAGCAATGACATGAAAAAGTTTTAACATTTGATATATATATAATATATATATATAAAATAGTTAATACACATGCTTGTATGTTTTTGTGTATGTTCATGTGTGTATGTGTATGTATATAAAAGCATCAAAATTGATATATATCATAGGGAAACCCAAAACTTGGTAAGATTTAATTTTACCTGTTTTACAGTCTAAACCTTAAAACTGCTTGCAATTTTAATTATCAATGAGGAATGGGCATAATAATCTGTTCAGTGCTCAGGGGCTCTGAAGTCCTTAAATTATTGATGTAGGAACTCTCCCTCCAACCCAGAGTGCCAGGGTTTTGCTTGCCACCTCTTCTGATCTGTCCTCACCTTCTCCGTGTTTTCCATTGGTGAAGATACATCTATGTCTCAGCTCAAGCCCTGCTCCCATTGCATTGAAACAGGGTGTAGCTGTAAACACTGTCCATACTCAAGAAAGGGTGATGCCAGACTCAGAAAGCCTTGGGGAAGAGAATGCTCATACCCTCTAGATGAAAGAAATCCTGGAGTGAGGCCAGGTGGAGTATCTTCAGTTCATTCCTGATGTGTCATTTGTCCACAGCAGAGCAAATTATGGCTGCCTTTTATGGGTATTCGAAAGGCCAAAGGCAGCGATCCATTCTCAGTATATACCCCAAAGAATTGAAAGCAGGATCTTGAAGAGATATTTACGTACTCATGTTCACAGTAGCATTATTCACAATAGCCAAGAATTAGAAGCAACCCAAATGTTCATTGACAGATGAGTGAATAAACAAAATATTCCATACATGTGTCTACATTAGGATAAATGAATTAACCAGTCATAAAAAGATGAAAACTGTAGGATTCTAGTTGTATGAGGTACCTAGAATAGTCAAATTCATAGAAACAGAAAGTGGAACAATGATTGCTTGGGGTTGTGGGGAGGTGGGAATGGAGGGTTATTGCTTAATGGATGTGGAGTTTCAGCTTTGCAAGATAAAAAGAGTTCTGAAGATTGGTTGCACAACAGTGTGAATGTACTTAACACTACTGAACTGTACACTTAAAAATGGTTAAGACGGTGAATTTTATGTTAAAGGTATTTTATCACAATTAAAAACAAACAAATCCTAATGCCTAGGCTGCACCAGAGACCAATTAAATCAGAATCTCTGTGGGTGGCTTTCAGATATCCTTATTTTTTCAATTTCCTCAGGCTAAACCAAGGTGGAGAACCACTGGACCAGAGGCAGGAAATGCAATCTTGAGGTGGTAGCTGTAAACCAGGGGTGAAATGAAAAGAATGGAACCACAGAGAATAAAACAAATTGGATGGTTTGCACAGTCAGTCTTCAGTGATAGATCAGATATGGAAAGAAGGAAAAAAGAAGGAAAAAGAAAAATAATGGATCAAAGAGGTTTCCAAGGGCCTAGACTAAATTGTGGATTTATGGAAAAAATGTTTATGGTAGGTGTTGGGAGTGATTATTTATTTTAGTTTATGGTAATACAGGTAGAAATTTCTTAGAGGCAGCTGGAAATTTTCATAGCCAAAATTATTCATGTATTTCCCTTGTAGAAGTCAGAGGTTCATTTTACAGTAAAAATGAACTTAAAAAAATTTGTTCATTTATTTGTTTCTTTTTAAGTGTTTAATTGTTAGAGGCAGCTGGAAATTTTCATACTCAAAATTATTTATACATTTCCCCCGTAGAAGCCAGAGTTTCATTTACATTAAAAATTAACTTTTAAAAAATATTTGTTTCTGTATTTGTTTCTTTTTAGGTATTTAACTGACAGATAAAGAGTGAATACATTAAAATTATACAACATGATGATTTGATATAAGTATACATTGTAGTGATTATCATAATCAAATTAATGAACACATTCATCACCACCCATGCTGTTCATTAGATCCCCAGACCTTGTTCATCTTATAACTGAAAGTTCATGCCCTTTGATCAACATCCTCCCTCTTTCTCCAGTCCCCGGGCCCTGACAACTAGCATTTTACTGTCTGTTTCTATGAGTTTGACTTTTTTAGATTCTACATGTAAGTGGGATAATACGGTATTTGTCTTTCTGTGTCTGGCTCATTTGACTTAGCATAATGTCTTCCAGGTTCATCCATGTTGTTGCAAATGACAGGAATTCCTTCTTTTTATGGCAGAATAATATTCGATTGCATATATGTATCTTTATCCATTCATCTGTTGATGGATGCTTAGGTTCATCCCATATCTTGGGTATTTTGAATAATGCGGCATTGAACATATGAATGCAGATTTTTTTTGAGATATTGATTTCATTTTCTTTGTATATTTTTATCCAAAAAACCCCAAAACAACAACAACAACAAAGGAAGAAAAATTGCCCAGTGAGCATTATATCTTCAGGAGCCAAGAATAAACCTAGTTTCAGAGCTCCTTTTGGCAAAGCCATGAAGTTGGAGAGCTTTATCTGTGGCAACCCTTCTCTTGCTGTCTCCTACCTGTCTCTGAATGTTCTATGGGCCTCCCCTTTCTCAGGATTGCATTCAAGTCACATTGCCCTATTCCTCCTCTCTTTCTAGAAATTCCTGGTATACAGGTAAATCCCATAGTAAACAAATTTGCACGAAGGCAATAGAAACTCCCACACTATTTTTTCTAACAGCATTCACATTTTAAAAATAAACAAAATGAAGAGATCAAAACTTAGTATAAAAGAATAAATCTAGAATTTTGATATTTCAGGAAGGAGAAATTTTGGATAAGATTACCATTCTCTGGACTCTTGGAAGTACCTCTGTAAACAGTTCTGCTTAGGTGTTCAGACCTGGGTGGGCAAGTGGGGGATTCAGTGATTTGCATGGACCCAGAGAGGCAGATGGGTGCTGGGAGGTTACCGAGTCACATATGTGGTCTAGACATCTGGATGATGGGAAACAAAAGTCATGTATGACATTAAATATATCACCTTCCAGTGTCACTAAGTCACTATGTCACTATGTTTTCTGAGCAGAGCAGAGTCACAGCTCCGTACTTTACCCTACAGTATTCAGCAGACCAAGGATTTAAGGAAGAACTTAAAAAGTGTCCTTCAGATGCCTTCATCACAGTGCATGAAATTGCATGCTGTGACTTCAAGCCTTTGTCATGTTTACTGATATGGTTTGACTCTGTCCCCACCCAAATCTCAACTTGAATTGTATCTCCCAGAATTCCCACATGTTGTTGGAGGGACCCAGGGGGAGGTAATTGAATTATGGGGGCCAGTCTTTCCTGTGCTATTCTTGTGATTGTGAATAAATCTCATGAGATCTGATGGGTTTATCAGGGGGTTCCACTTTTGCTTCTTCCTCATTTTTCTCTTGTTGCTGCCATGTAAGAAGTGCCTTTTGTCTCCTGCCATGATTCTGAGGCCTCCCCAGCCATGTGGAACTGTAAGCCCAATTAAACCTCTTTTTGTTCCCTGTTTTGGGTGTGTCTTTATCAGCAGTGTGAAAACAGACAAATACAGTAAATTGGTACCAGTGCAGTGGGGCATTGCTGAAAAGATACACAAAAATATGGAAGCAACTTTGGAACTGGGTAACAGGCAGAGGTTGGAATAGTTTGGAGGGCTCGGAAGACAAGAAAATGTTGGGAAGTTTGGAACCTCCTGGAGACTTCTTGAATGGTTTTGACAAAAATGCTGATAGTAATATGAACAATGAGGTCCATGGTGAGGTGGTCTCAGATGGAGATGAGGAACTTGTTGGGAACTGAAGCAAAGGTGACTCTTGTTATGTTTTAGCAAAGAGACTGGTGGTATTTTATTCCTGCCCTAGAGATTTGTGGAGCTTTGAACTTGAAAGAGACGACTTAGGGTATCTGGTGGAAGAAATTTCTAAGAAGCAAAGCATTCAAAAGCTGACTTGGGTGCTGTTAAAAGCATTCTGTTTTAAAAGGGAAACAGAGGATAAAAGTTCAGAAAATTTGCAGCCTGACAATGCAGTAGAAAAGAAAAACCCATTTTTTTGAGGTGAAATTTAAGGCAGTTGCAGAAATTTGCATAAGTAGCAAGGAACTTGTTAATCCCCAAGACCATGGGGGAAATGTCTCCAGGCCATGTCAAAGACCTTCATGGCAGCCCTTCCCATCACAGGCCTGGGGGCCCAGGAGGAAAAAGTGGTTTCACGGGCCAGGCCCAGGGTCCCCATGCTGTATACAGCCTAGGTACTTGGTGCCGTGTGTCCCAGCCACTCCAGCCTTGGCTGAAAAAGGCCAACGTAGAGCTTGGGCTGTGGCTTCAGAGGGTGGAAGCCCCAAGCCTTGGCAACTTCCATGTGGTGTTGAGCCTGTGGGTGCACAGAAGTCAAGAATTGAGATTTGGGAACCTCTGCCTAGATTTCAGATGTATGGAAACACCTGGATGCCCAGGCAGAAGTTTGCTGCAGGGGCAGGGCCCTCATGGAGAACCTCTGCTAGGGCAGTGTGGAAGGGAAATGTGGGGTTGGAACCCCCACACAAAGTCCCTACTGGGGCACTGCCTAATGAAGCTGTGAGAAGAGGACCACCATCCTCCAGACCCCAGAATGGTAGATCCACCATCAGCTTGTACTGTGCACCTGGAAAAGCTGCAGACACTCAACACCAGCCTGTGAAAGCAGCCAGGAGGGAGGCTGTACCCTGCAAAGCCACAGGGGTGGAACTTCCCAAGACCATGGGAACCCATCTCTTGCAACAGCGTGACCTGGATGTGAGACCTGGAGTCAAAGGAGATCATTTTGGAACTTTAAAATTTGACTGCCCCACTGGATTGAGGACTTGCATGGGCCCTGTAACCCCTTTGTTTTGGCCGATTTCTCCCATTTGGAATGGCTGCATTTACCCAATACCTGTACCCCCATTGTATCTGGGAAGTAAATAGCTTGCTTTTGATTTTACAGGCTCATAGATGGAAGGGACTTGCCTTGTCTCAGATGAGACTTTGGACTGTGGACTTTTGGGTAAATGCTGAAATGAGTTAAGACTTTGGGGGACTGTTGGGAAGGCATGATTAGTTTTGAAATGTGAGAACATGAGATTTGGAGGGGTCAGGGATGGAACGATATTGTTTGGCTGTGTCCCCACTCAAATCTCAACTTGAATTATATCTCCCAGAATTCCCACATGTTGTGGGAGGAACCCGGGGGAGGTAATTGAATCATGGGGGTTGGTCTTTCCCATACTATTCTCATGATAGTAAATAAGTCTCACAAGATCTGAGGAGTTTATCAAGGGTTTCCACTTTTGCTTCTTCCTCAGTTTTCTCTTGCTGCCACCATGTAAGAAGTGTCTTTTGCAGGCGTGGTGGCTCACGCCTGTAATCCCAGCACTTTGGGAACCCAAGGCAGGAAGATCACCAGATCAGGAGTTCGAGACCAGCGTGGCCAACATGGTGAAACACTGTCTCTACTAAAAGTACAAAAATTAGCTGACTGTGGTGGCACATGCCTTTAATCCCAGCTACTCAGGAGGCTGAGGCAGGAGAATCACTTGAACCCAGGAGGCAGAGGTTGCAGTGAGCTGAGATCACACCATTACACTCCAGCCTGGGCGACAGAGTGAGACTCTGTCCCTTTTGCCTTCTGTCATGATTCTGAGGCCTTCCCAGCCATGTGGAATTGTAAGTCCAATTAAACCTCTTTTTGTTCGCAGTTTCGGGTGTGTCTTTATCAGCAGTATGAAAAATGGACTAATACATTTACTTTGGACAATTTAAGCAGGAAAGTCCAGGCTTAATGAGGATAAGAAGAAAGAGACAAAGCTCCTGAAAAAGCATGTAGAGTTGTTGAGCTTTTATCTCTCTTTCTGGTTCAGCATCTGGCATAGTAGGTGCTGGATAGATACTTGTTGAATGAATGGAGGTATAGTAGAAGTAGCTTCTCTGGGATTAATTTTACGGTTTGTAGTTTTGTTGCACTATGTATGGGTGGTATGCTGAAGGAAAACCCTGAAGGTCTAGATTCCAGTCCCACTTTCGCCACTCATTACTTCTGTGACTTTGGCCCAGACACTTTGGCTTCTCTGGATCTCATTTCCTACTTGTAAAACGGGGACAATAATGCTGTCCTTCTCATGCACATGGTTGTTACTTGCATTAAATGAGATAATGGGCATGAAAGCAATGGAAAACTTTCAGGTACTCTACAAATATAGAATACAATCATTTTGAAAGCACCTGGCTTTGTAGACAACTGTGTGAACTAATGTGTATTGATCAAGACATGTGTCTCGTTAGGTAAAAACTGAAAGTAAAACTCATACACTTAAGATGTGAAAATAAACTCAGCATCAGGCGTAACACTAATTTCAAAAAGTCGTATATTAATTTCAAGTAGGAAATTAAAACAATAAAACTGCGATGTGAAAAGTGTTCAACATTGATGCCTCTGACCTACTCCTGATGTCCAACATGTTTATAATTCTCCCTAACTCATTTCTATCAGGTTAAAACCCATTAGTATTTGTGAACAAACACAGAGTTTCTACCATGCACTGGGCACTATGAGGTACTAGGTGTCAGAGGATGTTTGTATTGCTGTTCTTAGGCCTATTGCTGGTTTACTTGGCCAGTGGTTGCTGGCTTTGCCAGTGTGTGTGTGTATGTGTGTGTGTGTTACTTATCACAAGTTTCATTAGCTTGACAAAGAGCTGTGTATATTCATTTACATGACAAATGCTTTTTTTGGATTAACAACTCTAATAAGTACAGGGTATTCAGAAACTGTGTGCATATTTTTCTACCTGCAGTCCTAGTCTTAAGTATGTTTCTTAATAGCTATTGAATATAAATTTAATATTAGCTGGATGAATAAAGTATGAATTACTGAATTCTCTTAAAAATAGACATAGCTTTGTTACAGTATAGAAAACTGAGCTGACCTCTTACTAGATTGGCTAAAATGAATTCTGATTAAACATTTTGTAATGGTTTATGAGGTTTGCTTCTCTATAGTATATTAAAAGATTTATTTACATATTGACTGTAAGTTTGGTAAAAATGACAAAGCGGCTTACACTTTTTGATGACGTTCATTTTCCCCAAAAGTACAGCTAAAGCTTTATCCGTTATAATGAGAGTTCAGAAAAGGCAAATGACCACCTCTTTTTTCAAACCAATATGTCTTTGTGCAGTAATTTTCTTGTGGCAAGTGGCATAATCTGGGTCAAGGTAGTGATAAAACTCAGATACATTTCAAGAAAGTGAGTAAACATACTAATGACAATATTCGTGTATTACATGCATCTGCTGCTTATGTACTTAAAAAAACTAAATAGGAAAATCTTACTCATCTCTGTAGAAAAACAGGGTAGAGATTACAGCTTGGGGACTTCGTGATATTTTGTCTGTGTGCAGTTTGTCAAAAGGCAATTTATCTAAAGCTGGAAAAGGATATGGTTTGGCTGACTAAACTGTGGAGTGATGCGAGTGATATGTAACGATAAAAATGCTTAGGGGAATTTTCGGGGCGCTCAAGTCAAGTGTACAGTGCTGTGTGGGTGTAAAAAACAGACTTCTCTCTCTGTGAAAGTTGCTGACATTTTATACCACATGCTGGACCGTTAAATCACAATTTACGTGGTCACTTGTAAATATGCCTGGTGGTGGAGGGCGAGCTTGTTTGTGCACACTTTGACATGCTTCCCTGTCGTGTGCCTCTCCCCTTTTAAAATTGCGCTGGATATTTTTGTTCTGGAATCCGTGGCTGTCTAATCTGAGAGCAGTTTGGGTGAGAATTCTGGAACTGATTTCGTTTCATAGGTGCTCCCTGAGGGGAGGTTTGAAGGATAATGCAGAAAAGCAAGCCTTCCAATCCTCCAACTAAAGTTCTCTAACTTGCTATTAACATAATTTCAGGCTTGCTAGAATGCCTGAAATTCTGACATGAAGGGATTCCTTCCTCCACCACTGGGATTTGGAAGTCCCTAGGATGTTTGAATGGGGCAAATGATTTAAACTCATTTTCAGTCTCCTCATTGGTAAAATGGGGCTCATACTTATTAAAGAGGGTTTTGTGGAGATCAAATGAGACAATGCAAGTCAAATACTTGATATGTACTTAATAGTGGCAAACATAGTGATATATATATTAATAGTGCTAGTTACTGCAATTTTTCTTTTTGTTAGGGGAAAGAGGTGGACAGACAGGCCTTGAACATAGTGGACGATTTGTTTCCCTTCCAAGTAGACTTGGAGGATTACAGAATTGATGCTCAAAGAGAAGGCTTTGTTTTTCACTGCTTAAGAGGGTTTCTTGGAGAGGTTCAGCAAGAGAAACATAAAATGAGATGTGGAAAGGGGATGGGGAAGGAGACTGCATACTAATGTGCTTCATTTCCAAGTGCTTTAACTTTTCTAAGCACTAAGTCATCTGCTGACTTGTTTTCATAATATATGGGTAAAGTTGGCAGGGTGGGTATCCCTTTCTACAGGTGAGGAAACTAGAGTGTGGACAGATAAACTCACCTATTGTCACACAACAAATCAGTGGTACGATTGGGATTAGGAGCCATGTCTCAGACTGTGAGCACAGCAGTCTCTCTATTAGGTGACATTCTCAGAGTTCAATAATTTCTTTCACAGTTTTGTGTTCAGACCTGGGGTCGCCATTGCTGAGCCTATTATTGGCACCTTACAAAATATCACGTATGCGAAAAGTTGTAATCTCTTGGTCCAAAGGACTACTTTCAGCTGGAGATGGTTGGATTTGTAGTATCTGAGTTAGATAAGTTTTCACTTCATGGTCATGGGTGGAGGTCCTTCTTGGACTTGGGCCAGGAAGAATCATTGACCAGGAAGGTCACACAAGGCCTGAGTCCTTTCTAATACCATCTGTGCACTGTATTTCAGGGCCTAGTGGCTGCATTGAAAGGAATGGAAAGGAGTTGCTGGTTGTGTTGAGAAGTACCAGGAAAGTGTAATGCCTTTCTCCTGTATTCTCTCTTCCCTCCCTCATTTTTTCACTTTATTGATACAAAATAATCCCAAAAGATCAGAGAGTGGTTTTATAGATGTTAAACCACTGTGTTATGACTTTAACTACAAAGCCCTCGGGGGCATTAGATTTCTTAATGTTTTGGGGTAGCTGCAAAATTTAATTTTAGGTAGAAAAGGGTTAACTTAGGGGCAATGTAATTCCCAAATTATCAGTGTGCAAGTCGTCTAACTGTATGTGAAAAATCCAATAATGTTAAAGGTAATTATTTGGGAAAGTAAAAATAATACACAGGTCTTTTGCCAGAAATAAGGATTTGGAACATTTCTCTATGCATGGAGTTCTCTAGCAGACCAGTTTAGATTCATGCCAGTCATGGAAGGTCCCTGTGAAGTATTCAGTTTATCATTTAGCGCTACATTTTTCTACAAAGAAGAGTTGGAGTGGTTTAGGTAAGAATACAGATATGCTAAAACCAAACCAGATGAACCCAAGACAGAAACTAGAAAGAAGGCAGAA
This sequence comes from Trachypithecus francoisi, assembly GCF_009764315.1. Classification (NCBI taxonomy): domain Eukaryota; kingdom Metazoa; phylum Chordata; class Mammalia; order Primates; family Cercopithecidae; genus Trachypithecus; species Trachypithecus francoisi. The sequence continues at coordinate 66,991,930 of NW_022681463.1, read as the reverse complement.
GGAGAGGATGAAGGTGTAGCAGTGAGAAGCCTGTTGGAGGAAAGCTTGAGTTAGTGAATGTAAGCACTTGAGCTTCCTTGTGGCCTGGAGAGCAGGTATTTTTTGGCTATTTTCTTTTTTTACACATGTATCTCCAGCACTAGAAGAGTACCTGACCTGTAGTTGCTCAATAAATACTTGCTGAATAAAAATATATGAAAATCTGTCAAATACAGGGTTTAAAAAAGCTTGACTGAAATGCTGAAAATGATTAAAGCTGGGTGATGGGTTGATGGGAGTCTATTAGACTATTCTCCTCTACATTTATGTGTGATTGAGAAGTTTTATAACAAAAGTTTAAAAAAATACCAAAAAAGACTAGACTGCTATAATCACTGGAAATAACCAGACATTAAAAAATCTTTGTTTCCCTTTTTGTTTCAGGGCAAGCAAGTAAAAGGACATTTTATATTACTAACCACTATCATATCCTAGAGAGTAGTAAAACTATAGTCCCCAAAAGTTTATCTTTGAAGGACTCCAATGGCAAGATTTTTAATAAACAAAGCTGATCATCTCATCTGTATCATTCTTTCTTATTATCACTCTATTACCATGCACTCCCAGGAATCTTGGAGATGAATTTGTTCACCTCCGCTAAGAGGAGTCATCATCATTGTCCACTCCCTGTCAGCACTTTTTGTTGTTGTTGTTTTGTTTTGAGATGGACTTTCACTCTTGTTGTGCAGGCTGGAGTGCAATGGTGTGATCTGAGCTCCCTGTAAACTCTGCCTCCTGGGTTCAAGCGATTCTCCTGCCTCAGCCTCTCCTGTAGCTGGGCCTATAGGCACGTGCCACCACTCCTGGCTAATTTTTGTATTTTTAGTAGAGTAGGGGTTTTACCATGTTGGCCAGGCTGGTCTTGAGCTCCTGACCTCAGGAGATCCGCCCTCCTTGGCCTCCCAAAGTACTGGAATTATAGATGTGAGCCACCGCACCCGGCCCACTTTTTTTTTTTTTTTTTTTTTTTTGAGACAGAGTCCTGCTCTTTCACCAAGACTGGAGTGCAGAGGCACAATCCTGGCCCACTGCAACCTTCACCTCCCGGGTTCAAGCAATTCTCCTGCCTTGGCCTCCTGGGTAGCTGGGATTACAGGTGCATGCCACCCACCATGCGTGGCTAATTTTTGTGTTTTCTAGTAGAGATGGGGTTTTGCCACGTTGACCAGGCTGGTCTTGAACTCCTGAGCTCAAGTGGTCCGCCCGCTAGGCCTCTTAAAGTGCTGGGATTACAGGCTTGAGCCAATGCGCCCGGCCCCTGTCAGCAGTTTTGCTCTTCCCCTCTCTCCCTCCAGGCCAGAGGCCATGATCTACATCCAACTTCCCTGCAAATTCCTGAACTCTGACTCGATTGTCCCTGTCAATCCTGCCTTTGGGTCTTCCCTTTGAGCCTCACTTTCTGATTCTCCTGGCTTCTCTTCTTGACTCTCCCTTCTTGTCTTACCCCGTTCAGGTGTGGGAGCCTGGCCTCAGTCCTGATGAGGCTCCTTGAGGATGCAGCCTCTGTGAGCTGCTTTTGGCTTGCCATGTGACAGCTCTGGCTAGGACTGTGCTGTATAGGGATTACCATGCAGGCACCCAGGGTTGCTGGTCACTACTTTCCTCCTGGTCCCCTGCCCTTTGGGGATGCATGACCTGATAAGGAGCTTAAGGAAACCCACATTAATAACAGTAAATTAGGCTCTGTGGAAAGAGAACTCCACGGTCAGGATCTTTGTGCTTTCAGGATGCGAAGCATGGACATCCTGGATTGCATTTGTATTAACATGGGCATTTAAAAAGGTCATACAACTTGGTGCCGTGGCTCACGCCTATAATCCCCACACTTTGGGAGGCTGAGATGGGAGGATTGCTTGAGTCCAGGAATTCAAGACCAGCCTGGGCAACACAGAGAGACCTTGTCTCTAAAAAAAAAAAAAAAAAGAAGAAAGAAATTAACTAGATGTGGTGGTGCACACCTGTAGTCCCAGCTACCTGGAGGCTGAGGTGGGGAGGATCAATGAAGCCCAGGAGTTCAAGGCTGCGGTGAGCCATGATTACACTACTGTACTCCAGCCTGGGTGACAGAGTGAGACCCTGTCTCTAAAATAAATAAGTAAGTAAGTAGGTAAGTAAATAAATAAACAAATAAAATGTTATACAGTTGTTTCTCATTATTCATGGTAGTTATGGTCTGTAAAGTTGCCATGAATACTGAATTAGTGAATACTGAACCATCCCGTCTGGGGTAAATACAGGGTTAAGTTTCAGCTTCTGGTCACAACAGTTCCTCAACTGATCAATATATAATATTGTTTTATGTGTATTTCTATTTTAAAAGACCTTATTACTTATGTATTGCTGATTCATTAACATTGAGCTTACAGCCTACAGCACTATTCCTGAATAATTCATTCCAGAATAAAGCTAATCTAACATACATATTTTCTCCTGAGGCACATCTCAGCCTTCTTGCACTTAGAAACACTGGTCAGAATGTTAGCACTATGCTTGGGGTCCATTTTAAACAGTGAAATCATCAAAAAAAGCACAAAAATGCAAAAAACGTAGCACAGCAAAAAGGACACTTGTTTATACTACAAGAGCTGAAACAAGAAGGCAGTGTGTTGCTTTGTTTGACCTCAGCTAGGAATGTGTGCATTGTGTGACTCAAATTTTATGCGGCTCTGCACATGTCTGCAAATGTCCACGAAAGCACTGTATTGATTTGGTTAAAAAAATTTTAATGAGCAAGGGAATTCACAAATACAGAATCCATAAATAATGAGAATCAACTGTATCTCCATTAAGTTAGCATGATATGCCATTATGTTTAATAAAATAAAACATGCAATTTACTATGTGTATGTTATAAAATATATATAGCCATGTAAAATCGTGGTGCTTAATTCCATATCTTTGATCCAGGATATCTGAAATGATAAAATTAGATTTCTAGATGAGCTATAAAAATTTAAAATATATAATCTCAGGCTTTAAATCTTTATGCTGTAGATGTTTATCTACTTCTGTATACTTTATATATATATGATATCATATATTTTACCACATGTATAAGTGTACAATCTTAAAGCTTCCTTTATTGCAGTGGAAAAAGTTGAACTGAGACAATTTTCAGTGATTATCTGAAATATCATGTTTATATCTAAAGAATATATTAAAATCTAAACACTATAAATCTGACCTAAAATATTTTTTATTTCCTCCTTCACCTTGGTGAAGAATTGTAAGCAGAAGGTATATATTATTGTTATCACACCATAAAAACTATTTCCAAATTTATGTCTCCAATCTCTTCAAAGGGCAGAAAACTTTCACATTTAAAATACTATAAAGTGCCTTAGCTTTAAGCAAAAAATTAACCGTTCCAAGGGCAGTGATCATATGGAATACATTATTAGGAACTTTCCCTGAGAAACGAAAGAGAATTTTGTCAAAATTTTGGTTTAGCCAAACAAGGGATAGGAAAATGAAAGTTTCAGAATAGGAAGGCACCCTGAACTCTGAAGCTGGAGTTTTCTTAGATGTATTTCTGTTTGCCCAGTCTCGAGTGCTGGCCTTTTGAAACTCACTGTTATGGGATGATTATATCATTGTCACTTCATCCTCCATGGGTGCAGCAGGATGGTGGAATTTTGGGGGTGGCATGTTTTCAGTGCATTTTGGTCATGAAAAGAGTTCCTCTTCAGAATCTACTGGTGCTTGATTCAGTGGTAGAAAAAGCTATCCAGGAAGACAAACTAGGGCAATATATAATCTTTTCCTACCAGCCATCCAAAATTTTCCTACATATTACATAGACAAGGAAAATAAAGCATTAAAAGTTCATCTAGATACTAAGGAGGAGTAGGGAAAGATGTTACGAAACACAAAATGGCTATAGTCACGTGCCACATAATGATATTTGGGTCAAAAATGGACCTCATATACAACACTGGTCCCGTGAGATTATAATGGAGCTGAAAAATTCCTCTCACCTAGTGATGTCGTAGCCATCATGATGTTGTAGGGCAATATATTACTCACGTGTTTGTGGTGATGCTGGTGTAAACAAACCTACCACGTTGCCAGTCATATAAAAGTCTAGCACCTATAATTATGTACAGTACATAATACTAATGCTAATAAACAACTATGTTACTGGTTTATGAATTTACTTTTTGTCGTTATGTTAGAGTATACTCCTTCAACTTATATTTTAACAAGTTAATTGTAAAACAATCAGGCAGATCCTTCAGGAGGTATCCAGAAGAAGGTGGTGTTATCATAGGAGATGACAGCTCACACATGTTATTGTCCCTGAAGACTTCCTTTGGGTTAAGATGTGAAGGTGGAAGACAGTGATATTGATGATCCTGACTCTGTGTAGGCAGAGGCTAATGTGTGTTTTTGTGTTCTGGTTTTTAACAAAAATGTTTACATTAAAAAAATTAAAAAACAGAAAAAAGCATATAGAATAAGGATATAAAGGAAGAATGTTTTGTGCAGCTGTACAATGTGTTTGTGTTTCTAACCAATTATTTTTATAAAAGTCAAAAAGGCTAAAAAATGAAAGTTATAAAGAAAAAAGTTACAGTAAGATAAAGTAAATTTAGTAGTAAAGAAAAAAATATTTTTTATAAATGTAGGGTCGCCTACGTGTAGGTGTTTCTAAAGTCTACAGTAGTGAGCAATCATTACTAGGCAGTCCCATTCACTCCTCACTCACTCACCGACTCACCCGGAGCACCTTCCGGTCCTGCAAGCTCCATTCATGGTAAGTGCCCTATACAGGTGCACCATTTTTCATCTTTTACACTGTGTTTTTACTATGAGCGATACATCTCTCAGCCCCCAGTGTGTGGTCAGGCTCACGGAGCACAGATTCCACCGAAAATAGTCTTCGTTTTGCACACTTAAAAATTCTTTCCAAACAAGTGTTTCTTTTTAACATTCCCAAAGCAGATTGACTTTTTGAGTTTTGTATTGCTTCCAACTCTGTCAATGTCAGAGGCCTCAAATAAATTCCAACATCCCCTTGCTGTTTTCCCTTAAGAAGTCGTGGTGGTGTTGCGTTCACTTTGGATTCAATCCATTTGTGTTTATTGGAAGTCCCCTTGAATCAGCATTTCCACTGCTCTCTCCCATTTGTCGTGGTCCTAGAAATGCTTATGATTAGGATGGGAGTCTTGATAGTAGTCTCCATCACCTTTAGTTCATTCCATGGTTATGAACAGTTGTATCCAATTAAAATAAGAAAGAAGTCATGTGGAAAAAAGAGGGACAATTGAATATTATTTGAGCCTCGAGGAAGGAAGGAAGGCCACAGGGTGAAAACCATTGCATATTAAGTAGCTAAGCCTAATAGAAGCCAAAGGAAACAGCAGCAAACTGTTACAGAAAATTCTTTTGAACTGCCCTCCGCCCACTCTCTGCCCGCTGCTGATGGTGACACGTGGACAGAAATCCCCCTGCACATAGATACACATATGCCTGCCTTGACTTCTGATTGACCTCATCCCTTGGACATCAGGTTTAGGCCACTTTCATGGCTTCTCATGTGAACGCTCATGCTTAATCCCCAATTGCATGCCCTCTGCACCAGCCACTAATGAGAAGAGGGCTTCCCCTGGCCACCCAAGACGAGGCAGTGTCCACCTTCCCTCTTGTCGCATTCTATTACATCATCTCATTTTATTTCTCTGCCTAGCACTTACCACTCTCTCATGTATTCATTAGTTGACTTGTTTATTATCTGTATCCCACAACCAGAATGTAATTCTGCGGAGAGGCTCTGTCTTATTTAGTGTGATCTCCAAGGCCTAGCACTGTCCTTGGTATGGAATAGCCCCCAGGAAATATTTGTTGACTGACTGACTATGAAATGGTGGAAGAAGAACTTTGCTCCATGAGTTATGAGTGTATGCACAGCACAGGTGTTTAGAGTGATTTTTCCTCCTCTACGCTCACTGCAAAAAGTACCTCAGTTACAGGCCCAGGGGTAATGGCATCACTGTATTGTTGACTCAACTTGTAACTGACTTCTAGCTCTGTTTCTGACTTAGTTTTGGCCTTTGGGACAGGTCAGGAGGGTGCAGCAAAAACAAATACACCAGATGACTAGATGCTGGGATCTTGAGTTGCAGGCTTGGTTTCAGCTCTGACTCACTGTGTAAACCATGGGTGACTCACTTAACCTCTCTAATTCTGCTTCTTCATCCATCAAATAAAGAGATTAGATAGATGATACTTCAGATCCCTTGTAATTATTCCAGTCTATAATGTTCCCCTTTACCTTTCTTTAAGTGTGAGCACAGACTGGTCTCTTCATGCAGGAGTAAACGTACTTACAAAATGTCCTGCAACCCTTAGGGAAATGCCACCACAAACATTCCAAGAGCAGCATCACTGTGAATGTGCACCACTCTCCTTTTTGTTCCATTGAAGATCTCAGAACACATGCTTCTTTGCTCTGCACTTTAGGAATCTTTGTACTTGAAGTGGATTATCCTTTACTTTTTATAGCATTTTAATCTGAGGATATCAAGATTTTTTTGCAACCTGCCATTGAGTACTACTGTTTTTTGAAAAATGAAAAGATGACTTGCAGAAATTATAAGAATCACTCATACTGTAGACACTGTTGATGCTACACATTGGAAATTCAGTTACAGAATATTTATTTATTTATTTATTGAGGTGGAATCTCGCTCTGTCGCCCAGGCTGGAGTGCAGTGGCACGATCTCAGCTCACTGCAACCCCCGCCTCCCAGGTTGAAGCAATTCTCCCACCTCAGCCTCCTAAGTAGCTGGGACTACAGGCATGCGCCAGCATGCCCAGCTAATTTTTGTATTTTTTAGTAGAGATGGAGTTTTGCTATGTTGGCCAGACTGCTCTGGAACTCTCTGGAACTCCTGACCTCAAGTGATCTACCTGTCTCGGCCTCCCAAAGTGCTGGGATTACAGGCATGTGCCACCACACCTGGCCAAATATTTATTTTTTAAATTAATACATGCACAGCAGAATTCCATTATAAACACCACTTATTACATGAATTAAGACTATCACTTGCCGAAATGTTTAAGCCCCACAAGTGACTGGGTCTACTGAGTATGCTTCCCGACACTTTTTAAAAATTTTTTTTTTGAGATGGAGTCTTCTTCTGTTACCCAGGCTGCAGTGCAGTGGTGCAATCTCGGCTCGCTGCAACCTCCACCTCCTGAGTTCAAGCGATTCTCCAGCCTCAGCCTCCCAAGTAACTGGGCTTACAGGCGGTTGCCACCACGCTGCAATAACTTTTGTATTTTTTGTAGAGACAGGATTCCGCCATATTGCTCAGGCTGGTCTTGAACTCCTGCGCACAAGCGATCCACCGGCCTCGGCCTCCCAAAGTGCTGGGATTATAGGCATGAGCCACTGCCCCCAGCGCCGATACTCATTTGCTCTTCAACCAACTGAGATTTGACTCTTTCCCTTTAGTTTGCTGAATCTTCTCTTGCTTTATAATGGCTGTTGCCATCTAAAATCCAAACTTATGATTGTGTGTTAATTTCTATCTTATTTGATAGATTCACAGCAGGTTTTTCTGTGCCTTCTTACTAGGTCCCACTTGGCATTCATGCTGGGTTACACATCTATGTTCTGTACACTCTTTTCTCTGTATCCGGAATGTCATTCTCAACCTCATCTGCCTCACATATCCATTTTTGAAGATACTACTCAAGCATTTCATCCTCTTTGAAGCCTTTCTGACCCACTTTTCCTGTGCTGGGAACAACTGACTTCTCTTTTCTGAACTAATGTTATGCTAATAAACACCAGAGTAAGGGAATTTATTCTGTATTCCATTTTTTTTTTTTTTGCATGTCTGTATCACCCACTGAGAATTCATTGTTGATAATTATTTTCTTTTTAATTTTTATATTCTTAGGCATTGCCTAGTACTCTCAATAAGTACTTGTTGAATAAATAAATGAATGAATTACTGAAAATACAGTGACTTAATTTCTGGCCCCAACACTTATGTTTTAGAAAGGTTTTGATCTCGGCCTGTGAAATGCTCTTTGAAATGGCTGAGTAGTAATGGGATTGGAAGGTGAGTTTGGAGAATTCCATGTATCCTATGGTGATGTCTGGAGTGAAACATGGTATGAATCAAATTGCATTTTAGTTTAAATTAACTCATCCAGTTAAGAGAAGTTAATTAGATTAACCTACCAGGAAGGGATTAAAACTGGTATGATGACTAGTTTCTTCCCCATAATAATGAATGTGAAATTTCACTAATGAAGTGAAATTTGTGCAGCCACCCATGGATTGATTGAATTGGCAAAAATTCAAATAAGTTAAAAAAATATGGCTCTCATTGCTTTTGACTGATTTATAATTTTTTAATTGAAGAAATGATTTATTATCAGTGTTAAAGAAGGTTATAAATAGATCACTGATAAATCTGTCATCCTAAGCGGCAGATATTTTTGAGTTAAATATAATCTTTGCATACATGTATATTTTTATATAGTGTAATCATGGTGTGTTTTTCATTTTTCTATAGGCTTCACATATATGATCATCTATAATGAATGTATAGCAATATTTACCAAAAGATATTTTACAGAATGCTATTTTCTTGAGATTTAATTGACATTACTTGGGGATAATAAAACATCACTGAAGTCAAATAAGTTTGGGAAATTATAAAAGTAAATAGATTTCTTCATTGTGGTATTTCAGAAAGCCTATAATATCGTAAAATGCTTTTTTAAAAGATGAGGATTTGATACCTATTCTCCAAATTAATTTTTTTTTTTTTTGAGACGGAGTCTCGCTCTGTCGCCCAGGCTGGAGTGCAGTGGCCAGATCTCAGCTCACTGCAAGCTCCGCCTCCCGGGTTCCCGCCATTCTCCTGCCTCAGCCTCCCGAGTAGCTGGGGCTACAGGCGCCCGCCACGTCGCCCGGCTAGTTTTTTTTTTTTGTATTTTTTAGTAGAGACGGGGTTTCACCGTGTTAGCCAGGATGGTCTCGATCTCCTGACCTCGTGATCCGCCAGTCTCGGCCTCCCAAAGTGCTGGGATTACAGGCTTGAGCCACCGTGCCCGGCCCAAATTAATTTTTATGTGAAACGTTTTCTTTTTACACTATGAAAAACTGTCCCAGTAAAAAGTGGTAGGACATACTTTAGGAATCAGTGATGGGTAGAATTCTTTGGTGCTGCAATAAACCCCATTCCTCTACTATTGGACAAGCATGTTCAAATCCAAGATTCTTAACATGGTCGACATATCCATGTATGGGCTGGTGCCTTTTGGCCTCATCTCCAACCCTCTTCCCCCTTGCTCACTGTGCTCTTAACACCTTGGTTTTCTTCAGTTTCTGGAACTCACTAACCTCTCCCCCCATGTCAGGCAGGGCTTTTGCACATGCTAATTTGCCTCTTATCGATAATGGTACTTTTTTTTTTTTTTGAGATGGAGTCTCACTCTTGTCACCCGGGCTGGAGTGCAGTGGCGCGATCGTGGCTCACTACAACTTCCACCTCCCAGGTTCAAGCGATTCTCCTGCCTCAGCCTCCTGAGTAGCTGGGACTATAGGCATGTGCCACTATGCCTAGCTAAGTTTTGTATTTTTAGTAGAGACAGGGTTTCACCATGTTGGTTGGCCCGGATGGTCTCCATCTCTTGACCTCGTGATCCACCGGCCTCAGACTCCCAAAGTGCTGGGATTATAGGCGTGAGCCACTGCGCCCAGCTGATAAATAGTGCATGCATCATGTTTCCTTTTATCAAATTATTTCCCAACTTAATACCCATTTTCAGGAGACATAATTAGTAACATAAAGAAATCTAGTACTATTGGTTTCATTTTTGAACCAGCAGTGTGCTTCATGGCATTTTCCTGTCTTTCCAGTAACAGCCAATCACAGCTCACTCTTGTGGATGTCAGCCTCAGCAAAATTGAAAGAGCAAGGCACATAATCGATCACAATGCCAAGATTTCAGACCAGTTATTCTATTCTCTCTGTGGATAAGATCCATTGAGGGTCAGCCAGCTGTCTTTTTTCAGGGGATTTTCCGAATATATGTTTCATGTTGTTACACATCATTGCTCATGAGGATTTTGCTCATTGTGACAAGGAAGTGGCAGTTTGCTTGCCGCCTTCCACACTCTTGAAGGCCTATGGTGCTCTAAAGGAAGTGAAGGGTGACTGTTGACCTAGTTAGAGCAGCCTCCCAAGAATGCAAAATGAGACCTGGGAGACACACATCCTCTTCTGTATTTTGCAGCTCATCAGTAATTTTATTAGTAAAGAGGATGAAAGTATAGAAGGAATAATTATCAAAAAGTATAAGTGATCCCAAATCATAGAGTAAGGTTTTTGGTCTAACCCACTGATTTTACAGATGAGGAATGGCAGATCCAGGGCTGAGGCCACAACACAACTTGAGGAGGCGGCATTCGCATAGACAATGGGATGAATGGGGCCCTCTGGAGTTGTACAGTGGGGCAGCCTTGTTCAGAGAAGTTAAGACACTTGCCCAAGGTCACTTTGTAGGCTCAGTCCGCCGTTCTTTCATGTTTGATGACAGAATAGGCATGAACTAGAGAATTACAATTTTGGACTGGCTACGGTGATGGTCTAAAATTAGTGTAAAGTCAAAAGCATAAACTCAGTTTAAGTTTTGAAATGAATTGACTCAATCAAGGTGGGGGACATACTGTGGAGTTAGTTGGCCATAAGCACTGTGTTAGGCAACCTGAGGTCTGCAGTGGTGAAATGGTTTATTGGAATCCTATGCTGGAGTAATAGAGACAGTGCATCCCACACCCCTGTACTGACTAGGACACAACTGAAATTTTGCACTGAGTTCTAGGAGTCATATTTTTTAAAGGGACAATAATAAATCTTTGATCCCCAAGGTCATGTGCAGGGCAACTCAATGGATGTACCATTGAGAGTACCAACTCAATGAATGTTTATTCAGTTAGATTGTTGCTGAACTAACTATGCTGCATGTAAAGTGCCTGACACATAGTAGGTGCCCAGAAATGTTAGTTTTTATTCTCTTTTCCGGAGGAGGACAATCAGATTGCTATAGATTCTTGCAAACATGCTGACTAAAGAACTGTGAAGAAGTTAGCAATTACTGTGAATCTTTGAGTCTTCTAACACTGAGAGCCTGATTCTCTACTTTATTTAAATAATAATAAACAGGATTTATTATTATTAAGATCATATTGGAATTGTAGAAATGTCACTGAGGCTCCCTCCTTCCCTCCCTCCCTCCCTCACTCCCTTCCTCTCTTCCTTTCTCCCTTCTTCATTTCCTTCCTTCCTTCCTCATTATTGATTATCCTGGCAATGTGTTAAACTCTGGGAATTAAAAAATTAGTGATTTATGATTACTCTTAAGGGACAGACATGGAAACAAACACATTACAATATAGTGTGATAGTTGCAGCAATAGAAGCACATGGACAGCACAGATATAATAATTCAATTCAACAAATACTTGCCGTGAGACCTTCTATGTACCAGGCACTGTGCTAAGCTCTGAGAATACAGCTGAACACAAGACAGACACATCTCTTGTGGGGAAATAGATATTAAACAATTAATTACATATGTGGAAGTATTCCACAAGCTACCATGAGAGTGAGGGTTGTGAGAAAAGAAAGGCTTCGCTGAAGTAGTGTTTGAACTGAGGCTGAATAAAGTGTAGCCATTGGCCAAGCATGAAGGGATGGGAAGAGAATCCCAGGCAGATGTCACCAGTGAACTTCCCTGAAGCCCTGTCATCAAGGCTTCCCTGAAATCGTTTTTGTAAAGAACCATTTTTTTTTCTTGCTTTGTTGCCCAGACTGGATACTGTGGCATGATCAGAGTTCACTGTAACCTCGAACTTCTGGGCTCAAGCGATCCTCTTGCTTCAACCTCCTGAGTAGGTAGGACTACAGGCATGCACCACCGTGCCTGGGTAATTTCCTTTTTCTTTTTATAAAGACAGGATTTCACTCTGTTGCCCAGGCTGGTCTCAAACTCCTGGCCTCAAGTGATCCTCTTGCATTGGTCTCCCAAAGGACTGGGATTCCAGGTATGAGTTACTACACCTGCTGATTTCCCTGAAATCTAAATGTTCTTTTGCAAAGTTCGTGTATGAGGATCACTTCAAATTCTCATATTTGCTGGAGAGAGAAATAATCCAAGATGCACATAGAGGTATTATAGTAAACTTGGAGACTCATGCTTGTTTTGGCAGTTTTGGTGTGACTTACAGACAGAATAGAAGGTCTTGTTTGTTATGAATTAAAGAGTTTGGAGCAGATCTTCCACACTTACATGGAGATTCATTTCTTATGGAGACAATTTCTCTCAAGGGCCTCTTATAAAATTCACGTATTCTAAGAAAATATAGCTTATAATACATTAGCAGGACTGAGTGTAACGTTACTTTTTGAAGAAAGAGAAAGGAAAGAAGGGGCAAAGGCCTTGTTGGGGTCGGGGGAGGGAACTGAAATTAAAGGATAATGAAGGGGAGGCCATGGAAGAAGATAGCACGTTTCTCTGGACTCAAACTGTCTAGGGCTGGCCTTGAGGAATGAGTTAAAAGAAAATATAGAAAAAAAGAGAAATATTGAAAACCAAAATGGTTTGCATGGGTGCTCTGAATTCAGGAATCATCTACAAAGAAGTAAGAGTGAAAAATCTTCCTTGAAAAATCCACTCAGTGACACTTCTCTGACCACCCTCTCCTGGATGGTGTTAATCACCTTTTCTTCTGTACTATCTCACTTCTTTGTATTCATCTGAAATTTTGCAAATGTTACCTGCTGTGTTATACTGTTTGCTTGCAGTTTTTGTCTTGTATTCATCTCTGAACTGCTTGAGATTCTCTCAGGATTCTCGGCACCTAGCTCAGTACCTGAGATTTGGTACTTTTTTGGGTGAATTGATGAGCAATTTTGAGGGAATGGAAGAGAGAAGAATGATTTAGGTAGAGGTTAGACAAAAATTAAAGTGTTGTGGAGAACAGATAGGGAATGAAGTGTCAAGATAAAAGAGCTATGACAACAAAGGTGGCCTGAGGCAGTTTGGGCCCTCAGGAGGTCTCTGAGGGAGTGCTGCTGAGTTGAGATCTGAAAGATGAGCAGGCGTGAACTAAACCAGGAGAGGAACCCACCCAAACAAGGCTCCTGGATAATGATGGAAGTGAGTTAAGAGCTAGATGGAAGGTAAAATCAATAGGGCTTTATTACTCATTCAACAGATGCTATATTCCTTACATCCCTCTAGCTCTGGAGACACAGTTGCAAATAAGCAAGTTCAACATTCAAAGGACTTACATTTTAGTAGAGAGAGATAGATAAACAAACATGCAAATATTATTTGTTGACGGTACCAGAGATAATTGACAAGGATGGCTTCCAGGTTTCTAAATTGGTCAACTGATAGATGGTGGGCTATTTGCAGAGACAGGAAATGCTGAAGGAGGACCAAGTCTGTGGAGGCAGGGTATGGATTCCATTTTGGACATGCTATATGAAGTGGCTTTGAGATGAACAAATGGATTCCAAGTAGTCAGTTGTACATGTGGGTTTGGGTTCGAAGTTGTCTGGGCCTGAGACATACATCTGGGAGTCAGTAACATATAGATGGTAATTAAAACCACAGGGGTAGGAAGAGCTACCCTTACAACCACTCAAACCAGGCACTTTACAATTCAGGGGGAGCCGTTCACATAGACTGTTGTCTGAATGGTGTCTCCTGCATTTATACAGAGTGGTGACCGTGGGTGCGGACAAGATGACCTAGTGAAAAAATATGGAGTGAGAAGAAAAGTGAGTTTCTAGGACTAAATCTTTAATTACTTCAACATTTAAAGGCCAGGCTAAGAGGAAAGAGTTCTCAAGGGAGAGTGTGGTGGAGCAGCAGAGTTGGGAGGAAAACCAGGAGGGTAATGTCAGTGAAACCCAAGGAAGAGAGAGCTTCGAGGAGGAAGTGGATAGCAGGGTCAACTGCTGCTGAGAAATCTAGTAAGGTAGGAACTGGACACATGTCATCTCAGCTCATTGGTGGCCTCAGTAAAAGCTGTTTTGCAGGAGTAATAAGAGTGGAGTAATATGGCCAGATTGAAATAAGTTGAGAAATGAGTGGGAGGTGAAAACATGTAGACAACTGATGTGCCCCATAGCATGACATTTGAAGATTGTCCTCACCCAGCCATGTGGGATGAGCCCCAAGTTGAGGCAATTCAGCTCAAAGGGAAGTGGTAATCTTGCAAGAAACCCAATTTAGAGTTGTTGGGCTTAGAAGTGATTAGGGTTCTGAGAAATAGAGTTTTCTTTTTTCTCTTCCTCTGCCATTTTATTCTCTTAAATATGACATTGATTAGAATGCCAGTGTTTGAGGTGATGACAAGAGAGTGTTTTTGGAAAAGGGACTGGAATTTCCAGCACACACATTGAGTTGATTCTACTGTTATATTTGAATAGCACTAATAAATTGGGAAAACATGGTGCAGACCACACACAACTGTTGGAACGTCCTCCACTGATGTAAAGATTATATGATTATATTCCCCAGACCCTTGCATTTAAATACACCCTACAGTCCTTGCCCAGTCTGTCCACTGGCCTTTAAGGAAATGCCAATCTTGTAATCACTCCCAGCTTATGATGTTTCTCGGCCTCTTCAATGGCATGTGGGCATTAGTGTTTCTCGGGTGAATGTTAGTTTGGGGGAAGAGTCTAGATAACTCAGTGTCTTTAGGGCACATTTGTTGGGACCAGAGGTCCTACATTTGCCCTTGTCCTTGTGGGATCTGTGGGTTGTCTTTGCCCTTCATTGTGAGACTGCCATCCAAGAACCTGTTCTCTGTATCTACAGCATGGAGCTATCCTCCAGAGTGCTCTTTAGAAAGAGCTCTAATAATTGGGAATTATACAAGTTTAGAAAAGCGTATTTCAAGTCTATTTTCAGTCACTTCCCAAGATATTTAAAAATATACTATGGAAAAAAAACATTTTGCTTTTCATACAGGCTTGGAATAGCCCATTGTCAAAATTCAGTGCATGTCACAATGTAATTCACTGGAGGAAAATATGCTATCAAAAGTATTTTCAAGCAAAGAGCCTGGCACTAATTATTGCCTTCTCTTTGGTGTCTTTATCTGCCAGATCTAACATGTGTTGACCTTATACAGCATAGTTGTAATACCAAACGTTAATCTCTCATTCATACAAAATTTGTGTGAGCTTAGGAATTCACCACTAAGCACATTTAAGCAATGTTAAAAGAGTGGGCATATATTCACTATTCTGATATAACTGCCCACAGAGTCGGTAACTTGAAAAGTGAAGAATATATAACATAAATGGTAATGTGAAGCAAAAAATTCTACTGAAGTTTATAGAATGCAGGTGTACCTATCAACATCACCTGTATTCAGCCATTTTAAAATCTCTCATTTTACACACACACATACACACACACACACACACACATCTTTGCTCTAATCAAAGATTTCCACTTAAAATTCAAATGTTTCCTTGGAGGAGGATATTGTACTGTTTCAAAGTAGAGCTAGAGTCAATACAGTCTTTAGTTTTACACAGAGGTTCACTGGAGGCTCTTCTGCCTCGGTAGCAGTCCCTCAGTTTGAAATAAATTAGTGTTTGGAAAAGCTGTGGGGTGGAACACCTTCTTACTCTTTGGGAGCAACTGGGAAACTAAAGAGAAAGAGATATGTCTTGTCTTGAAGGAAACTTATTGACGATATGCTTAGTAGAATGATGATACTTAAAAAATATGTATTCATTTTTCAGTCTCTGAACATTCCCATCTATTTTGTGTTGGATAGGAATATCTAATAGGAACATCCACTAGTAGATAGAAACATCTACTATGTGTTCCTACCTGTGTTCTCTATTTGAAGATGAAGATCTCTCAAGAACAAGTATTATTCTTTCAAGGAAAGTACTACTGCTATCAGTGATCTTTTTTTTTTTTTTTTTTTTTTTTAGTTTTATTCTTGTTTTCAGTGTCACTTTTACCATGCACTCCTCTTGCATTCTTTCTTTGAATGGTCAGATGTCAAGCACTGTAGGAGTTTTGGGGCAGGAAACTTTGGTCTGCTAAGTCTGTGAACTATTGCAGGTCGCTGCTGCTGTGATACTTTGGGAATGAAGTCCCAGTGATACCTCTAAACAGTCATGGCTGTTTGAGCTCTCTCGGCTACTGCAAAGAATTCACTGACCTGCATAGTTAGGACTATCAAGAGATTTTTAAAAGTCATGTTGCCTGGATAGAATTGGGAAGTTGTAGAAGAAAAGAGGGAAGGCCTATTGAATATTTTAAAGATTTATTACGTTTTTCTGATTATAAAAGTGATACTGGCTGGTTACAGACAACTTGGAAAAGACACATGAAATATTAAAAGAGAAACATTCTATTTATGGAGCATTTGGATACTATGTTTTTGATGTTGTGCATGTGCTCTTGGGGTCTTGACTTCACATCAGTAAAGGACAGCAGCATCTCATAACGCCACTGCCATTGGCCTTGCACCTCTGCTCCAGTTTTCTTTCCTTTCACAACATGATAAACAAAACCACATGTTATTTGTGTGGTCAAGTTAAAGGAAAGAATATCTCACCAAAATGAAAGAACTACAAGTGAAAAAAATAAACCCAGCTTTATGGTTTTCCTTTGCTCACTGTTATGTTTCTTGTAGGAGGCTTGAAGTGGCAAATGTGAGCCAGTGGTCATAGCTTGAGCTATCTGTTTTCTTTATGCACTACACCCAAGGCTAGCTTTCAACCCGCTAAAGAAAATTTATCCCAAACAACAGGACTTTTGATTTTCCAAGCTCCTTTTCACACTCAGTGTGGCTTTATTGATGTTAAGTATATTTATTCATGGTGTTTGCACTGGTCTTGGAGCTGTCTGTGTGAGTAGACCTGACTGCATATTGAATTATACATTATTCATTGCTATAATTTCGTTGACAGCCATTTTCTCTTTCTAAATCCTGTTGTAGAATGCAGATGTACCTATTAACATCACCTGTCTTCAGCCATGTTTAACTCTCTCTTATCTTATGTGCTCATGCACGCACACACACACCCCTTTGCTCTAATCAAGGATTTCCTTTTAAAATCCAAATGTCTGGGCAAGGGCTTCATAATGAAACATCAAAAGCAATGATAACAAAAGCCAAAATTGACAAGTGGGATCTAATTAAACTAAAGAGCTTCTGCACAGCAAAATAAACTACCATCAGAGTGAACAGGCAACCTACAGAATGGGAGAAAATTTTTGCAATCTACCCATTTGACAAAGGGTTGATATCCAGAATCTACAAATAACTTAAACAAATTTACAAAAAAAATCCAAACAACCTCATCAAAAAGCAGGCAAAGGATATGAACAGACACTTCTCAAAAGAAGACATTTATGCAGCCAACAGACCATAAAAAAATGCTCATCATCACTGGTCATTAGAGAAATGCAAATCAAAACCACAATGAGATACCATCTCATGCCAGTTAGAATGGCGATCATTAAAAAGTCAGGAAACAACAGATGTTGGAGAGGATGTGGAGAAATAGCAATGCTTTTACACTGTTGGTGGGACTGTAAACTAGTTCAACCATTGTGAAAGACAGTGTGGCGACTCCTCAAGGATCTACAACTAGAAATACCATTTGACCCAGTTTAAATACCATTATACCCATTACTGGATATATACCCAAAGGAGTATAAATCATGCTGCTATGAAGACACATGCACACATATGTTTATTGCGGCACTATTCACAATAGCAAAGACTTGGAACCAACCCAAATATCAATCAGTAACAGACTGAATTAAGAAAATGTGGCACATATACAGCATGGAATACTATGCAGCCATAAAAAGGATGAGTTCATGTCCTTTGCGGAGACATGGATGACGCTAAAATCCATCATTCTCAGCAAACTATCACAAGGACAGAAAACCAAACACCACATGTTCTCACTCACAGGTGGGAATTGAACCATGAAAACACTTGGACACAGGGCAGGGAACATCACACACTGGGGCCTGTTGGGGGGTGGGGGCCTGGGTGTGGGATAGCATTAGGAGAAATACCTAATGTAAATGACGAGTTGATGGGTGCAGCAAACCAACATGGCACATGTATACCTAGGTAACAAACCTGTATGTTGTGCACATGTACCCTAGAACTTAAGGTATAATAAAAAAAATTCAAATGTCTCCTTGAGAATGGTGGCTTTCTAAGGGAACTAGTGGTTTTCTAATAAATGGCTAAAAGAGAGACACTCATGGAATGATGTAGAGGATATATTTTTGAGAGTGGAGTATAAAAATCAGCATGAAGCAGAGGAGATAGAAATGGAAAGTAGTAGCATGCCAAAGGCAAGCCTCCATTCATTTAACCAGCACCTAGATCAAGAAAGAGACCACTGCCAGAGCACCAGGAGGCCTCCTGCATGCCTCCTTCTTATCATTAACTCATCAAAAGTAACTTTTACCCTCACTCCTAATACCATAGTTTGGTTTTAAGTGTCTGCTGGGTTTTGCTGTGATGACAGAGAACCCTGTTTTCAGTGGTTTATACTGTTTTGGATGCTGATATTGGGATACTGCACACTCAATTTCAGCTTTGTCTGCTGTACCTATATCAGGTTCTGCATATAACGGGGACTGCGGAGAGCCTGCAAGCCTGGGGAAAAGAAGGATTTGCTTCCTTCTAGCCATTTCCTATTCTTGTGGGCATTATTCTAGTAATCCTTCTATATTGTAGTGATGGCAGTTCCTTGCTCTTGCAGAAACTGAATCCAGTTTGTAGTTCTTCCTAAACTTGTGGGTCTGGCGTCATGGCATCCCCGTAGAGCACTAGCTGAGCAGCACCTTAGAGCTCTGGGTTTCAGTCCTGTGGGGCCTCTCTTCCACGCTTGGAACCCCAGCACCAAATGGTCACAGGGCTCCTCCAAAGGCTTCCTCTGTTCACACAGACCTACCTCCTTGATGCCTAAGAGTTTTCTTTTTACCCTAGTTTTACAAACTCAGCTTTGTGCCTAGTTAACACATTTTTAATGTGAAATGATCTCTATTCAAATAGCTGGTAAGATTTCTGCCTCTTAAGTAATAAGTTTAGATTTCTTTTATCTTTTTTGCTTTCATTATGTAGACACTCATTTCTCATACCCCTATTCTACTAATATAGTTAGACCATTTATTCATTCACCTAAAATATTGAGCACTAACTTTGACCAATTTAATCAATTGTCTTGCAAGAATACACTAGTTTTATAAGCTTTCTTTCCTTATGCTTGCAAAAATTAAGTATTTTCTCAATTTATTTTCTTGAAGCATTATCTTCTGGAACCTATGACCTGCTCCAGGCCAAGCAGGGTCTACTGCATAGCTATTTCCTTATAAATTTTCATTGATCAGCATTTTGGAGATTCCCTCTCTTGTATGGGGTAACTTGTTATCTAGAGCTCATGTTTTCTCTTTCTTGCTTTGTTCCCTTTTTTTGCTGGAGCACATCCTCTGGTAGCTTTTGAAGAAAGAATGCATGGGAGAAAAAAATGTTTTGAGATATATTTTTATTTTTTTTAATTTTTTTTAATTTTTAATTTTTTATTTTTTTTAGTAGAGACGGGGTTTCACCGGGTTAGCCAGGATGGTCTCGATCTCCTGACCTCGTGATCCGCCCGTCTCGGCCTCCCAAAGTGCTGGGATTACAGGCTTGAGCCACCGCGCCCGGAGAGATATTTTTTATGTAAACTTCTCAAAGTATAAAATTCAAGGCTAGAAATTGTTTTCTGTCAATTGTAAAGTGAATGCTTCATTGTTTTCTTGCCTCTGGTTTCTCTGTTGAGAAGTTTATTGTCCTTTTGACTCACTCCTTTTATTGAAATTTTTTTTTTGCTATGTTTTCAGGATCCTCAATGTTGGAAATCTTCACAATTATATGTTTTGGTGTGTGTATACTTTCAGCCATTGTACTGGACACTCAGTGGGCTCTTTTGATGAGTAAACTCATGTCTTTCATTTTCAGGAAATTTTCTTGAATTATGTTGCTGATAATTTCTTCTTGTTCTTTTTTCTCTAGATTATATGTATATAGAACTTCCTAGACTGATTCTCTGGTTTTCTTAGGTTTTTCTCTCCCATTTTCCATCTGGTTTTTCTTCTTTCTTTCTTTTTTCCTCGTAAGTGTGATATTCTCCTTTATCTCTCTGAAGTTATTACTGATAGATTTTTTGAAGCTTTTTTTTTCCTCCAAGGTGCTTTTTTCTTTTTGTTTATTTGGTATTTGACTTTCATAATAGAAGTTTTCCTCGTATATCTTGTATCCTTAATTGCCTGTTCATATGCAAAAATGGGACATAGAAAGCCTATTGAAAACCTTGTGTGTGTATATGTGATATACTTGAGGGTGGTTTGGCTGGAATATTCTTTTGGATAAATTTCTGATGTTGATAACTTTAGTTTCTTTTTCTCTTGGGCTGGTTGAATTCCTAGAGAAGACTCTTCCAACCTACTGCCAGAGGGTAGAAGCCTGTTCAGTGTTATGGGAGCTGAGTGAGAAAAGAAGCCTGGGGGTCTCAACATCTTGCATTTTACTTCATCCACCTGTTTTCAATATGATATATCCACACTCATTAGTGTCTATTGTCTTGCAATCCAGAGACCTTCTTTTTACCCTCTCTAGAGAATAAACCTTTGTCATATAGTGGGTAGAGTAGGAATTTGAAGACTTGTAAGCAAACTGGTTTTAGCCTAACATGATTCCCTATTTCCTGAGATACCTGAGGTTCTGAGGTAGGAATTGGGTTGCTTCTGGGCTTTCCCTGATGTGGATAAGGATTTAGCTTTCCTTGTACTGTGATGTCAGTTACCACTTTTTCATCAGCTTTCTAACTTCCAAAAATTATTTTTTTTGCTATTGTAGCATCTTCCATCTTCACATTTTTCCTTATGGGCTTATGCCTTTAAGCAAATCTCTGTATTGGCATTTCATTATGGTTTTGGGATGGAGAAGAATCTGAAGTGTGAGTTCAGTCCACCATGTTTAACAGACGGTCTTCCATAGAGATTTCATGGATGTTCACCTCTACTTTTTTTTTTTTTTGCTAGGCTGACACTATGTTCTGTACTCTAACACAGGGATGTTGCATGCACATGTTTTCACCTTAGGATGAATCGTTTTCAACTGGTTTCTTACTTCAATCCCAGAAACCAGTATTTTTTTTTCTTTCTTTCTTTCTTTTTTTCTTGAGACAGAGTCTTCTTTTGTTGCCCAGGCTGGAGTGCAGTGACGCAATCTCGACTCACTCCAAGCTCCGCCTCCCAGGTTCACACCGTTCTCCTGTCTCAGCCTCCCGAGTAGCTGGGACTACAGGTGCCTGCCACCACGCCTGGCTAATTTTTGTATTTTTTTTAGTAGAGACGGGTTTCACCATGTTAGCCAGGATGGTCTCAATCTCCTGACCTTGTGATCCACCTGCCTTGGCCTCCCAATATGTTCTAACTGAGTCACTCCACTTATCTTTCAGACATAACCCTGCAAGTCTGAATTCTAACCTTGGACACAGCTCTCAGGCTCAAACCAGAATTCTTTTCCCTCATGGTAGTCTTCTCTTTCACTAGAGGAGTCAGAGGTGGGCTGTTCAAATTGGTTCTGGTGTTACACTGTTGACTCATTAATAGAAGCATGTTTTCCCTAGTGTGAGCATTAAAATCCTAGTTATAGGGCACTCACTTTGCACATAATTGCATATTTTGGGACTCACTAGTAGGAAACTGGTTGAGGATATTCTGATATTCTAGAACATTTGTTTCAAAAGATACCTTGCTATGTTAGAGGCATCACACTCAATATTACAGCTATAAATATAGTTATTTTCTGAATTGTATTTTTAAAGAAACAAACTTGGTGATAGGAACATTTTTACCTTGGATGGCTGGTTATATAATATCATATAAACAAAACAAATAATATAATATCTAGAGAAATCTGTATAATCTTATAAAATTATGATTATCAACTGTAGTACCTCCAGCCTGCAGAAATCTTGGTCCTTTGTAAGACATGAAGTTGCCAAAAAGATATTCAGAGTGGTTTCATCTTAATATTTTCATATGTACATCAAAAGAATATGAATGCTTCCAAGATGTTAGTCTGTTTTGTTGAATTTCACAGCTTTGCATCCCGAGTCAGGAAGCTGTCATGGTGTTGTGCTGGTACACCAGTGCGGATGCCAGCATGTGCATATGCTGACACATATGCTAAACCAGGAGTCAAGACTCCAGCACTGAGATGAATCTTAGACATCTCTCATCTAAATTCAGAGCCAAGGAGGTCCTTGTAGGCAGGCTTTCCCTAAGCTTCCCTTCTGGCTATGATTTGAAATTAATCAATTTAATCATAGGTTAACATCAGGGTCCATGTAGTTAAGACATAAGACTTGACAAATTTTCATAGCCTAAGGCTACAGTCTTTATTGCCAGAGCAGTAAGCCATGGAACATAGTCATTGTGGTAGGAAAGATTTTTGTCTGCCTGATGTCTTTGTGGGTATCATTCCTTCCCAGTTCTCAGGTATGGATGTTCTGATAGGGCTATCTGCAACCTTTGGATGCAGAGGCAGGCACATGACCCAAGCCTGGACCATCAAAATGCTCATGCAGTTGACGGCAGTGATGGCTCAGGAGCCAGCACCTGACTCAGCAGGCTTGTCTGAGCCTGCCCATGATCTCTTTCTGGAGCTGTCTGGGATAAGGTGCTGTCTCTTGCTGGGCTGGTTGGCTGTAAGGACACCATGTCTAAAGCTGCTGCTGGTCATCTTTGCTACTCCTAGGAGAGAGAGTTTGAGAAACAAGTCAATACAGAGAAAGCAGAACCAAGAGATGGAGGAAAGGAGGCAGATTCCAGATTATATTCTTTGTACCCCAGGAATATCTCAAATCAGAAAAGCCCCTGAACTTTCTAATTTTGAGAGTCTGATAAATTCTCTTTTTGAAAAGCTGGTTTAATTGGATCCTACACTTGCAATTGAAGGAGACTGACTAATATGGTTATATTGGTCTTCACCAACTGTAATTTTTCTGCAAACTATGTATACTGGTCAGATTTTAGATGGCAGTCAAGTTGAATTACCCAACTAACCTGTCTGTATTGATGAGTTTAACTCAGTATTTTCTTTTTTTTTTTTTGAGGCGGAGTCTCGCTCTGCCGCCCAGGCTGGAGTGCAGTGGCGCGATCTCGGCTCACTGCAAGCTCCGCCTCCCGGGTTCACGCCATTCTCCTGCCTCAGCCTCCTGAGTAGCTGGGACTACAGGCGCCCGCAACCGCGCCCGGCTAATTTTTTTGTATTTTTAGTAGAGACGGGGTTTCACCATGGTCTCGATCTCCTGACCTTGTGATCCGCCCGCCTCGGCCTCCCAAAGTGCTGGGATTACAGGCGTGAGCCACCGCGCCCGGCAACTCAGTATTTTCTAAATCTCTACTTTGTACAGTGTAGACACCTGTAAACCAGCAATAACAAACTGATATTCAAGCTGCAAATGGTCCACTTTGACAAATTATCCACCTCTCATGGTTTAGAGTCATCCCTTGTAAATGATTACGGAATTACCTATTTCATAGAGACACTGTGGTAAGTATTTCAAATAAGTCCTTTAGGACCCTTGAATATATATATATATGTGTGTGTATATATATATGTGTGTGTGTGTATATATATATATATATATATTTTTTTTTTTGAGACGAAGTCTCACTCTGTCGCCCAGGCTGGAGTGCAGTGGTGCGATCTCAGCTAACTGTGAGCTCTGCCTCCCTGGTTCAAGCAATTCTCCTGCCTCAGCTTCCTGAGTAGCTGGGACTACAGGCGCCCACCACCATGCCCAGCTAATTTTTTTGTATTTTTAGTAGAGACGGGGTTTCACCGTGTCAGCCAGGATGGTCTTGATCTCCTGACCTCATGATCCACCCACTTCAGCCTCCCAAAGTGTTGGGATTACAGGCGTGAGCCACCGCACCTGGCTGAATATACTTAATTGTAATAGCAAAAGTTATTTTACTGTCATTATAGGATGTCTGTTAATTTCTCTATTGATCAGAATGTAGTAAGAATTTTCTCAAACTTATCTAACTCTAAACAGATGGATCTAAATATATTTTTTTCAGTATAAAGTCTGAGAAAAATTCAGATAGGTTTATCCTATTGTGTGTTCAAGTTACAAATATGGCTGATTTATGAAATGTTGACAGCTAGTATTCTAGGGTTTCAGCATGGCAATTCTTAAAATATTTAAGGAAAAGAGTTTTAAAAATAAATCCAATATTAAATGATGTAACATAACACATTGTTAATGAGAGACGTTAGGGTCTCCAAAGAATATGCATACAAAAGAATCACATATATTTCAGATATTCATTGAGTTGCTAAATCCTCTTCCAATCTCTCTTTTCCTTCCCTCCCTTCCTTCCTTCCTTCCTTCCTCCTTCCTTCCTTCCTTCCTTCCTTCCTTCCTTCCTTCCTTCCTTCCTTCCCTCCCTCCCTCCCTCCCTCCTTCCTTTCTTTCTCTCTCTCTCTCTTTCTTTTTTTTTTTTTTTGACAGAGTTTTGCTTTTGTCACCCAGGCTGGAGTGCAATGGCACACTCTCAGCTCACTGCAACTTCCGCCTCCTAGAGTTAAGCAATTCTCCTGCTTCAGCCTCCCAAGTAGCTGGGATTACAGGTGCCTATCACCACGCCCAGCTCATTTTTGTATTTTTTGGCAGAGACAGGGCTTCACCATGTTGGCCAGGCTGGTCTTGAACTCGTGACCTCAGGTGATCCACTCGCCTCGGCCTCCCAAAGTGCTGGGATTACAGGTGTGAGCCACCACAGCCAGCCCAGTCTCTCTTTCTATATAGCATACTAGAGCTCTTACTTGTCTACATTAAGTTGGTCCTCTGTCCTCCCACCCTATTATTCTTTTGTAAAGACAGCTTTATTGATATAGAATTTACATATCATAAAATTCACCCATTTGTGGTACACAATTCAATGGTTTCAATTCCATTATTATTATACAGAAAGTAAACTACACTGTTTATTTTCTTAATTGTACTTATCAAAATTTGTAGTTATCTATTTACTTATTTATTGCTTATGCAACATAATTCCAATTTTGTGAGAAAAAAATACTGTGTGCACTGGACAAAGATCAAAAGAAATACAGGATTATGGAGAGTTTTATTTTCTTTCTTGAAATTTCCTGTTTTCCAAAATTTCTCCAATGAGCATCATTTCTTTTTATCAGAAAATATATACTACTTTAAAAGTGATCTTTAAGTAAAGCAATATGGGTGAATTTTAGCAATATAATATTAAGCTAAAAGACGTTTCAAAAGAGCACATACAACACGATATACTTTTATATGTCATACATTGTTTTATATGTCAAAACCAACCAAAATGAAAATATTAATTAATTAATTAATTAATTAATTAATTATTTTGAGATGGAGTTTCGCTCTCATTGCCCAGGCTGGAGTGCAATAGTACCATCTTGGCTCACTGCAAGCTCTGCCTCCCAGGTTCAAATGATTCTCCTGCCTCAGCCTCAAGAGTAACTGGGATTATAAGCATGCACCACCACACCTGGCTAATTTTTGTACTTTTTTTTTTTTTTTTTTTTTAGTAGAGATGGAGTTTCGCCATGTTGGTCAGGCTGGTCTTGAACTCCTGACCTCAGGTGATCCGCTCACCTTGGCCTCCCAAAGTGCTGGGATTACAGGCATCAGCCACCATGCCTGGCTGAAAATATTGTTATTTTTTGAATGAATATAAATGCAATAAAACTTACAACACAAAAAACAAGGGAGTACTGAACATGGGATTTAAAATGACTATTACTTCAAGTGGTAGAGCCAAGAGAATGGAATCGAGGACATATAATTAGGTAGAGTTTATTGTTAAGGATCTAGTTTTTGTTTTATGAGTTCTTGTAACATTATTAAAATAGGAGATAGACAAATAGACAAATATATAAAATATATTTTATACATTTGTAAAATATAAATATTTTATAAACATATTGTCTCCTTATTCAAGTTGACTGTCTTGTGGGTTATAGCAGTTTTTGCAAGTAGATTCTGTCACTACCAGGGCCAGCACCACCTAATGATATCTCTGTGTCCTCCATCCCCTGGGAAGAGTAACGTGAGATGGGGTAGGGCCCAGTCCTGTGGCATCCCAGCCTGCAACTGTGCTGCTGATTGGGTGTCCATCTGATTGGCTAAAGCCCTGCCTTGGTTGTTCAGTGTTTTCAGCATTTTTCCCAGCATGGGCAAAGCCACCAAACTCATTCATTACCAGGCCTATCAGCTGCATCCACATGCAGCAGCACACCCACTATCAACTTGTACTAAGGGCAATGATTACAAAGAAGGGGAGAAAAGGAGATGATTGTAGGAACATGGAGATAGCACCTTTTCTGACGGTCAGTTCGATTTCAGTGTGAAGAATTTTCAGTCAGAAACTGCCTCGACATTTTGTGGTGCTCCTGATGTCTGCACAGCCCTACTTGCACAGTCTTTCCTGATGCGAGATGTGTCATCACGTCTTGCCTCTGCTAGTCATTTGAGACATATACCTTAGATGAAAAGGATTTCTGAAGAGAAGAAGTAGAAATATGCCCTTTAATAAATCCTTCCAATTATAGAACCAGGTGTCTAGAATAGTCCTCAGAGAACTCCCCACTCAACTCTCTTCACTACACAGGCATCAGACGCGGGCCCTGAGAGATTGAATGTCTCGGCACCACCTGGCCGATCCCCCCACACTGGGAGGTCACCTGGCCTCTGACCCCCTGGCTCCCTTCCTAGCCCGCTTTCCACTACACCATACTTGTGGCATGTTCTATGTGTAGAGAAATGTGGTTTATAACCTCCCCCGTTATCATTTATTCTGCCTAATTTAAAAAAGAATTTATGACTTTACACTGCCTAATTTAAAAAAGAAATTAAAATAGTTTACTAAGTTATAGTACCCTAAAATATAGAAAAAAATCTCAAAAGGGTAGAAACCGCTTGGAGGTAAGAGCCTGGGCTGACTTGGTTTCTGTGGTGGAGCCTTGTGGGTGTCCCAGTCTCCAAGGAAGTGAAAGTTTGGGAGTATCTTCATCCGTGTGTCAAAAAATAGTGAAAGCCTGCAGAAACACAAATGCAGCAAAAGCTCACTTCACCTAACAGAAATACTACTGAAAAATCGCCTAATGTCAAAACAAATCCCGTGTTGTGTTGGATATATATCTAGGGTCTGCAGACTTGGTGAAGATAAGTCATGTTTGATTTTCTGAAAACTTTGCAGCTTGAGGGGCCAGGATGCCAGGGGCATCTGACAGGGAAGTCCTTGTCATACATGCTAAGAATAAAGCCCCCTCCCTTTTAGAGGCTAGCCCAGTGGAACTGGCTCCACTCCCTCCTCTCCTGTTTTATTGATTGATTGATTGATTGATTGCTTTAGAGACACAGTCTCATTCTGTCACCCAGGCTGGAGTGCAGTGGTGCGATCTTGGCTCACTGCAACCTCTGCTTCCTGGGTTCAAGTGATTCTTGTATTTTAGCCTCCCAAGTAGCTGGGATTACAGGTGTGTGCCACTACGCCCACGTAATTTTTGTATTTTTAGTAGAGATGAGGTTTTGCCATGTTGACCAGGCCTGTCTTGAACTCTTGGCCTCAACTGATCCACCCACCTCGGCCTCCCAAAGTGTTGGGATTACAGGCGCGAACCACCGAGCCCGACCCCCTCCCCTGTTATTGACACTTAACTGCAAACCTGGGAGAGAAAGGCAGAAAGGAAGGAAGCATGTGGCTGGAGTTAACTAGATAAAACTACAAGATGTACTGGTAAGTGGTGGAAACAGGTGTTTGGTTATAAAGAGTGGTATCTGCTGTTGTGCTGGGTTTCACGTGATTTGTGTTTTCTCTGGTGAACCCCGCTAGTATGAAGACAGTAGGGCTTTGCTAGAACTAGTGTGTTCTTGGGGTAGTAATGATCTCTTACTTGAGTCCTGGGAATCTCTGGGTCTCTTCCTTTTTTAATAACAAGAACTACTCCAATAACATTTTTGACCCTGTGATGTTCATAGATGGCATTAGCTTTTTGGTTTCATTCTTCAAGATAAAGTTGATATCTTAACAGGATCCTTTGAGGGTGTTATTCCAAAGGGGAGGGTGATCTGCGAATTTCAGGTTGTTTCAGGATAACGAAGAAAGTAGTTTGTGGAGAAGGGACTTTGAAACCACAGCACATAGTTCCCAGCTTCTTCTACTTTGCAGAAAGCATTCTTAGGGGTGGGATGTGGATGGTGTGTGTTCTTGCATAAGGTGGTCTTGTTACTCAGAGTGCAGGAAGTTCCTTTGCTTCTTGGTTTGTGTTCTTTAATAAAGGTAACTTTAGGTGAATGAAACCTTTTTGTACATTTTCAGAAATCTCCAAGGTCTGAATTATGCCAGGATATCAGCTTTTTACAGCTGAACTGCCTGTTGTGTGGGAGCCCCAAAATATGTAACATCATTACCTCTGTAAACACCAGTTTGTCAGCCTCTAGACCCACTGTTCACAGCTGCATCAATCCTGGAGAAGATTCACACCTTAGAATGATTTGGTTTGGTTGCCCTGTTGGGACCTTCACTGAGTCTTACCCAGGGGTTCTTACAGTGTGTCTGAGGTGTGTTCCCCAACTGGCCCTGGGTGCAGAAATTATATTTGCAGTCAGATAATTTATAATTTGCTACATATGGCCGGTCTTTTTAAAGCAGTTTTCTTTCGTTTGCATTTTGACACACCCACTTCCAATTTACTATTAGCTGCCCCTCAGTACCTTCTCACCACAAAGGACTTATATTAGATATCCGTAGGCTCCGAGAGAGAGTGATTGAGAGAGAAAGAGCCTAGTCACATCACTTGCCTCCTGTTTTATTTTAATATCATTATTTTTTACATTACTGTTCCTTGACCCTTGTACATTAAACATTAAACAGAAGTCAAGGTTATAGTCATGGGATCAGAGAGAGGAATCTACATTCCTTGATGACTCTAGGCTGGAACAGGACTGAAGGGAGCACAGGAGTGGCTAGGGCTACAGTCTGTGCTTCTGCAGAGGAGCATGTGGAACAGAAGTTGAGGCAAGAGGCTGCGTGACACAGATGAAAGAGCATGGTATTTTGGAGTTGGACAGACCTTAACTGGAATGCTAACTCGGCCACTGGTCAGCTATGTGGTCTTGGGCAAGTTACCTGGCACCTCCAAACTTTAGTGACCTTTGCCTTATCTGTAAACTGGACTTGCAAGATTGTTATGGTAATCAAGTGGAATAATAGATAGTAAGTACTTATTGTCACATATAAGGCATTTCATAAATATTATTTTCTCTTTCTTTCCATTATGAGGGAATGAGAAAAAAAGGCAAAGACATGAAAATCCCCATGTTCTATTAATGACAGCTTCCATTTTTCTTTCCTATATTTTATTTATTTATTTATTTATTTATTTATTTATTTATTTTTTATTGTACTTTAAGTTCTAGGGTACATGTGCACAACGTGCAGGGTTGTTACATATGTATACATGTGCCATGTTAGTGTGCTGCACCCATTAACTCGTCATTTACATTAGGTATATCTCCTAATGCTATCCCTCCCCTCTACCCCCTCCCCACAATAGGACCTGGTGTGTGATGTTCCCCTTCCTATGTCCAAGTGATTTCATTGTTCAATTCCCACCTATGAGTAAGAACATGCGGTATTTGGTTTTCTGATCTTGAGATAGTTTGCTGAGAATGATGGTTTCCAGCTGCATACATATCCCTACAAAGGACACTAACTCATCCTTTTTTATGACTGCATAGTATTCCATGGTGTATATGTGCCACATTTTCTTAATCCAGTCTGTCACTGATGGACATTTGGGTTGATTCCAAGTCTTTGCTGTTGTGAATAGTGCCGCAGTAAACATACATGTGCATGTGTCTTTGTAGCAGCATGACTTATAATCCTTTGGGTATATCCCCAGTAATGGGATGGCTGGGTCAAATGGTATTTCTAGTTCTAGATCCTTGAGGAATCGCCACACTGTTTTCCACAATGGTTGAACTAGCTTACAGTCCCACCAACAGTGTAAAAGTGTTCCTATTTTTCCACATCCTCTCCAGCACCTGTTGTTTCCTGATTTTTTAATGATTGCCATTCTAACTGGTGTGAGATGGTATCTCATTGTGGTTTTGATTTGCATTTCTCTGATGGTGAGTGAGGATGAGCATTTTTTCATGTGTCTGTTGGCTGTATGAATGTCTTCTTTTGAGAAGTGTTTGTTCATATCCTTTGCCCGCTTTTTGATGGGCTTGTTTGTTTTTTTCTTGTAAATTTGATTGAGTTCTTTGTAGGTTCTGGATATTAGCCCTTTGTCAGATGAGTAGATTGCAAAGATTTTCTCCCATTCTGTAGGTTGCCTGTTCACTCTGATGGTAGTTTCTTTTGCTGTGCAGAAGCTCTTTAGTTTAATTAGATCCCATTTGTCAATTTTGGCTTTTGTTGCCGTTGCTTTTGGTGTTTTAGACATGAAGTCCTTGCCCATGCCTATGTCCTGAATGGTATTCCCTAGGTTTTCTTCTAGGGATTTTATGGTTTTAGGTCTAACATTTAAGTCTCTAATCCATCTTGAATTAATTTTCGTATAAGGAGTAAGGAAAGGATCCAGTTTCAGCTTTCTACTTATGGCTAGCCAATTTTGCCAGCACCATTTATTAGATAGGGAATCCTTTCCCCATTTCTTGTTTTTGTCAGGTTTGTCAAAGATCAGATGGTTGTAGATGTGTGGTATTATTTCTGAGGGCTCTGTTCTGTTCCATTGGTCTATATCCCTGTTTTGGTACCAATACCATGCTGTTTTGGTGTCTGTAGCCTTGTAGTATAGTTTGAAGTCAGGTAGCATGATGCCTCCAGCTTTGTTCTTTTGGCTTAGGATTGTCTTGGCAATGTGGGCTCTTTTTTGGTTCCATATGAACTTTAAAGCAGTTTTTTCCAATTCTGTGAAGAAACTCATTGGTAGCTTGATGGGGATGGCATTGAATCTATAAATTACCTTGGGCAGTATGGCCATTTTCACAATATTGATTCTTCCTATCCATGAGCATGGTATGTTCTTCCATTTGTTTGTGTCCTCTTTGATTTCACTGAGCAGTGGTTTGTAGTTCTCCTTGAAGAGGTCCTTGACATCCCTTGTAAGTTGGATTCCTAGGTATTTTATTCTCTTTGGAGCTATTATGAATGGGAATTCATTCATGATTTGGCTCTCTGTTTGTCTATTACTGGTGTATAAGAATGCTTGTGATTTTTGCACATTAATTTTGTATCCTGAGACTTTGCTGAAGTTGCTTATCAGCTTAAGGAGATTTTGGACTGAGACAATGGGGTTTTCTAAATATACAATCATGTCGTCTGCAAACAGGGACAATTTGACTTCTTCTTTTCCTAACTGAATGTCCTTTATTTCTTTCCCTTACCTGATTGTCCTAGCCAGAACTTCCAACACTATGTTGAATAGGAGTGGTGAGAGAGGGCATCCCTGTCTTGTGCCAGTTTTCAAAGGGAATGCTTCCAGTTTTTGTCCATTCGGTATGATATTGGCTGTGGGTTTGTCATAAATAGCTCTTATTATTTTGAGGTACGTTCCATCAATACCGAATTTATTGAGCGTTTTTAGCATGAAGGGCTGTTGAATTTTGTCAAAGGCCTTTTCTGCATCTATTGAGATAATCATGTGATTTTTGTCGTTGGTTCTGTTTATATGCTGGATTACATTTATTGATTTGCATATGTTGAACCAGCCCTGCATCCCAGGGATGAAGCCCACTTGATCATGGTGGATAAGCTTTCTGATGTGCTGCTGGATTCTGTTTGCTAGTATTTTATTGAGGATTTTTGCATTGATGTTCATCAGGGATATTGGTCTAAAATTCTCTTTTTTTTTTTGTATCTCTTCCAGGCTTTGGTATCAGGATGAGGTTGGCCTCGTAAAATGAGTTAAGGAGGATTCCCTCTTTTTCTATTGATTGGAATAGTTTCAGAAGAAATGGTACCAACTCCTCCTTGTACCTCTGGTAGAATTTCGCTGTGAATCCATCTGGTCCTGGACTTTTTTTGGTTGGTAGGCTATTAATTATTGCCTCAATTTCAGAGCCTGCTATTGGTCTATTCAGGGATTCTACTTCTTCCTGGTTTAGTCTTGGGAGAGTGTAAGTGTCCAGGAAATTATCCATTTCTTCTAGGTTTTCTAATTTATTTGTGTAGAGATGTTTATAGTATTCTTTGATGGTAGTTTGTATTTCTGTGGGGTCGGTGGTGATACCCCCTTTAGCATTTTTTATTGCATCTATTTGATTCTTCTCTCTTTTCTTCTTTATTAGTCTTGCTAGTGGTCTATCAATTTTGTTGATCTTTTCAAAAAACCAACTCCTGGATTCATTGATCTTTTTGGAGGAGTTTTTTGTGTCTCTATCTCCTTCAGTTCTGCTCTGATCTTAGTTATTTCTTGCCTTCTGCTAGCTTTTCAATGTGTTTGCTCTTGCTTCTCTAGTTCTTTTAACTGTGATGTTAGGGTGTCAGTTTTAGATCTTTCCTGCTTTCTCTTGTGGGCATTTAGTGCTATAAATTTCCCTCTACACACTGCTTTAAATGTGTCCCAGAGATTCTGGTATGTTGTATCTTTGTTCTCATTGGTTTCCAAGGACATCTTTATTTCTGCCTTCATTTCGTTATGTACCCAGTAGTCATTCAGGAGCAGGTTGTTCAGTTTCCATGTAGTTGAGTGGTTTTGATTGAGTTTCTTAGTCCTGAGTTCTAATTTGATTGCACTGTGGTCTGAGAGACAGTTTGTTATAATTTCTGTTCTTTTACATTTGCTGAGGAGTGCTTTACTTCCAACTATGTGGTCAATTTTGGAATAAGTGCGATGTGGTGCTGAGAAGAATGTATATTCTGTTGATTTGGGGTGGAGAGTTTTGTAGATATCTATTAGGTACACTTGGTGCAGAGTTGAGTTCAATTCCTGGATATCCTTGTTAACTTTCTGTCTCATTGATGTCTAATGTTGACAATGGGGTGTTAAAGTCTCCCATTATTATTGTATGGGAGTCTGAGTCTCTTTGTAAGTCTCTAAGGACATGCTTTATGAATCTGGGTGCTCCTGTATTGGGTGCATATATATTTAGGATAGTTAGCTCCTCCTGATGAATTGATCCCTTTACCATTATGTAATGGCCTTCTTTGTCTCTTTTGATCTTTGATGGTTTAAAGTCTGTTTTATCAGAGACTAGGATTGCAACCCCTGCTTTTTTTTGTTTTCCATTTGCTTGGTAGATCTTCCTGCATCCCTTCATTTTGAGCCTATGTGTGTCTCTGCATGTGAGATGGGTCTCCTGAATACAGCAAATTGATGGGTCTTAAGTCTTTATCCAATTTGCTAGTCTGTGTCTTTTAATTGGACCATTTAGTCCATTTACATTTAAGATTAATATTGTTTTGTGTGAACTTGATCCTGTCATTATGATATTAGCTGGTTATTTTTCTCATTAGTTGATGCAGTTTCTTTCTAGCATTGATGGACTTTACATTTTGGCATGTTTTTGCAATGGCTGGTATTGGTTTTTCCTTTCCATGTTTCGTGCTTCCTTCAGGATCTCTTGTAGGGCAGGCCTAGTGGTGACAAAATCTCTCAGCATTTGCTTGTCTGTAAAGGATTTTATTTCTCCTTCACGTATGAAACTTAGTTTGGCTGGATATGAAATTCTGGGTTGAAAATTCTTTTCTTTAAGAATGTTGAACATTGGCCCCCACTCTCTTCTGGCTTGTAGAGTTTTTGTCGAGAGATCTGCTGTTAGTGTGATGGGCTTCCCTTTGTGGGTAACCCGACCTTTCTCTCTGGCTGCCCTTAACATTTTTTTCCTTCATTTCAACTTTGGTGAATCTGACAATTAAGTGTCTTGGAGTTGCTCTTCTTGAGGAGTATCTTTGTGGTGTTCTCTGTATTTCCTGGATTTGAATGTTGGCCTGCCTTACTAGGTTGGGGAAGTTCTCCTGGATGATATCCTGCAGAGTGTTTTCCAACTTGGTTCCATTTTCCCCATCACTTTCAGGCACACCAATCAGACGTATATTTGGTCTTTTCACATAATCCCATATTTCTTGGAGGCTTTGTTCATTTCTTTTTACTCTTTTTGGTCTACATTTCTCTTCTCACTTCATTTCATTCATTTGATCTTCAATCGCTGATACTCTTTCTTCCAGTTGATTGAGTCGGTTAGTGAAGCTTGTGCGTTTGTCACGTAGTTCTCGTGTTATGGTTTTCATCTCTATCAGTTCTTTTAAGGACTTCTCTACGTTGGTTATTCTAGTTAGGCATTTGTCAAATCTTTTTTCAAGGTTTTTAGTTTCTTTGTGCTGGTTACATAGTTCCTCCTTTAACTCTGAGAAATTTGATCAACTGAAAACTTCTTCTCTCAACTCATCAAAGTCATTCTCTGTCCAGCTTTGTTCTGTTGCTGGCGATGAGCTGCATTCCTTTGGAGGGGGAGCTGCACTCTGATTATTTGAATTTCCAGCTTTTCTGCACTGCTTTTTTCCCATCTTTGTGATTTTATCTGCCTTTGGTCTTTGATGATGGTGACGTACTGATGGAGTTTTGGTGTGGGTGTCCTTTCTGTTTGTTAGTTTTCTTTCTAACAGTCAGGACTCTCAGCTGCAGGTCTGTTGAAGTTTGCTTGAGGTCCACTCCAGACCCTGTTTGCCTGGGTATCAGCAATGGAGGCTGCAGAAGGTAGAATGTTGCTGAATGGCGAGTGTTGCTGTCTGATTCTTGCTCTGGAAGCTTTGTCTCAGGGGTGTACCCAGCCGTGTGAGGTGTGAGGTGTTGGTCTGCACCTAGTGGGGGATGTCTCCCAGTTAGGCTACTCAGGGGTCAGGGACCCACTTGAGCAGGCAGTGTGTCCATTCTCAGATCTCAACCTCCATGCTAGGAGATCTACTTCTGTCTTCAAAGCTGTCAGACAGGGACATTTACCTCTGCCGAAGTTTCTGCTGCTTTTTGTTTAGCTATGCCCTGTCCCCAGAGGTGGAGTCTACAGAGGCAGGCAGGCCTCCTTGAGTTGTGGTGGGCTCCACCCAATTCGAGTTTCCCAGGGGCTTTGTTTACCTACTTAAGCCTCAACAATCGCGGGCACCCATCCCCCAGCCTTGCTGCCGCCTTGCAGTTAGATCTCAGACTGCTGTGCTAGCAATGAGGGAGGCTCCGTGGGCATGGGACTCTCCGGGCCAGGTGTGGGATATAATCTCCTGGTGTGCCGTTTGCTAAGACCCTTGGTAAAGTGCAGTATTAGGGTGGGAATTACCCGATTTTCCAGGTGTTGTGTGTCTCAATTTCCTTTGGCTAGGAAAAGGAATTCCCTTCCCCCTTGCGCTTCCCAGGTGAGGCGATGCCTCGCCCTGCTTCAGCTCTTGCTGGTTGGGCTGCACCCACAGGCCAGCACCAACTGTCCAACAGGCCCCAGTGAGATGAACCCGGGTACCTCAGTTGAAAATGCAGAAATCACCCGTGTTCTGTGCCGCTCATGCTGGGAGCTGGAGGCTGGAGCTGTTCCTATTCAGCCATCTTGGGCGTGCCCCCCTCTTTCCTATATTTTTATAATGCTTCAAACTATGTGGGTAATTGTTTCAGCTTTTAATCTTCCCACTGAATTACTTAATTACATTTATGACAACCACATTTTAATTTTGAGTACATCAATGGAACTGTTAATTTATTCTAATGAACTTACAACATGGCCGGATATTTTTTTCACCATTGACTTTGTGGTGATAGAAAATTATGCTGCCTGTCATAGATTTATCTTGCTTTAATCATATTTTAATCAAATCAAATTCCTTAAAAGTCCAGATAAGGGTCCCCCTAGAGGAAAGGAGTAAGATTTTCTCTGAAAAGTGTATTTAAGCCTGATGGTTTATCAGCCTGGTTGAGTCCCACTTCTGCTCTCAAGTGTTAGCATGGGAAACTTGGCGGACATTTTTTTGGAGGGGTTGGGAACTTGGGAGGAACATTTTTCTGGAGGGATTGGAGGCTTGGGAGGAATGCATAGTGGTGGAGGAGAATAAATGAGATTAGAAATTTCTTTTTCCAAAGAAAATGGCCATTCTGCACATCTGGAGAGGGTGCCGTCATTTGTTTGGTTCCCAGATGCTTTGCAGTCCACACTTCTAGGAAGACCCCTGCCTGCCAAGTCATCATTGCCTTCAAAGGAATTTCTTTCTCAGCAAGGTGATAACGTTCACTGCCATAGCCTCCCCTGATTAATGCTTTAAGATTGATTGCTGGTCCTGCCTGGCAGACAGGCGCTGAATTTCCCATTTAGTACTCTCAGGTTTTAAACATTTAAAATGGCAGTAAATAAAACACATGCTTTTCAACATCCATTTTTCCCCTCAGCTCACAGCTTGGGAGTTTAGGTTAATCTTTTTGTTATAACCGGGGTTTGAGATGAACAAGGAAAGCTCCCTAACAGTTCTTTCTGTGGTTTGTTTCTTATTAAATTAAAAAATTTGTCATTTATTTATTGGAGAGGAGGGAAGAGGCTTGGTCATGGATACTAGTTGCAAAAATGAATTCTAAGCACAGGTAGTGGCAGATTAAAAACATTTTAGCAATTAGTATTTTCCACATAATGGTTTAAAACTGAAAAAAAAAATTATCTCCAACTGCTGCTAATATTACAAAGTAAGAACAGGCTGATAGATCTTGCATACAAAACATTTCTCTCTGGGAAAATCTTCACCCTTCTCTTTCTTAGTTATAAAAAGACAAGGCAATAGCCTTTTTAGTTTGTGTGTAATGATAAGAATTTCTCCATGAAAAATTTATGAAAGCTACTAAATAAACACATGGAGAGGTATAAGAACCCTAACTCTATGAAACACACAATTTAGATCCACCTATCATGTAAATTAAACATTCCTCAGAATAAACTTAGAGGTATGTTAGAGCTTTAAATAGGACTGTTTATATTAGGATGAGGTAAAGACTGACATTCAAAAGTTATTAACCAACATGTGTCTCCCCTTCTATGGACTTTACCTAATAAGATTTTTTTTAAAAAAAATTCGATATTATTTTGAATTAACAAATCTTAATTGTATATATTTATGGGATACATTGTGATGTTTTCATATATGCATACAACGTGGAATGGTTAAATCAAGCTAATTAGCATATCTATCACTTCAGTTACCATTTTTTGTGTAGAGATATTTAAAATTTACTGTCTTAGTTCTTTTGAGATATGTAATACATTATCATTGACTATAGTCACCCTGCTGTGCAATAGATCTCAAAAACTTATTCCTCCTGTCTAACTCAAACTTTGTCCTCCTTGACTAAGAACTCCTTGTTCCCCATTCACCCCCCAGCCCTCTACCTCTGATTATCATCATCTAATAAGAATGGTTTGGTACTTAGAATTTGAAGAGCTAATTTCAATGACATGAAGATTTTTCATAATTGTTAGTGTTTTATCACAAATATATCATTTCTTTACATATATGATTTCAAAGGCTTTGTCATATTCTTTAACCTAGTTATATGTCTTATGCACACATGTTTATTTTATGGGAGTATAACTTAATGAAAACTAAGGGCAAATATGATTTCATTTCTAGAAATTTATTTTCCCTAATAACATTGAGTTATACTTCTATAAATTTTATTCCCTCTCAACTAGGGATGGAGGATGAAGAAAACGAAACAAAACAACTCTGGCCTTCTAAGTTCTTGAAGATCAAAGCTGCCATCTTGAGGAGTGTCTCCTCTCAACTCAAACAAATGGTGACCCTTCCAGCTAAGGCCCAGGACACCTTTGTTTGCCCTGGAATACTCTTCTTTGATTCCACCCTGAGGCTGCATCTGGGGCACTGTAACTGCCCCCTTCAGTCTGTCCCCAAGCTACAGGGCAAACTCCCATGGGATCCATGGTGAAACCCTAGGCTGGGAGATCAGACTGCAACATGGAAAACAGTTTTCTCAGATCACATTATGTCTGAACACCTGAGCACTTGGGGAAAGAACAAAGTAAAAAGCTAACATGAAGGCAGTTTACATCAAGGTAAACCTTCCAGAATATATTTCAAGTCAGCCTGAGCTATCAAAGTGATTGGAGCCACTAAAATAATTTATGTCTTCATAGGAGTTTTCTTGAAAAGCAGAAGTTCCAAAAGCAATGCTGCAGGCAGTCTAGTGTCTCTGATGATTCTCTGGATACATTGTAAAACACCACAAGCAGTTAGTGCAAGGGTATGAAACACAGCGCCTTTTTTGAGTTATATCTGCCTCTTTAAAAGCATGATTTTAGGGGGAAAGAGAGAAGAGGGAATCAAAATGTTCTCCCTCCTTGTTTCAGTGGGAGAGCAGATGCCCTCTCACTGCCATGGTCAAGATGCCCATGGATGGAAGAAAAGGTGTTGGGAGGGGCAGTGGTTAAGGACATAGAGGGGCAACTGCCTTGAGAAAAGGGAAACTTAGTCAGAGATGGAAAAATTAAGTCTTGAACTCCTGGGGGAACTTACTTTGTTTTTTAAGGTTTGTATAACTTTCTCCCATATGCCTACCCATTTCCCAAAATGATTTGAGATGGATTGTTTTCATCCAGGCCAGTCTTGGAATAGGGATGCCCAGCAGGGCCCAGGGTCTGGCACCCTCTCCTTGGCCTTGAGGTCAGATACATTGGGTAAGTGATGAGTCCAGGCCAGAGGTAGGGGTGAGGTGGGGGCAGAAGGGATGGTATCACCTGCTGGTGCTAACGACTCTCATCTACTGGCCCCATAGAGTTTGTGTGTCTGTTTGCATGCATGATGTGTACACACACATGTGTATGTGTAGGGTGGCTGGTGGGAACCAACTCCTTCATTCCTCCACATGTTCTCCCGGGGCTCTAGGCTGCCATTTTGGACAACGCCTCACCTGTATTTGTTCTTCCCCCACTGTGGAACACCTCTGCCTTCGGTTTATTGCTGCTTTCTCTGGTTACAATTTTGGTTCCATTGAGTAAAATTGGCCTTAATGTTCATTTACATGAGATTTTGCCTGTATTTGCCTGCACGTGTGTGTGTGTGTGGCACACATATATAGATTTGCATTTGTACTGGGGGAGGTGCGCCTAGTGGTCCCCTCTGTGTTCTACACCTGTGAGAGAAGATCCCAGCTGTTTCCCAGCTTAAATTTAGCAGGGAGGTGAATGGACCCTCTGTGGGTTTAAATAAGGTGTATGGTCAAGCAGATGTTGTTTTTCCTTTTATAACTTGCCACTGATCATCTCATTAGGGGCTGGAATAAAGTCATGAGATTATAGTCTTATGTTGCTAAGAAGGGGAAACATAACAAATCTACTAGCATTAATTTATATACCATGATGACTCAGTAAAAATCTTTGTAGATCTTGAACCTTAATCAAAGGAATAACTCTCATGGTGGAAAAATTAGGCTAGGTGGAGAACGTTCAGTGTCCTTCAGTCATACATAGTAGTTATCACTTGCTGATCCCAGGAAACTGGTAATGCTTTAGAGAGAATGTTTGTCATGTTGAGTTTGAATTAACTGTAGCTATTCAGATGAGTATGTGGATAGATAGTTGGGAGTACAGTTGTGGAGCTTGAGAAGGCAGGTGAGGGCCAGAGGTGTGAATTTGGGGGCCATTGGTCTGTGGGTGATAGTGAAGCAGTGAACATTTGCAAGATTACAGAGGGAGAAATTAGAGGAGAAGCTGCCTAGGGTGAGCTGGGATAGAAGCGTGGGCTGCACGGATGCAGGGACCGTGCTCTTGGTGACTTGTGAGACTGATAAAAAACATACACGAACTAATTGCATAACACTGCAAGCGTAAGGGCCATGTTTAGTGGAGGGTTACATGGTCTTTGTAAGAGTTACTGAAAATACATCTGTTAGACTGGCCATTTCGTGCAAAGATGAAAGTTCATGGAATTCAACTTACCAAAGATTTACTAACGGTCAAATACCATGTTCCATGCCAACAGAGAAAATTCACACATGTATTAGATCAGTTCTTGTTCCCAAGAGTGAGGGAGACAGATGTGCAAGTGTCTTACTAGAATATAAAGCCGAATGAAATAGAGTGATAACAGCTGGAAGCAGTGGGGACTTAACAGAAAGAACAATTCATCTCAAAGCGGGACTCCAGGGAAGTTTTATCCAAAAAGTGGAAGGCTAAGACTCCAACAGACAAGGAAGTGAGGGGAGAGAATCCGAGAGTGAGGACCCCTCTCAGTCTTAGGCTTGCTGGTCTAACACTGAGTATTAGGGAGATCTCTGGTCATTCTCCAAGCGCAGCCTCTCTAACTTCTACACACCAGGCCCTATATGAGAAAATAAGAGCTGACAAAATACAAACCCCTCTCCCCAACTGGCAGTGAATGGTGACTTTCAACAAGTACTTTCCAATGATACTTTCAAGCAATGAAAATGGTACTTCATGGTTCCTTAAGCATGGCAGAGAGAACCACCAGAACACATAATGCAACTCACCTAATATTCTTATTGAAATACAGTGGGAATCACTTCAATAGCACTGAGAAAATTCCAGTGAGATAAAGTCTATTTTAAAAAGTATTGTTGGCCGGGCGCGGTGGCTCATGCCTGTAATCCCAGCACTTTGGGAGGCTGAGGCGGGCAGATCACAAGGTCACGAGTTTGAGACTATCCTGGCCAACATGGTGAAACCCCGTTTCTAGCTAAAATACAAAAATTAGCTGGGTGTGGTGGCTCGCGCCTGTAGTCCCAGTTACTCGGGAGGATGAGGCAGGAGAATAGCTTGAACCTGAAAGGTGGAGGTTGCAGTGAGCCGAGATGGAGCCACTGTACTCCAGCCTGGCAACAGAGTGAGACTCCGTCTCAAAAAAAGTATTGTTTTAGCAGATGAAAAAGAACAAAATAATAACTGACCAAAGCCGACCAGTTTGGTGGAGTTTATTCTAGTGGAGACAGTGCTTGGAGGCCACATCCACTCTGTTCTCGAAGGGAGAAAGAACACCAGTGAAAAGTGAGGCATTGCTTTCCTTACACTTACATTTTTCCTGGCATGCACAATGTTGCCAGTGCATATGTTGAGGTCTTTGCGTTTGAAGCGTGGATGCTGAAGTTTAGCCCTTACTGCATATATTCATTATGTGAGATTTATTTTAAAAGAGTCTGTGAAGCTGGACATGGTGGCTCACATCTGTAATCCCAGCACTTTGGGAGGCCAAGCTATATGGATCACTTGAGCCCAGGAGTTTGAGACCAGCCTGAACAATATATTGAGACCTTGTCTTTTCAAACAAAAAGTTTAAAAATTAGCTGAGCATGGTGGTGTGCACGTGTAGTCCCAGCTACTTGGGAGGTTGAGGTGAGAGGATCTCTTGAGCCCAAGACATGGAGACTCTAGTGAGCTGAGATTGTACCAGCCTGGGCAACATAGTGAGACCCTGTCTCAAAAAATAAAAGAGTCTCTCAATCTTATATATGGTTCTCCCTTCTTTGTATCACATTTTAGCTAGTACACTGGCTAAATTGGAAATCAACCTGGGCAAGATCTTGTTTCTTTTCATGCTGTCTCCCTAAAAGTGAAGTGCTAATCCATTTGCTGACATAACAAAAGAAGCAATCAGAATATGATATAAATATAAGTAGAATATCTTTTGCTCTCCCAAGGCTTCTTTGGCTATCTTAGACTTAATAGTTCTCTTGTTTTTACTGGTTTTGTGCTATCTAATTACAACTGTTACATATCATGTTGGGTAATAAGAATTAAATTACTGCCGTCTTTGACCTGAGTGACCTGAGGGCATGAGTTGTCTTATTCAGTAGTTCCAGCACCCAGCCTGGTCATAGGCACATAGCATGAGCTCCATGATTCCTCATAGGAAGATCGGAGTACTATAGAAATTATAGCATCCTAAAAACCCATTTGGATTTTCTAATGCCGTTCTTGTCTATGTTGGTCAACCTGCGAGAGTATTTGTGAATACAAATTATGTTCCCAAATACATCCTAGCCCAGATAAGACAATGCTTGGAGGAGCTGTCATCTAGTGGGAAAAATTAATAGTCTAGATACCACTGGGTCCTAATCCTGGCATTGTACTACAATCCTTGCAGCTGAAGGCAGTTTGTTTACCTCTCTAGGTGCTGTGCTGCCGTCTTTAAAGTCATACCACTGGACCACATCAGTATTGCAAGCTGCTTGGGTATTACTAATGAAGACAAAGTGGGATCATTATTTTCTATGATTTGGGCTTTTGTGAGTTTATTTATTAATGTAGTCTTACCATCACCCCCCTCTTTTTTTAAAAATAGGCATGCCGTATTACTGCATTTTAGTAAGCTTCTGATTAATTAGAATTTCTAGATTATTCAAATTGAACTGCTGTTCATATTTTATGACTTTGCCATGTACTTTTGAGACCTGAAAAGGTCTTCACAATGACCCAGTTAAATTTAATTCTGTTAGTTTTATCTAGCATTTCACTGGTGATGATACATTTGAATCTTGATTCTATATTCTATCATATTAGTTATCCTGCCCACTTTAAGATCATCTATAGATCTGATAAATGTGTTTTCTATGTTTTTGTCTAAATCATTAACTTGAAATACTAACTAGAACAGATTTAAGGACAGACCCCTGTAGTACTTTGTAAAAGACTTTCTCCCTGGTTGATAAATGATTAATTAACTCCCTGGTTATACTTGTTTATAACTAAAGTCATGTGTTGCTTAATGATGGGCATATGTTCTGAGAAACATGTTCTTAGGTGATGTCACCATTGTGCGAACATCAGAGCGTATATTTACACAAAGCTAGATGGTATAGCCTACCACACACCTAGGTTGTGTGCAGTAGCCTGTTGTTCCTAGGCTGCACACCTTTATAGCATATGACTGTACTGAATACTGCAGGTAACCGTAACACAATGGTAAGTATTTGTGTATTTAACATAGAAAAGGTACAGTAAAATATGGTATAAAAGATAAAAAATGGTATGCTTGTATAAGGCACTTATCATGAATGGAGTTTGCAGGGCTGGAAGTTGCTCTCGCTGAGTCAGTGAATGAGTGGGGAGTGCATGTGAAGGCCTAGTAATGATTGTTCACTACTGTAGACTTTAGAAACACCTACACTTAGGCTACACTACATTTATAAAAATATTTTTCTTCAGTAAAAAATTAACCTTAGTCTTCTGTAACTTTTTCACTTTACAAACTTCTAAATTCTTTATACTTTTGACTTTTTTGTAATAACACCTAGTTTAAAACACAAACACACTGTACAGCTGTACAAAAATATTTTCTTTATTTATATCCTTATTCTATAAGTTTTTTCTATTTTTAGAATTTTGAATTTTTATTTACTTTTTAAACAATTTTTTTTTACAAACTAAGACACAAACACACTTAGTCTTGGCCTCCCCAGGGTCAGGATCATCATTATCACTGTCTTCCACTGCCACATCTTGTCCCCCTGGAAAGCATTGAGGCAATAACCGGCATGGAGCTGTCATCTCCTATGATAACAATGCTTTCTTCTAGAATATCTCCTGAAGGACCTGCCTGAGGCTTTTTCGTGTTTTCACATTAGTGAAGACGCTGAAGATGTCACTAGGCAATAGGAATTTTTGACCTCTATTATAATCTCATGGGACCACCCTCTCTCTGTATGTGGGCTGTCCCTGACCGAAACGTTGTTATGCAGTGTGTGACTGTAGTTGTAAATCAATGCTACTGGACTAGCTGTCAGTCAATCATATGCTTATAAAGATTCCAATCCTATCTGGCTCAAGAATTTCAGGGGACTCACTGGGTTGGATTGGTTTTAATTTGTACTACTTGAAAATTCAATATCAATCTAAATGTGAACTTCCCCTACAGGAGTAATCAAGACTCCCGAGGGGGCCCTGGGACCCCCTTTGTCCTCCAATAGAGGTTCTTTGAGTTTGCAGGATCTTAAAATTGGTGTATGGAAGGCCTTGAAAAGCTCAGCTGCCTGGTTCTGTCCTGTGATCTTGGAACAAAACTGGCTTTGGGGCAAATTAGAAAGTAGA
Source organism: Trachypithecus francoisi (assembly GCF_009764315.1). NCBI lineage: Eukaryota > Metazoa > Chordata > Mammalia > Primates > Cercopithecidae > Trachypithecus > Trachypithecus francoisi. The sequence continues at coordinate 66,947,711 of NW_022681463.1, read as the reverse complement.
TTCAAATTGTTTCATTCCAGTTTGATGGCAGCTTTCCCTTCTTCTGTGACACATCTTCTTGCTATTGGAGGTGGCTGGGGTCTTCCTGGTTTCTTCCAGCTTTTCCTCTTCTGTCTCTCACTAGCCAGGTCACACACTCCTCTGGACTTCCCTCTTCTTATCAAGAGTTTGTATCTCCTTTTCATTCTTCGGTGACCATTGCATGCTGCTCAGTGATAGAACGGAGATACTTGCTTGCACAAGTGCTCGTGTACACAAACATACAGACATACACCCACAGACATATACACACAGACATACATCTACAACAGACATACATAAAGATACACATAGAGACATACATGTACAAACAGACGTACACACACAGACACAAAGACACACACAGACATGCAGACACACATATACATGCCTCCCCCACCACCCAGACACACATGCTGAGTTACTGATGGGCTAGGGAACCTCTGTTCTCCCAGCCACACACAATCTCTGAGAATTGCCCTCCGGCTAATGTCTGCACCACCCTCCCTGGCCCATTTTCCTGTTGTAGATGAAGACAGAGCAGGGCTGGCCTCATGGGCGTGTGACTGTGCCTACAGTTAGAAGGGTCCTGTACTTCTTTTAACGCTCTGCTCTTGTCATCTTGAAATCCGTAATTCCTTTCGAGCAAGTGATCCTGCATTTTAATTTTGCACTAGGCACCACAAATTATGTAACCAGTTCTGAGGAGGAGTTATGTGCTCTGTAGTGTGATGTACCTGTGCCCTATATCTGGGGACTCCGTCTGAATGCTAGCAGCTGCTAGAAGAGTCTATTTCACATTAATTTTCCTGCTGCATATTTTCCAATAAACTATCTTCCAATAAACTATCTTTTAAAGCTGTTAACAAGTGTTTTCTAAGAAAGTTCGCTCAAGAATTCACTCTGATGAAACTATTTGTTTTACTATCCTGTGGCTGTAACTGCGCAATCTGTTCTCCTTGCCTGCTGCCTAGACAGAGCCAATTTATCAAGACAGGGGAATTGCAGTAGAGAAAGAGTTTAATTCACACACAACCAGCTGTACACGAGACTGGAGTTTTATTATTACTCAAATCAGTCTTCCAAAAAACTTGGGGATTGGGGTTTTTAAGGGTAATTTGGTGTCTAGGGGTCAGAAAGTGGGGAGTGCTGATTGATCGGGTCAGCGATGAAGTCACAGGGAGTCAAAGCTGTCTTCTTGAGTTAGTTCCTGGGTGGGGGCCACAAGACCAGATGAGCCGGTTTATCCATCTGGGTGGTGCCAGCTGATCCATCAAATACAGGGTCTGCAAAACATCTCAAACACTGATTTTAGGTTTTACAGTAGTGATGTTATTCCCAGGAGCGATTTGGGGAGGTTTAGAATCTTGCAGCCTCCAGCCGAATGACTCCAAAGCCATAATTTCTAATCTTGTGGCTACTTTGTTAGTCCCACAAAGGCAGTCTAGTCCCCAGGCAGGAAGGGGGTTTGTTTTGGGAAAAGGCTGTTATCCTCTTTTGCAAAGTTAAACTATAAACGAAGTTCAACTATAAACGAAGTTCCTCCCAAAGTTAGTTCAGCCTGCACACAAAAACGAACAAGGACAGCTTGGAGGTTAAAAACAAGATGGAGTCAGTTAGGTTAGATCGCTTTCACTGTTATTTTCTCAGTTACAATTTTTGCAAAGGTGGTTTCTTGGTCACAGTTGTCTCTAATTCTGATTTTATTTAATTTTAATGTCCATATGATCCCTAATTTTTCTTTTTACTTTTTCCTTGTTTTTTTTTTTTTTTTTTTTGAGATGGAATCTTGCTCTGTCTCCCAGGCTGGAGTGCAGTGGCGTGATCTCTGTTCACTGCAACCTTCACCTCCCAAGTTCGAGTGATTCTCCTGCCTCAACCTCCCGAGTAGCTGGGACCACAGGCATGCGCCACCACACTTGGCTAATTTTTGTATTTTTAGTAGAGACGAAGTTTCACCATGTTGGCCAGGCTGGTCTCAAACTCCTGACCTCATGTGCTCTGCCCACCTCAGCCTCCCAGAGTGCTGGGATTAGAGGCATGAGCCACTGTGCCCAGCTGTTCTCTAATTTTTAAAAACTCCAACCAGAACAAGTCTATACATAAGTCAGGAAAATATGCAACAAACATTTGAGAGTCAACAAATATTTACTATGGAACTATTAGGTGCTGAACACTGTTCTAGAGTCTGGGGATGGAGCAGAGAATATAATAGCATCCCTGACCTTTTATAGCCTACATTCTAGTGAGGAGAGACAGACCATAAGCCAGCAAAACAGAAGTAATAAACTAGGAAGCACATAGATGAGTGAGAAAATTGCATGCATAGACAAACGCTAATCAGAAGGTTAAATAGGGTGATGTGGTAGAGGGTGACTGGAGGTGGTTTTAGCTTGGTGGTCTAAACAGGTCTCTCTGAGGAGTTGACTTCTGAGTTGAGACCTAAATGATATTCTAGGTAATGTAGTTTTGGTAGGGGTTTAAAGTATTAGCTGTAGCTCAAGCATGTTCACTGTTTTTGTGAACTATGACATCCATTTAAATGATGTTCAAAGAGGAATAGTGGGACATCTCAAGTCAAACAAACATCCTGCACTCAGTGTATGAAGTCTCCAACAGGTTTCACTGTAGGGCATTTCCATGCAAGTTACACCTCTCCTTCACTTTGCTGTCAAGGCACCAGGCTTTGTTATGTGTCCTGTAGGGGGTAGGGGTGGAGCACTTTACTAGGAGTGGTTTGTAGTTTCAGGGAAAGTGGAAGCTTCAGAACCTACCCCTCCAATTTGCTGAAGAAGGCAGGACAGAACCAAGGAAAGGCAATAAAACCATGAACCACAGAAACACCTGCACCACCAAGTACATGCCCCAGGGGCAAAAGGGATGTTAGTGCCACTGGGACCAGATGGGATCCATTTCTCCATGTGCACTGATTTTTCCTACACGGCTTCAAGCTAACCTCCCACTCTCACTATCTCCATTTCAGAACCCAGATCCTTTTCCCTCTTTCAGTTCATTTTGAGAAGGCAATGTCAGAAAACAGAGTGACATATGTGTCCAAAGGCTCAAGGGCTTGGCAAGCACTGGCTATAGTTTTTACCACTTAATTGACAATTATTCATGGCCTCTTGTGATTATTTAATTACATCCCCAACTGAACTTATCATTTTACCCCAGTGCTCCTCCTCTGACTTCACTGTTCTATTCCTCCGTCTTTCAAATCCTGCTGGTCACTCATTTGCAATTCCTACATATTTAAAGCAACTTTTACTCTCCCTATTTCTGACCTTTTCAAACACCCTTGTAACTAAGTCCTTGTGTTATAGTCCATCTGTTTGAAATTTATGGTATGATCTCTGGTTTCTTGATTGTGTGATAATGTAAGCGATTTCTTTCCTCAATTACTTCTTTCTTTTTTACTATTGTGATATATACTTTTATTTCTCATTGATAAATGGTTCCAAATCATACTCCTAGGTTTATATAGCACTAACACTTAAACACATTGTAAAGCTTCTAGAAGGCTTATAATACCTTGTGTCTTCCAGCGTTATCTCCTAGACTGGATCTCATTTTTTCTTTCTACTTTTCTTCCCTTTTTTCATAAAAATTGTATATATTTAAAGTGTACAACATGATGTTTTGATATACATAGTAAAATGATTACTATAGTCAAAAGAATTGATTATCCATCACCTCACATTGTTACTTTTTTTTCTTGTGGTGACAGCAACTGAAATCTACTATATTAGCTAATTCCCAGTATTCAATACAATATTGTCACCATTCTGTACATGATATGTCTAGACTTATTCATCCTACACAACTGCAAGTTTGTATTCTTTCACCAACAGTGACTTTTTTTTCTTGAGTCATCAATTTCTTTCCTTTTTTTCTTCACTTTTATTTAGGTTCGGGGGTACATGTGAACGTTTGTTACATAGGTAGACTCGTGTCACAAGGGTTGGTTGTACAGATTATTTCATCACTCAGGTATTAAGCTCAGTACCTAATAGTGATCTTTTTTGCTCCTCTCCCTCCTCCCACCCTCTACCCTTAAGTAGACCCCAGTGTCCATTGTTTCCTTCTTTGTGTTGCTTCATCAATTTAAAACACTTTTTTATTGACTCCCTGCTATAAATAGAAGCTTAAGCTACTTACACAACACCCATCTCTCCCCTCTCTTCCAAATTTTGGTAATCATTATTTTAATTTTTCAGTATTTCTTTGAAAAATATACCTGTAAACCTCAAACCTTGTGCAATCAGCTTTAGAGAAGGTCTCTTGACTCCTCACCATGCTAGATGCGTCCATCTATATTCTTATCCTTCCTTATAACTCTTCCGTGTTATCCCGCCTCCCGTCTTCTGACCATGAACTTTGATTTTTTTAATTATCAAAGTTGTTAACATTGACATTTTGTTCTGTAACAATTTTAAATCTTGTATAGTAGATTGATTCTAAAGCTGAAAGCTATTTTATTATTATGCATGAGAATAACACGTTGCCATTTCACAATCAAACATTATATTTTCTAAGATTGTATTTCCACAGGCTAAGGTTATGTTTTCTTCTCTTTATGTCTATCATCACAAGCTCTTGACCCTCAAGACACACTATACTCACTGTACAGGTCAAAAGGATAAATGCTTTTTCTTTTCTTGTAATTTATAAACTATTCAAAGTCATGCAATATTTTAGTATTTTAGTTTGTTTTGTATTTGGGCCATGATTTTTTTTAAGATAGCGTTTTTCTTGGAGGTCCTAAATGTGAATTCACTATTGAGATAGGGCACTTCTTTCTCTCTCTCTCTCTTTTTTTTTTTCACTGTGTCACTAATAACAAGCATCATGGTCATTCTGTATATTTGTACATTGCTTGGAAGCTATAAGTTTTTTCTTGGAGATATCATTCATGGAATGTGCTGACATCCTGTTCCAGTTGGACCAGTTGCTTTCTCAGCCTCACACACAGATATCATCCTAGAATTTCTTTTTATTGGATACTTGGTTGAGTTTCATTCTTCTTCTTTTTTTTTTTTTTTTTTTTTGAATTTCACTCTTTGTGTTTAGCTGTCATTTTTCTGGAGTAAATCCTCAAGTAACTTTCTCATAAAAATTGCAAAGGGGTAAACACTCTGTATATTCTCTGTGCAAAATTGTTATGATGATGTATGTAGGCGTTGCCATTTTGCTCTGCTTAGATGGTCTTCCTTCTAGGTATCTGCTATAATAGGAAGGCTGACTGGAGCTCTGTGTTTGAGGGTGGAATATGTTGATTGTCAGGCTTCACTCTACGGGAAGCTGGTAGGGAGTCAGCCTTTAGACAAAGAGGGGACTTGATATTCTTGAATGAGGAGGGCCACTGGAGTGTCATTGTCTCCTAAGCAGCCTTAATTCTTTCCAGGAAGTTGACTGAACTTCTTGAGAGAGGAGTCCTCTAGTTGTTGTTTTGTCTGGGGGAGAGGAAGGTAAAGACAGATGTCCAGTGAGCCTCTGGTTTTGTTCTCCTCTTTGCCATGCCCATGCCAGACTTGCCAGCTCCTGGCCTGCAGGGCTAGTTATCTTCCTTCTGTGTGGCTCTTCTCACCCTTCTCTCAGTGTCACTCATTATCCTCACTTTTCATTTGCTGCCTTCTCTACTCCTTACTTGCTTGCTTCTCATACAATGTTTTAGCATATTTTTGCTTTCTTTGGTAATACCCTAAATGTTTTTTCTGTTTTCCTCCATTTTTCCTATAACTTGAGCCAGATTTTCTCAGGCAAGAACACGTGCCATTGCCCTAATGAGATTATAAGCCTGGGCATGGCGTTAAAGGTGGCTTGTCCAAATCTCCTTGGTACAGGTTAAGGCACTGAGGACTCAGGAGACTGAGTTGTCCATGTTCGCACAGCTAAGCTCATGACAGGGCAAGGGCTGTGTCCAGCTCTCTTGCATGTCCTGCCTGTGCTTACTCCCTAGATTGCAGGTTTTTTCCTGTGCCTGGGAGAATTCATGTGAAATTTTGTCACCTTAAGTGGAAGATCTGTTTATGATGAAAAATGCCCTTTAGTGTAAGAGATTCCAAAAGGCAGGTTCTTAGACTATGTTGGATAGATGTAGTAGCAAAATTTTAGGTCTTTCCATAGCTCCAAATTATTAAACCTTTGTTTGGAAATAATAGAGTTTGGGGATTAGAGATACAAAAGGAGGATGAAGAATCTGCCCTTATTGAACAGCTCTGCTACCATCATATTTTTCTTCTTGTTTGACCTGATTTAACAGTGAAGCAAGCTCTGATGAGACTTATAGACTATTTGCAAATGGTTGCAAAACTGCAGCCCTCCCAGAAGCTGGATTTTTTTTTCTATTTAGTTTTTTTGTGTGACTTTGTGACAGAATTATATGCAAGTAGAAGTTAGTTTAGTTTTATTCGCATGTGTATGCTTTCGAGAAACTTCGTGTGGAGAACTTGACTGATATACTTTGCACCAAACTGTTAGGAACATTAAGTGAATTAAATGACGGAGGTAATGCATCTGTTTTATAATAGGTGCTGGAAAATGGACTATCACCAATATTGTGTAGTCAAGGATGGAAGCAGGAGGCTAATAGAGTTGCAGTGTGTATGCTGAACAAAAGATGACTTTCATTCCAAAGAAATGAGATAGAGACAGCACGAGTCTTACTTCTGTTGTCTTCCATGGAGGACCTTGACAGGAAGAGCAAGTTTTGTCTCAGTGATGTGCAGAGTTGGTCTTTAAGTTGCATGACACCACCATTATCTTGCTCTGGCTTAAAAAAAAATTATCAGCTTTGAGAAAAATAGTCTTTAATAGTAACTTAGATTTTAGGTTTCTCCTTCCCTGCCAGTCCAGGATGATATGAACATTTTGAAAAAACTAGAGATAGCTTTTTATCACACACACACAAAAGAAAAAATTCCCTCCTGCACATTTCTTTTTTGAAGGACAGGTTTCTGCTTCTATCTTTTTGTTTTCTAAGATGAGGATGATGAATGGCAGTTTCCAGATGTATTTCTCAAAAAGATGAATAAGAAAGAGCTGTTTCTGATTCAGGCTTCCAATTCCCGGGAGCAATGGATGAAGTAGGAAGTAGAGAGAGCTGTGGATTACAGAAACGTCAACATGAGGAGCTGCTTTTCTTGTAAATGCATTTCATTTGGAAGGCATGTGTGCTTAACGAAGGATTTAATTTGTGTGGAATTAAAAAAACCAAATTTTGACAATACACGTGAACAAAACTCAAATTGCACTGAAGTATTTACAAATTTTAAGTTACCGTCTTTGGCATTCTAGCTGGATTATTCTACCTAAAATGCAGATCTAACTTTGTTACTTTTCTGATTGTGGTCTTGTTGTGCTGCTCCACAAACTCCTAAGCAATAGTGTCTGAGCCCGTTGTACATAGCCTTCTCTCTCTGTCCGAAGCCTTATTTTCCACCCTTCCTGCTTGACACCTGATGCGTTATACTGTAGTGGTTCCTTCATACTCTGCTGCTCTGCACTTCACAAAGATCCTTCTCTCTGGAATACCCTTCCTATTTTTATTTGGCCAACTCTTACTGGATAAACCATCATTCTGTCCTGAAAGTCTTCCCTTAAACTAGGTGGGGCTAAGACCCACTTTTCTAGACTCAGTGGCTTCCGGCTTACTACTGAGTATTTTACATTTCTCTTTAGGTGTAAGTTGACCTTGTAGACTATGAGTATCTGATGAGTGGAGACTATGCCTTATTCATTTTTGCATGTGTTGGGTGGGTGCAGTGCGGACCATGTAATATGTGCATAGTAAGTGTTTGCCAATAACCTCTAAATATCCAACTCAAGTAATATTTCAGTTACTTCCTATTTAGTACTAAGACTGAACTGAAAACCCACAAGAAAGTTTCATGATGTTAGGTGGTAAATAGGCAGTTAGTTCAGGAAGTAAGTAACAGATTATTATTTTTCTCCCAGTGGCAGGGTCACACTATTTTTAATAAATTTGGATAAATCTACTACCTGTGCAAAGCATATGTGTTCATACAGCAAGTGCATTAGGAATCACAGATAATACTTAGAATCAAGGACTATAAGAATTGCAAAATGTCCTTAGATATCTTCCAGGTCAATTATCTATGTGATGCAAGGATCCTTCCCACAATAGTTCTGATAAATAGTCATGCAATTTCTACCTAAACACCTCCTGTAATGGCCCCTCTTTATCTCACCAGGAAGCTCAATCCATTTTTGGACCACTTTAATTTTCAGAAGGCTTTTTATATTGGCTCAAATCTACTTCTTATAGCATTTATCCATTGGTCCTGATTCTTCCTCTTGAAGAGGAGGAAGACACAATAAATCTAATTTCTCTTCTTCCTTTAACCTTGCAGATATTGGTGCGTCATCAAGTGTCCCATAAGACTTCTCTTCTCCAAGTGAACTTTTCTTAAGTTCTGTAATTGTTCTTCATATTCTGTGCATTCTGTTCCCCTTACTATCCTAGTCACTCTACTCTACTGTGCTTTAGTTTGTCCAGAAGTGAACATGAGAGTCCAGGTTTCCTTATCAGTGCGCATTTGAGCAAGACCAGGGCACACGTTACACTGAACACTGTAATTCAGCTTCTGAAGCCTGAGATTTCATTACCTTTTTTTTGACAACCACGAAACTCTGCTGACACATATGGAACTTTCAATTAATAAAAACTTCTAGGATTGTTTCCCTCGTACTGCTACTAAGCCTTTTTGGGATCTGCTTATCCTGCTTTATGCCTTCTGAATGATGCTATATGAAAAATTTCAAATCAATAAACATTGACCAGCTACTTGATAATATTCATACTTGTAGATCAAAACCAGAATGTAATAGTGCCCATGCCTGAAGATCGAAAAAGTACTTTCTGATAGTTCTTATTTTATTTATTCATTTTTCTTTCTGCATGAAGACAATCAGATTATAGTCAGCAAACCATTTAAATACTAAAATTTTCATAATTTATCTATTTATATCAGTATTGTTATTTAGAACACTGACCCTACAAGGTTATATACCTAGTCCAAAAATGCCTTCTTTGTTGGTTGATTAGGACAATAACATTTTTGGGGGGTGCCTACTTAGTGCTTAGAGCTTAGTGTTCAAACCATTTTTCAAACTTCAACTTTCGAATTGCATTTAAACCCAGTGCATGAACCACGCAGAAACATTATTCTCACTGTTTTCAGTCACATTTCTTCTTTCTGAGTACAAGGTTCTAGTTCAGTGGTCTTGTCTCCATATGACCTTTAGTCACCTCCTGAAATCAATTACATCCTCAATGATGGCTATTACTCCGTTCCCCTTTGAATATATTAATACATGTCCTCACGCAGGCCCCTGGAGCAGTTGTACCACTCAGATGGCCAAACAGCCTCACCAATGTCTTGCCTGCATCCTCTCTGTTTAAAAGTAGGACTCCCAGAAATTCTACCTCAAGGCCCCAGATCCTGCCAAAAAGAGATTTGTTTCCTCCTCCATTCTTAGACCAATTACCAAATAAAGCACTCCACAGAGAATCCAGATGAAATATTTCTCCACCCAGTTGGTAAGAAAAGTAATTAAACCAACCCGCTGTGCTGAGCAGGCCTGCAGCAATGTGACACTTAGTTAGAGCAACTACCGTAGATAGGAACTCAGCTGCAGGCGCCTGTCAGACCGATCTGGGCATTTCTTTTTTTTTTTTTTTGAAACAGAGTCTCGCTCTGTCGCCCGGGCTGGAGTGCAGTGACCGGATCTCAGCTCACTGCAAGCTCCGCCTCCCGGGTTTACGCCATTCTCCTGCCTCAGCCTCCCGAGTAGCTGGGACTACGGGCGCCCGTCACCTCGCCCGGCTAGTCTTTTGTATTTTTTAGTAGAGACAGGGTTTCACCGTGTAGGCCAGGATGGTCTCGATCTCCTGACCTCTTGATCCGCCCGTCTCGGCCTCCCAAAGTGCTGGGATTACAGGCTTGAGCCACCGCGCCCAGCCTGATTTGGGCATTTCTAACCACTGTCCTTAGCAATGTTCACAAAGCGCCTCGTCAGACTCAGAAAGGCAGCTCACAGCCCTTAGGGGTATGGTATGAGGTAAAATAAAAAAATAAACAATTTAGAAGCATGCATTAAGTGTGCTTCTCAGTCTGGCTGTAGATACAAGGCTGTTTGCAGAGCTTAGATAAATAAGAATAAGGGCCTACCTAGCTGGATCTAGCATTTGCTTGCTCTCAGAAGTTGCAGTGACAGGAGAAGAACTTTTGTTTGGCCAGGTGTAGCCTTGCTCTTATCAGCCACCCTTTCCCATCCTTGTTGGTACCATGAAGTTTAGGGAGCATATGACGTCTCCTAATAGAAATCACTACACATTCTGTAATCTGCAGTTCTTATTCAGGGCAATCCAAATCACTGTCATTTCTTTCTACTAACCAGATTTTGCTGAAATTCTGGAAAACTCTGGAATACTTTTTTTTCTGTTTGAAAAATCAAGCAACACATATTTCGTTTTAAATGGCAGACTGAACGAAGTAGGTATAACTCATTTTCCTATGTCATTTTTTGCATAAAATTTGGTTACAAATCTACTTAATCTTTCTTATTAGGAAACAAACAAAAAGTTAGAAGAAATGTCAAGCTGTCTAGCTGCAACAAGGAATATATTGCATTTCGTCAATAATAGTAATAGTGATGATTGCGGGGCTGATGACAGTAATGATGCCATGGGTTTCTTTAGTTGGGAAAATTGACACAGTTGCATAGACTGGTGGTATGCAAGAAGTTAGTCTGAGTAATGTAAGTTTTAAAATTAGTGAAGCAAGAATTTTAATGATTTCAAAAAGGGCAGTACTAATACTGTGTATGTACAAAGCACTGTGAAATGTATAAAGCATTTTCACATGTCAACAAGGGATATTGAATGGATATTCAATAAGGGATATTGAAATGTGAAAAATCCCTTACTGAAAAGAGATTTTTCATTAAGGGATTTTGGAAACGTAGGAAGCAAGGTTCAGATGGTTTAAGTGGCAAGACCTGGATTTACTGTTCTGTGTGCCACCTACTCTCAATTCAGTAAAACTGACTCAGTCAATCCAAGTTTTCCTGATTTGGTAGATTTATGAAAGCCTATATATTGAACTCATTTGTGACATGCAGACTGTTTTTTAAAAAATTTGTTTTTTATTTTAATGGTTTTTGGGAAACAGGTGGTGTTTGGGTACATGAATAAGTTCTTTAGTGGTGATTTCTGAGATTTTGGTGCACCCATCACCCAAGCAGTGTACGCTGTACCCAACGTGTAGTCTTTTATCCCTTACTCTGCTCTCACCCTTTCCTCCAAGTTCCCAAAGTTTATTGCAACATTCTTGGTTTTCCATTCCAGAGTTAATTCACCTAGAATAATGATCTCCAATTCCATCTAGGTTGCTGTGAACACCATTATTTCATTCCTTTATATGGCTGAGTAATACTCCATTATATTAATATCTCTATATCTATGTCTATATAGATATAGATATATAACATTTTCTTTATCCACTCATTGATTGATGGGCATTTGGGCTGGTTCCATATTTTTGCAATTGCAAATTGTGTTGTTATAAACATGCAGGTGCAAGTATCTTTTTCCGTGTAATGACTTCTTTTCCTCTGGGTAGATGCCCAGTAGTGGAATTGCTGGATCAAATGGCAGATCCACTTTTAGTTCTTTAAGGAATCTCCACACTGTTTTCCATAGTAGTTGTACTAGTTTACATTCCCACCAACAGTGTAAAAATGTCCCCTTTTCACCACATCCACACCAACATCTATTTTTTTTATTTTTATTTTTTCATTATGGCCATTCTTGCAGAAGTGAGGTGGTATTGCATTGTGGTTTTGATTTGCATTTCTCTTATAATTAGTGATGGTGAGCATTTTTCCATATGCTTGTTGACCATTTGTATATGTTCTTTTGAGAATTATCTATTCATGTGACATATAGACTCTTAATCCTAATGGTGACAAAAATATCTGTAATGGAGATGATATATTAAATTTTTTCAGATATATTTCTATTATAAATTTTGGTATATTGGGGGCTTCTCAATTATTGAAATAATGAGCTGAAAAGACCAATGAAAAAGGCTTTTCTAAATCTCTGTAGCCTATCAGTGATATGGTCTGGAGGACTCAGATTATTTAGTTTTTTCTAGAAATGTTCAGAAGATTCCTGTTCTGCCTCTGTAGGTGAACCAAAGGTCTTCCTGGATAGAAGGAAGACATGATGTTGAGGAAAATGAACAGTTTTCCCTTCTATTCTGAGAAGATTATGGAAATCAGAAGGTCAGGTGTCAGAGCCCTTGTTTTTCTTCTCTTAGGGCCCAACTTGGGACAGGGAAGGGACTGTGGCTTTAGAAAGTATTATCTGTATTGGTATGGATGATCTACAGAAACCTTTGCTCCTTTGGGCTACTGTAGTGAAGACTCAAGCCCCTAGGAAAATCATAGCTCTAGTAGGCTTGGCACTGTGGCCATTATGGTGCCTGAGTAAATGTAGGTGATATCAGGAGCCCAGGTCTGCCATTCTGGACCCCAGGGACTTATGTAACTCCAAGTCCCAGGGAGGAGAGGTGGAGATGCTGAGGGCCCTGGTGAACCAGCAGAGTCCTTCATACAGGAGAGAGTTCATTTTGGGTGAGGATTTAAAGATGAGAATAAATAGCTTAGATCCTGGGTTCCAGCAGTTGGTGCCAGCACATGATCTCAAATGGCCAGGCAAGTCCATTTGTTCCTCTGTGGTCATCTGTTCAGGGAGAAACTCAGTCTGGGTCCTCTGCAGCAGAGGCCCAGTGAGAATCCAGATGACCAGGTAAAGCTGTGAGGACCCCCTTTCTTCCTCTGTCACAGCATCATTAATGAGCATCCCTGGCCCCTCCAACCGGTCACTTTCTTGAATTGGAGGCTGAGGAGGGAAAGATTTTATGCAAATAGATCAAGCAATTAATTAAAAAGACTGCCATAATTATTGCATCAGATCAAGGTTGATAGATTGAAAAAGGATTTTATTTTATTTTTTCCAGGTTTGCTCTTTTTTTTTCCAGGTTTGCTCTGGGGGATTAGGGTTTGTGAAGATGATCAGATGGGTTATGGAGAGAAAGCATAAATTTCCATATTTGATCAAAGCTAAGATAACCTTGATTATTAGAACCATTGTTTAATCAATTACTGAAAAAGAAAAAAAGCTACCACATTAGTCAGGGTTCAAGCAAAGAAATAGAACTAGTAGGAGCTATGTATTAAGAGATTTATTGCAAGGAGTTGGCTTATATGATTGTTGGGGATGGTTAGGCAAGTCTGTATTCCAAAGGGTAGGCCACTAGGAAGGGCAGGCTGAGACTCCCAGGCATGAGTCCATAGGCAAAATTCCTTTTTCACCAGGGAATCCTCAGCTCTGTACTTAAGGCTTTGCAACAGATTGAATCAGGCCCACCAAAACTATCTAGGATAATCTTCCTTACTTATAGTCAACTGATTATGGGCTTTAATCACATCTACAAATACCTTCAATGCAACACTTAGATTAGTATTTGATTGAATAGCTGGAGACTGTAGCCTAGTCAATTTGACACAAAAACTGACCATCACAGCTACCAATTAAACTGTGGCAAGTTCTGGTGAGACATATTTCAATTTTAGAAGTGTAAAAACATAAAAAAAATGAGAATTTATGAGATGTGGTACGTTTTCTGGGTATAGTGCAAGTAATTGAGAACTGTAATTCTGGGGATTAGTAGTGATTTTATAATCTTGTAATGACTTGTAATTCTAGAGATTGGTAGTAATTACAACTACCCCTTTGCAAAGAGAAAGCCCCAGGTACCAAGAAAGGGAAGTCACTTCCTGAGGATTACATCAGGCCAGGCTGGAATTAGGATCCTGTTTCCACCCCCATGTTCTTTCAGTCCGGATCCCTATATCTTATTAGAATCACAGGCAAAGAAGATTGGTGAAATGTGAATTGTGTTTCCCTGGCTGGTATCTCTGATCATCTGAGAGTTCCAAAGTGTGTAAAATGATTTCGTGAAGCCTAATGGAAAGTCTGCATTTCATGTGAGGTAAAGTTTTGCGGGCTAAATAAGATGTTAAATTGCTTTGCTTTTAGCCAGAGTTTTATGTAGTCCCTTTGGTCACTTTTCTGTCACATGCTCGTCAGAAACTGTGATGACCAGTTATTTAGGTTGTGTGGGTCATTCTCCTGCTTCCTCTCAAGTTCATTCTCTACCTTCCCTCACTTTGCATCAAAGGGAATCACTTTTCCTACGGTTACTTGCCAATTACTTCTGAGTAGGTTCAGCGAATGGGAGGCACCAGAGGAAGCCTAGAGGGTGGGAGAAGGGAGAAGCCAGGGAGTGGCTCCCTTCTTGCTCTGCCCTGGGCTGGGTCTCCCTCAGTGGCTGTGTTTCTGCAGTGGCTCTCACTTTGCCTGGATAGTCACTGCCTGCACAGTCCCATCCCACCAGGCAGCCTCCACCATAGTTCTGGCTCCCACTGATGGTCGCGGCTTTTGGACGGCAATAGCAACGTCTCCTCTTATTGTTCCTTTGGCTGTAGGAATGGCAATGGCTTTCTGCTCTTGTCTCGCCACTCCTTAGGGACTCTTTCAGGTCTCCCATCATTCACTTAATGAATTCCTCATAGCAAATTTTCTGTATTTGGAATAGCTATAGTGGTCCTATGTTCCTGATATGTAGGATTAAAAAATTAATTATTCTGGGAAAAGTAAATCAGTTATTACTTGAGAGATACATGTTTGGGTAGATACCATCATTCAAAACATGGCTTCTGTGTTGGGCTGTTTTTGTGTTGCTATAAAGAAATATAAATCTGGGTAATTTATAAAGAAAAGAGGTTTAATTGGCTCATGGTTCTGCAGGCTGTACAGGAAGCATGGCTCCAGCATCTACTTCTGGTGAGGCCTCAGGAAGCTTGCAATCATGGTAGAAGGTGATGGAAAGCCAGTGTGTCACATGGGGAGAGTGAGAGCAAGTGGTAGGGGGAAGGTCCCAAACTTTCAAACAACCAGCTCTCACATGTACTGACTGATGGCTTCCTTGCAATTCCTTAAAAAAGAATAGAATTGATTGCCATTTGAAAGCATGCGGACTGTTTGAAGGGAGGGCTAGAATTTGCTGTTCAATGTTTAGCACATTCTGGGAGACTAATAAACACTGATTCAAGGAATCCAAATCTTCCAGACTCATAAGCCATTCGTGAGTCACGTTATCACCAAGGGGAAATGGAGCGAAACCATTCCTGAGGGATCTGCCTCCATGATCCAGTCACTTCACAACAGGCCCCATCTCCAACACTGGGGATTACATCTTAACATGAGATTTGAAGGGGACAAACTTCCGAACCATATCAGCTCCCAAGAGGAAAAATATGAAAAAGAAGAAAAGGGACCTTGGCAGTGAAAGGGCTGGGAAGCCTTGAGCAGTAGAGGCACATATGGTAGTGCTGAAGCGAGAATTAGCAACCACCAGAGAAATAGGGGTACTTGTGTGGGCCTCTTAGCAGTTCACAAGTGAACAACCAGGACCAGAATGCAGTTGTTTTTGCCTCCAGCCACATATTACATAACGGAATTGGAAGCACTTGGAATCAGAGAGAACCAAGTTAAAATCCCAGCTCCACTGTGCATTTCCTCTGTGACTTCAGGCAAGCCTCTTACTGTCTCTGAATCTCAGTGTTCTCATCTTGAAATTGAAACTAAACTTCCCAGTGTTCATGAAACTGTAAGGAGTCACTTATAAGTGTACTTGGTAGAGTGTTTGGCCAGAGTAGCCACTAAATATGTTACATTTCCTTCCTCCCATTCAGGACTTTTCTATAACACTATCCAGGAACAATTAAAATTTCCAAGAAGGTAGTTTCTTTTTTTTTAAAAAAAACTTTCTTAAAATTTCTGCCTTCCCCTTTTGCTGACTTTCAACAAAGCAAAATAAAGGAGCTGACCAAATGCTTTAATAATATAACTTGGCTGGGCACGGTGGCTCACGCTTGTAATTCCAGCACTTTGGGAGGCTGAGGCAGGTGGATCACTGAGGTCAGGAGTTTGAGACCAGCCTGACCAACATGGTGAAACCCTGTCTCTAGTAAAAATACAAAAATTAGCCAGATGTGGTGGTGGGAGCCTGTAATCCCAGCTACTCGGGAGGCTGAGGCGGGAGAATTGCTTGAACCCAGGAGATGGAGGTTGCAGTGAGCCAAGATTGCATCATTGCACTCCAGCCTGGGCGACAGATCGAGACTCCATCTCAAAAAAACAAAAAACACAAACAAACAGACAAAACCCTCAATGTTTTAAAAAAATCTTGCAATTCCTTAAAAAAGAGTAGAATTGATTGCCATTGAGAGCAAGTGGACTGTTTGAAGGGAGGGCTAGAATTTGCTGTTCAATGTTGAGCACATTCTGGGAGCTCAACATTGATTTCCTTGAACAACTGATTCCTTGAATCAGTGTTTATTAGGCTTCCAGACTCATAAGCCATTTGTGAGTTAAAACAAGCCTCCCTTGTAGTTCTTGGATATCCTTCTCTACACTATCTGTAGTTGTCATTTTGCCCCTTACATTACAGTAAGAAGTACATTTGTATGGAGTTATATATGCCACAGGCCTGCTCTAGGACACTTGGCAATCAGCAATCATTCAGATCTGCTTTCCTTCATTTTCCTTATTGGTTCCAGGTTGAACATAGGTCTTGTTACCTTTCAAGGGCCTGCTCCTATGGGCCCATGCCCCAGGAGCCCTAAGCCTTTTGGCCCAGTAGAAAAGCTGAGTTACATGAGAAGGCAACAGCCTCATAATGACCCCCAGCCCCAGCATTGTTACCCCCTACACTGCTATTGTAGGAGTGTAAAGAAGCAGTCGTTTGGACTACTAAATGCCGTTCTTCTCTCTTGAGATCACCTTGGATTGGACAACACCCAAATGAGCAGGATTGCTTTTGCTTTCAAAACGGTGATACCTGGAGCACAGGTATATCCCATGCTTTGAAAACTATGTGGTATTAATGTTTTATTAACTGTGCTTGAATATTGGGCATCCTCCTATATTGCACCTTGATATTCTTGGCTGTATATGGGGAGTTCTTTCACTTTTAAGGGAGGTGGACTTAGAAGTTTATTGTTTGTGTTGTGATTTCCTTTCAGGTAGTTCCACCGTGTCTAACAATGATGCAAAGCAGGCAGAGAGCTGACCTAATGCTTTCAAGTGGGGCAGAGATAAGCAAACAGATTTTTCCCTGATTAATGCTATCAGTTTAATTTTGTTGAATAAATGGATGGAATTAGGCTGAGGAGTGTAGGTTCTTGCCAGATCCACCAGAAAAGGTGGTAGATAAGAATTATAATTAGAGTAGTAATCAGAGGGGTTTAAATTCTGCAGATTGCTTTAACTCTCCATTTTAACATTTTTTTTTCTTCCCTAGCAGATTACCAGAAATGGGGATTTCAGGAATGCAGTTCTAAGCATGACCTGGGGTGATGGGACACCTCTATTTATGTCACATGGCTTTGACTTCTGTGGGACTGGGTCATATTGTTACAGCTGCAAGACTAAAAAGCATTTGAATGATTATATTTTGACTAGAATTCTTCCTACACTTTTAAGGAACATGGAAACTTCAGTTTCCTTTTCTCTCTCAATCTCTCTCTTTACTTTATCATGTTCTATTTCTCTTCTACTTTCCCACATCCCCTTTTTGGAGACTGTGTTGTACTAATCTTTTTTTTTTTTCTTATAATTATACTTTAAGTTCTGGGATACATGTGCAGAATGTGAAGGTTTGTTACATAGGTATACATGTGCCATGGTGGTTTGCTGCACCCATCAACCCGTCATCTACATTAGGTATTTCTCCTAGTGCTATCCCTCCCCTAGCTTCCCACCCCAGACAGGCCTCGGTGTGTGATGTTCCCTTCCTTGTGTCCATGTGTTCTCATTGTTTCACTCCCACTTATGAGTGAGAACATGTGGTGTTGGGTTTTCTGTTCCTGTGTCAGTTTGCTGAGAATGATGGTTTCCAGTTTCATCCATGTCCCTGCAAAGGACATGAACTCATCCTTTTTTACGGCTGCATAGTATTCCACAGGATATATGTGTCACATTTTCTTTATCCAGTCTATCACTGATGGGCATTTGGGTTGGTTCCAAGTCTTTGCTATTGTGAACAGTGCTGCAGTAAACATACGTGTGCATATGTTTTTATAGTAGAATGATTTATAATCTTTTGGGTATATACCCAGTAATGGGATTGCTGGATCAAATGGTATTTCTGGTTCTAGATCCTTGAGGAATCACCACACTGTCTTCTACAATGGTTGAACCAATTTACATTCCCACCAACAGTGTAAAAGCCATCCTATTTCTCTACATCCTCTCCAGCACCTGTTGTTTCCTGATTTTTTAATGATTGCCATTCTAACTGGCGTGAGATGGTATCTCATTGTGGCTTTGATTTGTATTTCTCTAATGATCAGTGATGATGAGCTTTTTTTCCATATGTTTGTTGGCCACATAAATGTCTTCTTTTGAAAAGTGTCTGTTCATATCCTTTGCCCACTTTTTGATGGTTTTTTTTTTCTTGTTTGTTTAAGCATTTAAGTTGTTTAAGCAATTTGTTTAAGTTCCTTGTAGATTCTGGATATTAGCCATTTGTCAGATGGATAGATTGCAAAAATTTTCTCCCATTCGGTAGGTTGCCTGTTCACGGTGATGATAGGTTCTTTTGCTGTGCAGAAGCTCTTTAGTTTAATTAGATCCCATTTATTTATTTTGGTTTTTGTTGCCATTGCTTTTGGTGTTTTAGTCGTGAAATCTTTGCCCATGTGTATGTCCTGAATAGTATTAGCTAGGTTTTCTTCTAGGGTTTTTATGATTTTAGGTCTTACATTTAAGTCTTTAATCCATCTTGAATTAATTTTTGTATAAGGTGCAAGGAAGGGATCCAGTTTCAGTTTTCTGCATATGGCTAGCCAGTTTTCCCAACACCATTTATTAAATAGGGAATCCTTTCACCATTTCTTGTTTTTGTCAGGTTTGTCAAAGATCAGATGGTTGTAGATGTGTGGTGTTATTTCTGAGGCCTCCATTCTGTTCCATTGGTCTATATATCTGTTTTGGTACCAGTACCATGCTGTTTTGGTTACTGTAGCCTTACAGTATAGTTTGAAGTCAGGTAGCGTGATGCCTGCAGCTTTGTTCTTCTTGCTTAGGATTGTTTTGGCTATACAGGCTCTTTTTTGGTTCCATATGAAATTTAAAGTGCTTTTTTTCTAATTCTGTGAAGAAAGTCAATGGTAGCCTAATGGGGATAGCATTAAATCTGTAAATTACTTTGGGCAGTATGGCCATTTTCATGATATTGATTCTTCCTATCCATGAGAATGGAATGTTTTTCCATTTTTTTGTGTTCTCTCTTATTTTCTTGAGCAGTGGTTTGTAGTTCTTCTTGAAGAGGTCCTTCACATCCCTTGTAAGTTGGATTCCTAGGTATTTTATTCTCTTAGTAGTAATTGTGAATGGAAGTTCAATCATGTTTTGGCTCTCTGTTTGTCTATTATTGGTGTATAGGAATGCTTGTGAGTTTTGTACATTGATTTTGTATCCTGAGGCTTTGCTGAAGTTGCTTATCAGCTTAAGGAGATTTTGGGCTGAGATGATGGGGTTTTCTAAATATGCAATCATGTCATCAGCAAACAGAGACAATTTGCCTTCCTCTCTTCCTGTTTGAATACCCTTTATTTCTTTCTCTTGCCTGATTGCCCTGGACAGAACTTCCAATGCTATGTTGAATAGGAGTGGTGAGAGAGGGCATCCTTGTCTTGTGCCAGTTTTCAAAGGGAATGCTTCCAGCTTTTGCCCATTCAGTATGATACTGGCTGTGGGTTTGTCATAAATAGCTCTTATTATTTTGAGATTTGTTCCATCAATACCTAGTTTATTAAGAGTTTTTAGAATGAAGGGGTATTGAATTTTATCAAAGGCCTTTTCTGCATCTATTGAGATAATCATGTGGTTTTGTCATTGGTTCTGTTTATGTGATGGATTATGTTTATTGATTTGCAAATGTTGAACCAGTCTTACATCCCAGGGATGATAAGCTGACTTGACTGTGGTAGGTGAGCTTTTTGATGTGCTGATAGATTTGGTTTGCCAGCCATTTAATTGAAAATTTTCACATCGCTATTCATCAGCAATATTGGCCTGAAATTTTCTCTTTTTTTGTGTGTTTCTGTACCAGGTTTTGGTATCAAGGTGATCATGGCCTCATAAAGTGAGTTAGGGAGGAGTTCCTCTTTTTCTATTGTTTGGAATAGTTTCAGAAGGAATGGTACCAGCTCCTCTTTGTGCCTCTGGTAGAATTCAGCTGTGAATCCATCTGGTCCTGGGCTTTTTTTTGATTGGTAGGCTATTAATTACTGCCTCAATTTCAAAACTTATTATTTGTCTATTCAGGGGTTTGACGTCTTCCTGGTTTAGTCTTGGGAGGGTGTATGTGTCCAGGATTTACTCATTTCTTCTAGAGTTTCTAAGTTATTTGCGTAGAGGTGTTTATAGTATTCTTTGATGGTAGTTTGTATTTCTGTGGGATCAGTGGTGATATCCCTTTTATCATTTTTTATTGTGTCTATTTGATTCTTCTCTCTTTTCTTTTTTATGAGTCTGCCTAGCGGTCTATCTATTTTGTTAATCTTTTTAAAAAAAAACACCTCCTGGATTCACTGATTTTTTGAAGGGTTTTTCATGTCTCTATCTCCTTCTATTCTGCTCTGATCTTGGTTATTTCACGTCTTCTGCTAGCTTTTGAGTTTGTTTGCTCTTGCTTCTCTAATTCTTTTAATTGTGATGTTAGGGTGTTGATTTTAGATCTTTCCCGCTTTCTCCTGTAGACATTGAGTGCTATAAATTTCTCTCTAAACGCTGCTTTAGCCCTGTCCCAGAGATTCTGGTACATTGTGTCTTTGTTCTCACTGGTTTCAAGGAACTTATTTATTTCTGCCTTAATTTTGTTATTTACCCAGTAGTCATTCAGGAGCAGATTGTTCAGTTTCCATGTAGTTGTGCGGTTTTGAGTGAGTTTTTAAATCCTGGGTTCTAATTTGATTGCACTGTGGTCTGAGAGACTGTTTGTCATGATTTCTGTTCTTTTGCATTTGCTGAGGAGAGTTTTGCTTCCAATTATGTGGTCGATTTTAGAATAAGTGCAAGGTGGTGCTGAGAAAAATGTATATTCTGTTGATTTGGGGCAGAGAGTTCTGTAGATGTTTATTAGGTCTGCTTGGTCCAGAGCTGAGTTCAAGTCTTGAATATCCTTGTTAATTTTCTGTCTCATTGATCTGTCTAATATTGACAGTGGGATGTTAAGTTCTCCAACTATTATTGTGTGGGAGTCTAAGTCTCTTTATAGGTCTCTAAGAACTTGCTTTATGAATCTGGGTGCTCCTGTGTTGGGTGCATGTATATTTAGGATAGTTAGCTCTTCTTGTTGCATTGATCCCTTTACCATTATGTAATGCTGTTCTTTGTCTTTTTTGATCTTTGTTGGTTTAAAGTCTGTTTTACCAGAGACTAGGATTGTAACCCCTGTTTTTTTTTTTTTTTTTTTCTTCCTTTCCATTTGCTTGGTAAATATTCCTCCATCCCTTTATTTTGAGCCTATGTGTATCTTTGCACGTGAGATGGGTCTCCTGAATACAGCACACTGATGGGTCTTGACTCTTTCCAATTTGCCAATCTGTGACTTTTAATTGGGGCATTTAACCCATTTACATTTAAGGTTAATATTGTTATGTGTGAATTTGATCCTGTCATTATGATGCTAGCTGGTTATTTTTCCCATTAGTTGTTGCAGTTTCTTCAAAATGTTGATGGTTTTTACAATTTGATATGTTTTCGCAGTGGCTGGTGCCAGTTTTTCCTTTCCATATTTAGTGCTTCCTTCAGGAGCTCTTGTAAGGCAGGCATGGTGGTGACAAAATCTCTCAGCATTTGCTTGTCTGTAGAGGATTTTATTTCTCCTTTGCTTAGGAAGCTTAGTTTAACTGGATATGACATTCTGAGTTGAAAATACTTTTCTTTAAGAATGTTGAATATTGGCCTCCACTCTCTTCTGGCTTGTAGGATTTCTGCAGAGAGATCCACCGTTAGTCTGCTGGGCTCCCTTTGTGGGTAACCCAACCTTTCTCTCTGGCTGCCCTTAACATTTTTTCCTTCATTTCAAGCTCGGTGAATCTGATGATTAGGTGTCTTGGGGTTGCTCTTGTCGAGGTGTATCTTTGTGGTGTTCTCTGTATTTCCTGAATTTGAATGTCGGTCTGTCTTGCTAGGTTGAGAACTCTCCTGGATAATATCCTGAAGAGTGTTTTCTAGCTTGGTTCCATTCTCCCCTTCACTTTCAGGTACACCAATCAAATGTAGGTTTGGTCTTTTCACATAGTCCCATATTTCTGGAAGGCTTTGTTTGTTCCTTTATATTCTTATTTCTCTAATCTTGTCTTCATGCTTTATTTTATTAAGTTGATCTTCAGTCTCTGATATCCTTTCTTCCGTTTGATTGATTGGCTGTTGATACTTGTGCCTGCTTCACAGAGTTCCCATGCTGTGTTTTTCAGCTCCATCAAGTCATTTATGTTCTTCTCTAAACTGGTTATTCTAGTTAGCACTTCCTCTAACCTTTTTTTAAGGTTCTTAGCTTCCTTTCTTTGGGTTAGAACAGGCTCCTTTAGCTCAGAGGAGTTAGTTGTTACCCACCTTCTGAAGTCTACTTCTGTCAATTCATCAAACTCATTCTCCATCTAGTTTTGTTCCTTGCTGGAGAGAAGTTGTGATCCTTTGGAGGAAAAGAGGCATTCTGGTTTTTGGAATTTTCAGACTTTTTGTGCTGGTTTTTCCTCATTTTTGTGTATTTATCTACCTTTTGTTTTTGATGTTGGTGATCTTCGGATGGGGTTTCTATGTGGATGTCCTTTTTGTTGATGTTGATGCTATTCCTTTCTGTTTGTTAGTTTTCCTACTAATAGTCAGGTCCCTCTGCTGTAAGTCTGCCGGAGTTTGCTGGAGGTCCATTCTAGACCCTGTTTGCCTGGATATCACCAGTGGAGGCTGCAGAATAGCAAAGATTGCTGCCTGCTCCTTCCTCTGGAAACTTTGTCCCAGAGGGGCACCCATCAGATGCCAGCCAGAGCTCTCCTGTATGAGGTATCTGTCAACCCCTGCTGGGAGGTGTCTCCCAGTCAGGAGGCATGGGGGTCAGGGACCCACTTGAGGAGGCAGTCTGTCCCTTAGTAGAGCTCAAATACTGTGCTGGGAGATCTGCTGCTCTCTTCAGAGCCAGCAGGCAGGAATGTTTAAGTCTGCTGAAACTGTGCCCACAGCCACCCCTTCCTCTAGATGCTCTGTCCCAGGGAGACCGGAGTTTTATCTATAAGCCCCTGACTGGGGCTGCTGCCTTTCTTTCAGAGATGCCCTGCCCAGAGAGGAGCAATCTAGAGAGGCAGTCTGGCTACAGTGGCTTTCCCGAGCTGTGGCAGGCTCTGCGCAGTTCAAACTTCCCAGCAGCTTTTTTAACACTGTGAGAAGAAAACTGCCTACTCAAGACTCAGTAATGGCAGACGCCCCTCCCCCCACCAAGCTCCAGTGTCCCAGGTTGACTTCAGACTGCTGTGCTGGCGGTGAGAATTTCAAGCCTGTGGATCTTAGCTTGCTGGGCTCCATTGGGGTGGGATCCACTGGGCTAGACCACTTGGCTCCCTGGCTTCAGCCTCCTTTCCAAGGGAGTGAACACTTCTGTCTTGTTGGCATTCTAGGCCCCACTGGGGTATGAGTGGCACATGAAAAAAAACTGCAACTAGCTTGGTGTCTGCCCAAATGGCTGCCCAGTTTTGTGCTTGAAACCCAGGGCCCTGGTGGCATAGGGACCCGAGAGAATCTCCTGGTCTGCGGGTTGCAAAGACTGTGGGAAAAGCATAGTATCTGGGCTGGAGTGCATCATTCCTCATGGCACAGTCCCTCATGGCTTCCTTTGGCTAGGGGAGGGAATTCCCCCACCCATTGTGCTTCCCGGGTGAGGCAATGCCCCACCTGCTTTGCCTTGCCCTCCCTGGGCTGCACCCACTGTCTAACCAGTCCCAATGAGATGAGCTAGGTACCTCAGTTGGAAATGTAGAAATCACCCACCTGCGTTGATCTAGCTGGGAGCTGCAGACGGGAGCTGTTCCTATTCAGCCATCTTGCCAGCCCGTACTAATCTTCTATTAATTGTTGAATATCATGTGCCATTCATGGATTGCACCCTGGTTTTCTTGGATGCATATGGAGAACTTCTTCACTTTGAAGTGAGTTTGGATTCAGAAGGTTATTTTTTGTGTGGTTTTCTTTCAGGCAATTCCATTGTGTGTGACAATGATACAAAGCAGGCAGAAAATTGACTTAAGGCTTTAGGATGGGGTCAAGCTATGGAAACAGATTCTTTTTTGGTTAATGCTGTAGGTGTGCCTGATTTCAGTGTTGTCCCAGTGACACAGACGATTGTTATCAACAGAGAAACAGTAAATAAGAGAGAACTAAGGAGTAGTATATGATTAAGAACAAAAAGAGAAACACTCAGTGTCTGTAATAATTAGATGCCAAACCATGTTTAAGCATCTCAACTTTGCATCATAGTTATATTATTTTTGTGTAAAAAACAGTCATTGCAGTGCAGTATACTTTATACTTAATAGTGGCAAAGAAAGCTAATATTTACCGGTGTCTGCAATTTACCAAACACTGTACTGGGAACCTTATTTCCATTATCTTAAGCAATGCAACAATATTTTGAGATATGAATTTATATTAGTGTATGGGACATATAGATCAAGTGCTTAGCACACATGCCCATACACATGTACACACACATCCCCTTGCCACTGATAGAATTTTTTGATTTAAATAACTGAAATGGCAGTGAAATACCCCAATTTTCAGCCTATAAGGCTATTGGGCATTTTGTTTTTGGCATGGCAAAATAATCCCAATATAGCCCATCTTTCCCACCGATCACAGCTATAAACTCTGGACAAAATACAAACAAACAAACAAAAAAACACTATCTGAGGATTTTGAAAAGTAAACCGAAATAGGCAGATTGTTGAAGAGGGTCAAAACTTGGACAACTAACCACGGGTGGTGAGTTTCTCATTTTTTTCTATTCTTTCTTACAGCTGTACCCCAAGAGTTCTCATTATGGAGCAGTGAGGGAATGGTGGCAGTGTGGGCAGATAAAATCTCAGTAGAAACCCAGTCCTGCTGGCTAGAGTAACTAAGACAAGGGGCTCCAGGGGGATGGAGAGTGAAGAGAGAATACCAGAGTGGAGAGAACTGGAGAAAAAGATTCTCAATTCTGTATATGAATGTGCACCAGTCTCAGGCTCATTCTCAAAGAAAAAGAGGAGTAATAGATGCAGCTAGCATAGTACAGGTTTTGACAACCAAACTGAGGTTTGAACCACTGCCCACAGATGGCAGGATAGAACTTGCAGTCTGAGCCTAAACAGTTGATTGCCGTAAAACAAGAACATCAACATTCTCCAGAGGATCATAATAGGATCCAGTGTCTATAAAATGTAAATCCACAATGCCCAGATACCATTCCAAAGTTATATGACACATAAAAAAACCAGAAAAATGTGTTCACATTTTTACCCCAATGGAAAAGATAATCAACATATGACCAGATCAAGGTGACCCAAATGTTGGAATCATCAGACACAGGCTTTAAATTAGCTTTTATAGCTGCACACCTTGGAGTACGGAATCCACCCTTGAAATGTGTGAGAAGATAGAAGCTCTTACCAGAGAAACAGAAAGAGAGCCAAGTGGATATCTTAAAACTGCAAAATAATAAAATGAAAAATTTAGAACTGAAAAATGCAGTGTCTGAAAACTGGATGGGCTGAATAGCAAAATGAAAATATAGAAGAAACACCCCAGTGAACTTAAGAATAGATCAATAGGGGTTATCCAACCTGAAGAACAGAGAAAAAGTATTGAAAAAGAGGAACAGAACCTTAGTGACCTATAGCATAATATCGATAGGTGTCACTGGAATCTCAGAAGGAAAGGATAAAAAGACTGGGATAGACAAATATATGTGAAGAAATAATGGCCAGCATTTTTCTCAAATTTGGCAAAAAACATAATTTACAGATTCAAGAAGCTCAATGAACCCTGAACAGGATAAAATAAAAGAATATGATACCTGATACTCATGGAAATAAAAGCTATAAAAACCAATGATCAATTTTAAAATCCTGAAAGACAGTAGAGAAAAAAAGCACATTACATTCAGAGGACCAGCCATTCAAATGACTGCAGATTTCTTATCAGAAGCCACGGAATGCCAGAAGACAGTCAAACAGCATCTTGAAAGTGCTGCAAGAAGAGAACTCTTAACTTAAAATTCTTCATTCAGTGGGTATGTCTTCCAGGAATGAAAGCAAAATAAAGACATTCTCAGATTAAAAAATTTAAGAGAATATATTGCCAGGAAATCAGCATTATGAGAAATGCTAAAGTAAGTTCTTCAAGCTGATAGGAAATGATACCAGAGCAAACCTTGGGTCTTCAGGAATGAAAGAAGAGCAACAGAAATGGTAAATATTTTTTCCTGTACTTAGGTACTACCACTGAAAACAAATTTACATTTCTGGAGGGATTTTCAATATATGTAGATAATATATGTAGATACAATACATATAAAGTTTAATTGAGGAGATAAAAGTTAAGGAGGTAGGCCAGGCGTGGTGGCTTACACCTGTAATCCCAGCACTTTGGGAGGCTAAGGCAGGTGGATCACAAGGTCAAGAGACTGAGACCAACCTGGCCAACAAGGTGAAACCCCGCCTCTACTAAAAATACAAAAATTAGCTGGACATGTTGGTGCACACCTGTAGTCCCAGATACTCGGGAGGCTGAGGCAGGAGAATTGCTTGAACCTGGGAGGCGGAGGTTTCAGTGAAGCCAAGATTGTGCTACTGTACTCCAGCCTGGTGAAAGAGTGAGATTCTGTAAAAAAAAGAAAAAAAGTTGAGGAGATAAAAGTCTTATGGTTGTAAGACTTACATAAAATGATAGCATAGGAACTCTATATGGAATATGATATATGATATATATACCTGGGGTGTGTGTGTGTATACACACACCTGACCCTCATAATATTATATTGTATCATATATATGTTATATAGGCCGGGCACAGTGGCTCACGCCTGTAATCCCAGCACTTTGGAAGTCCAAGGCGGGCAGATAACCTGAGGTCAGGAGTTTGAGACCAGCCTGGTCAACATGGCAAAACCCCATCTCTACTAAAAATACAAAAATTAGCCAGGTGTAGTAGCAGATGCCTGTAATCCCAGCTACTCGGGAGGCTGAGGCAGGAGAATCACTTGAACCTGGGAGGCGGAGGTTGCAGTGAGCGGGGTTTGCACCATTGCACTTCAGCCTGGGATAGAGTGAGAGTCTGTCTGAAAACAAACAAACAAACAAACAAAAAAACAGAACATATATATAGATCATATATACCAGGTATATAAATAGAAAACTCCAAAAAAAAAAAAAAAAAGAGATATAGTGAAAAAAATGAAGATAAAATAGAATACTAAAAAATACTCAAAGAATTCAAAAGAAGCAAAAGATAAAATGAAATAAAAAAGGAATGGAGGTAAGAGAACAACAACAACAAAAGCAGGAGACAAATAGAAACCAAAAAAAAAAAAAATAGAAGCGCTAAATTCAATTATAGCAATAATTACATTAAATGTTAATGATCTTAATACTCCATTAGAAGGCAAAGATTGACAGAGTGCATAAAAATCAAGACCCTATTATATGCTGCCCCTAAGAAATACACTTTAAATATAAATATACAAAAAAGGTTGAAAGTAAACAAATGTAAAATGTATATACCATACAAATAGTAAGAATGAGAAGATTGGATTGGCTATTTTAATATCAGATAAAACAGACTTCAATACAAAGACTATTTCTAGAGACAAAGGGGGGGATTTTATAATGATTGAAGGGTCATTTTGTCAAGCAGACACTTCATTCATGTGTGTACACACACCTACTAAGAGAGACTTAAAATACTGCAGTAAAGATTAACCAAATTACAGGGAGAAATAGAAATTCTACAATTGTGACAGAAGATTTTGATATTCTTTCTCAGTATTTGATAGAACAGCTAGACAAAGGTATAGATAGTTTTAACAATGTTGTAAACCTCCTTGATTTAATTGATATTTATAGAACATTATATCTGACAACTACAGAATACCTATTTCTTTCAAATGCACATAACATTCACCAAGATGAACAACAATGGCCAAAAAAAAAAAAAAAAGATGGTAAGATACAAAACAGATTTCAAAATGTAAAGAAGCAAAATCATAGAAAGTATATTTCTGACCACAACAGAATTAAATTAGGAATCAATAACAAGGTACCTAGGAAAACGTCAAGTGTTATGCATTGAATAGCATACTTCAAATATTTCATAGGT
Source organism: Trachypithecus francoisi (assembly GCF_009764315.1). Taxonomy (NCBI): domain Eukaryota; kingdom Metazoa; phylum Chordata; class Mammalia; order Primates; family Cercopithecidae; genus Trachypithecus; species Trachypithecus francoisi. The sequence goes on along the minus strand of NW_022681463.1, from coordinate 66,919,123 downwards.
CAAAGAAAAAAATGACAAGAGAAATTAGAAAATATTTTATCTGAATGATAATGCAAATATACAAAGTTTGTGAAAAGAGCTAAAGCAGTACTTAGAGTGAAAACTATGGCTTTAAATGCTTATGTTAGAAAAGGAGAAAGATTTAAAATCAGCAACCTAAGGTCCTACCTTAAGAAATTAAAAGAAGAAGAGCAAAGTAACCCTTAAGTAGTAGAAGGAAGTCAATAATAAAGATAGGAGCAGAAATAAAAAAGAAAACAGATAAGTGAAAGAGAAAAATCAAGAACACCAAAAGCTAAGTTTTTGAAAAGATGAACCCCAAACCTCTAGCTAGATTGGCCAAGGAAAAGAGAGAAAACAAATTACCAATATCAGCAATAAAAAGGGGTGCTAACCACAGATTATATAGACAATAACAAGATAATAAGAAAATGCTATGTTATCAAATTCTACCACTTAAATAAAATGGACAGATTTCTTGAAAAATGTAGCTTACCAAAACTGATGCAAGGTGAAATAAAAAATGTAAATGATGCTATATTTTTTGAGAATGTAATTATTTTACCTTTTATTTAATACTTTGTGTATTGTTTGAATATTTCATTTTTTCAACCAATTGTGAATGTATTTGACAGTTAAAATGAAACAATTTTAATTTTTTATATTGTATTTTCTTTTTTTAAAACTTGTATATTAGGTTCGGGGTACATGTGGAGGATTGTTATGTAGGTAAATTGCGTGTCATGGGGGTTTGGTGTACAGCTTGATTCATCATCGAGGTGATAAGCGTAGTATCTGATAGGTAGTTTTTGATTCTCACCTTCCTCCTACTCTCTACTCTCAAGTAGGCCCTGGTGTCTATTGTTCCTTTCTTTGTGTTCATATAAACTCAACGTTCAGCCCCCACGTATAAGTGAGAACATGTTATATTTGGTTTTCTGTTCCTGTGTTAGTTTGCTTGGGATAATGGCCTCCAGCTTCATCCATGTTGCTGCCCATGACATGATCGCATTCTTGTTTTATGGGTGCATAGTATTCCATCGTGTATATGTACCATATTTTCTTTATCCAGTCTACCATTAATGAGCACTTAGATTGATTCCATGTCTTGCTATTGTGACTAGTGCTGTAGTGAACATACATGTGCATGTGTCTTTATGGTAGAACAATTTATACTTCTTTGGGTATATACTCAGTGATGGGATTGCTGGGTTAAATGGTAATTCTGCTTTGAATTATTTGGGAAATGGTCAAGCTGCTTTCCACAGTGGCTGAATTAATTTACATTCCCATCAGCAGTGTAAAAGCAGTGTACAACCTTATACTAGTGTATAAGGTTGCAGTGTGTAATCTCTGTAATCTTGCCAGCATCTGTTATTGCTTGACTTTTCAGTGATAGCCATTCTGGCTGGTGTGAGATGTTATCTCATTGTGGTTTTGATTTGCATTTCTCTAATGATTCGTGATGTTGAAAATTTGTTCTTATGCTTGCTGGCTGTTTGTATGTCTTCTTTTGAAAAGTATTGGTTCATGTCCTTTGCCTACTTTTTAATGGCATTGTTTTTTGCTTATTAATTTAAGTTGCTTATAGATTCTAGATATTAGACCTTTGTTGGATGCATAGTTTACAGGTATTTTCTCCCATTCTGTTGTCTGTTTACTTTGCTGATAGTTTCTTTTGCTGTGCAGAAGCTGTTTAGTTTAATTGGGTCTCATTTGTCAATTTTTTTTGTTGTAATTGCTTTTGGCATCTTCGTCATGAAATTTTTGCCAGGCCTTATGTCCAGAATGGTATTTACTAAGTTATCTTCCAGGGCTTTTATGGTTTTACATTTAAGTCTGTAAGCCATTTCGAGTTGATATTTGTATATGGTGTAAGGAAGGGGTCCAGTTTCAATCTTCTCCATATGGCTAGTCAATTATCCCAGCACCACTTATAGAATAGGGAGTCCTTTCCCCATTGCTTGTTTTTTGACTACTTTCTCAAAGATCAGACGGTTGTACGTGTGCGATTTTATTTCTGGGCTTGCTATTCTGTTCCATTGGTCTATGTGTCTGTTTTTATGCCAGGACCCTGTTGTTTTGGTTACTGTATCCTTGTTGTATACTTTGAAGTGGGGGTAATGTGATGCATCCAGCTTTGCTCTTTTTACTTAGGATTGCCTTGGCTATTTGGACTCCTTTTTGATTCCATATGTATTTTAAAATAGTTTTTTTCTAATTCTATGAAGAATGGCATTGGTAGTTTGATAGGAATAGCATTGAATCTATAAATTGCTTTGGGTAATATGGCCATTTTAGCAATATTGATTCTTCCCGTTCATGAGCATGAAATGTTTTTCCATTTGTTTGTGTTATCTCTGATTTCTTTCAGTAGTGCCTTATAATTCTTGTTGTAGAGGTCTCTCACCTCTGTATTCCTAGACATTTTATTCTTTTCGTGGCTATTGTAAATGGGTTGCATTTTTGATTTGGCTCTCAGCCTGGGTATTGTTGGTGTATAGGAATGTTTCTAATTTTTGTACATTGATTTTGTATCCTGAAACTCTGCTGAAGTTGTTTATCAGATCTAAGAGCTTTGGATGAAGACTATGGGGTTTTCTAGGTATAGAATCATATTGTCTGGAAACAGGGATAGTTTAATTTCCTTTCTTCCTATTTGGATGCCTTTTATTTCTTTCTCTTGCCTGATTATCCTGGCTAGGACTTCCAGTACTATGTTGAATAGGAGTGGTGAGAGAGGGCATCCTTGTCTTGTTCCAGTTCTCAAGGGGAATGTTTCTGGCTTTTATCCGTTCAATATGATGTTGATTGTGGGTTTTTCGTCAATGGCTTTTTTTTTTTTTTTTTTGAGACTGAGTTTCACTCTTGTTGCCTAGGCTAGAGTGCAATGGCGCGATCTCGGCTCACTTCAACCTCTGCCCCCCAAGTTCAAGTGATTCTCCTGCCTCAGCCTCCCAAGTAGCTGGGATTACAGGTGCCCACCACGCCCAGCTAATTTTTTGTATTTTTAGTAGAGACGGGGATTTTATCATGTTGGCCAGGCTGGTCTTGAACTCCTGGCCTCAAGTGATCTACCTGCCTCGGCCTCCCAAAGTGCTGGGATTACAAGCATGAGCCACCGTGCCCGGCCGGCTGTTACTATTTTGAGGCATGTTCCTTCAATGCCTATTTTGTTGAGGGTTTCTTTTTAATATGAAGCGATGTTGAATTTTATTGAAAGCCCTTTCTCCATCTGTTGAGATAATCACATGGTTTTTGTTTTTAGTTCTGTTGATGTGATGAATCACAATTATTGATCTATGTATGTTGAACCAAGCCTGCATCCCAAGGATAAAGCCTACTTGATCATGGATTAACTTTTTGATGTACTGCTGGATTCAGTTTGCTAATATTTTGTGGAAGATTTTTACATCAATGTTCATCAAGGATATTGGCCTGAAGTTTTCTTTTTTTGTTGTGTCTCTGCCAGGTTTCAGTATCAGGATGATGTTGGCATTGTAGAATGAGTTAGGGAGGAGTCCCTCCTCTTCAATTTTTCAGAATAGTTTCAGTAGGAACAGTGCTATTTAGACTTTGGGCGTTATTTAATTTTTTTCTTTTTCATTTTTCTCTCTTTTTAAAAAAATAATTTTAACTTTTATTTTGGATTCAGGGGTACATGTGCAGATTTGTTACCTGGGTATATTGCATGGTATATCCAGATTTGGGGTATGCTTGATCCCATCACACAGGTACTGAGCACAGTACCTAATAATTAGTTTTTCAGCCCTTGCCCTTCTCTCTCCTTCCTCCCTCTGCTAATCCCCAGTGTCTGTTGTTGCCATCTTTATGTCCATGAGTACCCACTGTTTAGCTCCCACTTATAAGTGAGAACATGCAGTATTTGGTTTTCTGTTCCTGCATTAATTTGCTTAGAATAATGGCCTCCAGCTTCATCCACATTGCTGCAAAGGACATGATTTCATTCTTTTTTATGGCTGTATAGGACTCCATGCTGTATATGTACCACATTTTCTTTATCCAATCCACTCTTGGTGGGTACCCAGGTTGATTCCATGTCTTTGCTATTGTGAACAGTGTTGCAATGAACATGCAAGTGCACATATCTTTATGGTAGAATGATTTATTTTATTTTGGATATAGATCCAGTAATGGGATTGCTGGGTCGAATGGTAAGGCTGTTTAAAGTTCTTTGAGAAATCTCCAGGCTGCTTTTCACAGTGGTTGAACTAATTTACATTCCCACCAACAGTATATAAGCATTCCCTTTTCTCTGCATCCTCACCAATATCTGTTGTTATTTGAGTTTTTAATAATAGGTATTCTGACTGGTGTGAGATGATATCTCATTATGGTTTTGATTTATGACCTTGGGTAGTCAAAGGTTTCTTAGGTAGAACACAAAATTCATTAATTGTAAGGAAAAAAAATCGATTACTTAGACTTACTGGAATTAAAACGTTAGTTCTTTGAAAGACACCGTAAAGAGAACAGAAATGCAAACCACACACTGCGAGAAAATATTTTTAGTGCGTGTATTAGACAAAGACTTGTATTAAAAATATACAAAGAACTCTTACAACTCCAATAAGAAAATGGTTAGGGCCGGGCACGGTGGCTCAAGCCTGTAATCCCAGCACTTTGGGAGGCCGAGACGGGCGGATCACGAGGTCAGGAGATCAAGACCATCCTGGCTAACACAGTGAAACCCCATCTCTACTAAAAATACAAAAATTAGCCGGGCGAAGTGGCGGGCGCCTGTGGTCCCAGCTACTCGGGAGGCTGAGGCAGGAGAATGGCGTGAACCTGGGAGGCGGAGGTTGCAGTGAGCTGAGATCCGGCCACCGCACTCCAGCCCAGGCGACAAAGCAAGACTCTGTCTCAAAAAAAAAGAAAATGGTTAAGAGGTTTAAACAGATACTTCACAAAAAAACGGTATATGAACGGTCCATCAACACTCTTAAAGATGGTTCAACATCACCCCTTAGAATAGCAAAAATCAAAAAGACTCAATGCTGACAAAGCAAAGCTCTGGAGCAACTGGAACTCCCACAATTTGCTGATGGGACTTTAAGATGGTGCAACCATTTTTGTTGTACCATTTGGAAAACAGCTTGGCAGTTTCTGAAAATGTTAAACATATGCCTATAGCATGACCCAGCCATTCCACTCCTGGGCATTTACCCAAAAGAAAGCATATGTTCCTACAAAACCTGTACATGAATGTTCACAGCAGCTTTATTTTTAACAGCTCCAAATTGAAAACAACTCAAAGGTCCTTCAACAGGTGACTGTATAAATAAATAGTGATTTACACAATGGAATACTACTCATCAATACAAAGGAATGAACTATGGATGCACATAACAACATGGATGAATCTCAAAATCATTTTGGTGAATAAAAGAAGCCAGGCACAAAAGGATACATATTGTTTGATTCTATTTATATAAAATTCTGGAAAACGCAAACTAATCTACAGCAACAGAATGTTGATCAACGTTTGCCTGGAAATGAGGGTAAATGGAAGGGTGGATTACAAATGGACATGAAAACACTTTTGGGGTGATGAAATATTTGTGGTGATGGTTTGTGGTGGTGTGGAAATATCACAGTGATGGTTTCTCAATTATATATACTTGCCCAAGCTAATTAAATTATACACTTTAAACACATGTAGACTGCCTTATTTCAATTGTACCTCAACAAAGTTTATAAAAAGCTTTTGCATGGGATATTGAAGCGAGAGATAAGCAGAAATATATTGCTATTCTAGATCCTTTATTCTTTGAATACTTGAATTTTAATTCCTTTTATATTTTCCATGTAAAGTTTAAGCTCTTTAAAACATCCATGTGCAGAAGTTGAGAGAGGGAAGAAGTCTAGGCCAAAGATGTAGCACTGGAAGTCAAGAAGCAAATAGTCTTTATAATCTCAGGAGTAACATATTTAACTAAGGATAGTATAGGAAAAGGAAAGTTTAGGACTTAGCTCTGAGGAACACAAACAATTCAAGGTGGGAAAACGTGGTAAAGCCAGTAAAGGAAGCTGAGGAGGAACAGCTAATGGGGTTGAAGGAAACCCAGGACAATGTATGATCAGAGAAGCCAACAGAGAAACATGCTTCAAAAAGGAATGAAGGTTAACTATGCCCAGCCCCACCAAAAGCTGAGTAAGTTGAGGGTATAATTAGTGCCCTAGAACTATGGGAGTTTGAATTTACAAACAGAAAGAGAAAAGAAGTAGAACTTTGCAAGTATGCAAGTTGTTACTTGCTAGCGTATAACACATTTTGCTTAACTTATTCTTGAGTTAATAGGTTTTTTTATTTCAAGGAGTACAAAATTAGAAATAATTAAAATAAAAATAAAAAGTAGGTTCAAAATACATAAAAGCCTAGTTACTATAGACCATTTTGATGTTTCATTGGGTATGGAGGTTATTAAATTACATTAGTAACTTTTAACTCTTTGATAGTCACCATCTTTACTGCTCTTAAAATTTTAATTGTAAACCATTATTTATCTTATCACTGTAATTTTTACTGGCATAACCTAAGAATTTCTGAGATTTTCAACCAACCCATATGATAAAGGAGTGAAACATCTTTTTATCACCAAGATGGGATAACAATGGTAAACTCTTGCAACAATCAAGTTAAATGAATTGGTTATAGACAGTTTTTAGTGTTGGATTTTCACCTGAAGCATTTGCCATAAGTCTTCCATGGGAAATATTTTAATTTAATTTTGAAATTAAAACAGTGGTGTAGTTTCATTTTGATTTGTATAGAAAAGGGCTTAGATAGTAATGCAGTATAAACAACCTTGACAGAAATCCTGATTTATCGGTTCTTGAGGGATTCAGCAAAGGCTTTAGGGCATGAAAGGCATAAAGAAAACTTGGCAGGAACCAGAGCTGAGGAAGGCAAGATAATAGCCAGCTAGCAGGGTGTTTTTTCCCTGTTCTCTGACAGAAGGAGGACAGCCATGTGAGGAAGATAATCACGGCAGCAAAAGTTGCCAAAGAAAGTTGCTAAAGCTAAAATCATCAAGGAATTTGAGGCAATGACAGTTCATCATCTAGAGAGATGGACTCCAACTGGATGAATATGCAAAGCTCTGCTTTCTGAGAAGCAGGATACATCTGCTGAGAGACAGCTGGGAGTGAACTAAGCTTCATTCTGCAATCTTTTTGCTGACATTTGCCGTAATATTTTCAGTGATGTGTAAGAAATGCAATTCTGTAATTATATGGTCTCACGGCTGTGTTCTCCATCCAAAGCATGATAGTTCCTGGACCCCCACCCTAAGAGTTTAACACCTCCTGAGTGTATAGGCCCATTTTGACCCTAATGGAGAGAAAACCAGCAGTGCAGACATTCCTAAGGTGCAGCACTGTCCATGATAGGAGCCCACTGAGTAACAAATGCTGGAGGAAGTTAGGGTGAAAGAGACGACCCTGCCAGTAATGGTTTTTAAAGGCTCCATGGAAACGCCTAACCTTTTACCACCTTAAGGCAAAGAGGGACTTTCCTGTCCTTCATATGCAGACTCTGCTTTTCTCTGTGATTTCCTTTTCTCTGTGCAGTTGCCTTCAGTCGAGTTTGACAGAGTGGAAGGGTGGGGAAATAGAGGAAATGGAAGAGAAGAAAGAGTGATTTTCTTCATCCTGCCCTGGATCCGGATCCCTTTTAATATGATCTCCCCTGGACAGTTCTGAGCACTTCAAAGTACATCCACTTCAGGTCACAGTAAGTGGGTGAAGGACTTTAGACCCTGGAGACACAAAGGTAACAGCTCCTCTTTACATTGCCACCATTTGCTTTTTTAGTAGGGAACCTTGGAGCCCCGGGCAGCTACCTTAATGTAGATAAGAGCTGGCAGGGTGAGGAAAAGCACTGGGCTGTGAGTCAGGAGATTTGAGCCCCTGCTTACTAATTGAATGATTCTGGGCCAGTTACTTAAGTCTCTCTGTGTCAGCTTCTCATTTTTAAAATGGGAAAAACAGTACTCACCCTGTCTCTTGAAAGGACCTAAGGATCTGAAGATGATGTACATGCAAGTCCAAGTTGGACCATAAAAGTTTATTAAAAGTTAAGTATAAAGGCTCTTAAGAAGTTACGTTAATTAAGAATATTTTAATTTAAAGATCTGAAATATATTAGTGGACTTTCTTCTTGAAATCCCATGGTGATTCTTGTGTAATATGAAGAAGACAAGTTGATGGGCATCCTCTCTAAGGAGAACTCTGGTTAGTGGAAGGTTAAGGGGTGATATCAAACAGGTAAACCGAGAAAGATTGTTTCAATTGCAGGAACTAGAATGTGTGTAGTGAAGGAAAAACCAGAGACTGAACTTTGGAAGGAGTCCCATGCAGGTTTGTAATCTTCATGTAGGGCAGTGCTTCCCAATGGGTGGGCGTGAACAGATTATAGGCATGAAATATTGGTCTGGATTAGTTGTCCTGATGGAGAGCACAGTTGTAGGTGGCCACTCCAAATCTCTGCCTTCACACATTGATAGGTCTGTTCCTGTGTTATTGCTATTGATATGTCCGTGGAGTGACATCTATGTTATCTTCAGGAGCACTGTACTAATGACTTGTGTGCACTCTGCCCATTAGAATTTCATTATTATTTTGAAATTCTTAACATGAAAAAATTTGGTTTTGCAACACATGTATATTATCAGCTAATATTTTAATTTAAAAGAAGAGCTTAGATTCTTTAAACAGCTTTAATAGTTATGAATTTTTGAATGATTATAAGATGTTTAAACAATTTTAATCACTTGCTTGTGCAAATTTTTGCTTGGTGTTACTAAGAATTTTAAAGACAGCATGATTTTAAGAAGCCTAGGTGGAAAAGCACATGTAGCCATTTTATGCATAAAACCTCATAGGAAAAAGTTAGATTCAAAGGCGTAAACTGAAATTTTTAAAGAAAAATTTGAAAAGATCTTATTTGGAAGTTTAAAATAATTCGATACTTAATAGCTTCTCTAATACTTTCAGTTTTTCAATCATAAATATATAAGAAAGTCATAGTGGTTTCACCCAGCTCTCTTCCAATTTACTCCATTGTGTTGTGCAAGTATTATCATTACCTCTGGCAGAAAGGTAATGATAGGCCATGACATGACACCATTGGAGAGCAGTAATCTAAAGAATAGCCCATTGCTTGGTTATTGGCTACCTAATTGTTATTGAGTTTCCTGTGAGCTGGTAGTACCTTGCTTCATCAGCTTAACCCACTGCCAAAAGTTCTTTATGCTTCTTCTTTGTATTATGAACACATTTTCCTCTAAAGCTCTTAAGTACTTGTAAATCAAGGCTGGCATTAGGGTGTTTGGATACAGAGATTATGGATAGTAAATGTGAATTTCTTAATTCACTGCAATCCCAACTCTACCCCTGAGAAAACAGCCCAAGCCACATGGTATTTAGAGGTAAAAGTTCTCTCTTGATCAAAGACAGGTTTCTTTCATGAGCTGGTTTCTTAGAGCCTTCTCTTGATTTTATAGGAAAAGGGGGGTTGCTGCCCCCATCCAGTACTCAGGCTCTCCTGAAAGTGCTGGCTGTGGGCTGGTAGATATCCACTTTCCAGAGCCTATTGGGATGCGGAGTTCTTGCAGCAAGGAAACCCTCCTGCTGTCCTGGGGCTAGGGAAGATGTCTGGTGGGAATTCTAGGTATCTTTCTGCCAGTAGTAAATTACTTCATGTTTGACTTCAAGTTCTTAGGTTCAATTTTTTAAGTATTAAAATTGGTGAGAGTAAATGTAGTAACTTACTGTTTTCTTACAAACAATAAACACTCAACTCTGGATGACACAGTTGGGGCTTTTTATAATGACTTTGGCAATTTGTGGCAGCATGGTGTAGTGAGAATAGCATAGCTTTTAGAATCAGACAGGCCTACGTTCAAATTTGAACTCTGTCACTTACTAGGTGGGCTTAACCTCTCTGAGTCTCAGTTTCTTTACCTGTGTAATGCAAACAATACCCTAACTCCTGGGATTGGAACAAGAATTAAAATGGGAGAATATGTGGCAAGCACCCAGTTTAATGCTTGGCACATAGTATGCAGTCAACGGCAGGTATTATTGTTACTGCTCTTATTATTAGCCCGTAATTACATTCAAAAGGACATATATTCAGATAAACATTCCAGCAGCTTGAGCGGGTGATAGGGCATTTGTAATTTAAGTTGTGTGCTTATTTCAGACTCAAAAATTACTTTATCTCAGAAGTAAGTCAGAGCTCCTTTCCCTTCTCGCCCTGGACTTGGGGTGGATAAAGGGGTGGGGCTGCTTCACTAACCTTCTGTGGGTTAAAGACTAAATGAAGACTTTCTTTTTTTTTTTGAGACGGAGTCTCGCAGTCGCCCAGGCTGGAGTGCAGTGGCCGGATCTCAGCTCACTGCAAGCTCCGCCTCCCGGGTTTACGCCATTCTCCTGCCTCAGCCTCCCGAGTAGCTGGGACTACAGGCGCCCGCCAACTCGCCCGGCTAGTTTTTTCTATTTTTTAGTAGAGACGGGGTTTCGCCGTGTTAGCCAGGATGGTCTCGATCTCCTGACCTCGCGATCCACCCGTCTCGGCCTCCCAAAGTGCTGGGATTACAGGCTTGAGCCACCGCGCCCGGCCTAAATGAAGACTTTCTAAAAACCAGAATGCCAACAGTGGTTCCCTCTGGTAAGTGGGACTTCAGGTGCTTTTTCCTTGCTTTTTGCTTTTTTGGTATTATTCTGAAGTCTAAAAAGTCAAGCTATTTTCATTTTGTAAATATAAACCAGACCAAAGATGCAGAATGGTAAATTTTTTTATTTCTTCGAAAACTTCCTTCAGCAGCTGAACACATCCCACCCCCACAGCCCATCCAACCCCACACTCCCCAACCAGGTATCCTGCTAAGTCAGTCAACTTGGTCCCTGGCTCCTGCCAAGGGGCATCATGATGCTGGAAAGGTTTTCTTGTTTTCCTCCAGGCAGGAGGGAACATGATCTACAGGCAATCAATGAAAAGCAGCAGCAAAGTAACACGGGTAATGTTCAAAAATGAGACAAAACAAAAAAACCTAAGTGCAAGCTTCAGAATCTGGGAAACCAGCTAGAGAAGAGAGGGAGGGAAGTGGGGGAAGCAGGACAGATAAAAATACAATTGCAACAAGAAGGAAATGGAAAATAAATAAAGGAAATTCCTTTACCCAAACTAAGTCCCTTGAGGGAGATTTGTTAGAATGGATGGTGGTGGGGAGGGGATAAAATTCATGTAGGACTGTACAGTTTGTGGGGGATTCCTCTAAAATCATTTCAAAAAGGACAGCCAAGCAGAATTCATATAGGACTCATTTGGATTTATTACTCTTTCTTGCAGTCTACACTTTCTGAAGTGTGGATTTATGAGTTTTAGATCATTTGTTTCCCGTCCCTCTAAGGTAAATAGCTCAGTGCATTTGGTGCATTTATGATTATGGTGCAGAGGAGTGCAGCTGATGAATTACTTCCTTTCATTTGTCTTTTGACCAGAAAATGTATGGTTTTCTAGTAATTTAACTTTTAATCTGTAACATTTTTCTTCTCAGTTTTGTTGCAGGTGCAGTATAGCTGTTTCTAATCTAGGGAGGTTGGGTGGCACAGAGGTTAGATCTGTGCTATCCAATATGGTAGCCCCTGACTGGCAAGCACTTGAAGTGTGGCTGGTCTGAACAGAGATGTGGTAAAAGAGCTTGATGGATTTTGGAGATTTAGTATGAAAAAAACAAAGTAAACTATCTCATTAATAATTTTTATATTGATTTACATGCTAAAATTATAATATTTTGGTCAAAGTGGGATAAATAAAATGTTATTAAAATTAATTTTATCTGTTTCTTCTTACTTCTTACTTTATAAATGTGGCTACAAGAATACTTAAAATTACATATGTGGCTCGCATTTGTGGCTGGCATTATATTTCTACTGGACAGTGTTGAATTAAGAGCAAGAGCCTGGGAAGTTCAAGTCATTTCCTGCCTTATGAACTTGGATAAATTATGAAAACTCTCTAAGCTTCAATTTTCAACTAGTTAAACAGTAATAATAATATCTACCTAACAGGGTTGTAATGATTAATATGTTATGTTATGATTAATATATAATTATATTTATAATAATATAAGTAACATAAATATGTCATTATTTATGGTATTACTTGAAATAATTCCTGTGATATCTGGCAGATAATATGCACTGGGCAAATGCTCGTTCTCCTCCTTGTGCATTTTACTTACCACTAGTAAATGTGACCACTTTGTTTATAATGAATTGTTTGGGATCAGGATAAAGTAGCCTGTACTTGTGTATTTCTCTTCATCGAAAAGATTAGAGTCCTTGACAAACAGACAGTCACGCAAGGTCTCAGAAGGGAAGACCACCATGTTTAGCTAGATGGAGAATGAGTTTGTGGCTGAACATTATACCTGTGGCATCTCCCATATTTAGCTGCTGTGATTGTTAGACACACTTGGAGGCATTGATTAAAGTTATTAATCTTCTGAAGTGTCTGAGGTTGCCTTTTAAAGCCCCTACATAAGTTTCTGATCAGCTCCAAGGGTTAACAAGTGGAGTATGCCTGGAGATATTATGAAGTAGACAATAAAAAAAACAGGGCCGGCCGGGCACGGTGGCTCAAGTCTGTAATCTCAGCACTTTGGGAGGCCGAGATGGGCGGATCACGAGGTCAGGAGATCGAGACCATCCTGGCTAACACGGTGAAACCCCCTCTCTACTAAAAAATACAAAAACAAAAACTAGCCGGGCGAGGTGGCAGGTGCCTGTAGTCCCAGCTACTCGGGAGGCTGAGGCAGGAGAATGGCGTAAACCCGGGAGGCGGAGCTTGCAGTGAGCTGAGATCACGCCACTGCACTCCAGCCCGGGCGAAAAAAACAGGGCCAAACTCATCACAACTTCTCCTTCTCCTTCTATTCCCTATTAATTTTCAGCCATTAGAGAGTAAAATTATGTGGTTTGGAATTGGTTTGCCTTTTCAAGCCCCAAGGGACTATAACCCTTAATTATAGATTATGTTCAGGTGTCAGGTTATCTTCAGGGATGGCATTCTTTTATGAATGGAACTCCTACCAAGCACCTGTGAAATCCACCCTTTCTGCTCGTCCGGCTTTCTGTACTTTCAAATGTTACAACTAGGAAATGTGAGTTTCTGGTGGCCACAAAAGTGGGGTTTTTTTTGCCCACAAAAGTGAATTCAAGATTTATTTTGGTTTTAAAATTAATATTCACTTTTTAAAGGTATAAATTTGAAAACCTAGTTATTCCTTTAGTTTTTAAACTCAACTTACAGCTTGTCATTTTATTTATGTCAACAAATTTAACAATCGCTCTTAAGATGGCCTTCGAATAATGTTTTAATTTACAAATCCCTATTTATACATAGGCTGATTCTTAATTTCTCTTAAATATTCTAATACTATACATAATTATAGCAAGATTGATGTTTACAATGACAAGTCTACATCAATTATTCAATGAACAATTTAAAGCTGGAATTACAAGACAGATCTATTGCTCTCTTAGGGCAAAACTGCTTAAATCCTATATGCTTACATTCCTTCTAATTCTATTGGGTAAACAACTTTGGAAGTTGCAACAAGAGAGACAAATAAGTGAGATATGTCGAGAATTCAAAGGGGCTATCACTTTAATATCCATTCAAATTGCATGACCCTAAGACTGGAAGCATATGAAAAGAATACAGCAGTTTTTTAAGAGTCTTTAAAATAGAAAAAATATATTTTATGACACAATCTCATGGACTTTAAAAGTATAATAAACAAATGCGATGAACAACTCCATATGAAAAAATTTGATATCGTAGAGAAAACGAACCAATTCTTTGAAACATAAACAATCAAAACTCACAAAAGGGGAAATAGATAAGCTAAATAGTCCTATATCTATTAAGGAAATTGAATCAATAATGAATAACCACTCCCAAAAGACAGCATCAGGACCGATGAATTCTACCAAACTGTGAAGAAAGAAATGGTATCAATTATCCGTAATTTCTTCCACAAAAATAGAAGCATAAGGAATATATCCTAACTCATTCTATGAAACCAGCCTTACCCTAATACCAAAACCAGAAAATGTACAGGAAAGGAAAACTATAGGCTAATATCTCTTATGAACATAGATGCAAAAATCCTCAACAAAATATTAGCAAATTGCGGCCAACAATGTGTAAAAAGTAATAGATTGCTATCATTTGGGATTCATTCCAGGTATCCAAGGCTGGTTCGACATATGAAAATCGTTCAGTGTAATCAATTACATTAACAGGCTAACCAAAGAAGAAAAATCATACAATTGTATCATTTGATGTAGAAAAGTCATTTGACAGAATCTAACACCCCTTCATGATAAAAACTCATCGAACCAGGAATAAAGGGGACTTCCTTAGCTTGATAAAGACCGTCTACAAAAATCTCAAAAGTAACGTACTAAAATGGTGAGAGACTGGATGCTTTCCCCTTAAGACTGGGAACAAGACAAGGATGTCCTCTGTCACCACTCCAATTTAAAATTGTACGGAGGTGGGTGAGGTAGCTCAGGCCTGTAATCCTAGCACTTTGGGAGGCCAAGGCAGGTGGATCACTTGAGGTCAGGAGTCCAAGACCAGCCTGGCTAACATGGTGAAAACCCGTCCCTACCAAAAAATACAAAAATTAGCCAGGAGTGGTGGTGTGCACCTGTAGTTCCAACTACTCAGGAGGCTGAGTGGGAGAATTGCTTGAACCTAGGAGTTGGAGGTTGCAATGAGCTGAGATTGTGTCACTGCACTCTGGCCTGGATGACACAGTGAGACCCTGTCTCAATAAATAAATAAATAAAATTATACTGGAAGTCCTAGTTAGTGCAATAACATGAGATAAGAATTGGGAAGAAATAAAATTGTCTTTATTCATAGATGACGCAATCATCTATGTAGAAAATGTCGAAGAATCAACACAAAAACTCCTGGATCTAAAAAGCAATTATAGCAAGATTGCAAGATATGAGGTTAATAAACATAAATCAGTTGCTTTTCTGTATATCAGTAATAAGCAGTTGGACTTTGAAGTTAAAAAAAAAAAAAAACCCTTTGTAGTAGCATCTGAAAATGGCATACTTAGTTATATATGTAAAAAAACTAAGTATAAGATTTATCTGTGGAAAACCATAAAACACTGATGAAAGAAATCAAAGAAGGTTCAAATAAATGGAGAGATACTCTGTGTTCATGACTGGATTGTTAAAATGTCAGTTCTTCCCAACTTGATCTATAGGTTCAATGCAATCCCAATTAAATTCCATCAAACTATTTTGTGAATATCAACAAATGGACTCTAACATGTATATGGAAACACAAAAGAATTAGAATAGCAAATATACTGCTGAAAAAGAACAAAGTTAGAGAACTCACACTACCCAATTGCCAGGTGTACTGTGAAGCTATAACAATCAAGACATCGTTTTCAAGAAAACACAGATATGGAACAGAATAGAGAACTCAGAAATAGATCCACACAAATATGATCAACTAATCTTTGGCAAAGGAATAAAGGCAATTCGGTGGAGAAATAAGTTTTTGTCATTTCAATAAATTGTGCTGGAACAATGGAAGTCCATATGTAAAAACAGAAAAGACAAGACCTAGATCTTACATTTTTGAATAGTTGGTTTTGAGCTGTGATTTTTAGATTGAAATTTTAATTAGCTTATATTTGGTATAAAATTAAAATTCACCATATTTACAAATTTAATTGATCAGATATATAAGAATTACTTTAAGTACAGAGGAAAATTTGTTGGATAAATACAATTGAAGTACTTAAAAAGTATATCGAATATGTTAAATTTATAAATTTAGTTGTAACACTTGAACATTAGAATCAATATTATCCAAAGAGCTCTTAAAAGTGATTGTTAAAATCTGCTACAATTACCAATAAAATAATACTCGTAAGCTGAACTTAAAAGTTTAAGGAATAATCAGGTTTCTGTATTCTTTTTTAAACGTGTGACAGATGCTCAGAGGATCGGTCAGAATCTTTGATTCATAACACATTCTCATCATTGGTCCATGCCTGGTATTTATTTGGTTGGTAAGTTTAATAAAATTAACTCACTTGCTATTAATTTTTAAAACCAAAGTAAACTCTGAATAGTCTTTTCTCTATTCCAAAACTGTCTGTGAGACCATAAAATCTCACATACTCATAGGATGAAGATGGGATGTGGAAAGGGTCTAAAATGTGTTTTTGTGAATAAAAATGGTTTTTTAGAAATAGTAGCATTTAGCCTAGTTATTAAAGACAGGACATTTGAGTAATTAAAAAAATAGACGAAATGGAAAAACACTCTCCCAGTAACGTTTCTATTGTAAAAAGGCCAAAGGGATGGACATTCAAAATAAAGAATCTTACACTTGGAAGTGAACAGATAACTAAATTTAATGAGATGGTCTGGGACACATAAGAACCCTCAAAATGTTAGCAGAAGGTTATGGTGAGTTAGAATATTGAGGGGTGAGTTTGGGCCATCTAGGTGAAAATGTCAGCTAGACGATCATAGATACAATACTAGCACTCTCGGGGAAATTGGAATTGAGAACACAATATGGGAACCACCAGCTTAGAGGCAAGAGCTGAAGCTCTGAGGATAGTGAAGGCCTCCCTGGGGGAGATGGGGAGAGGGGAATGAAGGCAGAATTAAAGTTGGTTTTCTTTTAAATCCTCTATACTTTACATTATTCCCTGCTTCCTTTTTCTCCTGCTTCCTGGGATGGGATAGGGATATCTCCTCTTGGCTTATAAAATTACCTAGAAACCAGGAGCCACCTTGTAGAGTAGGGGTCCCTAACCCCTGGGCCATGGACCAGTACTGGTCCATGGCCTGTTAGGAACAGGGCCGCACAGCAGGAGGTGAATAGCAGGCGAATGAGTGAAACTTCATTTGTATTTACAACCACTCCCCATCACTCCATTGCCACCTGAGCTCAGCCTCCTGTCAGATCAGTGGTGGCTTTAGATTCTCACAGGAGTGTGAACCTTACGGTGAATGGCGCATGCAAGGGATCTAGATTGTGTGCTTTTAATGAGAATCTAATGCATAATGATCTGTCACTGTCTCCTATCACTCCCAGATGGGACTGTCTAGTTGCAGGAAAACAAGTTCAGGACTCCTACTGATTCTACATGATGAAGAATTGTATAATTATAATTATTTCATTATATATTACAGTGTAATAATAATAATAATATAAATAAAATTGCACCATAAGAGTAATGTGCTTGTATCATCCTGAAACCATTCTCCTCCACCCCGTGTCTGTGAAAAAATTATCCTCCATGAAACCAGTCCCTGGTATCAAAAAGGTTCGGGACCACTGTTGTAGAGGACACAGAGAGGTTCTTTTGAGAACCCCAAAGCTTTTACAAACACACCCAGTAGACAGTACACCTGTATAACTACAGGTATTCAAGGGCAGTTGCTACAAGACCAGTTTTCAGGACCAACTTTTCATCTTTGAGTGAATACACAGTGCAGACTGGTTTTCTTCCATAAGAGAGAAAGAGGAAGAGCAAAAGTGAGAACTTTTGGGACAGGGACGAAAAGTCAAAGGCGGGATGGTCAGGTTCAAGCGTCAGGCCCTCGGAGACTGCTGGCCAGGGGTGCTGCAGAGTCACCGTTTCTGTTGTGTAAACTTTCCTATGCTGACAGATTGCCTGGTGTGATAACTTCACTCTTGTGTGCAAACACTCTTCCTTAACGACACGTAGAGAAAAGCTGGCCAAGACCCAAGAAATGGCTGTAGAAAGGTATTCATTCTCAGGGCATTTCCGAAAACACATTTTCTCTACCTTTTCAGCTTTCAAATTGTATAAATTTTCTCTTGACCTCTGACCAAAAATCTCAAACCAGGCATGTCAGTTTCTTAATTAAAAATGGTGTCTTATTCTGTGAGGCCTGCCATGACAACACACCACAGACTGGGTGGCTTAAACCACAAAAACATATTTTCTCACAGTTCTGGAGCCTGGAAGTCGAAGATCAAGGTGTCTGCAGATTTGGTTTCATCTGAGGCTTCTGTCCTTGGCTTGAAGATGGCTGCCTTCTTGCTGTGTCTTCGCAGGGCCTTTTTCTCTGTACCCGAGTATCCCTGGTATCTTTTCTTTTTGTAAGGACTCCAGTCCTGATGTATCAGGGCCCATCCTTTCGATCTCTTTAACTTTATTTACCTCTTTAAAAGGTCCCATCTGCACGTATAGGACACACTGGGGATTTGAGCTTCAGTATAGGAATTTGTGTGTGTCTGTGAGACGGGGAAATTCAGTCCATAATAAACAGTAAGCTGAGATTTGTCTACTGTGGACTCCTTGTCACACAGTAAGTACTTAGCAAATATTTGTAGAATGAATCAGGCTGTGACTGTGTAACTCATTTATCAATGTGCTGCCATATTTTTTAAAGTCTCGTAAACCTTAGTCAATTAAATAAAATTTTCATTTTGCAAGAGTTGGTAATGATGCCCGAGTAACTTTATAAACGGGCTAAAATCAATATACTTATCTTTAACATGAGCCCTAGAGGGTCAGGTCAAGCTGTAGTGCAAGACCCTAGTATAATTCCTTTCCTTTACCAAAGTGTTATGCTGGAACAACATTGCAGTGAAGGTTTAAAACTAAATATTGAAGATGAGGTGGTTTTGTAAACTTTCTAGATGATGTGTGTTAAGAGGCACAGAAGGCTAGCATCTTGCTCCCTTCTTACAAAGAAAGAAACAGAAGTGGTGAAGTAACTTGCCTAAGGTCTCATGCAGGTGAGTACCAGAACTGTGACTAGAATTCAGTTTTGTCACTCCAGGGTGCGGTTTTTCTTTTCTTTTTCTTTTTTTGATGTTCACTAGCCCATTTAGCTAGAGAATGTGAAGATTCAAGGAGAAAAGTCTTTTCCTTCTGACATTGAAGTACCTAAATTCTCTCTTGAGAAAAATCTATTCAGGTGCATTTGATAAATTGATTACAGATGAAGTCCAATAGTAACATTCTTTATATTTGTGAAATCTGCCATGCTTGTCAGTTTCTAGTTTACAGATTATATAAGCAAATCACTTACATCCAAAATACGATCTGCCAGTACACCAGCACAGCCTCTTGGGAATCTTGAACTACAGGTATACGGAATTGATACTGCAAATCAAGTCATTTGCCCAAATGGAAGGATTTAGGGATAAATTCAGCCAACAGTGACATGCTCAGATCCAAGAATCTGAAATAATCACTATATTGTATAACTAAAAATAAAGCAGTTTGCACAACACTTGGCATTTTCAGTTGATCTAGTCAATACTAGCTAATAATTTTCGTAATTCTTGAGTGAAGTGAGTTTTTTTCTTTATTTTACATGTACAACTGGAATCCTGAAAGGTTAATAAATTATCTTTTACCTAAGTACTATAGTAGGTAAGGTAGTATTGATAGTCTTTTACTGAATCTACAAATATTTTTTTCTTGAACATGACATAATTTCTTTTGTTTAACAGTTTTATTGAGACATAACCAACAAGCAATAAACTGCACATACATAATAGTGTACAATTTGATGTTTTAACATATGTATAATCTTATTAAAACTACCACCACAATCAAGCTAATAAACCCACTTCTCCTGAAAGTTTTCTTGGGTCCTTTTGAAATTCCTCTTTCCTAGGTAACCACTGATCTTTTTTTCTGTCACTATACATTAACTTGCATTTTCTAGGATTTTATATAAATTGAAACATACAGCATGTAATCTTTAAAAAAATTCTCTTTTCTTTCAGTCAGAATGCTTATTTTGAGACTCATCAATGCTGTTGAATATATCAATAGTCCACTCCTTTTTATTGTGGAGTAATATTCCATTGTATGATTATATCACAATTTCTTTATCCATTCACTTGATGATGGGCATTTGGGCTGTTTCCAGTTTTTTGCTATTACAAAAAAAAGATGCAGCTATGAATATTTCTGTACAAGACTGTATATGAACATATTTATTTTCCTCTTAGGTAAAAACCTATGAGTGGGAATGGCTGGAACATATGGTAGGTGCATGTGTAACATTTTAGAAATTGTCAAACTGTTTTCTACAGAGATTGTACCATTTTACATTCACACCAACAGTGTATGAGAGTTCCAATTGCTTCACTTCCTTGCCATCACTGGATGTGGTCAATTTTCTAAATATTAGCCATCCTAATAGGTTTGACTTCATGCCTCATTGTGGTTTTCATTTGCATTTCCTCAAAGACTAATGATGTTGAACATCTTTACATGTGCTTATTTACCAATTGTCTACCTTTGGTGAGGTGTCTATTTGAATGTTTTATTTTTTTAATTGGTTTCATGTTTTCTTCTTATTGAGTTTTAAAATTTGTTCTTTGTGAGATATGTAATTTATAAATATTTTCTCCTAGTTTTTGCTTTTCTTCTTATTCTCTTATCAAAATTAAAAGCTTCTGTTCTCCAAAAGTCTATTGAGTTTCAAATTATCAATTTTTTCCTTTTATGGGTTGTTCATTTGGTGTTATATCTAAGAAATCTTTACCTATCCTAGGATCATAAAGATTCTCTAATAAAAGTTTTATAATTTTAGGTTTTACATTTAGGTCTATGTTTCATTTTCAGTTAGTTTTTACATACAATTTAAAGTATGGGTCAATGTTTATATTTTTGCATGTGGATGTACAATTGTTCCAGCACCATTTATAGAAAAGTTTGTTATTACTTCCCTGACTTACCTTTGTACTTCTAGCAAAAATCAATTGTTTGTATATGTGTGGATCTATTTATGGACCCTCCGTTTTGCTTCAGTGATCTATTTGTCTATCTTTATGCCAATGCCACACTGTTATTGTTAACTGTAGCTCTATAATAAGACTTGAAATCAAGGCATGTAAGCCCTCCAGTGTTGTTCTTTTTTCAAAATTGCTTCAGTATTCCAGGTCTTTTGCACTTCCATATGAATTTTAGAATTAAGTTATCAATTTTTACAGAAAAATTTACTTTTGACTACTGAAAAATTGAGTTTTGATTGAGATTGTGTCAAATCTTTATAGATCAGTTTGGAGAAAATTGACATTTTAGCAAAATTGAGTCTTCTGAGGTTGCTCATAACCTACCTTATTAGACACAATAAGAAAGAATGTCACTGCCAATGCTGTGCAGCTCCCACTCTGCCCTCAGTACATCACATGTGGCATCTGATGTTCAGGCTGAGCAAAATGTCAGTGTCAAGTCATATAATAAATTAATCACAAATGAGCTTAATTCCTTGCCTTCTAAAAATAAAAATAAATAAGATATTAAGTTATAATATTTTCTTCCTATACCCCAGTGTGTCACTTGCTCCCAACTTAGTAGACCTCTGGTAAAATGCCTTTCTACATCTAAGACGCCAGAATAGAAAAAAAATATTGTTCCCTGCTCATCACAATGATCAAACTTACCTTGTATTTGGTGATAGCTGCTTTTGATTTCCAAGGCAGCAGCCACCATGCCTCACCTCATGCACTGCATGACTTAGGGGAAAGAAGAGATCATAGACAACATCTGGCTGTCTAGTAAGTAGAGCTTGACAGTGTCAGAAACAAGCTATTACTTTGTTAGTCATAGTGCTCTGATTGTTATTTGTTGATGAAAGCTGTGGGAAGAAATGGCAATGCATATAAACAGGAGAAATTTAGTTATAATTTATGCTTCTTTAGAAAATGCCAGCAGCAAACATCATTTCCAAAGCATTCAAACCACCTATGACTAATCACAGGATGACCAATGTTCCCCTTGTGAGGTGGTAATCAAGTGTGTTGAAGACATTCCCTCTAATTTTGAGCATTTTAAAGCAATATGATGCCACGATTCAGATTTTCCTATTGCAGGTGTCCACAATGTTTCCAAATTTATGATATTTTGGAGCCTACGCATTTTTCCCTATGGGTATTGATGACCCACACTGAGTAGAATGAGCAACTTGGCCGTTGGATTTCTGGGCAATTTTTATGCTCCCTGGAGGGATCCCTTTCTCAATTGCTATGGCAGCTATTCCAAACCTTTACATTCATTAACATCCAATAAATATTGATGGAAACCTTCCCCATAACAGAAACTGTACTCTCACTTTCTACCTATGTTTTGTTCATTTTAAGCAGATTTTTAGTAGATAAATCAAACTTTTAACTTTTCAACTACACTTTCTCCTTCTACTTCCAAATGTGCCCATTGTTTCACATCTTTTTACTTCTATCCTTTCTATCTCTCAAGAAGACGCATCCTTCTCAAATACATCCTCGCCGCCTATTCTCTTTGTGGCTGATCTCCTGTGTCTCTAGGAACTTTGTTCAGATATTCTGCTTCCTCTTATTTTCAGTCTTTTCAACCGGACCCATCTTTCCAGATTGCAAATCTGATAATATCTCCCTGCTGCTCCTGTGGGAGCCTCCCCACTCCCACACACACTAAACCCTGCTGTGGTCACTAGTACTCTTAGGCTATATTGAGAAAAAATTATTCCATTTGGCCCCCAAAGCCCTATATAGTCTGGCTTCTGCCTGCCTCTCCATTCTTACTTTTTTTTTTTTTTTTTTAAGACAGATTCTCACTTTGTTGCCCAGGCCAGAGTGCAGTGGCACTATCTTGGCTCATTGTGACCTCTACCTCCATGGTTCAAGAGATTCTCGTGCCTCAGTCTCCTGAGTAGCTGAGATTACGGGCGTGTGCCACCACGCCCAGCTAATTTTTGTATTTTTTTTTTTTTTTTTTTTTTTTTTTTTTTTGAGATGGAGTCTTGCTCTGTCGCCCAGGCTGGAGTGCTGTGGCGGATCTCAGCTCACTGCAAGCTCCGCCTCCCAGGTTCACGCTATTCTCCTGCCTCAGCCTCCCGAGTAGCTGGGACTACAGGCGCCCGCCACCTCGCCCGGCTAATTTTTTATATTTTTTTTAGTAGAGACGGGGTTTCACCGTGTTAGCCAGGATGGTCTCGATCTCCTGACCTCGTGATCCGCCCATCTCGGCCTCCCAAAGTGCTGGGATTACAGGCTTGAGCCACCGCGCCCGGCCTAATTTTTGTATTTTTAGTAGAGACAGGGTTTTGCCATGTTGGCCAGGCTGGTCTCAAACTCCTGCTCTCTAGTGATCTGCCTACTTCAGTCTCCCAAAGTGCTGGGAGTACAGGCATGAGCCGCCATGCCCAGCCTCCATTCTTACTTTCACTCATCCCTCCTCTCTCTGCTCTACACAGACTGGATTTTCAATCCCTGAAACACATCTCGGGCTTACATAATAGGGCCTTGCACAAGCTCTTCCCTCTTTACTTAAGTTCCACTCATGTTTGCTGCCTTAAGCATAATTTCTGTAGGGAAACCTTCCCTGACAAGTTCTTATTCTGCCAAATTTTTCCCTGTAGACTCCCATGGCTTGATGCCTTATTCTTAGAATTTGCCATAATTGACATATTCTATTTAGTGTGTATGATTATTTGATTAACGTCTGTCTCCCTCACTAAGGTATAAGCTTCATGAGGGCAGAGGCTTGTCTTGTTGTACCCACCATTTAATAACAGAGGCTGGGCCAGGTGCGGTGGCTCACACCTGTAATCCCAGCACTTTGGGAGGGTGAGGCAGGAGGATTGCTTGAGGTCAGGAGTTCAAGACCAGCCTGGCCAACATAATGAAACCCCATCTCTACTAAAAATACAAAAATTAGCTGGGCATGGTGGTGCCCTCCTGTAATCCCAGCTACTCAGGAGACTGAGGCACATTTTCTTCTCTCACTTTTTTCTCTCACTACTCTTCTCTCTTCCTTCTTTGTTTCATTTACTATCTTTGTTCTCTCTTTTATCACTTTATTTTATCTAATAAATATTTATTGGACAAATAAATGAAATGCTACTTTTTCTGAGGATTTTCTGTTTTTTGACTTTTTTTTCCTTTTTAAAATTTGTCTCCTTTTCCTTGATAATCTTATCCAACACCATGGCTTCACCATCATCCATATGCTGGTGTCCATAATGCCCCATGATGTCCAGACCTGTATTTTCAACTGATAATCTTCATGGAATTGTCCTTTAGTAACTTAAACTCAATCCAACTCAAACCAAAGTGGTTATCTTCCTTAAGTATTTTTCTTCTGCTTAATCCTACCCTTTGTAAAGTTTGCCACTACCCATTTCGAATGGCTTAAACCTAAGGTCATTTTTCTTCCTTTTCCACAAATGCCAAATTCTGTTGATGCAAATGAAATGTCCCTTTCCAAAATCCCCACTTATATGCCCCTAAGTACTATTGCCTAGTTTTGTTCTTCTCTAACTTTTCCAGAAGGAGAACTCTTTTATATAAGAGAATATGTAAAAATTATTACATGATGTGGATGGAAGGGAGCTGCTGTAGTTGAAGGTGGGAGAAGGGATCTGAGTGCAACCCCTTGCCCAATGAGGCAGTACCAGAAGTTGCTATAGTTTGAAAGCCACTAGCCTATGTTACTGCAACACCCTTTAAAAAACTGCTTTTACATTTTTTTCACATGTAAAACACAGAAATAATAGAGATTTATGAAATATCTACTATGGGCTAGGCATTGTAGCAGGTTCTGTGAATATAATGGCGATTGAGATCAATATAGCCCCTGCTCTCAGGGAGGTTATATCTAACAGGGATGGCAGAGAGAATAAAAGCAATTATAACCAAGTGAAGTAAGTGCTGTGATGGGGGTGGCAAGGAGCTGCGGGCTATGTAGGAGAAGACCTAATATAGTGCAGGGACAGGTTGCAGGTGGACCAAGGGTAGCTTCCTACAGGAAGAGACTGTTAGGCTAGGACCTAAAAGATGAGTTGGAGTTCAGCAGGTGAAAAGAAGAGAAGACTGTTCCAGGCAGAGGAAACAGCACTGTTGGTTGTTCCAAGGCAGCTAGCTCAGCTACTGCAGGGGAGGAGTGGGAGTATAGAGTGAGTATTCATGTCAGGGATCATCTTTAGCTTAAAAGGAACCAGGGAACTCTGGAGAGTCTAGTTCAGAGTATAATGCTTTCTCCATCCCTGTCTTGCCCCGTCCCGCCTCACTTCTTCTTTCGGCTTTGGTACTCGTTGGAATTAGTTCCTCGCTGCCAAGCTTGAAGCCAATGATTTGATCTGAAGCAGATGACTTACAGCAAACCACTGGGATCCTCCCCGCTCCCCATCTCCATGTGACAACCCCAAATAATTCAGAGCTGTGCAAACCTTGAAACCACCTAAGCCCCACCCAGAGACCTCATAACTCTTAAAAAATTCTTCCTCAGACAGAGGAATTTCGTAGGTTTGTTTGATCTTTTTATGTTGCTGTTTTCAGGATATAACTTTTCTCTTTTTCTCTCAAGCCCGGGCTCTAGGCAGTTATCCAAGAGAGGAGAGGTCTGGAGACTTCAGCCTGTCTCAGGACACACATCAAGGCAGAGATGAAAATATAGGTGAATAGTCTGGGATATCTTATGAACATTTCTCAGATGACTTGGCTGAAATCTTTCTCTTACATCAGAACTCAATGGTTTTAACAACGCAGTTTGATAAAAAACATTTTCTTTAGCAGTCGTGTTACAGTAATTAAGATGTAAACTTGGGAACTCTATACATGATTTAATTCCTCTTTGAACCAATTTTTCCTAGTTTTATAGACATATCTTGGGTTTCTTTCCAGGTACAAGAAGAGTTTTAAGAATAATTGTCATATGGATTTTCTGCTTAGCAGAATTCTCTATATTTTGAGTATCTTTACCCAAAGGTTAATATTACATAGTGAAATGAAAATTAAAATAGAAATAATAGTGCAATAGGCCTGCATGTTCTTATCTGAAACTTTTGTGGCCCGATATATTTAATAATTCAAAATATCTGAGATATTAGAAAGATAATATGGTGCCTATATTACATAATATTATAGGTGGGGTCTGGAGTGTGATCAAGCATAACGTGTCTGATATGGAATATCTGAATATCGACACTGCATAGCATAGCCTCATGTTAGTTCACCAAATGAACTTTGGTGCCACACTTAACAAAAATACCTTAGTTTCCAGAGCATTTTGGATTTTGGAATTGCTGAGAAGTAATTGTACACCTGCCCTTGTCTTGCTTTGCTGAAAGAGTTGCTGTATCAAGGGTGTCTAATCAGAAAAATGTTATTTCATCGTAAAATGTTATATTATAGCATAGCCTAACAGCATTGGAGAATCTTTGTCCCTATTTATTTATTTATTTTGGCATATGTCTGTTTGCAAAATCTTTTTTGGTTGTAAATAAAGTAATTCCTGTATTGGAAGTTCAAAATACTATTCTCTGATTTGAGTCATCATCTTACTGTCAGTCCATGAGCTGCTGTTTGCTGAGCTGATTGGCTTTCCAATATATATTTCTTTTACTATAGATTGCAGGGGTATCTGTTTCTGGATGATCTACTGGACATAGTCCTTTATGCTTCTATTACTTGTTTTGAGAAACTTTTCCTAAGTTAGTTGTTCAGTTGACTGTGTTGGTCCGGTGGGCATCTCAGATTTATTTGTCTAGAAACCATGCTACCTGGTGACATAGAAAGAGTAAAGTACTTGGAACACCCAGAATTCCTGGATTTGTGTTTCATTTCTGCTTCTTTCTAGCTATGGAGGCGATGGCTTACAAGTCATTGAATTTGTCTGAGCCCTAATTTCTCAACTTCAGAATGGAGATTAATAATAACAGCTTTTGCTACTTCTCAGGCATAATGTGAAGTAAAATGAGAAGAGGTTGGTGCAAACAAGAAGATACAGTGCAATTCACATTAAACGAAAGGGAATGGTCTAAATGCAAGGTCTATATGCACTTGAGGTGTTTTTATTGATAAATGTTGGGTTACATGGCTTTATGCCTGCTCAGATCTGGATAAGGACCATTTATTGAGTGGCTGCTGTATCAGGAACCACAGGAGGCATCCTTGATTAATCTCAGTACCACCCCTTTGAGGTGGCTGCCATCATTCTCTATTTGAGAGCGGATAGAGACCTGACCAAGGTCACATCACTACTTAGTGCCTGAGCCAGACTGAAAACCAGATTTGTTTGATGGTAAAGTCAGCACTCCCTTTTAATTGCAAAGATTCTTGTGCAATGGTGAATGTTTTGTGGTGTTTTTTTGTGTGTGTTTTGAAAATTGAGAACAAAATGGGATTCATAAAAAATTAGATAGTTCACTTTTCTTATATGTAAATTCCGGACAGTATCAATAAATCACACACTTTGGATGCTCAGGGGAAATTAGTTATTATTTAATGCTTTGGAAAATCATTATGTATCCCCCTTTGTGGTAGAATTTATTCTCAACGTGGTTATAAATAAACAAAATGTTTTACTAGCTAAAAAAAATTACCAATCCATTCTTCCTTCACAAGGCATGGAGACGGTAGAAGTACAGCATTTTTCTTTACTATCCTCTTGGCCTAATTGTTTGTTTGCCCTGAATGAGTTGTTGAACGGAGAAACCCAGGCAAGCTTTCCATAGTATTCTCCTTTCTAGTATTTGGTTCAGTCCACGGTACTCTTTTAGCCATCAGTGACTGCTTTTACTGAGACTGTGGCTGTCCTTGCCCAGAGTTGAGGGAGGGGTAGGTTGGGAATGGGAGACTCACTAGTAAGCACTGTGGAGCCTATTTGAGTCCCTGGCAGCATCTGTCCGATATAATCTGACCCTGTATCCCCACCCAAATCTCATCTCAAATTGTAATACCCGTGTGTCAACGGAGGGATCTGTAATCCCCATGTATCAAGGGAGGGAGGTGATTGGATGATGGGGATAGTTAACCCCATGGTGTTCTCGTGATAGTGAGTGAGTTTTCACGAGATCTGATTGTTTTGTAAGGCAGTTTTCCCTGATCTTGTTTACTCTCTCTCACCTGCATCATGTAAGATGTGCCTGCTCCTCCTTCCGCCATAATTGTAAGTTTCCCAAGGCCTCCTCAGCCATGTGGAACTGTGAGTCAGTTAAATCTCTCTTCTTTGTAAATTACCCAGTCTCGGGTATGTCTTTACAGCAGTGTGAAAATAAATGAGTACTCTGTCTATCTGTCTGTCTCTCTCTCTGTTATTTAAGATCAGAACAGGACTTGATGTATGACAGAAACACAGCCGAAGGGGTGTTGGAAGGTCCGGAGCTTATGAAGATGTTCCCTGACCTCTCATTTTGTTAACAGGGGCTTCATTCCAGAGAATAAGAGCTTCTTTATGGGTCCAGACACTTCTGGCTGCAATTAGCCGATTGTTAATTTATGTCTGAGTGTTGGAGGCTTTAGTTAGATAAAATATCTAAAAGGATTTAGTCTCAGTGAAAGGAACTTTAAGTGAGAATGGCTTTGAGGAAAAGAGAAAAGTTAGATTCCAGCTTTCCTTCTGGGTGCTGACTATGGGGAGTGGGGAAATAGGCTGTGAAATAATAAGAGCTTTATTGTCAACTGTTGCATTCTTTTAGAGGCCCCCATGACTTTAGATTTCCTTAATATCTTTCTCCCTTTATAGTTAATTAAAAGAAATTATTGAGCACCTTGTATGTGTCCAGGCGTTCTATGTCCTGGATCAAACTCTAGTGAGCAACACATCCATAATCCTTGCTCTCATGGAACTCACAGTCTAGTGGGGAACTACACAAAAACACTGTAAAATTGTAACCAATGTTTATGGTTTATGGTGTTATGAGCATTGAGGTTGTTAGGGAAGACTGTTTTTGTGCGATGGCTTCATCAGTGTTGAGGTTGCTGTAGCCCATTTTTTTGTGGCTATCAGCTTTAGATAACTTTTATGAGGTCTTAAAAGGAATATTTTAGTAATTAATCATGTAGATTGTAGATGGGTTGCTGGATTGCATTGATTTTTAAACAGATATAGGTACACACATACATAGAAGCACACATACATATAAGTATATTTATATTTGTGTATATGTTACATGTGTATGTATATGTATACATATATATGGGTGTGTGATTAAGCAATGTAAAGAGATTGTAGAGAATTTGGAATATCATAAAACTACAAAAAAATTAAACGTACCCAGAAATAATTAATGTTAATGTCTATCCATCTACCCACCTATCTCTAAACTTTTTTTCTAAACATACGTAGATTTAAAAATATAATTTGGATCATATTGCAAAGATGACTTTGCATTTTGTTTTAAAAATTTTCATTGAATCACAACCATTTCTCTTGTCATAAAATAATCTTTAAAGGAAATTTTTTTACTTCATTATACTCCATATTTCTATCAGAATTTATGTAATTATTCTTTTATTGAACACTAATAACGTGTCCCATTTGCTACAATAAATAATGCTGTGAAGTTCAAGTTTCTATAGTTTATGACAATTTTCCTAGGCTAGATTTTGAGAAGAAAAATAACAGGGTCGGTCTCTGTAGACTCCATCTCTGGGGACAGGGCACAGCTGAAAAAAAACAACAACAAAAAGGCAGCACAACCTCTGCAGATGCAAACGACTCTGTCTGACAGCTTTGAAGAGAGCAGTGGATCTCCCAACACGGAGGTTGAGATCTGAGAACGGACAGACTGCCTGCTCAAGTGGGTCCCTGACCCCTGAGTAGCCTAACTGGGAGACATCCCCCACTAGGGGCAGTCTGACACCCCACACCTCACAGGGTGGAGTACACCCTTGAGAGGAAGCTTCCAAAGTAAGAATCAGACAGGAACACTTGCTGTTCAGCAATATTCTATCTTCTGCAACCTCTGCTGCTGATACCCAGGCAAACAGCATCTGGAGTGGACCTCAAGCAATCTCCAACAGACCTACAGCTGAGGGTCCTGACTGTCAGAAGGAAAACTATCAAACAGGAAGGACATCTATACCAAAACCCCATCAGTACGTCACCATCATCAAAGATCAGAGACAGATAAAACCACAAAGATGGGGAAGAAGCAGGGCAGAAAAGCTGGAAATTCAAAAAATAAGAGCGCATCTCCCCCTGCAAAGGAGCGCAGCCCATCGCCAGCAATGGATCAAAGCTGGTCAGAGAATGACTTTGACGAGATAAGAGAAGAAGGCTTCAGTCCGTCAAACTTCTCAGAGCTAAAGGAGGAATTACGTACCCAGCGCAAAGAAACTAAAAATCTTGAAAAAAGAGTGGAAGAATTGATAGCTAGAATAATTAATGCAGAGAAGGTCATAAATGAAATGACAGAGATGAAAACCATGACTCGAGAAATACGTGACAAATGCACAAGCTTCAGTAACTGACTCGATCAACTGGAAGAAAGAGTATCAGCGATTGAGGATCAAATGAATAAAATGAAGCGAGAAGAGAAACCAAAAGAAAAAAGAAGAAAAAGAAATGAACAAAGCCTGCAAGAAGTATGGGATTATGTAAAAAGACCAAATCTACGTCTGATTGGGGTGCCTGAAAGTGAGGGGGAAAATGGAACCAAGTTGGAAAACACTCTTCAGGATATCATCCAGGAGAACTTCCCCAACCTAGTAGGGCAGGCCAACATTCAAATTCAGGAAATACAGAGAACACCACAAAGATACTCCTCCAGAAGAGCAACTCCAAGACACATAATTGCCAGATTCACCAAAGTTGAAATGAAGGAAAAAATCTTAAGGGCAGCCAGAGAGAAAGGTCGGGTTACCCACAAAGGGAAGCCCATCAGACTAACAGCAGATCTCTCGGCAGAAACTCTCCAAGCCAGAAGAGAGTGGGGGCCAATATTCAACGTTCTTAAAGAAAAGAATTTTCAACCCAGAATTTCATATCCAGCCAAACTAAGTTTCATCAGTGAAGGAGAAATAAAATCCTTTACAGATAAGCAAATGCTTAGAGATTTTGTCACCACCAGGCCTGCCTTACAAGAGACCCTGAAGGAAGCCCTAAACATGGAAAGGAACAACCGGTACCAACCATTGCAAATACATGCCAAAATGTAAAGACCATCGAGGCTAGGAAGAAACTGCATCAACTAACGAGCAAAATAACCAGTTAATATCATAATGGCAGGATCAAGTTCACACATAACAATATTAACCTTAAATGTAAATGGACTAAATGCTCCAATTAAAAGACACAGACTGGCAAACTGGATCAAGAGTCAAGACCCATCAGTCTGCTGTATTCAGGAGACCCATCTTATACATAGGGTCAAAATAAAGGGATGGAGGAAGATCTACCAAGACATACATAGGCTCAAAATAAAGGGATGGAGGAAGATCTACCAAGCAAATGGAGAACCAAAAAAAAGCAGGGGTTGCAATTCTAGTCTCTGATGAAACAGACTTTAAACCATCAAAGATCAAAAGAGACAAAGAAGGCCATTACATAATGGTAAAGGGATCAATTCAACAGGAAGAGCTAACTATCCTAAATATATATGCACCCAATACAGGAGCACCCAGATTCATAAAGCATGTCCTTAGAGACTTACAAAGAGACTTAGACTCCCATACAATAATAATGGGAGACTTCAACACTCCACTGTCAACATTAGACAGATCAACGAGACAGAAAGTTAACAAGGATATCCAGGAATTGAACTCATCTCTGCACCAAGCGGACCTAATAGACATCTATAGAACTCTCCACCCCACATCAACAGAATATACATTCTTCTCAGCACCACATCGCACTTATTCCAAAATTGACCACATAATTGGAAGTAAAGCACTCCTCAGCAAATGCAAAAGAACAGAAATTATAACAAATTGTCTCTCAGACCACAGTGCAATCAAACTAGAACTCAGGACTAAGAAACTTAATCAAAACCTCTCAACTACATGGAAACTGAACAACCTGCTCCTGAATGACTACTGGGTACATAACGAAATGAAAGCAGAAATACAGATGTTCTTTGAAACCAATGAGAACAAAGATACAACATACCAGAATCTCTGGGACACATTTAAAGCAGTGTGTAGAGGGAAATTTATAGCACTAAATGCCCACAAGAGAAAGCAGGAAAAATCTAAAATTGACACTCTAACATCACAATTAAAAGAACTAGAGAGGCAAGAGCAAACACATTCAAAAGCTAGCAGAAGGCAAGAAATAATAAGATCAGAGCAGAACTGAAGGAGATAGAGACACAAAAAACCCTCCAAAAAATCAATGAATCCAGGAGTTGGTTTTTTGAAAAGATCAACAAAATTGACAGACCGCTAGCAAGACTAATAAAGAAGAAAAGAGAGAGGAATCAAATAGATGCAATAAAAAATGCTAAAGGGGATATCACCACCGACCCCACAGAAATACAAACTACCATCAGAGAATACTATAAACACCTCTACGCAAATCAACTAGAAAATCTAGAAGAAATGGATAATTTCCTGGACACTTACACTCTCCCAAGACTAAACCAGGAAGAAGTAGAATCCCTGAATAGACCAATAGCAGGCTCTGAAATTGAGGCAATAATTAATAGCCTACCCACCAAAAAAAGTCCAGGACCAGATGGATTCACAGCTGAATTCTACCAGAGGTACAAGGAGGAGCTGGTACCATTCCTTCTGAAACTATTCCAATCAATAGAAAAAGAGGGAATCCTCCCTAACTCATTTTATGAGGCCAACATCATCCTGATACCAAAGCCTGGCAGAGACACAACAAAAAAAGAGAATTTTAGACCAATATCCCTGATGAACATCGATGCAAAAATCCTCAATAAAATACTGGCAAACCGGATTCAGCAGCACATCAAAAAGCTTATCCACCATGATCAAGTGGGCTTCATCCCTGGGATGCAAGGCTGGTTCAACATTCGCAAATCAATAAACGTAATCCAGCATATAAACAGAACCAAAGACAAGAACCACATGATTATCTCAATAGATGCAGAAAAGGCTTTTGACAAAATTCAACAGCCCTTCATGCTAAAAACGCTCAATAAATTTGGTATTGATGGAACGTACCTCAAAATAATAAGAGCTATTTATGACAAACCCACAGCTAATATCATACTGAATGGGCAAAAATTGGAAAAATTCCCTTTGAAAACTGGCACAAGACAGGGATGCCCTCTCTCACCACTCCTATTCAACATAGTGTTGGAAGTTCTGGCTAGGGCAATCAGGCAAGAGAAAGAAATCAAGGGTATTCGTTAGGAAAAGAAGAAGTCAAATTGTCCCTGTTTGCAGATGACATGATTGTATATTTAGAAAACCCCATTGTCTCAGCCCAAAATCTCCTTAAGCTGATAAGCAACTTCAGCAAAGTCTCAGGATACAAAATTAATATGCAAAAATCACAAGCATTCTTATACACCAGTAACAGACAAACAGAGAGCCAAATCAGGATTGAACTTCCATTCACAATTGCTTCAAAGAGAATAAAATACCTAGGAATCCTACTTACAAGGGATGTAAAGGACCTCTTCAAGGAGAACTACAAACCACTGCTCAGTGAAATCAAAGAGGACACAAACAAATGGAAGAACATACCATGCTCATGGATAGGAAGAATCAATATCGTGAAAATGGCCATACTGCCCAAGGTTATTTATAGATTCAATGCCTTCCCCATCAAGCTACCAATGAGTTTCTTCACAGAATTGGAAAAAACTGCTTTAAAGTTCATATGGAACCAAAAAAGAGCCCGCATTGCCAAGACAATCCTAAGTCAAAAGGACAAAGCTGGAGGCATCACGCTACCTGACTTCAAACTATACTATAAGGCTACAGTAACCAAAACAGCATGGTATTGGTACCACAACAGAGATATAGACCAATGGAACAGAACAGAGTCCTCAGAAATAATACCACACATCTACAGCCATCTGATCTTTGACAAACCTGAGAGAAACAAGAAGTGGGGAAAGGATTCCCTATTTAATAAATGGTGCTGGGGAAATTGGCTAGCCGTAAGTAGAAAGCTGAAACTGGATCCTTTCCTTACTTCTTATACGAAGATTAATTCAAGGTGGATTAGAGACTTAGATGTTAGACCTAATACCATAAAAACCCTAGAAGAAAACCTAGGTAGTACCATTCAGGACATAGGCATGGGCAAGGACTTCATGTCTAAAACACCAAAAGCAACGGCAGCAAAAGCCAAAATTGACAAATGGGATCTAATAAACTAAAGAGCTTCTGCACAGCAAAAGAAACTACCACCAGAGTGAACAGGCAACCTACAGAATGGGAGAAAATTTTTGCAATCTACTCATCTGACAAAGGGCTAATATCCAGAATCTACAAAGAACTCAAACAAATATACAAGAAAAAAACAAACAACCCCATCAAAAAGTGGGCAAAGTATATGAACAGACATTTCTTGAAAGAAGACATTCATACAGCCAACAGACAGATGAAAAAATGCTCATCATCACTCGCCATCAGAGAAATGCAAATCAAAACCACAATGAGATACCATCTCACACCAGTTAGAATGGCAATCATTAAAAAGTCAGGAAACAACAGATGTTGGAGAGGATGTGGAGAAATAGGAACACTTTTACACTGTTGGTGGGATTGTAAACTAGTTCAACCATTATGGAAAACAATATGGCGATTCCTCAAGGATCTAGAACTAGATGTAGCATATGACCCAGCCATCCCACTACTGGGTATATACCCAAAGGAGTATAAATTATTCTACTACAAAGACACATGCACACATATGTTTATTGCGGCACTATTCACAATAGCAAAGACTTGGAATCAACCCAAATGTCCATCTGTGACAGACTGGATTAAGAAAATGTGGCACATATACACCATGGAATACTATGCAGCCATCAAAAAGGATGAGTTTGCGTCCTTTGTAGGGACATGGATGCAGCTGGAAACCATCATTCTTAGCAAACTATCACAAGAACAGAAAACCAAACACCGCATGTTCTCTCTCACTCATAGGTGGGAACTGAACAATGAGATCACTTGGACTCGGGAAGGGGAACATCACACACTGGGGCCTATCATGGGGAGGGGGGAGGGGGGAGGGATTGCATTGGGAGTTATACATGATATAAATGATGAATTGATGGGTGCTGACGAGTTGATGGGTGCAGCACACCAACATGGCACAAGTATACATATGTAACAAACCTGCACGTTATGCACATGTACCCTAGAACTTAAAGTATAATAAAAAAAAATACAAAACTTAAAAAAAAAATAAAAATAAAAGAAAAAGAAAAATAACAGGGTCAAAGTGAATGAAATTTTAAGGCTTATGATATGTATTGCAAAATTGCTTCCCAGATAGGTAATATAAATCTAGCTCCCATTAGCAAAGTATGAGAGTGATTATCGTATTGGTTACCCTGTCATTGCTGAATATGATGATTATTAATCAGATGGTTGAAAAATATCTTCTTTTTATTTCTATTCTGATCTATTCATGGAATTAAATTTTTTTTTTTTTTTTTCGAGACAGAGTCTCTCTCTGTCACCAGGCTGGAGTGCAGTGGTGCAGTCTCGGCTCACTGCAACCTCCGCCTCCCGGATTCAAGCGATTCCCCTACCTCAGCCTTCTGAGTAGCTGATTAAATTCTTTTTTATACAATTATTAGTACTTCTTTTATGAATCTCAGTTTATGTTCTTTGCTCATTTCTTTATTGTGGTTTTTAGTACTTGCTTCATAAAAACTTTTTATTTATTTGGGATGCCAATCATTTGTCATATGCAATGTTTTCCAAGTTATTTAACAGAAGTTTCTAATTTATATGTAGTTAGATCTACTTGTCTTTTCTTTTTGATTTCTAGCTTTTATATGCTCAGAAAGTCCCTTCCTATTAATCAGATATTTTGTCTGTATGTTTCAAAGCTAGATGAATTTTTAATATAGTGCCCATAAGATACTTCAGTAACTTGGTGCAGTGCCTAATAAATATGGCAGTTGGGGACATGATGTGTGGTCACTAGAAGTTTGCTTAATAGTTACATCTCAATAATTATTGGTCACTGGGATGAATATTCGTTAAGCCATGTTTTGAAAGAGGAATAAATATTACCCAGTCAAACAAAAGGGAGCAGAATCTTCCAAATAAGGGATCCATGACATGAAAGGGTACAGAGGGAAGAAACCAAAACCATGACGTGCAAGGAATGCCTGCAGCAGGAGCTCAGCATACATGGTAGGGCAGGCGTTAGTTAGGCATGGTCAGATCATACAATTTTCAGGCCATGCTGAGAAACTCAACTTTGTGTCATAAAAGATGAGAAATCATTACAGGGGTTTAAGTAGGAAAGTGATATGGGCCACACTGACATTGGGAAATTTAGGTAAATTATTTCAGTTTACTAAAAGTAGTGAAGAAGAGGATTGGAGTAGATGAGATTTGAGTCCTGGCAATCCATTAGGGAAAAAAGCAAGTTACACTTAGCAGCAATATTTAAGAAGTGTGGGTTGGGCATGGTGGCTTACGTCTGTAATCCCAGCACTTTGGGAGGCCAAGGCAGGAAGATTGCTTGACACCAGGAGTTTGAGACCAGCCTGGGCACCATAGCGAGGCCCCTTCTCTACAAAAAGTACAAAAAATTAGTCGGGCGCCTATAGTTCCAGCTACTTGGAAGCTTGATGCAAGAGGATCACTTGAACTTAAGAGGTCGAGGCAGCTGTGAGCTATGATCATGCCACTGTATTCCAGTCTGGGTGACAGAGTGAGACCCTGTCTCAAAAAAAAAAAAAAAAAAGGAAGTATCATTTGGGCTAGAGAGGAATACACTCAGGAGATATTTAGATGGTAGAATTTTTCCACTTCCCCTTGATCCTCAAAGGAGGGCCAGGTGTGGTGGCTCATGCCTATAATCCCAGCACTTTGGGAGGCCGAGGTGGGTGGATCACCTGAGGTCAGGAGATTGAGACCAGCCTAGCCAACATGGTGAAACCCCGTCTCTACCAAAAATACAAAAATTAGCCAGGTGTAGTAGGGGGCCGCCTGTAATCCAAGCTACTCAGGAGGCTGAGGCAGCAGAATCTTTTGAACCCGGGATGCAGAGGTTGCAATGAGCCGAAATCATGCCATTGCACACCAGCCTGGGTGACAGAGTAACGCTCTGTCTCAAAAAACAAAACAAAACAAAACAAAACAATAAACAAAGGACACAGCATAGCATAGAGGAAAAAAGCTCTGGATTGGAAATTTGAAGCCTGGCTCCACCACCGGCACCGTGATCTTTACTAGTTACCTCCCCTGTGAGGGCCTCTACTTCCTTATTTGTATAAGGACTTCTGGACTAGATGATCTTTCAAGTGTCTGGCAGTTTTAACACTTCTGTATTCTTGTAGTTTTAGGCACCAGCTTAGTGTTTCGAAACTGTAAAATAGTCTGAGAAATCTTGTGAAAATAGGAACTTGCACTTTTCTAGGATTTTTGTTTCCTGTTTTTATAAAATTTGAGCTACTGAGGACTAGATACCAGGATGAGCCCCTGCCTGCCTCTTGGCCAGCTTTGTAGAGGGGTTTCTGATGCCCAGAGGAGAGGCAGTTTGAGTAAGGGCAGCCGACAGCAAGCATGGAGCTTGCACGCAGCTCTCTCATCTTCCAAACGTGGTTCTGTGGCACCATCCTTGTGGTCTCCTGTCTTGTGACCATGAGCAGACACGCTTGAATATGACGGCTGTATAGACAACTAACTATAGCTGTTGGAAACTCAAATCCGTGGTTCAAATCCATTGGCAATTTCGGTAAAATCTAGGGTTTGGTTCATTCAATCTAACAATGCTCACCTGACTGTATGGCCAGTAATTTACCAAAAACAGTATAGCTTGTTGCCATTTTCATCTTCAGTGGAGGCAGAAAAATGGAAGGATATAGAAAGAGAAATGTCTTGCCTTTCAGAAGTTCCTTGCTCTTTGGTATTTAGTTTGTTATTTTCTGTCATTTTTGTCTTGAGGCATTAGAGTTGGATTTCCATTCTGCTGCCTTGCAATGTTATCTAAGGAATCTATAAGCAGCTTAACCCTGTCAAGGGAAGATTGTATTGAAACGGCCTGTTCAATAAGCCCCGGAATTCCACACTTCAAGCCATTGGCTGTGTCTTGCTTACATGAAGCTTATCACACCACCCTCAGAAAATTTCCATCTTATCATGGGCAGCATTGTAAATAATGGAAAAACTGAAACTGTTTGAATGTTTTCTTAGATTATTTGGAAATTTCCAGCTTTGTGCACTAGACAGAAGACCTTTGACTTCTGGGATGACAGCATAAAGGTGAGGTATGCCTTCTCCTACTTAGCCAGGGAGGGCCCATAATGACTGTGCAGACATTTTCTATTATTTTATTATTATTTTTGTCATGAAATCTCTGAGTTTAGTCACTGAGCCTATGCAAAACAAATTCGTTTTAGGGAAAAAAGCTTAGCAAGAACTCATTCCTCAAGTGTAATACTTTTTTTTTCTATTTTGAGATAGAGTTTCGCTCTTGTCCAGGTTGGAGGGCTGGAGTGCAAATGGTATGACTTTGGCTCACTGCAACCTTGCCTCCCAGGTTCAATTCTCCTTCCTCAGCCTCTGGAGTAGCTGGGATTATGGGTACCCACCACCACGCCAAGCTAATTTTTTTTTGTGTATATTTAGCAGAGGTGGGGTTTCACCATGTTGGCTAGGCTGGTCTCAAACTCCTGACCTCAAGTCATCCGCCTGCCTCGGCTTCCCAAAGTGCTGGGATTACAGGTGTGAGCCACCATGCCCAGCAAGTGTAACACTTTTAAAAGTCTTTTATTTATCTGCCTATAATCTTAAGAATGTGTTTTTAATTAAATTTTGTCATTGGAAATTTGTTATTACTTTAGGAAGCAATTTTGCCCAGGGTGCTTAGGTTAATATGTAATTATATACTTAAAATTCTTCTAGGTTCATTTAAAGATAAAGTAATATATCAGTTATTACAAGATGCCAAAGGCTAAAACATTCAATTTTCTCAGTCCAGCTCACTTTTTGTTTCCAAAGCCCTTTGCATGCATTAACAATCTTTACACATTATGAAGTCACTATCACCATTTAGCCCACCTTTGTATCATGGGCTAAAATGGATGCAAAGGGTTGGTTAACTGAAAGCCATGTACTTTATTCCACCTAAATTTTGTTTATTCTGTTATTCAACCTGAAATAACCTTTTCCTTCAGTTTCTGCCTGTGAAAATTGTATTTGTCGCTTAAGATTCAGATCAAATGTTACCTTTCCTTACCTCCTAGGGTAAATTTCTAAAGAAAAGGATCTGTGAACATTTAGGAAAGCAAGCAGTGGTCACCAGGAATTGTGTGGATTGCTGATAAAGAAGTCATTCTGCACTAACTTCATCTCTTCTTTGGCATTATGGCTCACCTGATAAATAAAGCAATGCAATAGACATATCTTTGGATTTCAGTAAGTCTTTGATAGGGTCTCTCTTGATAGGCTTTTGGTCTATCAATAGTACAATTAGGGGAATTAGTAACTGATTAAATGGCTAAAACCACAAATGACTGAATAATGACTTTTGGCCTATGAAATGTTTCCAGTGAAATGCTGCCATGCATTTGTCCTTGGCCTTGTCTTAGAGAAAAAAGTTATTAATGATGAATCAGTCAGAATAGATTTAGATCATGTTGTAGTATTGAAGACCCCCCACCCCATCCCCACTGCCAATTTAGTGGTTTAAAACAATAAAGATTGATTTCTCTCACCCTACTTATCCTGAGATGATGGGGGCTGGGTGGGTGGGGTCTTTGCTTTGGGTTATTATTGCAGTCATTATTTAGAACATCATTGGCTGCCAAGGCCATGTGAAAAGAGATGGTGGGGAAGCCCATATGGATGCACAACCACACACACCTCAAGTGAATGGGTGTGCAAGGCGGCAGTGTGCCTGCAAGGAGGGAACCACCATGTTTATGAAAGGCCCTAATGACCACCACACCCATTGGGGTGTAAACAAGGTGTTCGTGTACGACATAAAATTAAGTGTATAGTGAACAGGATTTTCCCTCAGATGACCTGATAGGAGGTTCTGAACTTTTTCAGTAATTATTTATATGACTCTGGGTAGATCACTTAACTTTGCTCAGTCTTGGTTTCCTTACCTATAAAATAAGACCATCAATGCTATTAATGTGTCTGGGTGATGGTGAGGTGCTGCCTGGCTGGTACTGGTGTCTCTGAGCTTGAAGTCAGGTTTCTCTATTGGTGCTTTATTCTTAGATGTATAAAAGATATTAATTGTAAAATGTTTATTATGAATGGTACTGTTATCAATTTTTAAAAATTGGCTTTTTAAAGTGTAATGTAATTTGTTTTGAATTGTACATTACACTTGTCTGATACATTTTTGCCAAACTTAAAAAACAATATGTCAAATCTCTTATAGATAGCTCATTGTTATTTATTCAGTCTGAAAGCTTTTTTTTTTTTTTTTAGTACAGACATTTGATTCATTTATATGTATTCCCAGCACTTTAAATTAATTTTTCTTTCAGGCATCTTAACTTATATTTTCTGTGTCTGTATTTCCCTTTTATTCTGATTTGTGCTGTATATACTATTTGCTTTGCACTTGCCTCTCTGTAAAGATCCTGATTTTCAGACTGCAAATATATACCTTAAATAAATAAAACCCTAACTCACAAAGCTCATCTTTTTTGAAATATCAAAATCAAGAATAAAAATAAGCATTTATGACTCCAAATTTTGAACACTGAGCTATGTGGGACTTTAAAAGTTTAATGTGTAATTATAAATGCCACATTAAAATTTTTAAAGTAGTCAATATGTATCTCTTTATAAAATATTTTTCTTTTTTTTCTGTTAAGATTTGCAGTGATTATTCAGACCTATTAAGTTGGTGCAAAAGTAATTGCATTTTTTGCCATTACTTTTAACGGCAAAAACCATGATTACTTTTGCACTAACCTAATATATCTGTAATTTAACAGGTTTTAATGTTTCCTGATAATCCTTTTTAGTTACAGCTTCTCTCTTCTTGAGTTCTTTTTGTTTTGTTTTGTTTTTGATTTGGGGAAAAGGTCTTACTCTGTCATCCAGGCTGGAGTGTAGTGGCGTGATCACGGCTAACTGCAGCCTTGACTCCCTTGGTTCAAGCGATCCTCCCACCTCACCCTCTCCAGTAACCATGCCTGGCCAAATTTTTATATTTTTTGGAAAGATTGAGTTTCACCATTTTCCCCAGGCTGGTCTCGAACTTCTGGCCCAAGTGATCCACCAGCCTCGGCCTCCCGAAGTGCTTTGGGAGCCTCGGCCTCCCAAAGATTACAGGCGTAAGCCAATGCACTTGGCCTCTTCTTGGGTTCTTAATTGCATTTCATTTCTGTGTACTAGGGACTGTGTGCTCAGGAACTTTATTCAGAAAGACATTAGGAGACTTTCTGAGCCTCTGCATCTGAGGATGACTTTCTACTGTTTTCTACAGGAAGGTCAATGACTGTGTAGGAATTCCTGGGTCAGACTTTTTTTTTTCACTTAAATTCTGGAAATGCTGCTCCATTGCTTTAGTGTCTAGTGCCTTGTATGAAGTTGGCATACTTTGCCAAGCTTATTTAAAATTAGAGTGGCTGAGGATAAGTTTAAAGTTGACTTTTAATCCTTTGTAGGAAAAGCAGCCACCTCCCATTCTCTAGGCCTAACCATTCTCTGGGGCCCGTGGCACTTGTCCTGCCCCAGGTGCTGCTATGACAACCAGCTTTGTGTGGCCTCCAATAGACTTCATGTGGACAAAGCCGACCATGCCTTGCCTTGTCAGTCCCACATCCCTCACCTTCGGACCTGGGCTTCC
Source organism: Trachypithecus francoisi (assembly GCF_009764315.1). Taxonomy (NCBI): domain Eukaryota; kingdom Metazoa; phylum Chordata; class Mammalia; order Primates; family Cercopithecidae; genus Trachypithecus; species Trachypithecus francoisi. The sequence goes on along the minus strand of NW_022681463.1, from coordinate 66,877,343 downwards.
CTGCTGATCCTGAGGCACTGGACATCTTGGGACTTGCTCACCACGACATATGTGCACCCCAGAAATGCATGGAGGTTTACATCACCAGGGGCACATTTTTGGCCAACTAGAGGTGGGGAGGTAGTGGGTAAAATGTTTTCTCTTCCTTCTCAGGACAGAATTGCTGGAGCTCAAAAGGCCCCGTGAAATTTTGCGAAATCTGTTAGGCTTGATACTAAGGATACCTTGGATATTTGCTTTTCCTTGCTATCTTCCTTTCTTCCAAATTATGCTTCCCCGGAGTTGTTGTACACCCACCAAAATAATAGCACCTAAACCGTTGCCTAAGGCTTTGTCTTTACAGAAACCCAGGCTAAAACAACAGGTAACTTGTGGTTTTTGCTTGAGTACTTCTAGAATTTTTTCTTTCTTTTTGGAATTTAGAAAATTTACTAGAACAAACTAGGTATAAACTTCCTTTCAAAACTGCTGCCTGGATCATTGTGAGAACTCTCTACATCCAGACTTGGATTTCAAAAAAAAAAAAAAAAAAAAAAATCAGGATAGTTTTTTCTAGTATTTTATCTAGTTGTATTGTTTTATTGTTTATTTTCAGAAATGCTTATTTTGGTTAAATCCTTACCAAATATAGACATTTGAATAGTTCTGCTTTTACTATAGCTTCTCCTTTTGTTCACAGATTATGTGCTTTTGTATTTTATTAGCAACATGAAGCATGTGTTACAATGGTTTTCTTCTTTGTCCTTGCAATGTGTATGCTTTAGAAGGCAATGAGTCCCTCAGAGTCCTCTGGCCTTTCTTCTCCTCTCTGTGCTTGGGAATGTTTCCACATGCCCAGGTTTATTCTCCTTTACTTATCCATGTGAAGAGAGGTCTGTGAAGTCCCAATTTTGAAAAACAGACAAGACACAGGAATTACTCAGTGGGGCACAGCCTCACCTTGGTAAGATACAAAGGCTGCTATCTGGGTCTCAAAAAAGGAGTGAAAAGGACGCATGGAGGGTGCTGAGTTGGCAACCTGGAAGAGGGGGTGGTGCTGGAAGAAGTGGCTGCAGCTGTGGGACCTCATTTCCTGGAAGCTGCTCCCGAGCCCCTGCAGCACAGATACCTGGGAGAAACAGCGTCCTGGGAGAAAAGACTTGCTCTCATGCCTTCGATCAACAAACAACATTTCCTGGACCACGAGCAAACTGGACCAGCTGGGAGCAGGTAGAGACAGATGTATGGGGTAGAGGGAAGTCAATATACCTGTAGTTTCCTGTGGAAACAGAACAGTCTCGGGGCAGTGCAGGATGAAAAGACACACTCGAGAGCCTGAGGCACCAAAGCAGAACAAGCACAGGGGCTGGCTGCCTGCCGTAGAGCCGGGGGGATTATTTAATGTTGTATTGGAATCGAGAGTGCTGTAATTTCTAAGACTTTGTGTTACTGCATGGACAGTTTTTCTTATTTTATGGTATTTTCCTTCATTCATGTAGGTGATTTTGGTGGGGAGGTTTTTAGAATGTTCTCTTGTTTGTTAGCTAGAAGCCCAAGGGCATTTCTTTGTCCCCAAGGACAATGCTCCAATCCAAAGGATTTGCATTTAGGAATTTCAGGCACCAGTTAGCCAACGGGGGAATCTGTGAGCTCTCCTGCCTGAATTCAGAATGGACCTAAGACATTTTACAATCCAGCCTTAGGTGAGACCACTAGGTGAGTTTCTGAGAAATGATCCCGGCAGCCGACCAACTCAGTCTCTGCAGCTTTGTAACACATTTGCAAGATTCAAGCACTCTAGTGAAACACAAATACACATTATGTAGCAAACAGAATTGGGATAGGTTATGCAGAGCTAAGGCATTAAACATCCCCCTTTCCTCCGACTCCCCAATGATTCTAATAGCCAGGCACAAACAGCGTCAGGCTCTATGAGTAGCAGCTGCAGCGTTTAAATAAACATCAGCTTCTGCACGTGTGTTCGTGGCGGGCCTGTCAGTGTGCTTTTCAGCCACACCTGCTTGCCCAGATGGCGGCCTCTGTGAGCCGACTCAGCTCCTCAAGGAAGGACAGTCCCGGATTTTTTCACAGAGGTTTACTGATGGGAAAATAACTACCCATCACCTCAGGGAACATTCTCACACATTTTCTTTATCATGCATTAGAAAAGTTACCAGTTTTTCTTTTTTTCCCCTAAGACACCAGAACTTCAAGTCTTTTGCAATAAGCCTGGAACACAAGCCCATTCATTGGTTCCAAAGTGGATTTGCACAGTCTTCATGAAAACTGCCAGGGGCTAGGTGGGGCCCTGGTGACCCAGGCCAGGCCACTGAACCAGAGCTGGCTCTGGGATTTGAAATGACGTCCACTCCTTGTGGTGTTTGGGCTAAATCTAAAAGGGTAGCTCAGTTGCCTGTGTTTTTTGACTTTGGGAAACTCTTTTCTCTCATGACTTTCCCAGCACAGCCTCACCTCTGTTCCTACACAGTCTCCTTCATGCATTCTCTTCTGGGCCCTGAAATGTTCCTGTCTTCAGAGCCACGTCCTTGGCCCTCACCCCTTCCCCCTCAGCACTCGTCTGGGGTCACCCAGATTCCTGACTTCCATACCCATGTTACTGCCTCCCCTTGGGACATCTCCTGGGTCTCCTACAGGCATCTCAAACTTCTGTTGTCCTCTCTTCTCTGCCTCAGTTACTAACTTCCATGTCTCCCAAAAGTTGACCTCATGCCCCAGTCTCCTCCTGGGTTTATGGGTCTTTCTTTGTTCTAGCCTTGTCTCCTCTCTCCTTGGGTTTTCACTGTTTGCAAAACTTTTCTGCTTTTTCATCTGGAAAAATCCTTGCTTAAAAACAGTCCTGCTCATAGGCTAAAGCCTTTGTAGAACTTCACCCAACCCCTGCTTCCCACGCTGGAATTAATTGCTGCTTTTGTTGGTAAAATGAGCATGACCTAGAACCTGCTGGATGCCAAGGCACTAGGGACCCTCAGAGTCTGGGGTGAGGGATGGACTGTGGTTATTTAGTGTTTGAAGTAGTACAATAAAGATATGGCCTAACAGCTGTGGGAATGCAAAGGAGGGAGTCGCTAATGCTGCACTTGAGAAACCCCCATGGAGGAGAGAATTAAATCAGAGAGCTGGGAGCAGCATGTGGCCCGAGGCGACGTCTGCGCTCCACTCCAAGCTGCCATGTTCCAGATGCAGATCTACACCTGGCAAGGCTTTCTTCTTGTTTACCTCACCTAGCCATCCATCCTGCCTTACTTCTTCCAAACACATCTATCATCTATTACTTCCATCGTGAGGTGCCACAGAGCAAACACAGTACCATTTCTCCTTCTTTCTCTTTTGAGATCTCAGCATGAACTCATGGCTATAATATCCCCAACTCCTTCAACATGACATGGTGATGTTAGCAAAAACTATACCTGAAAAATAAAAACAATCTTAAGTGGCACCCGCTCATAATGAACTTCTGGGTTCTGCACTCTTTACAGACCTTCTCATCAGAGATTGTCCCTCTGCCTTGGGGTCCTTGCATTTCTTTCCTGTGGGCTTTGTTGTTTACTGCATGCTGTTCTGTTCATGCTGTCTTTCTATTTAAATGAAAGATAGCATGATGATGAAATGAAAATGATCCTAGGGTTGCTGCGAGTGTAGCACACACCAGTACCTGATGCTCACAGTTTAACATGTCAGATCCAACTGTTATTCCAGAGCTGAGGGGAGATACCAGGCCTCCTGTGGGAACTGGAACAGTGAGGAGAAGCAAGCATCTGGTCACAGCCCCATCCCATGGACTCTGTCAGGGCTTAGGAGTTGACTTGCAGGGTGAACTCGTGGACAATGAATTTGAGAGATAGAAGGGAGTTTGGCAATAGTCTAACACTATTGTTTTACAGATGGCAACATGGAAGCTCAGAGAGGTAAAGAGGTGTGTTTATGGTTCATGGAGGATTTGTGGCAGCCAGTGTGCCTGAAGCCCTCCCTGTTTAGTGGTGTCCATTCCACACTACGCTGTCATCCCTGGAGCTCTGCTTGTCGTTGCTTGGAGCTATGAGCTTTGGTCATGAGTACAGCCCTATTAGGTAGATACATCCTAACTTATGGGTGAGGACACGGAGGTGTAAAGAAAAAGAAATTGCCTAAGATCACAGGGAATCCTTCTAAAACTGGACAGTCTCACCTAAAGATGGGAATAAAAATACCAATTGATGGAATTATAAGAAATTATGGGTATAAAATTTGCATGGTAGGATATCATGAGCTATTAATTCGTATGTTTTTTTCTTCACATTTCCTTTCAGCTTGTGACATTCTTTTATTTAGATAGCTAGATAAGAGGGAATTGGAGAGAATTTAATTGCTAGGGACAAAAGAAGTCACATTCTTCCTTCTTAGTTTTAAAAGTCTTTTTTATGGCTGCATAGTATTCCATGGTATATATGTGCCAGATTTTCTTAATCCAGTCTATCATTGATGGACATTTGGGTTGGTTCCAAGTCTTTGCTATTGTGAATAGTGCTACAGTAAACATACGTGTGCATGTGTCTTTATAGTAGCATGATTTGTAATCATTTGGTTATATACCCAGTAATGGGATCGCTGGGTCAAATGGTATGTTCTCACTCATAGGTGGGAATTGAATAGTGAGAACACTTGGACACAGGGCGGGGAACATCGCACACGGGGGCCTGTCATGGGGTGGAGGACAGGGGAAGGGATAGCATTAGGAGATATACCTAATGTAAATGATGGAGTTAATGGGTGCAGCACACCAACATGGCACATGTATACCTATGTAACAAACCTGCACATTATGCACATGTACCCTAGAACTTTAACTATAATAATAATAATAAAGTCTTGGTCCTTGCTATGGATATTAGCCTGTTTTCATCTCTGAAGAGTTCTGAGGCCCTTCCTATTTTGGGGATTCCTCCATCATATGAGTCTTGGTGGAAGGCAGCATCCTATCTCCTACTTGAAAATATATGGGGCTGGATGTTCCATCTTTCCGTAGAACAGATTTCCACAACAGAGAAGTGACAAAGCCCTCTGGGTAAGGAAGATGGGGTAGAGAATTGGAGAGGATGGTGGCAGGATCTCAGAGAAGGGGCTGTGTGTCTTGCCCCTTCCTCATCTGGTGGAGCTGGCTGTAAAAGGGAATGATGTCAGAACATACCGAGAAGTCTGAGTTCGAGGCTAGGGGGAATGTGTGCAGTATTCTCCTCTGGAGCCCTGGGAGGAGGCTGCCTCCCATAGCATCCTCATGGAGCCAGAAGTGCTCACAAACACTATCTCAGTGATTCTTTTTTTTTTTTTTTTTTGAGATACAGTCTCGTTCCTTCGCCCAGGTTGGAGTGCCGCGGTGCAATCTCAGCTCACTGCAACCTCCATCTCCCGAGTTCAAGTAATTCTCCTACCTCAGCCTCCTGAGTAGCTGGGATTACCACCACGCCCAGCTAATTTTTGTGTTTTTAGTAGAGACGTGTACCACCATGCCCAGCTAATTTTTATGTTTTTAGTAGAGATGGGGTTTCACCATGTTGGTCAGGCTGGTCTCAAAATCCTGACCTCATGATCTGCCTGCCTCGGCCTCCCAAAGTACTGGGATTACAGGCGTGAGTCACTGTGCCCGGCTGATATTTCATTTTCAAATGTTAATTTAACATATATGTTCTCTACTGACCATGAGAATTCTTAAAATAACTGTGTGGCAGGTTTAATGTAATAGACAAAGAGTGCCAGCCTGCTGTTGGACTTCAACTCTTTTGGGCATGCTGAGGCCAAAAAGTCAGATGCAAAGACTTAAGTCAGTTGTCCAAAGGCTGGCTTCTTGGTATTATGCAGGTAAGTTATCCAGATGACTGCATTCTGTCTTTTTCTGCTTGTGTTTTGGGATATATCTGTGTATGTATGTTTGTATGTTCTGTTGTGTTTCTGTCAGGCATAAGTTGCTAAATTTTACATGAGCTAAATCCTTCTTGGAGATATGTTCAGGCTCAGAGCTCAGCTTCGCGGTAAATTCTGGCTTCTTGTAAATTCTGGTAAATTCTGGTGCTAGCATTCCAGATGCTGATTCTGTTTCTCATCTCTTCCTGATGACACACCCCTTCCTGTTTTTGTGCCTCCTGCCATGTGGTTAGAGAGTGATGGGCTGAAGAGGTTAGTCTCACAGACGCCTGGGCACCAGCCCTGCCTCAGCAGCACCTGCTATTTTTATTTATTGTTTTTCCCAACCCCAGCCCCTGGCAAGCACCATTCTACTTTCTGTCTCTGTGAGTCTGACTACTCTAAGTACCTCACCTACGTGGAATCATGCAGTTTTTGTCTTTCTGTGACTGGCTTATGTCACTTAGCATAACGTCCTCAAGGTTTATCCATGTTGTAGCACGTGTTAGCTTTTCCGTCCACTTTAAGGCCAAATGATATTCCTTTGTATGTATATACCACAGTTTGTTCATGTATCGATTGGTGAACATTTGGATTAAGGACTGCAACTTACATGTGAGTGCAGTATTTGGGAAGGCAGTGTGTGTGTGTGAGGGAAAAACACCATGAACTTTATGGTCAGACAGGCTTGGGTTCCAGTCGTGGCTCTGCTGCTTATTAGCAAAACCTTGAAAAAGTTACTTAGCCTCTCTTAAAAAAAATTAAAAAAATTTAAAGTATATCTTGAATGCAAAAGAGAATGTAAATGTACATGTCCAGTTTGGCGAGCAATAGTATAATAATACAAAAATAGAGAAAGCAGCTATTTACTCACCACCCAGACTAAGAAAGTGAACATATTCAGACCTTTGAAAGTCTTCAGTACCCCCTCCTGGTTGACTCTTTTCACTTCTGTCCTGAACTAGTATCCTAAATTTCATGCAAATTTTGATTTTCTCTGCAGTTTTACCATACTTGTAGATCTCTAAACAATGTATTGTTTGATTTTGAGGTACTTTTTGGACTTTATATTAATGAAATTTCACTGTTTTTATTCCTTTAAGCTTTAATTTTTGAGACTCACTCTTGTTGAAATATATAGCTGTAGCTGATTCATTTTTATTATTATGAACCCTCCCTACCGCCCTCCATAGAAGGTAGGTTCCTGCCTCTTACTTGAAAATATATGAGACTTCCTTCCGTCTTTCCTTGTTAATTTTTATACTACTGTAAGCTATGCTGTTATGAACTTTCCTGCACATATTTCCTAGTACATGCATGAGAGTGTCTCTAGAGTATCTCCATAGGAGTGGAATTACTTGGGCTTAAGGTAATTGCATGTTCAACTTTACTAGGTATTGCTCAGTTGTTTCCTAAAGTGTTTATTCCAAGTTGTTCTCCCACCAGGAGTGCATGAAAACTTCCCTTGTGCCACATCTTTGCCAACATCTGCCATGCCTTTAAAAATTTTCTGTCAATCTAGTGGATGTGAAATGGCTTTACCCTCCCTTTAAAAATATTTAGTCTCAGCTATTCTTATATTGTGCACTTCTATGGCGATGAGTGCAAGGTATGTGGTGCACCAATGAGAATTATTTTAGAGCAAGATTATCCTTCCATGAACGAAGCTGGTGGAGCATCACAGATAATAACTCTATAGAGATTACCTATTACTGATGAGAATCAATACTAATATAAACATTGACTAATTTGTAAGCTGACTCCTTGCCTTCCCCCAGGAGGAAAGGGGACTTTTTACTGGTCCCCAGCTCCAAATCCTGGTGTTAAGCATTGAGAAGTATCAATCAGGCTTCTACTGGAGACATCACAAAGGATTCAGAAAATATAGGTCGTCATCTATCCATAAAAGGGAGGAGATGATCTGCTGAGTTCCAGGCAGAGGACAGATACTTTCCTGTATGTAAATCCCTGCAATATACTCTTCAAGATAGGGGTAACACCTGATATAGAGATAACATTCTTAAGGACGGAGAACCAGACCCAGAGTTGAGTCAGTCATGTAAAAATATATTTTAGTTCTGACTGTTCCAAATACTGTCCTTGAACACAAAATGAATATACAAGGTTCCTGCCCTCAAGAGTTTTATACCCAGTCTGGTAGAAAAAAACATGTGAATACATCTATAATTGCATTTTCTTATGTTAAGGGAGATGTATGATAGAGGTGTAGTATAGATACAGTGAAGGCTTCTCAGAGAATGAGACATTTGAACTGAGCCTTGAAGGATCCATAAGAGCTTATCAGGCAGCAGGAGGGACATTTCAGGTAGAGCAGACAGCATGAGCAAAGTAACAGGTCTGTGAAGGAACATTTTCTTTCTCAGGAGTTCCAGGAGTTCAGTAGCTGGTGAAAGGAGAAAGAGGATTTTTGGAGTCACAGGCAGGGGATAGATCTTACAGGACTTGTATGAGTCCAACGCAAGAAGTTTGAGCTTTATGGGAGCCTTTGATAAAGCAGGAGGATAACATGGTTAGATTCTGGTTCTAGAAAAATCACTCTGATGGCTATGTAGATTGGAGGGACAAGACTAGGGGCAGGGAGGATAGGATGTAGTAATGATAGTTCAAGCAAGAGATGAGGAAGTCCTGAATTAGGTGAGGCAATGAAGACACATTTCAGTTCTTCTCAGGTTTTTGTGACTAGCAGACATGGTGAATGAGAGAGTGGTCCGTGTTCAGGATGCCTCCTGGGGTTTTGTTTGTGTTGTAGACCGGACAATGGCACCATTCACCGGGACAGTGAATATAGGAAGATGAGTAGGCTTGGGGTGAGACGCTCACAATGACTTTAGGGACGGACATGTTGAATTTGTGGGGTCTGTAGGACATTCAAATAGAAATGTCCAGTAGGTACTTAGAGTTTCTAGGGTGACCAGCTCGTTCTGATTTGCCTGGGACTTTCTCAGTTTTAAAACTGAAAGTCTTGCCGCCCAAGAAATCCTTCAGTCCCAAGAAAACTGGAATGGTCTAGAACTCAGTAGAGTTTAGACTAGAGACCCTGATTTGGAATTTATGGAAGCCATAGGCATGGATGAACATTCATAGGATACATGGAGAGAGAGAAGAGAAGAAGGCCAAAGATGGTTCCTGAGCAAACCAACCTTTGATGGGTAGGAGAGGAAGAGGAATTCATGAAGGGGCCTCAGATGGGAAGCCCAGAGAGACAGGGAAGAGATATGAGAAGATAAGGTTGTGAAAGCTAAGGTTGGGAGGAACAATTGTAAAGGAAGGAATGGTCAACTTTGTCTGAGACTACAGAAAATCGATGAGTAGATTGGCTTTTTGAAGTGTTCAGGACTTTTTGTAGCAGACTGATTTTGTAATAGGAAGGTAATGAGACAGGAGAGGGGTGACCCACAGCAAGGAAGGGGGTACACATTTTTAAGAAGTTATAGTGTGGTATGACAGAAAGAAGAGCTAGCTAGTATAGGAAAGAAAGATGAGGGAGAGTTTTGAAAAAATTAAATAAATGTGGTCTGGTTTATAATGAGGGAAAGAAGTTAGTGTAGAAAGACAGATTGAAGGCATAAGGGGGATAGCTGTTAGAACAATTGGGAGGGATGGCGTGAAGAGATGGGGTGAACTAGAGCAGACCCCGCTTTTGAGACCAGAGATATCAGTGGGGAGGGGTGTGGCAAGGGCATGTAGCCACTTAGCTACAGAGTTGGGATTTGAATCAATGTCTGCCAGATTTCAAAAGTCATATGATTTCCGCCTCTTCATAGAAAAATACATATAGCCTCAGTAAAAGACATGTACACATGCATAATCACTTAGTGCTACACAAAGACAGATACGTGCTGCTGGTGAAATTGGGGAAGTGATCAGAACAATTGGAGCCAGGTGTAGTTCATCTGGGGGAGCTTAACAGGAAAGACGAACTTTGAACAGAATTCTCAGGGAATAGAAGAATGTGGTGAGACAAGAGTTAGATTAAATTTTCTTTTCAATTAATTCACTCTCCAAATCATTCTTCCTTTCAGAAACTTGCTTTGAGGATATAAAAAATTTGCTTCTTGTTCTTATTGGTGTGTAGATTCTCAAAGATGAAATCTCAGGAGAGTATATTATTCCATGTACTGGATTGCTAGTCCCTACCTCTTCCATATCCATTTTTTTTTCCTGTTCTTTCATAGCAGCAGAATTTTTAAGTGAGATCATGGCCACTTAACTAACTATTACATTACCTACCCTTCCCTTGTTCTTGACCAAGGCCTGGCCAATTGGATGTGCTCAGAAGTGACAATGCCACCCCTGGTTGTGCCTTTAAAGGGAGAGATACATCTTCCTTGCCCTCTTTTCTCTACTCTGCTGCTTGGAGTGCAGAGTAGTTAGTAATGGTGAGCAGTCTTGAACCATGTGATGAGAGCAACATCCTAGGGATAGTAGAGCAACAATATAATTGGAGCTTAGGTCTCTAAAACTGAGGGACCTTAACACTGAGAGGCTACCTTAAAATAAGCCATTGCTAATTTGGATTTATGTTACAGTAGTTGAATCATATATGTAATAAGACTAACATAAACAATGAGTTATTTCTTTGTAGTATTCCTACGCATTTCCAGGATAATACTGATGTCTGAATTCTTCGCCTGTTTCAGTCCCATATTAAAGGCTTCCAGAGAGTGTATCCCTGTGAGCTTAAATTCCTTTGCCTGAAACCTAACTCAGAGTCACATGTAGGTACAATTATACCAACTGGGAAGGATGAGGCAGGGTAGGGTTAACCTTGGTCAAGATCATCCCTGTTCACCTTTCTTGGTCATACATTCTTGGTCATCACATGCAACATGTATTTTCTTCATCTACTTCATTTTTTAGGAAGCTGTTGAGGAGTTGGTTTGTCAGTTAGCATTGCATTTAGCTGTGAATGACAGAAAATTTGACTCGATGATGGCTTAAATAAGTTAGGGTTTTAAGTTTTTTGTGTGTGTGTGTTCAGCAAGAAGGCTGACCGTGGTAGGCAATTCAGAGCTTTTTAATGCACTCGATGGCCCCCTAGGCTACCTCTGTTTTTCTGCCTAGCAACCTTAGCATGTAGGTTTTGTTTTCGTTTGTCATCTCATGGTTCTACTTTAGGCATCACATCTGTGTTCCAGGAATGAAATGGGGGAAATGTAAAGAAAAAAGTGCAAACCTACTGAGTTGGTTCTCTCATTTTCATAGAAATTTTATAGTGACACATACATACAGAAAAGTTCACAAATCACAAGTATGTAGCTTGATTAATTTTTACAAAGTGAACATACCAATGTAACTGGCACCCAGGAGACACACTAGAACATTTCCAGCATTTCAGAATCCTTATTCCCTCAGAAATACCTCTTATATACCCCAAAGAATGGCATAGATTAATTTTGCCTGATTTTGAACTTTATGGAATCATATAGCAGATACTCTTTTGTGTCTGACTTCTTTTGTTTAACATAATGTTTGTGAGAATCACCCATATTATTTCATAGAATTGTAGAACATTTATTCTCACTGCTATATTGTTCTAATGTATAAATATAAATTAAAAAAAATCCATTCCAGTATTGGGCATTCAGGTAGCTTGCAGGTTTTAGTTATTATAAATTATGCTACAATGACTATTCTAGTACACATCTTTTGGTAAACATATGTTCACATTTCTGTGGATGTATATCTATATGAAGAATCCCTGGATTGTAGATTGTCTTTATATTTAGCTATACTACTGCAAAATAATTTCCCAGAGTATTTTTATCAATTTTTCATTCCACTAGTAGTGTACAAAATTTCAGTTGTTCCATATCCTTGTCAACACTTGGTATTATCTGTCTCTTCAATTTTGGCCATTCTGATGAGTATGTGATAGTATCATATAATGTTTTTAATTTTTATTTCTCTGATAACTAATGAATCACCTAAAGTTGAGGTTCTTTTCATATTCATGTGTTTATTGGTTATTTGGATATCCTCTTTTGTGAAGTGCTTTCTGTATTTTTTGTACAGTTTTCATTGTATTGACTGTCTTTTTAATATTGTTTTATAAAGCTCTCTATATCTTCTGGATATGAGTCTTGCATTAGCTTGCTAGGGTTGCCTTAACAAAACACCACAGACTAGATGGCTTAACCAACAGAAATTTATTTTCTCACAGTTCTGGAGTCTAGAAGTCCAAGATCAAGGTGTCAGAAGGGCTGGTTTCTCCTGAGGGCTCTCTCCTTGGCTTGCAGACTAGAAAATATAGTATTTTTAGATGGACTTATTGTCACTTTGCACAAAACTGAGATTTTTTAAAAAGAGGAGAATGGACAGGCAACTAGTGAGGTCTGGCTCAGTCCCTAATTTTTCTAAAACTAGTAGGGATGAAGGAAGAAGAGAGGAAGTGATACCTTCTTTTCTTATCAAATGAGCAGTGTTCCAGGGCTTTTGCTGTTACAGCTGGAACTACACTGGCACAGCTCAGGGGAATCAGTGGTTCTTGTTATTCCCTGGCCTGCTGAGATTGGGTTGAGCAGGAATAAAGGTCACAGCAGCTCTTCTAGTAAGCCTATGGGATGGCCATGATGGTTCCCATGGAAAGTGGGTAGGCCAGATAAGATTCTCCCCACCCCCAATCTCATTTATGGTTTGATGGAGCTGAGAGTCCCAGAAAAGTATTGCATGACATTTCAGCCCAATGCATCCCCTGGTAAGAAAAATTCTCATATTAGTTTTGGAACAAAAGATTGTAAAACTATTTCAGGAAACGAGCCCTAGTTCACATTGTCATATATAACTACATAAAGGGCATTGAATTATCTTACTTATGTTTTTAATAAGATGAGTTTTAGTATTGCTCATCAACTCTTTCCCTTCCCCTCAAACAGGCTTGAGACTGTTTACTAGTATGTAGAGTAATCTGTGCCTTGAAAGAAAGAAGATGTGATATCTGTTTTCTACTACACTGATTTGAATCTGTTTTCTCCAAACTGTGACCCAATCTAGCAGAATGTAAGGAGCCTATATTGGCATACTAAGACTACTGCCCTCCCATATTTGCTGAAAAAGGCCAAGCAAGCTGTCTTAGTCTGAGAGACAGACATCAGGGTGGGATTAAATGTGCGAGGATTTTGTTAGGGGAAATACCTGTCTGAGAGAAAATGGGTAGGGAGCAGAGAGAGCTGTTAGACTAGGAAGCAAGTCTATCTCACAGGTAAAGGAGAGAGGGAAGGAAGTTTAGGTGGAAGTGTCCTAGACCATTATGCACCCTAAGGAAGCTTCAGCAAGGTTGTTGTGGAGTCTGTGAACCAAAGTTGGCTGTCAGAGGAGTCCCTTGTGTCCCAGGAACAGGCTTGCCCACCACACCCAGTCACTGGCTGGGAGCAGCCAGTGTGGATGTGGTACAAACGTGATGGCGGATCTCAGAGTACAGCAGCTGAAGACCTTGGTCAATCACCTTCCCTGTAGCTGGATATTTGCAAGGCACATTCTCATGGCAGCTTAGTTAGTTTTTGCTAGAAATTAAAGAGGCCGGGCACGGTGCCTCATGCCTGTAATCCCAGCACTTTGGGAGGCTGAGGTGGGTGGATTACCTGAAGTCAGGAGTTCGAGACCAGCCTGGCCAACATGGTGAAACCCCATCTCTACTAAAAATATGAAAATTAGCTGGAAGTGGTGGCACACACCTGTAATCCCAGCTACTCGGGAGGCTGAGGCAGGAGAACTGTTTGAGCCCGGGAGACAGAGGTTGCAGTGAGCCAAAATCATGCCACTGTACTCTAGTCTGGCCAATAGGACAAGACTCTGTCTCAAAAAAACAAAAACAAAAACAAAAACAAAACAAAATAAAAAAAGAGAAATTAAAGAGAGCATTGGGATGCCTCTCACTTTTGTGAAATGTAAGAATCCCACTTGGTTGACACCAGTTGACATGAATGACTTAAGGAAGGGAGTGAAATATGGTGAGTCAGAAGAGAAGGGTTAAAGAAGGGATGTTGGATGAACCCAAAGTCCGTAATATGAAAACTGAATGCATTCTGAATTATTTTCATTTTAAATTCTATTGGCTCTTCTTGAGTAGGTGCTATGAATAGTTTTCTTAAAAGTTTAAACAAAAACTTTTCAAATAGGTTGATTTTCAGGTCTGGAAACATCTGAATCAAACATTTGGTGTGTAGTGACATAGCAACACAAATTCAGGTCAGGATCCCTGACCTACGACTTGTTGACAGATTCACAGATGTGTGTGCTCATGTTTTGAAAACAAGCAACCTAGGCATGTTAGGCAAGATATCACATATCTGAGAATCAACTTTTTGGTGCTAGTTTTATTTTTTTATTTCACATCATCAAGTCCTAGAAAGGGCAAACACAAGAAGGCACCAAAGCTAAGTTCTGAATTTGGCCCAGGGAAAAACATCCATGTAATAGCCACAGCAGCAGGGCCTGCAAACCTGATTTATTCCTCTGTCATCTCTCTAAATCACCATTTATACTGATAAGGTGACCTAATTTGTTTAAAAGTGAAATGGAGAAGGTTGATGAAAATTTAGTGCATCCCAGGTTTGTGGCTTGGACGGCTCCATTAGCAGCAGGACCACAGGCAAAAGGAGTGGGAGGAATACAGCCAGAAACAGGTTCTCACTCTGAACAAGATTAAGAGATGGAGGAGCTCATGAGATCATCTCACTGAACTCCCCACTTTACTGCCTGAAAGGCTTGGGAGAGGAGGGGTGTGTCTGAATAATCTATTTTCTGATTTTTCTCCCTCTTCATTAGAAGCAATTTGGCTGATGACTTTCCTGCCATTTCTCTCCGGGAGATAGTCGTTACACACACACGAAAGTCATCAGTATTAGGAAGTTTCATCAGATGATTATTATTTTTTTTCAGAGGATTTTATGGCATTAATCTTCCTCCAACTACCCCAAAATCCTTTTTCTTCCCAGTTTCCTCTCCTGTGATACCTATGAGGTGTTATTCATCATGTTAGTTTTCCAATCACTCAGCTAGGGCCCTTCTTTCTTTTCTGATGCACGGGCAGGTGGATCCTTTGAAAGGATTTGCCACACACATGATTCATCAATGGCTTTTGGTCTTCTGTTATTCATTTAGTTCTTGAGGGGCCCTCCAGCCTGTGACCAAATGACACACTTGATGGCTTCCTGAAGAAGCTTTCTCAAAAGCAATAGAATTTCCTTGCATATTTGAATCTGCTCCTGCAGCAGTTTGAAGCTGCGAGCCCAGCTCTGTGAAGCAGGTTAGACTTTACCACAGACTCCAAGGCTTGGAAACATGGCAGGACATTTTGTAAATAGAAGTGCAGCCTTAGGAACACATCTTCAGCATGTGGGGGAAGTTCCAGCACATTGCACAAGAGGGAAAAGTAATGCAAGGAAAGGATAATTTCAGTCTTCTGTGTTGATTACCCTTCTCCTTGCCCTCCGTACATGGGGGTTAGCAAGGGCAGCTGGTTGCAAGGCTGCAGCTGTTCTTAATTGTTGATTTTAGCTTTGCGGTGGTCCCTTGTGAGAAAAGATGCCACATCTGTACCATGGAATGGACTTACAGGTGTTTGAGAAATGTTTTCTCTCCTACAAGTTACATGACACTCTGTAATAGACGAGCTATTAAGACATACCAGGCTGATGTCCAGAGACAGGGGCTTAAATGGCTCCCTTCCTCCCCTTTTCTCCATTCTTCTCATACATAGACCTGTGAAAAAGATCTGCTTTCTGCTTAAGCCAGGGAAGCATGCATTTCCATCATTCTCTCTTTATGCTCCCTGCAAAAGGCCTGGATACATCAACAGCAAAAGAAAACATCAGGCTCAACTACTTTACAAACCTGCTCAAAGTAGGCTCAGGTTAAAATGGGTCCCAAGTTGAAATGCAATGTTAAAAAAATACAAAAGCGAGCGTATGAGAAATGTTAGCTTTTTCTTTTAAAAAATAAAAAGGCTACTTGAAGAAAAATAAAATCTTTGTTTTGTTTTGTTTTGCTTTCTATGAGTGATATGCTACAACTTGGGTTCTAGATTAGGGCAAGGCATGCATTCATGTTTGTTTTGTTGGTGTAACGATGGGTTTCATTAAGGGGTTGTGGGTGTCTTATACGCAATAGGACACATTAAATGCATTGATTTGAATGGATTAATACTAGCACAGTACTTGTTCCTCCTACCTCCCCACCCCCTTTAGGTTTGAGGCAACTAAGGCTGCTTCTTCCCTGGACTCCACATCTATTCTGGCTTACCTGTGATTATCCCCCATGCCCATCCTGACAACCCACTCTTGACTATGTTTAGGATCAGCACCGAGACTCTCCTGGCCCTGCGCCTACTGTGGTGTGCACACACCTGTGTCTCATGAGGGTGGGATGGGAAAGAAGACAGACCTTGCATATACTGGCTGAAGTGTTCACATGCATGTAATCAGTGCTCCTCGAACTTAGTAAGAAACCACAGGGCGGCCCAGTCCTGGTCCCTGCATGTGTTCTTGCCTGGATCTTGCAAATATTAGGAACAGGCCCACACTAGCATGCTATCTCGTTTGGTGTGCTACTTTCAAAAAAGGAAACAACATGAATTTTCATTAAAAATACAGGTAAATTTCTCACTTATTCTAAATCCTGAAGGCAGGTGCACAGAAAATTAGTCTCAATGGAAACAGAAAGTGAAATTGACCACTTTTATTTCCCCCTTTTAAGTAAATTACCTCCCTCAGCAGAGGATGTATTTATTCCAGAATTAATCTGAGCATTTGAAAGTTATTGATGTTTTAGAAAAGTATATCCAAAGGATGGACAGTGGCAAGCTGGACAGTATTCTAAAAACCCACAAAATGTGCCAGGCTCTGAAGGCCATTCAAGTTCAGGGTTATGGTAATAAGCATAACTGTAACTCTGAATTCTATGAGTTCAATCAAATACTTGGACTATACAATCAAGTAAAAAGCTTGACAAATTTTTTTATAGTGCACAGCTTAGTAAGAGCTCAGTAAATATTTACTGTTTTTAAAAATCAACCCAATGTCTGGACAGGTTTGGTCAGAGTAGTTCATCCAGTAGCCCAAGATAGGGTAGCCCAAGTCAACCTAAATCTCTTGGTGCTTCAGTGGCACTGAAAGCTAACCATAGCTTCCAAACCTGACATAGATACTTTAATGTGATAAAGTGGAGCTAATTTTCCCATTTCGTGTGTAAGTAGATGCAAGAGCATCCTCACCTCAATGTGGTTTGATTCTTATCCTGCAAAAGCACACTTTAGTCTCAGTATTCATGATGGTTTCAGTTCACTTGTTGGTCATTGTCCCTTTGCTCTTTGGTTCTCTGGTCTCAGTGTAAGAATGCACACTGATTTCTGTTAGATTCTGTCTGGGTGGAGGGGTGGGGATGGATTATCTTTCTGTGATTGTGTATGAGTTTGGGAGTGGATGAATAGAGGAGGAGTTGTGCAGTCAGAAGATGGGTACACTACGATGAGGGTCTCCATTGGTGGCCCATGAAGTAGTAGAAGCTGATTTTTGCTCTCTCCAGCCTTCTGTTTTCTAGCCTTAAAGCATGGTGGGGTTTTTTCCCCCTCTCAGGACTCAATTACCTACTGTGAAAACCCTAAGTTACATTTTTTTGTCTGCTCTGTTCCTGTGTGGAATTAATTCTCAGTGTTTTTTAAATTGTGAATCTTGACCCATCGGTAGTTGTTAAATTAATGGGTCAAACCAGTAGTAAAAAATGAAGTCATATGAAATATATTAGGAAGTGTCAGAGCACATCTTAGGCAGTAGGGAAAGTATTGCTTCTGCAAAAACTTTTGTTTCAATTGTATGTGTATAAGAGAGTACTGAACAGTACTGTAAAGGTTGTGATGGGAACAATTTGAAAAGCACTGACCTCAAGCAAGTTGTTTGAGGTGGATTTGTAGGCACACAACAGGCATCAGGAGGAAGGTTCAGGGGCAGGAGACCTCTTCTGTGTACTTCCCACTACCTCGTGTCGGCAGCCATCTTCCCATTTGGCCTATATTAAGGTCATACCTATTAATGTTGGTTCTTTGTCTTTGCTTTGTGGAGGACCATCATGAAATCAAAATATTCTTCAGTGAATACTTTGCAGCTTGGAAGGTGCTTTTATTCACATTATCCCACTTGACTATGGATTCTACACACCAGACTCTAGGTTCATCCCAGAAGAGAGGCCGGGTCTAGCTGCCTGCCCCTAAGATCACCTCTAGTATGATCTTATCCAGCTTGTCTTTATGATGCAGTGTTAATATGGCCACTGCCCATAAGGGGACACATGTATCTGAAGGTATTTTCCATGCATGATTAACTTTTTAAAGTTATGTTGCTATTCGTTGGCCTAAGCAAGGTGTGATTGACCTTATGGCATGTGTAGTAGCCAAGAGTTGACATTAGAGAGAATGAAATAAGCAAGTGGTAATGGCTCTCAGAAATGATGGTAACAAGGAGAAGAGGATGATTCTTCACTGCTATGCAGCTTGACTAGGGGAGAGACAGCCAGCATCTTACTGCTTCCTGGCACATGGAGTGTTCCGCTGAGAATCACAGGCAGACTCAGGCAGCCAGCCACTTTTCACATGGGCTGTCTTCTGCAGTGCTGTTCCACCACCATTCTGTGGGCCCAACTATTGCCATTCTGGGGGGTCTACTGTTGCTAGCTTAATTCCATTCACTTCAATTCAATTGCTGTTATGAAAGGCCTAGTAGTACTATTCTCCTGAGAATCTATAGAGACAGGGTAGAACTCTTGGATGAAAAGGTGAAGGCTTAGGACATCTGGTTAGTGGAATTTACTTATTTTGGGGGCGCTTTCATCAAGTAACACCAGCTGATGCCGAGGAGTGTGCGAGTCATATTGGCTTTGTTGTCCTCCGTTAGAAACTCTTCGCATTCACAAAAAACAAACAAACAAACAAACAAAAACAGCCTTGGAGAAATCGTCAGCCCAGAAGGAGTTAAGCTGTGTGTCTGCACAGCGCAGCTTTGTTCTGGCAAGGTCCCATCAGTTTAGGTCATTTCTGATGACTTCACTCTCCTGGTGACATCAGCCTCTAATCTCCTGAAGGTGGATTCATGTGCGATTGCTTCAAAATACTCACTCCCTGAGTTCCAAGCCATTCCCGCTGATATATGGACAGAGCTTGTCTTTCCCAGGCCACAGTCTGGTTTGTGCACTGCATTTGTGCTTACCGTATCATATTACCGTGTGGACATTATGTCACTAACTGGCACAACCGGCTCAAAATGAAATATGCTTGCTACAGGCAAAAGCCCCAAAGCTAACATCAACTCTCCCCACCCCCTACCCCAGGTACAAAATAAAAGGGCTAGAGGGGTGGCTGGACTAGATTTTGGTTTAATATGTTTCTAACTGTTCTCTCTCTCCTCTCCCTTTCTGTGGCCTGAATGTTGATAGTAACTTTATCATCCTTTTCAGTCCATTATACCCACTAACTCTTGAAAATATTTGGTCACTGATGGCACAAATTAAATCTAAGACTTTGGAATAATTTAGTTTAGCCTCTTTCTAAAGTATCAAGTCTGTGAACTCAAGTAACCTTTTTACCTTCTAAGACCACTTTCTTTTCTTTGTCTTTCAAATGTCATAAAAGAATACAGAGTAGAAATGAAAGCAGCCTGGGCTTATTGAGGGGTGTCAGGAATTAGCTTTGACATAGATGGAGTTACCGTGCACTTGACCCAAGCTGACAGGAGTGCAGATGCCTCTAGAAATTGTGGGAGATGAACTGGAAGTGTCCCCAGAGTTTGTCCAGTCTTAGGGCAGTATAAGTACATTTTAGTCCCTTCTCCTGTTATCCACAGGCTGTGTTGACACCCGCTCATACCACCAGGGATTCAGAATGTCACAGCTCCTCCCTGACCACCATCATCCTCCTGCTGCCCCCACTCTGGGGCAGAAGAGGGTAGTCTGTGTCTGCAGAGAAGCGGAGTCCCCACACCACTTCCAGGATCCCCAGCACCCATTTATTTTGATTAATAGCTCTTGGCAATAGACAGTAGCTTCTGGAGTACAGAACTGGCTGGGTACACACTGAGGTTTAAAATCACATCAAGAAAATGTCATACTAACACGGGATTGTTAAGGGGAGAAACTGGTGTTCAAGCAATAAAATACTACTCTCACTGTTTATCTTTGTTTCATTTTGAAGGAAATAAAGAAATGAAACCTTACAAGTGTAGCAGCCCAGTTATCAAATAGTCACAGCCGCAGACACTCAGTTTTGGGGTCAGCCCACAGACTAGGGATACTTTTCTCTGCCTTTGCACAAAATAAATGTTGAGGCTCTCAATTTTATGAGGAGGGAAATAAAATCCCTGGATGACTTGCAAATATATTTTTAAATGCAGGCGTGGCTAGGTTTTCTGAGTTTCAGCTCTGTTTCAGCTGGGGTGGGGGTGGAGGATTGGCCACATCACAGGGGAAACTGGTGGAATCTTAGTCCAGGAGGCTGGCACTATTACCATTCACATCAGCTCATGATAGACAAAGGTACCAGACTTTTTTTAAAGACCCAGTATAAAGTAAACCAACTTTCTTTCTACTCCTGTATACCAAGGAGGTGGAACTATTAAAGAACCCTTTTACACCTTCTCAATGCCATTCTCTTTCTTTGTTCATGCAGGAAAAACAAGCAAAACAAACAAACAAACACACACACACACACACACAGAAGACAGAATAGAGAAAAAAACCCCGGCCGGGCGCGGTGGCTCAAGCCTGTAATCCCAGCACTTTGGGAGGCCGAGACGGGCGGATCATGAGGTCAGGAGATCGAGACCATCCTGGCTAACACGGTGAAACCCCGTCTCTACTAAAAATACAAAAAAACTAGCCGGGCGAGGTGGCGACGCCTGTAGTCCCAGCTACTCGGGAGGCTGAGGCAGGAGAATGGCGTAAACCCGGGAGGCAGAGCTTGCAGTGAGCTGCGATCTGGCCACTGCACTCCAGTCCGGGCGACAGAGCGAGACTCCGCCTCAAAAAAAAAAAAAAAAAAAAAACCCCAAAAACCTAATTAAAATACAAAATTAATAAAACATTCTCATGTGCTCAAATCCTACATCTTCTCTTCTAACAGCATGGCTGTTATATATGCACCTGCTTACTCTCTTTCCCCAGTAAAGAAACAGCATCTCCTTACTCCAGAGGAACTGGAGTATCCCACTTCACCGCTTCTTGTTCCCTGCAAGCTACTTGAGAACCACAAAGACTGAGCCTTCTTGTTTGGCTGGGAAGACTGGAAGAGCTTCACCTTCCTAGCAGAGAAATGCCTCCTGTGGACAGTGGGCCATAGCCCCACATGGAATAGAAGAGGTGACTTTTGGAGAGAGCTGAGCACTGGATGAGCCTTATATTTTTCCCACATGCCTTCCTGGGGTTGTCCCTGGAGAGGGAGTGCTTCTTTTCATTTCTGGAGGTAGAGTGTGATTTGCTTTTGCAGTTGGAGAGGCAAGGAAAAGCTGCCAGTGTCTGCAGCAAGCTTGTTATGCACAAGTTAGTTTGTGCATAACATCATTCCTTTGATGATGGCATAAATCGCTTTGCTTGACTGATTCTGCAAACTAGTAGGTTCTTTGATGAGTGTGCCTTGCCCTCAGTTTGCTGAGCACTATTCCTCGGAGTGGGATCTCTAGGCCATCAACAAGGAGTACTTCCCCTCCAGGTTAAGATCACAGGTTGACTTCATCGTATCCACTGTCTCACTCACTTTCTCCATTCACCAGCACAGCTCAAGGGCAGCACAGCCTTGACGGCACCAAGTGGGGAAAGCATGCCATTCTCTACCTCCTTCCTGGCATCTTCTGCTTAGATTAGGCTCATGCCAAGGTCAGATCCAGCTGCGCCATCACAGCTGATGCAACCTCGGGATGTGCTGGAGGTGTAGGGGAGAGGAAGACTGCCCCCAAAGGCTGATAGGCATGTGTGCATCCCTTTCATTCCAGCCCTGCCACCACTGCCTTGTGACCCTGAGCTAGGAGCCTATTCCACACGAGGTGTTTCTCGTTTGTCCTGAGACCCTAGCTCTGAAGGGAAAGAGTTCCTGTTGGGGCCATCGGCCCCCATAGCCACTGGGATAAACACTGGTGTGGATGTTGCTCAACCAATGAGTGAAGGAGCCAATATGGCCAAAAAACTTTTTGAAACACGTGCCCTCCCTAGAAGGCCAGCCGGGGCCCCTGTTTTGCATGCACAGGCCTGCCCTGCCCTTCTACCCTACCAAGTTTCTTTGAGTTTATAATTTAGTCTGAGACCAGAGATGTCATCTGATACGATATTCCCAACCCAACCAGGGAAAATCACCTTGGGAGGAACTCATGTTATCCCTGGGGCTCAGCAAAAGCCTGCTGAGCTTGAGAGCGTCCTTGAGTGCTAGGACGCTCATGTCTCAACAAGGCACCATCACTCTTGTGTCCCGGTGCCTAGGGCAGGGCCTGGCAGGCGGGCACTCGGGAACAACTTGATGAATTGAGTTGCTGAAGTCAGCTAAAAACTTTCTGTACAGGTGCAAAACTTGCTGTTCAAAATAAATCCTAAACATGAAAACAGAAAGCTATAGATAAAATACTAAGTTCCAGTGATCTCAGGGAGGCAAAACCTGTCGTTCTTTGCAAGAACCCATTTGGATATGTATATATTAATATATGTATATGTATGAGTACACCTAGTTTTCTTCCATCTGACATGTTTTAATAGTGTGCTTATGGAGTGGGTTTCCAAAAAGATCTAAAGGAGAGAACCTACAGTTTTCTCGCAAATGGGGGCATCTCACTATAGCTTCATGGGGTTTGCTGTTTAACCTATCTGTTAAGCAATTCAAGGAGTTACCTTCTATGGAGGTAGCTTCTCAGATTTTTTTTTTTTCCTGTAATATCCTCCTCCAGCTTCTTCTTGACAAAGAAGCACTTGTTTATTCACTCCACACAATTTTTTTGCAAGTCTTTTCATTTTTATTACTCAAAAAGTCTCATTTTTTTATTTAGCTTTCTGACTCTGTGCTTGTGCCTTCAGATGTCCAGGCAGACTTTGAAGGGTTCATGCTGTAAGACCTAAAGTTCCTATGAGATTGTGCAAAACAAAGAAACATGTCAGCAGGGCCTATGGTGATTCCATGTGTGCCAAATGTGTTCATGACAGGATCAAGCGTGCTTTCCTTATCGAGGAACAGAAAGTTGTTGTGAAAGTGTTGAAGGCACAAGGTGCCACACCACATGCAGATTTTGATGCTTTCCCAACCTTCTTGGTATGAAGGTAAATGATTCTATTACCAGGGGTTCCAGACAGCCTAGTTTTGTCAGAGGTTGTATTGTAGGAAAGCCTACATCGGTATGTCAAATGCTGGACCATTCTGAGTGCCTGTAGACAACGTCCCCGGAAGAGGAAGAAGAAAACCTTTGTGAGGTCCTCACTCCACACAATTTTTAATATTAAGTTTGCTTGTTTGTTTGTTTGTTCTCTCTCTCTAGTCCCCCTCCCTGACCTTCACCACCCTGCCAGGCACTAGGCACTAGGAGCACTCCATGAGGGCTGTGATTGTGCCTTATTCCCCATTGAAACCTCGGCACCTTGTCCAATGCCTGGAACACAGAAAGATGCTTAATGTTGGTGTGCTTAATGAATGAATTGCTAGGAACAAATGATGACTCGTGAAAACGCAGGGGTGCCTGTCCTGGCTTGGTTTATTACCCTGGATGCTGACAACCATCAGCACATGTGAAAAAACAATTTAAGGTCAATTCTCTGGTGAATCCAGTTCTGGCAGTGGGTGGTTGGTGTTTGGCCAATGGTCTCTCCTTGAAGGCATTATTCACACATAAGGCATAAAAGCCTGGCCGAGAGGCTGAGAGGTCTTTTTTTTTTTTTTTTTAACTTAGTATTGTAAAAATGTTTTATTGTGGTAAAATACACGTAAGATTTACAGTCTTAACCCTTTTTAAGTGTACAGTTCAGTGGCATTAAGTATATTCACAGTGTTGTACAACTATCAGTCTCCAGAACTCATCTTCCCAAACAGAAACTCTGTACCCATGAA
Source organism: Trachypithecus francoisi (assembly GCF_009764315.1). Taxonomy (NCBI): domain Eukaryota; kingdom Metazoa; phylum Chordata; class Mammalia; order Primates; family Cercopithecidae; genus Trachypithecus; species Trachypithecus francoisi. The sequence continues at coordinate 66,853,393 of NW_022681463.1, read as the reverse complement.
ACACCGACTCCCTTCCCCTCTCCCCCAAACCTTTAGCAATGGCCATTCGACTTTCTGTCTCTACGAATTTGACTGCTCTAAGTACCTCATATAAGTGGAATCACATACTATTTGTCTTTTTGTGACTGTTTTATTTCACTCAGCATAATGTCCTTAAGGTTCCTGCATGTTGCAGCATGAGTCAGAATTTCCTTCCTTCTTAAGGCCAGATACGGTTCCATTATCGGCATAGCATACTTGCGTATCTATTCATACGTCCATGGACACTGGGGTTGCTTCTGCTTTTTGGTCATTGTGAATAATGCTGCTATGAAAATATGTGTACAAATGTCTGTTTTCAATTCTTTTGAGTATATACCTAGAAGTAGTGGAATTGCTGGATCATATGGTAGTTCTATCTTTAATTCTTTGAGGAACCTACATACTTTTTTCCATAGCGACTATATGGTTTAACATTGCTACCAATGGTGCAAAGAGTTCCGATTTCTCCACATGCTCATTGACAATTTATTTTCTGGGTTTTTTTTTTTTGGAAATAGCTCTCATAATGGGTGTGAGGTAGTATCTCATTATGATTTTGATCTGTATTTCCCTAATGATTAGTGATGTTGAGTATCCTTTCATGTGTGGATTGACCATTTGTATATCTTTAGATAAATGTCTATATAAGTCCTTTGCCCATTTTTAAATTGGTTTTGTTGTGTTTAGGAGTTTATATATTAGGTTGGTGCAAAAGTAATTGTGGTTTTTACCATTATTTTTAGTGGCAAAAACCACAATTACTTTTGCACCAATTTAATACTTTGAGTATTTATTCCTTATCAGATTCTGTGTTACATCTATACATCAACTTAGTAACTTAGTAAAAATGACATCTTAAAAATATTGAATCCTCCAATCCGTGAGCAAGGTATATTTGTTCATTTATTAAGACCATCTTAAATTTTTTAGCAATGTTTTATTATTTTTGGTGTATAATGGAACATTTTTGTCAGGTTTGTTCCTAGAATTCTGTATTCTTTGATGTCATTGTAAATTGTATTGTTTTTTGAATTTCATGTTTGGATTGTTCATTGCTTATATACAAAATACAATTAATTTTGTATACTAGTATTGTAATGCTGTAATCTTGCTGTATTAGTTAGCACACTTATTAGTTCTAGTAGCTTCTTTGTACATTCCGGCAGATTTTCCACACAGATGATCTTGTCATTTCCTTGCTTTTACTTCTCCATTTCCCATCTTTATGCTGTTAGTTTGTACTTCATTACATATTGTGCTGGTGGGAATCTTCAGTATAATGTTGAACAAAAGTGATGAGAATAGATATCCTTGTTTTGTTCCTGATCTTAGGGGAAAGGGATTCAGTCTCTCATGATTAAGTGGGATGTTGGCTGTAGACTTTTTGTAGATGTCTTTTGTTTATTTGAGGAACTTTTCTTCTGTTTCTAGTTTGCTAAGGGTTTTTATCAGAATGAAGGTTGCATGTTGTCAAATGCTTTTTATACATGTATTGAAATGATATATAGTTTTGCTTTTTTAGTTTGTTAATATGGTGAATTACAGTGATTGATTTTGGAATGTTAAATCGGCTTTGCAGTCCTGGGACAAATCTCAGTTGGTCATGATGTATTATCCTTTTTATATATTGTTGAATCTGATTTTCTAAAATTGCATTGAGAATTTTTACATCTGTTTTATGAAGAATATTAGGTTGTGGTTTTCTTTTCTTGAAATATTTTTGTTTAGTTTTGTTATCAGTGCCATGCTGGCCTTACAGAATGAATTGGGAAATCTCTCCTCTTCTTTAATTTTCTGGAATACTCTGTGTACAAATGGCATTATTTCTTCCTTAAATGTTTAGTTGAATTTACCTGCCATTAATCCCTTCCAGTGCAGTTTTTGTCTCTAGGAATCTGATTTAGGTCTTTAAAAATAACTCCTCTGTCTCTATTAAACTTTTTGAATATATGAAATACAGTTTTAATATCTTTTTAAATTCCTTTGTCTGTTAATTTTAACGTCTGTGTCAGTTTTGGGTTGTTTTTTGACTGATTTTTCTCCTCAGTGTTTTCTCAATTCTTTGCACGCCCAATAACTTTTGTTTGAATGGCAGACATTGTGATGGTTGTTTTTTTATTCCTGTAAATGTCTTGGGCTTTGTTCTGAGATGCAGTTAAGTTACATAGAAACTGATCCGTTTGTGGCTTACTTTTCATATTTGGAAAGCAAGACTAGAACATCATGTAACTTACGGCTAATAACTTCCTACTACCGAGGCAACATCTTTCTGAATATTCTACTCAATTATATGTAAAATTATAAGGTTCTCCAATCTAGCTACTGGCAACAGTCACTTTTTCTGACCTCATGTGAGCTCCAGTTGCTGTTCTTTGTAATTCTTTTAGATGGTTCTTCCCCTGGTCTCTGCTAGCTTCCTCAGCTGTGTGCACTGATTAGTACTCTGTTGAATATTCAGGGAGACCATCTACAGATGTCCAGTTCTCTTTCCCTGTAGCTCTTTCCCCCCTCTGTCCTGCCAGCGTTAGCCATGTTGGTCTTTCCAAACCCTTGCTTCATTTCTTCATTGTAGGGAATCTGTTGAGCTGCACTGGAGTTTCTCATTCCTATGATGTGGCCTGGAAACTTTCACGTCAGTAAGTTAGGGCTTTGGTAGGGTTCTTCTCATTCGTTTTCTGTCTTATGTCTTCTGTTGGGTTCTGTTGTGATGATTATTTACTATTGTGTTCACTTTCTTGTTTCATCAAACATATTTTTAATATTTTATGCAGTTTTTCTAGTTTGCTTTTGTAGATGGTTTGGTAGTAATTACCTAGCCTGCAATTATTGGAATAAGAGGCCTCAGACCTTTGAATTTCAACACAGTTTTTTTCCAGAGAAGTGAGCAGCTTTTTCAGGTCTGCTGGGGTCCTAAGGTAGAGTCCAGTTGGGATTGAGAACTGACCATCTGGCCAGTCTGCAAGTTCTTGCAGAAGAACCTACTGCTGAGGACTGAGGAGTGTGGGAGTGAGAGGGTGCTTGTTCTGAGGGGAGAAGGAGCCGGAAACGACAGCCTTGCTAGAGAACTGAATCAGGGTTATTAGAGAGGAGGAGAAAGAGTGAGAATGCTGCCGCATGCTCGTAGTTCTTTCCTGTTCAGATCCCATTCGATTTGTGAAGTGTGACATTGAGAGTTCAATGTCTGTTAAAATTGAAATGAACTTTTGTAAAAATTCTGCAAAATATGGAGCCATAGGTTCTCTATCAACAGGTGAGAGTGAGAGGCAGTGAAATCTGAGTTATGACTGTTAAGGTGACTGTTTAAGTACACCCAGCCTGTGAGGCTTGGGGGAAATCAGGTTACACAGAAGCCAAGTTAGCCCGCATCCAGCTCCACCTTCGCAGAGCTTCATTAACAGAAGGGGTCCTTGGTTCAAACCCGCTGCTGGTCAGAAACTGGCCCGAGGCCAGAAACTCATTTTACCTTAACCTCAGAATGACCATCAGATGATGAGGTTCTTGCCTAGGACAGATAGTTTTCTAAGTTGGTACTCAGAGACTGACTTAAGGGTCCTTAAAATTTCACAATGAGTCACACATAAGACCAGGTTTGCTGAAACCGAAAGTGTTGAAACTGCCTGGGGGCAATTTGTCGGTAACCTGTAGGCATTTGAGAAGCTATGAAAAGGATTAATATAAAGTATAAAATGAAAGACCAGCAGTGGGGGTGGGGAGTGAGAAAACTATTTCCAGTGAACGTAGCCCTAATTCAGAAGATGAAATCTGTATTTCACACAGCAGAGGGTACAAATCTGTATTATATTACCTCAGCAACTCTAACCAAACCAAAGATAGGATGGCAGATATTTAAACAGTGATGAAACAGTGCCCAGGCAATAGGAAATGTCTGCTCTTGTCAACTGTTTGCTTGAACGAAATAAAATAAATAAGGGGCACACAAACTGCGTCTTCCTGGTTGTTCTCGGGGACCTTCTCTGGCACAGGGGCAGCTCCCTCAGTCGTGAACTTGAGTCTCCTGGGTCCCATTGGAAATAGCCTAATGAGAAAGAACTCTGAAAACTCTTAATGGCTAGCAGGGTACAGAATATGTATTTTTCTTTTAACATATTTTACGTATATAAATGGCAGGGTACAATCAGAGTAGATTTCCCCACCAGGAGGTTGAATGCTTAATTCAAAACAAACGCCTATTGAATTTGGTAGTAGATCTCTCCCTTCTTTCCCTAATTTGGCTTTTTGCTAGCTGTTAGTCTAACTGCAGGGGTGGCAGCCTGAGATTCTGTGGCCCTCTAGGGCAACTCAAAGGACATATTGTCATTACTAATTATTATATAGTGGTGCTGTGATTAAAAGTACCACTGTCCTTTGAAAAGCCTCAAGTGAGACGACAGCACAGAAGCACCTGAGTGTGCCCCATAAACTGATATTCTATTTGCTGTGCCATTAAAGTTCAACAATGCCATTATGTCTTAAGTGACAATGAAAAGTTCCCATTCCAGCTTTTAGTCAGAATGACCACAAGTTTGATGAAACCCCACTCAACCTCTTCTCCAGTCATCTTGAAAGTGAAGCTGTTTGGTGTGTTGGTGTGAGGTAACTAACCATGGTGCTACTATGAGCTTTTGTAGGCAGAGCTGGCCTGGTGACTTAATTCACGTTGGGACACTTACTGTCACATTCATAGCACTGGATCAAATACTGCAAGTGAACAGCCAAAAGAAGAGGTATTGCTCTAGGTTGAATGACATCTTCCCCTCAAAAGATATGTGGAAGTCCTAACCCCCATTTCCTCAGAATGTGACCTTATTTGGCAATAAGGTCATTGTAGATACAATTAGTTTAGATGAAGTCGTACTGGAGTAGGGTGGGTCCCAAGCCAAGATAACTGGTGCCTTTATAGGAAGGGGAAATTTGTACACAGGGAGAATGTCCTGAACATAAAGACAGAGGTGGGGAGATGCAACTGCAATCCAAGGGACACCAAAGATTGCCAGCCAACCACCAGAAGCCAGGAGAGAGGCCTGGGACAGGTTCTCCCTCACAGCAGAGTGGGTTCATGTCTTAGTCTATTTGAGCTGCTATAACAAAATACCGTAAACTAGATGGCTTATAAGCAACATATATTTATTTTTTGTAGTTCTGGAGGCTGGGAAGTCTGAGATCAAGATACCAGCAAATTCAGTGTCTGGTGAGGGCCTATTTCCTGGTCCCCTGACAGTGCCTTTTGATTGTGTCCTCACATGGGGGAGAGGCAAACTAGCTCTACGGGGTCTCTTTCATAAAAGTTCTAATCCCATTCATGAGGGCTCCTCCCTCATGGCTTCTCAAAAGTCACCACCTCCTAATACCATCAACTTGGAGGTTAGGATTTCAACATAATGAGTTTTGAGGGGACACAAATATTCAGACCAGAGTAGCCCCTAACCCATTATGACTGGTGTCTTTATAAGAAGGTGGCTTTGTGAAGACAGAGATACATGAGGAGAATACCATGTGACAACCAAGGCAGAGACTGGCATTAATGCAGTTACAAGCCAAAGAATGCCAGAAATTGCAGTGAATCACCAGTAGCTAAGGAGAGCAGCAAGGAAGGACACTTACCTGCAGGTTTAGGGGGAAACATGTCCCTGCTGACACCTTAGTTTTACACATCTAGCCTCCAGAATTGTGAGAGAATATATTTCTGTTTTAAGCCACTCAATGTGTGATGCTTCGTTGGGCAACATGGGACGTAGCAATGTATGGCGAAATCTTTCTCCTCCCACCACACAGAACACATTCATTCAAAGAGTATAAATTGGCCCAAGCTTAATAAACATTCTCTTTTTTACTAGTGGGTCAACACAAGTATAGGCCGGGTTAGTTCTATAGATAAAACAGAATTTGAAATGTGTAATGTTAAAGCCAAAGGTCCAGTGGCTATTTATTCCACATTCTATATAACTACCCTAACCCAAGCAGCTGTTCTAAAACCCCAATGACTAGGGCCCTGATAAAACATTCTTTAAGGTGCTGGAACAAGATTCAGACTCTCAGAATTTGCTGTTTCAGTTTGAGAAGATGAAGAGTTTGAAGATGAGTAGACTCAAATTTGAGTCCAGCACCCAGCTGCCAGTCTAGCAGCCCATTGCAGCCCCCAGAGAATGAAAATGGAATGCTTGGTCCCATGCCCATGGTGGGTGTCCTCTAGGAAGCTCTGGGGTTCCCACCTGGCTTCCAGCCATACCAGGGCCATATAGATTCCTTAAAATAAATATCTACTTGTGTGTCACCTTGTGGTGGCTCTGATCATCTCTAGCATCAAGTCTAAGCATGATGCTTGAATAAGCCTCCATGATTTATGCCCCCTCTGGGCTCTGGGCTCCTGTTCCATCACACTCTCCCTTTAGCTTTATATCTAGTTACACAAAATTACTTGTTATTTCCGCAATAAAGCCTTATGTGTTTTGTCTTTGTAACTTTAACTATCACTAAAATTTATAACGCCCTTTCCTTCTTTTCCTACTGAGACAACCCTAGTTAATCTTCAAAATATTCATAAGGGACACTTTCCTATGAAAGCCTTCTTTGACAACATCCTCCAGATAGACTTAATACCTTTTATCTTTGTATAATTTTTTACCTGCTCCTTTACTGTGCATCTCAAACTATATTTAATAGTTCATTTGTAATTATTTTTTAATTAAACTGTGAGATCCTTGAGAGCAGGAATTGTATTTTATTTATATAGGATGCCCAGTAGTAAGCGCAGTGCCTATACCTGTACAGGTGATTAGTAACTGTTTAAATGACTTATTCATTTAACAAATATTTCTTGAGACTTTTTATGTTGCAGGCATTGTTCTGGGCCTTGTAGATATGGCAGTAGTCAAGACAAATAAAGACCTTTCCTACCTGAAGCTTGTGTTCTGGTGGAGAAGATGGATAAACAGATAAACACAATAGACATTGCATATACTTTCAGGTAATGATATGTGCTATGAAGAAGAAAAAAGGCAGTGTAGGAGGTTGTGGGTCAATGGGAATTCTCTTAAATTCACAAATCAAGAGGTAATCAAATGAAACTTAACCAAAAAACACAATGACTTCTCTCTAACCAACCTTGATTACCGGATCATCTTCTTATCCAAGTCAGCTTAATGTACTGTTCAAGAGAATCAGTGTGGAAGGAAGGAAATGTGCGAGAGAGTCCTATATCAGACACTGTGGGCAGGGAGCTTTACATCTCTCATCTTATTGGGCTTTGACAACACCCTTCAAAACAGGTGCTGTTGCAGATGAATGACACCCTGAACTTCAGGAAGGCCAAATAATGTGTCCATGTGGAGTATCTGAGTGTGTGAGCCAAGGTTCAAACCCAGGCCGTCCTGGGCCACTTGTCAACACCAGTTCTACAGTTGAATTCTATGAATACTTATCAGGTGCTGACTTTGTGTCAAGCCCTGTTCTTCATGCTCGGCATACACCAGCAAATAGAATAGACAGAAATCCCTGTCATTTCAGAAAGTGGCAAGTGTTGACAAGGATGTGGAGAAACTGAAACGCTTGTGCACTGTTGGTGGGAATGTAAAATGGCACAGGTACTATGGAAAACAGTATGGTAGATCCTCAGAAAATTAAAAATATAGATTCCATTTCTGGAAATATACCCAAAGGAATTGAAAGCAGGATCTTGAAGAGATATTTGTAGACTCATGTTCATAGCAGCATTAACCAAAAGGTAGAAGCAATGCAAGTACCCAACAACAGGTGAATAGATAAATAAAATGTAGCCTATATGCATTTACCACACATGGAATATTATTAAGTCTTCAGAAGGAAGTAAATTATGACATATGCTATAACATGGGTGAACCTTGATGACATTATGTTAAGTGAAATAACCCAGTTACAAAGAGACAAATATATGATTCTGCTTACATAAGGTACCTAGAACAGTCAAATTCATAGAGAAAGTAGAAGAGTGGTTGCCAGGGGCTGGCAAAAAGAGGAAGTGGGGAGTTAGTGTATAATGGGTGCAGAGCTTCAGTTTGAGAAGATAAAGAGTTCTGGAGACGGATGGTGGTGATAGTTGCACAACAACGTGAATGTACTCGATGCCACTGAATTGTACACTTAAAAATGGTTAAAATAGTAAATTTCATGTTGTGTGTATTTCATCATAATTTAAAAAATCTCTGCCCTTGTGGAGCTCATGTTTTAGTTTGGGGACATGAACAGTAAACAGATTAAATATGTAAATCATTAGCTATTAGAAGGAGATGAGTGATATAGAAACAGAACAGACTGAAGAAGATTGGGAAGGCTGGGGGCAAGGAGAGTGTGTTTTCAGTTTTAAACGGGGTGGTTAGTTTCATGGTCTTCTTCAGCTAGAGTTAAAATAAGTCATCAATAAAGCTTGTCAGCCAAGAAACTGGAGTATCTTCCTTGGCATCCATGCTTTGCCCAGAAAACTCTGACTTGTTGGAATCTTGAATGGGAATTTAAAGTCTCTCAGAAATAACTTTCAAGTACCAGTGTAGGAAGTCCAGAGTACACAGAGGGGAGGAGGGACTGTCACTGGGCAGCATCCAGAGGGACTTCATTTTCAGTGTGTGAGGGAGACAGCCAGGCGGGGGCGTGCACATTCAGAGAATAATAAACAGTAAGAGGGAGAGGGCAGAAGACAGGTGGAGCGAGTTGGAGGCGGGTACACTAAGGCAAGGCAGGAGGCTCTAAAATTTGTAGGCTGGATGATGGGAAGTAAGTGCAGTGTTTAAATTTTTATTGTAAACTAGTTATTTACTCCATCCATTGATTCCTCTAGCCAGTGTTGGAGGGACCAGCTTGGCATGTGCTTCTGGGCTCCTTCCTGGGGACTGGGTGCAAGAATGGCTGCCCTGAGAGAAAGAATTACAATCTGGTAGGAAAGTAAAAACATATGCACATTGGGAATATTTAAATAGCAAGGCCGTGTAGTTTATACCAAGATGAGTGATCCAGACAACAGATGCTATAGACGATGACAGTCAAAATATCTGCCAAATTTTCTAACAATCAATACTGTGCAGTCATCAGACTGGATTATGATGGATGCCTCTCCCATCAGAACGCACTGTGGGAGTGGACACTCGGTACCCCATGAATATCAGCCCTGGTATGGCAGCATTGAGGAGCAAAGATCTCTAGGGACTGGGGCCACTGTGGAACACTTCAGGGAGGAGATAGAACTCAGACTGAGCCGGGAGAGGTGGGGAGGGAGAGAGAAGCTGGAGTAATTAAATTAGTTTCATGATGTAAGTGGGATTCTTATAAGGTTATTCTGACAGCTGTGTGTGGCATGGAGTAGAGAGGGAGGAATGAAGGAAGAAAACTGGTGAGGAGGCTGTTCTAGGAACGGAGGTGTGAGATGAGGAGAATGGACTCGCTGTTGGAGAGAAAGGCTTGAACCATGAGCCGGGGATTGCTGAGCAGCGAAGAGTGACTTGGAACCATTCCGTCAAGAGCCAAAGTATTTCTTACCGCGAGTTGTTGAGATGTGACTATGAAGAGTAGTAAAAGCATAGTAAGGTGTGAACTTAAGCCCTTGACACCCTTTCCCCTCCCTTCCCTGAAATTCCTCTCTTAAGACCCAACAAGGGAGTTGAAAATAATATTGTGAAAATGGCTTGCAGGACAGAGCTGGATTCCTCACAGGAGTAGCTTTGTTAGCAGAAATTGCTCCAGGGTCTGCAGTATGCAGGACACAGAGGTGGGCAGATCAACCTCAGCCTCTGGTTTGGGTTTGGGAGAAAGTCTCTTTAAAGCCCCCAGCACTATTCCTGGCAAGCCCCACCTTAGCCTATGTCGCAGGAAGGTTCCTGACCTGCTGTCCTAGCAAAGCCCAAGCTTCCCTTCTCATCAAAGCTGGACTTGGGCAGTCTGCTGTTCAGCTCTCCACCTAGACACGCTTTGTGTAGGGTTCAGGAGGCTCTGAGAGTTGCAGGGCTTCCCTTCGGCAGTTCTGAGTGTTAATTAAAAAACTCTTTAGGCGAGTGATAATATTGGTACGGACCTCTTTGAAAAGAAGAGAGGAAGATACGCAACCGAATGCATTTCAACTTCCACAAGAGCTATTTGAAGAGGATAAAGATGAAGGGTAAAGGGATATAGTGGGTGGTAGAGTGGAAGGCCAGTTGGAGTAGTTTATTCTATAAAGAGTGAGATAATTGGGTGGCCATTTGAAAACACACGCACACACACACCACACACAGACACACACACACGCCACACACAATTACACCCTTCACTGTGCACCAAATGCATCAAGGATTTATATATTTTAATATTAACTTTCATAATATAATCTTTTATACTATGAAAATAAGTAAATATATCACTTTTCTTTCTAAACATTCTCTCACTGAAGGATATCTAGGTTGTTTTCATTTTTGGCTATTACCAGTGAAGCTGCTGTGAACTTTCACGTACAGATTTTTGTGAGAGCATAAGTTTATGTATCTGGGATAAGTGACCAGGTATAGTACGGTCGCTTCTGGGTCATATGGTAATTGCATGCTTAGTTTTGTAAGAAATTGCCAAACTGTTTTTCGGAGTGGCTGTATCATTTTACATATTACTTACATATGTATATATAAATTTTTTAAATAAGAAAAATTTTATTATCTAGTTTTAAAAAACATAACATCAGATAATTTTGTTTTGGTATCATTATAAAGTGAAAAATGAATGTTTAATAAGTTAAGAATGGAAATCATGCTCACAGTATATTCTTTTAAAGATATTTTAAAAATAAATTTATGAAGAAAGAGAAAGAGAGATTGATTTAATTAGTTAGTATTTAGTCAGTATGAGCTTCTATAACAAAATACCATAGACTAGGTAGCTTAACAGCAGAAACAAACTTCTGACAGTTGTGGAGGATATGTGATTAAGTAAAACATGCAAGACAAGAATACTATAAATAGCACAATATGATTTTAAATAAATGTTCCATTCATTAAGAAAATAAAGGTACACACACATGCAAATTCTTGCTTAAGGACAAGGTTATGAACTTTGGCAAGTCACCTCCATGGAAATATTAATGTATATCATGCACAAGGAGTGGAGGAGCATTACTGGGGGTGATTTTTCTTCCCCAGGGGACATTGACAATGTCTGGATGCATTTTTTGTTGTCATGACTGGTGAGGAGGATGTTACCAGCATCTAGTGGGTGTCAGTCAGGAATGCTGCTAAACATCAACAATGCATAGGACAGCCCCTACAACAAAGAATTATCTACCCTCAAAGTCAATAGTGTTGAAGTTGAGAAATCATGGTTTAGGGAGTCTTGATTAAAACTTTTCAACTGGGCTACCCTGAGATGGTGAAATGTACTAGTATGCTTTGCTTCACAGTGTCACCTGTACTCCCATCTGCAGCACGTGAGTTATAATCTTCACAGGAGCCAGCTCCTGGGGAAAGACTGATCATAGAAGAAATTCTCATTGGCCTCCTTTGACCAAATCCTTCTCCTTGACGGTTAGGAAATACTGACTTTCTAATCTTTCAGCAAAAGCTCCCTCTGTATTTGAATATATGTTTGGTTATAACAAATAACTTGTTTCCACAAATGGAAAAAAGTATTGTAAATGGCAACAGATGTAGTTTAGTGCTGACTTTAGATGGTGGCTGGACCTCCTATAGGACAGGCAAAGCTAAGCACTTTCTACTCAAAGCCATCAAACAAAATGCTTACAAATTAGAACGTAGTGGACATTGCTTTACTTGTTATGATAAGCCAGAAAAACAGCCTTCAGCTTATTGAATCTATTATTGAACCCTAATTAGCAGTGGTGTTTGGACATTCTGAGGCCCATGGTAAGATAAATAATATTTATGGTTTCTTCCATGTATCAAATCATTGTTTACGAAGTGTAGTATAGTATGGAATGCTCTCTTCTCTCAGGGTTTAGACCACAGAGTGACCAGGCGCTCATTGTGGGGTTGGGGTTGAAACGCTGGAGCCCAGCACGGGTAATCTTCGCGTAGACACTCTCACCGCAGATGTCCGAGAGCTTAGCAATGTCTCAGGCTCATGCAGACTCCTCGCCGGCTTCCTCACCAATGCCCTTCATGTCGCCATGTGAGCTTTGGGTGGAATTGAGGAAGGGTAGCATTAAATACACTGAGTAATCTGAAAATGAAGGGTGGGGGAATTAAAAGTGAGTTCACTTGGGTTCAAGGAAAATTTTTGAGGATGTCAGCATTTTCCATGTTGGGGGAAGAAAGAGGTTTTTAAAAAACTTTTCCCTCAGATAACTTGCTAAAATTTCATCAGTGCATAAGTGAAAGGAGATAGTGTGGAGAAAAAAAATTTTAAACCATGACCAAAAAAGCGAAGTCCCAAAGATACAAACAAAATTCCGAGGCAAATACATCACTGAAGGCAAACAGAACTGGTCTCAGTTTCCTTATCTGTAAAATAGGCAGAAACAATCCCTTATCCTAAACTCTTAAAACCAGATGAGTTTCAGTATTCAGAATTTTCAGTATTATAGAAAGATAATAAAGTACATATTGTCATTTATTATATAGAACACTCAGAGGCATTGGAATGAAACATTAATTTTTCTGTAGTGAAATGTGCACCAAATGAGTTAAATAAAGACTGTAAGTAGCCTCATGTTAGTTTGTTAGGTTTTGTTGCCAAGTAAGTTTGCTTTAGACTTATGAAAAAATAGTCAGTTTTCAGAGGTTCTGGATTTCTGAATTACAAATGAGGGATGGTGTACCAGTGTCTGTCTCAAAGAGGTGTCCTGAGAATAAAATTCCATATTGGATAACTTGTGCACAGTGCTGGCGTATACTAAGCATGCAATAACAGTGGCTATTGTTATTAGTTTTTTATTTTTATAGGCAAAAGTAATCAGATATATTATTATCAGCATTGGAATTATTTTGGGCTGATGTATGTTTCTTTTCCATTTCTTCTTTCCTTTTCTTCCTTCCCCTTTCTCTCCTTTTCACCTTAACCCCTCATTCCTGTCTGACTGGCTGTCTCCTTCCTTCCCCCCTCCTCCTTTCCCTTCCTTTCCCTTCCCTTCCCTCCCTTCCTTCATTCCTCCCTCCCCTCCCCTCCCCTTCCCTTCCCTTTCCTTTCCTTTCCTTCCTCCCTTCTTCTCTCTCTCTCTCTCTCTTTCATCCTCCTTCCTTCTTTTCTCCCTCTCCTACACAGGACTTTTACCTTAATATCCTTGCACATAACAAGTGATGTGAGTGGTCATCTTTAATCTGGTTTGGTTACTGGACAGGCTCTTTAAGCTTCATTTGATTGTGTATGAATAGAAGTCCTCTTCTTAAAGAGATAAAAACCAAAACTAAAACAAAAATAGTAAAACAAGCAGCACACATCTCACTTGTCTTAGATTTCTGTGCCCTTTTTCTCAGCAAGACCCAAGTATTCTAACCACAGTGATTCTGATGACCAGGAATTCCATAGCTGGCAGTTTGGCTGAGTCAGAGGGATTAGAGTTGGATCAGCACAGAGTCCAGACCAAAGTCATGGTGAACTGGCATGAAGAACAACAACAACAAAAACATCAACAACAACAACAACAAAGACATGCAAAACACAAAGCAGCCAGCTACCAGCCACCTCTGAATTGTATCAGAATTACCTGCTACTCATACCTCCACTTCCTGGGCCCCATTTCTCTGATTCCTTTCTGACTGCAGACCTCTCAGCCACTCTCTCAGTTTGTTCTAGATCTCTACTTTCTCCCTTTCCTTGCTTTTGTCTCTCCCTTTTCTTTCTTTGTTTTCTTTTCTTTCTTTTTTTAAAATAAGACTTCAACTGCTCAACTTCTCCCCTTTTAAATTATGTCATGAACCATCCACAGGGGAGAAAAGCCAACAAACTCACAAACTTCTGTTTACAAGTTCATTTCTAAGTCTGATTAGTTATTTCTTTAATTTAGAAGTTCTATATCCCCAAGAGGACCTTAGTAACTGAAAGCTGCTCTTATTTTACTAATATTTTTAATAACTCTTCATTTTTATAGTAAGAATGAATCTAGGCTTGCCAAATATTTTCCTGGTAAAATATTTTCATTCCTCTGAAGAAGACGGAGGATCTTAACCAAATGACTTATGCAGACAATAGAGGCATAGAAAAATGGAACAAATATCATTGTTAATTGTTTTTTCTGTGATGACAGTTTACTCTGTAGCAGCAATTCTTAAACTTAGTACCTGCTATTAGTACAGCAGGTGTTTTGGAAAAAGAAGAAGGATTCTGTGCCCACATAACTTTGTGAAACTTTACTTTGAACAAAATTAAGCAGATTTCATTAATGTAGAAACAGTGTTCTAGGCATACAGTGTTTGAACCATTGGTGCTGTCTTACTGGCAGGTCAGTTGTGATGTCTTGACACCCTCAGTTTTCTACCAAGGAAAACTACTCAGTTAACAAGCTGCTGCTCATAGGCAGCCATAATTGGACTTTTCCCCTCATCACGGCTGGTGATGGGGGTGGGCCCTGGATTCCAGGTTGGCCAGATCGTGGACTGGCCACAACTGCCAGTCAAGGACAGGACCAGTGAATTAGCAAACAACACATAGAGGCCGCCGGGAAGCAGCAGGGTCCCTGAGGATTTCCGAGGATATCAGTCAGGTGTAGGTGGAAGCCTCGAGAGATGAAGGAGAAAAGCAGAGTGAGAGGCAGGGTGGCTCATAGGCTGTGTCAGGAGCTGTGGATGGGAGACAGGAGATGCCGATTACAGAGAGGTTGATGGAATGCCTGCACCAGAGGGGCAAAGAGGTAACCTTATTCCTAGATCGACCTAGGACCTTCCAATTGTCTTTTGCCGGGTTGGGCTGTGCACTTTCCTGAGTGTCCCAAGACATTCCTGTTTTTATTTCCAGTGACTTCTTCTAAACTTATTCATTACCCAATGCATTCTCATAATAAATTCTATCATAATTTGAAGTAGCTTGACGACTTTGTACCTTGTAGCTAAAAAAGGCTAATGAATGCTTCTGGTTTATTCTGAAGGATATTTTTATAATAACTTTTTTTCTCTGTAAAAATAATACACAAAAAGTTGAAAACCCAATTAAGTACCAAGCAGACAATAAAAATACCAATAGTTACCCTCACTCAGACAGTCACTGTTAAATTTTGGTATGTATCTGTGAAGGGCTTTTTCTGTCTCTTTTAATTACAAGAATGGGTGCATACCACATACACTGTTTTCTATTTTTTTAACTTAATTATTGTAAATATCTTTTTCTTTTTATCACAACATATTTAATTATTATGTCATATTTTATTGTACGTCCAAAGTTCAATGAATTCTCAATGGTTGAACATTTTGGCTGTTTATTTGTGTTTTTGCTACTGTAATCAGTCTGTGGCAAATCACCTTGAAGGAAAATATTTGCACACATTGTAATTATCTCTCAGGATAAAGTCCTAGAAGGCGAATTGTCAGGTCACAGCATATGCATGGTTTTAAGGATTCGAATACGCATGGAAATTACCCTTCAAAAGGTCCATGCTAATTTACACATCAATCCAGCAGCCTCTCATAGACAAGCTTGCTTTTCTATGGCTTCTTTTTGGGCTTTTCCCCTCTCCTGTAGAACCTTCTGGATTTTAGTGTTGATTATCCCACCCTTTTGATTTCAGAGCATTAGCCTTCCTTCTAAGCTTTTTAATGCTTTGCAATGAGGTTACTAGTTCTATAATTTTCAGTGCTGGCTCTGGCTTCTTTGTCTCAGAGTACCACTGCAATTTTCTCTGTTTTTCTGCCAATGGATCTATTGAACTGCTTAGTGAGCAGTGCAGGGGGAGAAAGGTGAACCCAGTTTCATTTGCATCCCATCTGGTTTTGGCAGCAGTAGCGTCAAATTAAACTCAAGCCCCGGAAGATGTGCTTCCTTTGGAAAATGAAAGACCTACAAAGTTCAAGGAGCCCATTCGTGGCAAGTAAATTAAGAGCATAAACCCAAAGAATGTCTGCAGTTTGGAGCTTGGTATTACACGGTTGCTTCTGATTGGTATAATCTGTCATTGCTGTGATGTGTTTAGAGACAACTCAGATTACACTCCTGATATACTAGCTAGGGCCAACCACCTGTGGCCCTAGTCAACGATCAAAGATAGTTACCACCAATGCTATGTGAGCAAATAATGGCTTCCAGTGGAATAAAAACTGCAGTGCTGCTTTTATTGTGTAACTTTTCATCTTATGTGCTTTTCATCTTATGTCTTAGGGCATGAGAATCCTATTTATTGGCAGTAAGACCCTTTTACTGTTGGTGTCAAAAGGGCATTTGGGGAATTTTGTTGTTAGTTAAAAGTTTCAAGGCACCAAGCGCAGGCAGGCTGAAGAGATGAAACTTGAGCCAGTCATTTTTACTGCCTGTTTGCTTCTCTGGTAAGAACTTCTGGGAGAAGCGTGAGGCTACCAGTTAAATGTGTAGGTTGGACTTCTGTGGATTACCTATTTAAGTATTCATGTTTTCTCTAATAGAATAAGTACATGCCATTGAGAATAAACTATATTTATTCATGCCTTCATTTATTCATTCATTTTTCCCTTGTTCAAAGCCATCAATTGAATATCTATTAGGCACCATGCACTGCATATATTTAAAAAATATTTGCATGCATTTTATTCAAGAGTTTAAGGCCCAGCCAAAGAAAGAATTTTAGACTTTTATTTATTAATGTGTCTGGTTTTATTACAACCTAATAATCTGCCTCCTGGGAGCCTTTAAGTCCTATAGTCCTATGGGAGTGGTATAGGATGACTGGGGGATTGTACTTTAGTTAAATAAAAAGGCATGAATTGTTTGACACAGCGGTCATGTGAAAAAGGAAAGTTGTTCTCTAATGCACAACAAAAAAGATCAGAGCCCCTATTTCCAAGAAGTTTATTTTGTGGGGATGCAGGATCGGAGACCTACGCTGTGCCTCTGCTGTCACTTGGTTTCCATGGTCGCTTTTACCTCCGGAGGCCATTCTTGTTTTGGCATTGCCTTCTCCTATGCAGGGTGTCGCCTCTTGTCCGTTATTCCCCTAGAGTACTGCTGGTATGAGATTATTGTGTGAAGCTGACTTTTCAGAAGACTGAGGCTGCCCTTGCTCTGATACCAGCTACAAGTTTAGAGGGTTCGCCAAACAACCCCTTCATTTTGGTAATTTACCAAAAAGAGCCACAGAATTCACTGAAAGCCATACTTATGATTTATTACAGGAACAGGATATTGGGTTAACATTAGCCAAGGAAGAGATGCCTTGGACAAAGTCCAGGAGGGGTCCAAATGTGGAGCTCCCATTCATCCTCTCTCGCTGGCATCATAGACAGTGTTACCGCCTCCCGACCACTGTTTGTGGCAGTATGCATGGCATGACTGCGCAGGGAAGCTCATTGAGCTTTTGGTGTCCAGAATTTTTATTGAGACCTAATCACATACTATCTGCATGGCTGATCTTCAGTCTCCAGACCTTCCCAGAAGTTTTGGCTAGTATCTTTTATCCCCAGTTCCTCTGCAAGAGTGAACTGATACAGCATGGCTTGAAGCCTCCATCACAAATCATGTAATTAGACTCTCTCATGGCCAAAGTCCCCAGGCAAACACAGATACTCCCCTTAGACAGGACACTCCAGGGGTCTTGGATTACCTTCTCGTACCTGAGGGCAAAAGCCAGATTTTTGTGTGTGTATATGTGTAAAGTTAATTCTTCACTAAACAATTATATTAACAAAAATTTTCTAGAAACTTATAGGTCATTCTTAATCTCACTGAGTATGTCTCCTCTCCTTGTGAACCCTGAAAAATCTGAGACAGGTCTCAGTTAATTCAGAAAGTTTATTTTGCTAAGGTTGAGGACGCGTACCTGTGACACAGCCTCAGGAGGTCCTGACGACATGTACCCAAGGTGGTCTGAGCACAACTTGGTTGTATACATTTTAGGGAGTCATGGGACATGAGTCAATATGTTTAAGATGTACACTGGTTCAGTTCAGAAAGGTGGGACAATTCGAGGCAAAGGCGGGGCAACTCGAAGTCAGGAGGGGGTTTCCAGGTCATGGGTGGATAAGAGAAAAATGGTTGCTTTCTTCTGAGTTTCTAGTTAGCCTCTCCAAATAAGCCAGTCAGATATGCTTTTATCTCAGTGATCAGAGGAGTGACCTTGAATAGAATGGGAGGCAGGTTTGCCCTAAACCGTTCCCAGATTGACTTTTCCCTTCAGCTTAGTGATTTCGGGGCCCCAAGATTTATTTTCTTTTCACAACCTCTTCACTTTCCATTATATTTTTTGAGGTTCCTTTTTCATCTAGACCCTCTTAATATCACCCTTTTACCTCACTCATGGATGCATATTCTTTCTTTTTTAGGCTGCCTTAGAAATGCAAAATTCCCCTCACTTTGCTATGCAGAGCAATCCATCTCTCTTGGATTTGCCCTGTTACAACCAGGAGCCCAGGAGGCCTCCCATTCCTTGTCTGAAAAGGCCTATCCTTACCCATAAAGGTATTTTCCTCAACAAAACAAAACAGGAATCTATTCCTGATTCCACTTCTCCTTTAGAAGGCCAATCCTGAACAAAAGTCATCATCAACCATAAATTTCTATACCCAGTGAAATGATCTTCACAAATGAAGGTAAAATAAAGACAATTTCAAGCACACAAAAGCTGAGATGTTTTATTATCCAAAGTCTCTCACTAAAGGAAGTTCCAAAGGACATATTTTAGGAAGAAGGGAAATGGTTCCAGAAGAAACATCTGAGATACAGGAGGAAAGTTGAATAGACAAATAACAAACAGAAAGGTAAACATGGGTAATTAAAAACAAATGTAACTGCAATTGGTTTTTGTTTAAAATAAGAACGATTTATTTTCCCCTTACAGGTTCGTTTATGATTATATTGCAGGTGTTAAAAGAAAAATCCTTAGAAAAATTAAATTTAGTAGAGTTTAATTGAGCAAAGAATGATTCACGAATCAGGCAGTGTCTCGAGCCAGAATAGGTTTAGAGTGTCACCTTGTACCGGCTTGTGGTTGAAAAAGATTTATGGACAGAAAAAGGAGAGTGATATACAGAAAACAGAATGAGACACAGAAACAGCAGGATTGGTTACAGCTCCATGTTTGCCTTATTTGTACACAGTTTGAACAGTTAGCTGCCTTTGATTGGTCCAAACTTGATGTGATTGGCACAAGCATAGGTGACAGTCTGTTTACACATCCAGTTAGATTACAGTTCACTATGTATGGAGAAACATTTAGGCTGAACTTAAAATATGTAAGAAGCCAGCTTTAGGCTAAACTTAATTTAATACAGGTAAATCTCAATTTAACTACTATTGGTAACCTTTTCTCATTGCCTGACAAACGATGTCCCTTTTCCTTTAGAAAGGTTTTCAAAGAATCCAATCCTTTTCTTTTAGTCGTCAAATCAAGTGTTTCTTAGTTTTCAACTGAATAAGAAAACGTTTTCATTTATTATTCACTAGGGTCAGGAGCCATTTAGTAGCAATGATAAAAGTACAGATCAGAGACTACTTATATTGAACAGAAGTTTGGTCTCTATTCAACTGGGCATTCTGTTAAGTATTTCTAGTCAATGGATTCCTACAGGGACCGCTGAAACTTTAAGCTCAGGATAAGTGGTCTGGATGTGCAGTGCAGTTTAGTAAATGAACTAGAGCTCGGGTTCCATTTAGAACCCAGTTTTTTGGAGCTGAAGGGGCCCTTAGAACTCTTCAATCCCAGGTAGAAAAATGGAGACTCAGGATAGCAGCACAGAGCATTTGTTGTCTGAGATAAGAGAGATGGGGCCATTCAAGAGCTCTGACCAGGCCCCTAGCAGGCAGAGGGCTGCAGAGCATTCCAAATTGGCAAAATTGACCTGTACTTCTCCATGTTGTGCTTCTCCTCAGAACTTTTGGGAAGCCGTGTGACTGTCATCATTCCAGCTAGAACACTTTCTTCCTCCAGAAAGTTTTGTGATCTGTTAACAATCATGTCTGGACAAAAGAATTTGGGGAAACTTGAAGCCAAAACAAATTTATCTTCGATTGCTGTTGTTTTTAAACAAGTGACCAGCCTTGCAAATTTATGGATTGGTCGCCAAAGCTTATGTTCTATAATTGACCCTTAACAGGTTAGCAGTAGAGGAGAAGAGAGACAAAGGCCACACTCTAGGGACTAAGAGCTGTGGGAGTGTTGAGAGGTTGGGAGGGCTGTGTGTGTGCGTGTGTGTGTGTTTGTGTTGTTGGAGAAGGATGATCAGGTGTAGGAGAGAAGGGAGTAACTGCCATTCTTGTGAATTTGGAAGCAATTTCAAAATCTTTATGTGGAGATTTTCTTTTGTTATAATGGATAAACCTGGGGAAAGCCTCAAAAAGTTGAATGTCTTACATCTCCACATTCTATTTTTTTTTTTTTTCCAAAAGAATGCTGACTTAGTTGCGGGAAGCAGCCCCTAGGTGTGCAGGAGTGCAGATGCATGTCTTCCTTCTCTTTTAGTGGCTGGGACTCTTCCTGGGCTGGCATGGCAGCAACTGTGGGTGGGTGGTGCAAAATTTGTGCTGGTGCAGGAGGCCCTCACAAGTGACCCAGCCTCTGTCATTTCCAAGATGTTCACATGGTGATGTGTCCTTTGCTCTAAAACAGTTGCTGTCATTTGTAATAGGTCCACAGAAGTGTATGGACACAGGTGCAAATTCCCAGACCCTTACCTGTCACCAGGAGGCTGGTGGACTTTTCCAGGGCATTTGCCCTCTTTTCCTCTCCTGAATGACAATATTGTGAATTGCGTGGGGGTTCAATGGAAATGTTTTGCTGACTGGGGGGTTTTTATTCTTGCTCATTATAATATTATCTTCTCTTTATTTCCTCATAAATACTTTAGGTTTCCTGTTGTAACTTTTGCTTTTCAATATCCATTTTATGTGGTGGTGGTGATGATGATGACAGTCATAGAAAACAGTTATATAGCCATCAGAAGGTACCAGGCCCTGTTCTCAGCACTCACCGTATGTTAATATGTGTAGGTCTACTATTATCCCCCTTTTATAAATATACATGTTCTCAGACCTTTCCCTTTTATTAAATTAGATTTTCATTCTTATGTTATCCAGTTTTATACCCAAAGTTTTAGTTCCCTTTAAATTTATCATTCTGAAATTTTTATTGCTAAAAATTATTAGTAAGGTAAGCTCTATTGTCCAATAATTTCAATTATTTTTCTTATTTTTATATTCTACTTGCTTAATTACCTTTAATAATTATTTTCTTTAATGCTGCCTTAGGGTTAACATTTTTCATATATTTTTAATGCACCTTTAAAAAGTTCTTTATCTATATACACACACACACACACACACATATACAGGGGATAGAGAAAAGTTACACAGTAGCATAGGGACACATTCAGACAAATCCAAAAAGAGCCAATGGTGTGGGGGGAACAAAAGATAGGGTGAGACCGTCCTAGAGTAAAAGAGAACAAGAATTAACCAAAAGCAACTTCGGAACCTGGATTAGATGCTGGCTCAAAAACAAAACAAAACACAGCAAGCAAAGATATTCTTAGGACAACTGTGGCGATTTGAATATGAACTGGAATCATCGTTCACTTTCTTAGGTGTGGTAATGGTATCAGGGTTATGTAGGAGAATATCCTTATCCTTAGGCCATTCATGAGAGAGATGGACAAAGTAAATGAGGCAAAATATTAACGATTATTGAATTGAAATGCAAGATATATAGGCATTGATTTCACTATGCAATTTTTTTGTTGGTTTGAATATTTTCATGGTAAAAGTTAGAAAATAGAAACAAAAACACAAAAACAAAACAATTTTTATCATTATTATCTGTTTTTCGATTTTTGGTCTTGAATATTATTTATGTTACTATCTGTTTTTCTATATTTTTGTTGTAACTTTTTAGTTCTTATTTTATATTTTTATTTTTTACTGCTTTATAACATTTGTGTGTTTACTATTTTGTAAAACCAGGTAATGTCTCTGGTCCTGGATGCTGGCTGGGGAAAGGAGCAGCCTGTATATATTGGCCAAGATGATGAGATTGAATTTGCAGAGCTTGTGTTCTCTCTGGTCATCTGCCTAGCCCCCCTTATCAGATACTTCATACCTTCACTGTTGGTTCCCAAAAAAACTCATATTAACATTAAACTCATAGTCCTCTCATAAATTACGTGATAATCTAAATTGGAGAGATTTGCCCTTTTCCATCTTGCCGTTGAAATTCTCATGAAAACAACAACAGTAGCAGAAATGCCAAGTGCAATGGCAGGAGATCTGTAGGAGAAATTTCTAATGGCCCAGGATGGGTGTGACTCTGAGGCAGGAAGACAACAGGAGATCCCCTCTCTCTACCCCTGCTGCAGAGAGGGGAATGAGGCTTAGTGGTTACCCCTAGGCCTAGATATGGTTTGTCAAAGAGAACACAAAGCCACAGGCAGAACATAGTGCAATTTCCTGAAGTGTGAGTAGACTTGAGGGAAGTTACTTTTATATTAAAATAAACATGGGTATATTTTGGAATAGCCTGCAAAATAGAGATGCCAAAGGAATTTTATGCTTATTGAAGGCTGTTTTGAGACATCCTCTAAGACTCCCAGGAGTATAAGTGGAAGAGTTTGTGAATCTCTGTATTATGATTTATTATGGGTTGGTTTGGCTAAAGAAGGTTTTATAGGGGGAACGTTTTTGTGGGCCAATATTGACTATATATATGTGTGTGTCTGTGTGTGTGTATATATTTATATATATATATAGACAGAGAGAGAGTATAGACAACTTTTTCTTCTTTGAATAGTAACCTACCGACCATTTGTATGTTGAAGTCCTATCCCCCAATAAATCAGAATGTGACTGTATTTAGAGATAGGGCCTTTAGAAAGGTAATGAGGGGAAAAGGAGGTCATATGGGTGGGCCCTAATCCATTATGACTGAAGTCCTTATAGGAAGAGGAGATGAGGACACAGATATGCACGCATAAAGGAAAGACCACGTGAAGACATGTGGAGAAGTTGATCATCTGCAAGCCAAGGAGAGAGGCTCAGAGGAAACCAACCCTGCCAGTCAACACCTTGACCTTGGACTTTCAGCCTCCAGAATTGCGAGAAAATACATTTCTATTGTTTAAGTCACCCGGTTGTGATACTTTGTTAAGGGCAGCCCCCACAAACTGATACACCGCTAGAATGGTGCTTATCAATTTTGTTATTCTGTTAATTTGTTTCATTTGCTTTCCAACACAGTTTTCTCCTTTCTTACTCACTGATATCCTGATGTTTGACTTCCTGATCAGAAATGGAAGTGATGGGGTTGGACAGCAAGTGTTGGAAACTCAAATGCCTTAGGGACCATGCTTGTGGATGTGCCAATCCGGGATGTAGAATAAAGACATGCGGGCCGGGCGCGGTGGCTCAAGCCTGTAATCCCAGCACTTTGGGAGGCCGAGACGGGCGGATCACGAGGTCAGGAGATTGAGACCATCCTGGCTAACACGGTGAAACCCCGTCTCTACTAATAATACAAAAAACTAGCCGGGCGAGGTGGCGGGCCCCTGTAGTCCCAGCTACTCCGGAGGCTGAGGCAGGAGAATGGCGTGAACCCGGGAGGCGGAGCTTGCAGTGAGCTGAGATCCGGCCACTGCACTCCAGCCCCGGCGAAAGAGCAAGACTCCGTCTCAAAAAAAAAAAAAAAAAAAAAAAGACATGCGATGGTTGCTGTCACAATGAAGGGACACTTAAAGACATTCAGATTCCAATGTTTTAAAGCCCTGTGCCAGCCCAAATGAATAAGTAAGTCCTTACCTGGACTGTCTGGCAATTGCAATCCCTGCTCCAGTACAACCTGGGCCTCATCCCCATATTCCCTTGATTTATTACAAGGGGTCCATAAAGACAGGTGCCAACCAAACTTTGTTTGTAGACTCTGTAATGCCAGTCATATACTCACCTCTTAGTAAATTAAATTGCAAACTCACCTGTTAAATTCAAATTCATTTCAGAACGCTTTTTATCCAGTACTTTCTTCCTCATGATGATACATGGGGTTTATCCAGATTTTTTAAAAGTTCACTTTTTGAATTATAAAAGTCATGCATACGTATATGTTTATTGTGAAAAGATACATTTCTTTTCCTCCTGTGGATCTTCCCCTTGGAATTCCAGTTCTAATTCTACTCCTTGTGTGAACCCCTGAACATGCACCCAAGCCCATTCATTTTCTAGGCCCCTCACAGCAGCTCTAGCACCTCCACCTAAAAGGATTGAAAGGGAAGATGGGACCCCATTGCAGAATATTTGACGTGGTTGCTCACCAGCCCTGTATATACATATTAAAATTCTCTGAGTTGTTATAGCAGCTGTTGCAACTGAAAATAATTCAGCAAACAGGATCATTTTCTGTGTAGTTTATGGGCTCGGGAACAGTCCAGAAGCTCTGGAATTTGAGTTACTGTCAGCCCGCTGCTCAGCCAATCTCCACATGTCACAGGCTGGTAATTTGATCTACAGCTCCCTTGAAGTGAGTTTGTACTGAACACGGAAAGCTCTTTTTTGCCCCTTTTTGCCAAATGCTAAATGGCCTTTTATGTGTGTCTTTTTTCCCCTTACAAAATCACGATTTGATTCAACAAAAATATCACACACCTTCTTCCTGAGGGTTCTGTGTCCTTTTCTTGGACTCGCAGCTACACATTTTGGGCAGCAAGTTCCCTTGTTCCCTCAGCAACTGCCTGCGCACGGTCCTCTGGAGAGCCTCGGCCAGGGAGAGACCGCCTTAGATTTAGCTGGGCCTAAGAAAACACAGGCGGAGCAGTGAGAAAAACATTATCTTCCAATGCCCCTTCCTTTCAAGACTCAGGAAATCTGCTTCTTTTCAGTGCTTTTATCATTGCTGTGAAGTTTTGATTTTTCCCATCTCCAGCGGTGGTTTAAAAGAAGCTTAGAGCAGAAGCTGAAAGGGCCTCCAGTATTTAGAGGGCAGAAGCCCCACCTGCTCTCTCTGGGGCACCTCCCAGTGGCCAGGGCCAGGGGGTGTGTCTGATGATGGAGACAGCTGGAGCCGCTTCAGCACTGGCGCCGAGTTTATTCCATCTGCTGATATTTAGATTGTGGTGGGGAGGGCAGAATGCCTGATGATGCCATCAATTCACCACCATGCAACAGGTAGCCTGCTTTCCAGCTACTTTGTATGACATCCAGACTTTCTGGCATCGAGGCTTGGTGGCTCACAGGGCTTGAGGCAACACCACTCTGTAACTCCCATTTTTTTAGTGATTCCCTCACCCGTGGTGGATCTACCTAAGATCACAGTGGCCACGGTGATATGCTATTTTGGGTTACTGAAAACTGAAACCTGTTTTTCGTTGAAGACATTTTGTCTAACAGTTTAGTAACCTTTATACCAAGAATAGCAGGAATCCTGTCTGTCTGATCAGGCAGTGGTACTATTAAGGAAAGATGAAAGATTGGTTTTCAGAGTCATTGAAGTTCTGGTGACATTTTAAATAAAAAATGAACACTTCTCTTCCACCAAAGACATCTAAACCTATTTGATTGAAGCCTTGGGATGCCTAAAGGCATTGTGGTTGAGATTATATCTGTTTATGGCTGATAAAAATTATCATAAGTGTATAGAGTCTTATGTTGGGGACCTTGCTGTCCATCTGGGAGACCATCTGCAGAAAATCCCAATAGCTGTAGTTCACTTCTCATTTTTCGGAATAGAGATTGATTATGAAGGAGTCACAAAACAAATCAATAAACAGAAAAACCAAATATTTGATTATGGCATTGACTTTATGGTCATTTCTAGAGGAGTGTGTGAGAGACATTAACTAGGTTCTGATTCTTGGAACAGATTAGATGTTGGCCTTGCATCCAGCTCCACAGAATGATGTCCCCAGAAGGCATTGCTTGCACCTGGACACTGATGTCTGAGGAGTGTGCTTCCCTGAGCTTTCCATGGGCTAATCTTAGAGGGCAGGGCTCCATGATCCTGGCCCTGACCGAAGAGGGAAGGATAGATTGGAGGTTTTTCCAAAGACTCACTGGAATTTGGGGATAAAATATTTAATAGGTTGAAAGCCTTTACAAGGGGGAACTCTGGTCTCCCTGTGGAAGATGACCAAATATGGTCAAAATGTTCCCATTTCTGGTGGATCAATCAATCCTTAAGTATTTCTAGAATAACTTCCGCGGTTAAAATTGGGATCCAGATTTTCTAATGAGCAATTTGCAGAAAGAACCCACCTGCATCAAATGGCAAAGTCAGAACCACATGCAGGAGTAAACTGCACAGCCCTTGCTTAGCAACACGCCTGTTTGTAGCTCACTGGGGGATGAAGTGCCCTCCAATCCAGACTCTACACTAAGAAATTAGGTAATTCAATGACAATAATAATTTTAGCTGCAGTTTAAGGAACGTTTACAGCTTTGAAACAGGAAATGGAAAACAATAAGTAAGAAACTATAAAATAAATTGAGCGCATAGCTTTCTGTTACATTTTATACCCAGTGGTACAGAAAGTTTACTTAAGGAAATGACAAGACTTATTTAGAGGACCAGCAGCTTATGGAGTCTTTTATTGAAATGGAAATGGGAGCAATGTTGGATACTCTTAAGGCTTAGTTGTTGTTTTGTTTTTTTTTTTTTAATTTCTTTGTAAATTCCCAATTGGGAAGCTTTAATATGTGTCTAAAAGGATTTAAAGACATTTTTCTTTAATATTTACATGCCATATTATAATAAGATGAGCCTTTGCTGTGAATTTGAATCTGGGAATTAATGTCGGCTGTATTTTATTGAGTGATTATAGTGAGCCAGGCTCTGTATTAAGCACTTAAAATGCCTGAGCTTATTTAATTTATTTAACATTATGATGTAGGTATTATTATTATCTCTATTTTACAGATGAGAAAGCTGAAGATTAGAAAAATTATGCAGCTTGCCTAGAATATGGCTTCTAGCAAATGTTGTAAAGGAACTCAGATCTGCCTATTCCCAGAGCCTGAGGTCTTGATCTATTCTGCTGACTTAAATTCTGTATCATGAGTTTCATACCCTGAAGCTTGGGAACTCCTGTGGAGCCCTGGAGTGATGTTTAAGGAATACTTCAGTGAGCTGTACACACTACAACTCCCATATTGTATTGTAGTTTTAAAAAATAGTTTCTTTAAAATAAATGCAAGAGGGGTCTCTGAACAATACACTCAGGTCTCCGAACAAACTGGCTGAATTTACCATGAACTATTTTTTTAGCATTTGGACTTTAACAGAAGCAGAGCAAAGTTGGGATGACCACACCCTTCCTGGGCTTCAAAGACTTTAAAAATGTCCCGGCTGCCCCAGAAGGTAGAGAGCTCTGCATTTCAGCATTGGTGGTGTGTGTTGTCT
Source organism: Trachypithecus francoisi (assembly GCF_009764315.1). NCBI lineage: Eukaryota > Metazoa > Chordata > Mammalia > Primates > Cercopithecidae > Trachypithecus > Trachypithecus francoisi. The sequence goes on along the minus strand of NW_022681463.1, from coordinate 66,825,951 downwards.
GAATGAAATGGGTTAGGGGTAGTAGGAAGATAAGAGGATTTATATCCTAAAGAAGGTCAGGGAATCCCAGTGGCCCACCTGCTTTAGAGTCTCAATTTTCTCAACTTTAAGTGGAAATGATATCATTACCTATATAATCTGAGTGTTGTTAAATGCATTAAATTAGACAATACATGTGAATAAAGCTTATGAGTTATTATTTTGGAGGTATTTAATGTGTTCTCCCCTCCTTGACAGCGGGCTGATATTTTACCATCCTGTTTCTAAGGCCCTGTTAAAGTTATTTTTCTGAGGGTGCTCTATCCATCAGGATCCTGGCAGGAAACAGATGGTGTACTCATGCTGGGAAGAGTTTAATAAAGGAACTGTTTACAAAAGTGTGCACAGGATTTAGGAAAAGTAACAAGGGATGTTGCAGAGCCCCAGTAGAGGGCCATTACCAACACTAAGCCAGAAGGGTGGAAGGAAAGGAGTGTTTAGCAGCACCTAGAGAGGTTTTTGAGAGGGCTGCCTGATAGCAGCTGCGGCCTTTGGTAGAGGAATGCAATCCACTCACAGAAACCTACCAGGGAGAGATCTTGGGGAAAAAATATCCTCCCTCTTTCCTCCCTCCCTTTAATCTCCTGCAGGTATTCTCTGCCGGTTGAATGCAAATGGAAGCCGGAGGAAAAGGGAACCCTTGACTCCGTTTTCATGTAGATTGGCCTCCAGGGCAGACAGCAGGTGGAGAGTGGAGAGTGGGGCTGAGGGACAAACAGCAGGTATGGAGCACAGCATGTGGCTCTCCGCATGTTTACCGATAACTTTCATCACTCTTGCCAGATTGGACTGAGAATCAACTCAACCCATAATTATGCTGTCGTGGTGCCTCTACCTCCTTTTCTGTGTTTTCTCAACTTCCAGAAACTTTCATTCTCCACTTCCAAGCTGTCTTGTGTTCTTTTGCTCCTCTAAGTCTTCTTATTGTGGAAAAATGAACACAAACAGTTAACTCACACACTTAAACGTCTTACACCTAACTGTTACTTTAAAATATGCATACTTATTTTCACTCCTGGGATGGCTGAATTGCTACCACTGACCACAGATAAACAATACAAAGAACAACTATCTGAAGGCATCGGAAAGTGAGTAACTGTAAGCAGATTATGGGGGTTAGTTGGCACATATGTGAAAGGATAAGACAAGGTGTGTCTTCCCCTATTTGTGGTTTTTAACTTAAGAGCAGATAGCTCTTAGCCCATGGTCTTTCTGGCCTGATGAACTAGAAGAAAGAGTTGAGAGCAGCCAGAGCCAGGAGAAAGTGAGAGAAAACCTGTAAAAGAAAAGGGCCAGAGAGGGGATCCCCAAATCCCATGCATCAGGTGCCCAACTTTCTGGCTGAGTCCCAAACTTTGTGTGCATATGGCACACTGCAAGAAGCTCGGTAAAAGGTCAATGACCTAACTGAGATAAGAGCTACTGCCCAAAAGACAGAGTTTGCAGTTTTGCCAAAACAAAAACATCACACTCATTGGGAGAAGTGTAACAGAAATGTAGAATCTCCTTAACAAAACATTCCTAATGTCCAGGAAACCATCCAGAATTACCCAACATACAAAGAGCAGGAACCAGATTCCTGACCTATTCTCAAGAGAAAATATAATCAATGAAGATCAATCTTGAGATGACTTAGATATTAGAATTAATAGATGTAGATTTTAAAGCAACTGTTACTACAGTAATTAAAGGAACATTTATATTTTTATGTGTTTGTATTAGAAAAGAAGAAAAGTCTACATTAATGACCTAAGGCTACCTTAAAAAGCTGAAAAGATTAGAATAAGTTAAATCCCAATGCAGTAAAAGAGTAGAACTAATTAAGGTAAGAACAGATATCAACAAAATAGAAAACAACAGTAGAAGAACTATGCTGGTTATAAGAGATGCAGTTTAAGTATAAAGACACAGATAGGAATAAAGTTGATTCTTAAAAAGATCAAGAAAATTGATAGAACCATAGCTAGACTGATCAAGAGAAAAAGAACAGAAATGATCAATATCAGGAATGAAAAAGGGGATATAACTACAGATCCTGCAGACATATAATAAGACGATATGTTGACTACCCTTTTTGACTGCTGATTCCTGGACACTAGGAGTCCAACATGCCTTGTCAACAATCATAAATTATAGCTCAATGGGACACTTGCTGTGTCCTCTGGCAAAAATGTGCCCTTCTAGGGTCAAAGCCTGCAAAACCCACAATTATGGGGGCAAGAAGGACAAAAATCCCCCAGTGGGTCACTGGGAGTGATGACAAGTGTAATCCTTCCTATTTCCACCCGTTGGTTCCATGTTCAGTACATTGGAACATATTCAGAGCTTTTTGGGTGTAAAGATTTGGGTACAGAAACACTGTCATTGAGAGCAGTGCTCCAAAATTCCTTCCATAAATACTGAACTGTCTCCATCACCATGGTCAGATTTTCATATTTTTTTCACCCCTGGCCATGTAACACACCTCAAAGCAGACTCGTTGCTTGAACAGCTTATCCGTTTGCTCCCTACCACTTCTGCAGAAGAAAAATGGAGTGGAGTGGGGGAAAAATCCTAGTTCTTTCTGCAGGAGAGATAGTTAATGCTTATAGTGTGCATTTTTGTATGACCCAGTCTCCCTAGCAGTTAGTTCAGGGCCATGTGATTTGTTCTGGCCAGTGGGTGCGAGCAGATCTTCTGAGTTGAGGCAGTGAAGAGCCAATGTGGTTCCTCTGTGGCTCTCTTTTTCGGGTATGGCAACCTTGGAGGCCATGTGTTCCAGATGCTGTAGCTGTGAGCTGCAGGAGCACTGTCCAACAAACAGCAACTTTATGTCCTGTCAAAGTAACTTTTTTCCTGCTAAGCCTCTGAGATTCCTGGTTTGCTTGTTGTGGTAGCAAGTGCTAATTACCTTGACTAATAAATCTATTCTTTACACACCTGCCAATCAAAAAACTCAGAACCCTGATAATAAATGTTTTCACAGTTGGTCAACTAAGAGTTTATTGTAAGTCGCTATGCACTTAGCATTTTGCTGGGTGTTTTGTTATCAATGCCCACTCCGAGTGGGTGGAGCCCCCTTTCCTGATGGGTTATGGACGCCCTTGTATCAGCAGAAGATTAGAGGTTAAGAAGCATCACGAGTCAGCTTTATTTAATTCTTATCTGGACATGGACAAGGTTACAGACTACCCAGATATGCAGAGGGTATTCAGTGCTACATATTCAAGCTCCTTTCCTGGCTAAATTTCTGTTGGTTGCTCCCATTCCTGTAACTGGAACATCACCTGTTAATTTCTTAACGTATGTGCACACAACAGATTCTTACTACATATTCTTTGTCTAGCCAGGTGCATTACAGCTTCTTCTACCACGCCACCTCATTTGGTTATCTGAGTCTTGGGGTTAATTTCTGAGCAATTAATGCCACTGTGGCCATTGTTGTTTCTTATTTTTCTTTTTTCTTTTTCCTTTTTAGACTCAGTCTTATCAGATTGGATGCCTCTTGCCTTGAACCCACACTTTGTTGCCTCATCCTTATGACTCCTCTATTTCCCTCTTCATCCTTTTATTAAACAAAACTTATTAACTCTGTAATCAGAACAGCAGCATTATGCAATAGGCACAAATGTTAGGTGCCTTACACATGCAATTTTGTGCCCAACTTTGGCAGCAGTTGTTTTTATTCTGTCTTCACAGATGAGGAAATGGAGACCCAGTGAAGACACAAGAGAAGTATTAGTGACCTGCTACTTTTAGATATAATCTGTATAGAGAAATAATATGGCTATGAAAGAAGTTGTTAAAAATAATCGCAATATCTGTATATTGTAAACCAGCAGTCCCCAATCTTTTTGGTACCGAGGACAGGTTTTGTGAAAGACAGTTTTTCCACAGACCAGGGGCAGTTGAAGGATGGTTTCAGGATGATTCAAGCACATTATATTCATGTCGCACTTTATTTCTATTATTATTACATTGTAATATGTAATGAAATAATTTTACAACTCACCATAATGTAGAATCAGTGGAAACTCTGAGCTTGTTTTCCTACCACTAGACAGTTCCATATGGGGTTGATGGGACACAGTGAAAGATCATCAGGCATTAGATTCTCATAAGGAGCATGCAACCTAGATTCCTCCCATGTGCAGTTCACAGTAAGATTTGCGCTCTTGTGAACCTCTAATGCCGCTGCACTAATGCCGCTCCGCTGACGGGAGGCAGAGCTCAGGCAGTAATGTGAGCAGTGGGGAGCAGCTGTAAATATGATGAAGCTTCCTTTGCTCACCCACCACTCACCTCCTGCTGTGTGGCTTGGTTCCTAACAGACCATGAACCAGTATTGGTCCACACGGCCCAGGGACTGGGGATCCCTGTTGTAAACTACTTAACACTGCTAAGAAAAACTAAAGAAGATATAAATGGAACAATATGCTGAATTCTTGGAATGGAAGAATCAATATTGTTAATTGTCTCCAAACTGGATGTATAAATTCAAAGCATTCCCAGTGAAAATCCCTGAAGGCTTTTTTTTTTTTTTTTTTTGGTAGAAGTTGATAAGATGATTCTAAAATTTACATAGAAATACAAAGGACTTAGAATAGCCAAGATAATACTTAAAAGCAACAAAGTTGGGGGAGTCATACTACCTAATTTTGAGACATAAAACTATTGTAATCAAGGTAGTATGGTAATGGTATCAAGATGGACAATATATAAGTAGATAAAATGGAAACATAAATCTCATGTATGTGGTCAATTGACTTTTATAAAGGTTTAAAGGCACTTCAATAGAGAAAGCAGACTTCTTAACAATTGATCATCCATTCGTAAAAACAGGAAAAAAAAAAAGCAGAAAACGCCTTTGATTCAAACCTTGCAACATATCCAAATCCAAAAGAGATCATAGGCCTATTTTCAAGATCTAAAAATGTAAAATTACTGGAAGGAAATAGAAGAGAACATCTTTATGACATGGTATTAGGAAAAGTTTTCATAAATCCCATACCGAAAGAATAAACCATAAAAGAAAAAAATATAAATTGGACTTCATTCAAATTAAGAACCTCTACTCTTTGCAAGAAACATAAGAAAATGAAGAGTAGCTACCTATTGGAAGAAAATATTTTCAAATCACATATCTAACAAGAGACTTGCATACAGAATATACAAAGAATTCCCATAACACAGTAATAAGAGAACAAATAAACCAGTAAAATAGGGCAAAATATTTGAACACGTACTCTACCAGAAAGGACATATGGATGGCAGATAAATGCACAAAAAATGTTCAATATCATTATTCCTTAGGAGCAGATTAAAAACACACTGATATAGCACTACGCATCTGTTAGAATAAAGACTGACCATGGCAAGTTGAGGGTGGGAAGCAACTGGAACTCTCATGTACTGCTGATGGATGTGTAAAATGGTACAATCATTCTAGAAAATATCTAGTTTCTTTAAAAGCTAAACATATAGATAGCATAACCCAGTCGTTTTACAGGTATTTACTGAAGAGCAATCAAAGTATATGTCTATACAAGGACTTGAACATGATGATTCATAGAAGCTTTATTATAATAGTCCAAAACTAGAAACAACCCAAATGTCCATCAGTGTCCATCAATAGATGAATGGATAAACAAACTGTGGTATAGCTATACAATGGGATACTTATCAATGAAAATAAATGAACTATTAGCACGTGCAACATGAGTGAAATTCAGTGTAATTACACTGATAGAAGCAGATAAAAATGACATACTGCATGATTCTATTTATACACAAATCTAGAAAATTCAGACATTTATAGTGACAGAAAGCAGATAACAGTTGCCTGCGGATAGGGGGAGTGGAGAGTAGTGGAGGAAAAGGATTTCAAAGGGGCTAGAAAAACATCTTGGGATGATGAATATGTTCATAATCTTGATTGTGGTGACAGTTTTACAGGTATATGTATAATGTCAAACTTATCAGATTGTACATTTTAAGTATAAGTACATTATTTTATATCATTTACACCTCAATAAAGGTGCTAATAGCAATAAATAGGGGATATTTATTGAAAGGCAGGTGATGATAGGGTAAATCAATTTAGCTTTGAAACCAGGATGCCTGGGTTACTATTTTTTTTTCTATTCACTGGTTGTATCACTTTGAACCGGTTAACTCTTCTGGGCCTGTTTTTCTACGTCTAAAATGGAGAAAACTGTTCCGACTTCTGTGGGTTCTTGTGAGCATTCAGTTAGTTTATGAATGTAAAGCACTTATGGTACTCCCTGGTATGTAAGAAGTAGTTAACAAATGTTAAGAAATTATTATGCACTGGGCACTGTGGGAAGTGTTTTATGAGAATTATCTCATTTAAACTTCACAGCCCTCTGAAACAAGTAACAATATCCTTATCCTTTGTACCAATATCTAAGTAAAAAGGAGAAAACCAAGTTGCAAAGAGGAGGTTTAATTTATCCCAGAGTGGTTACACGGGAGGCAAGAAGCAGAAGCCAGATTTGAGTCAAGGCAGTTAAACTCCAGAACCCACACTTTTAATCCTGTGAATAGGTGCTAACAGGTGGGGCACTGACTCAAGTGCTAATAAGAAAGTTGTCTAGACAGTGCCTATGTTTTGTGAGCATTTCATTCTATGAGCCATGTGAAACTACTGAAGACCAACATGTTTGGGCAGCTTTCTGAGAGTGCCTCTTATGATTACTCCTGGCAATCATCTTAGTACTCATCAAACCTATTTCTTCTTCCTGGGCACAGAATCAAACTATTTCCCAGCCTTCTTGTGTCTGGTGAGGTCATGTGATTAGTTCTTGCCAATGCAATGTGAGCAAAAGCAGTGTGTCATTTCTAGTCCAAGGCAGGTAAGAGTGGGTGGGCTTTCTCCTTTCTCTACTCTCCCTACTCATTTCTGCTGGTTTGTGTTTAAAATGGAGGAACCACAGCATGGGAGAAGGCTGCTTCCTCAAAGACCACCTGGAGCAGAGCCCCTATTGCTGACCTGTACAGAACCATACTTTATGTGTTAAGTCACTGAGATTCTGAGATTATTTATTAAAACAAGTAACAGGGCATTGTCAATGTGCTACTCTTATGCCAGTATGTCACTGTTATGCCAATATGTTACTCTTATGAAATATTACCCTTGCTGAAACATTCCATCTCTAAGAATTTCTAAAATATGGGTCAAATATGTAGACTGACTCTTTTGCTAGGAGATGGACCACAGAGTTTTGTAGTAGAAGTTTAAGTAATAGGAAATAATATGTAATTAGTAGGAGATAACATATGAATGGCACATGGAATAAGAGTTTCAATATTTATTTATTATTTATTTATTTATTTATTTTGAGATGGAGTCTTGCTCTGTTGCCCAGGTTGGAGTGCAGTGGCGCCATCTCAACTCACTTCAACCTCTGCCTTCCAGGTTCAAGTGATTCCCTTGCCTCAGCCCCCTGAGTAGCTGGGATTGCAGGCATGCACCACCATGCCTGGCTAATTTTTGTATTTTTAGTAGACACGGGGTTTCACCATGTTGGTTGGGCTGGTCTTGAACCTGACCTCGTGATCCGCCCGCCTCAGCCTCCCAAAGTGTTTCCGTATTTAAATTCCTTCCAGGTTATAATATTTAAATATCCTTAATCTCACTCATGGAGCCTGAGTGATGACCAGTGTTCTTCATTCCAATTCCCTGTTGGCCTTTGCTCTGTGTGTATCCTGTTTCTTGGGGCTTTAGTTGTGGACTTCACCTCTTGGCTTTCCAAGATCCACAAGAAACTGAATAATCTCTGGCCATCTCAGATGTATAATTATCTCCTTTGGTTGTTTTAAAACCTACCACTTACATCTCAAAAACCTATTCAATGGGACAAGTTGCCACCATCTGTTTTTCAACTGCCATTTTTTTCTTTCTTGCTCATTGGAAGGTTTGTCTTCTAATTATTTTATCAGCGTCCCATATGTGATGTGTCTTCTTTCATACTGTGTCCTGTCTGTACTATGACAAATCATGGTCTGCAGACAGCGCTCTGGTTCCTGGCCCACAGCTGGGTTGCAACTCCATCAGTCTCCCAGCACCAGAGTCTTCTCTTGGGTTTCTGGGGTTCCAAATGAGAGAGAGAAAAAGAACACTCAGCACCCTGGCTTGGGGACCATATGTGACAGCCTGAACACATAGCATTATTTTTATGTTTTCCCTCGTTTCTAGTTCTGTGTTGGAACAACAATAACAAAAAAGGGCCAGAGACAGTAGCCTTTGTATTACTGGAGTTCAAGAGGTATAGGGAGAGGACAGCTGTTCATAATGCTGGATAGTGAGGACCTCATGTCATCATCATGGAGCGGGGCTTGATTCTAGGCATCTGGTTCTGAGCACCTGCTGCTTTGGCAGAAGGTGATCGATCACTCAGCACAGCACTTCAGAGGCTATCCAGAGGCTATCCAGAGGGGATTGTGATCCTGTAGCCCTATGCTCCCATTTTACTGATGAGGAAACTGAACCCTAGAGTCAAATTGAGAGTTCCTCAAAGATAGTCAACAGATTGAAGCCAGTCTGAGAACCACTTACTCCTGGTGGTTGGAACATAGAAAGTGAGAGTAAGTTTTTAAAAACTTTTAAGGTAATTTGACAGAGAAATTTTAAGTCATCTAGGCCTATATTTCATACGTCTTTAAAAGTCCAGGTATGTTGTCATTTGTTTTGTTTTTTATAATAAACTTTATTTTGGGAACAGATTTACAGAAACATTGAGAAGATAGTACAGAGAGTTCCCACATACTCTGCACTATCTTATAGATAGTGTAAGATAGTAAAATTAATATATTATGTTAGTTACAATTAGTGAACCAATACTGATACATTATGATTCATTGAAATTCATACTTTATTCAGATATTCTTAGTTTTTAACCTAATGTCCTTTTTCTCCTTCAGAATCCTATCCAGCGATACCATATTACCACTGATCATCGTGTCTCTTCTTGATTGTGACAATTTCTCAGACTTTTCTTGGTTTCCATGACTTTGAAAGATTTGAAGATTATTAGGCAGGTGTTTTGTAGGATGTCCTTCAATTGGGATTTGCCTTTCTCATGATTAAACTGGGCTTATGGGTTTGGGGGAGGAAGACCAGAGAGCTGAAGTGCCATTTCCACCACGTCATATCAAGGCTACATACTATACACACGACTTTTCACTGTTCTTGATGTTGACCTTGGTCATCTGACAGAGGCAGTCTTTGCCAGTTTTCTTTACTGTAAAGTTATCTTCTTCCCTGCCCTTACTTTCATACTATGCTCTTTTGAAGGAAGTTACTATGTGTAGGCCACACTTAAGGAGTGTGGAGTTGTAATTTATTTTAGTGTACTTGACAATAAATTGGCTTGTGATATATTGAAAATGAAAATGGTCCTCCAACATTGCTCATTTGAGAAGCACTGCTCTAAAAACCCTGCGTAAGGGCACACAGAAGAAATGCTGGGACAGAGCCCAAGGCATCTTGGCTTCAGTCCCAGGTCCTGTCATTCCCCAGAGCCTAACTTGTGCATCCATCTAACTGTGGGGCCAATTTGGCTGGCTCTGTAACACCACAGACTACCCCATAACTTTCCATGAATCTTAAGAAGTGCTTCAAGTCTTGGTGGACGTTTCTGGAATACTAGTTTCCTCGAACCTTGATGCATTCATTTGTCAGAGTTCCTGTTTTAGGTGAGGTTCAATGACAAATAGGTTCTGAGATGGAGATTTGTACACAGAAAATTCTTTTGGGGAGTGATAGGAGAAGGACAGGGCAGAAGGAGAAGTCAGATGTCAGTGCAGTCCAAATAAAAGCCCCTGCCAATCTTACGGGGAGCTTTGGATCTGGGATGGCCTTTCAGAGTTGCTCTGAAATGAAGCAGAAAGATCAGCTTTGACTGCACACCTATCCCCCACCAAACCCACCCAACACATACACATTGACCAGGTATTGGATTGGATACTGTCTGTCTTTGGGAGGGAGGTGTCATTGGGAAAGGCGGCCCCCTTAGCCCGTGGACATAACTTAAAAAGGAACTCAGCTAAGCCACCAGAAGTCAACACTCCTGGCAGCTGGGGGATGAATACTTAGGACCTGATGAAAGATCTGGATGGCACCCTGCAGCACTTGCCGCAGATACGATGACTGTTTTCAATTCTTTTGCCTTTGTGTTGTGTCTAGATTCCAGGAACCAGGAGGTTGTTTGCTGTACTCTCCCTTGTACAGTTAGCTGTCTCTAGTGCCTGAATGCACTAATTGTCCTTTGGGTATGGATGAGGTAATGAAGGAAAGGGATGCTGGGAAGAGAGGCCACATGAGAAGGTTAGTGTGGGCGTAAGACACAATGCAGAGGATTTGTATTTGTGCCATCTGCCTGCTTCTATGATTCATCTGGGTCCGTGCACCCTTGTAATCAGCAGGCTGCAGCGAACTAAGTGTTACTTGCTAATGAAAAATGAAAGCTGGGACTTCAGCAGGGAGGAAAGTATATGCCTCACCGTGATGAGTGCAAACAAACACACAGCATCGGGGAAGCCACACAGAATGAAGCTCTGAGAAGACTGTTAGTGTTTCCCCCTCACACCCCAGGGGAAAAGGTGTAAGTAACAGAATTATTCCAATTGGTCAAGAATTCATCTTTCCTGTCACTTGTCTCTTGTGGGAGTTCGAACTTGCTCAGTCCCACCCGTTTTGGTTGAGAGTGAAAAGAAGGACATTTTAATTTAAGAGCAGAAGATGGAACTTGAGAGCAGAACAAATTTGGCAAATGTAAATTCTTATGCAAAACCCATGCTTCCTGTACTTGGCACCTTGTTTCCCCGATTCTGCCTGATGTCCATCTCTTTTTCTCATTGCAGCTTGAATTAAGGCATGTGTCTTTCCTCTCAGCTTCACTATGCGTAAGAGGATACTTGGCATGAGTGAGCTCATCCTGGCTGACAGGAAACTCTTATAATTAGGCAAAGAAACTCAAAAGAACTGAAGCCCGTTTCCCTCCATGAGCATCTTTCACTAACTGCCCTAGGAGTTGGTGCCTACCGTTTGGATTAGATTTAGCTACGGGGCAGGAAAGGGTTAAAGGAGTTAGAAAGAATGGAAATGAAAAGAAAACATTTTTTCGCTATTAAGATAGCAGAAGTTCGAATGTAAATCACCGTTTTGCATAATAATCATGGCCATATAATAATAGATAACATTGTTGAGTTCTTAGTGCTGAGCGCTGTGCTAAGCACTTTGTAGGGGTTATCTCATTTTATGTTCATCAAGACTCAGTAATGCAGATATTATTACAACCCCTCAAGACAGATGATGAAACTAAGACTTGGAGAGGTTGGGCAAGTTGCCTAAGTGTGGAGATAAAATTCAAATCTAGGTACCAATGTTTCTGAACCACTCCTGTACTGCTTCAGTAGCTGTGGGTTGGGATGGGGGAGTGGTTTGAATGGGGAAATGGAAAATGTCCTCACATTGGCCTCCTAGGGAAAAGCCCTTCTGAAAAGCAACCTACTGTAGGTTTGCTTCTTGTAGCTCAGACCATTTTCTTTTATGCTAACAAGAGAGATCACAGGGATGGTTGAGACCTGAACCTTAAGTCAGAACCTTAAGATGGAATCTGGGAACTCTGATATTAACTCAGAGTCTGTGGCGTGAAGATGATGACTGAGGCCATAGATTTGGAAAGATTGTTCCAAGAGGAAATGTGCAAAAAGGAGGTCAAAGAGCTCAGGCTAGATTTTTGGAAGCCAACATTTAAAGGACATGTAGAGGAAAATAAGCCAATAGGAAGGTCTAGAAAGAAGAGTTAGTCTTTCTGTGGTCATCCAGGAGAGAGAGGTGTGTGGCTATGCAGAGGCAATGAGGCAAAACTGTCAGGTTGGATGACATCTTGTCTTCTAAGACAGGGGAGATGGAAGGAAACATCAGAAGAAAGGTGACTACATTAGAAAGTGGAGAGGAAGCAGAGTTAAGGAAGTGCACGCCAGGATCTGTATAATCTTAAGGAAGTAGAATGTTCATTTCTTTGGGGGTTTCACACTCAGTTCCTTCCTTCCCCAAGTATCCCATTAATTGCTACACCTGCCCCAGGTGGCACTCAAGCAGAAGCACCCCAACCCAAGAGTAATCCAGCTGTTGACCTTGACAAAATCATGTTGGCTTGAGAGAGAAAGAAAAATGTGTCTGTGCCTTTGCTGGAAAGCTGGTGATAGAGACCATGGCTGCACCACTGCCAACTCTCATGTGGCTCTGTTGATAGGGGTTTCACCCTCTGATGAACTTCTCCAAACTTTCTTGGAAAACCAGTTGGGCAGTTTTACCTTTTGTCTACTGCCTTGGATGGATCTCATTCCTATCCCAGTTTGGGGTTAAGTATTTTCTGGCTGCCTCCTGCCCTTGGAGCATCCAGAGACAGGTGACATGTGGACACTCTGCTCACTCCTCTTTCTACTGGGAACTTTGGGCTGAGGCCAACTTTTGTGAGCACTAAAGTGCTTGGGGGTTGGCAAATTCAAGGTAAACACTGCCTGACATCAGACTCCTGTGAGATATCCTACATCTAGACTCCCCGAGTGGGAGCTTGCAGCCTGGCAGGTCTTCCTTTTCTTCATGTTCTGGTGCCTGCCTCATTTATGTGGCTATTAGGTGAATATTTTGTACTTTGAAAATATGTGAAACCCATTGGTCAGTGGAGTAGGATTTTAGCACTCCAATCTCTCATTTTTTGGACAAAGAAACTGAGGTTCAGACAGGATTGACTTGTCCAAAGTCACATGGCTGGGGTTTGAACCCAGGTCTTCTGGTTCCTAGTCCATAGCTCTTCTCATTTTTATCATGCAGTAAAAGGTAGCTCATCACAGAAATGTAAAGAGAAAGAATGGCGACCTCTGTCCTTTCCCACAATTCTTACCAGTTTTGTGTCTCTTGCTCCCAGTTAGACAGGTTATAATTGACTTTGACTCTTCATGGAGGGGTATCCATAGTTCACACTCATAGCTAAAACCAACTCAGTCCCCTGAATCATTTCTATTTACAATCTATTTCCTGGATTTAAAAAATTAGTGAACAAATCTCTTCTTTCTGCAGATAGGAATATACCCTTAGGACAACAATCCTGGAGAAATTTGACTTAAATTTAAACCAGATTATAAAACACTGGGGACAGGCATTGGTGGAGGTGGGATGCGATTATCATAGTAACTCAGTGATGAGTGTTTAGCGTAGTCTATTCTAAGTTTATAACAACGCTGGGCATTGTTCTATTTTACTGCACAGGAAACTGGGTCACAAAGAAGTTAAGTAATTAACCCAGGTCCCTAGGGTTAATTATGTTAATTAAGTGTCAGTTCTGGATTTCAAATCTTGGTTTAACTGGCTCTGATGGCTGTGGTCTTTCTACTACCCAGTGGTTCTCTAACTTGACATATAAAAATTTTCTGAGAAGATTATTTAAAAAGCAGTTTCCACCCAATCCAAGGATTCTGATTCAGCAGGGCTGAGGTAGGTTGGGGAATCTATATTTTTAAAAATGCCCTCAGTGGTTCTGGCATAAAGTGTTGGGAATTCCTGGAGGAAAAAAGCAGAGAGGTAGGGGGCAGTGGGTACAGATGGCAGCTTCCTGTCTTTGACAGCTTGGGGCTAGGCCAGCCACTCTCCAAGCCTCACAGCCTCCCTAGACCTGGTCAGGTGTCCTCTGTCTGCAAAGGGTGGGAGGCCTAGGCAAGCTGTGCTGGAGGAACTCGCACTAAGACAAGGCTCCCTCGTGTGGAAATCCCAAGTTCACCCAGAAGTTTCAAAGTTAGGGATGTAGTTTCTTCTCTGTTGTTTTCCTTTCGAAGAAAGACCCATTTCCAACTATACTCTAAGCCCAGAGGTGGGCCCTTCCTTGTCTCTATTCTTAGTGTTGGCACAAGTGGCTGGCCCAGGGAAGTGCCTAGTGTTCACTGAATCATGAATGTTGGAGGTCATGCTCGGGCGTTCAGTCCTGGTGAGTTAGGTTCAAGGGCTTCCCTTTCTAAGTGTCTCCTGTTTGAGAGTTACACTCTGTCTGGGGAATACCCTCTGGAATGTAGCTCTGAGGAACACATAGCTGAGGGTCCCAAAGTAGCCAGTTTTCTAAGGTGCATAGAGATGAGTGTGTGTGATAGTTTTTTCCTCCCTGATATTTTACAAATTGAATCTCATTTACTTGTGGGAAAATACTATAGAGATTAAATTTCTAATCCAGCCAGCCTATAATTATTTCTTTTCTTTAGCCAATCACTGATACTTCAGGCAGCTCCTTCCCAATCCAGAGTCAGCGGCAAGTATCATTAACTTGCCTTCTAATATTTCTCCCAGATAATTAGTATGAGATGAACAATCAGGAGATTCTAAGGGCCTAAAGCTTAATCAAATAATCTGGTCTTTTGGTTCCTCCATATCATCACATGCCCCAAGGCTCTAATTTCCCATGCCTACAAACCTCAAAAGCTCAAGTAAAGGCCTCTGATGATTTTCCATAATGTGATTCCATGTGTTATGGAATTCCCTGCTTTGCTCCCACTTCCAAATATACACTACATTTAAAGTAAGCCAACATGCACAGAGACTCAAGATAACTCACCATCCTGATAATCGAAACTTTATCGTTTACCTGAGTTTCCTCCTCCTCACTCATGTCATCCAGAAAACTGAAAATGGTCCAGGCACAAATTAGTGAAACAGGTGGATGGGAGATGGGAGGTGGTCTTGGTGGTTATGGTGACCTGGCGGGGGCATGCCCTCCCCAAAGGAGACAGGTTCCATTTAGACACATCCAGTTTATTCCAAGTGATAACACAGGCGAAGGGCTGGCAAGTGTTCTTGTTCTTCAGGAGAAGCTGCAAATATGAATGAGATCTCAAGATTTAAAAGATGTGGTGTTATAGATCACCCTTCCTTCCTTCCTTCCTTCCTTCCTTCCTTCCTTCTTTCCTCCCTCCCTCCTCCCTCCCTCCTCCCTCCCTCCCTCTTTCCCCCCACACTCCTTATTTCCTTGTCCTACAAATATTGTTTATGTCCTCCCCAAAATTCAAATATTGAGGCCCTAACCCCTCTACCATGTGATGATGATGGAGATGGGATCTTTGGGAGGTAATGATGGTTAGATTAGATCATGCGGGTTGGGCCTGCATGGTGGGATTAGTGGTCTTATAAGAGGAAGAGAGAGATCTTTTGCTTGCCTCACATGCATTCACTGAGGAAAGGCCATGTGAGGACATAGTGAGAAGTTGGTGACTGCAACTCAGGAGTGAGCCCTCACCAGGACCTGAATTCACTGGCACCTTGATCTTGGACTTTTCAGCCTTGAAAACTGTGAGAAAACACATTTCTGTTGTTTAAGCCACCTGGTCTATTGTACTTTGTTAGAGCAACTCAAGAAGACTAACACAGTTGATCATAAGTGCTGGACAACAAATTATATTCTTAGATCAGATGATTGCTGATCATTTGCCTGCTTTGTTGTAAAAAGGGCATTAAAAAATGAAATTAGGGATGGACGAGTGGGTACAAAAGGGAGAAGGAATTAACACAATTTTGAGGTAACAGCACATAGTTAGGGCTGGTTGGCTGTTTTCTAAACAGCTATGCTCGAAGTAATACTTTAGCAAGATGGGGGCTTTGGAGCCTGCCTGGGAAGGCTCAATTTCCTTCCCTCCCTCCCTCCCTCCCTCCCTCCCTTCCTTCCTTCTTCCTTCCTTCCTTCTTCCTTCCTTCTTCCTTCCTTCTTCCTTTCTCCCTCCTTCTTTCCCCTCTCTCTCTCACTCCTTATTTCTTTGTCCTACAAATATTTATGGATCATTCCCTCCCTAACCGCCCCCCCACCCAACCAACTGCACTAGGCCCCTGAGAATACAAAGGAGTAAACGACTTGGTCTTTGTCTTTCGGGAGCTTTAGGCTCGCTAGAGCTCTGATTTGTCTAAGTGGAGCTGTGAGGGAGGGCAAGTTTTCCGGGCCATCATTTCTGCACCCGTGACCTGGGAGTTGATATAGCACTAGTGGCTGCTCTGATTCAGAGTCAAGTGAGAGGAGGTGCTTGAATACTGCTCTCCTGTATCAACATCCCTCTGCTAATTTAGATCAGAATTGATTATTTGGTTTTGGGCAGCATGGCAGAGGGGAGAAGGTTCAGAGAGGCCTCACTGCTGAATCGCTTTTCTTCGGGCAGGTTGGATTGTGATTGCCACGCAGTAAAAACATCCATAACCCTAAGTGGTCATGGGTTTGAGTATGTGTAGCCACTGCTTCTGTAACTTGGCTGCTGGTGGCTGGTGGTAACGAGGACAAAGAGAGAAGAGACTCTTATTTTAGAGAAATGTAGTGTTTATAATAAAAGATACCTTGTAGCATTTCTATAAAAAGTATTCAGGCAAGTAAATGACAGTCAGTAAACCATCTGCTAGTGTGGCCCACCCAAAGTCCATTCATGCATTTACTCAGTAACCTATCATTGTGGAGGGCATTGGATTAGGAGCTATGGATATTAGTGATTAAGCTGCAGGTCTTGCTTGGTTTGGCAATTGAAAAACTGATTTTTCCAAACTCTATCTGCATATCTTGGCATCATGAAGGTAAGGACCCATGGCTGCATAGGTCTGGGGGGTAGAGCAAAGGGCTTCTGGCATTTAATCTCTGTTAAAAATACATTTCAAAATCATTTTACCAGCATATCAAGCTGTAAAATATATTAAGTTAAATGAGAGAAAAAAATTAGAGATGTTAACTGTTAAAATCTAGAGTATTTTAGTTGAAAGACTGGGACATGAAAAGTAAATTTTCAACTTGAGAACACTTCGTCTCAAGGGAGGTTAAAAAAACACACCTTAAAAATAACAAGAGCTTCAAAGCAAGTGTTTTTATCACTGGCAAAGCAGGTGGTCCCACATTTATTGTATGCAGGGCTCAGGGAAGCTTAAACTTAAAATGCTTAATGATTTTTTAAAGTTCTGCTAAAAGACATTATTTTGGGATAGAAAAAAGTCTATTTATTCCACTCTAGGTACTCTGAAGCAGGGTATGGATTCTGTTTTCATCTTCCAATGCAAGCATGTTTCCACAGGGTTGAGATCTGGCATGGACAACTTCAGCCTGAAACGATTACTTTCTGGAAATTTGCAGTGAGTGGAAACAGTCATGGAGAGCTGTGGATCTTGCTACCTGGATCAATAACTTCTTCTAGTTAAGATTCTTGCCAAGGAAAAGCAAGGAATATCAAATTTCATAGACCTAACGAACCACTGGAAACTGTTTGCACCCATGTGTGCAAAGATCGCTTTTTATGATTTATACAAACCAAAGCACTCATTGGAATAAGAATAATAGCTAATGTTTATCTATCATTTGTTATCCTGGCCACTGTGCCAGGTATTTATATCCAGTGAGTTATTTAATCTCTGCAACAACCCATGGGTAGGTACTATTATTTTTCCTTCTTTGTAGGTAAGAACACTGAGGCACAAAAATGCTAAATTACAGAGTGGGATCAATGTGTCGCTCGCTTAGAAAATGAGTCAAGTTCCATATGTGTGAATAAATGTGAACATTCCCACTTCCTTGTCACTTGGTTTTCTTTCTCAAGTTTGGTGTGTTTGCTCTGTGTTCACAGGATATTGTTAACTTCTTAGTGCTTTGAAGAAAAATCAATTTTTTTTCTTAAGAAGAGACTTTTGAAACTCACCATATGAATTCAAGAAGCATAGGAGAAAATCGAATTTCACAAATGGGATACCAATAGCTTGGAAAAATCCATTGCTTTCGCAGAGTTTGTTGTTGAGGGAACCCTGTCTTTCTCAGCATCCTTTACGTTTCTTCCTCAAACAAAAGGTAACGAAATGCAACCAACTGACTCATTTTCTAAGTGAATGACATATTTACCCTACTCTTTAAGTTTAAACTCTTAGCAATTCCCCAATCCTTAGTTCCCATGAAATGTAATGTTCTCTTCCTAAAATGTTTGGCCAAGTTGGGGAAGGTGGGCATGGTAGTGAGAGCCTGTAGCCAAGTTCCAAGGTTCACTTGAGGTCAGAGGTTGAGACTAGCCTGGGCAATATAGCAAGACTCTGTCTCTAAAAACAAAACAAAACAAAACAAAAATTAAAAAAGAAAATGTCTGGTCTTCTACAACCTGGCCTTTCACTTCTCATTCCCAACCATGCTCTGGGACCACCTCTCTCCTGTGCTGAGGAAGGCTGAGAACACAGTGCTCAATCCATCCTACATTGTTGCCTTTGCTATGACAGTTTCCCCTGGTCTCTTCCTCCTCTGAGTCTAGCTCGAGGGCCACTTCTGAACAGCTGCAGAGTTGAGCTGCTCCTCAGTACACTTCACTGTTGAACCAACCTGGGCCACAGGTGTTACAGTAAGGTTGTCTTCAGAGCCTCACCCTGAAGGAAGAAAGTCTGTGAAGTTTCTGGCCCTGGCATGAAGCTGCAGAATCTTGGTGAATCAAGCAACTTCTCCAAACCTCAAAGAAGGCACTTTGAAAATTGTGAAGCACTAATTGAAGGAGAGAAGAGTGTCAAGGATTCTATCCTCCACTTACTAGTAGTTGTCTTATTTAGTTGGGACTACCAACCCCCAGATAGCCTTCATCCCTGGAAACGTGCCTGAGATGCATGTCTCTTCACATGCTTGGGCCTTACAGAATATGCCAGAAGCCAGGGTTAAACAGTGTCAGCTGGATGAACACATTTCAGTGGCGAAGGCTGGTGGAAACTACCACTGTGTTACATTTCACTTTAAACTCCTCACCTTGAAGTGAAGCTAAGCCAGGCCAGAGAATTGAATGGATTTGCCGTTGGCCACAGTATGAGGTGGTGGAGTAAGCGGAAGGAGAATGTGGTATGTGTTACAGGCTGTCAGTATTTGCCAGACTATGGTCTTTTAAAAAATATATACATACATTGCACAAAGAGTTTGGCATTATAAAAAGAATCTTTTAAGTACCACAGTCTTTTATCCAGAACATTATTAAGAACTTTTTATTAAAAATTAAGATGCCTCAGAAACCACATAAAATTTTAACAGGCTCTAACCTTTCCACTTTGCCTTTTCCAGGGCACCTCAGGAGAGGTGGTAGAATTCTCGAACAGTTGGAGAGCTCTGTGAGGAACATTCTACTTTGCCAATTTGTCCCTGTATTGGCCCAGGGCAGCCATTTACCACCTTGTTTTTGGTTATTTCAGCTGCTGCTAGGCGTTCTCCTTCAAACACACCTGCATTGCAGTGAGGACACTGCCCCACAGGCAGAATGCTGTGTGTTTTTCAGAGCTGCGGACTGTGGGCTGTGGGCTCCCACAGCTCTGTGTGTGTGAGCCCATGATCACTCACCGAGCTTTTCTGAACTTCTCTGGTTTCCTCTGACTTCTCTTCTGGACTGGGAACTTAGGTACAGGACCGGCCTCATATGTATTCATCAGCGCAGGTCCCTTTGTTCAACTCAAATGAGTACCACATGGGGTTTCTTCTTTCTGTGGGCCTCAATCCCATCTATGCTCGTCTTTTACACTAATCTGCTCACATGGGGAGAGTCTTTCAAACTTTTTCCTGAATGTACCTCTTTTTATTTTCAAGAGACCCTATGCCATTCTAGGGTGCTGTAATTTGACAAATAAATCCTTGTCCCACTTTCCCCTGCCCTGGTTTCTCACCTGCATCCTGGCCTTTCCTTCACCTGCTGTCTTTCAGAGTGGAGAGTGCTCACCCTTCAGCCTCCTATTCACTGCAGTCCCCCAAATTCCCTTCTCTTGGGTGGTCTCCTTTATCACTTTCATATTTCTCTAATTCTAATAGCAAGACTTCAGGCCCAGCTTGAGAAAGCGTGCATTTTCCTCCTTTGTGTTCGTACAGTCCGTTGGACATCCTTACCATCAGCTCTTGTTGGTTGAAAGACCTGAAAACTCTCAACTGGCCATTTCCTGAGGTTCTCTTTTCTGTTCATGGAGAAGCAACTGAAGCCCTTTAGTCTGGGTACAGTCAGGAATTTTCTGGATTGCTGCCATTATTCTTTTATTCAGTAAACATTTGCTGAGTCCCTTCCATATAAAAGTCAGTATCCCAGGGTCTGGGGATACAAGAACATGACCAAGGCCTTGCCTAAAGGGGCTTGCAGGCTGGTACGTGAGACACAGTGACACATATTGCCTTCTATTGGATACCAGCGCAATAGGTTGGAGTGGGAGCAGGATGTATGGGATGCTCCACCCCATGACAGAGGATGGACCACCTCATTCAGTAAGGGAAGGGGTGTCAGGGAAAGCTGTCACCAAAAATCCCTAGTTGAACTGAGCTGTGAAGCACGATGAGTCATTCGCCAAAGTCAGCCAGGGCATTCCTGGTGGAGGCAGCCACACAGGCAAAGGCTCAGAAGTGTGCAAGGGGGTTGGCCATGTCCACTCTTTTTATGAATGTTGTCAAAGCTTCAGTCAAATTGCCCCTGTGCGTTTCTTGTCTGCCCTGCAGGCAGAATGAGCTGTGAGTGGGTTATCAGGAAAGGTCAAAGACTGCATGGCTGGTGCGAGGGGCTGCGGGGCTGGGCCAGGGAAGGGGGAGGGAAGGGTGAGTCACTTGAAAGTTTTGTGTGCTGAGACATGGCTCTTAAAGGAGTCCTGGGGTTTTTGCAGAGGGAAAGTGCTTAAAGGCAGATTATGCAGCCAACAGTGAGCCAGTAAATGGTTTCACTGGGGCCTATATTGGGACATTTTGGCAACCTTCTTTATTGGGTTTGGGGTTCTCTGGCTATCAGATACCTTTCTGTTCTCTCCTTGTGAATTCCCATGAGGGGTTTAGGGTAAAAATGTGGAGCTTTTAAGCATCTTAATGTGATTTCAATTGCATTTTAATTTTTAATAAAATGTTGAATAAAGTTCTGCTTAGAGAGCCACAGGGATGAGAAGATTCTATTTAATAGGAAGCCCAGTATTTTCATACTGGGAGATAGATGGGTTTAACAAGACCCTGGTACATCTCTTTAGAGTAAATGCAATAAATGGTTCTGTTGGAATGGGAAAGAAGGGAGGTGCATACATACATGCATATATCTTATTTTTCTGTATAGCCAGTAATTCCACTTTTTGGAAGTAACCGCCGAGCTTTTGGCATCTTTGACTAATACCCTTCTCATATGATAGTTACACTGCTCCAAAGACGGTACAGACATCTGAGCCAAACATTTTTCTGTTTCGTTTGCAAGAAATGGAACTGACAGATATACCTGTCTATTTTGTTTCCAAGAAAATGTCTTGTTAGAAATGTGTGAAAATATATTATATGACAGTTGCTGAAAATGTTTCAGATGCAGCAATAAACTGATTGTGGTTTTTGGACCAGATGTGCACCATGTTTAGAATTTATTGTACTTCTCTGTATTCTAGCCCAGTGCTTAAGTAAATAGAGAGAAGTGCTTCGCTTTTCAGTGAGACTTCCTATGTGGATGAATGGCATTTTCCTCCATTTCATGATGGGAAATTATAGGAATCATGCAAATTGGAAATAGTCGCTCACCTCACACCCATTGTGTAGCTGAGAAGACTCAAACTAAGGGCCTGCTGTTTTTGTCCTGACTCCTGAGGTTAAGGAGAAGACTTAGCCTGCAAACGTCTATAGCTTAACTGTGCCGCGTTTTCTGACTCACTTAGAAACTAAAGAAATGCACTTAATGTCTGACTGTAGTATTTTAAATCCCTGCCTTTTGATCTGACGCATTGTAGAATCTAGTCAGAACTCGATTAATTAAAAAGGCAGGAGACTTTTTCATGCATACCCCTGTGAGACTCCAGGCAGCCTTTGCCAAAGGTGTTAGACATTTGTTTTTCTATGTGTGCTCAGTAAAATGGCTTCTAAGTGTAGAAATGATCTGTGTGTTGTGATTGATCTGCTTTTTTATGCTATCTCATGTTCCATTTCACTTCTAGAGGCACGTTGATCTTAAATAGTGAAAGATTTGTCTCATTTCTTTGCCAAGGAGGATTGTGTTTCCAGCTTTTTGTTAATTCTGGGCATTTCAACCATTGCTGCTGATAACATCCTGCTTTACTGTGCTAGGCATTCCTTGGACCCAGGACTAGGGTAAGACATGGTCCTGCTCTCAGGGAAGCAGTAGGATAGTTCATGAAGGGCATGAAGTCCAGGTGCTTCACACGGGAGACCTCGTTTAATGCTCACAGAAACATTAGATTTTGCAAGCGGTGAGGGTGTTTATTTATTTAAAACAAAATAAAACCAGGCATCTTGTAGCTCAGATATGAGGATCCAGAACTAATAGCTGCTTGACTACAGAGCTCATGCCCTCCCTCCAGCTCACTGCTTGACTGGTTGGATAGTCAAGACATAACAATGAACATAGGGCTAGAAACGTTTGGAATAAAGGCTAACATAGGCACTAGAGCATTAAAATACATTGTGGGTTAGAGAAGGGTCATTGTGTACATGTAGTCAGTGAAGGAAGGCTTTCTGGAGGAGACCTGAGCTGTGTTTGGAAGCCTGAAGATGAGGACAGAAATCACAGGCATGAAGGCACCAAGGAGGACGAGCTTGCAGGGTTGACGAGCTACACCAGACTGCCAGGGTGCAGACCTGGAGAGTTGGGGAGAGGGGAATAGGAAAGAATGGGAAGATGGAGGGCAGGCTGTTTAGAGTTCCATGAGAAACTCGTGTGTGTGTGTGTGTGTGTGTGTGTGTGTCACGTGTATGTCAGGAGGGTTTACAATGTGAAGGAAATATGCCATTTAACTAAAAATCAAAATGTTTGGGGGATATAGGATGCTGAAATTTCCCATTGTAGTCAGAAAAAGTGGTGTTTTAATAATGAGGAGAATGTCATGTTTCTTTTCCTATCAGAGAATAAAATAAGTCAACCTCTTTGCTGAGCTGTAAGTGGCTGAGTTGTTGGTAAAGTGAACAAATTCCCTTTGAGTTTCTTTGATAAAAGAAGGCAACAGGGGAGGGGAGATGGGGCGGCTAGAGGAGGACCAGTGTGCAGACCAACACAGCCCCGCTGTTTGTCTGATTATCTGAAAGTGCTTGGAAACTAGGAGGCAGATAAAAACATATTTAAAAAAAGAGAAAATCCAGAGGAAAAACCTGGGGAGCCCAGGGAGCATGCAGGGTGGCTCTAAACTGGGATTTGGTGTGGGGTTATCTTTTTTCTCAGAGTACAGCTTTTTACACGTTTCCAACAAATATTCACTTATGCTACCAGGGATGGTAGCATAAAGTGTGAAGGGATGAAATATAGTTTCCTTGCTTTTTTCCTTTTTGCTTATAGGGAGATACCTAGCAACATTTAATACAATTTAAAAAACACTTATAGAAATTAACAACATGTGATTTTATAATGGAGCAGAAAAAGAAAACCTCTAAGATGGAGTGAGTGACTTAGGAATCCCTATGTAGCCATCACAGATGCCTGTCTATTGATAGGAACCCAGTTTCAAACATAGAATTTAAATTTAAGAGAAAGGTGCACACCAAATTCACGCCTGATTTTTCTGGTGGCTTGAAAGGAAGTAATGGAGTTTTAAAAAATGTGTGAACAATTGATATGAAATGCTCAATGTGTATACAATCATTTACGTGGCAGGCAATGCACTGCATGCTGGAGCTAAAAGAGAAAGGCCAGGGGCTTTCAATCTATTGAGGGAGGCAGAGAAAAGAGTAATACAAAGTGATTGGTGCTACAATATGCAATAAGAGGTGGGAATGTTAAAAGGGACTGATTTACTAAGACTGGAAAAATCAGGGAAGGCATTATGGAGAAGATTTGAGTGGGTTTTGCAGTATAAATAAGAGTTCAGATGGAGGAGAGAGAAGTGAAATAAAGGAGAATGGCCAGGGGCATTGTAAGTGGAAAGACATACAAGGAAAAACTCAGGCATGTTAAAGTTTACCCTCTACTTGGGGAACAAACCATAGGCCCCCTTTTCAGATTCCCTGAAACTAGTATTTCCCTAAACCAGATTGGGAAATGCCACTGTCACTTTGAAGAACCACTGAGTTGTTTTTTGCTTTTTTTTGTTTGTTTGCTTTTTGGTAGGAGAGGGGTTTAATCTGGACTGGATTGGAGGAAAGGAACTGGCACCAGAGTGGAGGCTGGACAGATGGTGGAACTGACACTGGGACAGAACACAGAAAACAGAATCTAATGCTAGTGAATTCTTTGTTATAGAACTTAACTTTGTGTTGTAAGCCCATCTCCTCCACTGGCCTACAATGCAAGTTTCTTGCCTTAGTCATCTTTGCATCTCTGTGCCCAACACAGTAGGTGTATTAGTCGGTTTTCATGCTGCTGATACAGAAATACCCAAGGCTGTGAAATTTACAAAAGAAAGACTTTTATTGGACTTACAGCTCCACGTGGCTGGGGAGGCCTCACAGTCATGGCGGAAGGTGAAAGGCACATCTCACATGGTGACAGACAAGAGAAGAACTTGTACAGGGAAACACCTCTTTTTAAAACTATCAGCTCTCGTGAGACTTATTCACTATCACAAGAACAGCACACTGGTCCCTCCCACAACATGTGGGAATTCAAGATGAGATGTGGGTGGGACACAGCCAAACCTTATCAGTAGGTTCTTAATAAATCTCTGTTGAATGAATCAGGGGAAGAATGAGCTATTGTAGTTGTTTGGTTAAGAGATTGCGATGCAGGTATAAGCCTTTGTGGGAATCTTGGAAAAGGTAAGATTTTGGGGGGTTAGAAAATAAGAAAAAGTAAATATCTTAATCAGGTTTAGACACAGCTCTCACTTTTGATATTGACTCTGATAAGGCAGTATGATTAATTTTTGTTAAAGTGCTGTTTCATGAGGATGTATTTTCTATAAATCACTGATGAGTTCTTTTGTCCACATTGAAATCTTAATCATATGAGACAGCGAAATGTGTAAGGAAAAGTACTATTTAATATATTTAAAAAGATGGAGAAGTGAATTAGTGATGATAAATTGTGAGCCTTTTGGTGTGGACTGACAGTTATTTTAGCGAGTAAAGGAAACATTTTCTTAATGCTTATCACAGTAGATGTGAGACAAAAAGAAGGCAAATCTCCATTTACAATATTTTTTCTTCCAAAACTTCACAATGCAAGATTTACTCTAAAGCCACAACTTAAAGAAAACTAGATGAATGTTTCAGCATGCATTATCACCATTATCACATTTAAAATGGCAGAAGCATAGTGCCACCAACTCTGCTTTTGAAAGATGGAGGTACCCCAACTTCAGCTTGGCCAACATCATCTAGACAAAATGGAGAGTGAGACCAAAACCAAACTTAGTGAGGCCCAAGGGTCCCAAAGCAGTGTGTTGGGGCAATGTTTTGAAATTTCAGCTGAGGGTTTTTCTAGTATTTACTGGGGTCCCTTGGTTCTTCTTCCATTCAGTAAACTAGGTCAGTCTGGCTTCATTGTCTTAGGGAAGGTCTGTCATAGAGCAAGTGTAGAAAAAGAAGTCAAGTATTGCCTTTTGAATTCCAAAAGCCTAGGTCCCTCTAGAAAGTGAAGAACCTGGTACAGATGAGCTAAAGTGCCTGAGCTGTGAGGGCCGGTTTTCCACCCCAAAGCGGGTAAAGATTCCTTGGTGTCAAGAAGCATCAGGAAGTTGTGGGAACATATTTGGAAGTGTCTATGTGGATCATCTCTGAGAAAGAGGACTGGTGTCCAGTCCCTACCCAGACTAAACCCTGGGAAGTGCAATTCCAGAACCCCCAACAGAATTGTGGGAGCTGTGTTTACCCAGGGCCTGGGCCTCAGTTTCTGAGTAGTGCTCAAAGAAGACATGGTTGTACAGTGATGAAGGGCCTTCAATCGTACCAGTTTCCATGGGAAGAATGATTCTTTGAGCCAAGTAGATGGGCTTTCGAATAGCCCCACAGTTTCTCACACCCCAGCATGGTGTGGAGTGGTGAGTGAATTACTGGGCACCAGAGAGGAGTGCAAGGAGAAAGAAGAGCAGGGGCAAAGGTGGGAACATGAGCTGGGCAGCAGTGAACTTACTGCATGGTAGCCAGGACCAGGTGGGCCCCAGGGCATCAAAGCAGATGCCACTGTGCTCGGCTCAAGATGACTGAGGACCCAAGGTCCGCCACCCCATCCCTGCCTGCTTAGCCCTGCTCAACCCCTAGAATCCCCATGTGACTGAGATTAGGCTTCTGCTACCTTGTCACAGGCATGGGCTCTCAAAATAGAAATTCAGCTGTGGTATGGAAAAATAAAGTTACATTTCTTGGACACATGAATCTGGGGACTGAGATTCAAGCCTGCTCTTTGTATAACAAAGAAAGCTTTCATTTGATGAAATGTGGCTAAGAATGGGCACTTCTCTGTCCTGCAAAGATCAGTATGCCCTTAACCTCAGGCAAATACAGAGACGGGTTTGTTGAAAAAATACACAAAAATCTCTCAGAAACCAAGCAGAAGAGTAAAGCAGGGTCTGAGGGGATTCTTGGAAAGTTAAAAATGACCTTACTTCTCTGTCGTAACGGGCTACGTGGGCGTTTTGATTTTTCTCTGTGTGCCTTGCCTGTCCCTCTTCATTCTAGAGTCTTCTGCCACCCCAGTCTGCGCAGAGACTGTGATGGCCTTGCCCCACGCCTCACACCTGTTCAGTTCTAGCAGTCACCTCACAGATAGAGGAGACTCTTTTGTGTCTCTCAGATCAGTGTCCAACTAACCAGAATCTGATTGGCTCCCTGTGGTCAAGTGTTTACTCCTGTCCAATCACTGGCTGGAGTGTTTTGGTGCTGAGTCACAAACCACATTCCGAGCAGTCAGGGCAGGGCTGCCATGTTGCACAACTGCAGAGTGTGCCTGCCAAACAATACTCCGGGAGCGGCTCCCCTGGATATGTGTGGTGCTCATCCTGCATGGTGAGAGACAGTGATCCTGACTAAAAGTCCTGCTCTCCTGCTTAGCAAATGTCATAAAATGGTGGAACATAGTGTTGTCGCTGTTTGAATTGAGTGAACATCTTCCTAACATATGTTGAGTGGCCATATGAATGCATGGAGCAGGACTAGGAGAGCTGACCTTGGCATCCTGAATGTTCATGGTGAGCAGATGAGGCTGCCTACTCAGATGGTTCCCTGTTTAGCACTGTGGTTTGGAGAGCAAGCTTTGGTGTTCAGCACACCTGTGTTGACATCCCAGCTCTGTCTCTGAAAATGTGACATTGGTCAAGTTACTTGATTTCTCTGCCTCAGTGTCTTTATCAATAAAGTGGGAATGAAAATTTCTACAGGAATTCTCAAAAGGAGTCATTTAAAGAACTTAGGCCAGTTTCTGATGCTTCATAAGTGCCCAATAAGTGTCGGATGTGACTTATGTCATTATTATCTCTAATAATTCTATTATTAGTGAATTATTTCACTAAATACTTTTTTCCACTAATTTATTTCGCTAATTATTTCATTAATTAATTTTAATTCTATTAGTGAAATAATTCACTAATTCACTAATATATCACCAATACTAGAATTATTAAAATTATAGTGAATTAATAGAATTAGTGATATATTAATATAATAGATTAGTAATATATTAGTATAATAGAATTATTAATGGTATATTAATAATAATGTAATTATTAATGATATGTTACTGAATTATTAGTGAACAATTATTAGTGACTTAGTGATTATGAGTGAATTATTAGTAATATTTTAGTGAATATTAGTGAATTTTAATACAATTAATAATTCTATTAGTGATAATAAACAAGATGCATTTTATGCTCTTAAAATGTTAATGACCCATTATATGGAAAGCATTTATTTATCTGCATTCAAGATACTATATGTTTGGTTAAGATCCCTATAATTAAAATTAAAATCAGAATCACAATATTATACCAACATTGATACAAGTAATAATTAACAACAACAATGATGATGATGATTAAAAACCTGGATAAAATTTAGTCTCAGGCTTAGTGTGCTTTGGGTATGCATGTATTTATCATATTTGATTTTGATTTTATTTTAAAAATTTTGTCTTGACTTTTTTTCTTAGCATCTTGACCCTTTTGTGACATCTAGCAGGATGTATTTTTTTTCAAGATACATGTTTCACAAACAAAATATATGTTTATATCTGACTGTACCCAAGCTGCTAATTATGGGCATCTCTTTCTATAGCTCACTATTAATCACTCATGTCTTTGGGGTTATATAGAAAACAATTTATGTTACAAAATCAAATCCTCCCTTAAAAATGTTTGCCCTGGAAGTGAGGCGGGAGGAAATCACAAACTGTTATTATTTTCCCTTAGATGGATGTAAATATTAACATTCTCTTAGCTTTTAAGATTATTTTTATGCCGCTCCTTTATAAACAATTGAAGTTCACTAACTCTTCTGTTGTCTCGGATTCTGTCTACAGCATACCCAAACAACTCAGCTAAAAAAATGGGCAATCAGTTCAACAGGTTATTTGATCTTATGTGCAGAAAATAAAAATGTTTGAATAGCTTAAAACATGTTAAAAAGCCTAGCATATAGTAAACTCAATTGAATGTTTAAACACAGGCTAAGGATCTCTCACACAGAGGAGGGAGTTGCCATTTCTAGATCTCATTGCAACTGTATTAACTATCCAACTACCAGGGCAACAATAGCAGCCACAGTGGCAGTAGAAGTAATAGTAGGTATAGCAGGAGAAGGAGGAGGGAGAATAAGCTGTTAATAGTATGAACAACAGTAGTAGTTGTAGTGATTGTTGTAATAGTAATAGTTAACACTATATGTACACATTGTTTTAGGTACTTCATGTACAGTAACTCATTTAATCTTTACAGCAACCTTAAGAGATAGTACTATTGTTTCTCTATTTTACAGAAAAGGAGACTAAAATTCCAGGAGGTAAAGTCACTAGTGGAGGAACCAAGATTTGGAAAACAGTAATAATGGCTGACATAGATCAAATATTCATGCTTCTCAGCTACTGACATGATTACCACCATTGAACCCTCACAGTGAGCCCAGGAGGTGGATTTCTTATCCCCATTTAACACAGAGGGAAACTGAAGCTTGGATGCCCACCCGATGAAATGGCAGACTGGGTCTGAAACCAAGGGTCCAAAGCCAGAAGTCCAATCTTGCTTTCAGTTTGATGGTGTCTTGCAGATTCCGCTTGGACTGGTTTGTTGAGGGAAGAGAAATTGTCTAAGTGGAAGCTGTTGCCTTGAGGGGGAATCTGGGTACCTACCTCTCCCTGAGGAGTGTTCTCCTACTGCCTGTCTTACAAAGAGGGTGCTTTTCTTCTGAACCACCCCGAAAGACTCCCACATTGGAGGGTGAGGCAGTAGGGTGAGACGAGTGAGGCACTTGTCCTGAGCACAGCATTTCAGGGGACACTAGATATGCAGTAATCAATAAAATAATATTTTATTTACTTATTTATACATTTTTGAGACAGGATCTTAGTCTGTCACCCAGGCTAGAATGCAGTGGCACAATCACAGCTCACTACAGCCTCAAACTCCTGGGTTCAAATGATCCTCCTACCTCAGCCTCTCAAGTATCTGGGACCACAGGTGCGTAACACCTGCTGGGCTAAGGGATAAGTAATATTTTAATGCAATATTTAAAAATAGGTAAATAGTAAACACTTAAAATACAGTTTTTAAAAATCAAAATAAATACCAAAAATATCCACACCTGAACAAGATCTCCACATTGAACATAAAGACAGGATCAGTTTGGTCTTGGGTCTCTGGGCTCCTGGATGGAGACCAGGTGGGCAGGTGAGCCTGGTGCTGTCCTCACCAGGGCTTTCTTGGGTCTCGAGCAACATTTGGGTTCCTCTGTGCAACTGTCTACACCACTGCTCACCCAGGCCTCTGTCACAGTCACTGTGATGCATGAGCAGTGCTTCTTTAGGCATCATGTCACCAAAACAAGATTTCATCATGCAGTGCTATTTTTAAAAAGTGAGGATGGTATTTTCCAATGATATGTGAAAAGAGTTACACCTCTTCCCTCTCTACCTTTTCTCTCCAGAATCCAACCAAAGAAGTTGTTTAAAAAAGAAACAGTCAATGCCTTTTCCACTTTTTAGATCTGCATATTGGGCCACTCTTGGTTCCTTTTTTCTTATTTACTACTTGGAGGGTGTCAATTTAAGAAAACTCAGCTCTCCTACCGGCAAGTCAACTGGGACACATGTGTTCTGTTACTCTCTTCCAAAGGCACTGTGGAATTGTCCAGTCCCAGAGGCCTTGAGCTTTGAGGACGCAGCCCAGCAGTCGTGGTGCTGAATATGAATATAGTGGCTTCCCAACCCAAAAGACATTTCATTTATTATTTTAAAAATATTTTCTTTGGGCTCTTTTAATCCTCAGGGACATTGGCTTGATGAATAGCAAATAAATTCCCTAACCAGACTGTTGTTATAAATATCCATGGCATTAATTCAAACCATTTGCATTGGAAACTTTTTTTTTTCCCCTGGAGGAAAAGGGGTGGCTGATTTAACCTCAACATTTGGGACACGTTTTTCCCTAAAATAACTACAACATTCATCATTTTTTTTTTTCCTGCTGGTGTGTCAATTTTTTAATGAGAGGCTGGGTCCCTTTAGTACCTTTGGTCTCCATAGTAACAATTTCATGTGTTTATTCTGGCTTACTGGAATAAAACACTGAGGAAAAGGTCAGTGACTCATTTTTGATTGGGGGTTACTCTAATTAGAGGATGATTATTTAAAATTTGATCTCTAACACAAAGATACTATGTGCTTAAAAATAAGACCATGGCAAGCATTTTAAATGACAAATGATGAAACATTTAGACAGTGAGAGGCTTCCCAACTATGGCTCTTTCTTCACAGGTGCAGGTGTTTTCAAGATTATTATTATTTTCATCCATGTTTAACCGACCTTGACTTCTTGCCATTCCCTCTCTGGTAGCAGGATCTGAGTAATGCATTAAGTAATGGATTAAAGTGTCTGGAATAACTAATGCAGTTCTAGGAGTCAATTTAGACCTATGGTATATGCACCTGAGATGAGCTGAATCAATACAATAAAGTCCTCTCAGATGGCTGCTGAGTGGCCAGGGGAGGCATACATCGTGCCTAGGTACCATGTTTCTATCCCCTCAGTCACTGCAGGTTTTGGATCTGTGGGAAGGCAGAATGGGGCATGCAGTGCTTTGTGATGGTTGCGTTGGGTTGCCGTTGTTTGATTTAACATGTATCATGCCTTTCTTTCCTCATCTGTGAAATGGCAATAACAGGGGAAGCTGCATCATAAGGTGTTTGAGGGGATTAAATACAATCATCACGCGTGCACAGGGCTTAGCAAAAACTAGACTCGGGAAATACCGCAGCAGTGCAGTGTTGGCTGTTACAATTTTTCTTTTACTTTCATTATTTGATTGGCACTTTGGCCTTTGGACTGAGTTCCTTTGTTCTCAAGGGAATTGCTTAAAACGAAGGTAAAACTCTGAGTGGCAAGTGAAGTTTCCACTGTAGAGAGTGACAAATCAGTTTGAGCACGTGTGGATGTGGATTCTGCAGGGGACATTCTGTGGGGAACATGGTCGTCCGTTAGGGCTCCATGAGGCTTTGCTCTGTCGTGGCTGAGAGCCAAGGGCTGCTTTGTCCTCTAGAACCCAGGCTCCCGTGAACTGGCTCACAGGACAAAGGGCAGAGCTCAGGTAGTGGCCATCAGGCCCTATCTGGTTGAATCTCCATCAAGCAGATTTATTTAAAACACAAAGAGATGCAGACTTGGCTGGCAGAATTGGAAGTCAGCCACACCCGTGTGACCCCATATTGTGGCCTAACAGGATGACTCCATGAGACACAGTGAAACTAGGTTGACCTTATGAATGCAAGTTGTGTGGGCTTGCAGAGAAAAGCTGAAAAGTTCAGATAAAATTCTGGGAATTTGAGTGATATGTTTTTCTAGTTACTCTTGAAAATCCATCTCTTTGATGGGTCCTAGTAAATTTTAGACCTTAGAAGCCAGGCCTTAATTAGGAAATTTCAACCGTCCACTTAATTAACAACTATTCATGGCTGTATGTCAAGCATGTGCTTAGTCAGCTGGGACCCCGCGATTCTCCTCTTTTGGAGCTTACATTTTAGGTGGGAGACAGACAGTAAATGAATGAAAAAAGAAAGAAAAGTACTGTAAAATATTACATGCTATGAAGGAATAACATGCTAGAGAACATTTGTCAGACTCTTGACCTTTCTGTGTTGCAGCTAAGGATGGAAATAATGTTCTATGGTAAAGATTGTGGAGTGAATCCTTCTCATTAAGTGTTGATACCGGCTTGGTCTTTCCTCTTAGGTTGTACAATTGGACTGAGACAGTGCTCTCTATTGCTGTTATTATTTTAGTTGTGAATAATGACGTTGCTAGGGCCCAAGTCTTTGCTAGCTGTTATAATTACTATTTTTATTCTTATTGTCAGAAAACACAGCTTTACAAACTGATTTGCTCACAGACTGCTTCCTCCTCAGCCCCAGTAAGAATCTCGTGAATCTTGTGTTTCCCAGAACACATTCTGGGAAACAGTGTTTCAGAAAATGCAATACCGATGGGCCTGTATTATGAATTTCCAAAGAGCGGTGAGTATGTCTTCAAAGAGAAATATTCCAGATGAGATATCTGCACTTGTTGGCTAACCTAGGTTGTTGAATGCCTGGTTAAGGTCACCTATTTTTGGCTCATCATCTACCCCCATTAGTCAATGTTGTTGCAAACTAAAAATAGTCTCTCAAAACAAAACAAAACAAAACAAAAACAACAGATATTTAAGGGCAAACAAATAAATTCCATTGTACAGTTTTATGTAAAATAAATAAATATAAGGTAGCCTTGTTTCTAAAGTTTGCAAAAGGATAAAATGATACAGAAATTCCTTTGGGGAAATACTGTGCATGTCACGACATGCTGTTTCTCTTTTCCATCCTTAGACTTTTTTTTTTTTTTTTTTTTTTTTTTTTGAGACGGAGTCTTGCTCTGTCACCCAGGCTGAAGTGTGGTGGCCGGATCTCAGCTCACTGCAAGCTCCGCCTCCCGGGTTCACGCCATTCTCCTGCCTCAGCCTCCCGAGTAGCTGGGACTACAGTCGCCCGCCACCTCGCCCGGCTAGTTTTTTGTATTTTTTAGTAGAGACGGGGTTTCACCGTGTTAGCCAGGATGGTCTCGATCTTCTGACCTCGTGATCCACCCGTCTCGGCCTCCCAAAGTGCTGGGATTACAGGCTTGAGCCACCGTGCCCAGCCATCCTTAGACTATTTTAGTTCTTAAAAGATTTTTAAATTAAATTCTTTGCTTAATGTATTTTAAAATATTATAATAGGTGTAAAGAGAATTGACTGGTGCATCCACTTGGCTCTCTGGGATGTGGGGGTGCTGTCGGAGGCTGCTGGCTATGTCCCAGGGTAACTGAATGCTGATTGAGGAGACTTGAATTGAAGCTAACTTCACCACTTTCTAGCTTTCAGCAAGCCTCTTAAACTCTCTGGGCCTTTTTTCTTCTATAAGAGGACGAAAGCACCCATGTTACTGGGATGCTGAGAAGACTAAAGTGAGATAATGTTATGTGAAAGTACCTTGCAAACTATCAAGTCTGAAATTATAATCTGGTTTAGTCTGTGCACTTGGTTGTGATTGCATTGTATTGGGAGAAGGCTGTTGTTGGACCTGGGCTGAGTGATTAAGTCCCGAATTTTGAGAACAGGGGATGAAGGGTCTCCACAATAGAACAGAAGAAGGAAAGGAGAATGGACCTGAGTGAGCGTTAGTGTGGGAAGGGAAGCGGATATTCACAAGAAGTAAGGCAATTCAGGGAACACACATTTTCATTGAGCTTAGGGACAGAACAGAATATGCACTCACTGGTATATATTTTTCAAACATGTATTGAAGTAGGGTGACATTAGGTGAGTAATGTTAGGGTAAATACAATTAAGTATAATTCCATTATCCCTGAAAAACATATTAAAAAGAAACATAGTTCCATTTTCAGTCGTGCGGACAAACAAGATAACCTGAAGCCCTCCTGCTAAA
Organism: Trachypithecus francoisi; assembly: GCF_009764315.1. Lineage (NCBI taxonomy): Eukaryota > Metazoa > Chordata > Mammalia > Primates > Cercopithecidae > Trachypithecus > Trachypithecus francoisi. Next base: position 66,791,867 of record NW_022681463.1, on the reverse strand, counting down.
AACACTTGGAAATGCCAGCTAGACTATAACAGACATTTTTTTAAAGTGCATAGTTGAGCTCTCAAGAAAGTAAGAGAAACACCCAGGGATACAAAATAGAGAGGAATCTGAAAATTAGAGTAGTGACAGGTGGGTGTTGTTTTGGCTGGCTTTTATTTTCAGTAATTGGAGAGTTTGGGTTTAATAGCCTTGCAGGTTCTTAGACAAGGCATGAGGCTGTCAAGAAGTGAGTTGTTGGACCTGAGATCCCTCCCTGTACCTGCCTAAAGGTGACACCTGCGAATCCTGTTCTCCACTCCCTGATTGCTTTGAGTCTCTTTCCTTTCACTCGTTCTGCAATTTATTCAACAAATATTCATTCGGTATTTTCTCTGTGGCCAGCACTGCTCTAGATTTTGTTAGCGGGGGATTCTAATCATTCCTACCTCACTCTGTATGAGTCAAGGTATGATTGCATAACAAAGTGTGTTGAAGACTAGATTTCTATACAAACCTATTACAATCCTGTAAGAGTTGCGTGGATAAAGTACTGATCTCAGCCCTGCTGCTCCTTGGTGAGGCCTTCAGTCACTTCCTGAACCTCTCCAGCAGGAGCCAGATTGGCTTCAGGATATAGGGTACATCCTCCTTAATCCTAGGAAATAGTTGTTTTCAATCGCCCTGGATCTCAGCATGTGCCTTCTCATTCCTGAGGGCAGCAGCCTCTGTAACAGAGTGTGTGAAGCCTTGGAGACCCACGCCAAGAGGGTGGGCTTTCAGCAGAGGTTGACTCCTGGGGTTCTCAGTCACCCCATATCTTCATTTCCTCAGGAACTGCCCCCACCACCACTGGTTCAGGGGTCTGATGGATATCACAGAGGGCCCCCAGAGATGTGAGGCTGTTTTTCAGATCCTAGAATTGGAGATAGAAGGAAGACAAGAGAAGACCAATGAGCTTGACTTGTGAAATTCAAGGGTAGAGGGTAAGGAGAACTCTGAGAGCCAGAGTGTTGGCACCCCCATCCTCGTGCAAAGGTTTATCATCACCAGGTTAATCCTTCTGAAGAGAAAGGCACAATGCAGAGGAGCCCTCCCCCTCCCACTGCTGAAAGTCTGGCAATGTCAGATACAGTCCAGTTCTTATAATTTGGGGTGCTGTAGGGCTGCTGGCTGGTATCTCAAGTGCCTGCTTTGAGACAGAGTAATGAAACAGGAACTTGGGGGAGTTACTCTCTGAACCTCCCATGGGGGATCGAGTTTCTCCCATAGAGGCCTTGCTGCTGGAGTCTCAGGCCTGTAAGAAGAAATTCTAGTTTTTGAGTAATTTAAGTGGTAACTTTAAGTTCACTGAGAGTTGCACTGAAGGCCAACTTTTCCCTCTAGTATACTTATTCAAGAGTAATGATTTGTTGGCAAAAAAAAAAAAAAAACAAGTGTAAAGGCCTAGGCTGCAGTAGTTGGAGCCCATCTGTCTACGGCCTTTTTTCAAAGCTTGGGAAAACTGAACTTGTGGATAGGCTCAGTTGGAGTTTGGGTCATTGGGGAACCATGGTTGACAACTATTTACTGTTCAGTCAAGAATATGTTTTCAGGTCATTTGTTCAGCTGTGTGGTTCCCCTTTGGGGCATGGGCTACTTAAAATTTTGTAGAAAAATAAATCCATCTCCCTTTAAAGACTGGCTTCCTTGTTTTTGTTAGAAGGCAGCGTAGATTTTGACGCCAGACAGATATGTATCTGTACGTTTGGGCATTGCCACTTACTAGTTATATGAACTCAACTATATCTCTTAAATTTTCTTAATTTCCTTACCCTTAAGATGTGGATGCTTGGCTTATTCCAACAGAAATTGGATGTGTTGGGATTTTGGTAACTTCTATTTTTGTGTGTGTGTGCTTCTCCGGGCACTTTAATACAAAGTGTAAAATCAGGCGTACTCTTAGCTCCTTGTTAATTTCTTCTGGCATGCAAACAGAGAGGTGAAGTTCAAGGGTAGGGGTGTATACTAAGTAGACAAGGACCCGCAAGCCTAGCTCTGGGACTGGGGGAAGCTGCCATACAGAGCAGCAATTTCCTGTTGGAAATCCATACACAGGACTTCTCTCAGAGACATTGTCCGTAGATAATGCTCAGAACAACTCAAAACTAGCAAAGCAACCAGAAGAAAAACATAAATTCGGTTTGACAGTGTTAAAGTGGCACTTGGCAGAATCAGTTTTACAAATCACTAGGTTAAGCAATGTTCAATACAAGTTTGGAGTAAATGAACACTCGCTATGCAGAGCCAAAGATTCATTTATATATTCATACATTGAGTAATTAGATATTTACTGAGCCACTGCCAGGTGCCAAGGCCAGCTCTCAATCCAGGGTGTTTTAGTGAAGACCACAAAGAGCTGCCCTCCCAGGGCGCAGTTCCAGTCAGGGAAACAGACAAATTAAGAAATAAAAATGTGACATAATAAGCAGTGATAAGATGTTTGAAAAAAAGTCAAGCAGGGAAAGGGATTAGGGAGTTGTTTTTTTCAACAGAGAGGTCAAGGAAAGCCTCTCTGAGGAGATGATGTTTGATCAGAGACCTGGATCAAATGAAGAAATGACCAACTTATGGGAAGATCAGAGGGGAGCAACACCAATAGCCATAAACCAGGATTGTCCCAGGAAAACTAACACCTGTGATTACCCTATAGACCAAGGTGAGGACTTTGGATTTTATTCTAAGTGTGAGGAGAAGCTTCAGGGAGGGACATGATCTGATTTGTGTTTCAAAAAGACCTCTCTGGAAGGTAGACTGCAGATACAGGGAAACCAGTGAAGAGGCCATTGCAGAAGCCCAGGTGGGAGATAACAGCTCAGCTTCACATTGGGTTTAGCTTACATCTTTTTTTTTTTTGAGACAGAGTCTCACTCTGTTGCCCAGGCTAGAGTGCAGTGGTGCAATCTCCGCTCACTGCAAACTCCGCCTCCTGGGTTCACGCGTCAGCCTCCTGAGTAGGAGTAGCTGGGACTACAGGCGTCCGCCACCACGCCTGGCTAATTTTTTCTTTTTTGTATTTTTAGTAGAGACGGGTTTTCACCGTGTTAGCCAAGATGGTCTCGATCTCCTGACCTTGTGATCCGCCCCCCTTGGCCTCCCAAAGTGCTGGGATTACAGGTGTGAGCCACCGCGCGCGGTAGGCTTACATCATTTTTACTAGGCTACACAGAACTCATCCTGAGGCTCGCCCTGTCATTCTTTCCCAAAGCAGAATTGTTTGCTCTAAATATTAAAGAAAATCAGAGGCTCATTGATTCCAAGGACGGTGCTGGGCTGGTGGAGGATGTGGGTGTCCCTGCAATGTCTCACTGCTCTACCTCTCTTGTCCTCCCTGAGCAGCATAAAGGTCTCAACCCCTCTTCATGCTCTTCATTGTCATTGTAGGTTATTGGTTCCAGAATGGAATGTCCTCTCCTTTTCTCTTTCTGTTTGTAAATCAAAAATTCCTTTTGTCTTCCAAAGTAATTTTGAGCATGCAGCAATTGTATCTCTAAACAGCTCCATCAGGGACATTCTGTATTTTGTTGGAGTTGATCCAAAGGTCCTGATAGATGAATTTAGAATTGTCTTTTAATGGTCCTCAGAAGAGTTTTATTAGGTACATGGTGGACCTGGGGAAACTTGTTGAGACTTGTAGGTTATATAATTCTTTTAGCTTCATTGCTAGAATGCTTGGGACTTTTAACCATGACTTCATTGCTCCTGAATATGGGTTTCATGCATCTGGTTGCTTGGCTGTTTTCAGAAAGCAGGGGTAATAGTCCCATTAATGTATCATCTTTTCCATGATTAGAAAAGAAACCTGAGAATGCTTTCCTAGCAAGTATGTAGACACAGTTTCCTCTAACACCTGTTCTTTCAAGTCATGAGACATTTGAAAATAACTCCACAAGTTCCTGCATCTGAGCCTGTCTTTTGAATATCTATTTGAGCAACATGAAGTTTTGCTAGTGTGAGCTAATGTCAGCATGCACCCTCTTCCCCACTGCCTGTGGATTCAAGTACGGCAAAGGCCTGTTGATTTGGAATGACTTATTTTGATTCTGTATCATTAATCAACAGATGTGTAAACAGATTTTTAAAAGTAAAATGCCTAATGTCATACTGCTATTACATTAAGGAGCTAGGATTCTGATTCCCTATTCTAAACATTCATCCACACTGTGATGCTTTGGAAAATTTAAAAATTATGCAACAATGCACTCTGATTGTGAAAGAAATGAGAAAACATAGATGGAGAAAAAGAAATGAACCTCAGAAATTCCACTATTCAGCGATAACCACTGTTAACATTTTCAGGCACTTCTTTTCAGATTTTTTTTTCTACAAAATATAATTGCAAATGCATTTTCAAAGATACTGCTTTACAGTTTCCTTTTTCCCCTTTAATAATATTTTGGGTTTTGTTCATGTTCTTCTAAATCAGAACATAGATCTACATTATCATTTTAAAAACTTGCAGTGTTTTCCTTTCTAGGATGCAAGTACTATTTATTAAATATTTCATTATTTGTTTTCTCCTCCTGAGCTTGACTACTGTATTAGTCTGTTCTCATGCTGCTAATAGAGACATACCTGAGACCGGGTAATTTATAAAGGAAAGAGGTTTAATTGACTCACAGTTCCACATGGCTGGGGAGGCCTTGCAATCATGGTGGAAGGCAAGGAGGAGCAAAGTCACATCTTACATGGATGGCAGCAGGCGAGAGAGCTTGTGCAGGGGAATTCTCTTCATAAAACCATCAGCTCTCCTGTGACTTATTCAGTATCAGGAGAACAGCACAGGAAAGACCTGTCCTCATGATTCAATTACCTCCCACTGGGCGCCTCCATGATACGTAGGAATTATGGGAGCTACAATTCAAGATGAGATTTGGGTGGGGACACAGCCAAACCATATCAACTACCAATTGATTAACCAAATCCCTCAGTTTTAGGACATTTATTGAATGTTAATAATAGTTTAAGTTTGCACTATGCACTTTACATATGTTATTTTATTTAGGTAACTTGCTTATAATTTCTTGATATTACTGACTATCCTTATTCTTTATATATATTTCTGTAGGACTGTACACTGATTATTTAAGGGCTTTTCATAAATATTGCCAGAGTATGCTCCAGAAAGGTTCTAACAGTTTACATTCACAAAGCACAAAGCATCCAGAGTGTTTAATTCTCTACATCTACACAATCAATTGGTATTATCAGCTTTTAAAATCTTTTCTAATCTTCTAAGGAAAAACAGTAACTCATTCTTTCACCTTGGAATTCTTTGATCACTAGAGAAGCAGAATTTTGTCTCTTGATGTATTCATATTTTTCCATAAAAATATTTTAAATCCTATATATTTGAACATATTAGAAAGTATACTTTGGACGGGCATGGTGGCTCATGCCTGTCATCCCAGCACTTCGGGAGGCCAAGGCTGTAACTATAGGCGCCTGCCACCATGCCTGGCTAATTTTTTGTGTTTTTACAAAGCAATGCTACAGTTAATATCTTTTTACATATGTCTTTACAAAGAAATTGATTTTTATGGAACACACAGGAATGTTATTGCTAAGTGGCCTAAGTGTGGGTATGTGTTTTACCTCTAAGAAATGATACCAGATTGCTTTGCCCAAAGGTCCAAACACGTCCCCTTCCCACAAGCAATCTCAGAGAGTACCCATTTCATTACGTCCAGCCAGCAATAGCTGTTATGGCATTTCAAATTGTTATCAGTCTGATGGGTGTAGTGATAATCATATTGTTACTGCAATTTGCATATCCATGGTTATTACTTGTGAATTTGTATATCTTTTCATTTGTTTGTTTGCCACTGATTTACCCATCTGTGAATTGTCTTTGCCCGTTATTTTATTGGGTTACTTGTTTCTTATGTATTTGTAAGAGATTTTTGCATACCATAAATACACTTTTATTTTATTTTCTTTTCGAGATGGAGTTTTGCTCTTGTTGCCCAGGCTGGAGTGCAATGGCGTGATCTTGGCTCACTGCAATCTCTGCCTCCTGGCTTCAAGTGATTCTCCTGCCTCAGCCTCCCGAGTAGGTGGGATTACAGGTGCCTGCCGCCACACCTGGCCAAATTTTGTATGTTTAGTAGAGACAGGGTTTCACCATGTTGGCCAGGTTGGTCTTGAACTCCTGACTTCAGGTGATTCACCTACCTCAGCCTCCCAAAGTGCTGGGATTACAGGCGTGAGCCACCACGCCTGGCTGAAAATCTGCTAATTTTAAAAAATATTTATTTTGAATTCAGAAATTAGAACAAATTTAAAAATTAATTTTATAATTTTTTACTACAATTGTTGATTTTTTTTCTATGCATGCAGGTATACAATCATGTAACCACCAAAAATAGTTTTTTTTCTCATCTTTTCCAATACTTCTGCCAGTTATTTGGTTTCATGCTATATATACTATAATACCTGTAATAGCATTAAAATAATATGAAACAGATCATCTTTATCTAGTTATGATTTTAAAATTTGCTGCTAGCTTTTAGAAAATTTCTTTGTTGAATTTAAGTGGTTTCTTTCTAGCCCTATTTTAGTTAGGACTGGCTACTGAATTTCGTCAAATGCCTTTTAAGTATTTGTTGATAGGACATGTGCTTTTATCTTTTACTTTTTTGCTGTACTTAATTCAATGGATGTATTAATTTCCTGATATTAACCAACCTGTTATTCCTGAAATAGACTCTACTTAGTCTTTTGATATATTGCGAGATGCTCTTTGCTAATACTTATTTAGAATTTTTGCTTTTATAGTTTTATAAGTCAGATTTATTTCCAGTTTCCTATTTTGCTTCTATTTTTATTGAGTTTGGACATTGGATTTTAAAATTCTGTTCCAATGGTCTATGTAACTATTTTTATACCAGTATCATACTATTTTGGTTACTATGGTTTTGTAATATATTTTGAAATCAGAAAGTATTGATGTTTCCAGCTTTGTTCTTCTTGATAAAGATAACTTTGGTTATATAGGGTCCTTGGGTAAAGAAAATGTGGCACATATACACCATAGAATACTATGCAGCCATAAAAAAGGATGAGTTCATGTCCTTTGCAGGGACATGGGTGAAGATGGAAACCATCATTCTCAGCAAACTATCACAAGAACAGAAAACCAAACACCGCATGTTCTTACTCATAAGTGGGAGTTGAACAATAACACAGGGACACAGGGAGGGGAACATCACACACTGGGGCCTGTTGCGGGGGTCGGGGGCTAGGGGAGGGATAGCATTAGGAGAAATACGTAATGTGGGTGACGGGTTGAGGGGTGAAGCAAACAACCATAGCACGTGTATACCTATGTAACAAAACTGCACATTCTGCATATGTACCCCAGAACTTAAAGTAAAAACAAATAGTATGTGTAATAGGGTCTTTTGTGATTTTAGGATTGTTTTTTCTTTTTCTGTAAAGAATGCCATGCGTTGAATTTGTGGATCACTTTGGACATTTTTACAACATAAATTCTTCCAACCCATGAACAAGGGTTTTCTTTCCATTGGTCTGTGTCTTTAATTTAATCATGAAAGTTTTACAGTTTTCAATGTACAAATCTTAACCTTTTTGATTAAGTTTATTCATATTTTTTTTTTTGCTATTGTAAATGGGATTGTTTTCTTAATTTCCTTTTTGAATAGTTCGTTAATATATAGAAATATCATCTATTTTGTGTGTTGTTTTTGAATCCTGCAACTTTACTGAATTTATCAGTTCTTTCTGTGGAGTCTTTAGGATTTACTTTATATAAGAGCATATAATTTGCAAACATAGGCAATTGTACTTCTTTCTGATTTGGTTGCCCATTACTTTTTTTTTTTTGTCTAGTTGCTCTGGCTGTATCAAATAAAAGTATCAAGAGTGAGCATCCCTGCCTTGTGTTGAATCACAGAGGAAAACCTTTCAGTTTTTCTCCATTGATTATGATGTTAGCAGTGGGCTTTCACATGTGGGCTTTATTGTGTTGAGGTAAGTTCCTTCTGTAACCATTTTGTTGAGTTTTTATCATGAATGATGTTGATTTTGTCAAATGCTTTTTCTGCATCCATTGAAATGTTCGTGTAGTTTTTATCTTTCATTCCGTTAATATGATGTAGCACATTGATTGATTTGCATATATTAAACCAGCCTTGCATCCCAGGAATAAGTTCCAATTGTTCATGATGTATAATCTTTTTGATGTGTTGTTGAAAACAGTTTGCTAATATTTTATTAAAATTTTTGCATCCATCAGAGATATCAGCCTTAGTTTTCTTTTCTTGTGGTATATTTGTTTGGCTATGGTATTAAGGTGATGCTGGCCTCGTAAAATGTGTTTGGAAGAATTCCCTCTAGTTACGTTTTTTGGAAAAGTTTAAGAAGGAATATTATTAATTCTTCTTTGACTGTTTGGTAGAACTCAGCTGTGAGGCCATCTGGTCCTGAGCTTTTCTTTGTTGGGAGGTTTTCAGTTACTACTTCAATCTCTTTATCTGTTATGGGTTTGTTCAGGCTTTCTATTTTTCCCTAATTAAATCTTTGTGGTTTGTGTTTTCCTAAGAATTTATCCATTTCCTTGAGGTTATCCAATTTGTTCATACATAATTGTTTGTAATAGTCCCTTAATGATTCTTTTAATTTGTTAGGGATCTGTTGTAATGTCTCCACTTTAATTTCTGATTTTATTTATTTAATTATTCTTTCTTTTTTATAGTTAGTCTGGCTAAGGGTTTGTCGATTTCAACTTTTCAAAAAATCAACTCTTGTTAATTTTCTCTATGATTTTTTCTATTCTCTATTTGATTTATTTCTGCTCTAATCTTTATTGTTTCCTTCTGTCTGCTAATTTTGATATTGCCATTATGTATCAATTTGGGGAGAATAATTTTGAGTCTTCCAAACTAGTTTGGTATGTATCTCTAATTGTGTAAATATTCTTTAATTTTTCTCAGTAATATTTTATATTTTTCTGTTTATAGATCTTGCAATCTTTTACTTAATTTATCCCTAAGTATTTTTTATGCAATTACACATATTTTAACATTTCAATTTCCAATGTTCATTGATTTTCTATTTTCTTAAATGTTTGTAGAATTGACCAATAAAAGCATCTGGGCCAGGAGTTTTCTTTGGGAAGGTTTTTATCTATAAATTAACCTTTTGATATAGATATAGGATTAATGAGGTTACCTATTTTTTTCTTGAATGAGCTTTGATAATTTGTACATTTCAAGAAATTTGTCCATTTTTTCCTTATGTTGTTGAAATTATTGACATAAAATTGCTCATAGTATTCCCTTATCATTTTAATAACTGTCAAATTTGTAGCATTGTTATTTTTCTTGTTCCCAATATTGTTAATTTGTTAAAGTATGATTTCTATAAATGGCATGTGGTTAGGTTGTGTTCTTTAATACAGCCTGACAATTTCTGCTTTTTAATTAGGATGTTTAGACTATTTACTTTTTTTTTTTTTTTTTTGAGATGGAGTCTCGCTCTGCCGCCCAGGCTGGAGTGCAGTGGCCGGATCTCAGCTCACTGCAAGCTCCGCCTCCCAGGTTTACGCCATTCTCTCGCCTCAGCCTCCCAAGTAGCTGGGACTACAGGCACCTGCCATCTTGCCCGGCTAATTTTTTTTTTGTATTTTTTTGGTAGAGACGGGGTTTCACCGTTATTTACTTTTAATGTTATTACTTTTAATGTTATTACTGATATGATTAGGTTTCTTTAAAATTATTTTATATTTTTAGAGACAGGGTATTTCTCCATTGACCAGGCTGGAGTGCAGTGGAGTTTGAGTGCAGCCTCGAACTCCTGGGCTCAAGCAATCTTCCCATCTCAGCCTCCCTAATAGCTGGAATTACAGGCATGAGCCACCATGCCCAGCTAGTTTTTAAAAAAAGTTTTGTAGAGATGGGACCTTGCTATGTTGACCAGGTTGGTCTCAAACTCCTAGCCAAGAGTGATCCTCCCACCTTGGCCTCCTGAAGTGCTGGACAGATGTAAGCCATGGTGACTGGCAGATATGGTAAGATTTATATCTATGTTTCTATTTGTTTATCTGTTTTTTTATTCCACCTTTCCTTGTTTTAGTTATTAAGATATTTTGAGGCACTAAAAGTCTTATTCATGTAAAATCAGAACTTCAATTTTATATTGAATCCAAAATTTCTTCCCTTACCCTGTGCAGATGATCAGTGGCTCAAGGACACTTTCCTTCTCCCGGATCTTTTATTTTTCTTCCCCCACTCTTTCCAATGCTCAGGCTTCTCAAGGGGTTGGATTGGGAGAAGCTTGATCAGAGTGAAGAAGGCCATGACTCTTTTTATTCAACAGTAGCAAGAGCAACCCAAAATCTTTGTTTTTACATTGTTTATGGAAGTTTTGAGTGTTTAGCTAATTGAAAGCTTTAGCTATTAAAAAGAAGACCCTGGTATTAGTCTCTTTACAACTGTTGCAAGCCTGTTGAATTTGAATGCTAAGAGACGATGTATGTTAGAGCTTGGTGTACAGTTGCCTACCTTAAATAGATTAGGCATTAGTAATTTAATTCTTCACTGAGTTTTACCATTCTGAACTAAGATACCATGTTGTTAAAGTAATGAGAGCTATAGTAACACAGCAAGAAAAAAACTTAATAAAAGTTTTTATTTTTATTCTTATTTTTTTGGAGATAGGGCTTTGCTCTGTCACCCAGACTGGAGTGCAGTGGCACCATCTTGGCTCACTGTAACCTCTGTCTTCCAGGCTCAAGCAATCCTCCCACCTCAGCCTCCTGTGTAGCTGGGACTACAGGCACATGCCACTATGCCCAGCTAATTTTTGTGTTTTTTATAGAGACAGGGTTTTGCCATGTTGCCCAGGTTGGTCTCAAACTCCTGGGCTCAAGCTATCTGCCCACCTCAGCCTCCCAAAGTGCTGGAATTACAAGCATGAGCCACTATGCCCAGCCAATAAAATTATGTTAACATCTATGTAATGTCCAATATTGGTTCTCTTTCAATAGATAATTCTCTTCTAAGTAGTCATTTATAGCTCTTTCTTGGGCTTCTTCCATCTGTGGCTCTGCCATCTCTGACCTAGGACTTCTAAGGTTGCCACACCCATCTACATCAAACTGACATTGCTCCAGAAATTTTATATGCTAAGTCCTGGGGATGGTATACATCACTTCTGTTCATATTTCATTGGCTGGCCTTCAGTTATGGCTAACTTCAAGGGAGGCTGGGAAATTGGGGCAAGAATAGAAAATGCTTGGTGAAGAGCTAGCTAGTCTCTGTGTAGGAGTGTTTTTTGTTATAAGGATTTTACATATTTAAATTTAAAAGTCCATGAACACGGTTTTTCATCTCTGTCTTCTGTGGTAGTATGTTGACATCATATGGCCAGGTCACTCACCACTTCCTCCCCCCACCAGCCCAACATCCTCAGTCTCAATAAGGATGTTTCTTGGGGAGGGGGAAGGTAGCTCATTACACTAACACCAAATCTCTCAGAAGTTGCAAAGCTTGGATTTTTAAGAAAATGTAAAGGGACTAAAGCTTTACAATGAACATCTTAAACAGAAAAGAACAGATTTAATAGAACTCTTATTAAAGTCAAGCAGTAATATCTTCATACTTCTTGCTGAGAATTTTTTTCTTTTTCTTCAACTCTTGAATGTCTTTTTAATGATTTTTAACAATTTAAATGTAGAAACATATGTTCTATTTTCTAGAGGTCTGATTTTAGACAAAAAGGCATTTGTATAAAGAATCCTTTAGAGTGTTTATACATGACTCTATGTTTAGTATTTTTCTTACAAATCTCAATCCCCTGGAGTCATGGGGCACTCAGAGCCCAGGGACTCAAGTTCACCATTAGTTTAATGGTTTTGACCTCTGCTCTAAAGTGAATTTGTACAGAGAGTCATGCCTTGCATGTCCTAGAGTCATTAGCTTGGCATGAAATGGTTCTATTGCTTATGTTGCAGTATAATTGTTTCTGAATTGGGCTTCTGTAAAATGATTATGTCTACTCGAAGACCTGAAGAATTTAAGAGCAAACTGCTCATGGGGCGACAGCATTTGAGGGCTGGCAACTGGATAATCTCATGTGTAAATCAGAACCTAACTTTCTCTACTCATTTAGTTACCTAGGGTACTGGCTCACTTAAAGATTTGAGAGGCATGTCTTTTCAAGATTGGTATTTCCCACCATGGCTATGGAAACGGTTCTCTATGTTGGCCAAGCCAGCTCTGAGCAATCTTCTGGGAACTTAACATAGTTTATTATTGAATATTTTGTTCATTAATTTGGGGTCCTTAGTATGTCTCAGCTTTTTGATATAATGTCTCCAATAGTGATATTTATTTTAACGCATATGCTAGAAGCCAAAGCTTCATTAATTTGACAATGATTTGCTACATGCTTACTACAGGCCAGGTGTCTACAATAAAAGATCTGCATCAAATAACTTTTGAATGACAAGGTGACCGTATTCTGGCCAAAGGGAAGACTTAAATTGAATAAATAAATGTTGCAGTATGTTAGAAAATGGTAAATGTCATGAAGGAAATAAATGGGAGTAGGAAGTTTAAGGGCTGGTAGATACTGCAATATTAAATATGGTAGTCAGGGAGGGTGTTATTGATTATGTGACATTTGAACAAAAACTTAAAGGAGCTGAGGAAAGAGCATTCCAGGCAGAGATGAGAGGAAGGATGAGGCCTTTTAAACGGACTTATTTCAGGAACAGCAAAGAAGCCAGCTTGTGTTACTAGTGATAGAGAATGAGGGGACCCTGATAGGAGATGAGGCCAGAGAAGCTGAGTTCTGGGGTGGAAATAGGGTGAGGGGAGCAGAAGAGAGTAAGTTCTGACTAGGAGCAACACCTGAATTTTGTGGCATCCTGGAGGCCAGGCAGAGAAAACCTATGGAGGAGGGAGTGATGGACTATGCTAAAAGATGCTGGTAGGTCACACAAGGCACAGTCTGAGAACTGACCACTGGGCTTAGATTTGCATTGAGTAAGTGTAGTGGGTTCAAGAATGAATGGGAGGACAGAAAGTAAAGATTTTTTTTAAGAGAAGTTTTGCTGCATTAAGGTGGTAGAAATCAGAAGCAAAGTTGAGAGAGCTCTTTTACTTTTAAGAAGGGAGAAATTATATGATGTTTGTATGCTGATGAGAATAATCCAGGGGAGAGGAACAATTGATACAGGAGAAGAGAGAATTGATGAAGGTTAGAGAGGAGGGATCTGATGCATGAGAAGAGAGATTGGCCTTAAATACAAGCACAGCCAGCGCATCCATGAGGAGGGCAAGTCAATGGGCATGGTTGCTGGTAGATGGGTAAATATGGAGATGGGACCATGTGGACTCTTCTAATTGTTGGTAGGTGGGTAAATGTAGAGATGGGAGCAGGTGGACTCTTCTAATTGCTAGGGCTTTCTTAGCACAACAAGGAGCAAGAGCATCAGCTGGGAGCAGGAATGAGAGAGGACTTTGAGGAGAGAGGAGAAGTAATTGTGAGACAGGGGAAATGAATGGGTCAAGGAGTGTTACTGTGATTGCTGAGCAGCATTTTGGTGGTCACGTCGACGAAGGACTTAAAGAAAGGTAAGAATTGAGTTGTGAGAGGTAACCAGGGGTCAGATCTACTAGAGCCTTACGGGCTGTGGTCATGACTTTGGATTTTATTCTGAGTGAGATGGGCAGCTGTTGGAGAATTTGAGCAGTGGAGTGACACTATCTGACTTAGGTTCTAAAAGGATCACTTTGACCACCCTGTGCAGAATATTTTGCAGCAGCAACAGCAGGACAAAAACTAGTTCAGCAGTCTAAGAGAAAGATGATGGTGGCTGCAGCTAAGGTGCAAGTGGCGAAGGGGAGAAAAAGAGTTGGATTTGAGATAAATTTCGAAGGCAGAGCTGACAGGAATTGTCAGTTAAAAGTAGAGTGTGAGAAAGAGGCATTAAGGATGAATTGAAGGTCTAAAATCTTAAGCAATGCATGAATACTAGTGCTAATTAGATATCAGATTTCTTAGTCCCCAATATGCCTATAAGATCAACACCAACTGAGCCGGCATTCTTAGCCATGCAGCAAAATGATCCCCATGTAGACTGAGGCAGTAGTCTCCTTCAGGTTAATGTTGCTAATAGCCTCATATTTCAGACACAAAGGAAGCAGGTTTTGGCATGAACACACTGTGCAGGAGGTTTAAGATGTATAGTTTTTCAAAGTATTTTAGCATATTTTCTTTTAATTTTATAATTCCAAGATACATTAAATAGATACCAATTTAACCTACCCTCTGGAAATAGACTGGAAATTTCTTCGTTCAAAAAATGACAGAATTTAGTTAATAGTCTGGCACTCGTTAGAGTTTTCCCAACAATAAAACAAAGTGTATTTATTTTAATGGGAAGTTCTGCTCTGTCCATTCAGTATTTTAATGTTTTCACTTTTTCCTTCTTTAAAACTTAAAACTATAAAAGTCTGAAAAATGAATATGCCATCAACTTTAAAAATAAAGATGACACTGTGATCCTTCCTTCTTAAAGAACAGCTTGTCCCAATTTTCCCAATCTCTGTTTTCTTGAAATTTCACTTTCTGACTGGCCCAATCTGGCTACATATCCTCTTGCTACTTCATTCTCTTTTATCAGCAAACTTTCAGGATCACTAAAGAATAATTAGTGTCTTTGCTTCCATCTCCTTACACTTAGAGACTTTCAGAGTTTCTGTAATATCTCGCTACACAGAGAAAAGCAAACAAAAGGATGCTAGAACATTTTCCCAAAAAGTGCAGTTTAGTTCTTTTCTTCATCGTGTTTGCAAATGATGCCACTGGGACTGAGGGAGGAAATGAATGTATTGCATAGGAATCTTTGTTCTGTGGTTTGGGGAGATCAAGAAGACCAGTACTACCTGGATATTTTATTAACATCTTCAGTTTGTTTCTTCGAGTCTTCTTGGCTCTCAGCAGAATGAATGATTAATTTCAGGTAAAAAGAAGCAAGTTTTTTATTGCCTTTCCCCATAATCTGACTTTTAGAGTAGACTTGATGGCTCCAGTTATTGGTGCTTTAAATTGTAAACAGTTGTCAGGTTTGTGGATAGGTGGATCAGGAACAGTCACTTGTTATTTCAGAGATAAAGGCAATGTAGTGCAAAAGCTGAGAGCTTGGAATCTGGGGTCTGATAGATTCCAGTGTCACGGCTCTCTAGCTGGCTAGGCCACTTATAATCTCTCTTGGGCTCAATTTACTCATCTGGAAAATGGGGATGGTAATGTTTATTTCATACAGTTGTTACGAGTAAAATAAGTAATGTATCTTAAGCAATTACCACAGTGCCCTGCACATAATAAATACTCCATAGTTGGTAGCTATTTTTATTTTTTATTTTATAAATTTGTAATATAAGGAATATGATTTTAATAATTGCATTATTACATATATCTATTGGGCATATATATCTTATTATATTATATATACATACATACTTATATATACGTGTGTGTGTATGTGTATATATATATATTTATACCGATGTAAGATTCAGATTTTAAAAAATAGTGTTTTACTTTCTCTAAGCACCCCCGAAGGACTACACCAGTAATTCTCAAAATACAGTATCCAGACCAATGGCATCAGCATCTCCTGGAAACTTATTAGAAATTCAACTCTTATAACCCCATTTCAGACCAACTGAATTGGAAACCTTAGGGGCAGAGTTTCATAATGTGCGTTTTAATGAGTCTTTTTAGTAACCCTGATGCACTCTGAAGCTTGAGAAACATTGGAAGAGACTATGTTCTCATCCCAGAATAATGACTTTCAAACTGAAACATCCTTGTAGTTAGGTGGCTCACACCTATAATCCCAACACTTTGGGAGGCCAAGGCAGGAGGATCACTTGAGGCCAGAAGTTCAAGACCCGGTTGGGTAATATAGCAAGATCCTGTTTCTACAAAAATTTTAAAAATTAGACAAGCATGGTGGCTCATGCCTGTAGACCCAACTACTTGGGAATATGAGGTGGGAGCATCACTGAACCCCAGGAGTTGAAGGCTGCAGTGAGTTACGGTTGAGCCACTGTACTTGAGCCTGGGGGTGACAGGGCAAGACACATTCTTGCTTTAGTTGCTGTCTTGTTTCATGTAGTAAATTCTAAGCATCCTGTAAATGCTGAAGTGAAATCAAATGGTAATATTAAAAACACAAGCTCTTTGTTTAATAAATGTCTACTGAGTGCTTACTAGGTGCAAGGCATTGTGTTAAGATGCTTTAATGCACACCTAGTATCATTGTGTTTGGCACAGTGGCTCTCCATTCTTTTGTGTTTGCCTATCTGTCAATCTTTGTGTGCACTGCTTCACTTACTACTGCTTTGTAGTAGCTTTGGGATGTGATGGAACAAATTCCTTATCTTTAATCTCCTTGGCCACTTTTGATCATTTATTCATCCAAATAAAATTCAGATTAAGCATGTTAATTTTCATGACAAGCTATAATATTCACTGGGAATATTTTGTGGGTCAGTTTAGGGAAAATTTGTATTTTCCCTAAAATACAAATTTCCCTAAAATTTTAGGGAAAATACAAATTTTAGATCAGTTTAGGGAAAAATTGATATCTTCATGATATTTTAAGCATTCTGGTAAATGAATGTGATGTATCTTTCCATTTACTTGAGTGTTCCTTTATGTTTTTCATTAAAAGTATATAGTTTCATACTTTCAAGTAATATACTACTTTAGATTTATTCCCAAGAACCTTACAGATTTAAAAAATTCCATTTATTTTGGAGTAGATATTTTAATTTGTCATTCATTTTTGAATTGGTTGTTTCTTGTGTATAGAAATGTCATTGATCTATTTTTTATTAATTGATCCTGTACTCTGCAATTTTACAGAATTCTCTTATTCTAAAAGTTTGTAATTTTCAAAATATTTTCTGTGGACAATAAGTTCTACAATTAATGACAGTTTTGAATCCCTCTTTATTTTTCTCTTATTTCTATTTCTTGTCTTATTGAGTTGGGAAAGACCTCCAGTTAGAAGTTGAACAGTTTTGTAAATAACAGGTGTCTTCATTGTGTTTCTGACTTTAAAGCAGATGCTTCCATCATTGATAGCAAAGTAGGAGGTTTATTTTATATATATATACTTTTTCTTTTCTTCTTCTTCTTTTTTTTTTTTTTGAGACGGAGTTTCGCTTTTGTTGCCTAGGCTGGAGTGCAATGGCAGGATCCCAGCTAACCGGAACCTCCACCTCCCAGGTTCAAGCAATTCTCCTGCCTCAGCCTCCCGAGTAGCCGGGATTACAGGCATGCACCACCATGCCCAGCTAATTTTTGTATTTTTAGTAGAGATGGGGTTTCTCCATGTTGAGGCTGGTCTCAAACTCCTGACCTCAGGTAATTCACCTGCCTCAGCCTCCCAAAGTGCTGGGATTACAGGCATGAGCCACTGCTCTCGGCCTATATATGTACTTTTTCTAGATAAAAGAATTTTTTTTCCTCTTCCTAGTTGTTTAAAACTCTGTATTATATGAGGATGTTGAGCTTTTTATCACATAATATGGTATATTGAGATTTTTTTATTACAGTGTTTACATTTATAGATTTTACATCTATTAATTATCCTTACATTCCTATTTAAAACTTTCTTTTTTTTTTTTTTTTATTATACTTTAAGTTCTAGGGTACATGTGCATGACGTTTATATCATGTATAACTCCCCAATGCAATCCCTCCCTCCTCCCCCCTCCCCATGATAGGCCCCAGTGTGTGATGTTCCCCTTCCCGAGTCCAAGTGATCTCATTGTTCAGTTCCCACCTATGAGTGAGAACATGCGGTGTTTGGTTTTCTCTTCTTGTGATAGTTTGCTAAGAATGATGGTTTCCAGCTGCATCCATGTCCCTACAAAGGATGCAAACTCATCCTTTTTTATGGCTGCATAGTATTCCATGGTGTATATGTGCCACATTTTCTTAATCCAGTCTGTCACAGATGGACATTTGGGTTGATTCCAAGTCTTTGCTATTGTGAGTAGTGCCGCAATAAACATACGTGTGCATGTGTCTTTGTAGTAGAGTAATTTATAATCCTTTGGTATATACCCAGTAGTGGGATGGCTGGGTCATATGGTACATCTAGTTCTAGATCCTTGAGGAATCGCCATACTGTTTTCCATAATGGTTGAACTAGTTTACAATCCCACCAACAGTGTAAAAGTGTTCCTATTTCTCCACATCCTCTCCAACACCTGTTGTTTCCTGACTTCTTAATGATTGCCATTCTAACTGGTGTGAGATGGTATCTCATTGTAGTTTTGATTTGCATTTCTCTGATGGCGAGTGATGATGAGCATTTTTTCATGTGTCTGTTGGCTGTATGGATGTCTTCTTTTGAGAAATGTCTGTTCATATCCTTTCCCCACTTTTTGATGGGGTTGTTTGTTTTTTTCTTGTATATTTGTTTGAGTTCTTTGTAGATTCTGGATATTAGCCCTTTGTCAGATGAGTAGGTTGCAAAAATTTTTTCCCATTCTGTAGGTTGCCTGTTCACTCTGATGGTAGTTTCTTTAGCTGTGCAAAAGCTCTTTAGTTTAATTAGATCCCATGTGTCAATTTTTGCTTTTGCTGCCGTTGCTTTTGGTGTTTTAGACATGAAGTCCTTGCCCATGCCTATGTCCTGAATGGTACTACCTAGATTTTCTTCTAGGGTTTGTATGGTATTAGGTCTAACATTTAAGTCTCTAATCCATCTTGAATTAATTTTCGTATAAGGGGTAAGGAAAGGATCCAGTTTCAGCTTTCTACTTATGGCTAGCCAATTTTCCCAGCACCATTTATTAAATAGGGAATCCTTTCCCCATTTCTTGTTTCTGTCAGGTTTGTCAAAGATCAGATGGCTGTAGATGTGTGGTATTATTTCTGAGGACTCTGTTCTGTTCCATTGGTCTATATCTCTGTTGTGGTACCAGTACCATGCTGTTTTGGTTACTGTAGCCTTGTAGTATAGTTTGAAGTCAGGTAGCGTGACGCCTCCAGCTTTGTCCTTTTGACTTAGGATTGTCTTGGCAATGCGGGCTCTTTTTTGGTTCCATATGAACTTTAAAGCCGTTTTTTCCAATTCTGTGAAGAAAGTCATTGGTAGCTTGATGGGGATGGCATTGAATCTATAAATCACCTTGGGCAGTATGGCCATTTTCACGATATTGATTCTTCCTATCCATGAGCATGGTATGTTCTTCCATTTGTTTGTGTCCTCTTTGATTTCACTGAGCAGTGGTTTGTAGTTCTCCTTGAAGAGGTCCTTTACATCCCTTGTAAGCTGGATTCCTAGGTATTTTATTCTCTTTGAAGCAATTGTGAATGGAAGTTCATTCCTGATTTGGCTCTCTGCTTGTCTGTTACTGGTGTATAAGAATGCTTGTGATTTTTGCACATTAATTTTGTATCCTGAGACTTTGCTGAAGTTGCTTATCAGCTTAAGGAGATTTTGGGCTGAGACGATGGGGTTTTCTAAATATACAATCATGTCATCTGCAAACAGGGACAATTTGACTTCTTCTTTTCCTAACTGGATACCCTTGATTTCTTTCTCTTGCCTGATTGCCCTAGCCAGAACTTCCAACACTATGTTGAATAGGAGTGGTGAGAGAGGGCATTCCTGTCTTGTGCCAGTTTTCAAAGGGAATTTTTCCAGTTTTTGCCCATTCAGTATGATATTAGCTGTGGGTTTGTCATAAATAGCTCTTATTATTTTGAGGTACGTTCCATTAATACCAATTTATTGAGCGTTTTTAGCATAAAGGGCTGTTGAATTTTGTCAAAAGCCTTTTCTGCATCTATTGAGATAATTATGTGGTTCTTGTCTTTGGTTCTGTTTATATGCTGGATTACGTTTATTGATTTGCGAATGTTGAACCAGCCTTGCATCCCAGGGATGAAGCCCACTTGATCATGGTGGATAAGCTTTTTGATGTGCTGCTGAATCCGGTTTGCCAGTATTTTATTGAGGATTTTTGCATCGATGTTCATCAGGGATATTGGTCTAAAATTCTCTTTTTTTGTTGTGTCTCTGCCAGGCTTTGGTATCAGGATGATGTTGGCCTCATAAAAAGAGTTAGGGAGGATTCCCTCTTTTTCTATTGATTGGAATAGTTTCAGAAGGAATGGTACCAGCTCCTCCTTGTACCTCTGGTAGAATTCAGCTGTGAATCCATCTGGTCCTGGACTTTTTTTGGTGGGTAGGCTATTAATTGTTGCCTCAATTTCAGAGCCTGCTATTGGTCTATTCAGGGATTCAACTTCTTCCTGGTTCAGTCTTGGGAGAGTGTAAGTGTCCAGGAAATTATCCATTTCTTCTAGATTTTCTAGTTGATTTGCGTAGAGGCATTTATAGTATTCTCTGATGGTTGTTTGTATTTCTGTGGGGTCGGTGGTGATATCCCCTTTATCATTTTTTATTGCGTCTATTTGATTCTTCTCTCTTTTCTTCTTTATTAGTCTAGCTAGCGGTCTGTCAATTTTGTTTATCTTTTCAAAAAACCAACTCCTGGATTCATTGATTTTTTGGAGGGTTTTTTGTGTCTCTATCTCCTTCAGTTCTGCTCTGATCTTAGTTATTTCTTGCCTTCTGCTAGCTTTTGAATGTGTTTGCTCTTGCCTCTCTAGTTCTTTTAATTGTGATGTTAGAGTGTCATTTTAGATCTCTCCTGCTTTCTCTTGTGGGCATTTAGTGCTATAAATTTCCCTCTACACACTGCTTTAAATGTGTCCCAGAGATTCTGGTATGTTGTATCTTTGTTCTCATTGGTTTCAAAGAACATCTTTATTTCTGCTTTCATTTCGTTATGTACCCAGTAGTCATTCAGGAGCAGGTTGTTCAGTTTCCATGTAGTTGAGCGGTTTTGATTGAGTTTCTTAGTCCTGAGTTCTAGTTTGATTGCACTGTGGTCTGAGAGACAGTTTGTTATAATTTCAGTTCTTGTACATTTGCTGAGGAGTGCTTTACTTCCATTATGTGGTCAATTTTGGAATAAGTGCGATGTGGTGCTGAGAAGAATGTATATTCTGTTGATTTGGGGTGGAGAGTTCTATAGATGTCTATTAGGTCCGCTTGGTGCAGAGATGAGTTCAATTCCTGGATCTCCTTGTTAACTTTCTGTCTCGTTGATCTGTCTAATGTTGACAGTGGAGTGTTGAAGTCTCCCATTATTATTGTATGGGAGTCTAAGTCTCTTTGTAGGTCTCTAAGGACTTGCTTTATGAATCTGGGTGCTCCTGTATTGGGTGCATATATATTTAGGAGAGTTAGCTCTTCCTGTTGAATTGATCCCTTTACCATTATGTAATGGCCTTCATTGTCTCTTTTGATCTTTGATGGTTTAAAGTCTGTTTTATCAGAGACTAGGATTGCAACCCCTGCTTTTTTTTGTTCTCCATTTGCTTGGTAGATCTTCCTCCATCCCTTTATTTTGAGCCTATGTATGTCTCTGCATGTGAGATGGGTCTCCTGAATACAGCAGACTGATGGGTCTTGACTCTTTATCCAGTTTGCCAGTCTGTGTCTTTTAATTGGAGCATTTAGTCCATTGACATTTAAGGTTAATATCGTTATGTGTGAACTTGATCCTGTCATTATGATATTAACTGGTTATTTTGCTCGTTAGTTGATGCAGTTTCTTCCTAGCCTCGATGGTCTTTACATTTTGGCATGTTTTTGCAATGGCTGGTACCAGTTGTTCCTTTCCATGTTTAGGGCTTCCTTCAGGGTCTCTTGTAAGGCAGGCCTGGTGGTGACAAAATCTCTAAGCATTTGCTTATCTGTAAAGGATTTTATTTCTCCTTCACTGATGAAGCTTAGTTTGGCTGGATATGAAATTCTGGGTTGAAAATTCTTTTCTTTAAGAACGTTGAATATTGGCCCCCACTCTCTTCTGGCTTGTAGAGTTTCTGCCGAGAGGTCTGCTGTTATTCTGATGGGCTTCCCTTTGTGGGTAACCCGACCTTTCTCTCTGGCTGCCCTTAAGATTTTTTCCTTCATTTCAACTTTGGTGAATCTGGCAATTATGTGTCTTGGAGTTGCTCTTCTGGAGGAGTATCTTTGTGGCGTTCTCTGTATTTCCTGAATTTGAATGTTGGCCTGCCCTACTCAGTTGGGGAAGTTCTCCTGGATGATATCCTGAAGAGTGTTTTCCAACTTGGTTCCATTTTCCCCCTCACTTTCAGGCACCCCAATCAGACGTAGATTTGGTCTTTTTACATAATCCCATACTTCTTGCAGGCTTTGTTCATTCTTTTTCTTCTTTTTTCTTTTGGTTTCTCTTCTCGCTTCATTTCATTCATTTGATCCTCAATCGCTGATACTCTTTCCTCCAGTTGATCGAGTCGGTTACCGAAGCTTGTGCATTTGTCACGTATTTCTCGTGTCATGGTTTTCATCTCTGTCATTTCGTTTATGATCTTCTCTGCATTAATTAATCTAGCTGTCAATTCTTCCACTTTTTTTTCAAGATTTTTAGTTTCTTTGCGCTGGGTACGTAATTCCTTCTTTAGCTCTGAGAGGTTTGATGGACTGAAGCCTTCTTCTCTCATCTCGTCAAAGTCATTCTCTGACCAGCTTTGATCCGTTGCTGGCGATGGGCTGTGCTCCTTTGCAGGGGGAGATGCGCTCTTATTTTTTGAATTTCCAGCTTTTCTGCCCTGCTTCTTCCCCATCTTTGTGGTTTTATCTGTCTCTGGACTTTGATGATGGTGACGTACTGATGGGGTTTTGGTATAGGTGTCCTTCCTGTTTGATAGTTTTCCGTCTGACAGTCAGAAGGACTGTCTGTTGGTCTGTTAGAGATTGCTTGAGGTCCACTCCAGACCCTGTTTGCCTGGGTATCAGCAGCAGAGGTTGCCGAAGATAGAATATTGCTGAACAGCGAGTGTACCTGTCTGATTCTTTCTTTGGAAGTTTCCTCTCAGGGGTGACGCCACCCTGTGAGGTGTGGGGTATCAGACTGCCCCTAGTGGGGGATGTCTCCCAGCTAGGCTACTCAGGGGTCAGGGACCCACCTGAGCAGGCAGTCTGTCCGTTCTCAGATCTCAACCTCCGCGTTAGGAGATCCACGGCTCTCCCCAAAGCTGTCAGACAGAGTCGTTCGGGTCTGCAGCGGCCCCGCTCTTTCCCCTAATGGACTGCAGCTGTGCGCTGTCCGCAGAGGTAGAGTCTACAGAGACAGGCAGGCTTCCTTGAGCTGCTGTGAGCTCCACCCAGTTCGAGCTTCCCAGCGGCTTTGTTTACCTACTTAAGCCTCAGCAATGGCGGGCGCCCCTCCCCCAGCCTCGCTGCTGCCTTGCGGATAGATCGCCACAGACGGCTGTGTTAGCAGTGAGGGAGGCTCCGTGGGCGTGGGACCCTCCCGGCCAGGTGTGGGATATATTCTCCTGGTGTGCCTGTTTCCTTAAAGCGCAGTATTGGGGTGGGAGTTACCCGATTTTCCAGGTGGTGTGTGTCTCAGTTCCCCTGGCTAGGAAAAGGGATTTCCTTCCCCCTTGCGCTTCCAGGTGAGGCGATGCCTCGCCCTGCTTCAGCTCACGCTGGTCAGGCTGCAGCAGCTGCCCCGCACCGATTGTCCGGCACTCCCTAGAGAGATGACCCCAGTACCTCAGTTGAAAATGCAGAAATCACCGGTCTTCTGTGTCGCTCGCGCTGGGAGTTGGAGACTGGAGCTGTTCCTATTCGGCCATCTTGCTCCGCCCCCTAAAACTTTCTTAACTGCTAACATTATATGTAGGATTTTCCATCTATGCTTATACAAGTGATTGAGCTTATAATTTCACTTTCTCTTGCTGTTTTTTGTTCAGTTTTGATATTAAAATTTTGCTGGCCTCATGAAAGAAAGTAGAGAACTTTCCTATCTTTTGGTTTCTGCAATAGTTTGAAAAAGAAAAAGGCTATTTAATTCTTAAAGGTCTGGCAAAATATGCCTATAAGCCTGTCTGGTCCTCATGCTTTGGTGCTTCTTTATGGGAAGGTGAATTTTTTGTTGTACATTACTGAGTTACTTTCCCTTTAGGTTTTCTACTTCTTCTTGAGTCAGTTTTGGGAAATTGTAATATTTTTCCAGGAAACTTTCCATGATCTTTAAGTTCTCACATATTTACTGGCAAATTTGTTACTGGTATTCTCTTACAGTTTTCCAAATCTTTACTGCTTTAATGTGAATGTTTGTGTCCAAAACTCATACGTTGAAACCAAATCCACAGTGCTATAGAATAAGAAGTGGGGCCTTTAGGAGGTGATTAGGTCACTAGGGCTGAGTCTTCCTGAATGGAGTTAGTGCTCTTATAAAAGAGATGGAAGGGAGCTTCTTAGCTCTTCTACCATATGAGGGCACAGCAAGAAGATGCCATACGTAAAGCAGAAAGCAGCCCTTACTAGACACTAAATCTGCAGGCATCTTGATGCTGGACTTCCCAGTCTCCAGAACTATAAGCAACAAATTTTTGTGTATAAATTATCTAGTTTATGGTATTTTGTTGCAGCAGCCTGAATAAACTAAAACATTTCCTATATCTGTACTTAGTCTCTCTTCATTTCTAATATTGTTTGTTTTGTAACACTCTTCCTTCTACTCTCTTTTACCAAAGACTTATCTATTCAGAGAAAGCAATTTTGTTGATACTGTCTTTTCTTTCTCTTCTGTTTAATTAATTTCTTCTTTTACCATATTTTGTTCCTTTACCTTCTCTGAGTTTCCTTTTTTTTTTTTTTTTTTGAGACAGGGTCTCATTCTGTCACCTAGGCTGTAGTGCGGTGGTGCAATTACAGTTCCCTGCAGCCTTGATCTCCTTGGGATCAGATGATCCTCCCACCTCAGCCTCCAGAGTAGCTGGGACTACAGGTGTGCCTCACCATGCCTGGCTAATTTTTGTATGTTTTGTAGAGATGAGCTTTTGCCATGTTGCCCAGGCTGGTCTCAAACTCCAGGGGTTAAGTGATCTGCCCACCTTGGCCTCCCAAAGTGCTGGGATTACAGGTGTGAGCCAACACACCCAGCCCTTACTCTGTAGTTTTTAAAATAATGTTTTGAGTTAAATGTATTAAGTAATAATTTACAAATTTCTGTTCCTAATCTGATATGAAGTCTATACCTTTTCCTATTTAGCTGCACATGAATACAAATGCTTCCATTGTTTAGTTATAAATATTTTATATTTCTTATTACAATTCTTCTTTGACCCTCGAATTATCTAGAAGTATTGTTTAGTTTTTAAATATATGAATTAAAAATATTAATTGATTCTTTACTTTATTGGAGACTGTGGTCTATATGATGTCATTTGTTTGGCATTTGTTGAGACCACTTTAATTTACTTCAAAGATATTTAAAAAATTGTTTTGTGTGTAGTTAAAATGAATGACATTCTGTATGTGATACACGTTCTTAGATTGAGCTTATTATTTATTCCATTGTTTGAATCTTTTGTATCTTTACTTATTTCCTCCTCATTTGTTTTGGGAACGTTAAAATCTTTCACTATAGTTGTAATGTGTCAGGTTCTCTTTATAACTCATCAATTTATGATGTATATTTTGAAGTTATCTTCTTAAGAGAATATAGCCAAGTGTGTATAGGGATGGGTATAATAGTAGATCATAAGGATTTGGGGGATGTCAAATACCAGAGATAAAGAAAAGCTGGAGAAGAAAGGATTTTTTGCAAACTCTAAGCTGAAAGTGGAGACAAAAGAAGTGCCAGGTATGTCTGCCAGCTCCGTAGACAGACTCACACTGCGGGCTGTATGCTGGATAAGGAATGAATGCAGAAGTCAGGGTCCAAGATGAAGTCAGCTGGATGTAACTCACAGCTGACTGCTTTGAACTGCTGCCATACCTGTGTGTTTGTTTGAAAGTGGCTAGACTTGAGGTTGCTACCTGACACTTAGTCCTGGCAGGAAAGAATTCTTTTTTGTGGACTAAAACATATCAGAGCAACTTCTAACATTTAATTAATCTCCACCCACACTTATTTTGGAAGGATGTTTCTGACTCTTGTATACTTCTTTTTCCAATCTAAGAATCACATTTCATATTGCCCCTTTTGCTTTATGATCCTGAAGGATGAATTATTCCAATTGTCTTACTTACCTGGCTTTTATTGTCTGGAGGAAACTTTAGCGAGTTCAATTTAGCTGGTAGCCTTTCCCTTGGAGATTTTGTTTCTGGTAGACTTCACCACTGAGCAGAAATACTCCTATTACAGCACTTAGTTTATCTGTAGATGAAAACCTTTGCATTTTAAATAAAACACTCAGCTAGTGGGGTCAGGTTTGGCTCTGTTTCTCTTCATAGGTGCTTCTAAAAACATTTGCCAAGTCTGAAGTCCTGGACTTAGAGATCTTGGAACAACACTAAGGGAGAGATGCTTTTCATTGAATGTGAAAAATAGCATTTTTGCTGAAGGCTATTTTGTTTAATTGCTGCAAAGTAATTTACCTTGGGGAGCAGAGACCAAGTCTGAGAGTTGGAGACATTCAAGACCAAAAGGAAGCTACAGTCTTTTTTTTTTTCTTTTTTGGAAAAAAATACCATATATTTATAAGCAATCAACAAAAGAGAGTTTTTGATGAAAATTATTCTTTAACCCTGACAGTGAGATTTTCTGCAGTAAAAGACACAGCTGTCTCATAAACATAAAAAATATATAAACCCTCTCCTCTCATTCTTTCATTACTTTCAGGTCTCTTGATTTTGGGTGAAGAAAGTAAGCAAAGTTTATGGTGAGGTTTATTTTAGTAAATTACTGAGATGATTCAAGATTCTAACCTTCCCCAACTCCATGCAAACATTTATCTCTTTTATTTAGTTTACCCAAATTAAAGGGACCCCTGGGGATGTGTGCTGAATACTCTATATAATTGCACAGTTTTAAATTTCAGTTTCCTAGCACAGATCTGGTATCTAAGATGGTGTGACATTTTTAGTTTCCAAAAACCTTTTAACAAGGTTCACAAATTCTGAAGTTGAGTCTTAGTGTTTTCCTTTTGGGTCATTTTACACAATTAAATTATACTGCTTCAAGTTCTGCATGATAATTCCTACACCAGATCTCTTCCATGAATATCCACTCCTTTTTCAAATTCAAAAATATAGAATCAAAATAGCCAAATTAAGCAGCAGATAATCTGAAAATTAATTGTTTCAGGGGAGGAAAGAACAAGAGTCTGATTAGCATTTATTTAAAAGAAAACAGTTTATTGAGGTATAATTAACATGTGAAAAGCTTGTAGTCCTAGCACTTTGGGAGGCCGAGGTGGGAAGATCAATTGAGGCCAGGAGTTTAAGACCAGCCTGGGCAACATAGTGAGGCCCCATAGCAAATAATAATTTTCTTTTTTAAAAGCTGTATATATTTAATGTATACAACTCGATGAGTATGGGCATAAGTATACACTCATGAAATCATCCTCACCATCAAGACCATGTACATATTCATCACCTCCCAAAGTTTTCTCTTGTCTCTTTATGTTTATCATCATTATCTTCTGGTAAGAATGCCTAACATAGGATCTACCCTCTCAGAAAGTTTTAAGTATGTGATACAATATTGTTAGCCATCGGTACTATGTTGTATAGTAATCTCCAAACTTACTGCATAACTGAAATTTTGTACCCGCTGACCATCCCTTCTCCATTTCCCCCCACTCTCTGGCTCTTGGCGACCACTGCTCTACTCTCTGCTTCTGTAAGTTTGAATATTTTACATTCCACGTATAAGTGAGATCATACAGTATTTGTCTGTGTTTGGCTATGTCATTTATCATAATATCCTTCAGGTCTATCCATGTTGTCCCAAGGGCAGAATTACCTTTTTTTTTTTTTTTAAGGCTGAATACCATTCCATTATATGTATAGCTCACATTTTCTTCATTCATTTGTCAGTAGATATTTAGGTTGATTCCATATTTTGGCTATTGTGAATAATGCTGCAATGAGAACAGGAATGCTAATAGCTCTTCAAGATTCTGATTTCAATTCCTTTGGATAAATATTCAAAAGTGGGATTGCTAGATCATATAGTAGTTCTATTTTTCATTTTTTGAAGAACCTCCATATGAAGCAGGATATTTCCCTGACCCCTTTGTGGGACTCACAAAGGGGGTGCCTTGTCTACTCAGCGTGCCTGCTTTCAGCTCCTCAGGGAAGGGAGTATAGAAGCAAATGAGGAGGGAACTGGAGTGCACAAGTGCTGGAACTGGCCAACCATTTTGGTACTGGCGGGAACAAGTTCCACTCACTGGTATCAGCTGCAATCCACCCCTCACAGGGCCGGATTCTTCTCTGCAGTTACACCGTCAAGTTGTCCCTGTGAAGTCAGACTGCTTCTCTCTGACGTCCAGCCACAGCCGTTCCATTGTCCAGCTGCTTCTTCTCTCTGCCAGCTGAGTCTGGGGTCTTTATAAGCAAAGGATGGGGTGGGGCTGGGCCATGGGTGGTTTCGGAAAAGGCAACATTCAAGCAGGAAAACAGAGATGTACGTTCTCACTTTTGGCCACGGTTTCAGACTTTTTGCTCTTGGCTCAGTCCTTTAAAAAACTTTTTGCACTTTGGTTTCCTCATTTGTAAAATGGACAGAAGCACCCACTTCATAGGTTTGCTGTAGTTATTAAGAGGATAATAACTATAGAAGTGGAGAGTGGTAGGTGGCAGCTATTACTGAATTAACAAGTCAGATGTTTTGCTATGAGCAGGTCCTGTTTTTTTTTAATATGCTATAGACTTTCAATAAATGAAAATTTTTATTATTTCCTAAGAAATGCACACTGATAGTAAAAAAAATGTAGGAACTCAAACAAACAAAACACCTTTAATTCTATAACTGAGAGAGAACTTAACTGAGATTTTTGTCTGTTCTCTATATTTTTCTACGTATACACATATTACTTAAAACAGAACGCTGTACATTGCTGTTCTGTAAGTGCCTTTTGTTCAGTAATGTTTATATTTTCTATTTTGCCTTAGTGTTGCTATTATGCTTGCAAATGGATTCTTATGCCCATAGATGCTTAAAACCATTAGAAATAAACCAGGTCCTTGGCATAGGGTTTTGAATGACTCAAGGATTTGCTGTTTTTTTTTTTTTTTGAGACGGAGTCTCGCTCTGTCACCCAAGCTGGAGTGCACTGGCCAGATCTCAGCTCACTGCAAGCTCCGCCTCCCGGGTTCACGCCATTCTCCTGCCTCAGCCTCCTGAGTAGCTGGGACTACAGGCGCCCGCCACCTCGCCCGGCTAGTTTTTTGTATTTTTTAGTAGAGACGGGGTTTCACCGTGTTAGCCAGGATGGTCTCGATCTCCTGACCTTGTGATCCGCCCGCCTCGGCCTCCCAAAGTGCTGGGATTACAGGCTTGAGCCACCGCGCCCGGCCAATTTGCTGTTTTAGAGATGATAATTTGCTGTTTCTTTGTGGACAAGGCTTATTCTTCTTATGTTACACAGAGTGGAGTAAGGGCAATGATGCAAAAAAGAGCCATTCTCGGAGGGAGTCAGTCAGGGGCAAGCTCAGTGTGTCAGGGGACACCAGGGAGGCCCAGGTGGGAACCTCTCATGCTTGCACTGTGAAGGGGAGCCAATGCCAAATGGAGTCCTGGGCCCAGGACAGAAGTGAACTCCAGACTTGTGAGAGCTGAACATACAAATGGACAACAGCTGGACCCCATATAAAAATAAAACTCTGACCCACAGCCTGCAGCAACCTGCCTAAAAAACCAATCCTCTTATCTGCAGTGAAAAGCCCAGGTAGCCAGCCTGCTAGAAGTCAGACTTGCAGGAAACCAGATCGTTATCTTTAGTCATGATCCAAGAAGCCAAACAATAACTTCTACAACAATCAGCCCCAAATGGCCAGGACATGATTAATAATTGGGAGATCCCTAATTTTTGTCCTGACTTCCAACTTGGACCAAACAGAGAAAGCCAACTATGCCCCCTAACCGATCCCATAGAAGGCCAGGCTTCTGGTTAGCTCAGCTACAGCCTCCTCAGGCACAGCCCCAGGTATGGCCTCATTGGAGCCTGTCAGCATAAGGAAGTGGGAATGGACTCTCCCTTTTTTCCACTCTAAATCTTTCTCACTCTCCTGCCCTCCTTTGAGTCTCTGCCAAAATGCAAATGATGGCAGCTGACTCTCTTGTTATGGCAAGCTCTGAATAAGCAGCCTTTACTTTTCTCATCTGGTTGGTCTTAATTTATGTCCATTATTGCTTGAAGCCCAGGTAGAATGGCTCATGTGTAGCCATTGTCAGACAGGGCCCTTGGTTTTTAATGGAACTTGACTTGGTCTCTTTGTGAGGTGCAGGCACTTTTTCTGGACAGCAAGGATCATAACTTACTCATCTCAGTAATCTAAATGTCCAGCACTTGCTCATAATAGATTGTTGAAAAGAGCTGGAAAGAAGTCTTATGCACAAAGTTTAGGCCCTTTTTTGTCAAATATGGAACCAGAAAGCCCAACGTGACTAGTGTGTCTTGTTTCAATAGAAGGAAATGTCACCACAAATTCCAGTGTAAATGCAAAACAAACTGGAATTGACTTGGGGATAGGGGAGCTTAGCAGTCTGCATTTCGCTAACTCTCTAGAGGACTCCTTTAAAATCTTTTTGGCAAAACTTTCCCTTTTTTTGTTTAACACCTCCCCCTAATCTAAACCCATGTGGATTTTGAGGGAAATTTAATTAAAAATGATTTTTTTTCTTTTGCTAAATGGAAGCAGGTATGATTCAGACGGTGAAGGAATTCATGACTGGGTTACTTTTGCTTGCTTGTCATCCTGTTTCCCAGGAAGATAATGGAAATGCTATGTGGCCAGTTAATCATCAGTGAGGTGGCGTTTCCATGAGGTTTCTGCAGTGACATAACTATACCAGAACCTTCACCAGAAGCCCCACTCCTCAATTATGGGCCATTTCAGTTCTAGGTTCCTCACTTCAGAACAGAAATATCTGCCCAGAGTTAGCCTTAGGACCTGGCAAACTACATCTGGTCCATAGATTGCCTTGACCTAGTGTGTTCTTTCAGAGGATTGTCCACATTCAAACAATGAAGCAATTTTATTTTGTAGCTAAGACTTCTTAACGTTTGGGACCAAAGTCCGAAGGTGAGTAGCTCTGGAGGAATTCGTTCTCAGAACTCCCACGCAGATTGCAGAGCTGTAGTGGTATTGTTTATTGTGCCAAGCATCTTTTCAGAACCTGTCACTAGACTGTAAGCTCCACAAGGGCAGGGACTGTGCTGTTTTATTTATTTCTGTGTTTCCTGCACCTGGCATAGAGTAACACAATAGAATTTTGTTCCAGTTGGGTGCAGTGGCTCATGCCTGTAATCTCAACACTTTGGGAGGCTGAGGCTGGAGAATCTTGAGCCCAGGAGTTCAAGACCAGCCTGGGCAACATGGTGAGACTATGTCTCTACTAAAACAACAAAAAAGTAGTTGAGTACAGTGGTGCATGCCTGTAGTCCCAGCTACTTGGGAGGCTGAGGTGAAAGGATCACTTGAGCCCGGATGTTCAAGCTTGCAGTTAGCTATGATCATACCATTGTACTCCAGCCTGGGCAACAGAGGAAAACCTCATCACAAAAAAAAAAAAAAAAAAAAAAAAGAGAGAGTTTTGTTCAATATGTGATGGGAACTTGGAATTCAGAGTCACATGACAGAAGGTGCAAACACAGCATTATAGTAATGAGACTGAAAGCAAGACCCTATTGTGAAATACATACAAACATCAACACTATAGCAACTGTCCTTGCAGGCAAAAGGCTATTTTGACTAGGTATTTATTAACAAATAGATGATTTTCTACTATCCTCTCTAATAGAACCCTTGATGAGCCAGGAAGTTCTGCCCAATAAGTAATCTGATTGTCTCACTGGGAGAGAAGTCACCCTATATTGGCTGGTGAGTAGGGCATATAGTAAAGACACATAATGAACTCAGACCCCAGTGGGAGGGAAACAATTCCATGTCCCCTGATGGACCTAAGTGGAAGAATAATGCTTTTTCTTAAATTTTGCTGCCTGATTACTATACAGGGGAAGTTCACTCAACTTGGTTGTAACCTACCCTCCTAAGAAGCCTAATGTAAACTGTTCTGCCAACTCTGTGCCATCTATTTGTACAACCAAACCCTTGCTACATTTGTCACCTTAGTTCTTCCATATGCCTTCCAGGTGTCTTGGTGGGTGGTGGGGAGAAGGGATTGCAAAGATGAATCTTTTAGTCAAGGACTTATGTGATGGGCATGAGGAGTTGTCCTTCAACATCCATTTCAACCTTCTTCTACTGGACCTTTATATAATGCAGAGGTTTAAAAGCTCAAAACTACATTTTCTGGAGTCCTCCGCAGTCAGAGTTGTGGATGTGGTTTAGATGCATTCTTATTTGGAAGGCAAAGAGAAGCAGGGGCATTGCTTCCTGTATTGATTGGGCTGTGGTCTCACTGCTATAAAGAAATACCTGAGGCCGGGCGCGGTGGCTCAAGCCTGTAATCCCAGCACTTTGGGAGGCCGAGACGGGCGGATCACGAGGTCAGGAGATCGAGACCATCCTGGCTAACATGGTGAAACCCCGTCTCTACTAAAAAAATACAAAAAACTAGCCGGGCGAGGTGGCGGGTGCCTGTAGTCCCAGCTACTCGGGAGGCTGAGGCAGGAGAATGGCTTAAACCCAGGAGGCAGAGCTTGCAGTGAGCTGAGACCTGGCCACTGCACTCCAGCCTGGGCGACAGAGCGAGACTCTGTTTCAAAAAAAAAAAAAAAAGAAATACCTGAGACTGGGTGATTTATAAAGAAAAGAGGTTTAATTGACTCACTGCAATAAAGTTCTGCAAACTTTATAGGAGGCATGGTGCTTTCATCTGCTCAGCTTCTGGGGAGGCCTCAGGGATCTTACAATCATGGCGGAGGGCAAAGCTGGAGCAGGCATGTCACATGGCGAAGCAGCAGCAAACAAAGGGAGTGGGGAAGATGCCACACACTTTTAAATGACCAGAACTGTGAACTCAGAGCGAGTGCTCACTTATCACCAGGAGGATGGCCCAAGCCATTCATGAGGGATCTGCCCCCATGTTGCAAACACCTCCCACTAGGCCCCACCTCCAACACTGGTGGTTAGAATTCCACATGAGATTTGGGTGGGGACAAATATTCAAACTGCATCACTTCCCCTGGCAAGGATGGTTGAGGAAGCATGTGGTTTCTCTGTAGCAGTATTAGCAAAGGCCCCACTGCCTGGCCATTAGCCATGGGTGTGGACTGAGTATGGATGTGGGAAGGCAGGGAACAGGACACCCTTGTTGCTGACACAGATCATTTCACAACTGATGGAGCCCTGGAGCCACAGCCACAGTCAGGGCTTGCCCAAGTCTATATCATGGCAGTGTGTGTTTTTTTTTTTTTTTTTTTTTTTTTTTTATTTATTTATTTATTTATTTTTATTATACTTTAAGTTCTAGGGTACATGTGCATGACGTTTATATCATGTATAACTCCCCAATGCAATCCCTCCCTCCTCCCCCCTCCCCATGATAGGCCCCAGTGTGTGATGTTCCCCTTCCCGAGTCCAAGTGATCTCATTGTTCAGTTCCCACCTATGAGTGAGAACATGCGGTGTTTGGTTTTCTCTTCTTGTGATAGTTTGCTTAGAATGATGGTTTCCAGCTGCATCCATGTCCCTACAAAGGACGCAAACTCATCCTTTTTGATGGCTGCATAGTATTCCATGGTGTATATGTGCCACATTTTCTTAATCCAGTCTGTCACAGATGGACATTTGGGTTGATTCCAAGTCTTGCTATTGTGAATAGTGCCGCAATAAACATACGTGTGCATGTGTCTTTGTAGTAGAGTAATTATAATCCTTTGGGTATATACCCAGTAGTGGGATGGCTGGGTCATATGGTACATCTAGTTCTAGATCCTTGAGGAATCGCCATACTGTTTTCCATAATGGTTGAACTAGTTACAATCCCACCAACAGGTGTAAAAGTGTTCCTATTTCTCCACATCCTCTCCAACACCTGTTGTTTCCTGACTTCTTAATGATTGCCATTCTAACTGGTGTGAGATGGTATCTCATTGTGGTTTTGATTTGCATTCTCTGATGGCCAGTGATGATGAGCATTTTTTCATGTGTCAGTTGGCGGTATGGTTGTCTTCTTTTGAGAAATGTCTGTTCATATCCTTTCCCCACTTTTTGATGGGGTTGTTTGTTTTTTTCTTGTATATTTGTTTGAGTTCTTTGTAGATTCTGGATATTAGCCCTTTGTCAGATGAGTAGGTTGCAAAAATGTCTCCCATTCTGTAGGTTGCCTGTTCACTCTGATGGTAGTTTCTTTAGCTGTGCAAAAGCTCTTTAGTTTAATTAGATCCCATGTGTCAATTTTGGCTTTTGCTGCCGTTGCTTTTGGTGTTTTAGACATGAAGTCCTTGCCCATGCCTATGTCCTGAATGGTACTACCTAGATTTTCTTCTAGGGTTTTTATGGTATTAGGCCTAACATTTAAGTCTCTAATCCATCTTGAATTAATTTTCGTATAAGGGGTAAGGAAAGGATCCAGTTTCAGCTTTCTACTTATGGCTAGCCAATTTTCCCAGCACCATTTTTAAATAGGGAATCCTGTCCCCATTTCTTGTTTCTCTCAGGTTTGTCAAAGATCAGATGGCTGTAGATGTGTGGTATTATTTCTGAGGACTCTGTTCTGTTCCATTGGTCTATATCTCTGTTGTGGTACCAGTACCATGCTGTTTTGGTTACTGTAGCCTTATAGTGTATAGTTGAAGTCAGGTAGCGTGACGCCTCCAGCTTTGTCCTTTTGACTTAGGATTGTCTTGGCAATGCGGGCTCTTTTTGGTTCCATATGAACTTTAAAGCCGTTTTTTCCAATTCTGTGAAGAAAGTCATTGGTAGCTTGATGGGGATGGCATTGAATCTATAAATCACCTTGGGCAGTATGGCCATTTTCACGATATTGATTCTTCCTATCCATGAGCATGGTATGTTCTTCCATTTGTTGTGTCCTCTTTGATTTCACTGAGCAGTGGTTTGTAGTTCTCCTTGAAGAGGTCCTTTACATCCCTTGTAAGCTGGATTCCTAGGTATTTTATTCTCTTTGAAGCAATTGTGAATGGAAGTTCATTCCTGATTGGCTCTCTGCTTGTCTGTTACTGGTGTATAAGAATGCTTGTGATTTTTGCACATTAATTTTGTATCCTGAGACTTTGCTGAAGTTGCTTATCAGCTTAAGGAGATTTTGGGCTGAGACAATGGGGTTTTCTAAATATACACTCATGTCATCTGCAAACAGGGACAATTTGACTTCTTCTTTTCCTAACTGGATACCCTTGATTTCTTTCTCTTGCCTGATTGCCCTGGCCAGAACTTCCAACACTATGTTGAATAGGAGTGGTGAGAGATGGCATCCCTGTCTTGTGCCAGTTTTCAAAGGGAATTTTTCCAGTTTTTGCCCATTCAGTATGATATTAGCTGTGGGTTTGTCATAAATAGCTCTTATTATTTTGAGGTACGTTCCATCAATACCGAATTTATTGAGCGTTTTTAGCATAAAGGGCTGTTGAATTTTGTCAAAAGCCTTTTCTGCATCTATTGAGATAATCATGTGGTCTTGTCCTTGGTTCTGTTTATATGCTGGATTACGTTTATTGATTTGCGAATGTTGAACCAGCCTTGCATCCCAGGGATGAAGCCCACTTGATCATGGTGGATAAGCTTTTTGATGTGCTGCTGAATCCGGTTTGCAGTAGTATTTTATTGAGGATTTTGCATCGATGTTCATCAGGGATATTGGTCTAAAATTCTCTTTTTGTTGTGTCTCTGCCAGGCTTTGGTATCAGGATGATGTTGGCCTCATAAAAAGAGTTAGGGAGGATTCCTCTTTTTCTATTGATTGAAATAGTTTCAGAAGGAATGGTACCAGCTCCTCCTTGTACCTCTGGTAGAATTCAGCTGTGAATCCATCTGGTCCTGGACTTTTTTTGGTGGGTAGGCTATTAATTGTTGCCTCAATTTCAGAGCCTGCTATTGGTCTATTCAGGGATTCAACTTCTTCCTGGTTTAGTCTTGGGAGAGTGTAAGTGTCCAGGAAAATCCATTTCTTCTAGATTTTCTAGTTGATTTGCGTAGAGGCATTTATAGTATTCTCTGATGGTTGTTTGTATTTCTGTGGGGTCGGTGGTGATATCCCCTTTATCATTTTTTATTGCGTCTATTGATTCCTCTCTCTTTTCTTCTTTATTAGTCTAGCTAGCGGTCTGTCAATTTTGTTGATCTTTTCAAAAAACCAACTCCTGGATTCATTGATTTTTTGGAGGGTTTTTTGCGTCTCTATCTCCTTCAGTTCTGCTCTGATCTTAGTTATTTCTTGCCTTCTGCTAGCTTTTGAATGTGTTTGCTCTTGCCTCTCTAGTTCTTTTAATTGTGATGTTAGAGTGTCAATTTTAGATCTCTCCTGCTTTCTCTTGTGGGCATTTAGTGCTATAAATTCCCTCTACACACTGCTTTAAATGTGTCCCAGAGATTCTGGTATGTTGTATCTTTGTTCTCATTGGTTTCAAAGAACATCTTTATTTCTGCTTTCATTTCGTTATGTACCCAGTAGTCATTCAGGAGCAGGTTGTTCAGTTTCCATGTAGTTGAGCGGTTTTGATTGAGTTTCTTAGTCCTGAGTTCTAGTTTGATTGCACTGTGGTCTGAGGGACAGTTGTTATAATTTCTGTTCTTGTACATTGCTGAGGAGTGCTTTACTTCCAATTATGTGGTCAATTTGGAATAAGTGCGATGTGGTGCTGAGAAGAATGTATATTCTGTTGATTTGGGGTGGAGAGTTCTATAGATGTCTATTAGGTCCGCTTGGTGCAGAGTTGAGTTCAATTCCTGGATCTCCTTGTTAACTTTCTGTCTCGTTGATGTGTCTAATGTTGACAGTGGAGTGTTGAAGTCTCCATTATATTGTATGGGAGTCTAAGTCTCTTTGTAGGTCTCTAAGGACTTGCTTTATGAATCTGGGTGCTCCTGTATTGGGTGCATAGATATTAGGAGAGTTAGCTCTTCCTGTTGAATTGATCCCTTTACCATTATGTAATGGCCTTCATTGTCTCTTTTGATCTTTGATGGTTTAAAGTCTGTTTTATCAGAGACTAGGATTGCAACCCCTGCTTTTTTTTGTTCTCCATTTGCTTGGTAGATCTTCCTCCATCCCTTTATTTTGAGCCTATGTATGTCTCTGCATATGAGATGGGTCTCTGAATACAGCAGACTGATGGGTCTTGACTCTTTATCCAGTTTGCCAGTCTGTGTCTTTTAATTGGAGCATTTAGTCCATTTACATTAAGTTAATATTGTTATGTGTGAACTTGATCCTGCCATTATGATATAACTGGTATTTTGCTCGTTAGTTGATGCAGTTTCTTCCTAGCCTCGATGGTCTTTACATTTTGGCATGTTTTTGCAATGGTGGTACCGGTTGCTCCTTTCCATGTTTAGGGCTTCCTTCAGGGTCTCTTGTAAGGCAGGCCTGGTGGTGACAAAATCTCTAAGCATTTGCTTATCTGTAAAGGATTTTATTTCTCCTTCACTGATGAAGCTTAGTTTGGCTGGATATGAAATTCTGGGTTGAAAATTCTTTTCTTTAAGAACGTTGAATATTGGCCCCCACTCTCTTCTGGCTTGGAGAGTTTCTGCCGAGAGATCTGCTGTTAGTCTGATGGGCTTCCCTTTGTGGGTAACCCAACCTTTCTCTCTGGCTGCCCTTAAGATTTTTTCCTTCATTTCAACTTTGGTGAATCTGGCAATTATGTGTCTTGGAGTTGCTCTTCTGGAGGAGTATCTTTGTGGCGTTCTCTGTATTTCCTGAATTTGAATGTTGGCCTGCCTACTCGGTTGGGGAAGTTCTCCTGGATGATATCCTGAAGAGTGTTTTCCAAGTTGGTTCCATTTTCCCCCTCACTTTCAGGCACCCCAATCAGACGTAGATTGGTCTTTTTACATAATCCCATACTTCTTGCAGGCTTTGTTCATTTCTTTTCTTCTTTTTTCTTTTGGTTTCTCTTCTCGCTTCATTTCATTCATTTGATCCTCAATCGCTGATACTCTTTCTTCCAGTTGATCGAGTCGGTTACTGAAGCTTGTGCATTTGTCACGTATTTCTCGTGTCATGGTTTTCATCTCTGTCATTTCGTTTATGATCTTCTCTGCATTAATTAGTCTAGCCGTCAATTCTTCCACCTTTTTTTCAAGATTTTTAGTTTCTTTGCGCTGAGTACGTAATTCCTCCTTTAGCTCTGAGAGGTTTGATGGACTGAAGCCTTCTTCTCTCATCTCGTCAAAGTCATTCTCTGACCAGCTTTGATCCGTTGCTGGCGATGGGCTGCGCTCGTTTGCAGGGGGAGATGCGCTCTTATTTTTTGAATTTCCAGCTTTTCTGCCCTGCTTCTTCCCCATCTTTGTGGTTTTATCTGTCTCTGGTCTTTGATGATGGTGACGTACTGATGGGGTTTGGTATAGGTGTCCTTCCTGTTGATAGTTTTCCGTCTGACAGTCAGAAGGACTGTCTGTTGGTCTGTTGGAGATTGCTTGAGGTCCACTCCAGACCGTGTTTGCCTGGGTATCAGCAGCAGAGGTTGCCGAAGATAGAATATTGCTGAACAGCGAGTGTACCTGTCTGATTCTTTCTTTGGAAGTTTCCTCTCAGGGGGACTCCACCCTGTGAGGTGTGGGGTGTCAGACTGCCCCTAGTGGGGGATGTCTCCCAGCTAGGCTACTCAGGGGTCAGGGACCCACCTGAGCAGGCAGTCTGTCCGTTCTCAGATCTCAACCTCCGCGTTAGGAGATCCACGGCTCTCCCCAAAGCTGTCAGACAGAGTCGTTCGCGTCTGCACGGCCCCGCTCTTTCCCCTGTTGGACTGCAGCTGTGCGCTGTCCGCAGAGGTAGAGTCTACAGAGACAGGCAGGCTTCCTTGAGCTGCTGTGAGCTCTACCCAGTTCCAGCTTCCCAGCAGCTTGTTTACCTACTTAGCCTCAGCAATGGCGGGCGCCCGCCCCCAGCCTCGCTGCTGCCTTGCGGATAGATCGCCGCAGACGGCTGTGTTAGCAGTGAGGGAGGCTCCGTGGGCGTGGGACCCTCCCGGCCAGGTGTGGGATATGTTCTCCTGGTGTGCCTGTTTCCTTAAAGCGCAGTATTGGGGTGGGAGTTACCCGATTTTCCAGGTGTTGTGTGTCTCAGTCCCCTGGCTAGGAAAACGGATTTCCTTCCCCCTTGCGCTTCCAGGTGAGGCGATGCCTCGCCCTGCTTCAGCTCACGCTGGTCAGGCTGCAGCAGCTGACCCGCACCGATTGTCCGGCACTCCCTAGAGAGATGACCCCAGTACCTCAGTTGAAAATGCAGAAATCACCGGTCTTCTGTGTCGCTCACGCTGGGAGTTGGAGACTGGAGCTGTTCCTATTCGGCCATCTTGCTCCGCCCCCCGGCAGTGGGTGTGTTTGTAGCTCAGCTTCCCAATCAGCAGGCAGCAACT
The DNA here is from genome assembly GCF_009764315.1 of Trachypithecus francoisi. Taxonomy (NCBI): domain Eukaryota; kingdom Metazoa; phylum Chordata; class Mammalia; order Primates; family Cercopithecidae; genus Trachypithecus; species Trachypithecus francoisi. The sequence continues at coordinate 66,752,273 of NW_022681463.1, read as the reverse complement.
TTGGAGGCCTGGTTCTGTTGTGTGACTTGTAAGTTGTTTCTAGAAGAACCTAGAGTTTGCTTCTTTAGCCCTCCCAATGTTCTGTAAGCTGTTTAGTATATTGTAATAAATCACTTTCTGCTTAAGTTAGCCAGATTGAATTCTTTTCTTTGCAGTGAAACCCTGACCCTACAGCTTGCCAGTGAGGGCCTGAATCAAACTTTCTGAGTTAGGTATTTCAGAGGGTTTCCCTCCCCAGTTACTATTGCCTTGGTTTTAGACAATTATTTGCAAAACCACTGATGTGTTACTTTTGATTCCTGAATTCCAGCTATTGTGTTTTTTTCCACTATAGTCTAGTAAGTGGTAAGCAATTAGAAATTCACGATTTTGCATTTTATTATGTTTGATAAAATGTTGAATCTGTTACATATTAAATTCTGTGTTCAGAAAACTGTTGAGCCTGCTAAGTTATTCATCAGGGCCTGGGTTTAGGATGGTCTTGTCTGTTGTGTTAATAAACCATTGCTCCTGGGTATTTCATTGACCTCCGGATGACATGTAGTATAAAATTAATGGCAATAACTTATAATAAAGCATTATATTTGTACCCTCTTTTATGGTGTTTGAAAACATGATCTCTTATGTCAGAGGTAAGGGAAAGTGTTACAGAGGAGAAAATTGATGTTCAGAGACAAACGATAATTTGTTGAAAGTCATGGAGTTAGTTAATAAATAGCAAAGGCAGATCACAAAATCTTACCTTTGACAACAAGAAAAGCAACTGACTGATGTAACAAATTTCTTCTACTAACCAGCCAACAATAGGCTAAGATATTTAGTGGAGCCAGCTCTCCTTTTAAAAATTGCTGAAGGAGGTTCATCAAATGGTGCAAAAAAATAACCAGTGCCTTTGGAGTTACAAATTTCTTTGCAAAGGCTGGTGGTGTTGACAGGAGAGGAGTTGTGGGGTGAAGGGAGAGAGACAGGATTCAAGCTGAAGCGATTCCTTGCAACATCTGTTAGTGCTGAGGCAAGCTTGGGTTACTGCTTTATTCCATAAAACAAGGATGTGAAAAGCAGCCCTAGGAAAAGACATTAGGATGGGCTGAGGCAGTGGAGGAGAATGGCGTAGAGTTACTTGTGGGAAGGAGAGCAGATGACCTGCTGGGCTGAACACTTTGGTTAACACTTTTCTGGGTTATTGTTCTAGCTATTAAACTCTATTACTAAAGAGTCCTTCAAAATAATGGTTATGGGTTTGAAACAGAAAGAGAATGAAGCACTCTTTTCCACCAGATATCTCTTTGGTCCTTCTAGCTAAGACTTTCCTGGACTTCGTTTTCGCTTTTTTGGTGCATAAGAAGGTTTCCTTTTGCTGTGGAAGGATTTACATGTAGCCAAATGTTTCATGGGCCTATCTGTAATGTGCTTTAAAGCCTTTTCTGAAAGTGAAATTTATTTAAAGGAAAAGCTGTTTCCTACTAGTTGGAACGACATCTAGAAGTATGATTCATGCAGCTGGTCCCAAGTGCCTCAAGAGTAGACTTGCCACAGAGCAAGCCTAAAGATGTTAACCTTTATAATGCCATGATTTGTCTTCTGTGGCCCTGCCACCAGGAACCTAAGTATTTCCAGTGCCTTCTGTTGTTTTGCAAAGCAACTGATCGATAATGGTAACTAAGGCCTGTTGGAGTGCTGCAAGCTATCATCATAGGAGGGAAATTGATGGTTGGAAGAGTGAGGTGGTTTATCCCTGTTCCAGGGGCTGGCCTCAGAAACTAGTGACTGGTCCGTGTATGGAATCAGGTCTGGAAAGGAGCCGCGGCCGTATCCTCACATCGTAAAAACTGGACGGGCTTTGCACACAGACAGACTTGGGTTTGAGTCACTTTACTAGCTTTTTGATATTGGGCAAATTATTTAATGTTTCTCTCAGCCTAGATTTCCTCATTTGTATAATAAAGATACCATCAAAGGGCTGTTGTGAACACTAGAAAACATTATTTTAAGGCTCGAAGAACAATGCCTGGCACATGGTAGATGCTCAACAAATGGCAAACGACTGTTGTGATTATGCTCATGCTTGTTTGCTTGTCATTTTCTTAACCAGTGCTAAGTTTTTCTTTCTATTCACATCTTTTCTTCCCTCTTTCTCTATTTCTGTTATGAGCATGAAGTTTACATGCAGTGTTTCTATTTCTGTATCTCAAAACCCTTGTATGAAAAAAAATTATCCTCAAAATAGCCTTGCAAAATAGGCAGTCAGCAGGGTTAGTGTCTCTGTTTCAGAAGTGGGAATAATGAGGCTAAGAGAAAAGAAGAGGTAGAGAAAGACTAAATAAAACAGGAGCACTAATCTGGGGTTATGGGCTTTAAATCCCTGAAAACGAATGCAAAAAAAAATTTTTGGTGCATTTTGATTGCAAGAAGGTCTATAGCTTTCATCAGATTCTCAGAGGTCTTGGGATCCCTCCAAAAAGTTAAGCACTGTGGATAAAGACCTTCATGGTTTCTGCGTTCCTGTAGGCAGAAGAGTAGTGCACTTTCCTGGTGTACCATTTCCATCGGTATCACCTCTGGGCCGCTTTGAAAATGTAGATCCCTAGACCCCAACCCAGACCTACAGAATCAGAGTATCAAGAACTGGAGCTGGGGAATCTGGCATTTGAATGAGTTCTCCAGGTGATTTTTATGGCCACTCAAGTTTGACAGTCCACTGGTGTGACAGTAAAACCTGCCTTTGGAAACAGATCACCAGGCTGAGAGCCTCCCCTTCCACCTATGGGAACTTGAACTATTACTTCAGTTTCTTCACCTGCAAAATGGGGAGAATAATCATGACTCCTTCATAAAACATTTGTGAAAATTAAGTAAGATACTGTCTGCCCAGTGTTTAACTAGTGGCTTAATATAATAAATACTCAAATGTTAGCTGAACTGAAAATAATAATTATAAGTGTTATTATTATCAGTACTATCATTAGAGAGATTGGAGCAAATGGAAGACTCTGACTCTCTCCGGGAAATTAATGGTTGAGCATTTATTATTACTTCAGCCACTTTTGAGAGCTGTCTGGCTCACCTGTGATATCTGTTAGCATCAATCCTAAACTGCAAAGACTGATGAGATGAACAAATCAGCCACATTACAGATGATGGGCAGCTTCATTTTCTTTTTTCTTCTTAGTTCTGAATTTTTCTGCCATGAACATGTGTGACCAAAACACACACACACACACACACACACGTACACACAAAGAAATCCACTTCTAGTTTTTCAAAAAGGAGTCTTTTATGCTATGATTGACTGAAAAATAATTCGGAGTTTATTATCTGTGACATTGTAGTAAATTTTTTAGTTAACGAATCAGGAATTTCATCCCGCGTATTACATTGTTTGGGGGCTTTTTCAGTAAGTGAAACATATTTCAGCAGAAGGCCTGTCTGGGGGGCATGACATTATTATTGCAGAAATTAGAATTCTAGAGGATGTTGCCTGATTTTAGAATAGTTGCCTGTCTTTATGAAAGACTGAAAAATTCATTTGAGAGCCTCCTTCTCAAACAGCTTCCAAAGTGACTGAGAAACTCTTACAAAATACATAAGATATATGTGAGAATGCATATTCAGAAGGGTGAACTGTACTTTTCAGATATGTTGGGCCTATTTGAAAAAAACAAAAGGAAGTTTAAAAAACCTGGCATATATTATACGTCATTATTTGGAATAATTTCACACACACACGTAGGCGTACATACATAGCATATGTGTAAACATTTTCAACTGTATTAAACTATAGATTTAAAATCACACAGTTCAGATCAAGACCAGAAGCCAGGCCAAAAGAAAACAACAAAGTGTAGCTAATGAAACACAGTATTAATAATGCAATAATAAAGAGCTAATCCTTGGGATTAGTACTGACTGCTAATTTTTTTAATGAGTTGCCAAGGAGACGGATGAGTAGCAAAGTCATCTGGTGACCAGAAACTACTCAGGAAAAAAGATAGGCAACCAAGGACAACAAAACTCAACAACATAGGCTAATGACGAGAAGCAACATGAAATTCACAAGTCCCAGAAGGAATATTTTAAGGAAACACAACTGTGAGTTGGAATTTAAAGTTTGTGGTAACTGATGAGGAAAAATAAAAGTCAACTGACAACAGAGAACCATCTGCTAAGAAAAAGCTCAGTTGCTTTTGGCTCTTTCATCTTCTCTGGGATAACTCATGATCTTCGGGTTGCCCTCCAGCCTCCTTGTCCACTGTGGCTCTTGGCTTTATGCCCTTGGCTAGATCTTGTGGCTGCTTGAACTCATTCCCCAAATCCTACTTTGGCACGATGAATTTGTGTGTGGTTGCCAGACACGGTTATGGCTCCATTCCATTCCTGGGACAACTCAGCAGTGTGACTGGGTAGGGAAAAAACACCTGGAGGGTGGCACAGAGGTGTCTGGGTGGCTTGGGCCCATGAGCTGGTGGGTCAGTGTGGGTCAGTTGTGCAAGAGGATAGAACCCCTGCCTCCTCCATTCACTTCCTCATGCAGACCCCGGGGTTAAAACTGCCATGGGGGTTTTTTAACAAGCAGAAAAATATCTGAGTGAAGGTTGTAACCAAGCCGTGTTGGTCCAGTCTCAACGGAGAAGAAAATGGCCTCATTGGAAGCCCTGGTTCTTCCTATCTAACGTCAATCACCAGAATGCCTGCTCTGCTTTTGCTTAAGGGAATCGCCTTTGTTCCATGTGTGTCCAGAGTCCTCCAAGACCTCTCCTTCCAATCTCTAAAGGTTAGTTCAGCAGCTACAGCCAATCTTAACGTGGTGGTCCATTCTCTACTCTTGATTTCCTTTCCTGTTCTCATTTCTAGCCCCAAACCTTCAGGAATAGGACTGGACGATGGCTTCATTGCTGTAATCAGGTAAACCTAGGGAAAGAAAGTTGCATCTGCACGTCAGCCTTATTCTTATATGTTTCCATCTCTGTGTTTCTGTCTCTGAATCTCTCTGTCACACACATATACCTTTATGATCTCTGTGTTGCACATTTACTCTGTCTTTGCTTTCTCATTACTGTTATGGTCTTCCTTCTGTATTTTACACATAATGCTCCAAACTGTCATTATTTTATTTGTCATGACAGTAATTTTCATTATGGGTCCTATTCCTATGGTCATCTTCTTTCATTCCCTCAATCCTTTTTCAACTTTGCTGAAATCTGTTGATAATAACTCCTTCCACCCTGGAGATAATTCCCCCTTTCTCTGTATATGAAGAATAGGATGAAATGAAAAGGGAGAGCACCTTCTCTTCTGGATCTGGTGCCTGTGGGTGCCTTTGCCTTTTTTAACTCTCTTGCTGTGGAATTACATTCTACTGTCACTGTCCTGGGTACACAACAGGTGACATAGTACCTTTGGTCTGAAGATTGGACTCAGCTGATTGGTACACATTGTCGCTACCCTGTTAGTTATTGAATGGGTTACAAACTTCATTGAAAGAAAAATTGAAGTTGTGTAACAAATATTTCCAAGCATGAAATTTCTGTCAACATATTCTCTTTTGTCACGGTCAACTCAAAAGTCTTCATGGGACATGAGCTGAACTGGCAACAAAGGAAGGAGTGGCCAAGAGCTCCCTGTGTCCAGGCTCCTGACTCAACAGCTCTGGTCATCAAGCTGGCTTTCCAGGCACAGAAATAGGCACATGAGTGTTCCCCTAAGCTTGACTAAATCAAATAAGGAAATACATGAAGATGTTGGTTTCTAGCATTTAACTTTTCCTGTAGCTGGGCTAATAGGCAGAGCCTGGGACTATTTCAAACTGGAGTTTCTGCAGACCAGCAGCATTGCATGAATAAAAGTAACAGTTACAAGTTGGCAATTTAATTCAGGGGCAATCAGTCTACCATCTCAATGGATTGCTTTGGGGAAGTGGAACCAAGAGTAGGAAAGAAGTTTATGGGTTAAGATTTTGGTATTCTTCCAGGTATGCTATTAATGTGCCCTGAGACTGGGTCCATGCCCCAGTCCTATTTTCCTGGCTTTATGGAAGATGCTACAACATCAGCTGAGCTGATATAAGAATTTACTAACACATGTAAGGTGATTTATAACCCTCAGATTAATAAGTAGTAGCATGTGATCATCTCACATTGTTGTACGCTAGCCATCTCTGACATAATGTACTGTCATCTCTCAGCTCTTAGCAATTATTAACAGAATGTGACTGTATTTATTCTATGTGTATAACTCTTGTTGACATTATCTGCATTACCTTGTGCATATTTTAACTCATATGTTTTCTTTGAAGTACTTCTCCAAAAAATTATTTGCTTTGGGTATTTCTCTTTGATTTTGTCTATGGTTTTTCCTCTTATTTCCAAGCGTTCTTCTCTTTCTCAAATGTTCTTCACTGTCTTTATCATCCTAGAATTTTATTTTAGTCTTGGGATTTATTGAACTTCTTCTCCAATATTTCATTAGCATCTCATCCATGGTTTCTCAGAATTCTTTCACATGGTTCAGCCATTTTTATACTTCTTAAAACTTTTAAACCTTTGATTATATACATGCTCCAAAACACATAAAAATTCTTTGGGATTAAAAAAACTTTTCAGAAAGGAATACAATTCTTATAAACAAGTTTATATGTCATATTAAGTTCAGAATAGATGATGTGTTCCTATACGTTATAGAAAATCTAAGTTTAATTTTTTAAATATTGAGTAAATACACACTTGAAAAAGCCTACATTTTTTTTGGCCTACAATTCTTATAAACAGTTCCTAACTACCTGTCAACAGTCAGTGTCAACATTTCTAAGTTAACAAAACAACATGCGCTGACACAGTTACTAAATCCTTGTCTGTTTATTTCTGGAATGGTCATGTGAAAGTCATATCCAGCTGAACCTTAGAAAAACATACAAATTTTACATAGAATAGAACACATAGAAAATAGAGATTTCAACAGTGGATCTATTTGGAGGTCTTAGGGCCTTTATCCAAGTGCAAACAGGCCAGTTTTCACCTCTTATGGACAGTTCTATGCTTTGGAGATACTGGTGTTAGATAAAGCATTTGTTTGCCAGAATATTTTTACTAAATGCTGCTTGTGAATCAACTGAGACCTTCTGTCCACCAATAATAATGATAATAAGAAATGCCAGTGTTTAGAAAGTGTGGCACAGCCACTGACCAAGTGACAGCTGATGATGCACCCTACCACTCTGAGGATGGAGGGATGAAGGCATTATTTCACATTGACTCAGAAGGTGATGGATTCTTCCATGTACCTACAGGGTCAAATGTTGTCCACTGGTTCCATGCCCTTATCTTTCTTTGACATACATTTCTGCTGTGGGTAAATCTAATTCTGGTAGATTGATTACATCAGTGGCCCCAATTAATGGCCTCCCTATATTCTTACCTTTGCTGTGTGATTGTATTGCCCCTCCAGCTGAGAATCTGTTCTTTATCTTTTTGGATGTGGCTGATCTGTGGTTCGCCTTGACTGATAGAATTCAATGGAAGTGATGGGGGTGGGGGTCGTTTCTAAGCTTAGGCCTTAAGGGGCCTTGGGTCTATCCACCTTGTCTTTTGGAACCCTACCATAAGAACAAGCCTGGGCTAGCCTGCTGGAGGATGAGAGACCACACAGAACAGAGACAAGTCATTTCAGCTGAGGCCAACCCAGGCCAGCCAGCCTCTGGCCTGCCAGCTTACTGCAGACACATAAGGGAGCAGTGGAATGCAGTGTAGTAGTGAGGATGTAGTCTTTGGAGCTAGACAGACTTAGATTTGAGTCCTAGTGCTATCACTTCGTAGTGAAATGATTTCAGGCAAATTCATTAACCTCTCTGGTTTGCTTTCCTCATCTGTAAAATGGGGATAGTAACAATAGCCACATCACTGGGTGGTTGTGAGAATTCAATAAGTAAGTCCATGTAAAATGCTTAGCACAATGACTACTATTAATACATGAAATATATGATACACTCTAAAAACATAACTAATAATAATAATATTACAGTTGAAGGATTGGACTAACTCATGGTGGGGCATACAATTAAATGTGTTGAAAACTGCAAAAAAAAGTCCTTTTATACTATGTTGTTCTGGAAGGCAGACCCCAGTATCGGGGTCAATATTAGAAACTGATATATTTAGGATAAATGTAAGAAAGAGACTCCTAATAATTAGAGCTCTCCAATGACAGAGCAGGCAGCTGAGCAAAAACAAGATAACTCCTTGTCTCTGGAAGTTTTCAAACAGTCTGAAAGACCATCTGGCAGAGATACTGCCAAGGAGATTCCTATTTGAGTAGGAGTTGGAAGAAATAAATTCTAAGGTCTCTTCCAGATCTAATAATAAAATTATATTTTATTTACTTAAAATATTTAATTGGACTTTTCCCCCCTCCAAACCAGCATTTTTGTAATAAGCCAAACCACAAGGCAACCAAATGACAGGGTTGGGGGAGTGAGAGGGCTTATTTCTACTCCTCCTAATCTCATCCTTCCGGAGTAACCCTTGTTGACAGCTTGGTTTGTGTTCTCCTGGACTTTTCTTTACACTCATACAAACTAATGCAAACACACACATGTATACCACTTCCCTCCTTCCTCCACAGTGTTGGCTATTTTTTTTTTTATGATCATAAGATCATACTATATATGCTGTTCAATAACTTGATGTTTTCACTTAATATATCATGAGTATAACTGATTTTAAGGTTCATGTAAACAAAAAAGTGTGATTGTAATTCTAAGACCATTTTGAAAATTGACTTATTATAAAGCTACTTAATCAAAATAGTGTGGCATCAGCACAAAAAATAAATCATGATAGAGAGTCCAGGAGTAATTACAAATTCATATGGGAATTTGTCATTTTAAATTGATAAGGAAATAATTCCTTTCCTTCCCATCTGTGTAGATTCTTACCATGCATCCTATACAAAGACTATTATATAAAAATACAATAAATTTAAGAACTTAAATATAAGACATTAACCATAATAGAAGGCAACCTAGGTCATTCTTTTTATAACCTTGAGGTGAACTTCTGAACAAGACAAGAAACCCAGAAGCCAAGGAGATTGACAAATTTGACAATATAAAATACAAGTAAATAAAGACTTTGACAATATAAAAATAAGTAAATAAAGACTTTTGCTTGGAAAAAGACACAGTAAACAAAGTTGAAAATAAGGAGAAATACTTTTAATACATGTTAACATAAGAACTTAATGTTCTTATATTTTTTAAAAAACTCTACAAACTGATAAGAAAAATTAAAAACTCGTGTCCAGTTTCAAATGGACAACAGATATCAACAGGCAGTATAAGAGGAAATCAGACAGGCAATAAACACATGAAAAGATGCAAACGTTACCAGTTGTGATGGAAATGTGAATCAAAGCAGAAACAAGCTATCATTTTCATGCATTTTACTTGCCAGAATGTAAAAGATTTATAACAAGAAGTAAAAAGAGTGTGGGGAAATAGCTCTCATAAATTGTTCTTGGGAATGTGAAATGTCCTCTTTTAAGAAAGTGGTTATCCAGCAGATTAAAATGAAAAATTTATCATGTTCTTTGACCCATTCTGCCTTTTAAGAATCTCTCCTGCATGAAACCAGTAGGGTGTAAAAATATATATTCAAGGATGCTTATTATCGCATTGTTTGAAGTAGCAAAAAGTGGAAAAATTATCAGTGTTTGTAATCAGGGCATAGACTGAATAAATAATGACACATTATACTGTAGAAATTAGGGGGCTAATTTTTAAAGAAAAGATATTGATTTAGTGGGACAATCCTAATTTAACTGGCATTTTTAAATCATAAAAGCAGCACATAGTTAATGTAGAAAATCCAGATAGTAAGTACTAAAAAACTTTTATGTTTCTCAGAGTTAGCCCTGTTATATTTTCATTAGCTTTCTAGTTCTGTGTGTATATGTGCATGTGTACCTGCCCATGTGTGTATATATATATACACACACAATGTATGTATTTAAATAGTTATATTTATTCATACTCATATTTGAATTTTTAAACAACCTAAAATGGTAAGCATTTTCTTCCAATTAAAATGTATGAATTTAAATAGCTGAATAATGGTCTATGCCAAGGCTGTAGCATGATTTGTTTTTGTCAGTAGAAATCGAGGTGGTTTACTGGTTTTGATGTTTAAAGTAATGCAATGGATCACTCATGCATTGCTGGTGGGAATGTAAAATGGTATAGCTGCTCTGGAAAACATTTTGGTAGCTTCTTAAGAAAACTAAATATTCACTGCCATACAATCCAGCAATTGAGCTGTTGGGCATCCTCTGAGAGAAAGAAAAACTCCTACCTACACAAAAACATATACACGAGTGTTCACAACAGCTTTATATGTTAATAACCCCAAACTGGAAGCAACCTAGATGCCCTTCAGTGGGTGAATGATTAAACTGTGGTACATGGCATACCAGGGACTATTATTCAGCAATAAGAAGGAACGAACTGTTGATACACATAACAACTTGGATGGATCCTCAGGGAATTATATAGAGTATAAAAAGCCAATCTAAAAGATTGCATACTGTATGAGTCCATGTACATAACATTCTTGAAATGACAACATTATTGAAATGAAGACCAGATTAGTGATTGCCAGGGATTACTCAGGGAGTAGGGGCAGGAAGGGAGTGGGAGTGGCTATAAAAGGGCACCATGGGGGAGCCTATGGTGATGAAAATATTCTGCATCTTGACTGTATCAATGTCAGTATCCTGGGTATAATATTGTGCTGTAGTTTTGTAAGTTATTTCCATTAGGGAATAATTTGGGAAAGAGTTCATAGGATCTCTTTGTATTATTTCATACAACTGCATGTAAATCTACAATTATCTGAAAATGAGAAGTTTAAATAAAAACCATTAATGCAATGAACATTTCTATACACACAAACATCTATTTTCCTAGGCTGTATTCCTAGAGGTGACATTTTTGCTGGATATTGTATTAACACTATTGAGACTTTTGAAGAACATTGTCAGAATGCTTTTTAGGAAGGTTCGTACAGCTCATACAAGTCTATGTTTTCACATAATGTAGGCAGTTGCTGCTGTTTTTCTAACATTATAGAGTTCTTGCCTTTGGAAAAGCACTGTTCAAAGTACTTGCCTCTCGTTTAATCCCCACAAAAGGCCCATGAGATGGGGTGAGGAAACTGACACTCAGAGAGGCTGAGGAGCCCACCTGAGGTGGCATGCTAGTTAGTGGCACGATTGAGACTCATACTAGGTTCGTTTAATGCCAAACCCAATGTGCTAACCACTGTGCTACCCTATGCACTTAATTATTAGACTACTTGTTAGTTGCTAGGTATGCAATCTAAGGATTAAGAGGATACACTGTAAAGAGATAGGAAACAATTACTGTTTGAATAATGCTGGAATCTTGGAAGACCTATGGTCTTGGTTTGATACTTCTGGAAGCATTATTAACTCAAATCAGTCTTTCCCTTGGTCCTCTGGCTCTTAGGGCCTAAGTCTTCATACTGTTTTCTCCCCCAAGAAGTTTTCAGCTTGCTTTTAAAGGATAGAAGTAGGGATGGTTGTCTGTTGCTGGTGCGTTTCTGTTAAGGACTTAGTCTTAACTTTTTAATCTTTGTGTCTGTAACACATGTAGTTATGTTCTTAACTCATTTATAGGCTAAGTGAAATGTAAAAATAAGGAAGGGTACATTATCCATGGTGCTGTGTGTACTCCATTTATGTGAAGCCACTCATCATTACCCTCATAAATGTGCCAAAGCTTTTCATTCTTCAGTTGTTCCAAGTAGGAAGTTAATCATCTTTATTAAGTATTTCCCAGAGAGTCTTGTTTTAACAAAGCTGCTTTTTTATTGTATGATTTTTAGATTTCATTTAATGTACTGAGTCCTCCAGGAAAATGACATTTTCATGGGGGACCTTTGTTTATGTAGGACTGTATTTTACCCAAAACTACTTAATTTGATCTATTTGCATAATTTCTTAAAGTATAGCTGATAACATTTAGATTAGAGGCTGGTAGTTTTTCTAGTACAGAAAAGAAGTCAGACAGCAATTTGTTTTGCTAGTCTTTTAGGACTTGGAGTTTTATATGATTTTATATCAAAAATTGTCTTTAATTCAATTTAAATAAATGTTGTAGTAATCTGGGTCAGTTCATAAAAATTGGGTTAGTTTCTGAATCATCGTTATAATCGTGGCTATGTAGGTTTTAAGTGAGTTGGTTAATTTGTATAGCATGCCGAACTTTCATTCATTCACTTGTTTAATTCATTTTCTTACACTTCGGCACTTGATTTCACATTCTCTAAGTACTCTGAGTTATTGCCCTCTTTTTCCTAAAACAAAGTCCTGCTCTTTCCAATCTCTCTGTATGTGAAAATCTGCACCCTGTCTTGCTCCCTTTTTATGGCTCTTTTGTGGAATCTTTTTTCCTTTTGGGAGAGAGTGACCCTAAATGATAAAGATAAGCCATGAATGATTTATGAAACAGAATAATATATCCCATATTTTCCCAAATCCCTCTAACTTCTATTGCTTTTTTTCTTGGACTACCACTGCACATTGAGCATACATCTTCATCGAGCTGTCCAGAAAGACGCCTAATTCTTTTTACAGGTCTGGAAGCTCTCCATGTGTTCCGCAGGGCCAATGTTAAAAAGGATTGTAAATTGCCAAGAAAGCAAAAATAAAAATTCAGATGTAATGAACATCTTATGACAGAGGTGATTGAGTTCTTGGAATTGAAAAGTAATTGGATCTAATTGTGTAGCCCAATTGTTTATAGCAGGGACATGCGTAGGATTTATGAGTTTGGATGGTCTATTCCACACTGAATCTAAGCAATGTTAGCCCCAAATGACCATGTGCATAACGTGTGTTTGTTCAAGTCATGCTTCTTATCGGACGAAGCAGATGACAGTCATACTATCCCAGTGATGTTGCAGTCTCTCCCATTAAAAGAGGGGCTGGAGTAGGAGACCCTTGTGGGGTGGTTCTCAGCATTCTCTTAATGACTTTATGCCATTCACATGTGTAACGTGTGTCCCTCAGTAGTTGCTCTCATTCCACTTCAGTGATTTTCAACAATTGCAGGGGCAGATGGTGGGTGGGAGTCGGGTGCACTGGGGACGTTAGCAGAATGTTGGGGTATGTGCTCTAAAAATGCCCTCCAGGAGATGATGAGCTACCATTTCTCTCAGTACTGCCTGCCTCCTCCTGTTGAGAATAACTCATATGAGAACATAGCAAGGGTTATAAGGAAATACTGCATTCAATTCTAGGCCAATAAAAATGGAAATTTTCAAATAAATGGACCTTCTACATAGAAAATTATAAATTATCAAGATTGATTCTAAAAGTAAAAAAAGGTATCTGCAAATAGAATCATGAAAATAATTAATGTCAAAGATTTATACACAAAAGCCTTCAAAACTGTATAGTTCTATTGATAAATTCTTTTTAACTTTCAAGGAACAAATTAATCCCAATGATATAAGTAAGCTGTTCCTGTATGACCCTATATGATGCCAGTATTTTATCAACAAAATACATGCGCAGGCTATCATGTATAGGAAAAAAACCATTGGAAACAAATACCTTAAATAGTTAAAGTCACATATCTGATTGGTGGGATTCGGGGTTTTATCTTTTTCTTTACATTTTATTTTCCAAATTATATTGAACATGAAATACTTTTAATTTTATAGTTTATATACAAAATCAATGCATCATTTTTTCTTGAAGGGAAGAAAATAGTTGTGAATACAGTGAATGGCAGGTCACCTGAGCACAGTGTGGCAATTCTGTGACAAACATCCACTTTGCATTGGAAAGGCCTCTTTGTGGAGTATCTATTGTCACTGTCGTTCATAGGACTTTTAGATTCCCCTAGGCCAGTGGCCCTCCACTCTGCCTGGATATTAGAATCATCTAGGAAGCTTTAAAATGATCTTCTGGGCACTGGTATACATTTTGAATGCTCCACAGGTGATTCTTAAGTGCAGTGCGGTCCAGAACCATTGTCAGAGGCTCACCGTGTATGTCTTAGAGAGTTCTGACATTTTGACTCATTTCAGCAGCAAATGAAGTGGAAGCCATGGGTCCCTTTGGCAGGATAAGCTGAGACCAGTGAAAGCTCATCCCTACCTTCAGTCTGTCTTTTTGGCCCTTTGAGTGTAGGGTGTCCAGTCTGAATATCTGTCCTTCACTGAGATGCAATTTGGAATAATAGCTCTCCAGTGAAAATTACTCAATGTGAGGCTGTTGTTTACAGGAACTTTTCAGTTCAACTCTTTTTAGGGAACAAGAGGTTTAGTTTGGTTCCTAGTGATGTGCAACTCCAAGAATTTCCATTACACCTGGCTTGGATGTCAATTCTGTTTCTTATCACTCAATAAAACAATTTATTAGGAAAATAAGATTTAAAAGTGCCAGATGACATATAGTACGGCCCTTGCAAATCATATATGTCCTAAATCTTGTTGGACAGCAGGAGAGGTAACTCAGATATGTCTTTCCGTAGGGCTTCTGGCTGGGAGCTTGGTCCTGAGGTCTGCGCTGGGCTAAAGAATGAGACTGTGCAGATAGTTGGAAGCAAAGCGGGACAGCCTTGGACAAAGTCTGCTGGCTCTGGTCTGAAGCTGGCGTGGGCTGTGGGCTTCTCAGCTCTGGGTCCACTTGGTTATTATCACAAATAGGAAGCTCAGTCTCTTGGCAGTAGCCAAAGATGAGGGGCCAGGTGGGCTTAAGGAATGTGACACAAATACTGCTTTATTATGCAGTTCTTGGTTTTTCCATCGAACTTTAAAGGTGGCAGTATTAAGGATAAATGATCAGGCATTGCATGGGAGCAGAAATTTTCTGCTTCTCCCAAACATCCCCTACGTCCTATTATGCCCCCATACTTCTCAGGTGATTTATCTTTTCAAATCGACAGCCCTCTGGAGCAGTAGGGAAATCATTACTGTATCTATCTAGCGGCAGGAACATTGAAAGCTTTTATAAAGCCCAAGCTTTCTCCTTTTTGCCCTCATCATCTTGCGAACCACAGAGATTTTGTAGATACAAGTATTTTCCATCAAGCTTATGAATAACACCCCTTGGCAGAGGACCCTGAACAAAGAACCAGACTGCAATGTTTTGTAGTGACTTTACATACAATGTGCCTTAATTACTGGCAAGCCTGTCAAGAACTTATTCCCGCATGTGTCAACACTTTCTTAATACACTGTAATTCATCATGTTAGCATGGCAGAAACAAGGTACTCTACGTCCTTATATGTGCCCTTCTCCAAGTGCTGGTCTTGAACTGCATATCCCTTCTTGAGTGTCTTCATCTGGTGAACAAAGAACAGGCTATAGCATTGAAATGGTGAGGTCCCTGGAGCCCATCAAAGTCGTCCATCACTGAGTACTTTAGCTTGGGCTCCGGAGCACTCTCCATCCAAGAAGCACTGCTTTATTGTCAAAAGGACGTTCACTTAATAACAGCAGTAAATCGTGAAAGGCAGTCTAATTTTAGGCAGAACACTTGGCTAAGAGAGAATCCTATCATTTACCCCTCGTGACAATTTTATTCATTGAATTCGTTTTCATGCTAGTTGCATGATTAAATTAAGATCAGAATGTATTTCTTTTTTAATAAAAAAAAGGAATGCCTTTCTGCTTGGGGGAAGGAGGGCAGGAAAGGAAAAGGGAAGTCTAAATAATAAACACTGCATTTCAATTGGAAATAGAGTGATTTGACATGCCACATTATGCTTGCTGGATCATCTCTTAACCCTTTGGCTCCTCTGAGTGAATTTAAAAATGGGCTCTGAGCCTGATGGTTTGGGAAAGAAGTGGTGAATCTGAGCCCTGTCTCAGAGAAAAATTGGCATTGGATCCTAAAGCAACTTTGCTTTTAATACTTATTCAGATTGCCTATTTCGCTTTTGCATTTCAGTTTTATAGCTGAGGGGAGGGAAGATAAATTTATCTACCTCAAGTTTCAGATTGCACGAGATATACTTCATATGATCTCTTGGGTAATGCACTCATTTTAGAAAGTTCAGAAGGAAGGGACCACAAATCTGGGTGTGAGAAGCAGAGAAGTTTTCTTTCTGGTACTGCTGAAGCTTCAAAGAAAGTTCTCTCTGAGTGTGTCTGTCTTGCAATCTGTAAAACCTAGTGTTTGATGGCCATTCCTCACTCTTAGTTGTTGAAATACATGAGTAAGGTTCATGGCAGCATCTTGGTCAACAAGGGAGAGGCCATCTGTTTTGTATTAACCTTTTACATTTCTTCTCATGGTATTTTCCAATAATTGGAGCAAATTACATATGGTAGAACTACGCTAATAGTGCTTAAACTTTAATATTTGTCAAATATTAAGTGTGTATTTTAACAAGCATGAGAATGCCATAGTACAAACATATGAATAATAAGCAACCCCTTCCCCATATAGCAACAGGCTAGCTCTCTCTTAATGAACGCATTCATTATACAGTTATGATGATGCCAAAGCACACAGGGAAGCATACATCTTTCTGTTTTCTAGAGACTTGCAATCTAATTGCACTCCGTAATTCAGTTAAGCAAAATTCTACCCCATGTTTTCCTCTCTCCTTGACTGTTCTTTCTGTTTCGACTAAGTTCAAAACAGAACATATTAGTGCTAATAAGTTCATTCAGTTCAGTTCAAAGCAGTGCTAATAAGTTCATTCATTATTGCCTATGGTCAGTGCTTAAACCATGATTGTTGAATAAGTATACTGAAGTTTTGAACATGACGTGCTAAGTTTTTGAAGGTTTTTATGAGTTGGTTAATAAAATAATATTAAAAAGAGTGGTGTATGTATGGTTACGAGCCAATAGGAGGGATCCTGACAGTGAGTACTGGGGAGGAAAGGGCTTGCAGAGGAGGAGTTGTCATTGGAGTTAGGCCTCTCCTGATGAAAGGACTTTTCAGAACAGAATTGATAAGGAGAATTCCAGGAAGAGAGAAAATCGATATACACAACATCTCTGACATCTCTGAAAGAGGCTTTTTAATTTTCTGGAGAGACACAGTGTTAAAATATACATCAAATAACTTGATAAAGCTGAGTACATCATTTTTTCTTTCCCGTTTGCTTCCTTTGTGTATTCATGGAATACACATGTGTTTCCTTTGTGTATTCATGGAACCAACGTCCTGTCAGTTTTCCACGTTCTAAATCTCAAAGGAAAATCTCTTTGCTTCTTCTCTTTCACTCTGTTACCCGAGTCCAAATGTACACGGAAACCCTGTTGATTTTATTCTGTAATATTTCTCCAAGCCCTATCCTCCTCTCACCACTCCACTGTCCCTGATCTCAAACTGTCAATCACTGTGCTCTTTGCCTCCAGTCTTTCTGCCTGATTCATTTTACGCTTAGCTGTCGGATTAGGGCTTTTTTTGAAGCACGACTCTTAAACTTTCCTACGCAAAAACCTTTACTCTTTATAGGAAAAGGTCCAAATTCCCTAGTCTACCTTTAAGCACCTCTCTATTTGGCTGTACAGTACTTTTTGCACTCTGTAATTCAGTTAAGCAAAATCCTACCCCATGTTTTCCTCTGTCTTTGACTGTTCTTTCTGTTTTGACTAAGTTCAAATAAGTGCTAATAAGTTCATTCATTTTTGCCTATGGTCAGTGCTTAAACCATGATTGTTGAATAAGTACATTGAAATTTTGAACATGATGTGTTAATTTTTGAAGGTTTTTTATGAGTTGGTTAATAAAATAATATTAATAAGAGTTAGGGATTAATTATCCCTAGAAGTATTACTGTGCGTGTAAAGACCAATATTTAAAAAATTTTCTTCCATTTGCATGAAATCAATGGTCCTATTGATTACTGGTAAATTTAGAAATCCTTTACATCACTTCTTTCCTAATGAAATTAGATTATGGTAATCAAAAGTCCAGATATATGATTATAGCTAGCAGGGAAATAGGAAGAAGAAGATCAATGTATTAAGAGTCAATGTACAGTGTATAATATACAGCTGATATACCTCACTTAACACTAATAAGATAAATGTCTACATTCTGTGGTTTAATACAATAAAAGCGAAGTTCTTGCTACACAGAGTCCAGTGCAGGTCAGGCAACCTTCTAGAGCAATTCTCCTCTAGGCAGAGACTCTGGGATCCAGGCTCCCTCCAACATATGATGTCACCATCTCAACCCAGGGATGCTTTGGCACAACAGTGCTTATTTTCACATATCACTTTCACTCATGTTATTGATCAGAACCAGTCACACAGCCCTACCTACTGCAAGGCACCTGAGAAGTACAGAGGAGCATGTGGAACTTTTGGTGAGTCCTACTATCTCTACTTCAGAAAACAGAGTTAGTGAGAAGTATGATGGTGGAATCCCAAGTATTAATGGAAGATAATGGTCTGCCTCTTACTAGCTGTGTCAGGTTGTTTGGCAGGTTGTTTGACCCTTCTGTGCCTCAGTTTATAGATATAACTGCATATTTTTATGATAATAGTAGCTACCTCATAGGTAGAGTTTAAAATCCCTGAAAAACATTTGGAAAGATGCCTGGATTATTGTAAGCTTCACTTGATGATAGCTATTATTATTATTAATATGAGAAACTAGGAATGAGAGACAATGGAGACCACTGAAATAAAATTAATTTGAAATAAAATTATTAAAAATAAGGCTTAGTATGAAAACTAAAGATCTCTTTTGGCCTTAATAGGCTTTGGTAAAACAATCACAGTGGCCAAGTGATCAGGTCATTTTCTTGAGGAATTCGGATAAAGAAATAGAGTTATTTTGTTATTATTGTTTTTAAAGTGCTCTTTCTGAAAATTATGCTCAGAAGACCAGATTTTAAACTTACGGCATGGATAAAGAGGATTCAGTTAACCAGTCTTTTAATTATTGGATAGTAGAATGAACTGTAGGGTGATCCTCAGCTTCCCTGCAATAGAAGATGGTAAAATAATTCATTTATGAGGAAACCTACACCTTTGGGGTTCACATGAGCCAAATAGACAATGGAGCCTGCTGGAGCATTCAGAATGGTGGTTATAGCACACTCTCTGGAGCTGGGCTGTGGACTCCAAGTCCTGACTCAGTCTCTTGCCAGTTGTACGGCCTTAATCCTCCTGTGTCTCAACTTCACTATCTTTAACATGGGTATAATAATTGTACTCACCCACTCAATACAGTTGTTGTGAAAATCAAAGACATTAATTTATTTAAAGCACTTTGAAAATGCTAGCTCCATAGTAAGTATTCATTGATTGTTAGTTGTTATTATTTTCTCTCTGAGGACAAAGAAAATGTAAAAATGATCAGGGAGTAGGACAGAAAGTCAGGACGAGAAATGGTGAAAAATGTCAGCAGTGCACAGCAAATGTTGACAGTGAGGTATATTAAGCTGTAGAACGGAGTCCCCAAGGACAAGATGAAATCTGCTATTTGAGTCACGTAAGGTCAGACAAAGTACCAGAGAATAGGCCATAGGAAGTGTTCTCATGCTTGTAAGTTTAGGGACGAGATGATCTAATAGGTATTTTTCCCCTTAAAGTTCTCTGATGACTGGGTTAGAAAGCTGGAGAGACTGACAGATTATTCTTTTCAGGGAGGGAACTATGCCATGCAAGTCTGTGTAGATTTAGTCAGAAATGTGGTTAGTGCAGTGTCAACATGCATCATCACTTACAGAGGTAGGAGCTCATCAGGTTCCAAAATCAGGTGCAGAATGAAGGCAAAACACCTGGCTAATTTGGGCCAAAATGCTACAACAAAATGAGGGAAAGGAAGCCTTTGAATTTAAATTATCTGGAAAATGACTTCAATTTCCAACATCATTTTGCATGTTATAAACATTTCTTACTCTAGATATTTTGGAAGGCAAGTGTGTGGATTAAGGGTCTTTTCATCAGCCTTAATAAAGGTTTGCAATATTTTTTATTTCTTGGCATTATTTTTAATGTCTCAGACTAAATACAAATGCCAGGTACATATTCAGATAAGTGGCCTCTACTTCCAATTTTATTTTTCCTTAGCCAGGAGAAGGAAACTTATGTGCACTGGTAGAAATAATGAAAAGGAAGTTTAGCATCCTCCAAAAAGTCATAACATTAAATGAGGATGGGAGTCTAGTGTGTCTTTCAAAAAGTATTTTTAATATTATATTATTTATATTTGAAAATAAATAACTTTAATTTTCTTAATATAAGTTAAAGTAAACATTGTCAAAATTGGGATGGTATAAAGAAGAGGCAATTATTATTATTATTATTTTGAGACAGAGTTTTGCTCTTTCACCCAGGCTGGAGTGCAGTGGTGCGATCTTGGCTCACTGCAACCTCCGCCTTCCGGTTTCAAGCAATTCTCCTGCCTCAGCCTCCTGAGTAGCTGAGATTACAGGCGCCCGCCACTACATCTGGCTAATTTTTGTATTTTTAGTAGAGACAGGGTTTCGCCATGTTGTCCAGGCTGATCTTGAACTCCTGACCTCGTGATCCGACCGCCTCAGCCTCCTAAAGTGCTGGGATTACAGGCGTGAGCCACTGCGCCTGGCCAAGGCAATGATTTTTAACAGTTTTTGGGAAGCAGATTTTATAATATATTAAAGGAAGATGTGTGTGTATGTGTGTGTGTGTGTACATAATACATACAAATATATCCATTCACCTTTTAATAAACTAGGTTCAGCATCTCAACATATAAAGACCATACTTTTTGCCTGGGATAAGCTCAGTTTTTTGCCTAGGATAAGCTCAGTTTATTCTAATATCAAGGAAAACCAGGACAGTATAGTAGCAAAGTTACAGGGGCAGAAATTCAAAGAGCTGGGTTCCTTTTCAGCTGGGGTTCCCATTCTGAAACCTTGAGCCAGTCACTTCGACTCAGTGAACATGTCTTCTCATCTGTGAAAGGAAAATAATAATAATATCTTTTTATGATCCATAGGGATAAGAATGTACGTATATAAATGTCAAAAGTTTTCCAATTGTAAAGTGCTAACAAATAAAGATACTGTAATACCATAACTGCCATACCTGAACTTAAAGCAGACAGCAAAGACTCACTGCCACACACACACACACACACACACTCTTGAGTATTGTTCAATTACACCATAATTTTTACATTTTTGGCTAGGGTATTCAATATTTATTTTACAAATGTTTGTTCTATCTTCACTTTAGAAGAGAGGGTGACGAGAAGTGCTTAAATCAATGGTGAAGGAAAGCACAGTAACTATCTTTTTTTATCCTAGATTTATCCAACTCCCCTCTGCCTGTTAGCATGGCTGATCTGTGCATGACTATAAATATAAAGAATTATTTTAACTTTATTTTAGCCTCTTCTCCAGAGAAATGGGAACTTTTTTTTCTTCAACTTTTATTTTAAGTTCCAGGGTACGTGTGTAGGACATGCAGGTTTGTTACATAGGTAAACGTGTGCCATGTTGGTTTGGTGCACAGATCAACCCATCACCTAAGTATTAAGCCCAACACCCATTAGCTCTCCTTTCTGATGCTTTCCCGACTTACTTCCCCTGACAGGCCCTAGTGTGTGTTGTCCCCTAACCCTGCCATGTGTCCATGTGTTCTCATTGTTCAGCTCCCACTTATAAGTGAGAACATGCAGTGTTTGATTTTCTGTTTCTGCATTAGTTTACTGAGGATAATGGCTTCCAACTCCATCCATGTCCCTACAAAGGACATGATCTCATACTATGGCTGCATAGTAAGGAATGGGAACATTTAATGTTCAGGTCTGAAATAATAATTTCTCTGAAAAGAGCATTCTTTTGCTTTTTCAGATTTCCTTCCATTGCTTCTGGTGTCATTTTGGCATGAAACAAACATCTGGAAACTCCTAACCCTACGGGATCTTGTCTTCTCCCTTGGGAATTCGTGATTGGACTTTTGACATTTGACCTCCCCCATACTGCTCTCATGGAGAGCCTTCATCTCACAGTAGTTGCAAGAAGGAAGAGATATTTATAGAACATCCCGTTATTGTATGGGATTGTGTCTCTAGGGTTCAATACTGGGTTTCTGCCTCCAAATGAGTAGTTTATTGTCTTCTTAAGTACTGAAAATGTACAGAGTTGTCATAGTTAAATTCTTATTCCTAAACTAAAAACAAAAGAAAATACTACTTGCTAATTTCCTTCTATTTTTATATTTTTGAATGGCTTCTATTGCTTTGCAGTAGCAAGTAAGAGTGTTATAGAATTGTTTTCCCCGGAATTGAATTGCCTTTAGGGGGTACTCCTTGTATATGTTTTAGTAATGATGCTGTTCTCAAACTCAAGAAATCACTAATAGAACATTTAAGCATGTTAAAATGTTAGACATTTCTTTAACCTTGTAATATATTTTCTGACAGTTGAGATAATTGGTGAAATACAAAATCTAGATTTGTGCTGAAAAGTACTTAGGAAAATTAGAAAATATTGCAAATCATTTTAAAACAGGAAGAATATCTATGGAGGTGATGGGATTCCTAAGCTAGCTCATGCGATCATAAAAGCATAAGTTAAAATGTGCTGTGGCCTCATGGAGAATAATTCTAAATAATTTATGTAGATACTCCCCCTACTCAAAGAGGGCAGTATAACTTCCATTCCTTAGCTCTCAGTTGAATGTAGTGACTTCCTTCCAAAGTGTACAGTACGGAAATGAGGGAAGGGGAAGGAAGAGTAATTTTTACAATGAAGAAACCTGTCAGACTATGACAGTCAGGTGGTTGAGGCCGATGTTGACAGTTACAAAGCATGTTGACAGTATGTACCCTTGGTATCATGGGATGAAAATTTTTACTTCTGGGGACTCCCTCCTAATAACCCGTAACCCCAGACTGACCTTGAGAAAAACAATATACAAATTTCAGTAGAGGCGTATTCTACAAAATAACTCATGAGCAGTCCTCAATACTGTCAAGGTCATCAAAACCAAGGGAAGTCTCTCAGAAACTGCCATAGCAAAGAGGAGTCAAAGAGGCAAGATAACTCAATGTAATGTGGTATTCTGTTTGGGATGTTGGTGCAGATGAAGGGCAGTAGATAAAAACTAAGGAAGTCTAAATAAACTATGGGCTTTGGGTAATAATACTATATTAATATTGGCTCATTAATTGTAATCAAGGTATCATGCTAATGTAAAATGTTAACACTAGGGGAAACGGGGTGCTGTGGTTTGAATGCATCCCCCAAAAAGCACATGTTGGAAACTTAATTTTCAATCCAACAGTATTGGGAGGTAGGGCCTTATGAGAGGTGATTAGGCCATAAGGGTCTGCCCTCACGAATGGATTTATTTGTTATTGAGGGAGTGGGTTTGTGATAAAAGGGTAAGTTTGGTCTCTCTCTCTCTTGCCCTCCCTCTCTCACCTTCTCACCATCTGCTAGGTGATGAAGCAGCAAAAAGGCCTTTGCTAAATGTTCTTTATAAATTACTCAGTCTCAGCTATTCTGTGACAGCAGCACAAAATGGACTATGACACTGGGTGTGGGTTATATGGGAATTCTCTGTACTATCGTTCAATTACTCTGTAAATCTAAAATTGCTCTAAAATATAATGTCCGTTTTATTTTTAAAAGGCACTTTGGCAACTGTCCGGCCGATATCCTTCTAGTGATCTAAACTCTGCCAAGATTTGGTGTCTTCTTGAATTCCTTGAATGACAGGCAATTAACCATTTCCAGAAGTGATACTTTGATTAATGCACAACTCTTAGTGTTTTGTCCTACTTGTTTATTTATTTTTTTTTGGTAGGTAGCAGTAGCTACCAAAGAAATTTGAGGTGACTAGGATTAGCTACTCTCCCACAAACATCCTACTGAACTGTAAAAATACACATCTTAGAAGAGATTCTGCCCCCATGCACTTATTTTACTACCTTTCATTAGCAAGTGGGTACACAATAGTTCATATAGTTTATAGGTCTGATAAAGTCTAAGCTCTCTTTTCTTTTTGGCTGTTAACCACATTTCATATGAAAGATTGACTCCAAGCAGATATGATATTCAAGTCAGGATTTTGTAACCTGCAATAGGCACCATGAAATCAGAAATCCTCTTAAACCAGTGATTGAAATCAAGCATCATTCCTAATCATTCAAAGTACGGAATTTGTTGGATTTTCAGACTGTATTCATTCAAGAGTGTTTCTAGACTATTTTGGCCCATTTCCCTGTCTTGGTATTTCTAATGTCACCATTGAAGCCAAGTTTAGTATTCATCATGCTAGTCACTAGTTTAATGAATAAAATCCATTTTTTTAAAGCATTCGGGATGCTAATTAGCAAAACTTGTTGATTGAGTTACTGGTATCTGAAGGACTTGTATACATTCTTCAGAGCATGGTCTTTTCTGATGTAATATAGGTGACCACCCATGAACTATGCATTCTTGATATCATGTCAGCTAACCATCCTTAGAATTAAAGCTTTAACTGGTCAAACATCATAGTGCGTTGATTATATGGAATGTCTTAAAGTAAATTACAGACATTGGTACAAGTGAATTCTATTTTTATTTTTATTTTTTTGAGATGGAGTCTTACTCTGTAGCTGGAGTGCAGTGGCGCAATCTCGGCTCACTGCAACTTCTGCCTTCAGGGCTCAAGCGATTCTCATGTCTCAGCCTCCCAATTAGCTGGAACTACAGACAAGTGCCGCCATGCCTGGCTAATTTTTTTTTTTTTTTTTTTTTTGTATTTTGGTAGAAACAGGTTTCACCATGTTGCCCAGAGGGGTCTCGAACTCCTGAATTCAGGCGAACCGCCGCCTCGGCCTCCCAAAGTGCTGGGATTACAGGTGTGAGCCATCACAACCAGTCAAATTCTATTTTTTCAAGAAACAGCTCAACCCAGAAATCTGCTTTTGTGTCCCTTCTATCCATTGTTTCCTTTGAGGCAAAAAGCATTGTGTGTGTATTTGCATCTGAGGTGAATGCTATGCTTGGGCGTGCTATATCGGAGAGTAAACTTCAAGTGCTGATAATTCTTGGGGCAGCATGGCGGGGTAGGAGGAGAAAGGAAGAGAGTGGGATAAACATAGTGACAGAGAAGAAGTGCTTTAGATTCACTGAGAACTGCTGAAATCCTACCTTCCTCTAATCTAGAGTTTTTCTTTCTTTTTTTTTTTTTTTTTTTGACAATAGAACACATTTGGAATGCAATGCCTCCTAATAGGCCACAGAAATAATATTCTGTGTAACACACAATGCACTCTCTTATTCAAAACTATGATAGAAGGTCAAATGGGGAAGGGACAGATTATGTATTCCCTTGGTAAAAACAATACAAATGATAAACACGATCGTAGTAATAGTAGCTAATGCTTGTGTCATATTTGCCATATATGAGGTATAACTTCTGCTAACTCTTCTAAGTACATTATATTCAGGAACTCATTTAATCACATAATAAATATGGACAATCTATTATATTGATGGAAAACTGTTACCAATGATTGAATAGACTATTATACATTGTATACTAGAAGAAATTGCTGTTCTTCTAGTATACAAAAGAATGTGACAAAATGGTGAGCTGGCAAAGTTAGAGAAAACCTAAAGCAATTAAAAAGAATGAGCATACAGAGAACTAAAGAATTTAGTATCAATAGCATGCATTGTACCTTTACAGCATGCATATCTTAGTACCTACAATGTTAAAAATTACATTTAGAAAATTAGCTCACAGCCCTTGCAGGTACTGGTGGAAAGCATGTCTTATTTAAATGTTTATTATCTTCTAAGCTTTTATTATTCCTTAGCTGCCCTAGAGATGTATGAAAAGATATAATCTTTATAGAAGGAAAATGACAATTATTTCAAGTTCTATTCCATAAGAAATTAGGGAAATAAGAATTCTGGGAAGATGGCAACAATGGCAATATAGCTTATGACTATCCCTGAATCCTCTAATGAACATAGGCAGAGTAGCAAAACCAAAACTGCACAGATGAAATCTACAACAAAGCAACAAAACATACACTCTAATGCATGTGCATGTGGGGATGAAACTCTGATAGCAAAAAGACTTGTGTGGTATCACTAAAACTTTGCAAGAAGCAGAGAGAAGGAATTGAGACTTACGATGGACTTGAGTGGTGGAGAACCCCCAAATCATCAGTGATACTCACTGGAAAGCTCTGTGGTGTATTCTGAGAGGAACAACTGATTCTTTGAGGAGGCTTTACAGGACTCAATTCATAGGTAACTGCAAGGAGGCCATCATTAGGTTTGATGATGCTGTGGCTGTCTGAGTCAAAACTCTTGAAACTAACTGACTAAAGATCACTTTCAGAACAAAGCTCTCCACTGAGGAGAGACTTCATTTAGAACTCGTATTGAGGAGGATGAGAACAACAGGTGCGAAGGAAAGAGAAAGTCCAGCCAAGAGTGAAGTGGAGGAGAAGAAAAAGCAGATCTTAGAGAGCATGAAGCCATATTTTTGAATCTTTCATTAAAAAGCAAACAAACGAGATCCAAATAAGGAATGAACTCCCATTCACAATAGCTTCAAAGAGAATAAAATACCTAGGAATCCAACTTACAAGGGATGTAAAGGACTTCTTCAAGAGAACTACAAACCACTGCTCAGTGAAATAAAAGAGGACACAAACAAATGGAAGAACATACCATGCTCATGGATAGGAAGAATCAATATTGTGAAAATGGCCATACTGCCCAAGGTAATTTATAGATTCAATGCCATCCCCATTAAACTACCAATGACTTTCTTCACAGATTTGGAAAAAACTGCTTTAAAGTTCATATGGAACCAAAAAAGAGCCCGCATTGCCAAGACAATCCTAAGCCAAAAGAACAAGTCAGGAGGCATCACGCTACCTGACTTCAAACTATACTACAAGGCTACAGTAACCAAAACAGCATAGTGCTGATACCAAAAGAGAGATATAGACCAATGGAATAGAACGGAGCCATCAGAAATCATACCACACATCTACAACCATCTGATCTTTGACAAACCTGAGAAAAACAAGAAATGGGAAAAGGATTCCCTATTTAATAAATGGTGCTGGGAAAATTGGCTAGCCATAAGTAGAAAGCTGAAACTGGATCCTTTCCTTACTCCTTATATGAAAATTAATTCAAGATGGATCAGAGACTTAAACTTAGACCTAAAACCATAAAAACCCTAGAAGAAAACCTAAGTAATACCATTCAGGACATAGGCATGGGCAAGGACTTCATGTCTAAAACACCAAAAGCAACGGCAACAAAAGCCAAAATTGACGAATGGGATCTAATTAAACTAAAGAGTTTCTGCACAGCAAAAGAAACTACCATCAGAGTGAACAGGCAGCCTACCGAATGGGAGAAAATTTTTGCAATCTACTCATCTGACAAAGGGCTAATATCCAGAACCTATAAAGAACTCAATCAAACTTACAAGAAAAAAACAACCCCATCAAAAAGTGGGCAAAGGATATGAATAGACACTTCTCAAAAGAAGACATTCATATAGCCAACAGACACATGAAAAATGCTCATCATCACTTGCCATCAGAGAAATGCAAATCAAAACCACAATGAGATACCATCTCACACCAGTTAGAATGGCAATCATTAAAAAATCAGGAAACAACAGGTGCTGGAGAGGATGTGGAGAAATAGGAACACTTTTACACTGTTGGTGGGACTGTAAGCTAGTTCAATCATTGTGGAAAACAGTATGGCGATTCCTCAAGGATCTAGAACTAGAAATACCATTTGACCCAGCCATCCCATTACTGGGGATATACCCGAAGGATTATAAGTCATGCTGCTATAAAGACACATGCACACATATATTTATTGCGGCACTATTCACAATAGCAAAGACTTGGAATCAACCCAAATGTCCATCAGTGACAGACTGGATTAAGAAAATGTGGCACATATACACCATGGAATACTATGCAGCCATGAAAAAGGATGAGTTTGTATCCTTTGTAGGGACATGGATTCAGCTGGAAACCATCATTCTCAG
This sequence comes from Trachypithecus francoisi, assembly GCF_009764315.1. Taxonomy (NCBI): domain Eukaryota; kingdom Metazoa; phylum Chordata; class Mammalia; order Primates; family Cercopithecidae; genus Trachypithecus; species Trachypithecus francoisi. The sequence goes on along the minus strand of NW_022681463.1, from coordinate 66,724,250 downwards.
CAAACTATCGCAAGAACAGAAAACCAAATACCACATGTTCTCACTCATAGGTGGGAATTGAACAGTGAGATCACTTGGACACAGGAAGGGGAGGGTTACACGGGGTCCTATTGTGGGGAGGGGGTAGGGGGGAGGGATAGCATTAGGAGATATACCTAATGTAAATGATAATATAATAAATGATGATAATGTAAATGATGAGTTAATAGGTGCAGCACACCAACATGGCATGTGTAAATATATGTAACAAACCTGCACGTTGTGCACATGTACCCTAGAACTTAAAGTATAATAAAAAAAAAAATTAAACAAACAAACAAACAAACAGATGCAGGTATTCCAAGTATAAAGTTAGGTCCTCCCTACCATTGTAAAGTATAAGAATACTCATTTTACCCTAACATCAGCAACAGAAAAGGATTACAGTAAAAAATGACATGTAACGTTATTATAAGCAAAAAGAGAAAATGAATAAAATAATGTCTCTACAATGAAGGCACTCCAGAAAGATAAGTCCACAAGGTAAATAAAAACTGCAACCTAATATTTCAAAACAGGCCAAAAGAAGTTGAGAAGCAAATCATAGATAAGAAAGAACAACACAAATAAGAATTAGAAAAACTCATAAATTAGGTGATTGGAGAAAAATAAGATTTAGAAAGATGGCAGAACTTGGGAAATAATTTTAAAATAAAAAAAATCAAGTTCAGTGTTGAAATCTAAATTAGAGAAAACCCAAGAGCAAATGGATACCTTCAGAGAAATAGAAGAAAGAACAAAGAAAAAACTTTTAAAAACAAAGTGAATGAAGACACTAAAAGGATAGAAGAGAAGGTGACAGCTATAAAAATAGGCAGGGACATCCAACATCTGCCTATTTTTAGGAGTTCTCCAAAAAGGAACCAAAACCATGATACAGAACAAGTATTTGAAATTATGATTCACAAAAAAATTTCCTGACTTGAAACTATTGAAAGATAGTACTGCAAACCTGGGGAAAATGACTCAAGAGATATTTTCACTAGAACTATGAACTTTAAAGAAAAAGAAACAATCCTTTGGTCAATCAGGCAAAAAAATGAAGTCACTGATAAAGGAAAGGGAATGAGATTACATAAGACTTTTCAACTTTACTGCAGCAGACCATACAATAATGCATTTAACAAAGTCAAGAGTTGAAACAGTCAAAGACATCATACCTTGTGAAACTGACAAACTTATTTCATTATAAAGGTCAGAGATAAACTGTAATAACTATGCAAAAAACCTCAAAATATTATTCCCTTGAGACTTCATGAATATTCTACTGAAAAATAAGTGTTAGTTTGTAAAAGCAAACCTGAACACATGAAAAGGCATACTTTGTTCTTGGATCGGAAAATTCAACATAATAAAGTTGTCAGTCCTCTTTAAATTAATTTATAAATGTAATGCAATCCCAGTAAAAATTCCATTTTTTTTTATAACCAAGTAGACAGGTTGACTAAAAAGTTTATTTGGAATAAGAAACAAGAAAGAATAGCCAGATAAAGAACAAAAATAGAGAATGGACTAATGGAAATTGATAATGCAAACATTATAAAGCCTTATAATTTAGAAAGTATGGTTTGCATACATGAATAAACAGACCAATGGATCAAGATAGAAAATCCAGAAATGGATTCAATTACATATGCAAATTACTGGAGAAAGGAGATGGACTTTTAAAATGTGTTTTTGGGAAAACTGGATGACCTTTTGCAAAGATAAAATTGGATCCATTCCTCACACTGCACATCAAAATAAACTTTAAATATATTAGGGATTTAAATGTAAGCAATGACACTGTATAAGTAACAGAAAAAAATAGCAAAGCACTTTCGTGACTATGATTAAGAATGCAGAAGAAACAATGGGAAAGGTTGATACACTTGATAATATATGTATACAAACAAATTTTACATGACTGAAAAAACTACCATAAGAGAAGCAAAAACCAAAAAGAGACAAATATGGGAAAAATTATTTGTAATTTCTATAATGGACAAAATGTTATATTTTTATATAATAGAGCTTCTAAAGACAGAGAGGTTTTTAGAGACCAATGACTTTATAGAAAAGTCAGCTAGAGATAGACACAAGTCACAAAAAAATGAAATGCAAAAACCCTTGAACATGTGAACAGATACGCAATCTCATGCAAGTTAAAATTATGTTGAGATAGCACTTAACTATCAGATTGACAAAAACCCAAGTTTAAAAACATATTTTGAGTGTCATTTAGAGCTAGTGTTTTTCACATGCAAAAAAGAAAATTCAAATATAAGATGAAGGAGGTTGAGTAAAAAGGCAGCAGTGTAAACTGAGATATATTTTATCTCAAAAAATATCCTACATACTAAAAAAAATCCATCTTTTTAATGCAAAGAAATAAAACCCATCACCAGTCCAGTGACAATGAGTAGCTGCAGGATTCAGATTGTGTTCTTTAAGTCCCATTTCCCCATAGAAAGAATCAGGACTCCAGAGAAATGGGTGATTCTAACTCTGGGATGGACAATGTTCGGGGATAGTCTGGAGCATCTTGTCACACCAGAATGCAATGAAGCTCAAGGAAGTTATAAGACTACGTAAGAGGATATGCTGAAAAGGAAACGCTTTGAAATAGCTCCCACTGGCTAAGTTTTGAGCAACAGTAAGACAAATATATCAATGAATATATTTCATGAAATATATTTCAATGTATGACTTTTAACGGTACTAAAAACATCACATTGGTCACCTTAGGAAGACTTGAGGAACCAATTATTTTAAAGAATAGTAAATAGAAAAGAAATATGAAGCATTTATCCTGCCTCTCCTATATTAAAAGTACTTCGGAATAAACAATTGATGAAAGGAAATTTCTCTTAGAGATAGAGTCTAGGTAATGCATGGGAAGGAAATGAGAATTAAAGTATTATCACTTAGCAACATTTGATGGATTAACAGATCCAGGCAATTATCATCGGTGGTTGCCAACATATGTATATAACAACGTATAATACTAATTTATGTTATATATATGCTATGTTAGTTTAATATATATTAATATAATATGTATAATGTAATATATAATATATAATTATATATTATGTATATATCTATATAAGTACTGTAGGTAATATATTTAATCTAATTTTCTCTATCATCTATTATTTATCTGTTATCTCTCTACTATCTATCTGCCTATCTATCTATCTATCTATCTATCTATCATATAAAAGAATTATGCCTTGGTACCAATTCAGCCGGGTGAGCTCACATTATTGACTTTTAGCCCCATCTTTTGCTTGAAAGTAAAAATTACATAGTACTATAGGAAGACTGTAGGGAGCTAAATGGGGACTAAGCATTCAAACTTTATTTTACAACTATCCAATCCACCACCTATCTCACAGATATGGGTGCAATTTCTAAGTCAAAAACTATCTCATAACTGACTATATATGGCTTTTCCTGGGGTGAAATAGTTTGTTTTTGCTTTTGGCATTCCTTCCCTGACTTGCCTTTTTAGTTGTTGTGGGGACCATGTTTTTAAGTCCACGAGATGCAAGGAAACAATGGACGCCTTTCTTCGCTGCTTGTAAAGGTCATATAAGAAACCAGCGGCCGGGCGCGGTGGCTCAAGCCTGTAATCCCAGCACTTTGGGAGGCCGAGACGGGCGGATCACGAGGTCAGGAGATCGAGACCATCCTGGCTAACACGGTGAAACCCCGTCTCTACTAAAAAAAAAACTACAAAAAACTAGCCGGGCGACGTGGCGGCGCCTGTAGTCCCAGCTACCCGGGAGGCTGAGGCAGGAGAATGGCGTGAACCCGGGAGGCGGAGCTTGCAGTGAGCTGAGATCCGGCCACAGCACTCCAGCCTGGGTGACAGAGCGAGACTCCGTCTCAAAAAAAAAAAAAAAGAAAGAAAGAAACCAGCATGAGCAGAGCGGTTCTGACTAGACGTGCAAGCACACGCAGACCGGGACACATTCACCACGTAGTTTGTCAGCATTAACCCTTTGCTCACACCAAGAAAAGGAGGCCGTGTTTCTGTCTTCAGATGGTTTTGGACTGAATTTGTGTGAAGTAGAAAACAGGAGTGAATCACTGAAATTTTTGCTTGCTCTGTTAGGGCTTGGGAAGACCCAAAATGGAGGTGGCGTCTGAGTCCAAGAAGAGAGAGGACGTTTATGAAACAACAGGTCAGGGATTTTCCTCTCAGGTCTCAGGACTGTAAACAGACCAGAGCTGCAAGATGATTATGCAATGCCTCTAGCACCATAAAGAATATTCCCCTCCAACACCAGTTAAAAGAAAAATAATAAACTATCAATAAGCATAGAAAGTACAGATAAGTACAAGATAGTAAAAAATACTTTCACTTTTATTCTTTTTCCATGTGATTATTTTAATCGTTTTTATAAAAAACTAAGTATCAAATTCTCACAAAGGTTATTTTGTCATCATTTAGTGTTCTTGCCTTGTTGGGGCCTAAATACTTGTGTTGCTTTTGGGTAATCTAGTACTGGCTCAGATCCATCTCCTCGGGAAGTCCAAGAAATTACTTGTCGGGAAACTTGGTAGGATGGTCTGCTCACCAATGTAGTTTATTGACTGCTGCTTTTACGCTGATCTAAGACTACTCTTTACTTTTGGTTGGAATATGGCTACTTTTGGGAGAAACTGGTGAGGCTAGGTCACCCTCAGATTTCTGGAAAATGTTTTATTAAATAGGCCTAGCTATTCATGGGAAGATTATAATACCTCACGGATCATCTGGGGAAAATACCTGGTCTTCAAGGCCACTATTTCCAATAGCAAACATAAAAATCCTTTGATCCATGTCCCACACATAGGTTTCTTAATTCATGAAATTCTGCTTATGATTGCCACATATAAATGAGAAAGGACTTGAACATATGTGAACTATAAGAAACTTTCGTAAAGCAATGCAACTCATGGGTTTAAACAAATACTTTTGGCAGCTTTGTTAAGCATACATGCAAAAAGTTGGTTTGCTTCACCAGTAAGGGATACAGAAAAATCCAAGCTCTCTGACCTACGTGTGACACATACAGGACAATAAATAATGATAATAAGTTTTAAAAAATCTAGTACGTCTTTCTATCAGGATGGGGCAAGAGATTAATTACACGTTGTACATCATAATGTCTGAAAGCCTGAGAACTTGTGCAATCTGAATTAAATTTTATGAAACAAAATGCATGGAATTGATGCTTTCATTTTAAATACACAAGTCTTTTTCTTCTTATATTCTTTTCCCCTCTCTTTTTTCTTCTCTCTCTCCTTATCTTAGCACCCCTCCTCCCTACTTCTAAAAGAAGAGAACACTGTTCTCAGAACTCTCTCAGGCTTTCTTAATTGAAAGCAATGATTCTGAGTCACTCCTTTATATTAAGTGAAATACTCTTGCGGAATCTCTAGGGATGAAGTGATTAGCCCAGCAAGAAGCCAGCGGACTCCAGTTGTCCATGAAAGTGGTGGAAAGAATTAAATACAATTTTGCAAAGATAACACTAAAAGAATGGTATTTTCTTTCAAAACATGTCCTTTTCTGAAACATCAGTGCAGACATATGTCAAGATAGAATCTGGATCATATTTCTAACAGTTGAAGACTCAGATTTCGTCAAATAAGACTGTTTGTTCTCATGCCCAAACTGTATCCTACACTGTCCTGTTGTCTGGACTATAATGGAACATAACGTTAACTTCGGACAGTGGAGATTGAGTTGGTGCCAACCTTGCTAATGAACATGTGGTTTCAATAATAATATGGCTACTTGCATATTAGGTGGCAAAGTGCCAGGTATATACTTATTGTTGAGGGGGCAACTGATGTAAAAAGTACCATCTCCTGATATGATTGCATTTCCAAAAATACTCTGCACCCGGACTGAGATTCAGCAAAATGAGGAATGTCACTCAGCATCAGGAAGTTTAAGGCATTGACAGATAAGGAGGAGCCCTACAGATTCCACGCACGCACTCTGTGAGCCTCAAGCATCTATCACAAGGTCTTGATGATAACACAACGGGTAACGCCACAGTGTGGAAAAACAGCCTGACCCAGGAGGGTAGTGGGTGGGGGAAGGATTAGGATCACTCCCTGCTTCAAGTTCCTGGTGTTCTGGACTCAGGGACTTGAGGGTCTGAAAGCTAGAAGACAGTAATATGAATTACAGTTTAATGATATTCCCACTACACTGACAAAATGGATTCAGTTACATAATGGTAGCATTAAATGTTATTAAGAAGGGATCCAAAGTCTTGGGGCCAGACTTTCACAAAATCATGATAAGCTGCTAAAAACAGCTGAAATAGCACATTTGCAGGCTTTCCAATCCTCGATTTGTTGAAGAGGAAAAAAGTTGTTATATTTGCTCAAACATTCTGCAGTGCTGGCCTATAATCAGGGGCTTAGTGGAGGGACGGGGGGTGTCAGGACATATCTGATTTGATTATTATATCTTAACGTGCATTTTTGTTTTCCTGAAAGCTGTTGTGAAGTACAGAGCTAAATGGGTTGCCCAAGGCCTTGGTGGCTTGGTAGGACAGCGATTTTTCTTGGTGTCAAGACCCACTCTGTAAAGGACCAGGTGTAGAGGGTGGACTCCTAGCTTCTCTTTGTATAAGAGAAGCTTCATTTTTTTAAGTTTGAATTTTATAAAATTGATTCATTGTGGTGTATAGCATTTTTTAATGTTTAATTTTTGTGGGTACATAGTAAGTGTATATATTTATGAGGTGCATGAGATAGTTTGATACAGGCATGTAATGCATAATAATCACATTGTGGAAAATGGGCTGTTCATCCCCACAAGCATTTATCCTTTGTGTTACAAACCATCCAATTATACTCTCTTAGTTATTTAAAAATGTACAATTAAATTATTTTGACTATAGTCACCCTGTTGTGCTATTAAACAGAAATTATTATTCATTCTTTCTATTTTTATACTCATTAACCATTCCCACCTCCTCCCAGCATCCCGCTACCCTTCCCAGCCTCTGGTAACCATCCTTCTACTCTCACTCTCCATATGTTCAATTATTTTGATTTTTACCTCCCAGAAATAAGTGAGTACATACGATGTTTGTCTTTCTATGCCTGGCTTATTTCATTTAACATAATGATCTCCAGTTCCATCCTTGTTATTGCAAATGACAGGATCTCATCCTTTTTTATAACTGAATAGTACTCCATTGTGTACAAGTATGTGGTATATAGTTGGGACTAAGGTATCTACTACCACAACCAACACACAGAGAGTTCCATCACTTCAAAAAATTTTCCCATGCTGCCCATTTGTCACCAGTCTTTTTTCTGCCTCCAGCCTCTGCTAACTGCCGATCTGTTCTCCATCCCTATAGTTTTGTCTTTTCTTGAACAACATATAAAGGGAAACTATAGTATAGAGTCTTTTGAGTCTGACCTATTTCATTAGCAAAATGCATTTGAGATTCATTCATATTGTTTCATGCATGAGCAATTTATTTCTTTTTATTGTAAAACAGTATTCCATTGTATGGATATACCAGTTTGTTTATCCATTCACCCATGGAAGGAAATTTGTACTATTTCCAGTTTTGGGCTTTTATTATTATATTTTTAAACCACTCTATTGAAGTATAATTGACATACAAAATCTGTCTGTATTTAATTTACACAACTTGATGAGTTAGGAGATAAGCATGTACTCATCAAACCGTCACCATAATGTATGCTGTAAACCTGTACTTCACTTCCAAAAATTTCCTCCTGCTTTCTTTCTTTATTTTAATAATTATTATTATTTGTGATAAAAGCACTCAACATTAGATCTGTTTTTACAGCAACATTTTAAGGATACAATATATTATTGGCAATTACAGGCCCTATGCTTTACAGTAGATCTCTAGGATTATCCATTTTACATAATCAAAACTTTGTACTCTTTGACTCATACCTTCCATTTCTCCCTCCCCACAATCTCTGACCACTATCCTCCTATTCTCTGCTTCTATGAGTTTGACTACTTTAGATTAATTATATAAGTAATATCGTGTAGTATTTGTCCTTCTGTGTCTGGCTTGTTTTACTTAGCATAATGTCTCCCAGGTTCATCCACGTTGCTGTAAGAAGCAGGATTTTCTTCTTTTTAAAGGATGAATCATATTACTTTATATGTATATATTACATTTTATTTATCCATTTAGGAGTCAGTGGACATTTCGATTGTTGCTTCGATGCCTTGGCGATTGTGAATAATGCAGTGAATACGGAAATGCAGATAGCTCTTGAAAATACTATTGGCTTATTATTTATACCTCTTTTATATTTTTACTTTTAGTGGTTGCCCTAGAGTTACAACATGCATCTTTAATTAGTCTGAGTTTACCTTCAAATAATATTAAATCACTTCACATGTAGTCTGTGGACCTTGTAACAGTATATCCAAATTCCTTCATCTCTTACCTCATGCTATACATTTAATTTTACATATGCTGCAAGCACATAGTATATCGCTACTATTTTTTCTTTGCATAATCGATTATCATTTAGAGCACTTAGGAGTAAGAATATGCATTTTTAAACCTTCATTCATTTTCTTTCCCCCAACTCTTTGTTTTTTTTTTTGAGACGGAGTCTCGCTCTGTCGCCCAGGCTGGAGTGCAGTGGCCGGATCTCAGCTCACTGCAAGCTGCGCCTCCCGGGTTCACGCCGTTCTCCTGCCTCAGCCTCCTGAGTAGCTGGGACTACAGGCGCCCGCCACCTCGCCCGGCTAGTTTTTTGTATTTTTTAGTAGAGACGGGGTTTCACCCTGTTAGCCAGGATGGTCTCGATCTCCTGACTTCGTGATCCGCCCGTCTCGGCCTCCCAAAGTGCTGGGATTACAGGCTTGAGCCACCGCGCCCGGCCAAGAATGTATCTTTAGTTTAGTTTCGTTTTAAAAACTTTTATTTTTAGAACAGCTTTAGGTTTACAGAAAAATTGCAACAAGTACAGAGAGTTCCAGTATATCTCATATGACCCTAACTAGATTACAGGACCAGTAATGTGTCAGTCTTAATTAATTCATTAGTTTATTTATTCATTCATTCTTTCATTCATTTTTTAAATTGTTCATCCATTCGTCAAAAGTATTTTTAGTACTTTACCTACTATTAGCTGGGCTTCAGTGAAATAATCTTTTTTCTTTCCTTAATGGAACTTATGATCTGGTGGGAGGACATGAATACTAATCAAATAATCACAGATATGTATTTCAGAGGTAATTATTCTAAAGGAAAGTTATCTGACTTTGTTTTTCTGGGAAGTCTTGCCTAAATGAGATAATTTTTGAACTGGGTGAGCTGGTCACTTAGGGCTGGGGAGAGGTTAACAGAATGAGGCCACAGGTAACTTCTTGAGCAGCATGTGCAAGGGCCTTGGGGACAGAGGGCTGTGGTACGTTTGATGGACTATGAAAAGAACAGTCAGGCTGTAGTATGGAGAGTGAGGGAAGAGGGTAGTGTAAAATAAAGCTGAAAATGTGGGCATATGTCAGGTCATTCAGGACTTTGTAAGGCATGTGAAGGATCTGGGTTGTCAATTGAAGGGTTAGGGAAACCACTGAGGAGATTTAAGTGGGGTAGAGTTGTGGAGGGGGGCGGTGACTGTGTAATTTGTAAAGAACACAAAGATTGCAGGGTGGAGAACAGATTGGGAAGGCAGCAAGTATCAATGTGGGGAGACTGGTTAGAAGGTATAAGGAGGTTTTATTTTGTTTTTTTTTTTCCTTTGTAGATGGGAGAAACTTGAGTAAGTGTAAATGTCAGTGGGAAAGATCCAAGCAAGAGAGAAATGCTGAATGCAAAAAAGAAAAAAGAGCTACTGAAAGGTTCCTGAAAGCCAGTGTAATGATTGGAGCAATTGGCCTTAGAAAGGAGAAGCGCTAATTTTATTCTACAGAAAGGGGAAAAAAATGGAATGGGTGCAGATACAAGGGTCCATTGTGGGAGTTCCTGTCTTCTGGCTTTTGTTTTCTGTGGAAAGTAGGAAGTGAGGTCATTTGTTAAGAGTGGGAGGAAAGGTGTGAGATAAAAAGGCAAGTCAGAGATCTGAGGAGACTGGAGAAAGTTTGAGAAATTCACTAGAGAGGTGGGAGAGAGAACTGATAGGTGCTTGTGGGAATCTTGCTGAGATGTGTTGAGGACATGCTGGTTTTGATGTTCATGACTTCACAAGAGTGCAGATCCGCTCTGTGTGTGGCTTTCTCCAGCAATACTGCTGTATTTGGGTTTAGAAAGATTAAGGGAAAAAAAGGAAAAAAAGGCAGTTGGGTTCAGGCAACATTGGGATCTTGTTAACAGCTGCTGATATAAAGACAGAAAGGAATGGAGTTTGGGGCCCTGGCAAATATGTTCTTGAAATGACATATAATGGAATTTAAGCTTGGAAAGGAGGAATTTGAAAAAGAAGGCTAATAGATTGGAAGAGAGTAGAAGAGTCAATGGAATAGGGGTCCTGAAGAAGTTGAAGAATACTTGTAATCTGAGGAGTCGAACTAGCTAGCTGGATAGAAAGGAGTTAGTAGGAACCTGATTTAGTGATTTGGGTGGTAGAGAGGTTTGGGGTGATGACAAGTTCCAGGGTAGTGTTGGGAGACAATTTTCCATGAATATTTTCATGTTTCTGCACAGTCTTGGCTTTCCGAGCAAAGAAAGTTGGCAAAAATGGTTAAACAATAATTGAATAGCAAATATGCCTGAGAAGCTAGAAATAGTGTATTGTTCCAGACAGCTTTAGAGAATTCGCTGCCGTAGAGTCATTTGCATTACATTTCTGGGTAGCAAAAACCTAGAGCCCTTTCCCGCACATCCTCAGAGAGGGTTTCTTACATTCCAGAGTGAAAGTTGCTCTCTCTTTCCAGAAGGAATGAGGGGCAAATGTGCTAGCTGCCCTACGTAAGCTCGAAGTCTCATAATTTTGGGGATCCTCTCCTGTGATGCAGCTTTGCTAGAAAGAACTAATATTAGTATTTTGTTGCACCATCCGTTCTGCTATAACATGAATTTAGTTAATGCCATTTAACTCATAGGTGATTGATAAATAGGAGAAGAATGCTTATATCGTGGTAGAAGTCATATAGGTTCATATGAGATCTTTCTTCCCAGCACCTTAATGTTTTGAAGAGATAAAAGCAAGCTTTTTTACAATTCATGAAAAAGCCCAATCAATATGCTTCAAGAAACAAAGCTGATGTATAATAAGAAGTATTTATTATCCCAGCACATGTTTTTGAATTCCTATAGAGTTTAAATAGATTTTAAAGTTGAGATGAAACTGGTCTCTATTAGAAGCAAATGCCTTCAAGGACTTCCCTCTTGAAGAAGGAATTCTAAGTTCCAGTATTTAAAGCTGAAAAAGATCATCTCACTGTGATGCTGGGCAAATGCCACAGAAGATTTTAGTGTGCTATTGTTTTCGTTACATAGTTTTGTAAGTTTTCAGGGCTGTATAGACTCTATTTTTACTGATAAGTCCTATTCATCGCAATGCCTGACTTTGCAGAGGTTCTAGGTTTTTGAAAACAATGTAGCTTTCTAGGAAAACCCACTGTATTTCTTTCCATATTTTGCATTAAGTACATAGTTTTTCTTTGATCATAAAAATACATCATTTTTTCTAAAATGATTTTTTACTTTTAAAGGATGGTTGATATTGTTATTTTAACTTAAAGGACAAGGAACACACTGCCTTCTACATACTAGCACTCATTTAAGCATAATAAATTAAAATTTTATTTTAAAATATCCTGAAAATCCCCAAAGCAGAAATTACTTACAATTCCAGCACATTTAAAAATTTATTTAAATAAACAAAAGTTTTACTTCCCTCTGTCCATCTAATTTAATCTTTAGAGATAACTTCTATGAGCAGTTTGAGGTATAGTTTGACTATCTTATTCTATGCTTATACAGATATATTTATACATATACCAACTCTATATCTGTCTACATTTCTATGTATGTATCTATGTGTCTATATCCCTGCTGATAAACATAGAAAGCATGTATATGTGTGTGTATATATATATTTCTTTTAATGATAGAGTCATGCTACATGTATTAAATACTTATTTTTCTTAATACTATATTACAGGCTTACTTCCAGGTGCATATAAGTCTATCACATTCTTTGAATGTCCCATAGTGTTCCTGGTGTATTGTACTGGTTATCACTGCACAGCAGATCTTCCTGACTCCACTTCTTGACAGGGGAGTGCCATATGTATAGAGGAGAAAAGGAATTGATGGTAGCCACTTAGTGACAAGTACCCTACTCTACCTTCTAGCCACCACAGTTTATCTCTCATGTGAAAAAACACTTATTTCCTCCTAAAACTGCCCTGAAGTTCTCATCCCATCATAGAAATAGGCTCAGTCTCAAGGTCAAGATCCAGAATCTCACTACTGAAATCAGGACGAGGTTCAGTACACTGCATGTACTGTTTCTCAGGTGCAACTTGTTGAGTGTAAGGCCCGTTAACTGAAGAGACATGTTATATGGCCCCCAGACCCCAAAAACAATGGTAAAACTGACATAGGGTAATACAAAAAAGGGGAGAGCTGGGGCATGCAGCAGTTACTATTTCACAGCAATTCTGATCTCAGGCTGGCAGTGCCAGGTGCCAAATTAGGGCCCAGTCCTGTTACATAGAAATGGTTCTTCATAGCTCTTATCTCTGCTGAGACATTTCTTCTTATCCATAAGAAATGGGTTGTAATTGTTACTGAGTGGTTATCTCAGTTGACTTGCTGACTGTAGGATGTTGTGGCTCTTTTGATTTTGAACTGTTTCTGTCTCAGCCTAAGCTGATGGTGTTTTTCTAAGTACTAGTCTGTTAATAATTTTGTGTATTGCCTATGAATCTTACTGGGGGTCATTCAATTGGACAAAAGCAATATTTATAAATCTCTTATAGGTAACCTTAAATCTAAGGTTTCATAAAATGTCTTACAGCCACATCTTTTACTTCATCATAACCCTAAGGCTCTTTCTTACTTTGAGACCCTTCTGCTGGCTACACAGAGGATTCTAGGACCTCTATATTTTCTCCAAATTATATTTTAAAAGGGAACAGTTCTGTCTCCTGCTCATCTCTTTTTATCTACTTTATATGTAGCTAAAATAAACTATTTGGTAGAACTTTGAATGTTCTGTCTAGAACTCTCCAGTCAAATTCACCAATTCATTAGAAATATTTTGTATTTTCCACATTGTCATGGATAAGATATTACCCAACTTTTCACCATTACATAACACTGGTTCTACTTTTAGCCTCCAATAATATTCTCCTCATCATCTTTTTGAGGCTTTCTGGCCTTTGCCCACTGCCTCATCCAAAGCCAATGTCACATGTTTTAGATTTAGATTTTGTTAAGGTAGCACTTCACTTCCAGGTACCAATTTCTGTCATGGCTATCTATGGCCAGATAACCCCTCACTCCAAAAGTTAGTGACTGAAAACAGCTATTTTGTCTCTCACTGTTCTGTGGGTTGACTAAGCTCAGTTGTGTACTTTTCATTTTAAGTTACTAATGAGGTTGCTGTCAAATGGTGGCAGGACTGCAGGACTGGAGTTCAAGGTTTGACTGAATTGGATATCCAAAGTGACTTCTTCATTTACATATAGAATGGCTGCAACAGTCTGAGAATAGCAGGCAGTTTCTCCCTCTCCATGTGACTTCTCACAGAACTAGCTTGGGCTTTCTCATAACAGGAAGGTCTCAGGGTATCCGGATTTCTCACATGCCAGCTGGCTTCCCCCAGAGCATGTGTTCCCAGTGACCAGGGTGAAATCTGAAATGCTTAAGACCAATCTTGAATATTGTATATACTTTTTCTATATTCTATTAGGCACACATGCCAACCTTGGTTTAATGTGGGAGGGAACTAGACAAGAGCCATACCTTCATCTTTGGAGGTGTGGGTTCAGTAGGGGGCCAATGCTGGAGACTAGTTACCATGTGTGGATATACCATAACTTATTTAACCATTCCCCTACTGGGTTATAATAATTTGGAGTATTTAAATTATTAACTATTATTTAAGTAATATTAAATTATCTCAAGTTGTAAACTTTACTGCAGAGAACATAATTTTCATGTGCTTTTGTCAGTCTTTAAATGTATATACAAATCTAATGCTATTGCAATTGAATATACATTTTTAAGAAATGAGGGTCAGATGCAGTGCTCACACCTGTAATCCCACCACTTGGGGACGCCAAGGTGGGTGGATCACCTGAGCTAAGGAGTTCGAGACCAGCCTGGGTAGCATGGTGAAACCCAGTCTATACTAAAATACAAAAAAATTAGCCAAGCTTAGTGGCATGCGGCTGTAATCCCAGCTACTTGGGAGGCTGAGACAGGAGAATCACTTGAACCTGGGAGACGGAGGTTGCAGTGGGCCGAGATTGCGCCATTGCACTCCAGCCTGTCCAGCAACAGAGCGAGACTCCATCTCAAACAAAACAAAACAAAAGAAAAACAGAAACTGAGAACTTTTATTTATTTTACTTAGTTATTATAAATACAAACATATATATACACACACATATATACATACATACATATATATATATATATATATATATATATATATATATAGTCAGCCCTCCATGCCCATGGGTTCCACATTCATGGATTCAACTGTGAATGGAAAATATTTGGAAAAAATTGCATCTGTAGCTGGCCGCGGTGGCTCACGCCTGTAATCCTAGCACTTTGGGAGGCCGAGGCAGGCGGATCACGAGGTCAGGAGATCAAGACCATCCTGGCTAATACAGTGAAACCCCGTCTCTACTAAAAATACAAAAAAATTAGCCGGGCCTGGTGGCGGGCGCCTGTAGTCCCAGCTACTTGGGAGGCTGAGGCAGGAGAATGGCGTAAACCCAGGAGGCGGAGATTGCAGTGAGCCGAGATTGCGCCACTGCATGCCAGCCTGGGTGACAGAGCAAGACTCTGTCTGAAAAAAAAAAAAAAAAAAAAAAAAATTTGCATCTGTACTAAACACGTAAGACTTTTTCTTGTCATTATTCTCTAAACAATACAGTATAACTACTTTTCATATAGCATTTACATTGTAGTAGGTATTATAGGTAATCTAGGGATGATTTAAAGTATATGGGAGGATGTGCATAAGTTATATGCAAAAACTATACCATTTTATATCAGGCATTTGAACATCCCCAGATTCTGGTATCCACAGGAGGTCCAGGAACCAATCCCCCACAGATATTGAGGGATAAATGTATATAATTTATTTATGTATTATAAAATTTTGTAGAAGAAAAAGTGTGTACGGCTTGCCAACACATTTTGGAAAAGATGATTGAAAAGAGATTTGCCCAGATATTTCAGCATACACTAAAGCTATTATAATAAAAATATGTGGTACTTGCAGAGAAAGACAAGCAAATTATTGGAAAAGAGCAGAATCTAGGAACAGACCCAAGTATATATATGTCAGTTTAAGATTTAATAATGATGTCATTTCCAGTCAATGAGATAATCATGTATTATTAAGAAATTATATTAGAATATCAACGTTTTTTAGAAAAACTTCTTAGATTTCCTCTCCTAACATATACAAAAATAGAGATAAACTAAAGACCTAGATATAAAATGTAAACCTATAAATATTTTAGAAGAAATTTTGAAGCAAAATTGTATTTGACTACATAAAAATTCAAAACTTTTATATGTCAAAATATATTAATTAAAAATGTTTATCATTAAAAGGCAAACAATAAAATGAGCAAATATATTTGTAGACATATAGAAAACAAAAAATTCATAGCTTTACCTCACAAAGAGCTTCTATAAATTAATAGAAATATTTTTAAAAGAAAGGAAAAACAAGTAAAGACTGGAAAATCTAGAAACAAGCAATCCTTCAAAGAAATACAATGACCAATAAATATGTGGATAACTTTTACCTTCACCTCAACATAAAAACAGTCTGTATTAGTCCATTTTGCGTTGCTGTAAAGGAATACCTGAGGCTGGGGACTTTATTTTAAAGAGAGATTTATTTGACTCAAAGTTCTGCTTGGTGCCAGCATCTGTTTGGCTTCTGCTGAGTTCTCAGGAAGCTTTTACTCATGGCAGAAGATGAAGTGGGTGCAGGTGTGTCACATGGTGAGAGAAGGAGAAAGAGAGAGATTCCAGGTTCTTTTAAGCAACCAGCTCTCATATGAACTAATAGAATGGGGACACATTACTGTAGGGAGGGCACCAAGCCATTCATGAGGGATCTGCCCACTAGGCCTCATTTCCAACATTGAGGATCAAATTCCAACATGAAATTTGGAGAAGACAAATATCCAAACTATATCATTCTGCCCCTGGCCCCCGAAATCTCATGTCCTTTTCATATTGTAAAATATAATCATCCCTTGCCAATAGTCCCCCAAAGTCTTAACTCATTCTAGAATCAACTCAAAAGTTCAAAGTCCAAAGTCTCTTCTGAGACTCAAGGCAAGTTCCCTCTTTCTTTCTTTACCACATGGCCAGGCTTTTTTTTTTTTTGAGACGGAGTCTTGCTCTGCCACCCAGGCTGGAGTGCAGTGGCCGGATCTCAGCTCACTGCAAGCTCCGTCTCCCGGGTTTATGCCATTCTCCTGCCTCAGCCTCCCGAGTAGCTGGGACTACAGGTGCCCGCCTCGTCGCCCGGCTAGTTTTTTGTATTTTTAAGTAGAGACAGGGTTTCACCGTATTAGCCAGGATGGTCTCGATCTCCTGACCTCGTGATCCGCCCGTCTCGGCCTCCCAAAGTGCTGGGATTACAGGCTTGAGCCACCGCGCCCGGCCTATACTCTGCTTTTCTTTTAATTGTAAGTTCTAATTTGAAGTCATTCCTTTAGATTGTTAGAAGTAGCATGCCACTTTTTAAATGCTTTGCTCCTTAGAAATTTCTTCCACCAGATTCCCTAGGTCATCACTCTTAAGTTCAACCTTCCATAAATCCCTAGGGTATGGGCACAATGCAGGCAAGTTCTTTGCTAGGATGTAACGAGGGTAACCTTTGCTCCAGTTCCCAAGAAGTTCCTCATTTCTGAGACCTTATTAGCCTGGACTTCACTGTGCATATCTCTATGGACATTTTGCTCGATACCACTTAACCAGTCTCTAAGAAATTCCAAACTTTCCCTTCTCCACTTGCCTTCTTCTAGACTCTCCAAACTCTT
This sequence comes from Trachypithecus francoisi, assembly GCF_009764315.1. NCBI lineage: Eukaryota > Metazoa > Chordata > Mammalia > Primates > Cercopithecidae > Trachypithecus > Trachypithecus francoisi. The sequence continues at coordinate 66,707,002 of NW_022681463.1, read as the reverse complement.
GTAATCTCTGCACATTACCCAGTTCCCAAAGCCAATTCCACATTTTCAGGTATCTTTATAGCACCATTCATTCTTGCTATCAATTTTCTATATTAGTCCATTTTGCATTGCTATAAAGGCATGCCTGAGGTTGGGTAATTTATGAAGAAAATAGGTTTATTTGGCTCACAATTCTGGATGGTGCTAGCATATGCTTGACTTCTGGTGAGGTCTCAAGAAGCTTTAACTCACAGCAGAAGGCAAAAGGGAAGCAGGCATGTCACATGGTGAGAGGGAGAAAGAGAAAAATGCTAAGCTTTTTAAAGCAACCAGCTCTCATGTGAACTCATAAAGTGAGAACTCACTCATTACCATGGGGAGGGCATAAAGCTATTCATGAGGGCTCTGCCCACACAACCCGAACACCTTCCACCAGGCCCACCTCCAACAATGGGGATTACATTTCAACATGAGATTTGGAGGGGACAAATATCCAAACTGTATCACAACCCAAATTAAAGTGTCCAGGTATATTTTTTCCCTTATCAAATTATTTTAAAACCTACGGTATCCTGTGCTGGTGAGAACTAGAAGAAGTGAGAACTTTCATACACTTTTGCTGGAATTGCATATATAAATTTTGACACAGAAATTTCATATCTAGAAACTTATCCCATGGAAATAAGAGCATGACATTTTTATTATTTAGTTTGATATCAGGAGCATTTCCCCATACTAGTAAATGGTTTTTAAAACAATTATTATTATTTTTTCTACCAACTGTGTATTTCTTCTTTCCATGGGGATGACATAATTTATTTAAGCATTTTCTTATTATTGGGCACTTATATCATTTTGAATATTTTGCTCTTAGGTTTAAGAGACATATAACCAAATCAAATAATGAGTATTGTTTAGATCCTGATTGAAACAAATAGTACAAAGGCATTTTCGAGATTACCTGGAAATTTTGAATATTGAAAGGGTGTTCAGTGATACAAAATTAGTATTAATTTGTTTTGTGTTATATTGGCTTTCTTGGATTAGTGTCACATCAGTCTCTCGACTCTTTGCTTAGAGAATTCATTTGTTTACCTCTATATCCTGCATTTTCAAGAAAGATAAGAAGTCACATTTTGATTGTCCCTTTTCAAGGAAAGGAAACCCCAGGGATATAAGGCTCTATTTAGCTCCTTGAGGAAGAGCGAGGGATGGGGGGATACATTCTTTAAAATTCTTTCTTATTCTGTTAAGCCAATAAGAAATTAGGATTGCTTATTTCACCTGGTCTGTGTGCTACATTTTTTGGGAAACATGTTTGCAAATAATTTAAATTCTAAGATAATGCCCTTAAATGAACAAAAAAAAAATTGTGTTTATTAAATACAAACCAACTAGTGAACAATTGAGGCTTAGGTGAGAATTGAGTCAATAGAATGAGAAGTATATTTTTTTCTCATTTCTTTTATTATGAAAATAAGGTCATTCTTTGCATTATAAATAGTACATGCTTATTATAGGTAATATCAATAATGTTCATACCATCACTATTCAAAGATACATAATTTAGTGTCTTTTCATCCTATCTTTTTCCATGTGTAGTTATTATTCAATTTATAATTTGGCATCCTACCATATATATAATTTAACATCTACTCTTTTAACATAAGTATTTATTAATATCATCATAAATTCTTGTATAACATTCTTTTTAATGACTCCATGATATTCTACCAAGTATATATATATATTACATATAATAGTATTATATATGTAATAGTTTAACTGTCTTACTATTATCAGAAAAATATAGTTACTATAAAACCTTTTGAATACAAGTTTTATTTTTCTTATTTCAGATTTCTTGTTTCTTATTTCCTTAGCAATGTCCAAATCCTATTTTTTTTTTTTTTTTTTTTTGAGACAGGGTCTCACCCTGTTGCCCAGTCTGGAATGCAATAAAGCAGTCATGGCTCACTGTAGCTATGACCTCTGGGGCTCAAGCAGTCCTCCCACTAAGCCTGCTGAGTAGCTGGGGCCACAAGTGTGTGCCATTATGCCTGGCTAATTTTTAAACATATTTTTAGAGATGAGGTCTCCCTATGTTTCCCTGGCTGGTCTCAAGCTCCTGAGCTCAACCCATCTTTCCTCTTCAGTCCCCCAAATTGTTGGGATTACAGGCGTGAGCCACCTTGCCCAACTCAGTTTTCAATGTTTGTTAACCACTTGTATTGGCTCTTGAGGACTGTATGTTCATATCATTTACATATTTATTCATCTTTTGGATCCTACAGCTTTGTTTAAATATTAATTATGTGACTTCGTTTCTGTGACTATTTTTTTCCAGTTTGTTGAGTAACTTTTAAGATTGTTTAGTCTCTTATGAATGCAGTAATTTTTATTTTTATATACAAAATCTATAAATCTTCTAGTTTGTGATTTCTCCAACTTGATTTTAAAATGTTAGATTCAATGACATAGAAAAAATTCCTTGAGCACAAAACTGATTTCTAGACCTTAGAGTAGGAGCCTACAAGGGTTTTCCATCTCTTTTATCAAGTTGAGGGAGAAGGGAAGATGACACATGGGACTGGCATGAGGGCCTTTATAATCAGAGTAACCAATGCCAGAGAGATTGATGGTGATTCTTGAAGGGAGTGGGAGGAGGCGATTAGCACACTTAGGTTAATGGCATTGGATGGATAAGGAATGGCAAAGTGGAGTGGCCCAGCCATGGCATTCCACCTAGTTAGGCTGCAAATGATCACAAGCAAGGTACTCTGCTGTGTCTCTTCTTCCCTACTCAGGGAAATCTCTAGCCCCCTCTGGTTCCCACCCCCAGCTCTGTAGTATTATTATAGTGTCTGTAACATCAGCTGCAGCTGGGCATAAAACGATGGAACACCAGCCTGTCTCTGCTTCTCATGGGTTCAGGAAGTGGTCATTCATTTATCATTGACCACTTAGTACCAGCCACCTACTGTGAGAAGCAAAGCAGACAAGAAGGAAAGAAATGGGCAGATTTGGGATATATTTTGAAGGTAGACTTGAGAGGATTTGTTGAAGGATTGGAGTTAGTGTATGAGAAAGATGAACAAGGATGTTCTCAAGACTGGAGCAAGAAGGTGCCATATCCTGAGATAAGATAAGTAGCAGGAGAAGAAAGTTTGAAGAGTGGTAATCAGGAGATCAATTTTTCACACATTAGGTTTGATAGGCCTTGCAGTGTCCAAATGGAGATACACGGGCCCAAAGGTAGATTATGGGACTGGAGTTCAGAAGGGAGATCCACGGTAGAGATTTGTCAACAAATAGATGGATGAGAGCATCCAGGAGACAGAGTGACTAGAAAAGTAAAGAGGATGGAAGAATGAGTGCTGGGACTTTCCACTGGGACTAACTTAGAGGGTGAATAGATGAGAATAAACCAGCAAAGGTGACAGAGGAGCAGCCACCAGTGAGGTAAGAGGAAAGCCAGGATAGTGTGGTGGTATCCTGGAAGCCAAGGAAGAAAGTTTATCAAGCGGGAAAGAGTGATCTGCTGGGTTAAATGATGCTTAATGGTTAATATTGAGTGTCAACTTGATTGGATTGAAGGATGCGAATTATTGTTCCTGCGTGTGTCTGTGGGGGTGTTGCCAAAGGAGATTAACATTTGAGTCAGTGGACTGGGAGATGCAGACCCACCCTCAATCTGGGTGGGCACCATCTAATCAGCTGCCAGCACGGCTAGGATAAAAGCAGGCAGAAGAATGTGGAAGGACTAGACTCGCTGAGTCTTCTGGCCTCCATCTCTCTCGTGCTGAATGCTTCCTGCCCTCAAACATCAGACTCCAAGTTCTTCAGCTTTTGGACGCTTGGACTTACACCAGTGGTTTGCCAGGGGTTTGTGGGCCTTCGGCCACAGACTGAAGGCTATACTGTCAGCTTTCCTGCTTTTGAGGTTTTGGGACTCAGACTGGCTTCCTGGCTTCTTAGCTTGCAGATGGCCTGTTGTGAGACTTTAACCTAGTGATCACGTGAGTCAATTCTCCTTATAAACTCCCCTTCATACATTCATCTATCCAATTAGTTCTGTCCCTTTAGATAACCTTGACTAATACAGTGCTGAACATCAGGCAAGTGATAGGCTGAGAACTGACCTCTAGATAGAGCAAATTATTGGAGACTTTGATAAGAGCAGTGTCAGTTGAGTGGTGAAGGCAAAAGCCTGAGGCGTGGCTTCTAAAGAGGATAGAAGGAGGAGAAGCTGGGGCTGTACAGAACTGGGGCATAAAAATGGCCTGTATCTGAAAATAACCCCAAAAATTTATTATTAAAATTAATTTCATTTGTTTCTTTTTAAATTTTTTTCATGTGGCTACTAGAAAAATTTAAATGACAGATGTGGCTCACATTATATGTTTACTGGACAGCACTGATATAAATAATGCTTTTCATAGTTTTATTATAAAGGGGAGCAGAAGATGGGTCGTAGCTGGTGGTGAAGTGGGGTAAAGAGAAACTTTTTTTCTCCTGAAATGGGAGAACTGCAGTATGTTTGTATGGAGGAATAATATAGTCAAAAGAGTATAAGTTGATGATGCAGCAGAAGAGACAGGGGACAAATGATGTCCTGGAGTAGGTGAGTGCGTTTGGGTTCCAGCACATAGGTGGAGGGTGGCCGAAAGGTTATGGACTGTTCATACAGAGTGACAGGAGAGGAAGCAGAATGTGAGGTTTGCAAACAGAGGTGAGTATTTATGGACGTGGGAGTGCTTGGAAGTTCCTCTTTTGTAATCTTAGTGACATAGGGAGCCAGTTTTCAGCTGAGAAAAGAGGATGGGGGAGGAGGTTCTCTTCTGACACACACTATAGACGACAGAATTTGGAAAAAAAAAAAATGCTTGCTGCTAGGTCACTTGGAAGACAAGGAGGGGACACTGTAGGGTATAGGGTACTTTGGATTTGCTGGTGGTTCATTACCGAAAACAAAGAATGAAACAATCCATTGGAGACATGTTCCCACTCGGTCATCTTGTCTCCTTCATTTCTTGGATCCCAGTTTTTTTTTGTTTTTTTTTTTTGGTCTGTCTGTCTGTCTGTTTGTTTGTTTTATCAAAATAGAAAATAAAAACTCCAGTTCTCTGCTCCTCAATTTGCTCGGTGTTCAACATAGTTCCTCCCGCTGCAGGCGGGGGCTTGGTTTCTTTAAACTGTTATTGCCACAAAAACGTTTGCATCCAGAGCCCTAAATCTTCCAAGTCCTCCTTTTGTGTTTCTTGTTTTCCTCCTCTTTTTCTGCCTTCAAGAAAGAAGTGAGATGATGATGGCTCTGTCTCAGCGGCTCCCGGGGGGCACCCGCAGGCTGGGAAGGCAGCTTCTCTCTGCAATTTGGCCGCTCCTGGACTTGTTGCAGCCAGGCTTCAAAGAGAAACCACCGCTTCCTCCCCGAGCCCCACGCCAGCCTCAGAGGCAGCTGGGCCTATTGAAACATTCAAGTTTCACTTCAGGCGACTTTAAACATTTGTTTTATTCCAAAACAGCTAAACTTGGAGTTATTTTCAGATATAGGCCATTTTTATGCCCCAGTATATTGTGTGGTTTTGAAGCCTTTTTTCATATCATTAGCTGCAACCCCCAAAGGTTAAAAATAATGATTAAGTAAAATCTTTACACGGATTGCTCTGCTCCCTGGAGGGGACGCTGGGCAGTGTCAAAACTGCCAGACAAGCCAAGCTGTGACAATAGTGACTTAGCTTGCGACTCTTAGGGTTGTCCAAATGATTATATTCTGGTGGGGAGGAACGTGAAAGGGGGCTAAGACACAAATTTGGTTTGGGGTTTGGCGAGGATCAAGATTTTTTAAATGGCTCATGTGCTGAATTTGTTTTGTTTTTTGGTTTTTTTTTTTTCCTTGCTGTCTTGGAGTAACGATCACATAAGCATATTCCAAGTTTATTTTCTGTGAAATAGTTGCAGTTCACCTTTGAGCTGATGAGCATCTGCACCTAGAAAACCATAAAAAATGGAAGAGTTTACAAGAGATTTTGAGTTGGCACAACCAGGCAGGGGAGGAGAAAGCACTTAGGACAAGTAAATATTTTACAGCACCTATATTTTCAGACTGTTGCTGCTTCCAAGGCCAGCCTCCTCTCGCTCCTGGCTCACTGCTCCTTTCCCTTACTTTCCCTGTGGCTTGCTTTCTTTCTGTCTTCTTTTTTTTTTTAATCTCGAAGTATTTCCATTTAATTCTACCTGCTTCCTCTAGTAGTTAACATGCTAGTTAGCTATTTAAACATTTTATAGATTTCTCTGAGCTTGTCATAATTATTTTCTTGGCTGAGCCTTCTGGAGTCATTCCATGTCAGGAGACAGTCTGAAATAGAAAAACTTTAGGGTGGGTGCAACTGGGTTACACCTGTTGCTAAACAAAACAGGATTTATGAAAACATAAACAAAAACAAGCAAAGCAAATCAGAAAAAAAAGACAGTAAGCAGCCTGCCCTGGTAAATTGCATGCTTCTTTTACTGTTGTCCTCTTTGTGTGAGAGATTCGTTTGGGTTTTGGAAGGGACACTTCAATGCACAACCTCGGTAATCCTCAATGAATTCAGTTAGGGTGAAGCAGAAGCAGAGGAGGCTCCTAAGTCAGAATGAACGATTTTTTTTTTTTTTTTTTTGGCGCTAAGGGGTGTTTGAATTTTGACAGCTTGTTGTTCCACATTTTAACAATGGAAGCTATGATGGGACAAAACATATTTCTAGACATTGTTGCTTTTTTATTTTTAGTGTAGGGTTAAGTGTTAGTGTTAAACATTTTTGAAAATAAATAAATTTTCTCAATTTTTATAATGCTGAAAAATTAATGACCATATGGTAAAATACTCTGTGGGTGGAATGCAAGGCATTGAAGGACATTGCCTAATGGAGGTGGGCGTAGTTTTCCTTGACTGCATAAAGGATTTTAAAATCCAACTAGGCTTAATGTTCCATCTAAATCAGCATTCCATGGCATCATGTCAGTTCACCATAAAAATCAGAGAAACTTTCTATTGATCAAGAAAGAAGAAAGAAAGAGAGAACGAAAAGAAGAAAGAAAAGGAAGAAAGAAAGAAAAGGAAGAAAGGAAGGAAGGAAGGAAAGGAAAGGAAGGAAAGAAAAAGAAGAAAGGAGAGAAAGGGAGGAAGGAAGGAAAGAAAAAGAATGAAGAAAGAAAGAAGAGAGAAAGGGAGGAAGGGAGGAAGGAAGGAGAGAGAAAAGAGACATAAATGCTCTATTGTGAAGATTAATCAACTTTATAAAGGAATAAAAATATTTTGTAGGGATGTGGTAAAGATTCTCATGTGAGGGTTTCCCACTTTCTGCCAGAGTGTAGACACCACTTCAGGTAGTCACATCAGAAAAGGGTGAGAACTTTGCCTTGGACAACAAGAAGATTTTCTTTGCACTTTTTGCAAGAGGTCCAGTTTTTCAAGGGCCTATGACAGAAGTCTGGAGGTAATGAGAAAAGATGCAAACATGATGATTACAAAGGTGGTTCTCAGTGTTTGTTCAGTGAATATTAGGTTGAGCTTTTTCAGCATTTAACTCTTGAAGTTAAGAGTTAAGAGTGGTAAGGGGAGCGCTGAGTGCTGATTCAAAGGCCAGATAGCATTTTGCAGCTGTGGGGCTGCACACTGGGCCCTGACCAATGTACCTCATCCCTGCTCCTGCTGGATTTTAACAGGCACCACAGGGCCCTTGGCTGCTTAGGCAGCCAACTTTGCTAAATTGCTTCATGGTTTCCATGATGTGAGGTGAAGTCCACCACAGCTAGTTAGGCATCTTTGCATTTATTTCCTTCGTGTCCCATTGTAAGTTAAGTGATAAACTAGTACTTCAGGGAGTAAAAAGATGGTTCCTTGCCATGCACACTTTGATCTCACTCTGGTGGGAATCATTCCCTTGCCTTATAACTGGCATCTGAACTGATGATACCAAACTTTGTAAATTTTAAAAATTTTTGTGGTAAAAAACATATAACATAAAATTTACCATCTTAACCATTTCTAAGTGTACAGTTCCGTAGTGTTAAGTATGTTCATATTGTTGTGCAGCCGATCTCCAAAACTTTTTCATCTTGCAAATCTAAAACTATATACCTCTTACTACAATTCTCCATTCTCCCCTTCCCCTAGCCCTGGCAACTACCTTTTACCTTCTGTTTCTGTGAATTTGACCACTCTAGATAACTCTTAAGTGGAATTGTACAGTATTTTTCTTTTTGTAACTGGTTTATTTCACTTTGCATAATGTCATCAAGATTCATCCATGTTGTAGCATGTGTCAGAATTTCCTTCCTTTTAAAGCCTGGACAATATTCCATTGTATGGATAGGCCACATGTTGTTCATTCATTCCTCGAGGGATACTTGGTTGCTTCTACATCCAACTCTGTATTTTGGTATTCAACATAATCTGAGGGGTGATATTGTTCTATTAATATTTCTATAACTATTTGTCCCATGACCTCAATTGTTAATATGAGGCATCTTTGCCCTTCCCAAATCCCTTTACCAATGTTAAGGCAGAGTATCAAATTTGAAATAAGGCAGTAGAATAGCCTCAGTTTTCACTGTCTTGTAAGAGCATTTTCTAAAGGATCCACCCAAAGATGACCTGATTCTCTGGGGGAGTGTATCTTATTTGACATACTATTTGTTACTAATTAAGGCTCACACTCTATGAAATGACATGCTGATTTGTAAGATTTTATTCAATAGTGATGCAAGTGATTTTGGTTTGGTAAAAAAGGATGACTTTAAAGGTTACACTTTTATTGCCAAGTGTAGTATTAACTTGTGTTCTGTCTAATCTAGCAATCTTATTCCAACATTCATTCGCAGATGCCTGCATATATTTAGTTTCTCAAATACTCTTTGCACCAGTTTTATCATTCTGCTCATTACCTCATTGACGAATTACGTAAATATTTGCCACATGCTCATGTTTATATGCAAGCCATAGTTATAACTTTAAAAAATTATGTTTTGAATTTCTTTCCTGCCAGAGTAGCCAGCATAAATAACTGTGTTCCTCATTTCAGTGAAGTTTTTGTTGCTAAGCCTTAGAGGGGCCAGGTGATGTCAGAACAGTTAAGCATGAGACCTGCATTAGGAAAAAGTAGAAAATGGCTTTCAGCTAAATATAATTATAGAATAAGTTCTTTTTTTTTTTTTTTTTAAAGAAGACTGACCAACAACACAACAACGAATTTAGCTTATAAATATGTTCAAGCATTTTAATCTAATACAAGGGCAAAGTAAACCTCTGGGTTGATGTTTGGGCCGAAAACTACCAGCCTCCTCAACTCAACTGTGCAAACATCAGGCCGGAGGCTGCGGAGACCTCAAGGTGTGTTTCCCACAAGGCATAGTAGGGAGGCTGGCTACACTCACACAGATCTGCAGTTGCAATAAATAAAAGGCAAAGTTTCCATAAACTCTGCATTCTCATACCCACCTGCAGCCAAACCTTCTTAATGTGGAGATGTGCCCGTTTCTTGCAAAGGGTTTACTATTATGGTTCTGCTCTGTGCTGGAAAAGTGCAAATGACTGTGGAAAGCAAGCCAAAGAAACAGTTCCTGTTGATTCCTTTCAACTCAGGGGCATGTGTGTGTGCACATATGTGTGTGTGCATGTGCACGCCTGTCTGTGTGGGGGGTGTTACTATACCATACAGACACACAGCCTGGCATTTTAAGTGTCCCAGAAATCAATTTATTCAATATTAGTGAGGAGGGGTAGCTCATTTAAAGGTTAGTCCCTAAAGATAAGGAACATACTCTCAAGGATGGAGGTAATATATCTTAGTTGCCTTCTAATTCCCAGATATTCCTCAAAGACAGACCAGCATCAATTAATCAATGCCTCTCTGAATTCTGCAAAATTTGTTTTTTCTTTTGTCCCATGTGAGAGTGAATGTTAAGATAAATGGTTATTGCTAGACTAAAATTAAAGGAAGTTGAGAAAAGCAAATGATGTATTTCAGTAAGTTAGTAGAAGGCCAGAGGGAATTCTGTTAAAAGCCTCCCCTACAGCTTAATCATTGTCACATTGCAAACTCTACCTTGCTAAAAAGAAACATTTTAAACTATGGCCTCCCTTAATTTTCTCCATCTATGCGTGGGAGCTCTCCTCTGTGAGTTCATCTGTTTGAATTTGACTCTGAATGATTCAATCAGCCAGTGTTGCACCATAATTTGGTAGCCCTTTGGCTAAATGCAAAGGGTTGGTGGTCTCACCCTGGGTATATGCAGACATCTCCCTGGCATTGTTACATTACCCTGTGGAGTCAGGGGATGACAGAGGAAGAAAATTTCTCTGCTGAAGTTAGTGAGGCCCCCTCCATTTCTAGGAAATCCTTCTTAATTTTGTTCTTATAATTTAATGAATCTCTGCTTTTCATGATATCTTTGTATTTAGGGTCATTCCAGTCTTTTAAACAAAATTGGCATACAGCTTTTTATGGGGGGTAATGTTTTCAATTTTCACATCGATGCCATCATATTTCAGGAATAACCACAAGTGGTTAATTCTGTAATTCTTCCAGACATTTTATTTTAAACTTTAAACTTGAGGAAACCATGGTCAGTATCAATAAATGTTTATTGAGTGTCAACTGGGTATGAGCCCTGTCCCTGGCACTTTTAACAGGTCTACTCTGAGAGGTCTGCGTTTCCAAGATGTTCCATTACCTGGTTTGGGAGTCAGCTGAGTCTTAGAATTATTTTAAGTTCCCAGTTTTTAAAGCCATTATCTGTAAGACAAGAGTGCCCAGTAGTTTTCATTTACTAGGAGTTTATTTTGAGCTAGAAACTGTAGTCAAGTGTTTTACATGCATTTTTTAATTTGAATCCTCACACCAATCTGCTGAGTTGGTGCCCTATTCTTCTGAACCCCATTTTAGAGGTGAGAGCACTGAGGCTTGCTGAGAACATGCCATCAGCTCCAGTGACACAGCCAGCGTGGAATCTAGTTTAGTCCAGGTGTGCCAGATTCCACAGTCTCTAGGCTACATTATGTGCAGTCTGCTTTTCGGTGGCCTTTTGTTAATTCCCTCTTGGTGCCCTGATATTTCCGAAGTTAATGTCATTTAGTTATACATTTTAAACCTTAGGAAACCTAGTCTGCATCAACATTTACTAAGTATTGACTGGATCTGCACTCAATATTTTACACATCTGTTTTGCATGGTCAGGATGTCCAAATTATTTCATTAGCTCATTATTTTGGTCAGATGTATTTCTGAAGGGGACTATAATAATGAAAACTAGCTTAAATTCCCAGTTATTCAGGCTATTTCATTTAAAGATGAAAACAACTGGCAGTTTCAGTTCCCCAAGTGTTGAAAAATTGTGGAAAAGAAAAACCCCAAACCAGCTTGTTAACAAACGGCTTAGCGAATGAATCAGTGGGATTGTGTTCTCTCTGGCTCTTTCTGGACGTCTTCTGTGTGTCTCCACAATCTGGGTGCAGTGTGATGCGTTGCTCCACGGAGAAACCACAGTTGAAAGAATAAACAGGGATGACAGAATAAACAGAATAAACCCCGAGTGTGGGGGAAGCTTTGCAAGTCAGGCCCCTTTCACTCACATGCCTGGCCTTCTGGGAATGGGCCCAAAGTTTTCTCTTTGAGAACTGGTGTAAACGGCTTATTGCAGCCAGTTTGTTTGATTTCTCATTGACTAGGGCAGGGTCCTGGGCAGGCACTAGCAGACTGAGGCTGCCTTTGGGGGAGCCTCACAAACTGGGCACTGCTCAGTAAACAAACACATGCACAAATGTGCTGAGGAAAGGGGGGACCCGGCACGGCACACACCCATGAACACACACACAGACTGAGGGAGATGACCTCATAGAGAAGAAAAGAATTTATTGTTGTTGATCATTATGGATTCCACCTCCAATTCAATGACACATTTTTCTAAAAAGATTTCCATTCTTTTGTTTTTGTTTGTTTTTATTTTTATTTTTAGTTCTGGGTATGTGTACAGGATGTGCAGGTTTGTTACAGAGGTAAACATGTGCCATGGTGGTTTGCTGCACCTATCAACCCATCACCTAGGTATTAAGCCCAGCACGCATTAGCTTTGTGTCCTAATGCTCTCCCTCCCCGACCCCGTCTGCCAATAGGCCCCACTATGTGTTGTTCCCTTCCTTGTGTCCATGTGTTCTTATTGTTCAGCTCCCACTTACAAGTGAGAACACAAAGTGTTTAGTTTTCTATTCCTGCGTTAGTTTGCTGAGGATGATGGCTTCCAGCTTCATCTGTGTCCCTGCAAAGGACATGCTCTAATTCCTTTTTATGGCTGCATAGGATTCCATGGTGTATACGTACCACATTTTCTTTATCCGATCTATCACTGATGGGCATTTGGGTTGATTCCATGTCTTTGCTATTTTAAACAGTGCAGCAATGAACATACACGTGCATGTATCTTTGTAATAAAATGATTTATATTCCTTTGGGTATATACCCAGTAATGGGATTGCTGGTTCAAATGGTATTTCTGGCTCTAGATCTTTGAGGAATCACCACACCATCCTCCACAATGGTTAAAGTAATTTACATTCCCACCAACAGTGTAAAAGCATTCCTAAGATTTCCATTTTATGTTTGTCAAGCACTCTTCTTGGAGGAAGACTAAAGGCATACACTGTCCATAAGAACTGAACACTTAGTGCTGTTAAGTAAGTTGGGTTGAGACTGCAAGACAGGGAAATCGCAGAGGCAGTTGATGCAAGTTGTGAAAGGAAAATGGCAGAAGAAATCTTGCATGCCCATGATGGGGGCACTCAGCAGTGGAAATAGCAAAAAGGAGGACCCATTCTACAGCAGACCTGTCTTTTTCAATAGTGCTATTGGGACCTGGGTGCATGGTCTTGCTGAGAAGAGCTACTAATACCACCTGGGAGTGAGTTGAGCCTTAAAGTCCTTGTCTGTGCAGTCTTGTGTTTTGAGCACTTTCCAGATGGTTCAAGAAGTTTGTAGAACTTATTCATAATTTATGTAGCAAAACAGCTACATTTTGGAGCCTTGATAGTAATATCACAGAGTTGGCCTGGAGGAGAGTCAAAGACAGGGACATATGTGTCACCTGGGCTGCTTTGGAGATCTCAGGACTGTGACAGGACAGTGACATCGGCCCCCAACCGTAGATCATCAGTGTGCACTTATAACCTGGGCTCAGACAGATATGCTGATTCCCACGATGGCTGCATCTTGTGTTAATGGCACATAATTCAGCCCCTCACTGAGGCTTTCCTGGAAATCTAACCATGGACTGTATGTGCACTCAGTCCTGGAACTCCCTGTCTGAAAGTGCAAAAATGCCTGTTTTGGTGTTTGTTCATTTGCAGTAGTCGGATGAGCCTCTGTCCTCAGGGTCTCTGTTTCCTTCTTCGTGTCCTGTGTCTCCACACTGCTCCTCTTCAAGTGCCATCTGTGAGACTCAGGGTGATCCCCCGACGTTTACAGTCCTTAGCAGTAGGGTTTTCCCTAGTAGTAAATGGGAGAGAATCCTGATTTCTAGTTACCAGGAAGCAGAAGTATGGCTGAGAGACACTGAAACTCAAGGTCAAGTCTTGCAGGAAGGGAAGAGAATAGCAAGTTGAGCCCTGGCTGATTCAGAGTCCTTTATACTATTGAGATGTACACATTCTTTTTGGATTATATCACCTGAAAAAGCATGAGGTTTCCACCGTGACATTTATTGTGTTGTCCTTGAAACTCAGAATATTGAGAATGTGGCTGTTAACCAAAGCCTCCTGAACTGAAGGAAGTCTTTTCTTGTACAGTGTGTGAAAGCAGAGAGGAGCTGTTCATTGTAGCCTTTGAAGATCACTTCTTAATTTCCCCCTGTGTTCTTATTCTCTAACGATGTGCTTCACTCTTCTTTGGAGAGGAGCCTCCTCTGTGCTGTTTGAGATCAGTACTTCCTACTTAGAGAAGTTCTCCTGCTGGATCTAAATGGATCTCACCGTATGAAAGGAGCACCAGAGCCCTGTAGGAAGGCCAGGGCTCTATTTATTTACATTCGAGGTGGTGGCTGTGGAGAAGGAAGATTCAAAACACACAAAGTTATGTATGAATTATGATGTGATATGTTCAGCTTTTAGCTCTCTACTGGGCAGCACTTCAAAGTTTGTTTTCAATGGATTTTCTTCAGGGGGGCCACACCAGCATCCTCCAAATGGGACTCTGAGGATGCTTCCCATCTTACATCACTCACAGATCACTGCCAGAGCAACAAGAAACAGAAACCCTAAAATTTACAGTTTACCCGCTTTGATGTAAGGTGCGGTGGGGACATGAAGCCCAGGCCTCTGAGTAGGACGTAGTTGGATTGGCACAGAAAGCAAACTCTTCTTACTTTCCTCAAGAAGGAAAACTACACTAGCAAATTAAAAATATTAGCAAGCTTCTACTCAGATACATTTAGCTTGATTTGGGTCAAGGTGGGGGAAGGGAAGAGTAAGGAATTCAAACAGCCTGTGCCAAGGATTTGCTGAACATGTTCTTTAAAAAAAATGCTGACGGGCATTAAATGAAGTAACAACCGCAGATTACACTGCTGCTAATATTTGACTAAAAGCTAACTGAGGGCTCTAAGTGACTCCTGTTAATTTACAGATCACGCCAGTAACAGTCCCTGGGGACTGGGGCTGCTGAAGGTGGGAGATTCGTTTTATAGCCAGAAGCCACGTTTTTAATTTTAGAAAAAGAAAACGGAAGCTGTAGGAACTGATTTAGAAACTTCAGAGGGAGAGAGAGAAAAAGAGAAGGAGAGAGGGGAGGGAGGAAAGAGAAACAAAGAATGAGAGGTATAGGGGGGATGAATTGAATGTCTTTGCTGGGCTTGGGATAGAAAAGTGGCTAACAAAAAAAACAGCAAGAAACACATCTAACTTTAAATAACTCTTCCAGGAGGAGAGAGTGTGCTAGGATCAAGAGTTAACTATTCCTGTGGGGTAGGGGTCTTAAATTCAAGACTGTGCCAGGGGCTC
The DNA here is from genome assembly GCF_009764315.1 of Trachypithecus francoisi. NCBI lineage: Eukaryota > Metazoa > Chordata > Mammalia > Primates > Cercopithecidae > Trachypithecus > Trachypithecus francoisi. The sequence continues at coordinate 66,691,994 of NW_022681463.1, read as the reverse complement.
CATCGACCCCCAAATTAAAGAGTATAAACTGCCTCATGTTATCAAATAAAATTGATTTAATTTTGCAACATTTAGCTTCAAGTTAAAATTTAAATGTATGGTTGTACAGTAAATGATTTTAAAATGATAGTCCCTCCAGCATAGCCCCGCTTGACACAATTTTAAATGCTTTTTAAATGGGATGTGTAGTTTATTTAGTACATAGCAGCTGATGTCCTTAGATTGGGTTTTCATCATGTATTTTAATTTACTAAGGCTGGGATGACCACAATTCAATGGAACGGAATGGGCTACTTCAGCACTTTTTACTGCAATTTTCCATATAATATCTAAAAGTCACCCTGCAACACACACAGGCTATGTTTATGAAAGCAAGGCTTTAACCCTTGCATTTTTCTATGTTTGAATAATTTTCTTAATAAGGCAGAAAAGGTTTGCAAATTTGCACCATGATGTCAGCACGTCATTGTGAAGGAGGTAGGACTGGCCTGCACGTCAGGGATGGAGTCCTGTCCATTTGGTGTTTGCAAACCTTGAGGATCCTCGTGGAAGCCCAGTAACTCCAAAGACCCTTGTTTCTTCCCAAGTTTCTGTCTCCTCTCAGGCAAGGCAAACATATCTGCTGTGCTGGGCCGGTCTTTAGTTTAATCTTAGAGTCTCAAAAACAAACAGTTGTAAGGTCTGGATAACATAGTTATCCATTTCTGTGTTTGCTCAGATGAAACTTTAAAAATGCTAAAAATACCAGGGCAATTTCTCTTAATTGCCCTGGATTATCAGGCTGGAGAAATGGATTGGACAGGTATGTTCTAGTCTATTAAATCTTGTGCTAACTTTACTGATACCGGCTCCTGGACTCTGGCGGCCTATTCTGCTTTTCAGCGTTCTCCAGAAACACTCCCAGCATGTTGGAAACCAAACTGCCTATCTGCAGAGACAGCCCTAACACCAAAACTTTTGCTTTACTAGAGAAGCCAGCAGAGAAAAATAATACTGTTGCATCCTCTCTGACTCAGTTGACTCACTTTATGACTTTTATTGTTGGATTCCAAACTCGATGGCTGACCTGCCTGAGGTCATCAGTCCCGTAGGACTATTTTAAAACTTTGAAAATCACAAGACATTTTCAGTTCTTGCCACTTATGAGTTTGTGCAAATATTCTGATGAGTGATCCTTGAAGATACATTGCTTCTAAATATGAAGGTGTGCCAAGCTCTAGTGAAATTGAAAAAAAAAAAAAGTGGCACTTCAGAATGACCAGAATCAGTAGGCATTGTTTATTACCCTTATCGTCCACATCTGATGTTAAACACAAAGACTAGGAACACCCATGCCTGCCAGGTCAGTTTATTTGTAAACATTGAGGAATGTCTAAGGGGGATTAAGCTTTCATGTATGGAAATGCTTTCTAATTCAAATAACCCACTGTAATTTTTTAAAAAGTGACATGAATTGATGATTGTAGATACTGTCATACTGTATGACCAAACAACATGATTATAATGATATGGCATTTCCTTTCCTTGTCTTTAACAAAACATATGGCTTTAGGTTACATTTATCTGGGTTTTGGTTCTTCTACTTTAACTTGAAAGATGAAATTTATGCAATTTCTCAAGATCCTGAATCACAAAGTTGGGAAATGGCAAATGGTATCCTAATAACAATAATAGCTGAATTGTATTATGTAGCTATTCAGTGACTGCTCTAAACAACAACCCTAGAGGGCAGATACTATTGTTATTCTATTGCAAGTTTAGGAAGTGAGGCAGAGAGAGAAGTCAGGCATCCCCAGTCACATAGCAGTTGATGCAGGAGCGCAGATTCAGCCACACTGCCTGTTTTAATCTAGTTTTGGGCTCTGCCAGCAAGAGGAAATGTTGCCACTCTTTCTTTCCAGGATCAAAGTACATATGCACACTATATTAGCTCCACCGGACTCTGTAATCTAACTTATTTTGGCATGGCAGACCCTTCACGCTAGAGTGGAGGAAGAGGGAATGGATTTATTCTCCATCGTGCCTGAAGAATCCATCTCCTCCTACAATTTAGAACACACATTTTATTTTTAAGAGTGGGCTATTTTATTGGAAAACAATAGTAGCTACACTTAGCTTACTATTAATACATGTCAGAAGTTTTTTGAAGTACTTTCCATTTCTTTTTCATTTTATTCTCACACTATGAAGTAGACAGTATTATCATCTCCATGTTATAAATGGGTATACTGAAACACAGATGAGTCATGTCACTTACTTCTAATTGTCTAATTAGAGGGACACAGAGATGGGCTCACATCCAGGTAGCCAGGTCCCATGGTCCATGCTCTTAACACTACACTCTCTTTCCAATGAGCTGATAACTAGTCAGGTGATTCGAGTGTTAGCAGTAAAATGATCTGGACTGAGTTCTATCACAGCTGATAGAATTGCAGAATTATCCATTTTATCATTAACAAAAGCAGTGCTGCCCCCCATTTCTACCACTGTCATCGTAGAACATTCCAGAAGAAAGGTCCTAGGAGGATCTATAGAGGCTTGTGTTGTTCTCCCAGCATCTCAGACTGTGTGATATCTAACTCTTACTTCCCTTTTTTATACCTTGGTTCTCCTGCCTTGGAATAATAAACCCAATAACAATAGCCTCTTTTTATTTGTGGTGTTTTCCAGTTTACAAAGCGATTTCTCACATTGGGTAATGTGAACCTCACTATGGTTCTATAGGGTGTGTTCAACCTTCATTGTATTGATGAGGAAACTGTACTTCAGGAACACCCAAGGCCACAAAACTGGTCAAAACGGGCTGGACGCGGTGGCTCACACCTGTAATCCCAGCACTTTGGGAGGCTGAGGTGGGTAGATCATGAGGTCAGGAGTTCAAGACCAGCCTGGCCAAGATGGTGAAACCCTGTCTCTACTAAAAATACAAGAAAATTAGCCAGGCGTGGTGGGATGCGCCTGTAATCCCAGATACTCTGGAGGCTGAGGCAGAGATTGCTTAAACCTGGAGGGGCAGAGATTGCAGTGAGCCAAGATCGCACCACTGCACTCCAGCCTAGGTGACAGAGCAAGACTCCATCTCAAAAAAAAAAAAAAAGGTCAAAACGGGCTGGACTTAAAACCTGGCTTTATAATCTCCTATCCCTTATCCCTATTCCCAAATCCTCCTGCAGTGAGAAATAACCTCTCGTAGCAGCCATTTCAGTAGGAGCCAAAGCACTTCACAAAACTCTCTCCTTGTTCTTTGGAACAAGTCTCTATGAAGTGGTCCAAGCAGCCACCAGAACTGGTTGGAGACCACCCACATATGCTGCCCGCACTGTATTTTATGCCTGAACTAACTTGCCATGTAGACATCTTACCGTAGTGGTTGACGATAATGGAACTACTTAGATGAAAGAACACCTAAGGCCCTGGTGGGCTTCTGTTGAACTGTGTGGGTCCATGGCACAGATAGGGCTGCAGTGACAGCACTCTGTGCAGAGGAGAAAAGCGTGCTTACAATAAACGGGCCTTTGGCATCCACCTAGTGCAGATGGAGAGAAGTGTTGCTTTTTCCTAGAGAAAAGAAATGAACAAGACCTGTTGATAGTGAATGAGTTGGGTCCCCATGCTCCCCTTTCTCTGCCATGCCCTGCAGGTGGGATGCTGGCACAGGGAGGATTAGATGTCTAGCCTACTTACTCATTCTACCTTACAGTTCACAAGGATGGAGCTTAGCTGGAGGCTGAATGCTGGAACCCCATCTGAGCATTTCAGAATAGCCTAGGCCGTTTCCACAGGTCTGAATCTGTGACCTAGGGGCAGGCTCTTAGAACAACATATTCTCATATAATGTGACTAAGGTGTCCGTAAGAAAAGCTAACATCCCCTGCTCTAATCAGGCAGAAAGGAGTGAGAGGAGGAAGAGAGAGGAACCTGGAGAAAAAATATGCAATAAAGACCTGTAAAAGGAAAACTCACAAAGCCCTTCTCTGAAGAGCCTTTAAGATGGAGTTTACCAGCACGGTACTAGCAGACACATACGAGCAGGTTAACATCCCTGAAATAAAGCAGGAGCCAGTAATAACAGGGTCGGGCAACAGAAAGCTACAGCTGGTAAGGAAGTCAGCAGCACCACACCATTAGATCCAGCAATTACTTTAGATACAGGGTGGGGTCCCCAGCTCTGCAGCACACACACTCGGGCTGGAGAAACAGGCTCTGCCTCTGGGAAAGCATTCTCCACCCTGGGGTACAGATCCCTGGAGCCTTAAGAAGGCGTTGCAGAAAAATGAAGCGTTATCTCGTCTGAGTCCCCTAGACTGGGTTAGAAGTTGCTTGCCTGATTATTGCACGCAGCTGGAACAGTCTTGGTGTATGGAGGGATCTGGGCTGAAGGGAGAGGGGAGAGGGGAGAGGGGAGAGGGGAGAGGGTACAACTTTGCCGGTTGCAGGGCTGTTTTGAGATAGGGTCCTTGCTACTGTGATTGGAGCCCGGACTTGCAGATCTGCTTGTCATCACTTACCCTCTCTTGGTGGTTTGGGCATGCACTTCTTTGGGGGAACAAACAAAATTTTTAAAGTTCTTGAGTTTGGCAGCAGCAGCCAATCACTTGCCTCCCTGTTACCCTCCTCCCTTTTCTCTAAAGTAGTCAAATGCCAGCTTCTATTTCACTAGTTTCTATTTCTGTGAAAAACATTTCAGAACTGCTTTTCTCATCCTTCCCACTAAAAATCAAACATCCCACCCCGCCACCCTCCTGTTCTGTGCTGGAAGGGTTGGCCCACACTCACCTGATGTGTTCCCTCCTCAGTCGTGGCCAGCACCAGGTGGTTGCTGCCATCAGATGATGTTCTGCCCTGGCAAGCACATGTTTTTAAGTGACTGTGCAGTACCCAGGCTTATAAAAACAAATGCACCCAGACGAAATTCCAGCAGCCCATGGAGATACGCTGAAATTCTCTGACCTTGCTGAGCTGGGCTTTGGCTTCACGCCTCCCCTCAGGCAGACCTGTATACATCTTCATTCATGTGCCTATTTTAGTCATTGCAAAATGCTTTATAATAATTCCAGACATGAAATGTGCACAGGAGGACTCTAGTTTGGAGCACAGGCTTTAGGATCAGAACCTCGGCTTGAATTTTGATGCAATATATCCAGATAAGTAAGTCTTTTTCACCTCTGTGCCACAGTTTTCCCGTCTACAAAATGGGATAGCAGCAACACCTGTCTGGATAGGGGTCTTGTCAGAATTGAATGAGATAAATGTTATGTATTTAGCGCAGTTCCTGGTACATAGACAAACATTAGTTCAATAAAGTTTTGCTAGTATTATCATTTCCTTGTTTTTCCAAAAAGTAGCTAATCTGAGCACACATCTGTTTATAGGAGGAGGTCTGATGGCTGGGAGGATGGGAAGAAGGAACCCACGATGAAGCAAAAGTCACATTTAACTTTGTCCTCACCATTCCTCTCCTGGGCCTGTCCTAAACGGGAAGCTGGGGGAGGATAGAGTGCTGGAATGCTGCAGAAGTCTCATGGGAGGGCGCTTGGTGTTCACCACAGTGTACAGTGTTGCATGACCAGGTTGGCACTTTGCATGTGGGAAACCATCAGAGAATGGTAGGGGATGCTTAAGAGGCATCACTGGAATCCTATGGCACCACAGACCGGAGCCTTCCCTTCCCTTCCTCTCCCACAGATGCAAATTTGAATGCTTGGGCTCAGTGGAACACCTGAAGGAAGCTGGTGAGGCACATGTCCCGTTATGCCTTCCAAGTGTCCTGCAACCAGTTCATGCCTGTCAGCATCTTTGCCGGTGGACTCTGTGAGTCAGCAAATCTACAGAGCAGAGAGCCACAAGTGGGGACAGATGTGGTCAAATCCCATTTAAATCAGTGATTCTCAAACCAGGAGTTGTCATGGTACTGGCCTTGAGTGAGCTGGACCAAGGGAAGTGGTAGAATTCCCCATGAAGGACCAAGCAAGCAGATGGAAGTTTCTCCATTTTAATGTTTTCTGAGTCAATTTAAAAAACACCTAGTGCCTTTTTCTGTCCATAGTGCTAAGCAATTTGCCAAGCAAGTAAACAATTAACCAGGGCATATTGATAGAGAGAGAGAGAGAGAGAGAGAGGAGAGAGAGAGAGAGAGAGAGAGAGAGAGAAAACCTGATGAAATAAGTAAGGCAACTTCTTTTTGTAGCGTACAATGCAGATATTTTGTGCTTGAAATAAAGTGGCCCTACCTGATCAGCTGCAGACTTTGGTGGATAGTAGAGTTGGTGTGCCTGTGGGTTTGAATTTAAGCCTACCCAAATGTGCTTTTCTCCCACCTATTTGAACCTTGCATGTTTCCAGGATAAGAATTAACATAAGCTATAAATATTCTTCCAGGACTAGTTATTAACTGTGAATGCTGAGAGGCCTTGACAAATATAAAATGTTATATATAAGCCCAAGAGTAGATCAGAGAGTTACCTGTCTGCATCAAGTGAGACTTGGAGTTTTCATTAAATTCTGCAGTCTCACAGTATTTCCAATCATTTCCGGGCAGACCCAAGTTCCGTGGTATATCTTTTTAATGTGGCAGGCCTCGAGGGTGGATTGAGTTAGGCAATTTATCCCCTTTTATGCCCTGTATTCACAGACAACACTCCAGTGGGGTAACATAAAACCACAGATAGGTTTCTTTACAGCAGTATTTAAGAGAACTAGGAAAGCAGCCCAAGTCATGTGGAGAAAGCTGGGGAAAGAAGTATCAGAGGAGAAAGGGGACCTTAGCAGAAATGACAAAAGTGAAAAACCGTCCTAACTGCTTCAGACATGATGCTTAAAAGTGTGTTTCTTTGACAACTTATACTTTTCTGAAGCTGGTTCTCAGCCTCAGATCCTCCCCCAAGGTTTTTATGTTGTATTTTGACTCAGTAGGAGTGATCCAGTCTCATACCTTCCAGCTCTCACCAGTACACCACAGGCTCACGCCATGCAGCAATCAGATGACAGGAGGAGGAGAGTTTCAAAGAGGACTACTGTATTTCTCGGAAGGGGCTGGCTCATCTACCCTCCAGGGTATTACTCACACTGTAGATGCACAAAACGTGTCAAAGTATACTGGGGCTCTGCAACGCATGCACCCACACACATGCACACATACACACACACTTCCAAACTGAAAAAGAGAACTGAGATCAAAAGGGGACAGCGTGCAACTGGTGCTCCATGTTGTAAGGACCCCCTCCTGCGGGTGTGGCTACCCCAGTAGGCTTGTCTGGGCATGTCCGCCCAGTTGACGCCAGGCCAAGTTTTACGGGAGGAATTGGCCTGTGTCTAAAGCTGGAGTTCAGCTTTGCTGACTATGGAGACTGATCTGTTGATTGTCAGCAAAGAAAAGGTGGTTTTCAAAACAGCAGCAGAGGACTCTGTCCTAGTTGCTACTGGCCAACTTTGACTCCGGTTGGAAGCTTTAGAAACAAAAATGCTATGCAGAATATCTAGTGACAGAAATAAATCAGAGATTGCCAGGGGCTGAGGGTGAGAGGAACGAGATTGACTTCAAAGGAGCACAGATAATTTCTCAGGGTGTCAGAAATATTCTGTCTTGATTGAGGTGGTGTTACTCGACTGTATATGCTTGTAAAAATGTGTAGAACTATGTGCCTGAAAAGGGTGAATTCTACTGTATGTAAATTATAACTCGATAAGCTTGATTTTTAAAAACACTATAGTTTTGGAGGCCATATAAAACCAAATAACATTTTGAGTCGCTAATGCCTCTTTAAGAATATTTTGGATTTTTTTATTAGATTAAAAAAAAAATTCTTCATGGTAAGTATTAACCCTTTAAGAGCCAAATGGAGGAGTGGAATCTGTATGTTTCAGAGTTGTTTGTGCTGTTTAGGTGGTCATTTTACACATTTAATTTTTGATTTTATTTAGAAAAAGAAGTTATGCTTATGAAGCGTGAGAGCTGTAATTCCAAAAGTTGAATTGGTTTTGAGACCCCAAAGTCATGACTATGTAGAGAATTTCTAAATTCTTAAGGATAACCTATTTAGAAAAACCTAAGAAATCAACTATTACAACTAATGTTTCATTATGATACCTGGATACAAACTACAAAAAAAATCCATAATTAGATAATAATTGTAAAGAGGGAAAAGATCTCTTATGATAGGGGAAAAACAAAGCAAAACCAGCAAGAAGAAGAACAATAAAACCTGGAAACAAACTTGTTTGTTTACATAGGGCTTCTATCAATTTAGCTGTAAAACTTTAGTTAATATGAAAGCAGGCTTGAATAAATTGAGGCATATTTTATATTATTGGATGATGTCACTTTTTCTCAAATTGATTGTTAGGTCCAATATGATTCTAATCAAAATCCCAATTGGAATATTTTTGAATGAAAATGTGACTGTAAGGTTTATCTAGAATAGTTTGTGGATAAAAATAACCGATAAAGATTTATAAACAAGGTAAACTGTACTTCAGGTGTTAAAAACCTGTTATAAAGCTTTAATAACATGATGTTGGTATACAACTAGACAGAGAGAAGAGAATAGAGTCCCCAAACACACTCAAATATATATAAGAACTTAGTATTTGATGAAGACACTTCAAATTAGGGAAAGAAATGAAAGATTATGCCAGTGAATAGTGCTGGGGAAATTAATTCAGTTTTTAAGGGAAGAGACCCAAATCATATCCCTAAATAAAGTCTGAATGAATTAAATAATTAAATTTTAAAATATGAAAACACAAATGAGTAAAAGAAATTATGGTAAATATCCATCAACTCACAATGTATAGAAGCACTTTTTAAACAAAAAGGTAGAGGAAGAATCTATAAAACAGAAGACAGAATGTTTTTACATAAAAATTATAAACATATACATCAAAACTCATGATTAAAAAAGCATAAGGCAAAGAATAACTTGAAAAAAAGGCAAAATAGAAGACAAAGGTTAACATGGTTAATACGTGAAGAGCTTCTGAAGTCAATGATTAGAAGTGAAATATCCTAAGCAGAAAAATTTTCAATATTCACAAAAAAGTAATTTGTACAAGCAGAAAACAATTAGACAATAAATCATGAAAAAGTTTCAGGCTCACTCTTTATTTAAAAATAATTATAAAAGACACCAATTTCCATCCATTAAATTAACAAATATTTTAAATTTCAAAAAACCTTGATAATTACATAGTTGGTTAAAAGTTCAAGATAAAGGAAAATCTTATCCCCTGCTGGTGGAAGTATAATAATCTTTTAAATTTTCTGATTAGAAATGTGGCAATATGTATGTATTCAAAGACTTAAAGCTGTAAACAATATTTGACCTAATAATTCCTTCTTAAGGAATCTATCCTTGCTTCAGATATAATTTTAGGAAATACAAGGATTTAGGTATAAGGATGTTTATTACAGGGTTACTTGTGACTGAAAAATTCTAAAAATAGGTTTAATTAATGACAGTTCATCTGTAGGCATGGAAAACCACATTCTCAGGAATATTTAAGGCTTTGGAAGAAATAAAAGTAACATGAAGTGAAAAATATAAGAGGCAAAGTTGCATATACAATAGAGCTGTGGGTGGATTTGGCTATATATGTATATACGTACATATATACACACACAGAAAAAAGACTGGAAGGATTTGCATCAATGAAATGTTAATAGTGGTTCTTAGGATAGTGGAATGATTAGTGGGTTTTTATTACCTTTATGTGGTACTTTTTCAAATTTTCTGTAAAAAGGTTGTATTAACTTTATGATCAGAAGTATAAACATTATTTTTGTAATTTTCTTTGCTATCAAGGGCTCCCTCTGCTGCTCACCTAAAAAAATATGAAGAGTTGGCTTCCTACTTCTCATTCCTGATTTTCCTCATCTCCTAATAGCCTCTGTTCTAGATCTTGTGACCACTCTCCACTTATTTACCTTAGAAGCAGACTCTTCTAATTTGAGTATTTGGAATTATATGTCAAGTTCTAGACTTTTGTTTTTAATTGAGATATAACTCACATACACTAGTCATCCATTTAAAGGGTACAATTCAGTAGCTTTTAAGTATATTCACGGAGTTGTGCAAATGTCACCATGATCTAATTCCAGAATATTTCTCTCACCCCCAAAAGAAAACTTATGCTCATTATCAGTAACCTTTGATTACTTCTTGCCGTCATCCCTGGTAACCACTAAACTACTCTTAGTGTTTATGGTGTTGGGGCTCAGAAAATGATACCCCACACAATGGTGCTTTGGCATACTGAGCACTTTGAATTAAATGAAGTTGGAGTACCTTAGAAGCTGCCTCAGAACCCAAAATGTTTTAACCCTCTTTTGTTTCTTCTCCCTTGACCTCAAGAGCAAGGAGGGACTCTCTCTGGAATTTCCTTATCTAACTAAGGAAGCTTCTCAAAAGAAATGCAATTGTCTTAAGACTCACTCTACAGGAATCTCATGAAATAATCCAGAAAGATTACCCACCTGAGAAAAGAAGAGACTATGAAAGTCATCACTACATGCAGTTAGACTAATAGTTTCATCTATTCTTTTGAGGGTGGGTTGGAGAGATTACCTAGGAGACTTTTCACGTACCAAGACAACATTCGTTCACAAGGCAGTTCCACCCCTCTCTTTCCCTTAACTTGCCAGTCCCATTCAGTTTCCTAAGAGAATTATTTACAAAATAATATTTGCCTCCTGAGTCCATTCGTTTCCTCTGAAAATCGCTTACTAACCCTCTACAATTGGTTACAGCTCCCTACTTTTCTCTCCCCTACGAAGAGGACATTTAAACCTCAACCATATGGCCCTTTTTTGAGTCTCATATTTTGTATGGCTCCCATGGTTATACATATTAATTAATGTGTAAACTTTTTCTCCTGTTAATCTGTCTACTGTGACTTTATTTCAGTGAACCTTCAGAAAGGGCAGAAAGGAAGTTTACTTCTGCCTCTACAATGGATTTGCCTACTTTAGACATGTTTTCAAGATTTATCCATGTTATGGCATATACCAGAACTTCATTTCTTTTATGATTGAATAATATTACATGGTTTTAATATACTATATTTTGTTTATCTGTTCATCAGTTAATAAATCTTTGGGTTGTTTTTGTCAGGCCTCTGAGCCCAAGCCAAGCCATCGCATCCCCTGTGACTTGCACTTATAAGCCCAGATGGCCTGAAGTAACTGAAGAATCACAAAAGAAGTGAAAAAGTCCCTGCCCCGCCTTAACTGATGATATTCCACCACAAAAGAAGTGAAAATGACCAGTCCTTGCCCTAAGCGATGACATTATCTTGTGAAATTCCTTTTCCTGGCTCATCCTGGCTCAAAAAGCTCCCCCACTGAGCACCTTGTGACCCCACTCCTGCCCGCCAGAGAACAACCCCCCTTTGACTGTAATTTTCCTTTACCTACCCAAATCCTATAAAACGGGCCCACCCTTATCTCCCTTCGCTGACTCCTTTTTCCGACTCTGCCCGCCTGCACGCAGGTGAAATAAACAGCCATGTTGCTCACACAAAGCCTGTTTGGTGGTCTCTTCACACAGACGTGCATGACAGTTTTCACTTTTAGGCTATAATAATTAATGCTGTTAGGAATATTTATGCGTAAGTTTTTGTTATATGTTTTTAATTCTCCTGGGTAGATACTTAGGGATAAAATTGCTGAATTAGATTGTAACTCTCTGTTTAACTTTTTGAGAAACTACCCAACTATTTTCCAAAGTAACCATCATTTTATATTTCACCAGCATTGTATGACAGTTCTGGTCTTTCCTTATTTAAACTAATACTTAATTATTGCCTTTTATTGTAGCTCTCCTAGTACATATGAAGTGTTATCTCATTATGGTTTTGATTTTCATTCTCTAATGACTAATGCCAAGCATCTTTTCATGTGTATACAAGATATTTGTATATCTTCTTTAGAGAAATGTCTATTCAAATCCTGTGCCTATGTTTTAATTGGGTAATTTATGTTTTTATTGTTAAGTTGCAATAGTTTTTAAATATATTCTAGATCCTAGACCTTTAACAGTCTATGATTTGTAAATGTTTTCTCCCATTCTGTGGGTTGGCTTTTCACTTCTTTATATTATCTTTTGAAGCACAAGTTTTTTATTTGATAAAGTCCAGTTTGTCTATTTTTTTCTTTTTTTGCTTGTCTTTTGGTGTTGTATCTAACAAACCATTGCCTAAATCTGAGGTCACAAATTTTACAACTGTGGTTTCTTCTAAGAGTTTTATGCGTTTAGCTTTTGCATTTAGGTCTTTGATACATTTTGTGCTAATTTTTGTATAGGGTAAGAGATAGGGATCCAATTTCATTCTTTGGTATGTGTATATGTGTATATCCCGTTTTTGCAGCACCTTTTGTTTAAAAGACTACTGTTTCCTCTATTGAACTGTCTTGACACTCTTGTCAAAACTCAGTTGACCATAAATGTATGAGTTTATTTCCAGACTCTCAATCCTATTCCATTGATAAATATGACTATCTTATGCCACTACTATACAATCTTTAGTGTTGTAGCTTTGTGCTGTAGATTTCAAAATCAGTAAGTGTTAGTTCTTTAACTTTGAGGGTTTTTTTCAGATTATTTTTGTTATTCTGGACCCCTTGCATTTCCACATGAGGTTCAGAATTAGCTTATAAATTTATACAAAAAAGGCAGCTGGAATTTTGATGGAGACAGTGCAAAAGCTCTAGATGAATTCAAGGAGTTTGTTACCTTAACAATATTAAGTGTTCAATCTGTGAACACAAGAGATATTTCCAGTATTCTGAGTCTTCTTTAGTTTCTTTCAATTATATTTTATAGTTTTTAGTATACTAGTCTTGGAATTATTTTGTTAAATTTATTCCTAATTATTTTATTCTTCTTAATGCAGTTATAAATTATTTCATTTACTGGTTGTTCATTGCTGGTGTATGAAAATATAATTGAGTATTCTGTATTTCTCCTGTATCCTTTAACCTTGCTAAACTGGCTTATTAGACCTTTGTAAATTCCTTAAAATTTTCCATATAATGTCATTGGCAAACAGATAGATTTACTTCTTCCTTTTCAATTTGGCTGCTTTTTATTTATTTTTCTTCACTAATTGCTCTGGCTAGAGACTCTGATACAATGTTGAATAGAAGGGCCAGAAAGAATATTCATTTCCTGGTCTTTGTGGCAAAGATTCCAGGATTTCAGCATTAAGCATGATATTAGCTGTGCATTTTACTCTGATGTTGTTTACCAGGTAGAGGAAGTTCCTTTTCATCCTGATTTATTGAGTGTTTCATCATGAAATCATTTTTATTGTAGATTCAGACAAATTATTTTTCTGCATCTTTTGAGATGATTCTGTAAATTTAGTCTTTTTTATTAACATGTTATATGACATTGAAAAATTTTGGTATATCAAACCAACCTTGCATTCCATTGATAAATTCCCTTTGATTATTTGGTACAATTCTTTTTAAAATGTTGCACACTGAATTAAGTGTTCTAGTATTTTTTGAGGTTTTTTTGGCATTTATATATATAAGGGATATTGTTCCATAAGTATCCTTTCTTGGGATATTTTTGTGTGGGTTTGATATCAGAGCAACACTGATCTTATAGAATAAGATGGGAAATAGTCCCCCCTCTTCTATTTTTGAAAGAGTTTGTGAAAGATTTGTCTTAATTGTTTTTTAAACATTTGGTAGAATTTGCCAGTGAGTACATGTGGTCATGGGCTTTTCTTTGTGGGAATTTTTTTGACTATGAATTCAATTTCTGTATTTGTTATAGGTTTATTTAGAGTCTGGCAGTTTGTTTGTAATGTGTGTAATGTGCCTCAAAGAGAAATTTTTGGGGGTTGAATCTAATTAGGGACCTTTGAGTTTCCTGAGTCTGGGTGTTTATGTATCTCCTAAGACTTGGAAAGTTTTCAGCTATTATTATCATTAAATAGGTTTTCTGTGCCTATCTTCATCTCTTCTCTCTCTGGCATTGTTATAATATGTTTATTGGCTTAATGATGTCCTGTAGGTCCCATAGGATCTCTTAATTCTTTTTATTCTTATTTGTCTTACCTCTGAGTTATTTCAAAAGAACGATCTTAAAGTTCAGAAATTCTTTATTCTGTTTGACCTAGACTGTTGTTGAAACTGTCAATTGTATTTTTATTTCATTCAATGTGTTCATCAGTGTGAAGATTTTCATTTGGTTCTTCTCATGATATCAATCTCTGTTGTTTTCCTAATTTCAAGAATTGTATTGAATATTGGCCTTATTCAATATTCGTTGAATATTGGCTATATTCTGTTGTATCTCACTGAGTTTTCTTAAGAGCATTATTTTAAATTCCTTTTCTGGAATTTTGTTCTTTTCTTTGGATTCTGTTACTGGAGAGTTATTTTGTTCCTTTAGACATGTCATGCTTCCTTACTTTTGTGTGTGTGTGTGTGTGTGTGTGTTTGTGTGTTCCTTTGTTGATATCTGTGCATACCAGTGGAACAGTCATCTTTTCAAATTTGGTGGAGTAGTTTTCAGGAGGAGAATCTGTTTCCTGCACATGAGTCATAGAATGTTGTTCAAGTATGGTGTGTTGGCTTTGGTTTTAGATGGACTCAGTAGCATGATCTCTGAGCATTTTCTTCAGTTGCAATCCTCATTTATAGTGTCTGCAATTGTGTCAGTGACCTAGGCTGTTGGTTTGTGATGGCAGTGCTATGGTTTTGCTGGGTGAGGTGGGGTGGGGGTAGGGGTTGCTAGGCTGGCTGGCAGGCCAAGTGTGTAGGTATATCAGACTGTCCAGCTGTGTGTCATCTTCCATACTGTGCAAGTCCACCTATTCCCTTATGGGTGGGCTGCTCTATGTGTTTAAACACCAAAATCTTAGCCATTCCACACAGCAATAGGCTCTAAGCAGCTAGGGTAGTGGTGATGCAGCCACTTAAGTGAGCATACTGGAATGATGGCATGGCTTGAGGGATATGGAGACATAGTGGCTACTTTATCCCAGGGCAGGACTCACCCTAGTAGTGGGTCCAGTTTCAAGATGGCTCACTGTGTCATACAGCTTTGGTATGGGAAGTGGGGTATGTGTGTGTGTGTGCACAAAATGGGCTCCTGTTTTGAGGCAACGCAGTTACATGAACTCTAGGCCACTCTCCTAACTGGTTTAGAACATGTGAGGACTATCTACCTCTCCTGTAGCAAAGACCACAGGCATCTGCAGCAATGATGAGGACTGCTGGGCAGTTGTAGCTTCCCCTTTCCCCATAAGAAGTTTATCCTGGCTTTGAGCTGATCTCAGCAGGGAAAACGGTGTGGCTGAGATAGGGTTCTTCACTCTCCTGTCTATGGTGCTATCCTGGGTTTCTGTGCTCCACAAGGATTTTGCAATTTCCCTAGTGCTCTCCAGTGTACTTCCTCATTCGTGCTAGTGAAAATATAGTTGTTTATTCATTGTTTTGGTCCCTTTTTGTGGGGGAAGATGAATACCAGGCAAGTCTAGACAGCTATCTTGCTGACATGCCAGTCCACAAGATTTTTCAGTTGTCTTAATTTGTAACCATCTTGTTCAGATTAAAATAAACTTAATTTCAATAATATATAAAAATTTCGCATTGTATAGCTTTATTTCCTCTTGCCTCCGTTGCGCTATTATCTACTAAATTTACTTTAGTCTGAAGGATTATCTTTAGTATTTCTTGTAGAGCAGTTTGCTAGTGATATATCCTCTCAGTTGTTTATTAGAAATATCTTAACTTTGCTTTCCTTAGTTTTTTAACTATATTTAAAATTTCAGCAGCAAAATTTTGTGCTATTATAATACAAGTTAGATTTATACATCATATACTCATAATGCAGATTCATAATTATTGCTTTAAGAGGGTTTGAAATAAATTAGAAAAATGAGAGTTACAAATAAAAAATACATTTATACTGTCTTATATATGCAGTTACTTTTTCTAATGCCCTTTATTTTCTTTATTTGAATTTGAGTTACTGTCTAGTGTCCTTTGACTTTAGTGTGAAGGACTATCTTTAGTATTTCTTTTTTTTTTTTTTGAGACAGAATTTTGCTCTTGTTGTCCTGGCTGGAGTGCTATGCTGTGATCTTAGCTCACTGCAACCTTTGCCTCTAGGGTTGAAATGATTCTCCTGCCTCAGCTTCCCGAGTAGCTAGGATTATAGGCATGTGCCACCATGCCTGGCTAATTTTTATGTTTTTAGTAGAGATGGGGTTTCTCCATGTTGGTCAGGCTGGTCTTGAACTCTTGACCTCAGGTAATCCGCCTGCCTCGGCCTCCCAAAGTGCTGGGATTACAGGCATGAGCCACTGTGACTGGCCTATCTTGAGTATTTCTTGTAGAGCAGCCTGCTAGTGATAAATCCTCTCAGCTGTTTATTAAGAATGTCTTAACTTCACTATTTTTGAAGAATACTTTTGCTGGATATAAAACTCTAAGTTGACTTTTTTTTTTTTTTTTTAACACTTAGAATATATAATTCCATTGCTTCTAGCTTCCATGGTTTCTGATGAGAAATTATTTGTTATTTTTATTGAGAATCCATTGACCTGATAATTGTTTCTTTCTTTCAGGTTTCAAGATTCTTTCTTTGTCCTTTGACAGTTTCATTATGATGTATCTAGGTGTAGATCTCTTTGACTTTATCATACTTGGAGTTTGTTGAGCTTCTTGGATATGTAGTCTAACCTCTTCCTTACAATTTGGAAAGTTTTCAGTCATTATTTTTAATTTTTTCCCCTTTCTCTTTATCCTTGACATCTGAGACTACATTTATGCATGTTTTTAGGCCTTATTATCTCTGAGTCTCTGCTTATTTTTTAAATTCTCTTTTATTTCTATTACCTAAATGGATAATTTTAATGGACATATCTTAAAGTTTACTGATTCTTTTGTCTGCCTGCTGAAATCTGCTGTTGAGCCCTTGTAGTAAATTTTTATTTCAATTATTTGTTTTTCAACTCCAGAATTTCTATTCAGTTCATTTTTTTTTTTCTTTTTTTTTTTTTTCTTTTTTGAGACGGAGTCTTGCTCTGCCACCCAGGCTGGAGTGCAGTGGCCGGATCTCAGCTCACTGCAAGCTCCGCCTCCCGGGTTTACGCCATTCTCCTGCCTCAGCCTCCCGAGTAGCTGGGACTACAGACGCCCGCCTCGTCGCCCGGCTAGTTTTTTGTATTTTTAAGTAGAGACAGGGTTTCACCGTATTAGCCAGGATGGTCTCGATCTCCTGACCTCGTGATCCGCCCGTCTCGGCCTCCCAAAGTGCTGGGATTACAGGCTTGAGCCACCGCGCCCGGCCTATTCAGTTCATTTTTATAATTTTCTCTTTATTTGTAGTCTCTGTTTGCTGAAATGTCATTCTCATACTTACCATAATTATTTAGATATGGTTTCCTTAGTTCTTTGACCATTTTTAAAATTTCTGACTTAAAGTCTATGTCTAGTAAGTCCAATGGCTGTATTTTCTTGTGGATAATCTCTGTTGGTTATGCTATTTTTTGTGTATATAGACTATTCTTTGCATGTCCTATTTTTTTTTTTCTAGAAGCTGGGTATTTAAAATAATTTGATGTGGCGCTGAAAATCAGACTTTCCTCCTTCTAGGGTTTGCTGGTGGTAGTGGTTTTCTGAACCAGTTCTTTGCTGGTTGTAGTGGTTTCTGAACTAAATACAAAGCCTGTATTTGTTGTTGTTATTGTTATGAGTAGCTACTGAATTTTCTGCTCAGTGGTCAGCTAATCATCAGACAGAAAGTATTTTACATGCCTGGAAGAAATAAATACCCAAGTTTTTGCTGAGAGGTTCTGTGTACATTTTGGAGCATGGCTTTGACACTCAGTCAAGAACTTGACAATTCTGCCTTAACCTTTACTTCCTGCTTATACGAAGCTTCAAGTTTAGCCAGAACTGAGAACACAGAGCATTCTCTGTTTTTCCTGACAGTATGCATAGTCCTGAACTTGCACATGGCTCCACATATGCATGCAGCCTTTTAGATTCCCAGGAATATGTCAGCTTTTCAAAGTTCCCCATGAACATCTCAGATTTTCCTTTGAAGCCTTTGGTTAGTCTATTATTTGTATCAACTGTGTCTCACTGCTTCAGGGAGCTGCAATATTCAACAGATTGTTTTCAACAAATGCCCCACAGGAAAAGGCTGTTTGCATTAGATGACTTTTGAAGCAGATCTTATAAGGACAACATTTTGAGTAGGGTCTTCCAGGGAACCTCCAGAGAGGTCAAATAATTATATTTTTCTGGGAATGGGGATTCGAAGAAGCTCCAACCTTGTTTTGCCCTTTCCAGTGACTACAACGCTGCTGCTTTTCATTGTGATTGTGGGTTATTTTATATCTACTGTAGAGCTGGAGAAGGTAGAGTGGATTGGAATAGGACAAATTAAAATGCCACAAAACTCTCTATACTTACTGAGATTCAGCCATTTTTTCTGAATAAACACTCTCTGGATTGCTGCAAGCTTTTGATTCCTTTCTAGACTTCTGAAAAAGTTAATTCTGACAATTTTTGCTGGTTTTCTCATTTTATGGGGGAGAGGATTTTCAGAAGTCATTACTTTGTCATTTTCACTGACATCACTTCAAGTTCTATTTTTCAATGAATTTTTTGAAGAATTCTGAAATTTCCTCTTAATCACACCTAAATGAGCCACCATTTATTGAACTTATATTGAATTAATAAAAACAGAATTTAGTTTAATTCACCTGGCAACCTTGATGAAAAGTGGAGTCAGCTGAGCCATTGCTCCTTCTCTAAACAATGCTGACTGAATGCAATGTCACTTTGATAGACATTACAGTCAAACAAATGCTCAACACTGTTTAGTTGTCTGTATTTGATACTATGTTGAGTGCTGAATAGGTGAGTGAAAAGATTATTATTCTCAGTTTCTGGTAACACCACCTGCTCTAGTCAAGACCAGGTATTGAATTCT
The DNA here is from genome assembly GCF_009764315.1 of Trachypithecus francoisi. Taxonomy (NCBI): domain Eukaryota; kingdom Metazoa; phylum Chordata; class Mammalia; order Primates; family Cercopithecidae; genus Trachypithecus; species Trachypithecus francoisi. Next base: position 66,673,032 of record NW_022681463.1, on the reverse strand, counting down.
CCTCAGAAATATTGTCTGTATGGATGACACCTTATACTAAGTAGATTATTAATGCTTACCTTTTGTTTATTGGTACTTTAAGACTGCAAAAATCCTCTTTTTTTTTTTGAGATGGAGTCTCATTCCTTCGCCCAGGCTGGAGTGCAGTGGAACAATATTAACTCACTGCAACCTCTGCCTCCCGGGTTCAAGTGTTTTCTCCTGCCTCAGCCTCCTGAGTAGCTGAGATTACAGGTGCGCACCACCACACCTGGATAATTCTTGTATTTTTAGTAGAGATGGGGTTTCACCATGTTGGTCAGGCTGGTCTTGAACTCCTGACCTCGTGATCCGCCCACCTTGGCCTCCCAAAGTGCTGGGATTACAGGCGTGAGCCACTGCGCCTGGCCAAGACTGCAAAATTTCAATCTTGGATCTTTAGAATCCTAAACTTTTAGAGATGGAAACATCCTTAGGTATCATCTAGTCTGTCATGTCCCAAAAGGTGTTCTAGAGGTGTTTATAAATGCAAAGGGACAATCCTGTGAAGAAATACTTTGAGTAAATGTGGCTTAAACAAAGTCAAGCAGGTTTATTTACTGCTGGGGTTTTTGTAACATTCAATATACTACTTTATACTGTAAATTTCTAAGAGGGTGCAACAACCTGTTGCATTTCCCTAAGTAATTGGGGAATGGACTCTTTTTATTAAAACATATCTCCTGGAAAATGTTCTGTAGGGTTAGGAAAAAACTGACTTAATTCAATATCATTATTTTATCTATAAAGAGATTGAAGCTCAGGGCTGCCAGATTTAACAAATTACAATGCAAGTCTTCCAGCTGAATTTGAATTTCATGTAAATAATGTATAACTTTTTATCATTTGCATGAGGCATATCTATACTCTACTAAAAATGTTATTTATATGAAATTTACATTTAGCTGAGCATTCTATATTTTTACTAAAAATGTTATTTATATGAAATTTACATTTAGCTGAGCATTCTATATTTTTACCTGGTGATCCTAGCAATTGGCTTATCCAAAATGACACAGCAAATGCATAGAAGTACTGGGGCTAAAATAAAGTTTTTATACTCTTAGTGGTTTTATTCTCTAAGCTACATAGCGTGGTTAAGGGTTTAATGGCACTCTGGTCTACTAAGAAGATACTATAATACATATAAAATCACTTCACTCATCTGTGACACTCCATCACAGTGTCTACCTAACAACCTAGCAGGAGAATACTACAACCAATATTAATGTAGTTGAAAAATAACAATGATGGCCGGGCGCGGTGGCTCAAGCCTGTAATCCCAGCACTTTGGGAGGCCGAGACGGGTGGATCACGAGGTCAGGAGATCGAGACCATCCTGGCTAACACGGTGAAACCCCGTCTCTACTAAAAAATACAAAAACTAGCCGGGCGAGGTGGCGGCGCCTGTAGTCCCAGCTACTCGGGAGGCTGAGGCAGGAGAATGGCGTAAACCCGGGAGGCGGAGCTTGCAGTGAGCTGAGATCCGGCCACTGCACTCCAGCCTGGGCGACAGAGCGAGACTCCGTCTCAAAAAAAAAAAAAAAAAAAAAAAAAAATAACAATGATGGCCAAACGCGGTGGCTCATGCCTGTAATTACAGCACTTTGGGCGGCCGAGGCTGGTGGATCACGAGGTCAGGAATTCGAGACCAGCCTGGCCAAGATGGTGAAACCCCATCTTCACTAAAAATACAAAACTTAGCTGGGTGTGGTGGTGGGTGCCTGTAATCTCAGCTGCTCAAGAGGCTGAGACAGGAGAATCGCTTGAACCCGGGAGTTGGAGGTTGCAGTGAGCCAAGATCACGCCACTCCACTCTAGCCTGAGTGACAGAGGAAGATTGTCTTAAAAAAAAGAAAGAAGAAAGAAAGAAAGAAAGAAAGAAAGAAAAAGAAAAATAATAATGATGACTGACCTTTGTTGGATGCTTACTACATGCCAAGCACTGTTTCAAGAGACTTCTATCTTTTATCATTTATGCCTCCACCACAGCCCTATAGGCAGGGGCTGTTATTTTCCCGTGTTACAGATGCAGGAACTGAGGCACAAGAGGTTAAGCAAATTGGCCAGGATCTCTCACAGAAGATAAGTGGCAGAGCTGAGGAAGAACTTTTAGAAATGGAAAATTATATTTCGGAAAATGATCCTTTTAAAATAGAAGAAGTAGAAGTAAACTTTCTTTTTGACCAGATCACTGGAGGCTTGTTTGAACTCACTTTTACAAAATAAAGCCTTTGCCTATCAGATGAATATCTTTATTGCAAAGGAAATTTGTATAATACAGCTCCTCCTAAGCAAGGAAAAGCATAAAACGGAGATCTATACTGGGTTATGATGTCTCTTTCTAGGTGAAGGTTAGAGGCAAAACCATAGGTCTAAGACTTGGAGCTGCAAATAGCAATAGGTCCTGCACATGGTACCTGCATTTGTAAGTGGAGGACAAAACCCACATCTTATCACTCCTCTTTCCTCAGTAGAATGTAGAGCAATAACTAGCATGTAGAAAGAGCTCAATAAAGATATCAAAACATATCTTTCTAGGATATATGTTTTAATATAAAAGGTCTGTTCTCTAATTACTTAAGGGGAAAAGACCCTCACTAATCCTTTGAGTAGAGACAGACACTGATAGCACTCACCACCAAAGCATTATTTACCATATGAAAGACAGTGCTGCATGTGAGAATGGCTTCAGATTCCCTTCCTTTTTGACACTGAAACCTGACATTCTTTTGGATTAAGAACCCAACTAGCTCTACTCAACTAGCTCATAGATTCCTTGGCTGGAAAACTGCCTTGGAGAGTTAAGAAAAATGAAGTTTCCCAAAAATTGAGGTGAAGGGGCACAAGTCTTTCAAAGCAGTCATATTAAAATCAGCATGTTGACCATCATTTTCTAGAGACTTGGAGTGTAGAGGAGAAGGCGGCCAGGGACGTGGTGAAATATGATTTTTAACTCAGTGGTCAGTCTGAGTCTTTGTGGATCTTCTCACTCACATGGCTTTCTTCACTGATACCCAACCCTTATTTACCAAATCCCTTTGGCAAACAAGGGACCTATTTTCCTCTTGAACTCTTGTCAAAATCATTTTTAATTATTATAGATTTATGGTTCAAAAAATCTGAGAAATTCTAAATTAGTGGCTTAAAACATCAGCTGAATCTATCATATTCCATTTTTATGATTACAACTAGTGTCATGCGCGTGCGTGTGAAAAGACCACCAAACAGCTTTGTGTGAGCAATAAAGCTTTTTGATCACCTGGGTGCAGGCAGGATGAGTCCGAAAAGAGAGTCAGTGAAGGGAGATAAGGGTGGGGCCGTTTTATAGGATTTGGGTAGGTAAAGGAAAATTACAATCAAAGGGGATTTCTCTGGCAGGCAGGAGTGGGGGTCGCAAGGTGCTCAGTGGGGGAGCTCTTTGAGCCAGGATGAGCCACGGAAAGGACTTTCACAACATAATGTCATCACTTAAGGCAAGGACCGGCCATTTTCACTTCTTTTGTGGTGGAATGTCATCAGTTAAGGCGGGGCAGGGCATTGCACTTCTTTTGTGATTCTTCAGTTACTTCAGGCCATCTGGGCATATACGTGCAAGTCACAGGGGATGCGATGGCTTGGCTTGGGCTCAGAGGCCTGACAACTAGTATCAATAATAGCTATCATTTTCTAAGGGCCTACCTTGTTCCATGTATTCTACTAAGTGTGTTATATACATTAGCTCATTAATTGAATGGCACTAATATTTCTCTAGAGGAATGCATTTAGGCTCAGAGAGGTTAAGTAACTTGCCTAAGGTTCCACAAGGAATTGGTGGTCTGAGAATAAATGTGCACTAAAGGACTGCAGTAAACATTTTACTATTTTAGGCTAATGGAAATGAGGCAACCTGAATTTGTGAGACACACATTTTAATAAACTGTGTTTAAAGCTAAAGAGTTTACCACCTCCTCACACACTAAGTAACTTGAACTATGTATGCAAAGAACAGCTGCCTCACAGGGGATCTTGGAAGACCTAAAGATGAGCCTTATTTGTAATTAGAGTGCCACTCTTTAAACATTATTTATAATTAACATGTCAGTGATTTATAATTGAAGAAATCCTTCTAAATTATTTTTAAAAGACTAATAAACTGTTTTAAACTATTTAAATTATAATTCTTTTTATCCTTGATTTGATTACCAAACTTCAGGCCAGTTCTGTAACTGACTCTGAATTAATGGAAGTGCAAACTAATGCAGTTTAATGTAGAGGATTTGTAGCCATCCCTGTGTGGCTTTCTTATTTAAAATACATCTCTTCTTGACTGGCACTGGCTGTTTGGATATCTGTAAGATTCACCATTTGCAAGAATAGAATCAAAGCCTCTATGGAATTGGATTTAATTCTAAGAACCTGGAATTTTCCTTTGAAGTGACCCTTTAAAAATATTAGCAAGTTCCTGCCTTAATATCCAACTTGTATGCCTCACTGAGTTTTCATGAGATTCGCAGCCATCGCTAGTTTTTGTCTGGAAGCTGAAATGAAAAGTTAAGAGTTGTAGTGGCCTGAGAGAACACTGCTCCATCTTCGTGCCCCCATGCCTGTTTTGGTCCAAATGACTCAGATACAGTACTACAGCTGTTTCAGCATTCTTGGGTTTTGTTTGCCAGCTCTATTGGAGACTAAAGCTTATATAAGTAATATAAAACCTTAGCATTTACAACATAAAGCCACCACAAGAACTCACAGACATTAAGTGTTGGTAGGATTTTATTTGGAGGAATTTTATTTTAAAATGTAATATCCTTTCCTTTCTTTGGCAAAATAGAATCAGGAGAACTTGGATGGAACTTTACTGCTTATGAAAAGTCTCACCCTGTTCTTATAAGCAAGTCTGTCACCCTTGATTGGAAAGTAATAATTCATAAAACTTAATGTTATTATCATTCCTCTGCCTGGAGTGATAGATATTCTTGAGGCTTTGTAAATAAAAAGTTTAAAATTGAATTTGCAACTCAAAAGATTGGTAAGTTCAAATGTTAGTTTCCTGCTGAGTAACTGCGAAAACAATTCCAAAGTAGCCAGTAGTGTGTTAGGAATGGCAGTTTTATTAAATGACTTGATGAAGTGCAATGAAAACACACTTTTGGTGTCTTTCTGCAGCCTTTCCCTCTACAAAAATAATAGTTTTCTTATAGACACTAGTGTTTGCCTTCACTCTACTTCTTTGGTTATTCTCCCAGTTCAGGTTTTATGCAAAGCTGTTCAATAACAAGGCGAGAGTTGGTTTTATTCATAGCAGACCAATAGGGTTCTCATGTATGAACTGATTGTCTGACACCGCTTGGAGATTATTGGTTTGCATTTCACTATGTAATTTGTAGTAAAAAGTCTTAAACTATGATGAAAAATCCCTTTGGTCTAAAATAGTGTCACAGAGTGTTGCGTTCTCATGGCAATATGCCTTCTAATGTCACATATCTTCACTGAAGTCCTTGAAGGAACTGGGCCTTGCTGGAGGGAAGAGAATGACCGAGATGTGGGAAGGTTGCTCTAGCCCAATAGAAAATCAGCAAGTTCATTTAAAAAGGTATCTTTCAATTATGAAAATTGGCAGGCATCAAAGGACACTTGGCAGTTGAACTCTGCAAAAACATTTGCACTGGCGGCTGAAGAGGACCTTCTCTTTTGCTGGTTTCATAAAAAAATGAAACATTTTGCAGTTTCACCTCAATTTCCTCTCTCCTTTTTCCACAAAAACAAAAGGTGATTTTTCAAGGTCCCTGTATCAGCATTATTTGACATCCTCCTATGGACTTGACCAAGTAACTGACCCAATCACTCATGAAGAAAATAAAAAATACTTTGTGATTTTCACCCCTCACCCTCAATTCCCATTAAGCTAGTGGCAAATTGTCTCTTTTTCCCATTTCTTTATTCCTCCCACCCCAAGGGCAAAACACTGCTGCTATAAAAATAAAAACAGTGAAATTCCAGTCTTGACTAAATTTGGGAATTCTTGCACAGATGAAAAAAATCTTTGTTTCTCTTTGTGGAAATTGGCAAAGTGAAAATGGACAGCTTAGCTCTTCTCACATTGGCACTTAGATTTACTGCAGAAGTTGAATTTTTAAAAGATTGTAAACATAATTATAGGGGAAAAAGCATGGTTTATGTTTATCTCCACACCAAATGCCCTGTATGGAGATCTTTATAACCAATCTGCAGGATTCCTTCCTTTCTGGGCAAGGATGTAGCCTTGTAAGACTGGAGGCCTGTGCTCAGTGCCCCTTACATGAAGACACTGTCTACTGTTGCTTAGCTCATCGGGGATAGCGGAGGGTAAGGAAGCCTCAGACTGCCAAGTAACTGGATGACTAAGTGCATCCTTTAACCTCTGCTATCAACAAAACCCTCATGCAAGCCGACTTTGGGGACTCTCTGCCTTATATTGGTCTCTGATATAAAATAGCTCTGGTTCATTTTATCCATACCATTCAACATACCGAGTGGTACAAGTCCCACTCTGTAATTTGTGTGTACATTTGTATACACATTTTCTTCTTCAGTGTTTATCCTTAACAGAATAAAACAGTTGTTCTAAATCTACAACATTTCTGCATAAGCATAGCTAAAACACGGGTGAAAAGAGGAGCTGTGACCCACTCATATTCTAAACCCCCAAATTAAATCTCTTCTTTCCTATGCTTCTCTGTTTTGTGATTTTGCTTCTAATATCCACATTAGGAAAAAAAGTTTAGCTGCCTGCTGGAGTTTTGGTGAAGCTTTTGGTCTTACCTTTAAGACATGGAGGGAATGTCTAGCATTCTTCACAGAAATGTGCCTGGGAGGAGCATTAACTCCTGTTATACAGGGAGAATAGCTAGCTGGTAGAGGTCTCAGGGAGAAATCTTGCCTATTGCTATTGAGGAGGCCAGACCATCTTGATTTACCATTCTATGTTCCACTCCCTTCCCACCTCTAGCCTCTCCCTCCTGTGGTAGGAGGACTAATGGCCCCCTCAAAGCTGTCCAGGTCCCAATCCCCAGAACCCATGAATATGTTATCTTACAAGGTAAAAGGAATTTTGCAGATGTTATTAAGTTAAGGATCTTGAAATAGGGTCATTATCCTAGATTATCCAGGGGGCCCAATGTCATCACAAAGGTACTTGTAAGAGGAATGCAGGAAGGTCATACGGAGAGAAGGCAGTGTGACAAAAGAAGCAGAGATATGGAGGAATGTAGAATGAGCATTTCACTGGTACCACTCATTTAGAAGAAAATTAACTTTGGAAATGTAAAAGTAACGATGAAATTTCTTGCACAAGTCATATTAAGTGCAAGGGTCTCTAAATCTTTCACAATAGACTATTATAAGAACCCTTGATATTTGTGCTCATTTTCTAACTTCCAGCCTAGAAGACTATATTCTTCCCTCCTTGGAGAATTCTGAATGGTGCCTGCAGGAGTGGAGGCTGGCCTGATGTTCCTCTTTCTTATTTCCTGTTTTTCTGTTTATTAACTGTAAGATGGCATGCCTTGTATATGGGCCATTAAGGGACTTCCAGGACCAAAACCAGGAAAGACCCAGGCTAACTGGGACAAGTTGGTCACCCTGAGTAGAAGACAAAGTGTGAGGAGAGGACTCCTGTGAGGAGCAGAGAAAAGCCGTTTGAAATGGCGATTTCAGAACTTCCCCTATTTTCTATTATTTCAAGAGAAAGCTGACATTTCTGAGTCCTTCCTAACAGTAACATAGGATATTTTTCTCTTTCAGAGTTACAGAAGATGTACCATTTTCCATGTTTTCCCTTCTTTACCTTCATGTCCAGGCTAGAGAAGCACCGGATATGTATGACAATGGGAGAGAACTCCAGGTCAGAAAGCCAGCATGCTCTTGACTAGTGGAAGCCATGTGTCCCTGGCAGGAGAGGTACTTCCAGGGGCTCCATTAGATGGTCACTGCCTGTCCACAGCAGCCAGCCCCTTCATGACAGCATGCCCTCAAGAGTTTTCTAAACAGGAGCTTTCCAAAAACAACACCACAAAGTGCATCCCTCTTCTCTTAGTGATCGTCCGTGGAGTGGCCAAGGGTAGACTTGGGTAGCAAGAGTATAATAACTTTTTATTTTTGGAAACAAAAAGCATGTCTACTTATTGGCAGCTAAAATGCTGGCATAGGCCAGAGAGAAAAGTTCAGATTACATGGCTTTCCAGTGCCCTTGTTTATGTAAACCAACCCCTGGAGCAATGGCTTTGGCAAATCTCTCAGTAGTTGCCTTTGAGGAAATCTACCAGAAGTCTTATTCTTTTGTTTTGAAATGTGGATACCAGTTGTAAAAAAATGAAACAAAATGCAATAAAATAAAACAATCCTTTCAGTGACCCTGAGCTTCCCTCTGCTCCCTAACACTGTGGCTCTGTGGGGGGCATGCACCCTTGACACTGTGGCCCTGTTGTTGGGGGAGTGCCCCAGACTCCATGCCAGCTTCTCCCAGCCAGGCCTGATCAGCAGGACCCACAGCCAGTCATGAAGTCCTTTCGTTTAGAGTTGGGTTCCTGTAGCGAGTAGTCAGCTATCGCCATGGTGATGTGGAGAAATCAATCTGGCTTCAGCTATGAGATAAAGGAATTGACATAGTTAAGCTCCATTTTGCCATAAAATCATACAAATTTGAATTAGAGATTATTTAGCAGAATTCAGTTGAATTCTGAGAATAAAAAGTGATTCGCTTCTGGAATGAGTGGAAAGGCCACTGAGAATCAAAAGTCTGAGGTTCTAGTCTTGGCTGTGCTACTCTCCAGCCCTGTGAGCAGAGCCAGGCCCATCAGTCAGTTCTCTGCACTTCAGTTTTCTTCCCTGGTAAATGAGGTAGGTGATGTGATCTTCCCAAAAAGTTAATTTATTTGGAGTACTCAACCCATTTACTTATTCAGTTATTCAGCCTTTATTTATACCTTCCAAGTATAAATTAAGTTTAAAAACTTTATTGATGATCTCATTACTGAATTCCACATTAATCAGCATTTATTATTTTCTAGGCACTAACAGCTGGGTATACAAAGATACTGCCTGAACCCCTTAATGGGGAAACCGTTGAGAGTAGAAAACGAATTAATCACTTATGGTATTGTCCTTCGCTGTTAAATATTACCACTCTTTCTAGAGGCATTTCAGATGGCATGTCTGTCACATGCTTTCATTTCCCTTTATGCTACCTTAGACCTTTTTAAGTGTATCTAATGAAATTTTTCACATTCTGGCTTGCATTGTTAGTTATTTGTATTTCTATCTAATCTGCTTTTCTCAAGTTGCGTTAACTTGAGGACAGGTGCCACATTGGGTCTCGTTTTCTGTCTTCAATGGCAACAAGCACGGTGACTGACAATAGGTGCTTAATACATATTTGTTCAATTGCATCAACCAGTAGAATCCTCATTAATGGCTTTTATTTGTCTATATCCAGTTGCCTTTGTTGATGGTGTGATCTTGGTGTAACTAAGGACAAAACCCCGAGACTCCTTCAAGGTTAGGTGTTCATCTGGAAGCCAGAGAGAAAATTTTCAGAGACCTGGAGGATTTTTTTTTCCCTTGAAGACAGGGAAACTGACATTATTAACCTCGGAATTTTAAGAAGAGTTTCTTTTGTTATCATGAAGTATTCTGGATTATGGCATATGTATTATGACATCCCCTCCTCATGGGCACCAGGAATATTCATTGCTAATGACTCGTGGTTTAAATTTCCCTTAAAACAGCTATAAGTCTGGCTGTAGGTGAGAATTTGTTAAGGGCCACAGGATACCTTCTGAATCCCATAGCTAAGAGGTTAAGGGGAGACAGTCTTAGAACCTGCTAGGGAAACCCAGGAAACTGATATGACCTGGGCTGATATTGCACTTAGATGCAATAACTTGATATAGACTATTTTTAATGGTTTCACCTTAGGAAGTGGCAAAAACTCTATACTGTTGAGTGTCATGTGTTGGAGGAAAGCCTGCAAAATAATGGTACCTACTATTTGTGGAATGCTTCCAATGTGCTAGATTCTCATTCCCTGTGTTATTCCATTGAGTCTTCACAATGATAGTGTTGGATTGGAAGGAGAGGAGGCAATCAATACCTTACTCATTAGTAGGCGGTGGTTTATAACTAGTTGGTATAGTCAGACAATGATCTCAAACAAAAATGTGTTTGTGCAATGGTTATTGGCTCCAAGATTGTCATTCAGATGATCCAGAATATCCTTATAGTAATTTTCAGAAGCTATTGATAGAAGTAACACCTGCCCTCAACCCCAAACACTTAAATTCTGATAGAGAACTATAGATTCCTGGGAATATGCATGTGAACTTTCTTGGTTCAAAAAAATCTCAGCTTGAAGCATTAGTGATGCTTGGAAATCAACTAAAGCAAGATTATCTTTAAAAATAAATATTACCAGCCTGAGACGCTCCAGTTGTGTTAGTGATAAAAACTTCTGTGCCTTTACCACTACCTCCCAGCATGTTGTGTTGGAAATCTACCTGGGCCTAGATGCAGGTTTTCAGCAAAGCCTCTGAAAGAGATGCCTTGGCCTGATTCAACCTTCTCCAAATGGATAGCTTTGGATTTGCTCTGAAATCAGACTTTCGGCCCAAATGTGCCATTGGAGTTGGTTTACTTTTGGCAAAGCAAGATTTCATGTTTTTCAGAAAACGGATTTAAAGAATCTTAGACAAGGGACTCAAGAGCTTTCTTGCACACCAATCAGTTCTTGCAAAATAGCATTTTAATTATTTAAGTGCAAGTGAATCAGAAACATCTGAATTAAATTTTCTTGAAAAAAAAAAAATACAATTGGCTTTTGAAACCAAAGAGAGAAAGTGCTTGGTTAGCTAAAAACAATTTAGGTTTTGTGGTAACCCCAAAGTGTTTGAAAAACAATTTACATATATGATGAGCTCAAAACGTCTCTGGATTAGGCCTTGTTCCCAGGATAAAATAGACAATAAATATAGACATTTAAAACAGCGTCATATTGGGTTCCATTTCACAGGGCCTCACATTTGGTAATCAAAAGTTGAAAAAGCTGCCCTTATTTTTTATACAGTACACTTTCAAAACCATTAACTCTTTAAAAAATTATTTAAATATTGAAAATCTCTTATGAACTAGACTTTTCATGGTGTCAAAGTAGAAAAACTAGTCAAACAATTTAATAACTTTTTTTATAGTTTCTTTTAGCTGAGTCTATCTTGTACAAAGAGCAATTTATTTCAGAAGTCTAAGAGTGTTTATGTCCTCAGAGAGAGCTCTGGGACTACAACACATTCTCCCATAAAAATGAGTCATCAAGATATTTTGTGGAACTTAGATTTGGTTTTATTCATGGAAGATTCACCAAATTGGGTTGATTCGTACTTGTTCATCAATTTGTGCTGTCCTTACATTTTCTTAGCAAGCTCCTATTTAACCAGAAGTGTTTTCCATTTGATGGGAATAAACCCAGCCACCCAAGAGTGAATTGAGTTTCTGGCTGACCAGCAGTGAATTTTAGGTAGAAACCAAAACTGGGAAATGACCATTGGTCACTGATCAAAAAGAACCTATCAACTGAAACTTGCCATGAACTGACAATGTCGTCAGTAATTTAATGTTGAGTAATTTAATACACTTAAAGCCAGAAGATTTGAATTTCTCTCTAAACATGTTAGTAACAGCAAATCATTTAGCCTCTTGCGCTGGTCTGTGAAAGCTCTGTTTGATTCTAGTGAATCAGAGAGAAAGAGCAACTGACACTGGATTCTCAGAGCCAAGAGAGATAGGATGCTGACAAGGTACAATTCTTCCATATTTACGTGTCAGTTTAGATTCTCTGATAATACCTTGGCTTAATCAGGTTTCTGCTACTTTTGTCAAATCTTTATAAACTATATGCGGAGTCTTTTGTTTGAAGCCTGATCTTATTTCCTTCCAGGGTCTTAAAAATAGATGGTACAATTGACCCTTAAACAACATGAGTTTGAACTGTGTGAATCCACTTATACATGGATTTTTTCAATAAATATATTGGAAAATTTCTTGGTGATTTGCAACAGCTTGAAAAAATTTGCAGACAAACTATGTAGCCTAGAAAAAGGGGTATGTTGTGAATCCATAAAATATATGTAGGTACTAGTCTACTTTGTGATTTACTACCATAAAATATACACAAACCTATTATAGAAAGCTAAAATTTATTAAAACTTACGCAAAGAGACCATACATGGCATCCTTTACGGTAGAAATATTTAAAAGTAATGATGCAGTGTCAAATCATAGCTACATAAAATTAACTGTAGTACATGCTGTACTACTATAATAATTTTGTAGCCACCTACAGTTGCTATTGCAGTGAGTTCCCCTGCTGGGAATATTCGCTTAAATGCTGTGTGATGCTAAGGAATTGTGTATCAAAGTAAAAAGTGATCTCTTTGGGTTCTCCTGTACTTTTCTTTATTATTATTATTATTATTATACTTTAAGTTCTAGGGTACATGCGCACAATGTGCAGGTTTGTTACATATGTATACATGTGCCATGTTGGTGTGCTACACCCATTAACTCGTCATTTACATTAGGTATATCTCCTAATGCTATCCCTGCCCACCCCCCACCCCACAACAGGCCCTGGTGTGTGATGTTCCCCTTCCTGTGTCCACGTGTTCTCATTGTTCAGTTCTCACCTATGACTGAGAACATGCGGTGTTTGGTTTTCTGTTCTTGCAATAGGGGTTTTTTTTCCTTCTTGTAAATTTGTTTGAGTTCTTTGTAGGTTCTGGATGTTAGACCTTCATCAGATAAGTAGATTGCAAAAATTTTCTCCCATTCTGTAGGTTGCCTGTTCACTGTGATGGTAGTTTCTTTTGCTGTGCAGAAGCTCTTTAGTTTAATTAGATCCCATTTGTCAATTTTGGCTTTTGTTGCCATTGCTTTTGATCTTTTTGACATGAAGTCTTTCCCCATGCCTATGTCCTGAATGGTATTGCCTAGGTTTTCTTCTAGGGTTTTTATGGTTTTAGGTCTAACATTTAAGTCTCTAATCCATCTTGAATTAGTTTTTGTATAAGGTGTAAGGAAGGGATCCAGTTTCAGCTTTCTACTTACGGCTAGTCAAGTTTCCTAGCACCATTTGTTAAATAGGGAATCCTTTCCCCATTGCTTGTTTTCGTCAGGTTTGTCAAAGATCAGATGGCTGTAGATGTGTGGTATTATTTCTGAGGGCTCTGTTCTGTTCCATTGGTCTATATCTCTCTTTTGGTACCAGTACCATGCTGTTTTGGTTACTGTAGCCTTGTAGTATAGTTTGAAGTCAGGTAGCGTGATGCCTCCAGCTTTGTTCTTCTTGCTTAGGATTGTCTTGGCAATGCGGGCTCTTTTTTAGTTCCATATGAACTTTAAAGTAGTTTTTTCCAATTATGTGAAGAAAGTCGTTGATAGCTTAATGGGGATGGCATTGAATCTATAAATTACCTTGGGCAGTATGGCCATTTTCATGATATTGATTCTGCCTATCCATGAGCATGAAATGTTCTTCCATTTGTTTGTGTCTTATTTCATTGACAGTGGTTTGTAGTTCTCTTTGAAGAGGTCCTTCACATCCCTTGTAAGTTGGATTCCTAGGTATTTTATTCTCTTTGAAGCAATTGTGAATGGGAGTTCACTCATGATTTGGCTCTCTGTTTGTCTGTTATTGGTGTATAAGAATGCTTGTGATTTTTACACATTAATTTTGTATCCTGAGACTTTGCTGAAGTTGCTTATCAGCTTAAGGAGATTTTGGGCTGAGATGATGGGGTTTTCTAAATATACAATCATGTCATCTGCAAACAGGGACAATTTGACTTCCTCTTTTCCTAATTGAATACGCTTTATTTCTTTCTCTTGCCTGATTGCCCTGGCCAGAACTTCCAACACTATGTTGAATAGGAGTGGTGAGAGAGAGCATCCCTGTCTTGTGCCAGTTTTCAAGGGGAAAGCTTCCAGTTTTTGCCCATTCAGTATGATATTGGCTGTGGGTTTGTCATAAATAGTTCTTACTATTTTCAGATACATTCCATCTATACCAAATTTATTGGGAGCTTTTAGCATGAAGGCTGTTGAATTTTGTCAAAGGCCTTTTCTGCATCTATTGAGATAATCATGTGTTTTGTCTTTGGTTCTGTTTGTATGCTGGATTATGTTTATTGATTTGTGTATATTGAACCAGCCTTGCATCCCAGGGATGAAGCCCACTTGATCATGGTGGATAAGCTTTTTGATGTGCTGCTGGATTCAGTTTGCCAATATTTTACTGAGGATTTTTGCATTGATGTTCATCAGGGATATTGGTGTAAAATTCTCTTTTTTGTTGTGTCTTTGCCAGACTTTGGTATCAGGATGATATTGGCCTCATAAAATGAGTTAGGGTGGATTCCCTCTTTTTCTATTGATTGGAATAGTTTCAGAAGGAATGGTACCAGCTCCTCCTTGTACCTCTGGTAGAATTTGACTGTGAATCCATCTGGTCCTGGACTTTTTTGTTGGTAGGCTATTAATTATTGCCTCAATTTCAGAACTTGTTATTGGTCTATTCAGGGATTCAACTTCTTCCCTGAATAGACCAATGGTTTAGTCTTGGGAGAGTGTATGTGTTCAGGAATTTATCCATTTCTTCTAGGTTTTCTAGTTTGTTTGCATACAGGTGTTTATAGTATTCTCTGATGGTAGTTTGTATTTCTGTGGGGTTGGTGGTGATATCCCCTTTATCATTTTTATTGCATCTATTTGATTCTTCTCTCTTTTCTTCTTTATTAGTCTTGCTAGTGGTCTATCAATTTTGTTGATCTTTTCAAAAAACCAGCTCCTGGATTCATTGATTTTTTTTGGAGGGTTTTTTGTGTCTCTATCTCCTTCAGTTCTGCTCTGATCTTAGTTATTTCTTGCCTTCTGCTAGCTTTTGAATGTGTTTGCTCTTGCTTCTCTAGTTCTCTCAATTATGATGTTAGGGTGTCAATTTTAGATCTTTCCTGTTTCTCTTGTGGGCATTTAGTGCTATAAATTTCCCTCTATGCACTACTTTAAATGTGTCCCAGAGATTCTGGTATGTTGTATGTTTGTTCTTGTTGGTTTCAAAGAATATCTTTATTTCTACCTTCATTTCGTTATGTACCCAGTAGTCATTCAGGAGCAGGTTGTTCAGTTTTCATGTAGTTGAGCAGTTTTGATTGAGTTTCTTAATTCTGAGTTCTAGTTTGATTGCACTGTGGTCTGAGAGACAGTTTGTTATAATTTCTGTTCTTTTACATTTGCTGAGGAGTGCTTTACTTCCAACTATGTGGTCAATTTTGGAATAAGTGCGATGTGGTGCTGAGAATGTATATTTTGTTGATTTGGGGTGGAGGGTTCTGTATATGTCTATTAGGTCCACTTGGTGCAGAGTTGAGTTCAATTCCTGGATATCCTTGTTAACTTTCTGTCTCGTTGATCTGTCTAATGTTGACGGTGGGGTGTTAAAGTCTCCCATTATTGTTGTGTGGGAGTCTAAGTCTCTTTGTAAGTCTCTAAGGACTTGCTTATGAATCTGGGTGCTCCTGCATTGGGTGCACATATATTTAGGATAGTTAGCTCTTCTTGTTGAATTGATCCCTTTACCATTATGTAATGGCCTTCTTTGTCTCTTTTGATCTTTGTTGGTTTAAAGTCTGTCTTATCAGAGACTAGCATTGCAACCCCTGCCTTTTTTTGTTTTCCATTTGATTGGTAGATCTTCCTCCATCCCTTGATTTTGAGCCTGTGTGTCTCTGCATGTGAGATGGGTCTCCTGAATACAGCAAACTGATGGGTCTTGACTCTTTATCCAATTTGCCAGTACGTGTCTTTTAATTGGGTCATTTAGCCCATTTACATTTAAGGTTAATATTGTTATGTGTGAACTTGATCCTGTCATTATGATGTTAGCTGGTTATTTTGTTCATTAGTTGATGCAGTTTCTTCCTAGCCTCGATGGTCTTTACATTTTGGCATGTTTTTGCAGTGACTGGTACCCGTTTTTCCTTTCCATGTTTAGTGCTTCCTTCAGGAGCTCTTGTAGGGCAGGCCTGGTGGTGGCAAAATCTTTTTTTTTTTTTTTTTTTTAAGACGGAGTCTCGCTGTGTCGCCCAGGTTGGAGTGCAGTGACCGGATCTCAGCTCACTGCAAGCTCCGCCTCCTGGGTTCACGCCATTCTCCTGCCTCAGCCTCCCCAGGAGCTGGGACTACAGGCGCCCGCCACCTCGCCCAGCTAGTTTTTTGTATTTTTTAGTAGAAACGGGGTTTCACCGTGTAGGCCAGGATGGTCTCGATCTCCTGACCTCGTGATCCGCCCGTCTCAGCCTCCCAAAGTGCTGGGATTACAGGCTTGAGCCACCATGCCCGGTGGTGGTGGCAAAATCTCTCAGCGTTTTCTTGTCTGTAAAGGATTTTATTTCTCCTTCACTTATGAAACTTAGTTTGGCTGGATATGAAATTCTGGGTTGTAAATTCTTTTCTTTAAGAATGTTGAACGTTGGCCACCACTCTCTTCCAGTTTGTAGAGTTTCTGCCGAGAGATCTTCTGTTAGTCTGATGGGCTTCCCTTTGTGGGTAACTTGACCTTTCTGGGTAACTCGACCTTTCTCTCTGGCTGCCCTTAACATTTTTTCCTTCATTTCAACTTTGGTGAATCTGACAATTATGTGTGTTGGAGTTGCTCTTCTCGAGGAATATCTTTGTGGTGTTCTCTGTATTTCCTGAATTTGAATGTT
This sequence comes from Trachypithecus francoisi, assembly GCF_009764315.1. NCBI lineage: Eukaryota > Metazoa > Chordata > Mammalia > Primates > Cercopithecidae > Trachypithecus > Trachypithecus francoisi. The sequence goes on along the minus strand of NW_022681463.1, from coordinate 66,656,242 downwards.
GGCCTGCCTTGCTAGGTTGGGGAAGTTCTCCTGGATAATATCCTGCAGAGTGTTTTCCAACTTGGTTCCATTCTCCCCATCACTTTCAGGTACACCAATCAGACGTATATTTGGTCTTTTCACATAGTCCCATATTTCTTGGAGGCTTTGTTCATTTCTTTTTACTCTTTTTTCTCTAAACTTCTCTTCTCGCTTCATTTCATTCATTTGATCTTCAATTACTGATACCCTTCCAGATGATCGAGTCGGTTACTGAAGCTTGCGCATTTGTCACATAGTTCTCATGTCATAGTTTTCAGCTCTATCAGGTCATTTAAGGAATTCTCTACATTTGTTATTCTAGTTAGCTATTCGTCAAATCTTTTTTCAAGGTTTTTAGCTTCTTTGCGATGGGTTCGAACTTCCTCCTTTAGCTCAGAGATGTTTGATCGTCTGAAGCCTTATTCTCTCAACTCATCAAAGTCATTCTCCATCCAGTTTTGTTCCATTGCTGTCGAGGAGCTGCGTTCCTTTGGAGGGGGAGAGATGCTCTGATTTTTAGAATTTGCAGCTTTTCTGCACTGCTTTTCCCCTATCTTTGTGGTTTTATCTACCTTTGGTCTTTGATGATGGTGACGTACAGATGGGGTTTTGGTGTGGATGTCCTTGCTGTTTGTTAGTTTTCCTTCTAACAGTCAGGACCCTCAGCTGCAGGTCTGTTGAAGTTTGCTTGAGGTCCACTCCAGACCCTGTTTTCCTGGGTATCAGCAGCAGAGGCTGCAGAAGAGTGAATATTGCTGAACAGCAAATGTTGCGCCTGATCATTCCTCTGGAAGCTTCGTCTTAGAGGAGTACCCGGCTGTGTGAGGTGTGAGGTGTCAGTCTGCCCCTAGTTGTGGGTGTCTTCCACTTAGGCTACTCGGGGGTCAGGGACCCACTTGAGCAGGCGGTCTGTCTGTTCTCAGATCTCAAACTCCATGCTGGGAGAACCACTACTCCCTTCAAAGCTGTCAGACAGGGACATTTAAATCTGCAGAGATTTCTTCTGCCTTCTGTTTGGCTATGCCCTGTCCTCAGAGGTGGAGTCTACAGAGGCAGGCAGGCCTCCTTGAGCTGCATGGGTTCCACCCAGTTCTAGCTTCCCGGCCGCTTTGTTTTCCTACTCAGGCCTCAGCAATGGTGGGCACCCCTCCCCCAGCCTCGCTGCTGCCTTGCAGTTGGATCTCAGACTGCTGTACTAGCAATGAGGGAGGCTCTGTGGGCATGGGACCCTCCGAGCCAGGCACAGGTATAATCTCCTGGTGTGCCATTTGCTAAGACCCTTGGTAAAGCACAGTATTAGAGTGAGAGTGACCCAATTTTCCAGGTGTTGTGTGTCACAGTTTCCCTTGGCTAGGAAAGGGAATTCCCTTCCCCTTTGCGCTTCCCGGGTGAGGCAATGCCTCGCCCTGCTTCGGCTCTTCCTAGGTGGGCTATACTCACTGTCCTGCACCCACTGTCCTACAGGCCCCAGTGAGATGAACCTGATGCCTCAGTTGGAAATGCAGAAATCACCCATTTTCTGTGTCGCTCATGCTGGGAGCTGGAGGCTGGAGCTGTTCCTATTCGGCCATCTTGGGCTAAATCCTCTCCTGTACTTTTCATCATGTTTGGTACAATACAGTAAACCTTGAATCACACCATAGTGATGCTGGAAGTGCCCCCAAGAAGCAGAGAAAAGTAATGACAGTACAAGAAAAAGTTGAATTGCCTGATATATACTATAGAATGAGGTCTGCAGCTGCAGTTGCCCACCATTTCAAGATAAGTAAATCCAGCGTAAGGGCCATAGTAAAAAAAGAAAAGGAAATTTGTGAAGCTGTTGCTGCAGTGACACGAGCAGGTGTGGAAATCTTGCACTTTTGTGAAATACGTTTAATCTTGTATTGAAAAATGTAGCTTTAGTGTGGGTGCAGGATTGCTACAAGAAAGCCATACCTGTAGACTCTAATATGTTTAGAGAAAAAGCAATGTCATCATATGACAACTTAAAGCAAAAGGAAGGTAAAGGATCTAAAGCTGGAGAATTTAATGCCAGCAAAGGATAGTTTGATAATTTTAGGGAGAGGTTTGGCTTTAAAAAAATCAAGCTAATAGAACAAGCAATTTCTGCCAACCAAGAGACAGGAGACCAGTTCCCATATGGTATAAAGAAAATCATTGAAGAGAAAGGATATCTGCCCAAATAGGCTTTTAATGCAGACAAAAGTGCCATATTCTGGAAAAAAAAAGCCACAAAGGACATTTATTAGTAAGGAAAAGTAGTGAGCACCAGTATTTAAGGCCAGAAGGGTTAGGCTAACTCTACTGTTTTGTGCAAATGCAGTCAAGTTTATGACTGGGCTGCTCTTATCCAGAAAGTTGCCAATCTCCAAGCCTTGAAGGGAAAAGATAAATACCAGCTGCCAGTCTTTCAGTTGTATAAGAAGAAGGCCTGGACAAGGAGAACTCTTTGTCTGGATTAGTTCCAACAATGCTTTGTTCCTGAAGTCAGGAAGCACCTTGCATTAAGGGAGTGCCTTTCAAAGTTCCTTTGATAATAGACAATGCCCCTGGCCACTCAGAGCCTATGCCTTCAACATTGAAGGTGATGAGTGGTCTACTTGCCTCCAAGCACAACGTCTCTAATTCAGCCTCTATATCAAGGAGTCACAGGATCTTTAAGCCTCATTACACATGGTACCCTTTGCAAAGGACTGTCAATACTGTGGAATAGAGCCCAAGAGGACATCCTGAAAGTCTAGAAGGATTACAATGTTGCAGATGCCATTGTTGTTATAGAAGAAGCCATGAAGCCATCAAACTTAAAACAATAAATCTTTGCTGGAGAAAACTGTGTCCAGATGTTGTGCATGACTTCACAGGATTTATGATGGAGCCAACCAGGGAAATCATAAAAGAGACTGTGGATAAGGCAAAAAAGGTGGAAGATGAAGGGTTTCAAGATATGGATCTTATTTCTCCAGTTATCCAATTCAATAGCTAATAGACACCATACCAGAGAAATTAACAGAGGATGACTTGATAGAGATGAGTGGTTCTGAACCACTGCTGGGTAATGAGGAAGATGACCCAGAAGCAGTGCCAAAAGACAAATTGACAGTTGACTGTCTGGCAGAAGGGTGATTATTCAAGACTGCTTTTGACTTCTTTTACGCATGGACTCTTCCATGGTATGGGCACTAAAACTAAAGCAAATGGTGAAAGAAAAATTGGTACCATACAGAAACGTCATTTTTCAAGAAATGAAAAAGCAAAAAAGGCAGAAATTATGATGTCTTTCTGTAAAGTTACACCAAGTGTGTCTACTTCTCCTGTCTCTGTCACCCCTGTGGCAGCAAGACCAATCCTGCATCTTTCTCTTCAACCTACTTAAAATGAAGATGATGAGGTTGGAGAACTTAATCCACTTTAGTGTATCACTTCCACTTAATCAGTAGTAAACATGTTTTTTCTTCCTTATAATACATATATACTGTATTTTATACTGTATTTTTATAAGAAAGCAAGCTAGAGAAAAGAAAATATTATTAAGAAAATCATAAAGAAGCAAAAATATTGTCTGTGTAAGGAAATGTAAATAGAAATGTGCTATGTGGACTTCCCAGGAGTGCTTTAAAGGAAGCTAACTGAGAAGAAGGGGCTGCTTCTTCCTAGTTGCCTTTTTTCCTTCTTCTGGCCTAACACTCCAGCAGCCATCTTGAAACATGAAGTGACCTTGAGTATGGAAGCCAAGTACAAGAGTGTTGAAGTTTAGGAGCCTAGGTCTCTGATGGTTCCGTGGAGTAGCTTTACCAACCTTGAACTGCTTACTCATAATTGGGTTTTTTCTCCTAACACGAGAAGAAAATTTCTATCTTGTTTAAGCCACTGTATTTTGGAGTTGTTTATTCCATGCAGTCAAACTAGTCAAACAGATAAAGGATATGTTAGGGATTCTCATCAGGTCCTATGGGGGTTGAGAGCAGAGGAGCCTCAGCAGGAGGCAGGAAAGTCTCTCCAGAGAAGGAAATCCTTGAATGAGTCCTGAAGAAGGATTGACAACTTGTTGCAATGACAAGGTTAGGCAGAGCAGGAAGAGTGATACATGTAGAAGTAGTGGTCAGAATGGGGACCTGCTGCAGCCTTGGGAGGGAAAGTACCATATTTACAGAGCAAGTTTATTACAGAAGATCAAAAGAAAGAATTCCGGACTTGCCTCTGCACTCCCTCTCTTTCTAGCCCTATATCCCTCATGTCAGTTGGCTTTAGTAATCAAAATATTGAAGAAACTTTAAGATGGCCATGAGCATACTCCCCTGGCCTCAAAATCTAGGTGCTCTTTAAAGCAAAGAAGCAAGCAAGCAAGCAAACAAACAAAGAAAGTAAGTAAATAAAATATTTGCAGAACGCCTGCTATGAATAAAACTTAGAACCAGATGCTGGTGAAAAAGCGCCTAGGGGATATTAAAAATGAATTAAATAATTCTTGCTCTTATGGGGTTTCATTCTAAGAGTGAGGGTGACATCTGCACACATAATACAAAAGTAAACAAAGAAAAATTGCAATGGGGAATGGGAAAGTGTTGAGTGTGGATTGAAGGGAGGTGGCTTTTACCCACAAGGGTCCAATTGAGAATTGCTGTTTTAAAATTTCATCCCACCCATAAGACTGAGAGGGATTTCCCAGGGTCTGGGAGCAGAAATCGGAGAAGCAGTGAAGTGGAGCATGTGATACCTCTAGAGACCACCCTGTAGCACAGTGATGGATGATGGCTTGCCCTCCAGGGAATTAGGTAAGCATGGAAGCCTCTTTTGTGAAAACAGAATTGGAGAGACTTGCTTACAGCTAAAGGACGCTTCTAGGTAGGAGATGATGCTGTGTGCAACCTACGTGCGGAAAGATATTGAAAGAGAGGTCAAGGTTAGACCATGGAACAAAAGCACTGGCAAAATTCAAGCAGACCTTGACTTTGGGAGAGCCTGGAGCAGACTAAGTTAATTGTGAAGTCAGCTAGCCATGTCTCCCCAAAATACTCCTGCTATTTGCTTTTTGTGGTCTGAGATGTTGCAGACTCAACAGAGAACAAGGTCAGAAGCAGAAAACAGTGACATTTGTAGCCAATTATGAGAAGAATTTTGGTAATTGGTGTGTAGTAGGAGAAGCCCAAGTATAGGGGAAAAAAAGTATGCGGGGGCTGGGATACTAATTTCAGGTGACTTATCTGAAAGTGTGTAGGAAGTGAAACAAAAATTTGGGTTTTCTTTGTCATGGTGGAATGGTGGAGAAAGGATGAAAGGTAGGTATCTGCTTTGCTTCATATGCCAAGACGTAGCCCTTTCTGCTGCAGGAGAGGACTTTGCAGATCTACAGAGTGGTTGGGGGGATAGGGCACTAACTGAAGAGAAATGTACCGATATATCAGTTCCAGAACAATTTTATCTCCGAAGAAAACTCTGACAGTCTGGGCCCTCTGACTCCTGCAGAAATAATAATGTTAAGAGATTTATTGCTTAGAGGAATGTCTCATATGAATGGATTGCTTTAGGAAAGACAGTTTCAGGGTACAGCTTCAGAAGGAGACAAAGCCATAGTTTAGGGCCCCAACAGGGCCTTTGTGGCTTGTAAGGTTCCTATTTTTTGGGGCCAGCACTCAACCTAGAGCTGTATTGACCTGGGCATGGGATCCTTTGTTTAGAACATGGTCCTGGACACACCAGAGAATGCTCTTGTCTGAAAGAGCAGAGCCACCAGCGTGGGATCTATTGTGGGTGGAGAGACAACCCTCATGTTCCAAAGAAGGTAATACAAACTATATATTGGTTTGCAAGTCAGAAGAAAACACCGCTGGCGTCTGCTGTTGCCCTCCCCTTCCCATCTTTTGTCTATGAATATATCGAGGTATGGTGGTTTCATGCCTGGATTCTGGAACCAATCTGCATTCTGCTGCCTGCTGACTGTGTGGCCTCGTGTAAGTTACATAGCTTTTCTTGGCCTCAGTCCCCTCCTTTTCAAAATGGCCTGTGTTAAAGGTGTGTGCATACGTGTGTGTGTGTGTGTGTGTGTGTGTATGTATGTAGGTTTTGAAGTATTTGTAGTTGACTTGTGAGGATTATTTGTCTGTTAAGAATTCTAATATATTGTCTTCCAGAGGCAGGGTTTTCTGCCACTTAGTTATTTGTTAATGATATTTTTGACATATAGACATTTTAATTCTTTATATAATCAACTTTACTTTTAGATTTATAGAATTACTTTTTGCCGAGCAAGTTTTCTCCATCCCAGTAGAGACACTTGTATGCCAACTTTATAGGATCATTTTTACATTTAACTTTGTAATCCATTTAGAGATTATTTTTATATAGTGTATAAAATAGTTGAATAATTCATTATTTCTCTATTAATTTGTGGTTCTTTATCAAACATTAAATTCTTATATATAATATAATCTGTTTTTAGCCTTATGATTCTTGCCAATATCACAACCGATTAATTAAAATAGTGCTGTCATATATTTTAGTACTTGGTCATGTAAGTCTTCTGGATTACTTTTCCTTTTCAAAATCTTCTTACCTGTTTCTGCTTGTTTATATGTTCAAATGAACTTCAGATTATTTTATTTCTAAATAAATCTCTATTGAACAAAGAAATAATTTAAAAGTATTCAGTTTCCCATACAAAGACATGATCTTTCCTCTTTCTTACCATATATGTTATTAAAGTTAAGTTTTCTTTTATAGGTCATGCACATTTCAAGATTAATCAGTCAATGAATATTTAACGAGTGTCTGCTGTGAGAGTGTGCAAGGCTATTTCACTTTTGTGCATGTGCAAGTGTGTGTGTGCATCTGCACACACACACACAGAGAAAGCGCACACACACACACACACACACACACAGCGAAAGCTTGGCATCTGACATAAACCTTCTGAGATTTGGCCTTTGTAGGCAGATAAATGACTCTCCTCAATTCAATGAAAGCATCCCTCCAGTATCTTTTTGTAGATGACATTTTAATCTCAATGCCCTTCACCACTGTATTGATGCCAAGATTGCAATGGCAACAGCGAATACCAGACTTTCCCAATAGTTGACTTCACTGTGCCTTCTTTCTTGGTTCAACTAAGGGTTAAATGGTCAGGTGCCCATTTGATGAGTCTCAGCCTTCTTACTCTGCTGAAACAATATAATGGACTGAGACAAAAACACTAGTAAATAATCATTACTGGGATCTTTGAGGGGGCCTAATAAATCCACCCTTATTCCCTGCCTGATTTATAAGCCAACTGATGAAATATAAGTAAGCAGATGGACAACTTTATTACTGATAAAGGCTAAATTGAGGGTATAGACCAGTATGAGAGCCAAAATGAGCCCCTCAGCCTCAGCCCCCTATAGTTGAGCTACAGAAGGAGGGAGAAAGGAAATGTCTTTTTTTCTCTGGGAAATTTGATAGATTATCTCAACCCAGAAATGTGGGAGAGTGGCTATCACTTTACACCCAAGTTAATATGCTTCCCTTGGTGGGAGGAGTAAAGAAGGCATTTAGTGAAAAAAATTTCCTTCCTTGTGAAAACCAGGAGGGAAAAGAAGCAATCCCTCTCAGTAGTCAAGGTTAGGGTCAGGAACTACAACTCTGCATGTAATCTCACCCTGAGAATTAGGCTTGACTTTATTGGGCTGATGACTTATGTGTTCATCAAGTATTTATGTGCCTACCCTGCACCAGGGATAGTTCTAGGCACTGTCATGGGAGGGGGAGTTAACTCTGAAGACTGAAGACAAGATTGAAAGTCCCTTGGAGCTTGCAGTCTAGAGGGGGAAATGCAGACCACAATGGAGAAAGCAAAGAGAAATGTTAAGCCAAGAAAAATAGGATGATAGAAGGAGATGGGGTGTAGGGGTGGGGCTTGAGTCTGGATGAGCCTCCAAGGAGGTGACATTAAACTGAAGCTTAAAGAATGAGGAGAAAAAGTCAGCCATGTGAAGCTCTGGAGGGAGAGGGCTCCTGGAATATGTAGCAGCTGAGTCCTCAAGGTAAGTATGATCTTGGACTGTCTTAGGAAGGTGGACGACAGCTGGAGGTTGTGTGCCAGTGGGAGAAGTTGCAGGACCGACCGCAGTGCTCTCCTGAACCTCCCTTTTGAACTGGCAGCAACGGTGCAGAGAGGAGACTTGCAGGGTCCTCTGACAGATTGCCGAGGCCCTCAGAGGCTGGAACTCACTGTGATCAGCCATGGTATTTCCATTGTAACAAGTACCTTTGGCTTAGATCTCCACTTGTTAAAGGAATATGTCATTGAAGTGATCACTTTTGCTTTAGGTAAGCCTCTATGAGGGAAAGCAAGCCTGCTTGATCTGGAGGTATAGAAATGGATCAAAATTAAGGCCCCAATCTAATCTCTTAACACCTAAAACTTATGTCAAACCAAGACCTCTCTAGCAGCCATGAGCAGATAATCCCACTACTGTTTATGCCGGGCACTTGGGGATACAATGGTGGATAAAAAAAACCTGGTCCCTGCGCTATCTAGCCTAGAATCTCATGGAGATGATAGATGCTAAGAATAATTAAATAAAACATTGTTTTTGCCTGGTTAGGGTTACTTCTACGTATTTTATTGTTGTGTGGCTATAATAAATGGAATATGTCCCCCATTTTATATTCTAACTGGTTATTGCTAGTTGTATTAATTTGCTAAAGCTGCCATAATAAAATACTACAAACTATAGGCTAAAACAGTAAAAATTTATTTTCTCACAGCTCTGGAGATTGGAAGTCAAAGATCAAGGTGTCTGCAGGTTTAGTGTCTTCAGAGACCTCTCTCCTTGACTTGCAGTTGACTTGATCATTGGTTTCACAAAGGGATTTAGCAAAGGGGAAGCCGTTAGTGACTTTGACCAGAGTAGTTTTATTAGAGTGGTATGAGGGAAAGCCTGGCTGTAGCATGTTTAAGAGAGAATAGGATTAGGGGAATTAGAGAAACATATTATGAACAATTCTTTAAAAGAGTTTGGCAAAAGAAATGGAGCAGTGATTGAAAGGGGAAATGTAGTCTGAAGAGGGAATTATTTTTTTAAAAGTATATAAAAATCAACCTTACTGAGGTATAATTTATATGGAATAGAGTGTATCAATTTTTTTTAAAAGTATTCATTTTTTAATGGACAAATTAAAATTGCATATGTTTATCATGTACAACATGACGTTTTGAAACATGTGTACCTGGTGGAACATTTCAGTTGAGCTAACTAATTAACATGAATGTTACCTCACATACTTATTTTTTATATTGAGAACACTTAAAAATCTCTCAGAGATCTTCAGAAGTACAACGCATTGTAATTAACTGTAGTTACCATGATGTACAATAGATCTCTTGAGCTTATTTCTCCTATGTAACTGAAATTTTGTATTCTTTGACCAACATCTTCCCAACATTCTCCCTCACCCCTGGTAACCACCATTCTGTTCTCTGCTTCCATGAGTTTGACTTTTTTAGATTCCACATATAAGCCAGATCATGTGGTATTTGTCTATCTGTGCCTGGCTTATTTCACTTCACATAATGTTTTACACATTAATCCATGCTGTCACAGATGACAGAATTTTCTTTTTTAAAAAAATGGCTGAATGGTGCCATCCATTGTATATACCACATTTCCTTTTCCATTTATCTGGTGATGGACACTGAGGTTGCTTCCATATCTTGGCTGTTGTGAATAGTGCTGCAATGAACATGGGAGTGCAGATATTTCTTCAACATACTGATTTCATTTCATCTGGGTATATAACCAGAGGTGGAATTGCTGGATCATATGATGGTTTTATTTTTTATTTTTTAAGGACTTTTTTTTACCTCCATACTGTTTTGCATAGTGGCTGTACTGATTCAAAATATATTCATTTTGAGTGTCCATTTAGATGAATTTTGACAAATTTATATATCCGTGAAACCACCACAATAATGGGGACAGAGAATATTTACATCATCTCCAAAAATTTCCTTGTGGTCCTTCCCAGCCAACCAATTCCTCCACTACAGACCCAGGCAACCACTAATCTGCTTTCTGTCACTGTAGATTATGTTTGCCTTTGATATAATTTTGTTTAAAAGGAATCACACAGTATGTACTGTTTTGTGTCAGGATTTTTTTCATTCAGCCTTTTTTTTTTTTTTTTTTGGTTTTATCCTTGCTTTTGTTTTATCCATGCTTTTAGGGTATCATAGTTTATTCCTTGAATTCATGGGTAGAATTATTTTGTCTGGATACATCACAATTTGTTTATCCATTCACCTGATGATAGACATTTATGCTGTTTCCAGTTGGGGCCCTTATGAACTAAGGTGCTATGAACATTTCATGTCTGAGTCTTGGTGTGGACCTATGATTTTATTTCTACTGAGTAAATACTTTCAGAACTGAGTTGCTGGGTGAAATAGTAAGTGCCCGTATAACTTTGTAAGAAACCACCAAATTGTTTTCTATAGTAACCATATACTTTTCATGTCAAAAGTATATAAGAGTTCCAGTTACTCCAGATTCCTCTAACATTTGGTATTGTCAATCCGTTTAATTTTAGCTAGTCTAGTGGGTGTGTAGTTGGTATCTCATTGTGATTTTCTGTTTCTTCTTAAAGCAGTTTGGTAATATGAAATTTGCAAGGAATTTGTTCACTTCATCTAAGTTGCCCAGTTTATTGTTCTAAAGTTATTGATAATATTCCTTTACTCTCCTTTTTATGCCTGTATGGTCTGTTGTGGTGCCCTTGTTATCATTCCTGATATAGATTTGTGACTTCAATCTTTGTTATTGTTGATGATGATTAGTTTAGCTAGGGTTTTTATCAAATTTAGTGTTTTCAAAGATACAACTGTAGACTTTGTTCATTTTCTTTATTTTTTTGTTGGTTTTCTATTTTGTTGGTTTTGTCCTCATATTTGTTATTTTATTGCTTCCATTTACTGTGCACTTAATTGGTCTTCTTTCCTACCTTACTAATGTGGAAGTTAAATGATTGATTTTTTTTAGATTTCCTTTCCTAATGTAAGCATTTAAATTTATAGATTTCACTGTATGTACTGTTTTAGCTGCATTCCATGAGTTTTGACAAATTGTTTTCATTTTCATTCAATTTAAAAAAATCTAATTTCCATTGCGATTTTTTCTTTGACTCCCATGTTATTTAGAAGTATGTGTATTTTTTAATGTACAGATTTTCCAGGTTTTTTTTTCTGTCATTGATTTTCATCAATGCCATTATATTCAGAGAACATATTCTGTTATTATCTCAATCTTTTGAAATTTTATTATGGCTCAGCATATATCTTAATGAATGTGTCCTTAAAAAACAAACATGTGTTCTGCTGTGGTTGGAAAAAGTCTTCCATAAATGTCAATTAGATCAAATTTTTAGTATTGTTCAAGTCTTTTACATCCTTACTGATTTTCTCTCTAGTTTTCCTATCTATGACTAAGATAGCAATGATGAAATCTCCAGTTATATCTGTGGGCTCATATCTTTCCTTTTAGTTCTGCCAAATTTTGCTTCTGATAGATTGAAGTTCTGTTACTGGGTGTATGTTCATTTAGGATCGAGATGTTTTCATGGTGAATTGATCCTTTTGTCATTTGTTATTATTAACTTTTGCATAGAGATTTCCTTTTACTTTTTATAATGTAGGGCTACTACTGATGAATTTTCTGAAGCTTCTCTGAAAAGGTTCTTATTTCACCTTCATTTTTAAGGCTGTTTTACTGCATAGAGAACTATAGAAATCATTTTTCCCCTTATTCTGTTAAAAATATAATTCCATTGTCTTCTGGCTTGCATAGTTTCTGATGAGGATTTGTATGTTGATTTTCTTTGTTCCTCAGTGTATAATGTCCTTTTTTCCCTATGGCTGCATTTAAGATGTTTCTTTTTCACTTATTTTTAGCAATTTAATTATTATATGCTTTCATTGTGGTATATGTGGTGTATGTGTGCATTACGTGTGTGTATTTATACTGCTTGAGATTTGTTGAGCTTCTGAAATAATGGGTTTAGAATTTTAGTCACATTTGGAAATATTTTAGCCCTTATTGCTCTCATCCCCTTTTGAGACTCCAGTTAAGTAGATATTAGACTGCTTAATATCACCTCAGAAATCACTGAGGCTCTGATATTTTTTTTCAGCCTCACAACTCTTTGTGTTTTATTTTAGACAAATTCTATTCTTAGGTCTATAGGTTTACTGACCTTTTTTGTACAATATAGAATCTGACGTTCATCCCATTCAGTGAAATTTTTACTTCAAATATTGTATTTTTTATCCCTAGACATTCCACTAGATTCATCTAAATTTCTTCAATTTCTCTCTTTATTATGCTCACGTTTTTCTATAAATATTTGTATGTAGTCATAATATTTGCTTTAATGTTTTTGTCTACTAACTCCATCATCTCTGTTACTTCTGCATTGGTTTCAGTTCATAGATTCTCTCCTGATTATCTGCACATTTTCTGTCCTTTGGCATGTCTGGTAATGTTTAATTGAATGATAGGCATTGTGATGCTATCTTACTGAGTGTTTGGATTTTGTCTTCCTCCAGAGACTGTTGAGCTTTGTTTCAGCAAGCAGTTAAGGTTCTTTCAGGTCACTTTGCTCCCACTGAAACCTGTTTTTAAACTTCACTTAGGCCAGGGTGGAGTAAGGGATGGCTCACCTCCATCTCTAAGGCATACTTTCTCTGGTACTGCTACTAAATGTTTTTGGACTTTGTTTATATCAAAATATGAGTTGTTTATTGTTCAGTGGGCTCTTTCACAATATAGATGTGTTTTGTTTTAGCTCTGTTAAATTGTCTTGTATTATAGTTAAATTAATTTTTAGCTTCCACCCCTCCTCCTATTTTTTCTCTTCTCTTCTTATTAAATGCTTATTATATAAACGTTGAAACTTTGGATCTTTCCTTTATACTCTAAACTTTTGTTTCATATTTTTCATCACATTTCTGTTTACATTGTGTTCTGGGAGAAGTCCTTAGTTTAGTCTTTGAGGTTGCTAATTTGCTCTGAATCAGTATTTATTCTGGTAATCAGCCAGTCTCTTGAGTTAGTTTCAAAGATCATATCTTTTACATTTTTAAGATCTTGAACTAGTTCTTTTACATAATAGCTTTCTTTTATTTCATAGATGTGATATGTTCTCTTATCCCTTGAGAATATTAATTATCCTTTGTGAATGTTTTTTGTTTATTTGTTCTATAAACTGTGTATTCACAAGTGTTAGCTCTCTTATTTTTTGAGTTTGGTGCTTTTACCAGGGTGCTCATTGATTCTGGGCTTTTTTTTTTTTTTTTTTTTTTTGCGTTTGCTTTTTATTTTTCTATGTATGCTGTCGTTTATTTACTGCAGTTATTTTCCGTTATTGTAGAGGAGAGATAGGTTGTTCAACTGGGCAGCCCATCTTTTGGATGAGTGGAATTGCTTCTTCTTTCAGGATATAACTAGATTCTAATGGGACTTTCCTGTCTTTACACTGAAATACTCATATTTCTTACTCCAAACTCAGAAGCAAAAGTCTGCTGCTTCTGTATTCTCTCAAGTTAGGAATGAGTGGATGGATAGAAAAAGTCACCCTTGTGGATGCTTTGAGTACAATGATCAGGTAACTCATTTTCAGACCCTGTTTCTCATATACATTGCTTCTGCATTCAGAGTCTGCTAACCCTACTTCCAACTTATACAAATGTCTTCTCATGTATAATTAGAGTCCTGTTTACTTCCATCAATTCATTCCTCTCTGCTTTCTATCTTTAAAAGATTTCTGAACAAATTTGTTCTACTGATTTTTGTTTTGTTTTGTTTTCTGGAGTGGTTATTAAAATTTTCTTATATTTTTCTGTCATTTCATGATCAATATTTGAATCTCTTCTGTATTTTTATCTCTTCTTCGTATTTAATTTTTGGTTACTTCTCTGTTTTCTTAGTAAATTTTGCAAGAATTTTATGTTCCACATTGTTGATTTCAAATAACCAAGTTTTATAGTTGTTAATTTGTAAATTTTCTTCTTTCTGATTATTTTATTTTCTTAAATTTTTGTTTTCTTATTCTCTACTTCATTTTTAAAGTTCTGTTTTATTTACTGTCTTAGCTCACTTGTGCTGCTATAATAAAATATCACAGACTGGGTAATTTATAAAGAACAAAAATATATTTTCTCACAGCTCCAGAGCTGGGAAGTCCAAGATCAAGGTGCTGGCAGATTCATTGTCTGGTGAGGCTGCTCTCTGTTTCCAAGATGGCACCTTGATGCTGCATCCTCTGGAGGGGAGAAATGCTGTGTCCTCACATGGCAGAAGGCAAAAAGGCAAATATGATAAACTGTCTTTGTCAAGTTTTTTTTTTATAAAGGCCTCTTATCCCATTCATGAAGGAAGAGCCCTCGTAGCCTCATCACCTCTTAAGGGACTCACCTCTTAATACTGTCACATTAGCAATACCTGAGTAATGGAGGAGACATATTCAAATAGGAAATGCCACATTAATTTGTCTTGTATTCCAGTTTTAGTTATACCTCGTAAGTTTTGATATCTAAGACTATTTCTTCAATTGTTTTCTAAATTATTTTTAATGGTAGTTTAGCTATTAAGTCAAAGAGGAAATGAGAGGGCCCTGTAATTCCTAAAAAGCTTTTTTTGCTTTTCTTCCTGGAAGTCTCAGAAAATATCTCATTGATTCTGATTAAGTTTGTGCTCATCTATGATATGTACTCATCTCTGTGCCAATTATTCTGGTCAGGGTGTTGAGAAATAAGACAATTCAGCTCAGCATAAAACATGACTGATAATGGTGGATGCATAGTTTCCCAAAGACAGTTTCCAGTGTGGTTTCAATGGAGAAAGAGAGGAATGGATTCTGTATCCTAACCAGGAATATCCACTAGAGTAAACATCTATTTTCCTTTTGTATTTTATTAAGAATGTCATAATGAAGAGTTAATGGCTGCTACATTATCTTAACAAAAACTACTAATGATACAGAAGTTAGTGACAAAAATAATCTTTTATTTGCCTATTTAGTCTTCAAACTCATTTTCTCATTTGACTCCCATACCATTCATATGAAATAATTAGGACTTACATTATTGTTTTCATCTTGCAGATATGGAAACTGAGGCTCATAGAAATGAAATAACTTCTCCAATGCTCCACATTTAGCATGCTTGGGAACTATCTCTAGGGCTGGCCAAGACAGTATATTTTTCAACTGCAAAGTCAACTAAACACCATTTGTCTTCTTTACCTATACTCTTAACAAATTTTTTCTCATTTTAAAATTGCCATATGATTTTTGGTGCCAATTGCCCTATTTTGAATTGCCAACAAAGAAACCTATTATTTTCAACATATGCTTGCTTTTTCTCAAGGTTAAATTATATATAGCCCTAACCTTATAATTCTGGTTAGGCTGATGTGGGTAAATACTGTGATGTTCTTTTCAATACTATATTTGAAAATGCTGTTGCATTGTGTATAATTTTTCTTTTGTGTTATTCTCTCTTTTCTAGGTTTAATGATTTAAATTCTTACCATCTTATTAACCAATTCATGTAGGTTGTATTCAGATTAGCTAGTAGTGCTTGCTGTAGTCTCACAATTTGGGAACAATATGAATCGCTTAACATTATGACGTCCTAGATTTCTACCTTTTAGTAGAAGCAAAACATTTTTAGGTTGAACCTTTTAAGCAAGATATATGCTTGTTTTTCAATACTTTGATGTTACAGTGGTAACGCAATTTTCATTAAGGAATAGATGTGTTAACTCTTTTCTTTAGGCCTTTATTTTATTTCTTGCACTTGGATACATCGTCATGTCATATATAGTAGTTGGAATTTCTAGTAGCTTCAGAAATGGTGTTTTGGAGTGGTGAAAAGCTACCAATCATTCATAACAAATGAAGATTCAAGATTTGATGCTTATGTTTCAGCTTAACACCATTACCAGAATTATTTTGTTTTCTTGTTAGTGGATTCCAACCAAACTCAAAATAGCAAGGACTAAATTAATGTCTTGGAAATAGTTCCTATTTTATCATACCAGCTCTGATGGTATGGTCCTGTCTTTCTCCTCTGAGAAATATTAGAATGTATTTCATTTTATCTGGCACAAAAAATTTATATTTGAAGTATCACAAATTTTAAAAATCCCTAATAGTATGGAAGGAATCAGGAATATGGGGTTCAGCTTTAAGCTTAAAAAAGGTGTTTCATACTCAGTTTTTTTTTGTTGTGTTTTGTTGTATTAGAAGAGATGTCTATTTCTTAGGCTTCATGAATGTGAAAAAGGAAATGATACACTAGAAAGATTGCTGGCTGTTGGTTTGGAAGGCCTGGCTCTAGTGTGGGCTAACTGTGAGACATGGGGCTGGATTCTCGGTTTTTCTGAGCTTATTTTTTCAGCTTGTTTATAACCTCAAAAAGTAGTTGAGAGAATAAAATGAGACAATATATAAAGAAGATGCTTTGGGAATCTCCAAATGCAATGCACTGTAATGGCTTGTGTGAGCTTTATGTGTGCTTCTGTTCTAAGTGCAAATAAAGCTTTAGCTGCCCACCTATGAAGGGACCATGAGAAGAATTCATGAAAGAAGGATCCCTTTCTCAAAAAAAATTCTTTTCATCTGATGTCCATTTAGAGTTAGTCAAGACATGCCCCAGTTCTACACTGTGGAAGATAGCATCGTCATAGCTATGTCATGTTCATTTCCTGTCTTCTCTCTTTGCTTCCATGGAGTGATATTTTGGAAATTCCCAAATTCTTGCTTATAATTCTGACACTCCTTCAAATGGTAGTGTATCATCTTGAAGTTACCATGTATCATGGTAATCAGTTGGAAACGTGATTGTTATCAATACAGTGTTTCTACTAATATAATGGCAATGCGTTGTTACCGTCAATTGATAATGTGATTGTTACAAGTGCAATGTAATTTCTTATGCTGATTTTTGAAGTATTTAAAATACCTTTTCTCTTCTGATTTTATTTACATATATGTGATTACTTTGAATATGCATATCAATTATTTCAGATACAATGTCATTCAGAAGGTTTATTCCGATTAATAATCTTAGTAGCTTCATTATGGAAACATGTAGCACAGGTAACTACTGGGCACTGAGAATACTAAATCAAATAAGAAGGAGTCTTCAGGCAACTTATAATCAAACCGGGAAAGTGGAGACCCATACAACAAACTCTGATGGAATGTGACAGGAGTTACCGGTAGTGCTCTACATAGAGTAGAGGCTCTAGCTTGGGTTAGACACCGGTGTGCATTAAAAAAAAATTGATGGCTAAAGATAGGGTGAAAAGATCTGACATTTAAACACATTAATTTTTTTCTATTTATTTAGAGCAGAATTCACAAACTGGTGTCTGTAGACTAGATTTGACTTGCATATGTGTTTATTTTGGCTTACAGAATTTTTAAAAAATTTGAGCCAAGATGAAAACATGGATTTCACACAGAAGTCAAAATTCCCCAGTTTCTCTTGAAAAAATGTTAAAGATTTGGTAAACATTAGTGCTGCTTCTGTATGGGACAGTAGTCACCTGGAGATGAGTAGGACCTATCTGCCTGCCTGAAATAGGGCAAGTACTCTCAATTTCACGACCAGCCAAACTGCTTCCCACACTGGCCTGCTTGCTCTGCCTGAAACCCCTGGCAGGCTCCACCTCAGCACCTTTGCACTTGCTGATCTCCAGCCTGGAAACTTCTTTCCCCAAGTATGGCTCAATCCCTCATTTCATTCCAGTCTCTGGTTAGAAGTCATCTCCTTATAGAGGCTTCCCTGACTTCCCTATCTTCAAGGACACATTGATCTCATCACTATCCCTTTACTCTGCTTTACTGTTCTTACAGGCACTTACCACCATGTGGCATATTATGTATTTTTAATGCATTAATTATGTATTAAATGTGCCCCTCTGATGGAATACACACTTCATGAGAGCAGGATCTTTGTCTGTTTTGTTTACCATGGTATTCCTCCCACCTACTACAGTGTGTCACATAAAACAAGCACTCAATAAATATGTGTTGAGTGAATGTTGCTCTTGCAGTTTTGTTCAATTCCTGAGCATGGTGGAGATGGGGATCAGAGTAAATGGACCTCTGGTTTGCCCTGGCTCCTACAGCCAAGACTGAAGAGTAATATAGTTTGAATCATTAAAATTTTATCTGTAATGTTGTATACACAACACATATGTGTTATATAATCACGCCTAAACCATATATGCAAATTTAAAAGTCTGCATTATATGTGGTATGGTCATGATAACTATTCATATTACCTGAATAGTGAATAAAGAATCTGCTTGACCACGTGCTGTGAATTCAAGAGGTTGTGGCATGCATGTGATTTGGGATTTGCAAATCCGTTTGGACCAAGCTGAACGTCTGAGCGTTTTGTTACTTCTTCATAACCCATTGAATGTGTCACTCGCCTACCAGTGTATTGTGCAGTTTTAGTTCAAGTCATATTAAAACCACAAAGTTATGGGGGAGGGAAGTGGGGAAAAAGAGGTAGAAAATAACATTTCTCATGGCTTTTTGTTTCTAAATTCTCACATTTCCTGTAGAGCTCCGCATTGGAAGTAAAAATTTGTCAGGAATGTCAGGCAAAAGAATCTATGAAACTTTTGACAGGATAGATGAGAAGAAAATGGGGAAGGGAATATTTTGAGTCCAGATAAGTTTTACCACAATGTAAAAATAAGATCTCATAATCCCCCTGTCCTCACTGTGCCCTCAGCAAGTGATACAAACATGGAAAGATGTATGTCATTCAGCAAGTCTCACACTCTTAGGAAGAAATACCAGAGGGAGTGAGGGTTCCTGGGAAACTCTGTGCACTTATCTGTCACCAGCCTGACCTGTGTGATATATGGGTGTACATACATGTGGGTGTACCTGCGTGTGAACTTGTGTGTACATGTGTGCACTTAACTGTGTACATGTGTGTGCACTTCAGTGTGTATGTGCATACACGTATGTATCATGCACCTGTGTGTACAGTTATGTGTGTACATGCATATTGTGTGTGCACTTACGTGTGCATGTGTGTACACACATGCATATGCCTGTGTGTACATATGTGCACTTATATGTGTATGTATGTGTCTGAATGTGCACTTACATGGGTGTGTGTGTATGTGTGTACATGTGTATGCATATACCTGTGTGTATGTGCATGCACACACATGCATGTGTGTATGTGTACTTATGAGTACATGTGTGTGCATGTGTATCTGAGTACATGTGTGCACTCATATGTGTATGTGAGTACATATGTTCACTTATATGTGTATGTATGTGCACTTACATGTATATATGGATGTGTGCATATGTGTACGTGTTCACATGTGTACATGTGTGCATGTGTGTGAACTTATATGTGTGTGCATGTACCTGTGTGTATGTGTGTGTATCTGTGTGTGTACATGTATGTGTATCTGTGTGTGTACATGTATGTGTGTATTCCCCAAACAACTAAGATATATTTCATTTTGTTGCTTGGCAAATCTGCCTCATTCCCATTTATTCCCAGTTCTCTATTTACACTTTCTTCTTTTTTTTTTTTATTATACTTTAAGTTCTAGGGTACATGTGCATAACGTGCAGGTTTGTTACATATGTATACTTGTGCCATGTTGGTGTGCTGCACCCATCAACTCGTCAGCACCCATCAATCCATCATTTATATCATGTATAACTCCCCAATGCAATCCCTCCCCCCTCCCCCCTCCCCATGATAGGCCCCGATGTGTGATGTTCCCCTTCCCGAGTCCAAGTGATCTCATTGTTCAGTTCCCACCTATGAGTGAGAACATGCGGTGTTTGGTTTTCTCTTCCTGTGATAGTTTGCTAAGAATGATGGTTTCCAGCTGCATCCATGTCCCTACAAAGGACGCAAACTCATCCTTTTTGATGGCTGCATAGTATTCCATGGTGTATATGTGCCACATTTTCTTAATCCAGTCTGTCACAGATGGACATTTGGGTTGATTCCAAGTCTTTGCTATTGTGAATAGTGCCGCAATAAACATACGTGTGCATGTTACACTTTCTTCTTTTCTTACAACCTAAAGGAAAAAGCATGAACTCACCCTCTATGTACAGGGTTTTGATTAACCCGAATACGTGCTTTCTTCCCCATCTATGACTTAATGTCTCCCAACTGTGCTTTTCTCTCTGTTTTATAATTTAAAATTTTAAGGCGTTCTCATTTATCCAGAAAATGTTTATTGAGTGCCTACTAGTTGGAGGCACCAGGGACACATAGCAGGACAACAGAAAAAGCTTTTGGAGCACTTTCTACGAGCTGAGTAAACTCCAAGGAGAATTTGTACAGGTGCTGGTTGAAAAATCCAACAAAGTAATATGTTGGGGAAAAATAAACACATGATGTTCCTTTCCTGCAGAAGATAGGCACTTAATCCTGGTGTTTCTGTGGAAAATGTTACCGTAAGATGTGTATGGAGGTATGTATGCCAATGGTTGTCTATCAAAATAACTACCAGTTCTAGCACCAGAGAAGAATGTCTCGGAAGAAGCCAGGACCAGATGCTTCTTCATGACATATGCATAAACACCACACAGGGACACGCTAATGTATTTTATTAGCCTTTCTTCCTCAGGCAGAGAAGCCTAACTCTGAGATGTAGGAAAGGTTATTCCAACATTGTATAGAAAATTTTCAGCTTCTCTTGATGGCTACAGTTGGAAACATAAACACTGCTTCAGTGGCCACCTGAGTAGGTGGCCCCCTGGGGAAGAAGGGTATCTTTTTATAGAGGAGTTTTAATCAGCAAATTATTGAGATGACATAATGTATTGTTTTTAGCTGAGTTCTATGGTAGAGAGTGGGTAGGAAGAAACCACAGCACTGTAGGAAAGTTATTGTTACTCAGTATTTCCCAGATTCTTTTAAATCAAGATTGGGGCGGCAGTTCCAGCAGCAGGAAGACTTGGTTTTTGGAAGAGGTTTCTTTGCTCCTCCATTGGCTACATAATTGGGGCTTGTTGGGGCCTCCAGTCAAGGCTGCGGATGTGGAAAGGGAGGTTCTGAGACACTTGAATTTCTGATTGACTCTGTTAATAGAAACTCCTATTTGTTTCCATGTGTGGAGTTAAAAATATTTCCAGGAAGTCTGTTTATATTTACCTTCACTAGGAAATACTGTTTAGAAACTATGATGGAGCCTTTGTTGAAGGTTGAAAATCTTGCACCACTGGATGTGCGCGTAGCCTCCCGTATGTGTGCAATGGAGATCTTGACAACGTGGTCTAAATGGATAGCACAGGATAGTCTATAGATGTTGGATATTGGATCAAATCCCTCATAAAGTCTTGCTCACTGCCTCTTAGGGGTGCTAATAATTAAGGTTTTGGGTAGCTGTGTGCCTGTTCTGCCATGAACTCCTTGGGAAGAAAGAAATTCTAAGAGAAGTTACTTGCAAAGTTACCTAATAAGTAAGTGACAGGGGAATGGTTCAAACCCAAAGCCTTAAAGATTGACAACTCAAAACAGTCCCATCTTATACATGCATAAAGTGACCTAGAGATGTGAGGTGAATTGTTCAAATCGATGGAATAGCCTAGAAGCAAAGTTAGGCCAGGCCTCTGTCTCCCAGGCTGGTGTCTTGCCACTATACTGTATATACAGTGGGTCATAGGCAGCCCAGTAGGGTCTCAAGAGCAGACTTGGGACAAAGGGAACCCTACCACATCAGCTGCAGCATGAACAGATCCCGGTTCCTTTGGAAAGGGCTTTTCTCTCTTAGCTGGTGTTTATTTGACTCCTGCTACAACCAGACTCTGTATCAGGCTGTTTACTTCTGTGTTAGCTAACCCTCACAACAACCCCTTGAGGTCGTGTTATCATTACATTTGCTTCATAGATGGGTAGGCTGAGTCCTGTTGCCATTAAGGAACTTGCTCAAGGTTGCACAGGTGGAAAGAGACTGAGCTAGGATCCAAACCTTGATCAGTGGGGCTCAAAAACTATCCTCTTTCCACAACAAACAGTGGCCTTCACTGCTGCTTCTGGCAGGGGTGCTGGTGTCCTGTGCAAACATCTCCTCCTGCACCACCCCAGAGATCACTGCCATACTTGGCCAGGTGCCTGGCACCTGTGAGCATGGAGCCCGCTGCAGCTAGACTCTGCAGGCATCAGAGGGCCGGGCTGGGTGGGCATGTCACTCCCGACTATGTGAACGAATGTTTGATTTGTCTTAGCTCACCATTGGGTGGAGTCCACTTTGGGCAGAACACTTAGTGGCTAAATAAACACTTGGAGCATCTTGGAAAGGCTGCACAGGCTGGTGGTTTGACACGGATTTTGGCTGTTTGGAGAGGCGCCACTGAAAACCAGCCTTGACCACTGGTGTGTTATTGAGAGACCTTGCCTTCTTTGCTTCACACTGTCCTAGTTTCCTTGGAGGTCAACTGAGGACAAAAAAAAAAACCCCTTGTTATTTCTGCTGAGTCTCTTCTCCATGCTGAGGACAGAGGCAGGAGACACTTCTGAAATGCTGGACAAAATAAACTACATGCAGCCAAAATGGAAGAGGCTTCTTGAGAACCTCCCACCTGGGAGGGTGATAGAGATGGACAACCCTGGGCACAGATAGAGGAAATTCTTTCTGTATTCTTGGAGAGCCTTGTAGCTGGCTTTTTGGAAGAGCTTTTTATCACCTCAGGGACTGGGAGAGAGGCTTTGGGAAGTGAAGGCTGATAGCTTACACTGAGGAGTCGCTTCCCTGGCTAGGATCTGATGTGGGATCTCAGAAGGGCATGAGCAATATGACCATGAGCCCACAAAATGTAGAAGAGTAGGAATCAAAAATGGAGTTTGAATGCCGCTATGTTGATGTTGGAGACCCGTGGACAGGCAGTGTTCCCAATGGGCAAAATCAGCTCATTATATGGAGGAAGTTAAGGAATCTCTGCTGCAAATTATTCAAACTTAGAGTGTGGCCATCAGAGACTAATTCATAGTATTATTATTATTATTTTTTTAGATGGAGTCTCACTGTGTCACCCAGACTGGAGTGAAGTGGCATGATCTCAGCTCATGGCAACCTCTGCCCCACTGGGGTTCAAGTGACTCTCCTGCCTCAGCCTCCTGAGTAGCTGAGATTACAAGCGCCTGCCACCATGCCTGGCTAATTTTTGTGTTTTTAGTAGAGACAGAGTTTCGCTATGTTGGCCAGGTTGGTCTCGAACTCCTGACCTCAGGTGATTCACCTGCCTCAGCCTCCCAAAGTGCTAGGATTATAGGCATGAGCCACCATGCCCGGCCTAATTCATAGTATTTTTTCATTAGTCATATTTGTATCAATTATAAAGATCTAACCTATCACATGTGCATAGATATAAAAATCGAATCTAATTTTATAATCTATGCACATATGAAAACTTGTGGGATATCCCAAAATTGACCTTGAAAAATGTCTCTGATACAGTAAATGATTTTTGGCTGAATATATCAAAATGATTTTCTCTGATTGAACAAGGCATTTGGAGATTCAAGATGGCTGGTGGAGTAATCAAGTGCCATTGGGTTTTCAAAAAAGTAACAAACAAGAAACAAAGACGATAAGGCCATCTATAACAGGCATATGGGAATGTATTTCTCCTAAAAATATTCCAAAGGAGAAGCAACTTTGGAACTTGAGACCTGCATCATTGATTTTTAACATAGTCTCTTTTTCTATTCCCTGTTGATCTCTACCCAAATACAATAATCACACTTGAGTAAATTATTTCTCAAACTGTCTCACAGAGAACACTGCAATTACTGTGGAGCTGAAACATTACTGACAGACGTAAGGGACGTGCTGTTGTAAGTCGCCTGGAAAGGTGTCTAAACAGTTCAACAGCTTAGCGTGATTAATGAGCAATGTGGGAGCCAACAGTAAAGCAGAAGCTGTGAGTTCAGTTTCTTTTCCTTAATGCTGGTGAGCAAGAAATGGGGACAAGCTTAGATTTAGGAAGTAGGATTAGGGTCTGGATAATTTATAATTTATCATAATTAATCATGATAATTGAGCCCCACTAGGAGTTGTATCCTCTTCTTCAACTATGTGCCAACTTAGAGATATTTTAATTGAGTGAATATTTGGAAGGGATAAGAGAAAATAGCACAAAAATAAATGTTGAAGACTTCTGGGGAATAAAAATCCATTATTCAAGAGGACTACAGCTACTTCTTTCTTGTCCTTTCAGAGTTCAGCTTAAATGACTATAAACAACCACTCCCCTGGCCAGCGGGCCTTTCTTGACCTCTGGAAAATGTTAGTCTCTCCTCTTCTAATTCCATAGCCCTTGGGACTTTTCTTTGCAATACTAATCACAATTGTAATTATGCAGTCACTTGTGTAATTATTTGTTTGATCTTCCTCTCTCATGAAGACAAAGACCATGTCTATTGTCTTCTCCTCTATATTTTTAGCTCCTAACACCATGTCTGGCACACAGTAGGTATTAAATTTTGTTTTTTATGTCTTATGAGTGTTTGAGGTGTTCAGAGAATTATATTGTTCTGACCAATTTAATGTCTTTTAAAAGCTATAAATTTCTCTAGGTGAATTGTTGAAACTAAGGATACGTATTTTTCCGAAGACAATTTTGGATTTCTAGATGGTAGGTGCCTATTTACAGTTATTTTATAGCATTGATCAACTCAATAATACCAGATTTATATTTTAGGAGAATTATATCAAAATTAGATTCCTCTTTTCTCAAACCTGTCAGCAAGCCTTCATATTTTCTCATAATGAAGATTTATTAAAATACCACTGGGGAAAACCAAAGAATGATGGTCATTGAGTCTGCCTTGTGGGTCATAACTAAAGAGTCTTCACTGTAGTTCAAGGTTCAGGCCATCTCCATGCACTGTCTTCCTGTAAGCAACAATGCTGGTACCAGATTTTGCTAATTTAAGGATAAATCTCCAGAATAAATGTCAAAGAAGCATAAGTCAACAAAGAAGAAAAAGACATAAAATTGACAAACTGAAGAAAAATGTGACTTTCCTCTCTGCTCTCTCCCACATCATTGAAAACAAGGTTTTGAAGGCAAGTTGTTAAAATCAGGTGAGAGCGTAAACTTTGACCTTCCATATGTGGTCTGAGTCTAACTTGATGTTTTCTCAAAAAGCATGTATAAATCCACAGAGCCAATCTTTAGCCATCAGTGTCTCTTGCTTTCTAAATGCTCACTTCTGTTATTTGCAACAATTTGCATTCATTTGAAAAACCAAACTCAAATTTTGTGTAGCCCCGAGATTGTGTTTCTGAAGACTCAGAACATGGTAGATTTGCTTGGCAGATTTGCAATTTGACGAGAGGGAAAGAGCTGTTAACTCTACAGAGGTGGATATGTGCCCATCCCTCCTCCCCACAAGCACAGAAGGCTGCGTTACAGCGAGGAGAGAGGGTCAACTTGCCCCCAGACCAGTACTATTCTTAGACCTGAGCAAGGAAGGCTGTGCCTGTCTCCCTCAAGGGCTTTCAACACAATCACTCCTAAATGACAAGTGACCCTATCAATTCATGCCCTCTCTTGTAGGGTCCACCCAATGTAGTGATTTCAGGCTCTCTTAGGTCAGTTTTAAGCTGCCCAGGGTGAGGGAAGGACAATCCGTGCATGAGTGGAACCACTCTTATCACTCTGCCATAGGACCCTCCTAGCCTCCCTGTTGGTGTCATGTGTGGAAAGCAGCCATACAGCCAGCACTGAAAGAGATCACATTGCAGGAATGCAGGGATTACAGCCTAAAGAATTCAGAAGATATGGCTGGAAGATGTGGTGTTCTACATTTATCCTGTAAAGTTCTGAACAGTAAATTTAACATGACCAGAAAACAAATTGTTGTCTACATTTGCATACATACTCTGGGTAAGATTTGCATTTCTTGTCATCACCCATGAACCAAGCACACTAACAATCTTGGAAAGAGACATTGGAAGCCAGTAGTTATGTGGATGGTGCAGCCTCCTGGTTATGGTATCATCAGCATCAAATAAATGCAGAGGCCAGAAGATCTAGAATATTTCAGTATAAATAGGCCTGGAAGAGCCATGGCCTTGTAAGTAATAACAGTGTGGCTACATTTTTCCTCATGGTGGAAGATATGTAATTAGTCAGTCAGGGTATTATTGAAATAACCGAAAGAAATAGTTCCTGGACTTGGACAGAAAGAGGTGGTGCCTGTATACCACCTCCACTGATTGGACAACAAAATAACACATAAGTAACGCTTCCGCACCCATTACAGAAATTACTATATTCACAGGGACCTATGATTTTGTAGTAACATTTTTTGTTGAGGTTAAATTCACACAACATAAAATTAATGATTTCAAAGTGTACAATTCAGTGGCATGTAGTATATTCACAATGTTGTGCATCATCACCTCTATCTAATTCCAAAATATTTTTATCATTCCCAAAGGAAACCTCATACCCACCAAGCAGTCACACCCCACTCTCTCTTTTCCCCAGCCCCTGGCAAACACTTCTCTGCTTCCAGTCTCCATGGATTTACCTATTGTGGAAATTTCATATAAATGGAATCATGGAGTCCGTGGTCTTTTGTGTCTGACTTCTTTCACTTAGCATATTGTTTTTGAGAGTCATCTGTGTTGTGGCATGTATCAGGACTCCCTTTCTTGTTTATAGCTGAATGATATTTGGTCGTATGGGTATACTATGTTTTCTTTATGCATTCATCAGTTGACGGACATTTGGATTGTTTCCACCTTTTGTCTATTGTGAATAGTGCTGCTATGAACATTCCTGCACAAGTTTTTCTTACTTTGAATATGTGTTTTCACTTCTTTTGGATATATTCTTAGGAGTAGAATTGTGAAATCATATGTTAATTCTATGTTGAATCATTTGAGGCCCTGCCAGACTGTTTCCCAAAGCAGCTGTACCATCTCACATTCCTACCAGCAGTGCACAGGGTTTCAATCTCTTTACGTCCTGACGAACACTTGTTATTTTCCATTAGGTTTTATTATAGTCATCCTAGTGGGTGTGAAGTGGCATCTCATTGTGGTTTTGACTTACTGGAATGTATTTTTAATCAAATCATTTATCTAGACATGACCTGGTAAAAAAATATTTGCCCGACATTCCGCATATCCTAGGAACAGTTTAAAAGAATTCCTCAGAGAATCAGTCAGGAGACAGGCTTCCCCTTCGTCATGTCTTGAAATTCTTAGCTTGAGAGGAATTCATATATTAGATTATATAGGTAGGAGTATTAAACATATAGGGTCACATTGGGAAAGCATATTTTGGGACACTTGGAGCTATTTAGAAATGTAGAACCTCACCCCAGACCTCCAGAATCAGAATTTATGTCTGAATAAGATCTCCAGGTAAATCCTAACCACATTTAAGGTTGAGAGGTATTGAGAGTTTCCTGTCTTACTGTGAAGGGAGAGAGGGTAGGCCCATGCCAGAAAACCCTTTACAGGTGCAGCGGATAGTATTCAAGCTTAATAAGATACAGGTGCTGTGTGTAGTGCGCGTGCAGCGGTTCTCCAATGTGGCTGACACTGAGGATCTTGGAGAGCTGTAAAATTCCAGTGCCTGGGTTCCACTCCCTAGAGATTCTTGTTTAATTGGTCCTGGGTGGAGCCTAGTCTCAGGGCTTTTAAAAACTCTCCAGGTGACTCCACTGCACAGGCAAATTTAAGAATTTTGTGAATAGCATTAACTGAGTGAATCTGGAAAGAATTCATAGAGATGGTGATGCTTAAAATAGGAAAGAGCAATTGGAAAACGGGAAGGAACAAGATTTTGCAATGAGGGCAGAGAGGGCAGAGGAGTGGGCAGTGTTGCTAGAATAGGCCACAGATTAGAAGCCAGGGCCTGTAAGAAGAAGAAATCACTGACTGAGAGCCTTGAAGACATTAACTAGAGTTTTAATGTTTTATGAAGGACAACTGGGAGCTTTCGTAGGCTCTTAGAAAGGGGACTCATGATGTTCATTGCTGTCTGGAGGAGCGAATGCCGAAAAACACAGGAGTTGTTATAATACAGAGTATGACCTAGGGCTTTGAAAAGAAAGAGGCAGAAGATGGGTATAAATAAGATTCCCACAAAGTTTAGGTATGTGGTTATACTTATTAACACTTCTCTACCTAACTTAAAGTTTTTGCTAATTCAAGAAAGGATTGAATATTCTAAGTATCCTTAAAGAAGCATTCTGATGCCAAGCATGGTGGCTTATGCCTGTAATCCCAGCACTTGGGAAGGCCGAGGCAGGAGAATCGCTTGAGGCCGGGAGTTTGAGACCAGCCTGGGCAACATAGTGAGACCCTGTCTCTTAAAAAAAATAAATTAGCCAGGTGTGGTGGCAGGTGCCTGTAGTCCTAGCTACTTTGGTGACTGAAGCAGGAGGATCCTTTGAGCCTAGGAGTTCGAGGCTGCAGTGAGTTATAATCACGCTATAGCACTCCAGCCTGGGTGACAGAGTGAGAACCCACTGCTAAAAAATACATTTTCTTTTTCTTTTTCTTTTGTTTTTAAAAGGCATTCTGAGTGCATGGTTGCCTGAAAAACTTTGTATACCTATTACAGTTATGGTTTAACTGATAGTTAATTACTTTTCTGAGTCAGTACTATTCAACAAGTCTGAATTTTTCTTCATTCAACAAATGTTTATTCAGTATGTGCTTAGGATGTTACAGAGGAGATTCAAGAACCAAAAGTGCTTTGGACCAACTCTGTGGTTCTCAATGGGGACAGTACCCACTATGATGGGCACTGGAAATGTGGGGATATTTTTGGTTGTTGCAGTGATTAGGGTAAACCATGGCTCGTGGTGGCGGGGACAGGGCCAGGGATGTTACATGACTTGCTATTCCCAGAACAGTCCTGCATAGTGAAGAATGGTTTCTTACCATACACAGCATCCCAATGGCTCACACATTCACGTAGGTGGAAACTCTTTTTTTAATGATCACTCAAATATGTATAATTATCTAAATTTAGAATGTAAACTCAGATGTATGTATACACACATCTATTTCTTCACAATTTAGTATATAAAAGACTTTTCCAAGAATGGTCCTACTGTGTATATTGAGGGAAGATAGTGCTTTGTTTTATTCAGCACTTTACCAAGAATTGTTTACTCTTTTCGAAAACGACGTCACTGATAGCAATGCCGAACCTAGTGTTTAAGACAATAAATTTCTGTTGTTCTAAGCTACCTTGTTTGTGGTGCTTTGTTGCAGCAGCCCTACCAAACTAATATAGTGCACAATAAATGTTTGTGGATTGGTGAATGAATACATGGATAAATGGTAGCAGCAGTAGGGCCTGGGTGCTCAGCATGATTATTCAGGGAGAGTCTCCCAGAAGTGCCCACCTCTTCTCTGGCTTCCTAAAAGTTTGTGGCTACCCATCCAGGAAGCAGAACAATTTATATCAAAATTATTAGACAACTTCTTCCTAGAGAATAAACTATTAGTTTTGTTTTGACCATTTGATGGCAAAAAAGCAACAAGAGTATAGTCAGGAAGATATTGGGGTGAAATAAATGAAATAATAGTAACTAACACTTATTGAAATCTGATTTCAGACATAATTCCAGTGCTTTAAACATATTGACTAATTTAATCCTCACAAAAGCTCTCTGAAGTAGGTACTATTCTTATTCCAAATGAGAAACCGAGGCACAGAAAGGTTAGGTGATTTGCCCAAGGCTGGACAGCAAGGAAGTGATGAAGCTGGAATTTCAACTTAGGCAATCTAGCTCTATTGCCTAAAACAGTATCTTGCTGTACATAGTAAGGTTAGAATATTTTAAAATTTCCTTGTTGACACCAAGAGGGAGAAGTTTGGGAATTTGAGAATGGGTGCAAATAGAGAAGATGAGAGCAAGTGAATAGAGAGAAACCAAGGCAAGAGGCAGAAACAGTCTGGGATGGATAATGATCATGTCACCTGTGAGAATGGAAATTTTAGGCCGAGATGCCTAATTTTACATTGTTTTCTGTGTTGTTTTGCATTGCAATTGCTTCCCTGACTTCATAAAGCCTGTCTTAGTTCATTCCTGCTGTTATAACAAAATACTTTAAACTGTGAAATTTATAAACGATGAAAACTTATTTTTCACAATTCTGGTAGCTGGGAAGTCCAAGATCCAGGCATCTTCAGATTCTGTCTGATGAAGGATCACTCTTCACTTTCAAGATGGTACCTTGTTGCTTTATCCTCTGGAGGGAACAAATGCTGTGTCCTTACACAGAACAAGGTGGAGGGGCAAGAGGGCCTGGCTAGGGCTCTTTATAAGGCATTAATCCCATCCATGAGGACAGAACCCTCATGGCCTAATCACCTTGTCAAAGGCCTCACCTCCTAATACTATCACACTGGGTCTTCGGTTCCAACATATGAATTTGTCAAAGGCCTGTCAAAGGCCTTTGACAAATCACCTGTCAAAGGCCTCACCTGTCACCTGTCAAAGGCCTCACCTCCTAATACTATCACACTGGGTCTTCGGTTCCAACATATGAATTTGTGGGGGACACACACATTCACACCATAGCTATCCCCAACCTTCAGTAAAAGTCTGTAGCTTTGGGGTAGATGGGTAGGATATTCAATGTAAGGTCATGTAGTACAGAAAAGAGATCGCACATTCCAGAGGTAAGAAATAGACAAGAGAAAGGGCATTCAGGAGCAGGAATAAGAGCCAGAAGTGACACTAAGAACCCGAGCTCCCCATCCTCTGAAATGCCAGAGATACTGCATAATAAGCTGAGCTTCCCAGAAGCCAATTTACTTATCCATGAACAAGGTACCCCTAGCCTGTTGGAACACGTAGGAACCCCAGTGAATGGTAAGTGTATGTACCCACTTGGAAGGAAGGGAACAAAACTAGCTTTCTGACAGTGGACACACATTTGGTCTGATAAACCGGGCTTAGGAGACAGGCAGAGCACAGGGACTTGGGACAGAGTGGTAGACAAGGAATGTGAGTGAGTCAAGGTGGGAAGGCTAAGGGAGCCCTTTGTGTGCCTCGGAGAACAAAGCTGGTGTCAGCCTTTGGCCTTTATATGCTAATATTTTATGATTAAAAGTCTCATTCGTTCTTTGGGTTTTATGATGTATACTGGGTGCTGTGTAAATCCAGGAAAATAGGCTAAGTTCTCCACGAGCCACATTTGCACAGCTTGAGGAGGTTTCGCTTCCACACAGTGTGGCTATTTCTTAGTGGATTCACTTCTACTTTTAGCCACAGAGCACTTCATCCTGCAGATGTCTTGAGTATGCATCAGCTGTGTCAGCAAAGATCCCTAAGACAGAATTGCTCCCCTGGGATGCCGAGTAGGGATTTACTTCTTTAAACCACCCTTTTATTTAAGTGCTGGCAACAGGGTTATAACAAGGAACATATTTCAAAACCATTTTCTCTGACTCTATCTATTTCTGCAATCTTTATTTCTGTAAATAAAACCTAGGGTCCAAGTCCCAGTTTTCCTAGGATAATTTCGCCTCTCACACAAGAGTGTGTTTCTGAAATACTAAATCAAGGGGCTGTTGGGGCACCCTCAGAGCTCAGAGCAGCTTGAGTGTGAAGCAAACATTTTCTTTAAGGGACCTTTCATCTGTGCCCTTCCACAGATACACCAGATGCAAAGTCCAGAGCACTGCATTTTCCTTCACACAGACCTCGGGCTTTGTGACATCTGGAAAAAGTGGTTTGCTATTTGGACCTTCCAGCAAAACTCTCATTCAATTGGATTCACATAAGACTGTGCTGTTCGCTTATAGTTTGGACAATAGCAACACCTCTCCTTTTACTTGGCAATGCTAGAAGCTATTTGGATAAAAATGAAAGCCCTTGAAAAAGCATTAGGGAAATTGTCACACTCCTGCCATAAGGGTGTGAAAGGCTGTCGCTCAGTCTCCTGACCACAGCTGAAAAGGTGTCTTAGCTCACCTGGATCATCTCAGCCCTTTGTGTTGGAGTCTCAACTCCTGATTGTAAGAGCTGGCATCTTAAAGGTTTGGTCCTTGGGTACCAAACAAGGGAGACGCAGGCCCCGCTTGAACACAGAGAATTGAGACCGGCAGAAGAAGATAACCCATGGGGCAAATCCCCCTTTTGTTGGCCTTGCAGGACCTGAGTGAAACAGACCAATTATCCACCCCACTCACAATCCCAGACCATGGGGCAGCACCTCCCTTCCCTTAGCCTAGGAAGAAATTTCCATGGGATTGGATTTTGTTGTTCTGAGGGGCATTTGGATGAGAATACAAAGAGAATGGGAGGAAATGGGAGAGAAAAATCATCAAGATGAAAAATGAACAAGATTTATGAGGGCAACCCATCCCTCTCCCGCTGCTCAGTCCTGCTCCCCAAAATGTATTTTCCAGCTCCTCATACAGACTGACTTTAAATGAAGCAAGCTAGCAGGCTGCCATCACTTTCTTTGAGGGACTGTCAACAGATTAATGGATCTTCCCAATATAGTAATTCTCCTCAAATCGAGCCTATATTTTCCATCACATCACTGAATTTATGTTTCCCTTGGAGTAGCCTAAGCCTTTGTTTATGCCCTTTGAATGTTCATTTCATATCCACCACTATTGTGTTTCCTTTTAGCAATGCGGTCGCTGGGCCAGGTTATATAGCTCTAAGTCTTTGGAATAAGTTTCCTTCCAATCCATAATTACTTTCATGCTGCTTTTCAGATTTCCTCTGGGTATTGTCATCTTCTGTGCTCTGGTTCTCTGCCCTGTACGGGGATGAGGGTAACTGGGCTGTGCTTGGATCCTGCTGCATGGAGCAGGGTTTGGCATTTGGGGGTCTGCAGTCTCTTTCTGGCTTCCATGCTTGCTTTAGGACAACTTATTAAACCTCTTGGAGTCTAAAATTTCTCATTGGTGACAAGAGTAATTTTTGTCTCTTCCTTCAATCCCCTCATACTCTATTAACCTCTACACCCAAGCCTGGCTGCTTTATTGATCTCATTCTCATAGTCATCTATCCTCCCCAGGTCTCAAACCCCTATTGGATATGACTACAAGATCCAGGGCATAGAGAAGAGAGAGGATGGGTCTTTTGTGATTCTCCCAGCTGGGCAAAGGGTGTGAAGAAATGCCAGTTGCCTTGTAGAATATGGACAGAATTGAATGTAGGCAGAGTGAGAATTTGAACTTCTGGGAACAAAGTTGTTAAATAAACAGAATGTTTGCATTATAGAGTCTCAAGAGGCTGCTCTGAGACCGCCTTCCTCTCTGCATCATGTTCAGCCAGTTCCTCATTTGTCTGAAAAGCTCTAAAAGACTTCTCTCCTGCTGCTTTGTTCTTGATTTCTTTCTATCACCAAACCTCAGGTTTTTGTGCTGTTTTTCTCCCATATGTGCTTAAATTTGTAAAATAAATTCATCTGTGACTTTTGGTTTTATAGGAAGGTCTTGAGAAAACCTGAAAACCATTAGGACTTCGAAAGGCTGCTTGATTAAGATGCCACTACCACCCCCCTTCATTTAAAAAGAAAAGCTCTTCAAAGTCTTACAGCTATGAGGAACATATTTTTAGGTTCCTTGTGGTTACTTTAATGTCTGACCTTTCTTTGACATTGCGTTTGAGAAAGGCAGGGGATATCTCCAGAGATAAATTTTGATCCACCATTTTCAGTCCACGCCAAATCCCAAATAGTTGACCCTGATTCGTCTTGAAGTCAAATGCTCGGCTTCTTTCACTCACACCCCTCGGGTGACGCATCACTCAGACCTTTTGGTTCCCCTTTCCCATCCTCTCCCCACCTCCTCCCAGTTCACACAAACAAAAGTTGCCCCATCACCAAGAAACTCAGCAGTCCTGACCTTTTCCTCCCCTTTGCTGGTTGTTTGCCTTGGATCTGCTTTTTGGTGCTAATGGCCCAGGCATGAGTCCCAGCTTGGGCCCTGTTCTTTAGGGGGTTCAGCTCGGCTTCCCTCGGCCTGCCTGCACTGCCCCCTAGACTGCCCCTTGGTGGCTACTCAAACAGCCAAGGCCCTTCCAAGGCCCAGGTGCAATCTAGTGTGTTCCATCAAGGGGTGGCCAAGGGGGACTGTGTGGGCAGTGCATGGGGAGCATGGATGTGAGAACTGATACTGGATAGAGCCAGGGAGGAAAGGGCAGGAGGATGGGTTGCAGGCTGGGACCTAAGTGATCCAGTTTTCCAGAAGCTCTGATGTTTTCCAGAAGCTCTGACGTTCTGCTGCAGAACTGTGAGGAGTCTGAATTCTAAATGGCTCCTCAGCCTTCTGGATATATTTATCAACATAGAGGAGCAAGCACATTTAATGATTTGAGCTTCTGTGTAACATTTACAAATCTAGACCTGTGCTAAGCAGACCTCTGTTTATACTCTTCCCTAGGCCTGCTAGAAGGTGTTAGGCAGGCCTGCCCGGGACTGCAGCTTAGAGCAGTCTGATTTTGTTGATGGGGGTGAAAACGATCAGAGAGAGGTGCTTTGTGCTGGATGAAAGGAGAGGCTGGAGGCCAGCTCCCCAGATCCAGACTCCTAGGGGTTCCTAGGGCTTTTCTATCTAAGTGTCCGCCCCCCCAAGGGAATGTGGCTCTCTGGGGGAAGGGCTGTGCTACTTCTAGAATGAGTCAGCCTTGGGGAGCAAACATGGTACAACCTCTCTTAGTGGAGCGTCAGTGACTTTGCAAGCTGGCTGGGCAGCGGGCCCCAATCTATTTTATTAGAACCATCACTCAAACTGAACCCAACACGTTACTTTACACTGGTGCGGGTCTGTCAGGGGTAGACTTTTCTTTCCTTGTTTGGCTCATTCATGCCCTGTGATTCCTAAAGCACTGCTCATCTCAAGTCTAAGTTGCTGTGCCCCTTGAGGAAAGTTAAATATCATTCTGTTCTTTCCCTCAAGTGAGTAAAAAAGAAACAACTTCAATATGGTGAGTTTTCTTGAAACCTCCAAATAATACGATTCAACATTTTCATGCTTGATGAAATAAACTTTTCAAAGTAATATGGAAAAAAATGATTTCATTTAAACACCTTTTAGCCAAAAACAATATGCTGCTTGTGATGCAGTGCAGGAACAGAGACTTTTGCAGGGCTTGCCTGAGCATCTTGAGGTCTGTGGTTCAGCTACCAGACCTACCATTGACTCAGGGCTCAGCTGGCATGGAACCCTCCAGGCAGACAGGCCTGTGTGTCCTGGCAGGTCCTCAGAATACAGGCAAGGGTGCACAGGCAGGCAGGGAAGTGACTGAGTGTGTGCATGTGAATTTCTGTGCAGACCTCTGCAGAAGCAGCTCGAAAGCCAACCTACAATATCTCAAGGCTTCAGGTGTCCAGAACGCTGACCAATTTATGACTAAGATGTGCATTTCTGTGTTCAGGCTACCCACAGATTCAGGGCCATAAATAACTGCCAAAGAAGAGAAGCCTTCTCTCTTCTCTGGTGTTGCTTCATTTTACAGTCTCAGGAAATCTCATCATAGGTAAGCAGTACCTCGAAACCTTAGCCACATTCCTTTGCAAACAATAACAAAAAGCAAAAAATATAAACTCCATCCACCAATCCTGGATAGGCCTGTGTGAGAAAAAGTTATACATTCATTTAACAAATGATTTTTGGGAGCCTACTATGTGTCAGTCAGTTAGGGCAAGAGGTGTGAACTAGCAAGGATCAGAAGCTTGGCTGAGTTACACAGGGCAGGGTGGGCTGAACTGGGGCAAAAGGATCGCTGGCCTCCAGCCCTGATTTCATAGTGTATTGAGTCACCAAATAACTGTCTTGTGTCTCAACCGGCACAGTCATACAGTTTAAGAGTGTTCATTGCTTTGTGTTACAGACTGGTTATAAATAATGACAATGAGACTCAACAAAGTTTAACATAATTTATTTTAACCAACACTTATAGAGCTCTTCCCAAGCACTGTTCTAAGCACTTTGCAAATATTCATTAATCTTCATAACAACCCTATGAGACAGGTACTGTTCTTCTCCCTATCTTACACATGGAGAAATGGAGACACGGTCAAGTAACTTGTTCAAGGTTACATAGCTGATAAGTGGTGGAGCTAGAATCAAAACCTAGACAAGGCGATCAACAGTCCTAATTTGTCCAGGACTGTTGGGTTTTCCGGGTTGTCGGGCTTTCAGTGCTAAAATCAAGACAGTTCCAGGGCAAATGGAGACAACTGGTCACCCTAGAACTCTAGCTTCAAAGTCTATGTGTATCGTTAGAACTCACTACTTCTTCCTTAATTCTTCTGGGGTCATTGGCTAAAGATCAGCATAACTCAAAAACTCCCACCTGGTGTTCATTCTTGGTGGGTGAGAACAGAAGAATGACTGGGAGATGTGTGGGCCCTTGGGGTTCTGGGAAGGGATCGACCCCATGGGTTTTAGAGGAGACACTGACTCCATCAGTCTTTCCCAAACGAATGAGTTCAGACCTCTACTAGGTACTTGATCCTGAGAAGAGTCGCTGAACTGTCCCATTTTGTTTCTCCCCGTCATGGAACAAAGGGAATAAAGACTGAAAAGTCTAATGGAATTGATATTTGTGGATTCTGATGAATTTCAAACTATAGTTTCAAATATACAATACTTAAGACCAGAAGGAGACTCTTTCTGCAGCTAGATTTCCCTCAATAGAGAAACCCATTTGCACCCTTTCCAACACTTCCTCCCCAGTCAGTGCTTATGAAGGATCCAGAGAAGAGGACAGTGCATTCTCCAACCACACTGCTTGTCTACAGCAGGGACCCACATTGGACTCCATGCTCTGGCTGGCATCTGCTCTCTGTCATGGAGGAGTTCACCTCTCCAGCCCTCACCTGGGGCACAGCATAAATACAGTATAAAAGATAAAAACATAGTATACCTATACAGGACCCTTACCTGAATGGAGCCTGCAGGACCAGCTACAGAAAGAGTCCCCTTCTGCAGGACTAGGAGTTACTCTGGGTGAGTCAATGAGTGAGTGGTGAGTGATTTTGAGGGCTTTAAGGACATTGCACTACTGTAATTTATACAAACACTGTATACTTAGGCTACCCTAAATTTGTTTTAAAAATTTATCTTCAATAATAAATTAACCTTAGCTTACTACAACTTCAAAAATGTTTAAACTTTTTCATTTCTTAAGGACATTTTTTTTCTTTTTCATTTCTTGTGGACATTCTGACACCTCCACATCTTGTCCCACTGGAAGGTCTTCAGGGGCAGTAACGCATGGAGCTGTCATCTCCCATGATAGCAAGGCCTTCTTCTGCACACCTCCTGCAGGACCTGAGGCTGTTTTACAGTAGTTTTATATTTAAGTAGAAGAATTACACTGTAGAGTAATGATAAAAAGTGTAGTATAGTAATTTTTACATAAGCCAGTAACATAGTTGTTTATTATCATTATCAGATATTACGTACTGTACATAATCACATTTGTTATATTTTATAGAAGGCCAGCATAGTAGGTTGGTATACACCAGCATTACCACAAAAACATGAGTAATGCATTGTGATACAATGTCATGATGGCTATGATGTCACTAGATAGGAATTTTTCAGCTCCATTATAATCTTGTGGGAGCATCATTATATATGTAGTTCATCATTGACAAAGATGTTGTTATGTGATGCATGACTGCATTTTTTCTTTTTTCCTCTTTGGTACATAAATGCTTATATCTTTTTAAAAAATGTAACTTAGCAGTATATCTTCAAGATTGTTCAGTGCAGAAACTGTGTTTTCATTTATTTGTAGCTATATGGTATTCTGTAGTATGGGTGTGCATGCCTACAAGCTCCTATCTGTAATTCCTAAAATTAAAAACCAAACAAAACAAAACAAACCTCTGTGAACCAAACAGCAAACTCATTTGGTGGCAAAACATGCCTCAGACTGATATAAGGACTGATATATAAGGTACGATGCACCATATGAGCTTTCTAAATTTCAAAATATTCTGACATGCAAACCACATCAAAACCCAGGGTTTCAAATAAAAAACTGTGGGGCTGTACTGTAATTCATTTAACTAGACCCTTGTTGCCTGGCATTTGGATTTTTTTTTTTTATTACACTTTAAGTTCTAGGGTACATGTGCATAACGTGCAGGTTTGTTACATATGTATACTTGTGCCATGTTGGTGTGCTGCACCCATCAACTCGTCAGCACCATCAATCCATCATTTATATCAGGTATAACTCCCAATGCAATCCCTCCCCCCTCCCCCCCCCCATGATAGGTGCCGGTGTTGATGTTCCCCTTCCCGAGTCCAAGTGATCTCATTGTTCAGTTCCCCCTATGAGTGAGAACATGCGGTGTTTGGTTTTCTGTTCTTGTGATAGTTTGCTAAGAATGATGGTTTTCAGCTGCATCCATGTCCCTACAAAGGACGCAAACTCATCCTTTTTTATGGCTGCATAATATTCCATGGTGTATATGTGCCACATTTTCTTAATCCAGTCTGTCACAGATGGACATTTGGGTTGATTCCAAGTCTTTGCTGTTGTGAATAGTGCCGCAATACACATACCTGTGCATCTGTCTTTATAGCAGCATGATTTATAATCCTTTGGGTATATACCCAGTAGTGGGATGGCTGGGTCATATGGTACATCTAGTTCTAGATCCTTGAGGAATCGCCATACTGTTTTCCATAATGGTTGAACTAGTTTACAATCCCACCAACAGTGTAAAAGTGTTCCTATTTCTCCACATCCTCTACAGCACCTGTTGTTGCCTGACTTTTTAATGATTGCCGTTCTAACTGGTGTGAGATGGTATCTCATTGTGGTTTTGATTTGCATTTCTCTGATGACCAGTGATGATGAGCATTTTTTCATGTGTCTGTTGGCTATATGAATGTCTTCTTTTGAGAAATGTCTGTTCATATCCTTTGCCCACTTTTTGATGGGGGGTTGTTTTTTTCTTGTAATTTGTTTGAGTTCTTTGTAGATTCTGGATATTAGCCCTTTGTCAGATGAGTAGATTGCAAAAATTTTCTCCCATTCTGTAGGTTGCCTGTTCACTCTGATGGTAGTTTCTTTTGCTGTGCAGAAGCTCTTTAGTTTAATCATATCCCATTTGTCAATTTTGGCTTTTGCTGCCGTTGCTTTTGTGTTTTAGACATGAAGTCCTTGCCCTTGCCTATGTCCTGAATGGTACTACCTAGGTTTTCTTCTAGGGTTTTTATGGTATTAGGTCTAACATTTAAGTCTCTAATCCATCTTGAATTAATTTTCGTATAAGGAGTAAGGAAAGGATCCAGTTTCAGCTTTCTACTTATGGCTAGCCAATTTTCCCAGCACCATTTATTAAATAGGGAGTCCTTTCCCCATTTCTTGTTTCTCTCAGGTTTGTCAAAGATCAGATGGCTGTAGATGTGTGGTATTATTTCTGAGGACTCTGTTCTGTTCCATTGGTCTATATCTCTGTTTTGGTACCAGTACCATGCTGTTTTGGTTACTGTAGCCTTGTAGTATAGTTTGAAGTCAGGTAGCGTGATGTCTCCAGCTTTGTTCTTTTGACTTAGAATTGTCTTGGCAATGCGGGCTCTTTTTTGGTTCCATATGAACTTTAAAGCCGTTTTTTCCAGTTCTGTGAAGAAAGTCATTGGTAGCTTGATGGGGATGGCATTGAATCTATAAATCACCTTGGGCAGTATGGCCATTTTCACGATATTGATTCTTCCTATCCATGAGCATGGTATGTTCTTCTATTTGTTAGTGTCCTCTTTTATTTCAGTGAGCAGTGGTTTGTAGTTCTCCTTGAAGAGGTCCTTTACATCCCTTGTAAGTTGGATTCCTAGGTATTTTATTCTCTTTGAAGCAATTGTGAATGGAAGTTCATTCATGCTTTGGCTCTCTGTTTGTCTGTTACTGGTGTATAAGAATGCTTGTGATTTTTGCACATTGATTTTGTATCCTGAGACTTTGCTGAAGTTGCTTATCAGCTTAAGGAGATTTTGGGCTGAGACAATGGGGTTTTCTAATATACAATCATGTCATCTGCAAACAGGGACAATTTGACTTCTTCTTTTCCTAACTGGATACCCTTGATTTCTTTCTCTTGCCTGATTGCCCTGGCCAGAACTTCCAACACTATGTTGAATAGGAGTGGTGAGAGGGCATCCCTGTCTTGTGCCAGTTTTCAAAGGGAATTTTTCCAGTTTTTGCCCATTCAGTATGATATTGGCTGGGGTTTGTCATAAATAGCTCTTATTATTTTGAGGTACGTTCCATCAATACCGAATTTATTGAGCATTTTTAGCATGAAGGGCTGTTGAATTTTGTCAAAAGCCTTTTCTGCATCTATTGAGATAATCATGTGGTTCTTGTCTTTGGTTCTGTTATATGCTGGATTACGTTTATTGATTTGTGAATGTTGAACCAGCCTTGCATCCCAGGGATGAAGCCCACTTGATCATGGTGGATAAGCTTTTTGATGTGCTGCTGAATCCGGTTTGCCAGTATTTTATTGAGGATTTTTGCATCGATGTTCATCAGGATATTGGTCTAAAATTTTCTTTTTTTTGTTGTGTCTCTGCCAGGCTTTGGTATCAGGATGATGTTGGCCTCATAAAATGAGTTAGGAAGGATGCCCTCTTTTTCTATTGATTGGAATAGTTTCAGAAGGAATGGTACCAGCTCCTCTTTGTACCTCTGGTAGAATTCAGCTGTGAATCCATCTGGTCCTGGACTTTTTTTGGTTGGCAGGCTATTAATTATTGCCTCAATTTCAGAGCCTGCTATTGGTCTATTCAGGGATTCACTTCTTCCTGGTTTAGTCTTGGAAGAGTGTAAGTGTCCAGGAATTATCCATTTCTTCTAGATTTTCTAGTTGATTTGTGTAGAGGTTTTATACTATTCTCTGATGGTAGTTTGTATTTCTGTGGGGTCCGTGGTGATATCCCCTTTATCATTTTTTATTGCGTCTATTTGATTCTTCTCTCTTTTCTTTTTTATTAGTCTTGCTAGCGGTCTGTCAATTTTGTTGATCTTTTCAAAAAACCAACTCCTGGATTCATTGATTTTTTTGGAGGGTTTTTTGTGTCTCTATCTCCTTCAATTCTGCTCTGATCTTAGTTATTTCTTGCCTTCTGCTAGCTTTTGAATGTGTTTGCTCTTGCTTCTCCAGTTCTTTTAATTGTGATGTTAGAGTGTCAATTTTAGATCTTTCCTGCTTTCTCTTGTGGGCATTTAGTGCTATAAATTTCCCTCTACACACTGCTTTAAATGTGTCCCAGAGACTCTGGTATGTTGTATCTTTGTTCTCATTGGTTTCAAAGAACATCTTTATTTCTGCCTTCATTTCGTTATGTACCCAGTAGTCATTCAGGAGCAGGTTGTTCAGTTTCCATGTAGTTGAGCGGTTTATTGAGTTTCTTCTTAGTCCTGAGTTCTAGTTTGATTGCACTGTGGTCTGAGAGACAGTTTGTTATAATTTCTGTTCTTTTACATTTGCTGAGGAGTGCTTTACTTCCAATTATGTGGTCAATTTTGGAATAAGTGCGATGTGGTGCTGAGAAGAATGTATATTCTGCTGATTTGGGGTGGAGAGTTCTATAGATGTCTATTAGATCCCCTTGGTGCAGAGATGAGTTCAATTCCTGGATCTCCTTGTTAACTTTCTGTCTCGTTGATGTGTCTAATGTTGACAGTGGAGTGTTGAAGTCTCCCATTATTATTGTATGGGAGTCTAAGTCTCTTTGTAAGTCTCTAAGGACTTGCTTTATGAATTTGGGTGCTCCTGTATTGGGTGCATATATATTTAGGATAGTTAGCTCTTCTGTTGAATTGATCCCTTTACCATATGTAATGGCCTTCTTTGTCTCTTTTGATCTTTGATGGTTTAAAGTCTGTTTTATCAGAGACTAGGATTGCAACCCCTGCTTTTTTTTGTTCTCCATTTGCTTGGTAGATCTTCCTCCATCCCTTTATTTTGAGCCTTTGTATGTCTCTGCATGTGAGATGGGTCTCCTGAATACAGCAGACTGATGGGTCTTGACTCTTTATCCAGTTTGCCAGTCTGTGTCTTTTAATTGGAACATTTAGTCCATTAACGTTTAAGGTTAATATTGTTATGTGTGAACTTGATCCTGCCATTATGATATTAACTGGTTATTTTGCTCGTTAGTTGATGCAGTTTCTTCCTAGCCTCGATGTTCTTTACATTTTGGCCTGTTTTTGCAATGGCTGGTTACCGGTTGTTCCTTTCCATGTTTAGGGCTTCCTTCAGGGTCTCTTGTAAGGCAGGCCTGGTGGTGACAAAATCTCTAAGCATTTGCTTATCTGTAAAGGATTTTATTTCTCCTTCACTGATGAAACTTAGTTTGGCTGGATATGAAATTCTGGGTTGAAAATTCTTTTCTTTAAGAACGTTGAATATTGGCCCCCACTCTCTTCTGGCTTGTAGAGTTTCTGCCGAGAGATCTGCTGTTAGTCTGATGGGCTTCCCTTTGTGGGTAACCCGACCTTTCTCTCTGGCTGCCCTTAAGATTTTTTCCTTCATTTCAACTTTGGTGAATCTGGCAATTATGTGTCTTGGAGTTGCTCTTCTCTGAGGAGTATCTTTGTGGTTTCTCTGTATTTCCTGAATTTGAATGTTGGCCTGCCCTACTAGGTTGGGGAAGTTCTCCTGGATGATATCCTGAAGAGTGTTTTCCAACTTGGTTCCATTTTCCCCCTCACTTTCAGGCACCCCAATCAGACGTAGATTTGGTCTTTTTACATAATCCCATACTTCTTGCAGGCTTTGTTCATTTCTTTTTCTTCTTTTTTCTTTTGGTTTCTCTTCTCGCTTCATTTCATTCATTTGATCCTCAATCGCTGATACTCTTTCTTCCAGTTGATCGAGTCGGTTACTGAAGCTTGTGCATTTGTCACGTATTTCTCGTGTCATGGTTTTCATCTCTGTCATTTCGTTTATGATCTTCTCTGCATTAATTAGTCTAGCTGTCAATTCTTCCACTTTTTTTTCAAGATTTTTAGTTTCTTTGCGCTGGGTACGTAATTCCTCCTTTAGCTCTGAGAAGTTTGATGGACTGAAGCCTTCTTCTCTCATCTCGTCAAAGTCATTCTCTGACCAGCTTTGATCCGTTGCTGGCGATGGCTGCGCTCCTTTGCAGGGGGAGATGCGCTCTTATTTTTTGAATTTCCAGCTTTTCTGCCCTGCTTTTTCCCCATCTTTGTGGTTTTATCTGTCTCTGGTCTTTGATGATGGTGACGTACTGATGGGGTTTTGGTATAGGTGTTCTTCCTGTTTGATAGTTTTCCTTCTAATAGTCAGGACCCTCAGCTGTAGGTCTGTTGGAGATTGCTTGAGGTCCACTCCAGACCCTGTTTGCCTGGGTATCAGCAGCAGAGGTTACAGAAGATAGCATATTGCTGAACAGCGAGTGTACCTGTCTGATTCTTACTTTGGAGCTTCCTCTCAGGGGTGTACTCCACCCTGTGAGATGTGGGGTGTCAGACTGCCCCTAGTGGGGGATGTCTCCAGTTAGGCTACTCAAGGGTCAGGGACCCACTTGAGCA
Organism: Trachypithecus francoisi; assembly: GCF_009764315.1. NCBI lineage: Eukaryota > Metazoa > Chordata > Mammalia > Primates > Cercopithecidae > Trachypithecus > Trachypithecus francoisi. Next base: position 66,612,645 of record NW_022681463.1, on the reverse strand, counting down.
GGCAGTCTGTCCGTTCTCAGATCTCAACCTCCGTGTGGGAGATCCACTGCTCTCTTCAAAGCTGTCAGACAGAGTCGTTCGCATCTGCACAGGCCTCTGCTGCTTCCCCTTTGTTGTTTAGCTGTGCCCTGTCCCCAGAGGTGGAGTCTACAGAGACAGGCAGGTTTCCTTGAGCTGCTGTGAGCTCCACCCAGTTCGAGCTTCCCAGCGGCTTTGTTTACCTACTTAAGCCTCAGCAATGGCGGGCACCCCTCCCCCAGTCTCGCTGCTGCCTTGCGGTTAGATTGCAGACTGCTGTGCTAGCAATGAGGGAGGCTCCATGGCCGTGGGACCCTCCCGGCCAGGTGTGGGTATAATCTCCTGGTGTGCCCGTTTGCTTAAAGCACAGTATTGGGGTGGGAATTACCCGATTTTCCCGGTGTTGTGTGTCTCAGTTCCCCTTGGCTAGGAAAAGGGATTCCCTTCCCCCTTGCGCTTCCCAGGTGAGGCAATGCCTCGCCCTGCTTCAGCTCTCGCTGGTCGGGCTGCAGCAGCTGACCAGCACCGATTGTCCGGCACTCCCCAGTGAGATGACCCCAGTACCTCAGTTGAAAATGCAGAAATCCCCGGTCTTCTGTGTTGCTCGCGCCGGGAGTTGGAGACTGGAGCTGTTCCTATTCGGCCATCTTGCTCCGCCTGGCATTTGGATTTTTAAAAATACTTTTTGCTATTACAGTGTGGTAGTAAATAACTTTGTATGTCACTTCACACTGGTAAAATAACATACGTGGGATTAATTTCTAGAATTGGGATTTTTAGGTCAAAAGGGTCAATGCATTATAATTTTGACATATTTGGCTAAATTATCCTCTGTAGAGGTTTTATATCTTCTCACCCTTTGTAAGCTTATTCCTCCAACATTCTCCTTTTTCAGTCTTTCCATTTGAGTGGCGTAAGCATCCTTTCATACTCTAAATGGCTATATTCAGTTCATTTTCTGTGAGCTTTTTGTTCGTTTATTTTGCTCGTTTTTTACATTGGATTGTTGAAGCTTTTCTTGTGATGTCAGAGTTCTTTATGTATAAAGGAAATGAATTCCTTGTGATACAATTTGCAATTTTTTTCTAGTTGACTTGCTTTTAACTTACTTGTGGTGGCTTTTGCTATTGGGTTTATTTGTAGACTTATTTATTTATTTTCTCTCTCTGCAGACAACTTTCCTTCAAATTATGTTTTTTTTTAACTCCATATGTGGCATAATCTGATCTGATTTTTCTAAAGAAAGAGAAAGAAGTAAAGGATTCAGGGCAAAAAGCTATCCATACGATTTAGGTCTTAGGAGACTCGGGAAATTGATAGGCAACATTTTAAATTCGGCACTTACTAAGAGTTTTAAGTTTTTGTATCTATGTATAACAATAGCAACTTTCGTTAGTGTATAGTACGATAATAGAATATATATATCTTAAAAACAATTTTGTTTTTTGTCTCAGTGAGAAAGCACTGAGTGTGTGCAGAGTCACCTAACCATGTCTATTCCTGTCTCTTGCTTTTCTTTGTCAAAGCATATTTTGCTCTGTGGGTGTGCATGCCTGCGCGTGTGTTTTGTTTTTAAAGATACTGCTCATGTGCATAGTGCAAAAGTCACTAAAGAGAAAATTTGATTAGTTATTAAGTATATTGTAAATATATTGGTATTGAAGACTATTATATTTCCAAAGAAAAGATAAATGTTTGAAATACTTTAAGATAAAGAAGACTTCTGTTGAAATCCCCAATTAACTTTAAACTTTTCGAATCAGCAATAAGAATGAAAGGTGGTTAATCATCTGACATTTTAGCAATCTTGTGACATATACTGTAGTAAAGACTAAAAAAACTCGAATTGAGTTTTATGAGAGGGAACAGATTCTGAGATTCGTGTGCAGAGGTGCCTGCGTTATTGTGGCTCTATTTGCTGTCTATTTCACTTGCCTATGCTTTGGGCCAGTGTAGGCCTGTTCTCTTTTCACTTTAAGCCTGTGGTTAATTTTCAAGTAAGAGGACCCCATGGGGTGAGGCCCAGAGGAGGCGAAGGCTGGGGGTAGGTCAGGCGGGGGCGGAGGGGGGAGGGGGCTGCAGACCACAGCCTCTGTTTATCGGCAGCGCAGGTGCAAGGCGGTGGTGGGAAGGCAGTGCCCCTGGGACTTCTCCCAATCAATCACCCCACCTGGGCCACCGGGCGGCCCCCAGGGTCTGTCTCACACAAAGTGCAGCCTTTCTCTGTGACATCCCAAACAGGCGGAGAGGTCAAAGTTCACAGAGAGCACGGCTTTCACTACTGGGCTGTTTTTAAAATTTAGTCAAGTTAAACTACGGGGAGAGTCCCAAATGGTAAAAATCTAAATAGTCTCACTTTCAGTCTATCTCCCTGCTCCCTGGAGCTTCTCTGACCTTACCTTCGATTTCCTGCCTTGAGCCTCCCCTCTCCATTTGAGGGGGTCACTGTTATTTTTTCCCTCCTGTGAAACTCCTGCTTAGCTTCCAGCCTTTGGAGAAAGTGCTTAATATTTTCAGCAGTGGAGACTTCCTTTGCAGGCTTCAGAAAGACAACTTTCTTTGGGGAAAAAAGAAAGTGAGACCATAGCCTCTGCAGCAGCTGACAGCCTCTAGCCAGACAGATGTTAGAGGAGGCAGAAGTGAGGAAAGATACAATATACGTTGGGGAATTTGTTAATCTGAAAAATTATTAATTATACTCTTGCTAAAGGCATTGTATTAAAAATCAGGCAACAAGAGAAAGAAGTAGAGACACAGTTTCTACAATTCAGTTCACAATATAGTTGAAAAGACCAAATAATGGCACATCAAAAGCAGAAATAGTAAATGGGTTAGCTCGGGGTTTAAATCCTAGTGCTGCCAGTTCATACTGTGTGACCCTGGCAAATTGCTTAACCTCTCTGAGCCTTTATTTCCTCATGAGTAAAGTGAAGATAATGAGAGTATATACCTCCCAGGATTGCCCTGAGGATTAAATGGGATAAGTATGTAAAGTGCATGTCACTGGACTTGGCCTTCAGCAAGACTTAGTGAGCGTGAGTGTTTATTGGTACAAACTCTGTATATGTTAAAAGAGTACATGGTAGGACTCCTAGGAGTTCAAAAACAGGCAGGGCCCCCATGGCTGGGATGATCAGAGAGAAGCTGCCACGAGGGGAGAAAGATTTGGCCTGAGTCAGAGAAAAGTAAAGAACTTATATATGTGGAGGATTTTACCTCAGGGGATGGCAAGTGGGTGGTACTGGGGCTCCCATGGCCTCCCCATTTTATGTGAATAAGATGGACTTCACTATTATCGTTTTATATATTGGGGGCCAGGGTCTTCCAAGTAAGACTTGGTGTGAAAGAAGCTTTTTGTTCACACACACACAAAAGAACAAATTGAAAACCAATGACTTACTTAAAGGCAACTGGTTGGTGAGACAAGAGCAGTATCTGAAAAGAAGATTTACATTCCCTAATGTGCATTTGTTCAGGGAGTCATTTGATAAACTCACCGAGGACCTCTTATGTTCTAGGTAAGAGGTGGAGGACACAAAGGTCACTGAGATACTGTGGTTCATGCTCCCGGCTTCTGCTCATGGGACAGTCAGCCACTTAAGTGAACATAAGATGAGCAAAGGGTGCCTGGGGGCCATCACATTGAGCAAAGAGCCTTTGGGGCCATCACATTTGCCAGGGGTGCAATGGAAAGGTCTAAACTGAAGGGTCTGGAAAGGCTTCACCGACAGAAGTGACATGCGGGCTATGTGACTAAGTGATGCACGCTGCCTCTTTGTTTCAGGATATCAAGCAGTGTCTTGTCCCCTCCAAAGATGCACTTGACGGTGCTCCCCTCTGTCGAAGTGATGGGGCAGGCAGTGTGCAGGAGGAAGAAAGGCTAAACTCAGCCACAGGACCCCAAAGTGAGCAAGGGAGCTACGGCAGTGCCCCAGCAGAGCCTTGCTGGGAGCCTGCACCTGCAGAGGTAAAGTGCAGCTGGAGCTGAGCCCCTGGGAGGAAGGCAGACCAAGGCTTTTCTCGAAGACTCAAGTCAGGGCTGCTTTCAAGAGTTGCTCTGGCTTAGCCTTTTCTGCTTCTGCTTGCTTTTTCCTTGAACTACTGTAGGATCCCTGTGCTAGAAGAGCCCTCTGTGGCCATGGAAACGCCCAAGTGCAGGATCAGAGGGTCTGCTGGTCAGGTGAAGGGACTCAACAATATGAACAAAATTAGGCTCACTTAGTTCCTTTTTGGGACTCCTGACTTTTCATTTTCATATGGCCACAGAGGGCATGTCTAGCATATCTGTGGAATCCAGGGTGCCTTGTGGAGAATGGATGCATAATAAACGTTTGGACCATGGAGTGAAATAAGCCAAATGGGGCATAGCTTCATAATTAAATTCACAGATGAAACCTGATAGAGATAGGATCTGGGAACACCAGCGACAATTGAGAAACTGCCCCAGAGGGATAGAGGGGAAAGGGACTAGCTGTATGGGCAGGAAATAACAACTTGAGGTTTGACCTTGAACAATGGAAGGCTAATTCACCTGGGCTGACATAATTGAAAACACAGATATACAGCCCAGAAAAGGCACATTGAAATGTAAACCGTTGATAAGAGCTTGGGGAGAGTAAGTAGCAAATTGGATTGCAGATTAGATCAGGGCAAGGTTGCAAATTACTCAACTTCAGTGAGGGGTCTGCTAGACTTACAGCCCTGCTTGGCTCCACTGTGAGCTGGTGCATGCAAAGGAAAGGCTGGGACATCATAAGATAGGGACCCAGGGCTTCTTCCTTCACCAAGGCACAGAGGAACACAGGCAGGAGCTAACAGCAGGGAGCCACTGGTTGGTGTGGGCCTAGGTGTGATAGAGATTGTGTCTCTCTTGGCTTAAATAAAGTGGGAGACAACACTTTGCCTTACATGAAAGATCCTTTGGGATGAGGTAGGGTAGGGAGGCTTCAGAGAGTGGCCTGGGGAGCTGATGTAGGTGATGGGGACATAGGTCAGGAAAGGAATTTGCATTTAGCACAAAACATGGCACACGGTGGCGCTCACTTTGTGTTAACTGCGACCAACCTCAACTCCTCTCGGAGTAAATACTGGGGCCTCTCCAATGGGGGTGTGGGCCCACTAGTGATTCTAGGTTCCTCCAGGTGGTCCTGAGCTGCCATATTGAAAGTGTTTTTAATGCTTTCCCAGTGTCTAGGCTTTTGCTTTTGACATGAGTTACTTTTAGAATTTTATGTATTTCATTGTCTCATAAACACAGCTTCATTCTTTTTTTTTTTTTTTTTTAATAAGCAAGAGTATAGAGATTAAATAGGGTCTTGGGTCCACTTACATTGCCCACAGGTCAAAACATTCTGAGAAACAACACTGCCAGTGATTAAAAAGAGTTAGTTTAGAGGCTAATTTAGTAATTAATTTATTAATTTATTAAATTTATTTAGAGGCTACTTTAGTAGTTATCCTCCCTGTTATACAGGCACAAAAATATCCTTGGCCTCTGTCCCCTCTCTTTACCTCTCATGTTGACTGTTGATCTGGTGGGTTCCACTTCCTTCAGTACTTTCACAGCTCTCTCCTTCTTACAAGTCCCACTGCCACTGGCCCTCTTCACCTGAGGAGAGGCAGTGCCTTCATCCTTGCTGGCCCTCTCTCCGCCTTCCATCTGCCCACCACCATTCTGAATGTGGGCTTCCACTGGGTCATTCCCCTTCTCAGAAACTTTCAATTGCTTTTACAAAATGTATTCTCAAATCCTGGTCTGCTGTTCCAGGCTCCCATCCGTTGCCCTTCTGCCTCTGCAGCTTCAGAATCATTCCACCTCCTGTATGTTGTGATCATTCCTCTTTACCCACAAGGCTTTCCCCATGGGAATCTTTTCTCCACACTTCCTTCTCCTCCCAGGTCTCTCCATTTCACCCATCTCTCTCTCTCATCTCCTCACATCTAAAGCCTATTAATCTTTCAAGACTCAGCTCAAGAGCACAAGCCTTCCTTAGTTCCTCTAGCTTGAGGCTCTCTCTCCTTCCTCTGAGCTCCCATGACATGGACACCTGGTCTGAGCTTCTCCCGGAGGACAAATGGATTGGAGTCACTGTATTGTGTGTCAAGTGCCCATGCTTTAGAGTTCAAAGCCTGGCTCTGTCACTCACTAACCATGTGACCTTGAGCAAGTAAGTTAATCTCTCTGACCTTGAGCTTCCCTGTCTGCAATACGTGTGTGACACGCTTGATAAAACGTGTGTGACGTGCTTGGCAAAGTGACCGTTAATGATCGGCCATCATGTTCCTGAGCTGCATGGCACAGGGGAGGGGCTGATACGTGACAGCTATTATTATTACATACTAACTAACCAAAAATGACATATTTTAGGTTACTGTATTTGTGTTCATGCCTTGCCTGAAGCCTTATATTGGGCATTCTTTCAAGGCATAGCTCTTGGATGACTCATCCCTGTATCTTCTGAAACGCCTGCTATGTTGCCTGCATCAAGTAGGTCCTCAGAGAGTGTTTATTAATGGCATCAGTGACTAAATAAACAGAAAAATTATCAATGGCACCATGTGGAATGCTCTTTTAAGGCAAGCATCCTATCATTTGGCTCAGCCTGGTCTTTGCGTTTCCACTAAAGTGACTGCACATTTCAGGTACTTACATACAGGAGGGTGGGAGCAGAAAGTATGTTGTTGACAGGTGGTAACTTCATGGGTTTACCCTGTTGGGGTGTACGGTGGATGAATTCACTTCCATGCTGTATTTCCTCCCTTTATTTGACTAACCTGAATCTACCCAGCAGCCAACACGTAGAACAGAGCCTTAGAAAGGGAGGCAGGTTTCCTTGGGGTCCCCTGGGAGCTTCAAGACCACATCGTTATTAACTGGCTGGAAACAATTTAGCATCTGGCTCCCAAGGGATAGAAATGTAGAGAATGGGGTGAGAGTACATCCCATCCTGTCGTTTAAACAATATTCTGGCTCAGAAAGCAGAGAATCTAAACACATTTTTCCAAGAAAAAGTGAATGTAGTAATTTTCCTTGAAAGGCTCAATGTTTTTAGTTTTTTGATAATCAGAGATGGAGTCTAGCAGGGAAAGGTCATTTCAGAGGACAGTATCTGTCCAGCAGAATTTGGAGAGGCTTTCTTTCTAAAGTGGCCTCCTTTCCTCCTCTGTTGCACACTCATGCCCTTCTGGTACCACCCTTGGAACTTAGTTCTTGTTTTGCACCCTGGACATGCATACCCCTGGGATGCCCAGTCTGGGCTCACCCTCCTGAGGCTGGCTCCTGTACTCTGACTCCCTCCCACTTCTCCTCTGTTTTCATTTTTACCTTGGTTTGCTCCCAAACTATGCCAGGTGCTCACCTGTTACTTGTCTCCTGCAGTATGTGTGCTTTTTTTTTTTTTTTGTAATTAACCACTATTTATTAAACTTCTATAATGTATCAGGTTCTGAGGCAACCTTTTTAAATACATGTGCTCCTTTAATGTTAAAAACAATCTGTGCAATGATTATTGCTATCTTCATTATATTAAACTAGAGCTAAGAAAAGGTATGATTAAATTACTATTGTTATAAAAGCAATTTTGATAGATGGTATTATTTCTCCCAAGTCTGTGCCTCTTTCCCAGTAGAAATACTATCTATCCCCATCCTTTGCCATATGGTTCTCTGTGCCTCCCAGGTGAAGGAATGTAGTTCACCATATTGCTGACAAGCATGTGTGCTTTGTAATAAGGCCTTCCAGTGAAATGGTATAATTCCAAGGAGCACTTCTAGTGGAAGGAAGATTTTGGTCCCATCTGATCTACCAAGGTTCAGTACCACCCTGGAAACTAGATATGTTCTTATGTGTCCATCATTTTCTTTCAAGTCATCTGCTCTCAACCTGCTGGGAAACAGTGAACACAAAAGTGAAACTGAGTAATCATATTGAAAATTCAGCCGGGCGCGGTGGCTCAAGCCTGTAATCCCAGCACTTTGGGAGGCCGAGACGGGCGGATCACGAGGTCAGGAGATCGAGACCATCCTGGCTAATACGGTGAAACCCCATTTCTACTAAAAAATACAAAAAACTAGCCGGGCGACGAGGCGGGCGCCTGTAGTCCCAGCTACTCGGGAGGCTGAGACAGGAGAATGGCGTGAACCCGGGAGGCGGAGCTTGCAGTGAGCTGAGAGCCGGCCACTGCACTCCAGCCTGGGCGGCAGAGCAAGACTCCGTCTCAAAAAAAAAAAAAAAAAGAAAATTCATATTGGGGCACTTTTGTAAAAGTGACACCATGTTTAACTATACTACTGGAGAAATGGTGTGCTTTCAGGTAAAATTATTTCCAGGGGTTTGTAGGTACAACTTGAAGATTCTAAACCTTGGAAGAAAGAGTTAAGGCCCAATTTCACTTCCTCCACTCCTTTTGGAGCATTTCTGAAATTACACATTTTCCCAAGTTCTGCATAAAATCAGAAAAGGTCTATTGTTACTAAAGAGGAAAAGGAGGTTGCTCAGAAGTTGTACTGCAGCCTTACACAGAGCAAAGGGCCTGGTGAGAGATGACTGTTTTGTCAGGATTCTGAAGCCTTTTTGGAATAAAACACAAAGACAAAACAAGATTAGGGTAGAAGGTGGCCTAAATACAGAAGATAGAATGCTAAGCAAACAGAGCTGAAAGTCAGGAACCAAATTGAAACAAGGACAGTCAAAACAATCAGGAGGACTTGCTGAGAGAGGCCAAACAACAACAAACAGCTAACAATATGGAAATGAGCCCTTTAGAGGAAAACTCCAAGCTATGCTACACTCTCCTGACTGTCCTTACATGACAACATGAAACTAGTGTCTCAGGAAGATGTATATATGGCATCTGAAATGGCAGGAATTGGAGTTTTCATGGTGAAAATAGTTCACTTATCTCAGGCTTTACTCACAGAGAACAAAATTATGCCAGTCTTGGTTTCTTATGTCAGCTGGGTCTAGATCTACAATGGACCAAGGAGCCTTGTTCTTGGACTCTTTAGGCAAGTCCTTGGTGCTTATGGTTAGAGTCCCTGTGGCAGAGTCCTGGTAGGAAGGATGTCCCTCCAAATTCATATCCTATTTTTAAAGACTTGTACTGGGGACCCTGTAGATCAACATTGTGTGTTTTATATTTTGTTGATGAAAAGCCCAAGAGCTAGGTATTACTTGAACCTCTCTCTGCATATTGTAGCAATAGAATTGCTACAGTCGGTCTAGATATTGACCTAGAGTGATCAAGAATATGATGTTAATGAATATCCATACATCTATGTATGAGAACATGTAAATGAAAAAATAAGCTGGATATAAAATTGATTCCAACTAAGTTAAACATATATCCAGAGAATAAAGACTGAAAAGAAGTAACACCAAAAGGTTAAAAGTGGTACTCTGAGAGTGGGATTACCGGAAACTATTATTTTTCTTTGTTCTCTGTTTTCCAAATTTTCCACAGTGAATATGTGTTACTTTTTTAAATAGGAGAAATAAAGATGAGCAGGTTGTAAATTTTATAAAGGTATAAAATTGTACATGAATATTATCAACCCAGAATAGTGGAAGACAATCAAACGAGGCTACGGAAGCTGTGTAAGAATCAATAAAAACCAATGCCTCCCAGAGGACTAGACGTAGACTGTTTTCACGTATTCTTCTGAAGGTGTCCAGGTGCTAAGAGAGGGTGTTATTTTTTGTTTTATTTTGTTTTGTTGAGACAGGGTCTCACTGTGTCGCTCAGGCTGTAGGGCAGTGGTGCCATCTCTGCTCACTGCAACCTCCACCTCCCGAGTTCAAGCGATTCTCCTGCCTCAGCCTCTGGAGTAGGTGGGATTACAGGTGCCCACCACCACGCCCAGCTAATTTTTGTATTTTGAGTAGAGATAGAGTTTCATCATGTTGGTCAGGAGCAGGCTGGTCTTGAATTCCTGATCTCAAGTGATCCACCCACCTCGGCCTCCCAAAGCCCTGGGATTACAGGTGTGAGACACTGTGCCTGGCCTGGGAGAGGGTTTTAACCAGGAGGTCAAGCTACTCAAATATTCTGCAAAAACAGAGACTTTAAGACTCAAAATATGAAAGGTGAGGGAGGACAACGTCCCTGAAGATGAGGGTGGTATTGTAAGATGCCTCTATGAAGGTGCTAAGAGCTACAGGACTTCTCTCCACTGAGAGCCCATCACAATCTCAAAAGACACAATCTCCAATGTTGTAATCTTAAATGTTGAAATCCCAAAAATATCAAAATCTTAAAAATATAATTCTGGAAAAAATAGTAAAAATATTCCTTTGAAGATATTTATTCACACTTTAAAGGGGAACTAATTTGAGAAACACATAAAAACACCACAGAAAACCTCATAGGCCACTTTACACAATAAGATACACAATAATAATATACATGTTTTTGCCAGCATAAGCACAGGTATACTAATGATAGCAGCGTTGATATAACAGTTACTAGTGGATGAGCCATATTCATAAAGAAATAGGTCAAAAAGCAAAATGTGTAAATGCATATCATTATGGTTGGTAAGGGCGTGTACCCAGCTTTGTAACTGAGGTCATCTGAATCCAAAGCTGAGATGGGTCACCACTGCATATGCAATCGCCCAAAGAGGCAAGATCTTGAGACGTTTTCTCTTTCACAAACATGGAGGTACTAAAAGGATATCTCTTCGTTTACTGAGGAGATAATTGATGTAAAAACATTGTGCATGTTTTTGCATGCCACACAAGGCTCACATACAAAGTCAATATTGCGATAATGCTCTTTTGTAAAGTTGAACTTGCAAAATATGCATGAAACAAATTAGAACTCTAAAAGTCTCTAAACATCTTTACCTCCATTATTGGAAATTATGCAAAGATGTAATACACTACACAGTGAATTGTAAAACATAGTGCCGATAATTTTAAAAAGTGAAAAAAAAAAAAAACCTAAACAAAGAAAAAGCAAAGAAAAAACAAAAAAAAGCCCTAAAAAAAACTAAAAAGAAAAAAGTTTGACATGTGAAAAAGCATATTACAGGGATAGATTATGGGCAATTTAAAGGAAACGGTATATAACATCTGTCCAACTTTCGCAATCTTTACTTTTTTTTTTCTTTTTTGAGACTAAGTCTTGCTCTGTCACCCCGGCTGGAGTGCAGTGGCATGATCATGACTCACTACAGCCTTGAACTTGTGGGCTCAAGTGATCCTCCCACCTCAGCCTCTTGAGTAGCTGAGACTATAGGCATGTGCCACCATGCTTGGTTAATTTTTGTTTTTTTATTTTTTGTAGAGACAGGGTCTTACTGTGTTGCCCAGGCTGGTCTCAAACTCCTGGCGTCAAGTGATCCTCCCACCTTAGCCTCCTAAAGTGCTGGGATTACAGACAAGAGCCACCACACACAGCCTGATTAACTACATTTTGAAGGCTTGCATCATGATGAGTAGCTGCTTTCTTTCTTTAGGGATATGGCTGTTCTTTGGAGAATATGTTCACATTCATTTTCTCTGTGGCACTGATCTTTTTGAAATTCTTCTATGATTTGTCATACACCGACTTGGGCATCCCATATTGCATTTTCCCATCTTCTGTTTAGGGATTTTGTTTGGGGATTTCGACATTCATGATGATGGTGTTAGGGATTATGTCTTTCGGGATTATGATCCAAACTCCCCTCCGTCTCCTCAAGCACAGGACTGGTCCCATTCATGCATCAATGGGCACTCATATCTGGTTGAGTGTAAATTAAGATGTAACTGGATGCAATCCATGTTCTGTGCCAGCTGTGATCTGCGCTAGCTCTCCCTTCTCCATCTCAAGGCAATTCTGCCTGGGTTTCCTGCCTAAAGTCACATAGTCGGGAGCTAATAGAGTTGGCCCCCAAACAAAGCCCCTGAACTCTTAGTTCTCTACTCCTTTCCACCAACACATGCTCCCCTCTTTTAAGTCATTCAATTTCCTATATGTGGATTTTGTGCCTAAAAGCAAATTTTGAATTTTGGGGTGCCAAGTTTAGACCTAAACACAAGTAGGATAGAATTATGTGGCATAATAAAAGCCCCAAAATTCCATTGATCCAAAAACATTTTTTTCACGTGTGAACCTAAATGCCTGAAAATTTGCCTTAGAAAACAATTCCTTCCGTTGGGTGAAAACTCTTGGTTTCATAGAGTTCTTTGTGTTAAGGATACATAGGAGAGTTGCTGGACAAGTAATAAGGGTCATGGAGTCTCCTCTGGCCCATTATGTGCAATCGAGCAAGTAGTTTAAACTCTTCGGGTCTGTTTTGTCATCAGTCAAAACTAATAACTACTTCTTAGTTATCAGCCTATAAGTGGGAATTATTTCATGAGATTTTTCTTTCAGTCTAGCTGCTACAGAAGAAAGGGGCTTCAGATATTTTAACAGAGGAAATTAAAAGGAGAGCTCTGAAGCATCAGCTACTCTTCACTGGATGAGGATTCAGGTGGGAGATTGGAGAGGGCAGCCCTCAAAGCTGGGGGTCCAGGAGAGATGGGAGGGCCCCACATGGAAATGCTGATTGGACCCTGTTGTTTTGCACTTTTTACCATGAAGACAGGCAGACCACCTCTCATTTCCTCCTCTGACTATCTAACAAATAGTTTGCACTTAACAAATGTCCAGGCTGGGTGCGGTGGGTCACGCCTATAATCCCAGCACTTTGGGAGGCCAAGGTGGACAGATCTACAGGTCAGGAGATCAACAGCATCCTGGCCAACATAGTGAAACCGTCTCTATTAAAAATACAAAAATTAGCTGGGCGTGGTGGTGCATGCCTGTAATCCCAGCTACTCGGGAGGCTGAGGCATGAGAATCACTTGAACCCACGAGGCAGAGGTTGCAGTGAGCCAAGATTATGCCACTGCACTCCAGCCTGGTGACAGAGCGAGACTCTGTCTAAAAAAAAAAAAAAGTCCATTCTTTTTGCCCAGAGTGATCCTCTCTGTTAAAAAATCTTAAATTTATTAGACCTCCCCATAGTAACTGCACCCAGAGCCTGACTATAGGATTGGAGAACATGGATCAAACCCATGCTTCATGTACTCATAAGTTAAGGGAACATTGATGAGGTTTCTCTCCTCTCTCTGGCATAATTGTACCTCACTGTTTGGTGAATGTCCTCTCTCAGGACACTCCTGATCCTATTTTTCCAAAGTGTCCTTTGTTCTTAGGTCCAGGACTTTCGTACCTTGTCGTTTTCTAATCTATTCCTTAGGAGAGTCTATGCTTCCCAAGCACACAAAGACTGATTCAGGCCTATACAGGTCCCTTGTACCTGCTGTCTAGCATGGTCACTGGGGTTAGTTAGGCCCCGTCCTGTGGTAGAGTTAAGGTTACCAGTAGCTTGAAGGGGAGAAAAAGAGGACAGTCAGACCTGAGATGATGGAGAAAATACATAATTAGCCTCCAATTAATGAAGAGTTGCCTGTCTTAGCTGCATTCTCATGTTCTTGAGTTAAACACATTTTCGCCCAGAGAATCAGAGTCTCCTAAGAAACATAAGATTATCAATGAGTGGTTTGGGCCAATGGGAGCCCTTCCCAGACCTGACAGATTATCTATTTCCTTTGTGTTGGATATAGACTTTTTTTTTTTTTTTTATTGAGACAGAATCTTGCTCTGTTGCCCAGGCTGGAGTGCAGTGGCATGATCTTGACTCACTGCAACCTCCAACTCCCTAGTTCAAGTAGTTCTCCTGCCTTAGCCTCCTGAGTAGCTGGGATTACAGGCATGTACCACCACACCCAGCTAATTTTCGTATTTTTAGTAGAGACAGGGCTTCACCATGTTGGCCAGGATGGTCTTGAACTCCTGACCTCGTGATCCACCCACCTCAGCCTCCCAAAGTGCTAGGATTACAGGTGTGAGCCACCACACCTGGCTGGATATAGACATTTATATTTATAGAAAGTATTCTAAAACTTGTAACTTCTTAAAAGAGTTTAATTCCCAGTATTCAAAGGAGGGGGGAAACAACAAACAAACATCTATGCCATTTTAAAAAGAGGGCCCAGCTAGTCATCCTTTGATATTGCTAGAAAGGAGGCTAATGGTGAGGGCTTCACCTGGTTATAGTGTGGCAGTCTATGGTCATCTGTTAGTATTTCTCCTATGATGGTGATATTCTGATAATCTTTATTAAAGGAAAAGTCCAGCTTCCATTCTCAGTTTCCTAAAACTTGAAAGTTCAGTCTTGGTGTACATTTAAAAATTCATCAAACAGTGAGGGAAAATTATGCTTTTAATATTTTATATTTTCTAGGGAACACTTACATACTATTGATGGGAATGTAAATTCATTCAGCCACTGTGAAAAGCAGCTGAGAAATTTCTCAAAGAACTTAAAGCCAGAACTTCCATTCAACTCAGCAGTCCCTTTACTGGGTATATATCCAAACGAAAACACATCATTCTGCGAAAAAGACATATACATTCATGTGTTCACTACAGCACTACTCACAATAGCAAAGACATGGAGTCAACCTAGGTGCCCATCAATGGTAGATTGGATAAAGAAAATGTGGTACCTACACGCCATGAAATACTATGCAGCTGTAAAAAAGAATGACATCTTGTCCTTTGCAGCAACATGGATGCAGCAGGAGGCTGTTATCCTAAGCGAATTATTAATAACACAGAAGCAGAAAACCAAATACCATATGTTCTCACTTGTAAGTGGGAGCTAAACATTGGGTACTCATAGACATAAAGATGGAAACAATAGACATTGGGGAATACTGGGTGGGGTCAAAAGTTGAAAAACTAACTATTGGATATGACGCTCCTTACCTGGGTGACAGGATCAATCATACCTCAAACCTCAGCATTACATAATATACCCATATAAGAAACCTTCGCGTGTGCCTCCTGAACCTAAAATAAAATTTGAAATTATATATAAATTTATATATAATATATATTATATAAATATATTATATATTATATAGATATAATTTATAAATTATATATAATATATATATATTAAAAAAAGCTTAACTGTTGAGATTGACCAAATCAGCCAAGAGGGATAATAAAATACCAGGAAAAAAACAAAACATTTTGTGTTTTCTTAGATGTTCATTGCAGAAATTTTGATAATTACAAAAATTACTATTTTTAATACAGCTATGTTCATATGTACCTCAAATTTGGATTATAATTATATGAATTTCTACGTGTATTACAAAATGTTTTATAATGAATATTTCCCTCTTTCAGTAAATATTCTGCTAAGGTGTGAATTTTATATCTGTGCGACATTTTATTGTGTAGCTAGAGTACAATGTGTGTAATAATTTAACTCAACCCTCATTAGATTCTTGCTTTTTTTTTTTTTTTTGCTATTATAAAGAAAGTCATAATGACTATCTCTCTATTTCTTTGTCTTTGGTTTAAAGAATAACATTAGCATAGATGTCACCAGGCATACAGACATGATCAGATTTTTCCAGTGGCATTTGCCAGCTGCCATCTTTTCTTGAATTCTTATTTTTTATATATTCCTGAAACATTCACTGCTGCCAGCATGCTCTACCATGATTCTTTCTGGACATCTCAGTGAATTAGGACTGGAGGCCAGCCATGGTGGTGCTGGGGGTGCTGCAGCCAAAGGAAGGCAAAGAAGAAGGAAAGTTCTGAGCCACTATTTGTATTTTAGATAGCAGCAGCAGTTGCTTCAACTTCTCCCATCACAGGGTCTTCTATCTCACTTTATCAAAAAGTTGAGGCATCCACAAATGAGAAAACACATTGAAAAAGTCAGATGCCAATGAAATGTGAGGCATTTAAGTTATTAGTGTTGCTATATTAAGATGCCTATGTTATTTCTGTTACCTTCTTATTAATCTGTACTGTTTCACAACTTGTCCCAAATGGTATCCCCAACTCTCTGGCATTTTGCCTTTCATGGGTGAAATGGAAATGCAGATGATATCAGCAGTGATGGAATGAAATGAACTTTTTGTACAGCTGAAAAATCACCCAGCGCTACTGAAATATAAGAGCATACATACATCATAGTCAAATTATCAAAGGGGGATATTTCACAGCTATGACCTCACGGCCATAAAATATAAGTCGTATAATGTGTAAGGAAACCCAAGACAACTTTTCCAGATTTTCTTTTTTTACTAATAAGATTACCATATGGAAAATAACTTTAATAAGTTATAATAATCTAATTAAAGGAATACTTAGAATTGCATAGACTTTTTCATTTTCAAGGGTTTAAATATCTTCTGTATTCCTTACGGCAGCACAACATCATCACACCTGTTATCTCCACATCACATGCCCAACCCTAGTGTCCAGGTAAGGGAGTCTTTTCACACCTTTGATGTTTGAGGCTGCATCTAGCCTGCCTTGTTCCTCATTGCTAAACGGGCCACAGCAGCAGGTGGGTCCTGGTGAGTTAACTCCCAGCCCGACGGCAGAGCTTTGCCAGCAGCTGTCAAAGTCAGTCTGGGGATAGGCTTTAACAAAAACTATCCTTTTGACCTTTCTCCCCACAGAACTCACATCCAACTTGAATAATTCATCAGGGACTTTTTATGGCAGTTTTGAGAGTTTCTGAGGTTGCTTTAAAAATCTTGTCATTCCCTTTTATTTAAGTGTCTTTGCTTTTCTTCAGAGTCAGTTTGATGATACTTCTTTTATTTTTTGCGTCTTGGTTTTATTATTTATGATTAAGAAGCTTTATGGCTAAATCAACAGTGCTGGAATCATTTGATAATTTAGTTAAATACTCTCTGATTATTATTAGTTTTTCTACTACTTCTGGATGAACACCCTTCCTTAGGTTTTCTTCCCCATTTGGAAGAGCACAAGCTGACTTAGGTGTCCACTAGCGAAGAGGCACAAAGATGAACATTACCTAGAAACTGGTGAAGAAGAAATGTCAAAGCTTTAGTAGAGCTTCCAGTGGGCACATTTTTTCCACCTAAGGTGTCCAAATTAAATGTTTGCAGGTGACATGCTGTTCTTAAGAGTAGATAATCCCCATTCCAAACCCTGTGAAGTCTGACAGCTGCATCATGGTTTCTACAAATGTCTGAAGCTCCTATATCCTCATGATCACATTTGGCTCCATCTTCCAGTCTTCACTGCATCTGCTTCTCTGCTGTGTCTCAGAGCAGTTGCTTAGTCTTTTGCCTTTGCCACTGGTTCATGGAATATAGCCCTTTCCATGATTTCCTCAAATACAACAACAAAACCCACAAACGAATGTATTTATGCCAGACTTTACTGAAGGTTTGGGGAACTGGAGGGGGGTTATATTACAACAGTGCCTGAAATTCCTGGTGTTAAAAGATCTCTGATTCTTTTGTTCTTCCTTTATCTCTCAGGAACATCCCCTCTACTCCTGCTCACCAACTTCTGCCATTTTCTTATGCAGAACAATTGGCTCCCTCCAATTCTTCCCCCGAACAGCGCTGGGCCAGGTGCATTTCTCTGCCCATTCAAGGACTTTGCTATAGCTTTGATATTTCTTGTACAACAGTTTCTAGATAATGTTCATCTTTGTCCCCATGTTCTCTGGAGAAAGTGAATATTGATTACAAGGACAGAAGCTCTAATCACAATCAGGAATGCAACTCTCACATTTCATGAGAATCACATTGAAGACCTGCTAGGTATTCTCCCCACAAATTTTGTGTTGATTTTCAGAATTCCTGTCTCCATCCCTCCTCTTCTGTCACCTTGCTTTTCCATTAGTTTAGTCCCTCATAGATAATAATTTCTTTAAAAATTGAGCCAGTATGTCTTTCCAGATTTCTAGGTTGTGAGTATCTTCAGCAGATACATTGGAGACTGAGTTGGAAACACTGATGTGGAGTAAATCACCACTCAACCCCTCAGTCGGGGATCTCATCAGTTAGGTTACAAAATGATTGATGAAGTTGGACAGGAAACGTGTGTTTCTGCTAGCTAGCAAAATAATACATAAAAATACATCACTTTTTAATGGATGTAGGAGAGGTGAATTATTTAATCTGGTTAACACATGAAACAGCAAATCTTACATGTAGTCATGAAGTTATTGCTTTTGGAAATGATCTATTGGCCTGCTATTATCACCAAAATAGAAAGGAATAAAGACAAGGTCTGTAAACTGTTGCTGGAGTTTGGGAGGAGAGGAAAGAGGAGGAAATTAAAATGAGGGGAGAAATCTCATCTGTAGAAAAAGCCCAGCAGTCCTGTTTAGCATATCTCTAATCATTGTTGACAGCATGTACTAGCACTTACTATATGCTTCACACATATTATCTCATTTAATCTCAAATCAGCCCACAAGGGAGGCTGTGTATTTATCTACCACTAAGGCACAGAGAGGTTAGGTAGCTTGCCCAGGGTCATTCAGTTAGTAAGGGCGGAGTCTGACTCTGGAGCTTGTGCCCTTCACCTTTGCATTACATTGCCCTCCAGGAAAGTCCAGGAGGAGATTTTCTTTCCCCATATAAATGCATATAAGGATTCCAATGGCTGTAACCATTAGGATATCTTTTTCAGAATGCAAAGCATCATTTGCTTACAGAAGATATATGCAGACATGCTGTGAAAAGGGTGAAGCATTAGATAACTATTATTGCTGTTAGTGTTGTTACCCCTGTGCATGTCCTTTTACTGTTAAGAAAACTACTTTCTTTGTCTTGAAACACTTCACTCCTATTAGATATTATTCAGTCTATTTTACAAATGATGAAAGTGAACCTTCCCGAGGCTTTTGCTTAATTAAAATTGCTTTGGAGTAATTCAGACCTCTATTCCCATACTGGCTCCACCATTTCTTAGCTGTGGTACCTTGGGCAAATCTTGTACTCTTGCTGGGGCTTATTTTTTCATATGTAAAGGAATAATATTGATACCTTCCTACAAGACTTTTGCGAACATTAGATATCATGAATCTGAAGCCACTGTCTCAGTGTCAGGCACATAGTGGGCTTGTTCTTTGTGCCCAAAAGGTGCAGTGTTATCTTCTTCCTGTGTTGGAAGGAAAGCAGGATCCCTATTTCCTCTTCCAGTCCACTGAACATAACCCTGATTCTTAGGCATGTGGCCATGTGGGACAGCATGCTAGAGAGAAATGGTGGCATCTCTGAGACAACCACTGAAAATAAGTTCCTAAGAAAACCCACGTCAAATGGAAGCCCAAAAATCATCATGTGTCCTGTGGCAGCCCTGGATCCTAAGATACCAGCAACAACAGCTTCTTGCCTTTAAAGAGCAGATTGTCTTTTGCAAAGCATTTTCCAACACAGCATCTCGCTTTATGGTCAAAGCAAACCTGTGCACTACATCAAGCAGGTGACAGTACGCCCACCTGATGGAGACAAAAAAGGAGTAAGAATAAGTGGAATTCTATCCACAGTGCTGAATGCCTTGGTAAATACTGCTAAGTCATCCAGGAGGTTGAAAATTGGCACAGCTATCATAAAATAGCTCAGAGTTGAAAATGAGATTGAGGAACTAGATGATTTAAATGCAAATATGAATACATCAAATGTACATGTGGGCTATTTTTATGAATTCAATATTAAACAAGTGTTTTTGAAATTGTGAAGTCAATTCAAAAATATTTATTGGACATCTCCTTTGTGAAAGACACTTTCAGTGCCTGGGACACGATACCTTCCATGGGCTCCCTGTCACATGGGGGCTGCCCACAGGCCGGTCAACGCTGTGCGATCTTTATCATCCAGGAGGGAGTGGCCAGAGCTGCCTGAGAGGTTCAGGGAAAGCCTCCCCGAGAAACTAACCCCTAAAATGGACCTTGAGGGAAAGGAGAGGGGTCAGGAAGGGGCATATGTAAGAAACTGGCCCTGGCTCTTCCAGGATCACCTATGCCTGACCTGCATGCTGCCACCTTCTAACATCCATCAACTTGATCAGCACTGGGGCTCTCCATCACTTGTCCCCATGTGTCCCAAATAAGAGAAAGAACCATTAGATCCCTATCATTGTGTGATAATGCCTAGGGCACCCCTCATTCCACTGGACCTGGGTTCCTGTTCCTCCTTCTGCCAAGAATGTTCTTTCCTACCCCTATCCATTCTTTCAAGTGATCTCTAACTTCCTATTCCTTACAAGCCAAGCTGAAAGGTGAGCCATGAGGTGACTCATTTGGGGACTTTTTCGTGCATTGATGATCCAGTGCAGGCTTCACTGCTGCCTCCTGTTTCCACGTGGTGGTGTGGGGTCTGGGCCTTAGGTACAGCACTTCTCACATGGCCCCCTCCACAAGACCACAGACTCCCTGGGGTCAGGGTTATAGTCATGCCTGTTTCCATAGTGCCTAGGACAGTCCTGGCACAGAGCAAGCACTCAACAGAAGCCCGTGAAAAGTAGAAATTATTAATAATACCATATTGAGATTTCCTGCCTGCTCAGAACATAGGTAGCCTCAGCATATTGATTGGGAGATGATTTTCACTGGGCTAGGGGCCTGTTGCCACACTTGGACCCCTGTGCAAATTTTAAAACTAGGATAATTTGTTTAACATGTCTTTCTATGAGCCTTTTTATCCCCCTTCCTTGGCTTTCTAGAAGAAGCTAAGGTTCAAAAATATGGTTTGACTTGCCCAGTGTCACTTTGCACAAGCTCAGCCAGGTACTTGAGGTACTCACTAACTCCCAGGGAGCTGTAGCTGACCAGGGGTTGCCACCTGACCCTGCCTGCCTCAGAGGTCTTCCTTCTAAAGGCTTGCTACCCGCTATTGTAAAGTGTAGGTGCGCATTTTCTAGCTGTACTTTCTAGCTCTTGAAATGTATGTAGTCCAAATGAACTGCAAGTGTAAAATACACACCAGATTTTGAAAACTTAGTATATAAAATGAGTGTAAAATAACTCTTTGGTATTTCTATATTTTTATACATTAAATGACAATGCTGTGGGTGTGTTCAATTAAATAAAATACATTATTAAAGTTTGCTTCACCTTTTTTGCTTTTTTGAGGTGAATACTAGCAAATTTAATATGGCATATGTGACTCACATCCATTTTATTGGAACAATGCTGCTTTACAGTATTCAGCATAAGCAGGCTTATTCTTACTTATAGAAGCAGCAAACACATTCTCCAAAATATGATCGTATCTAATTTTAGAGGGCAAAAAGGATGTAAGTTAGAAAATAATCATAATGATGATATTAATAATAAATAACAACAGCCAATACTTACTTAGAGCTTCTGAGCACCTCTCATTGCATCAAACACTGTGTGTATGAACATGCTTAACATTCACAGCAGCCTATGGAATGAGTACTGCCGTTATCCCCATTACACAGACAGAGAAACTGACATAAAGGGAGAAATGATAAGTTACTGCACAGGGTGTGGAAGAACTAGGATTCAAACCAGCATTGTCATTTGGCTCCATAGTCCAGGTCCTTAACTCCCCTGGTGTTGTTCTTTCTGGGACTCACCCTGTGGCTCACATGGCTCTGAAAACATTGCTGGTGACAGAGACTCTCACTTCTGAAGGAGGATTTGTCTTGTGTGACATCATTCTGGCTGGCCCACAAAGCTTTTTTGGCCCACAGATGAGAAAAGTCAGTGTTTGCTGTTAATATCATTGACGTCAGGGCCAACTATGACAGCTTCCAACAGGTCAGAAAAGGAGCCAGGCATTTACCCAGGTCCAGTTCCCACCCATCACTCAGGAAAGAGGGGAGGAGAGAAAATGGAGAGGAGAAAGGGGATATTTCTCCAACCAGGTTGTTGGAAAAACTTAGATAATGCATGTGAAGGAAAGCCCTGAGCACGGTGCCTGAAATAAATTAAGGATTTAATGAATACCTGTTCTTTTCCTCCCTGTTTTCCTCACTAAAATCTAAAGTTTAGGATCAGCTATTAACTTTGTTAAACATCGCATGACTCAAATGCATCCATTCTCAAATGCAAACAGACTATTTAGGCATATGCTAAAAATTAAGCCAAATGTCTACAAAATCAGGTAAGGAGCCATGCACTCTGACTCTCTTAGAATTTCTATGCCTTTTCTCAAATACACTATTGCTGTGAGAAATGCCATCATCTTCACAGTTTCCCACATTACAAATTATTTTTATGTTTTTCTCTCCTAATTTCTACCTCCTATTTTTTTTCTGGAGTAGTTTAAAGCAAATCTCAGGCATATATAATTTAACTAATAAATAGTTCACTGTGTATTGCTAACAGATAAGAAGTTAAAAAAATAATCACAGTACCATTATCCCACCTAGAAAATTAATAACAATTCGTTATTATAATCCATTATAGTACTCATTTTCCAGTTTTCTCAATTGTCTTAAAAATGTCTCATTTGGCTGGGTATGGTGGCACGTACCTATAATCCCAGTGCTTTGGGAGGCCTGAGGCATGAAGCGTGTTTGAGGCCCGGAGTTAGAGGCCAGCCTGGGCAACATAGTGAGATTCTATCTCTTAAAAAAAAGGAAAATCAGCCAGGCGTGGTGGCACATGCCTGTAGTGCCAACGGGAGCTACTCAGGAGGCTGAGGGAGGAGACTGCTTGAGCCCAGGAGTTTGAGGCTGCAGTGAGCTAATGGCACCACTGCATTCCAGCCTGGGCAACAGAGCAAGACCCTGTCTCTGAAACAAACAAACAAATAAATAAATATATGTCTTCTTAGAGTTGGTTTGCTTGAATCATGTTTCTTGTTTTAAATTTTCATTTCTCTTATCCTCTCTCTCTCTCTCCCTTCCATCTTCTAGAAATATTTAAAGTATCTTTCAAAGATAACATATGAGAGCTGGGTGCAGTGGCTCAAGCCTAAATCCCAGCACTTTGGGAGGCTGAGGCAGGAAGATCGCTTGAGCTCAGGAATTTGAGACCAGCCTGAGCAACATACTGGAACCTCATCTCTACTGAAAACCAAATAAATTAGCCAGATGTGATGGTGCCTGCTTGTAGTCCTAGCTGCTTGGGAGATGGAGGCAGGAGGATTGCTTGAGCCTAAGAGCTCAAGACTGCTATGGGCTATGATCACACCACTGCACTCCAGCCTGGGTGACAGAGGGAGACCCTGTCTTTAAAATAAATACATACGGTATGGTGAAGTGAGTTAATTCCAAAATAAATGAGAAAATATGGCAAAAGGTGAGTACAAGAAGAAAAGACAGATGGAGCCAAGATTGTGGTGAGGACACAAAGGCCAGCTATAAAATTGCATGTCCCTTTTCCGCAGAAGTCATGCATTTCCTTCTGAGCTTCCTAGGAGGAACTACAAAGAGGGCCCATGTGCACCTGTGGGACTCAGAGTTGATAACATGCCATAACACTGCTCAGGAGCAGCACGCCCTCAGAGATATTTTCCCGTGGATCCTGACAAAGGAAACCCTGAGTAAATGGCCATACCATATTCTCCATGGTAGCCTTGAACTCTAAGAAAATAAGTTTCATAAGGACATTTAAAAAAATCACATTCTGAGTATTTTAATGTTACTTCTATTAATCAAGTTCCTGACAGCATGAACATTTCTTAGAGTTCAGTCATGAATCCATGCCATTTCCTATAGCAGCTCTTGGCTGATCTTACCTAGAAAAGCTCTCCAGCTCACCCAGCCCAGCTGGACTCTCCTGAATCACTCTGCCATGCTGATCCTCCTAAGGGACCACTTTAAGCCCATTGGTCCCTTGCTCAAGGATCTTCAATAGCTCCCTATTGACTACTCTAGGGTCAAGTGCAAGTTTCTCTGCTGCAATGATGCCTCATACCTCATAAAGAAAGATTTGTTCAAGAGTAACAAAAGCTTCAGAGAGACAGAAGAAAATAAGATCTTAGAAATGCCTGCGTATTTAGTGACTAGAAGATTATGGAGTAATCTTCAAGAGAGGAGTTTCTAAAAATGAGTGGGGGTAAAACTAGACTTAAATTTAGGGCCATTCTATTAGTACTTGAATGCTCTTTGTTTGTTTTATGTGGGCTTTAGTTTTGTGATTCCACTGCCTGGGTTCCAGTCTTGGGCATGCTGTTATTACTACTTTGGACAAATTACCTAAGCTTACTGTGCCTCAGTTTCTTCATCAGTAAAATGGGGATAATGTAACAGAACCTCCCTAGGAGGCACTGTTGAGGAGACTGAGTGAGGCACACATAGGAAGTGCTCTATAAGAGTTAGCTGTGCATCCTCCCGACGTGAGATCATTGCCTCTTTGCAACAAGCACAGCAATTCTTCATGTTGACTAAAGCCTGAGTCTCTTTTATTTTCAAAATATATTCTACCACCACTTCTCAATATATCTCTGAAAAGAATATTTTAAAAGAGCAATGCACAAGAAACAGTTGCTCAGTTTAGTTCTTTCATCTTAAAAACTATAGGAACTATAGGCCAAGAGAGAATTACAACTTAATTTAACAAAAATCTTATAATAACACATACACAATTATAAACTTTAAAAGGTTTAGGGGCTCATTGACTCTTCTGAGGCATCCTTTGTTCAGTGATACTGAACAATCGGAACTTTTTCTGAAGTGGTCGCCTGGCTTGTTTTGAGGTGAAGTAAAAAGGTGTGATGAAGATCCCAGCCCACACCAGCAGACGACTGATCCTGCTTCAGGGCTCTCTGATACTGTCTCAGCTACGGAGATGGCACTTTTTGGACCATCAAAGATTATCAAACGTAATTGTCTAAAACTCCATTTGCATTCAGCCAAGACCCATGTTTCCATGAGTACATCTCTCATCAGATCACATTATTTATGAAATCCACTTTTAGAAGAAATGGATCCAGAATCATTTCTTGGCCACATCAGGGTCTTTAGTCGAGTGGCAGAGTCAAGGCATCTGGCCTCACTCTTCCCTGTGAAACTCACTGAAAACAACTAAAATACCTTTTGAAAATTAGAAATGAAAATATACATCAAACTTGAAAATAGCCCAGCTCCTGATAAGTGCAGTCAGGTCAAACTTGGTTAAGGGAGGTGGCTGGAAGCAGCCATGCCTCTGCAGAGCTCAGGTAACATGAAGCCTGCCAGAAGTAGGCCTGTCATTCTAAGGAGGGAAGCTATTATCCTTGTGGAACAGCCAGGTTTGAGTGGGAAGGTGAACTTTGGGGGCATCCCTGAGCCTTGTGAG
This sequence comes from Trachypithecus francoisi, assembly GCF_009764315.1. Taxonomy (NCBI): domain Eukaryota; kingdom Metazoa; phylum Chordata; class Mammalia; order Primates; family Cercopithecidae; genus Trachypithecus; species Trachypithecus francoisi. Next base: position 66,587,535 of record NW_022681463.1, on the reverse strand, counting down.
AGGATACAGAGCTGAATGAAGAAAGATAAAGACATGCCATCTTTGCTAAAAGGCAGCAGGGATGGGCAGGCAACTGGCCTTGCAATAGAAGCAAAGTAAAATGCTGAATCCTTCTTTGTTTATCATCATGGCTGGCCAACTCTACTTCCTGCTGAGATGGGGAAAAAAACCACAGGATAGAGAGAAGGCCAAGCTGATGGTTGACCCAGCTCACTTCCCTGCCCTCTCTGCCATAAAATATATCTCACCCATAAAGAACAGTCCACATAAAACATTGAGTAATCTCATAAAAAGATGAGTAATAATACAAAAGAAGTTTGCATGGAACATACTGAAAATATATTGCAAGAAAAATAAATGAGAAACATGACAAAAGGCAGACTAACATTCCAGAGAATTATGCCATAATATAGATAAAAATTGTAGAGAAACATTTTTTCCATTAAGAAGGTATAAAAATGGCTTTTCTGAAACAATAATTCAAAGAACAGCTATGTTGGCTCAAGTAAAAGGTAATTACAGCAGTGAAAGTTAACATTAGAAGAAGAAAAAAAGATACTGCTTAAAATAGGGCAGGGATAAAGAGAATATATTTGAAAATAAAAAGGAAAATAAATAGAAAAGAACCAAATATTTAAAATGAATGAGAAAAGGATAGATATTGAAGACAGGAAAAGGAATTGCAGCTCCCTTATGAATGGCGTTCCTAGTAGAGGAAACAGCACAAATATTCAGAAATAACACATAAAATATTTCCTCAAATAAGACCATAGTTTGAAATGAACCCAGCTGTTTCAGAAAAAAAAAAAAACAACACTAAAATATGGCTTAGTAAAGTTACTGAATTAGAGTAAAAAATCTGGGCTTACAAAAAATATCAAACAGTTATAAGAGGAAAAATTTGTTTGGTCTCAGACTTTTTTACAGCAATATTAACTGCTAGAAGACGGAGAAAAATGTTGTCATGTCCTCAGAAAATGTGTGGCCCAAGAATTTTCTACCTAGCCAAATTATTGTTTGATATTTCCAAGCATGTAATAACTCAGGGAAAAATAACTTATGCATTCTTTCTTTAAAAACAAACAAAACTTGAAGCTGCCCATCAAGCGATCAAGGGAGGAGCCATGGAGTAATAAGGATAAGCACTGGATTTACAAATAGATGAAGTAAATGGAGGAATTATGATTACAGAATAGAGTAAAACATAGAAACAATCATAGAAAAAGGAGCCAAAAATGAGAGGTAGAGAAAAGGAAAGAAGGCAGTGTAAGCATGAGTTCCTTATCTTTTGTAGTAATGTCTTAGATTTTCAAATCTACGGTGTAATTGAAAAACCAAGGAATAGAGGTATTAATGTATTACTCAAAAGTATAAAGGTAAAAGCTAGAAGCATTAATGATAATATAGTAAGCCAAAATTGGTCAGTGTAGGATAAGCAAGATGGAGTAAGTGCAAGCGTAGGAATTTTCTCATCTTTCGTTATGACAGGTCATCACTTACTACATAAGAAATTTTAAAATATGGTAAAATAGTACATAAAATTACAAAGATAACCACTAAAAGATCCTAGAATAGACTATAAACCTTTGGAACTCTCAGAATAAAAGCACACAATAAAGAAAACAAATACTATATGGGAAAATAATTTTGTGTGTGTATTTGTGTCTTTGTGTGTGTCTTTAATTTGTGTGTGTATAACATTATAAAGGAAAAATATAACTAAGCATAATCCATATTAAATATTTCTCCTATATCCAGAAATGTAAATTTATTGAAAGAAAAAAATTCTAAGTTTGTATTGCCAAACACAATCCAAATATATGCTGTATACACTGGCACAGATGGCTAAAAGCATGCCAGGAAAATGCAGCAAAAAGAAGTAGTTCTCCTGATATTAATATTAGTTGCTACGATTGAATGCTTGTGTCTCCACAGAATGCATGTTTAAACTGAACCTCCAAGGTGAGGGTATTAAGAGGTGGAGCCTTTAGGAGGTGATTAGGTCATGAGGGATCCACCTGCATGAATGGAACTGATGTGCTTATAAAAGTGACTTGAAGGAGCTTTTTGTCCTTCTTCCACCTGAGGATACATAAAAGGTGCCGTCTATGAGGAACAGGCCCTCAGTAGACACCAAATCCACTGACGCCTTGATCTTGGCCTTCTCAGTCTCCAGGACTGGGCAGAATACATTTCTGTTGTTTATACATTACCCAGTCTACAGTATTTTGTTATAGTAGCTTGAACAAATTGGGACATTAGTTCAAGGTGAATTAAAGACAAAGTATTAAAGAGAAAGAAGGAAATTTTTATAATAAAAAGGATATAATACATAATGAAACTCTAATTTTCATGAATATGTGTCAAATATCAAGGCTAAAGTTATTGGAAATATAAAGAAGACTAAAGAGGAACTTGCTGGTTGAAATGTCTTTAATTCACTTCTCTCATCCCATGATAGCAAGAAAAAAAAGTAAGCATAAACTAACCCTAAAAACATAATTAATAAGATAGATCTACCCGAAACACACACACACACACACACACACACACACACACACACATCTGTTTTTTCTAATTATGTCACTAAAACGAAGAAAACATCTTCTTTTTAAACTATGCAACATTTAAAAACTGCAACAAAAGAATCCTCAATAGATCTCACAAGTTGAAAAGATGCCAAACATATTTTCTGAGCCCAGTGAAAAAAAGAAAACCTGTAAGTTATGACAAAAATAGACCAAAAAAAAAAAAAAGCTCTACCCTCAGAAATTAGAAAGCCAAACACAAAGAGTGGAATGTCCTATGGAAAAAGCATGGAAGGAAGGTGTTATTCATCTCACGCCAGTGAGTTGTCACATCTCTTGCCGGGCTGTCTACTTGATTTTCTAAGATTCCCTCATCCCTCCCCAGAAAGGGGAGAATGAAATTCATTTCTTCAGCATGCTATATCTAAACTGGGAATTTCCTAATACACATGTACAGCTAATCTACTGTGTTCATCTCAATTCTTTATATATATATAGATGTGTAAAATTTATTTGGGATTGAATTCCATTTGCCATGTAGTATAAGAGAATAAGCTATTTTAAAATTCTTTATTGGAATGTATGCATTGGTTTATTTGAAACCACATATTCGTGTACTACAGGGAGCCGATAGGAGCAGGCTGACTGAGAGGTAGATGAGGTAAGGCTGTCTTCAGGGTGGTCCTGCCATTGTACTGTCTTTGGAACCTGAGGACGGAGATCCCGGGCGAGCCTGCCACCATTTTCGTTTGTACTTGGCTTGCCTTCTTGGTGCGCTGATGAAATTTCTGCTCTCCCTTCCCTGCCCGATAACTGCAAGGACATTCTTTTCACCTCTAAGGTGCATTCTACTTTGCCCGCTCCTGCGATGCGGAGGCCTTGGGTGCTTAGAAAATACATAATAGCCCATTCCCACATTTGGGTTGGATATGTAGCAGCTGGCTCACACCACCAGCCCCCTGAGAGGTGCCAGGTGTGATGAGTCTGTGTTTTTCTGATTTACTCGAGGCCTTGTCCACTCACTCCCTGGAAGGAGCTCTTGTAAATTGTGGGCAGAGCTGAAGTCCATGACCCAGAAACATTGCTGAGAGAATTTTCTTCAGGCACTGTCATCTAATGTTTAATAATTATCCTCTCCTCCTGCAGCCTGGTTTGTGCATGTACTACTCAGTTGTTATATTAATATCTTTCACCTTAATTTATATGTAAACAGTTGTTTAAAAAATAACATTTGGTTGAGAAAAAAATCAAGTCAGCACATGGCCATTGAAAGCCACCTTGTTTCTGTATAACATGGTTGATCCTGATTTCTTTGTCAAACACATCCTCTGACACAATGTACTGTATTCACTACAGTATTCAAGACAGGCGTCAATGTTTTGGGGAAGTTCTTTGCTACAGAAGCATCCTGCTAGAATATTATGTGTGATAATGATAAGAGGGTCTACTTTCTTATAAAGACATTGATCTTGAACTTAGTGTATCGGGGCAGCATCAGTGCAAATTGATTCACTTATGTCAAGCATTAACTTACACTTTCAAAGAAAAGCAGTCACTACAGGACTGAACTCATCAATTCCTTTGTAGTTGTTTGTGATGATTCACAGAATAAGAATTCTTTGATCTATTTCTCCTTTGAGTACATCATAAACATGGGACACTCACCACAGCCATCAACCTCAGATGATTCCGCTGAATACCCACATTGAGAGGGTTGGTGTGGATCACATCATTTTCTCAATAATTTACTGACAGTTCTTTTCTGAATCTCCCAATGTTAATTTTTGAGAAGCCCTTTCAATGCATGAGTTTTCACTAATTTTTCAACTATTAGAAGAGACTTCTTTCCCTTGTCACACAAGACAAACTTACAACAAATATGGATATCTCAGGTATCAAACCCAAACATTTCAAGGCATTTCTAGAAACAGTCTTATGTCCAGCTGCATAGCCTTGTGTTGTTGAAGGTTGGACAGCTTTGATGGTTTGAATTTTGAAGTTTGAAAATAATGAATGGCACAAAACACATTGCAGTCTGTAGCCATTGTACAGCAACTCCTAAAGAATACATTCCTGTTCTCATTTGTGTTTCTTTAACATGGTTTTCCCCCAAATGTGTGAATATTTCCCTGAAATGATGGAGTTTTGCCGCGTGAATGAGCCCTGGCACTGGCCATATTGCCTGTGGGAGTTTTGTAATAGCAGCTAATCTTTAATGAGCAGTTTCTACGTTCTAGGCACTGTGCTAAGAGCTTTGCAAGTGTTTTTGCATATAAACCCTCACAACAAGCCAGTGTGTATGGATTATTACTACTATCATTTTACAGAAGCAGAAATTGATGGCTAGAAGAGGTTAGAAGATTGGGTTCTTCAAATCTCATTTCCCACTAAAAGGAACCATCTATTATTGGAGAAAAGTCTAACTTCAAGTCTGGAGCAGAAAATGTACACAATGAGCCTATAATACCTCATCTTACCAGATGGCAGTGGAGCTTGTAAAGACTAATAAGCTTAGGATCACCAACTTGTCCCGATTTGTCCAGCACTTTCCCTCTTTATGGGAAGTCACATGTCACAGGAACCCCCTTATTCTCAGGCAAACTGGGACAGTGGTCATGTCAAATAATAATAAGCTCATTTCAAAAGGACACAGGAGCCAACTTCAGTAGGCTCCCATGGGACAAAAATAAATTGAAATACATCAAATATGTAGACATACATGAGTTCATGATGACACTAAAAAATGAAACAAATCATGACTAATTGGTCACCACTGGAGAGAATGAACTCTATTTTGAACATCGATCATTCTTATAGCCTTTCCTAAATAAACAGTACTATTGGGTATCCAGATTGTAGGTGAGGGGAAGTTTGTTTTTATAGATATATTCCAGCTAAAACACGAAGAAGGAATACAAAATTAGAATATCACCATTTTGTAGCCCCTAATGAATGTAGACATTGAACATAAACAGCTGCTAATTTCACCAAGAGAGACAAATGAATATGCATTACCTGTTGGAAGAACTAATGTCATGTAATTTATGAAGAATTCTTGTCCAAAAAAGGCCCCCTGAAAAAGTAAAAAATCACCCTGAATTGGCATCTGATCGATTTTTGATCCAAATACAGGAAACCCAAAAGACAGAGGGACATATTAAACACCCAAGAATGCAATCAGCAAAATACAGTCTGTGGAAAACTCTATAGGATAAACTATTTCTTCAGCCAATAATTGCATAGACAAAATATGAAAGTAGAATGCACAGCTTAAAAGAGACAAGATATATCAACCAATTGCAGTTTGTGAACATTATTTGCAAAATGATTCAAACAAACTAAAAATGGGAAATTTATGATAATTGTAAGTTTAAACACTAATTGTATATTTTATGATGTTAAAGAATTAGTTTAATTTTTAAAGTGTGATAATGGTACTGTAGTTTTATTTGTTTGAAGAGAATCCTTGTGTTTTAAAGATATATACTGAAATTTTATGAATAAAATGATATATTGCACTTCAAAATAATATATGGTATGTGCTTCAAAGTAATGTATGGTGGAGGCTGGGGGGTGGACAAGACCAGCTGAGTTAATAATTGTTGAAGTTGGGTGATAGGTACATGGGGACCCTGCACTACTGTGACTATTCATGGTCATTAAAAAAATTCCTCATAGTAAAAGACAGAGAGAATTCGACTAAGTTTTAAATGTCACATTGCTAGAAAATGACTGAGCCAGGATTTAAAAAAGGACAATTTTAGTCTATAATTGATTTCCTAGATTTTCTATACTACCTCAAAAAAATATTGAAATGTGAGTATTAAACACTGACCGAAGAGCTGAACAAAAGCAACTTCCCACTTCTCACCTCTCCAGTGCTAGTCATTTCAGAGTCCAAGATGGCAGATACAGTGAATTGACTTTTAGAAAACTGAGTTTGCTCTGCAGGCTCTGGTTGAACTGCAATAATGCCTCTTTATTTACTTTTCTCCCACCCTCTCCTTTCTGAGTTTCCAAAGTCCATTACAGGCATACCCATACTTATAGCTCCCACTTGTAAGTGAGAACATATGGTATTTGGTTGTCCCTTCCTGAGTTACTTCACTTAGAATAATAGTCTCCAGCTCCATCCAAGTTGCTGCAAAAGACATTATTTTGTTCTTTTTTATGGATGAGTAGTACTCCATGGTATATATATACCACATTTTGTTTATCCACTCATGGCTCAATGGGGATTTAGGTAGGTCATTACCTTTGCAATGGTGAATTGTGTGGCAATAAACATACATGTGCAGGTATCTTGTTGATATAATGACTTCTTTTCCTTTGGGCAGATACCCAGTAGTGGGATTGCTAGATTGAATGGTAGATCTACTTTTAATTCTCTAAGAAATCTTTATACTGTTTTCTGTAGAGGTTGTATTATTTTACATTCCCATCAGCAGTGTATAAGCATTCCTTTTTCACAGCATCCACACCAACATCTGTTGTTTTTTGACTTTTTAATAATGACCATTCCTGCAGTGGTAAGGTGTTATCTCACTATGGTTTTAATTTGCATTTCCCTGATAATTAGTGATGCTGAGTATTTCTTCATGTTTGTTGGCCATTTGTATATCTTATTTTGATAAATGTCTATTTGTGTCATCTGCCCACTTTTTGGTAGAACTATTTGTTTTTTTCTTGCTGATTTGTTTGAGTTCCTTTTAGATTCCAGATATTAGTCCTTTGTCAAATGCATAGTTTGCAAATGTTTTCTCCCATTCTGTGGGTTGTGTGTTTACCCTGATGATTATTTGTTTTGCTGTGCAGAAGCTTTTTAGTTTAATTAGGTCTCATTTATTTATTTTTGTTTTTGTTGCATTTGCTTTTGGGGTCTTAGTCATAATTTTTTAGGCCAACATCAGAATAGTTTCCCTGGTTTTCTTCTAGAATTTTCGAGGTTCCAGGTCTTATTTATTTTTAGTCTTTGATCCATCTTAAATTGATTTTTGTATAAGTTTTATTCTTCTACTTATGGCTATCCAGTTTTCCTAGTACCATTAACTACATAGGGTATCCCCTCTCCAGTTTATGTTTTTGTATGCTTTGTCAAAGATCAGTTGGTTTTAAGAATTTGGCTTTATTTCTGGATTCCACTGATCTGTGTATCTACCATGCTGTCTTGGTGACCACAGCTGTGTAGTATAACTTGAAGTCTGTTCCACTGATTCTGTTCCACTGATCTGTGTATCTACCATGCTGTCTTGGTGACCACAGCCGTGTAGTATAACTTGAAGTTTTGCATAAGATTGCTTTGGCTATTTGGGCCCTTTTTTGGTTCCATATGAATTTTAGGATGCCAAAATCCTCAACAAAATTCTAGCAAACTGGATCCAACAGCATGTCAAAAAGATAATACAAGTGTGTTTCATCCCAGGGATGCAGAGATGATTTAGCATATGTGAGTCAATCAATGTGATACATGACATAAAAAGAATTAAAAATAAAAACCATATGATCATCAATAGATGCAGAAAAAGCATGTGATAAACTCCAACATCCCTTTATGATAAAAACCCTCAACAAACTAGGCATAGAAGGAACATACCTCAAAATAATAAAAGCCATATACGACAAACCCACAGCCAACATCATACTGAATAGGGAAAAGTTGAAAGCATTCCCCCGAGAACTAGAACAAGACAGGATGTCCACTTCTATTCAACATAGCACTGGAAGTTCTAGCCAGAGCAATCAGGCAAGAGAAATAAATAAAGGGCATCCAAATAGGAAAAGAGGAAGTCAGAATATCGTTGTTCACTGATTATATGATCATCTATCTAGAAGACCCTAAAGACTCCTCTAAAAGATATCTAGATTTGATGAAAGAATTTAGTAAACCTCAGGTTACAAAACCAATGTACAGAAATTAGTAGCAGTGGTATTCACCAACAACAACCAAGCTGAGAATCAAATCAAGAACTCAGCCCCTTTTACAATAGCTGCAAAAAATAAAAATAAAAATAAAAGATCTAGGAATATACTTAACCAAGGAGGTGAAGGATCACTACAAGGAGAACTACAAAACACTCCTGAAAGAAATCATAGATGACACACACAAATGGAAACACATCCCAAGCTCATGGATTGGATGAATCAATATCCTGAAAATGACCACATTGCCCAAAGCAATCTATAGATTCAATGCAATTCCTATAAAAATACCAACATCATTTTTCACAAAATTAGAAAAAACAAACCCATATTAGCTCATAATTTTTGAGGTTCAGGAATCCAGAAGACGTTTAGCTGGATAGGTCTGACTCATGGTCTCTAAGGAGATTACAGTCAAGATTTTGGTCAAAGCTTCAGGCATGGAAGCTGGCTTCCCGCAGACTGAGTGATGCAAGAGCGAACAAGAGACAGTGATCTGAGACAGTGCTGAGGTTGTTCATAATCTAATCTTGAACGTGTCATCCCATCACTTCTCTCTCTCTCTCTTTTTTTTGTTAGAAGGAAGTCATGAGATCCAGTCCTACTCAATGGGAATTACACAAGGGCATGAATGCCAGGAGGTGGGGATCACTGAGTACCATCTTGAAAGCTACCTACTAAACATAGATATGCCCAACAGTGCCTGGGCCCCCCAGAAAAGGCTGGACCTGAATGAAACCCTTGCTCCATGACAGGGCTGCTTGGGGAGTTTTCTGATGACATGGAGAGTTCCAGTAAAAAGAGTACATTTCAAAAAGAGAACCATAAGAAGTAGATCTAACACCAAACTGCTATAGTCAGTCTGACACAGATAAGGAGCAGAGAAAGTTAGAAAGGGAGCTATCCTTACGCCCATGATCAGCGTAGCTCTGGCTTGCTTAAACTCAGTGATCCCTCAGCAAGTGATGCTAAGTTTTCAGATACTTTTGTTTAGAAAACAGCCCCCCCCAAAAGACAATGAGGTGGGATGTCCATAGAGACTATGCATGTTTCCATGTTTTATGGATTTCTCACAGAGAGACAGCTATCACAGAAAATATTCAAGGGACCTGCATCACACTGTGGTCAGCTGCCTCTGCATTCACTGGGAATTTCTTAGTAAATATGTGAACAAGATTTTGTTTTTAAAACTTTATGGCCTTCTCAAACTATCTGTACAGTAGTACTTATATTTATTATAAGACCATTAACAGAAGATGCTTTGAAAAGAACACTTCTGCCTTCTGAAGTCTTTAAATTCATGACCAAAACTGACAATACCCAAAAAAGAAATACACGTGGCTAATACTACGTAGGGTCAGTGGGCAGCAGGTCTGCCTTACCTGCAAGGCCCTTGGGAAGGAATGGTAAATACAGTTTCCCAATGGGAAAGAACAGGCACTCTCACACATTGCTGGTGGGAGGGTATTTACAACCTCCATGGAGGTCAATTTGGCAATACACATAAAAATTACAACATACTTTCACCCTTTGACCCAAACATTCCGCTTGTAGGAATTTATCTTAAGAATACATTTTCACACATGTGAAAGGTTGTATGCACAAGGTTGTTCAATGCAACACTACTCGTAGTGTTTTGCCACTATTCCATTTTTGGAATGCCATTGGAAATGGAATAATGGAAAATGCCATTATTCCATTATTGGAATAATCTAAATATCAGTGGAGGAATGGTACAAAAATTATGGTGTATCTTCATAATATAAAATTATACAGCTGTAAAAATGTATGAAGCTGTCCACACAAATATTTTTAACAGCTTTATTCATAATTGCCACAATTTGGAAGAACCAAAATGTTCAACAGTAGGTGAACAGGTCAATAAACTGTGGTACATCAGATGATATTATTCAGCACCAAAAAGAAATAAGCTATCAAAACACAGAGGAAACCTAAATGCATTTTGCTAAGTGAAAGAAGCCAATTTGAAAAGGCCGTATACTGTATGACTATAACTATATGACATTCTGGAAAAGGTAAAACTATGGACATAGGAAAAGATTGGTTAAAAGAGGTTAAAGGAGAGGGGTTAAAGGAGAGGAAGGGATGAATAGGCAGACCACAGAAAGGTTTTAGGACAGTGAAGCTGTCTTGCATGATACCGTAATGGTGGATAAATGCCATTATACATTAGTCCCAACCCACACATGTATAACACCAAGACACAACGCTAATGCAAACTATGGACTGTGGGTGATAAGGAAGAGTCAATGTAGGTTCACAAATTGTAACAAATGTACCACCCTGGTGGGGGATGTTGATGGTGGGAGGGGTTGTTCCTGTGAGGGAGCAGGGCATCTGAGAGCTTCTGCTCAATTTTGTTTTGTGAACCTAAAACTGTTCTAAAATATAAAGTCTATTTTTAAAAAACGTATGAGAAATCTTTCTGTGTAGTAACACAGAACATCTCCAAAATAGGTTGTTAAGTAACAGAAACAAGGTCTCTCCTGTGAGATTATTCAGTGGAAAGAGAATTTTGCAAAGCAGTGTACCAGCCTTTTTCAGGTAGCTCAGTAGTATGAGGAAGTATTGGACTAATTTCCCTTTCCTAGTATTCTAAAGGATTTGAGGGGAAAGACTGGTACTCACAGTACAACTGCGTATTTTAATTTTTATTATTTATTTATTATTGAGACAGAGTCCCACTCTGTCAGCAGGCTGGAATGGAGTGGCATGATCACAGCTCGCTGCAGCCTCAAACTCCCAGGCTTAAGTGATCCTCCCACCTCAGCCTCCCAAGGATCTGGGACTATGGGCACCACCATGCCCAGCTAATCTTTTATTTTTTTTGTAAAGATGGGGTCTTGCTATGTGTCCAGGATGGTCTCAAACTCCTGGGCTCAAGTGCTCCTCCAGCATCAGCCTCCCAAAGTGCTGGATTACAGGCATGAACCTCTATGCCTGGCCTTAGTTTTAAAATATTGCTTGGCTCCCAGAAATATCAGTGGCAGCATCTGGTGAGGAGTGCAGATGTCACAATTTCAGAGGGCGTCCGTGGGTTGCCCAGAATCAGGTTGCAGTCCCAAAGTACATCCAAATTGGCCAGTTTATCTTGACTCCAAAGCAAACAGTTCATCAATCATAGTGTAACCCCTTCTCACCCTGTCTCTCTATTGCCTGCCTGTAAGGAAAGTTACGTATTTATTTATTGTACAAAACAAAACTCCTGCTTCCAGCTAGTGGGAGAAAAGGTCAAATTGCCAAGCCATGATGTCATTAAAGGGCTAATGGTAAATAACTTGGAGGTCATGTCTACAGTATAGCACGATTTGGAAGAACAGTGGAGTGTTAAGCAGTTAGAATGCCTTTGATGACATTGAGATGAAAAGAATGTGAACATACTGGCAAAGTTCACTGTATAGGGGCTCCTTTTGGCCATCACCTCAGAGGGTCCAAATAGGCCTGAAATTGATAGGAACTCAGATCTGGTGCCCTTTAAGGAAAGGAAAAAAGGGAAAAGAGGGGGACGTAGAAGAATGAATCTGTTGTTTCTGGAAGACATGGGCAGAAACTTCCAAATTCTGATCCTTGGTTTTAGGAGTGAAATTATAAGAAGCTGAAGCGACCTAACCCAGGAGGCAAAGAACATGTTGCCACTGGCTCTGATGCCCTGCAAAATTCTTTCTAGATGCCTGACTTCATGGAAGGGGGAAGAAGAAAGCGGGAAGGAAACATAGGGAGTGACAGCAATAGAAATTCATGGGGGAAAGCACTTTATACTTCCTCAGAAGAAATCATGTTATTTCAGTTCTCACCAAAATTTTATCAGAGACTATTTATTTTTCCAAGACAATATATACAACTTTTAATGATGTGTGATTGCACCTCAGAGTAGTGAAAGCAATTCATTCACTTTTTACTGAGTTCCCTACATCAGGTGCTGAGCTGCAAAGATACAAATGACAAACCCACACAGAGGACCAGCAGCAAGGCCCCTATAAAATATGATCTCTCTGAGCATATCCAAGCTGGCCAGGCAAGGGTCTGCCAGGACCTCATCTGTTCAAGGCCAGGACCAGCCACTTGGGATATAGAGACTGGATGTACCAGGGCCAACCAGGGGCCAGAGTAGCCAGGTGTCTGGCCTTGGACCAGACAGTCTGGTATTTGAGCTAATTTTCCCTGGAAGAAAAATGGGAAAATACTAGCCATGTTAATGTTGAGTATTTTTACACTGGTCAGCTTTATTTTTATCATGTTATGAAATGCTTACCCCCAAGAATTCTTCTTCATTCTTTAGGTGTGTGGTATGCGCTGCTGCTGCACTGATTTGATGCCCTCATGCCAAGAAGCCTGCGTTTTGATATTCATGGGCCTTAGGCACTTTTATCTTTGTGGACCCCTTTAAAAAATTAAAAATTAAATTTCAAAATATTTCAAAATTTTACTTTTTAGAATTGTATTTTATGACAGTATCGGTATATAGATGAATATAAAACCTTTCTTTGACCTAATAGTTCGTCTTTTCCTTCTGATTTTAAAAGAAGTTAGGACATTTGTGTAGGCCCCTAAAGGATGGTGGCCCTAGTACTATGCTTGTGGGGCCTCATGGATGAATTGGGCCCAGATGCCACTTAAGCCTCACTGTCAAAGTGACACCTTCCCTAGAGAAGGCAGTAGACGGGCAGAGCTCTGAATTCACTGTGGCATTATATGCTGACCAGCTGGCATTAGAGATGCCAAATTATCTTTTTTTGTAGACATGTATTCATGGCAGTTTTGTTTCTTATTTCTTGTAGCAGCTCAGGACTTGTCAACCCACTGCTTGCTCTGTGTTCCACACTGGTATTCAAAAGGTGAAAGCAAGAAGGCTAGGATGAGCAACACAACAGAATAACTCAAGCAACAGAGCAATTCTGAAACACAAAGAAGGACTTACTCATACTTCCCTCATGGATTATATGAGAATTGAATGAAAACAGTCAGTAATGTATTCAATTCATAACAAATGTCGCCAGTGAAAAGAACAGAGAACTGACAAAAGCTAAAACTACACAAGGTGAGATTTGCTCATGCACAAATGTAAACAGAAAATAATAAAATCCTGAAGAATTTTAGATCTGCAAAATTTGATACAAGAAAGTTGGATTTTGTAAGAGTAAAATAAAAAGATACAGAACAAAATTCACACTGGCAAAATTCTACAAATTATGATAAATCAGTAATCTAAATCTTGAAAAGGTGTTTAAAAGATGAAATGACAAATCATACTAATTCAAATAACTTTTTGAACACAAATACAAGATAGAAAAGCATAACCAGGCCAGATGTGGTGGCTCAGGCCTGTAATCCCAACGCTTTGGGAGGACAAGGCAGGAGGATCACCTGAGGTCAGGAGTTCAAGACCAGCCTGGCCAACATGGTGAAACCCTATCTCTACTAAAAAATGCAAAAATTAGCCAGGCGTGGTGGTGATTGCCTGTAATCCCAGCTGCTTGGGAGGCTGAAGCAAGAGAATAACTTAAACCCAGGAGGCAGAGGTTGCAGTGAGCCAAGATTGTGCCACTGCATTGCACCTGGGTGACAGAGTGAGACTCCATCCCAGGAAAAACAACAACAACAACAAAAAAAAAACATAACCACATCATATAGAAAATGGGCCATATAATTAAAGTATGGGTAGTAGAATTCACTTTGAAAAATTAATCAATGTGCATAAAATCCTAATGAAAATGTTGGTGTCATAGCCTGTACCTAATATATCCTTATAATTAAAATGATAGAATTAATAAGAATTCTGAGTTAAAATTGTATAAAGAGATATTGCATGTCCTGAAAGTCTTAGTGCAGTTACAAGTTATTAAAGTAATTTATTTTTAAAGTCTGGTTTCCTGAAATATAGGTTTAAAATTTTAATTTAGGTATCCATGTACATTTACTATCACTACTGCATAGGTATAGTCTCAAAGGATAGCCCCTACCAGATACCAGAGGTTGCCTCTGGGGAGGGATGTAGACTCACATGAGATAAAGGTTATGAAGGAAGAATTTTTGTTTTATATTCTGTATAAGGTATTATTCATCCCAGCAGACAGCTAGGACCAAAAAGAGGCATATTCTGTCTTTTTAATCAGTCTCTTGTTGCCCTGCACATGCCTGTTCCCGCTTGTCCACCCAGCAGTATCTTGTGTCTTCATCACTTCCCTTCAATGCTTTACAAACTTACTCTCCTTCGTTTTCTAAAGTTTCAGTCAGCTTCCTATTGGTGCTTTCTTTCCCCTTCCTCATATGAGAGCATCCATTTTGATTTACAGCCAGAACAATATATACATCTCTGTGTAATAAATAGGACGAGAATTATCCCAAATTACAGATGAGCGAGTGCTTCAGATAGGCAGCTTCCTAAGTGGGCAAGTTTAGAATACATCTCTCAATGTTATCCAAGGTTGTCCAAGTAAATTCACAACCACATTCCCAGCTCAGAGGTCCCTCTATGGAGATTACACTTCTGAGCCTTTACCCTCGTAGGCATAGCACAATGTTCTACTTAAAAGAAGACAGATCCTAGGTCTACCCCTAGATCAAACACCTGTAATAAGTTTCCATTGCCTCATTGAAACAGTCTGACACCTCACCTGCAGACCTGTCTGTGAGTTTTAGCCTGCTCGCTGCTGATTACCCCCTCCCTGCCCCAATTCACAACACCACGAATTAAAATACAGTCATTGTCATGTTTAGAACCTGAAGCTATTCTCATTGTACCAATGTGGTAACTGAGGGCCAAATAAATTGAGTGCCGGTCATAAGTCACATGGTAATGAATGACAATCAGGAGTATATCCCAAGCCTCCTGGGGGCTTCCTCAAATCGGTTATTTGGTCACTTAGGGTAAAAAAAGGGTGATTAATGCATGTATTAGGGCTTATGGGGTGGAAGGCGCTAGACATAAGCTTTTGGAACTGCAGTAGCCCTCCCATAGATCATGGGAAGTCCAATACCCTCCCAAGGATTTCTGCAAATTCCTTATGGGCTGTATTTTCAGAGTAATCTTCAGTATCCATTTCTGCTGATTAGATCTGTTTCTGCTGATTAGAGAACTCGGTCTTCAAATTTCCAGTGTTCTCATAAATATAATTTTTAAAGTTCAGTTTCTTTGAAATGGGATTCAAATAAACCAAACTTTAAAAATTATATTTGTGAGATCACTGGAAATCTTGTGACTAGTGGATATGTTCCTAAGTCATTATTAATTAATAAGTTCTACTTCTACCTCTTGTTATGTATTCCTTTCATTTTATCTATCGAATAAACCAGGTTTGTCCTGTAAAGTTTCCCATAGTTTGGATTTTGTCAGTTGTATCCTTGTGGCGTTAATTAACATGTTTCTCTGTTAATTCATTAGGGATTTTTAAAATGGTGTTAGTGTATGTTACTTCTTCATTTATTAACCAGAATAATAACTTCTATAAAGAGAAACTTTCCCTCATTGATATTCAGAGCTGTTTCTTATGGGGAAGGCAGGATAGGTGCTTGATTCTCTGCCTTAATTTATCTGTTTTCAATAATGAAAAATCTTTGAAGATGACTAATGAGTTCTTTTTTAAAAAATCATTATGAAGTCATGAATTTAAATATATTTTGCATCTTTTGGCGAATTGCAGCCTTTATTCTTTTGAATGCATAAATTTCACATCTTTGGCCAGTGGGAGCCTATTTGAGTTGGCTCTTGAATCATTTGGTTCATCTTGTGTATTTCAGATCTGGAATCACCATTTCTCTTGAGAATCTTGGTTTCTTTTACTGAAAAATGGTATCTTGGGGCCACAGTCCAGAAACTAAGAACATTCATTCTTACTAGGTTGTTCACTGTTTCTTGGGATTTTTTTTTAGCATGAAGTATATTGAGAGTTCATATTGAGACTTCCAAAGCAAATTTAGTTCTGTAGAGTCTTATTTTTTTGATCTTCCATCTATATCTCCTTTCTCTATGCTAAGTATCTAAGTTTTCCATGACAGTGGGATTGATGATTAGAGTATCATATAATTACCCACCTACTTTTTTCTATCTTACCATGTCTTTGAAGCAGCTTAAGAATAACAACACCAAAACTACTACCAACACTGTGATTTCTAAAAACAATTTAAGATTTTCTCTTTTTTTTGTAATTGTTTTGGCTGTAGGGTATATCCCAATTACTGATTTCTGTTTTTTTCAGAGACAAAGGCTTACTGTCATCCAGGCTGGAGTGCAGTGGCAAGAACATACCAATTACCGAATTTAAAAATCACTTGAAATAGTTCTTTTATTTTGAGTCAAGCTGGCAACCAAGGTAGGCTTGACCACAAAGAAAAGAATTATTCCAAGTGACATTTAGATTTAAGCTCAGAGGCTCCATTTTATTTTCTATGCTTTGGGATTGCTTTTTATAAAATTTTTACTTTGCTTTATAGAATTACCAAAATTAATGGATAAAAATCTTTACATGTAGAAATGCTAAGTTACTCCTGTGATATCCAAAAGTCTGAGAACACCCAAAAGGATGATTACATGCTAGAAAGTTCTTCCTATTCTGAGAACACATGTTGAACATATGATGGATACAAAGATCCGATCCAGTTGATTATTTCTCTTTGTGGACATGATGTTGCCCTGATTGCTCTCAAATTGTTTTACGCTAGAGAGATTTGTTTTCTATAGCAGACATACCAAATCCCTTGAAGGGGTAGGGTGTCGCTGATGTTGTGCCATCAAAAAACATATGCCTAATGGGGAAGAGATTGAATGAGGGCACACAGTGGTGAGAACCTGTCATGCGTGCTAGATATCATTAAAGTCTCACAATTGAATCTTTTAACAAAGTAAATACTGCATTCTGCTCCATAATAATATGCACATTATATAAAGATAAAAAATTGCTTTTTAAATAACTTGCCATCACAAAAGTTGGCACATCAGGAAGCTGCATCATGTTTGAGGTGCAGTTTTCAGTCCTTTATGACACAGTGCTTAATATCCCTCAGGAGACACATGCAGTGGGCTAACGGACGGCTTCATCACATAGTGCTGTAACATATTTCTGGAATCAATTGAAAGCATTTCTGAATAAAGTTGTCTTTCATTTTCAAATTGATTCAGAAGGTCTCTTTTTTCCTGTCATTTGGAAACATCTTGAATTTGGAATCTTGTGTTAAGTTTGATAGGGGGCTGGGTGGGAGAAGGGCAGACAAGAGGACGAAAGTGTATCTTTCCTGCCCTCAACCTTCCTGGAAGTTTTTCTTGGTCTGTTTATTGCTGTTTTGGAGTTCAGGCAGCCCTGACCTTCTGAACATAGTTAGAACCTGTAGCCTCAGTCATCCATGGTGTCATTTTTGGCAGAAAAAATATAGGATGACTTGCCTTTACAATTTAATAATAATGGCTGCTAGCTTTCTGCTTACTTTTTAAAATGTTCTCTACCTCCCATGTCCTCAAATCACACATTCCTTTCCTGATCCTATATTCTTTTATCCAAAAGTATTTTTTCTCTTGAAATTAGAACTTATTTTTTCAATACCTTCCTTCTTAACCTATGTGATTTCTTTTCTTTCCAAACCATCTGGGTGGAGGAGCTTCTTGAGGTCAGATTCCATTTCACAGGTAAACACATATCCAAGCTCTGTTAGCTCAGTTTGAGTAGAATCCCAGCTTTTGAAGCTGAAAGAAACATGGATATCTTCTAGGCCAGTGGTCTCCTGGCTGCATTTCAAACTACAGGTCTCCTCGGAGAAAGCAGAGGCCACCACAGAAAGAAAAAAGGAAGTTGAATAGGCTTCTTTTTACCTCTTACAGGGCAGTTCTGATTTTATCTGCCTTAAATTTGGAGATCCTTTCCTCCAACACTTAATCTTTTTTTTCTTAAAATAAAATTTCACAATAATAGACAGTTTGAGGATTACTGATTCTAGATGAATTATCTAATTTTCAGATGAGAAACATGAAGCTCAACTTACCAAATTGTCTAGCTCACACAGTTGGTCAATTAGAGAATCCAGAGTTGACCAAGATCTTTTGACTTCTCCACTTACTATGCCTTCTATGACTTCCTATTTCTATAAGATAACAGAAATCAACATCAACATTGAAAAGCTTTTTATTTATTTTAAAAATCTATTTTTCTTTTATCTTGTTGCTTGAAGGGCACAATAAATGCCAGGCAGAATTGAGACAAGCAGGAGAAAATTGCCTCAAGATTTTCTGAAATACAACTTGACAAATATTTTTATGTTTGTACTAAATTAAAATATTTTCCAATGAAGAGAAAAAATTCTAGGCAAACTTGTCTGGTTGTGGTAAAATAAAAAAAGAATACAGATGACTACATCATCCTAATTTGTATTCCAAATGCAGAGAATGGCGAAAAGGAAGAATATCAAATAGATAATTCATGTTTTTAAAATTAATATCCCTATTGAAAGCCAGCCATACAGATTTATGACAGATGACAAATACCTTCCAAAAGAAAGAATGGTCCTAGTGATGTTTTTTCCATAATAAATAGACTCAAAATAGAAAAATGGGGAATAACTAATATTGAATAAGGTATTTTAATGTCTTTATTTTCTTTTTCAACTTTTACTTTAGATTTAGCAGGTACATGGGTAGCTTTGTTACCTGGGTATATTACATGATACTGAGGTCTGGAGTATGAATCATCTCATCACCTGGTACTGAGCATAGTACCCAATAGTTGGTTTTTCAAGCCTTGCCGACTTCCCTCCCTTCTCCTTCTAGAAGTCCCCAGTGTCTATTGTTACTGTCTTGTGGGTACCCAATATTTAGCTCCCAGCTATAAGTAAGAACATGTGGTATTTGTTTTCTGTT
Organism: Trachypithecus francoisi; assembly: GCF_009764315.1. NCBI lineage: Eukaryota > Metazoa > Chordata > Mammalia > Primates > Cercopithecidae > Trachypithecus > Trachypithecus francoisi. Next base: position 66,568,227 of record NW_022681463.1, on the reverse strand, counting down.
CCTGTATTAATTTGCTTAGGATAATGGCCTCCAGCTGCACTCATATTGTGGCAGCAGACATGATTTCCTTCTTTTTTATGGCTATATAACATTCCATGGTGTATATGTACCCCATTTTCTTTATCCAGTCCATCACTGATGGGCACCTTAGGTGTTGACTCCATTACTTTGCTGTTGTGAATAGTGCTGCAATGAACATTCAAGTGCATGTGTCTTTTTGGTAGAACAATTTGTTTTCTTCTGGATATCTATCCTAATGGGATTGCTGGGTCGAATATTAGTTCTGTTTAAGTTCTTTGAGAAGTCTCCAAACTGCTTTCCATAGTAGCTGAACTAATCTACATTTCCACCAACAGTGTGTAACTGTTCCCTTTTCTCTGCAGACTTGCAACAACTGTTGTTTCTGAGAAAAGTTTGTTTTTCAAATGATTATTAAGAATCCTTTGTGGAAAAAATCTGCCAAGTCCAAAGGCCATGTGTGTGTGTGTGTGTGTGTGTGTGTGTGTGTGTGTGTTTGGTGGCAGGTGAGGGTGGCAGAGAGTGGTGGTGCTGGGTATGGGCGAATATGGGTATTTGCAGGGAAACTTTGGGTGGGCTGGGGTAATAATAGCATTATCTTGCATTATATAAAATATTCATCTGAAATTCAAATCCCCTCCTTTCTCTAAGGAGCTCAGCTTCCTCTATAAGCTAAGCTTTCCCAGGTAGGAAGGAGGAGGCTCTGAGCTGACTAATTACAGATGAACTTGTCCACATCACTGAATTCCATTATGAAAAAAAGTATTAGGCTAACTTTCCAATAGAACTCCTGGGTAGAAAGTCCCAGATATCAGGCCTGCCAAAATTGTAGAAATGTAGATCCCAGGAAATGCGACTCCAGGCAACTGGCTCTACCCTGGAAACCAAGATAAGAGTGAGGAGGAACAGAGGAGGTCAACATTGACTGGTGGTGCAGGAAGTTTGAGCCCCCATGCAGATTCCAGAGGATGGTGGTAGAGATGTCAATGGAGATGAGTACCTATAAATCCAAGAACAACTACCTGCATTTGCTCGCCGTGGAACTCACCAGGGTTTAATACATTCAGTTATTGAATTACTGCCTCCAACCTGTTGATTTATCTGCTCTGAGGGCAGAGAGAACACATCTGTCTTATTCCCTGTAGTATCCACATTGCTCAGTATACATTTAAGTGTATATGTATGTCTCAACTCACCTGTGTCTATATTCTGCCCTTCTTCCTGCTACCAGAGGATGAACTGATCCTGCCATTCTCTCTAGATAGCTCAATTGGCACACTAGATCTCATCGTCCCTGTCATGTGCAAGAACTTTGATCCTGCAATTCTTCCCTTTTTCTTTGCATCATAATTTCTCCCTCTATACTGAATTATTCTTATCAGTATCCAATCCCAGTGTAATGTTTCCCATTTTAAAATCAAAAAACCCAAACTCTCTTAGATATTGCATACCCCACACCAACAACTGTTCCATTGCTACGGTCTTCTTAGTAACCAAAATCTTCAAGAGTTGTCTCTACTCACTGCTTTCATCTCACATTCTGCCCTCACCCACTGGTTCTCTGCAACTGTGTGTTGTGGGTCGAATTGTGTCCCCCGAAGAGACATGTTGGACCTTATTTGGGAATGGAGTTATCACAGTTGTAAATAGTGAAGATGAGGTCACACTGGAGCAGGGTGGGCCTTTAATTCAGTATGACTTGTGTCCTCATTGGGAGAGGAGAGATACATGAGGGGAGAGTGCCATGTGACAATGGAGGCAGAGATTGGAGTGACATGTCTACACGCCAAAGAGCCCCTAGCATTGGCAGCCCACACCAGAAACTAAGAAGAAGCAAGGCAGTGTTCTTTCCTAGATCCTTCAGAGAGACCATGGCCCTGCTGACACCTTGATTTTGGAATTCTGGCCTCCAAAGCTGTGAGAGAATGAATTTCTGTTGTTTTAAGTCACCAATTTGTGGTACTTTGTTACAATAGCCTTAGCAAACAAATGCACTGTGCATATGCAAGTCACCAAGGATCTTCATGTAACCAAATCAAATGATCACTTCTAATACCTTATCTTACGGACCTCTTAGCAGCAGTGGAAACAGCTGACCACTTCCTCCTTGACACTGTTCTCTTGTATCCTGGAACTCTCCATTGGCCTAGTATCCCTCCTACCTCACTGTCCCCACCTTCTCAGGCTGCATTGCCAGCTTTTTCTCCATTTCTCAGCTTCTAAAAGTTTGAGTGGCCCCCAAATTAGTCCTCCTACTTGTCTTTCCTATTTGCACTTTGTTTTGCAGTTTCGTGGCTTTACATGCTGTCTGAGGTCAAGAACTGCACAATTTATGTCTCTAGTCAGAGCTTCTCCGCTGAACTCCAGGTGCATGTATTTCTGCTGATGTGATATTTCCTCTTGAATGTCTGAGAGAAGCATGAACATTTAACCTGTTGTCTTAGTCCATTTTCTGTAGCTTGCAACAGAATACCTGAAACCGGATAAGTTATAAGGAAAAGAAATCTGTTTCTTATAGTTATGGAGGCTGAGTAGTCTAAGGCTGAGGCACCACATCTGGTGAGGACCCTCTTGCTGGTGGGGACTCTCTGCAGAGTTCTGGGGCAACATAGGGCATGACATGGTGAGGGGGCTGAGCATCCTAGCTCAGGTCTCACTTCCTCTTATAAAGCCAGAGCCCCACTCCTGCGATAACACACTAATCCATTAATCCATTAATTCATTAATCCATTAACCATCTGACCCAAAGACCTCTTAAAAGTGCCACATTGGGGATTAAGTTTCAACGCCAGTTCCAGAGGAAACAAACATTCAAACCAAGGCATCTGTCCAAACCTAAACTCTTGATTCCCACTCCCAAAGCCTGCTCCTGTCTCAATTAGTAAATTGCACCCAATTGCTCCAGCCAAAATCCTAGAATTCATCCTTGTTCCTTTTTCTTACATCCCAAATCCAATGCACTAGCTTGTTGTGTTGGTTTTATTTTCAAAATATATCCTGTGAGCCAAAATAATGCTCCATAGCTTGGTAATCAATTTATTCAGCAAATATTTATTGAATACCTACTATGTGCCAGACACTGCTCTGGGCACCAGAGTAAATAGCAATGAGTTACAGAGCCAAGTGGAACATACATCCTAGTGGAGAATGTGAGATTGTGAACTAAATAAATATGTAAACATATTTAAGGAAGTGATGATGTAGAGGGAAGAAATAAACCAAGATAACTGGATGGGAGTAGGGGAGACCGGGACAGAGAAAAACACATACCCCAAATCTGACAATTTCTCACCATCTTCATCATCATCACCCCAGTCTAAGTCAACATGGCTTTAGATTAATGAGACCAATAACATTTCTTGCCCCAAGCAATGTGAGAGCCTTCATACCTGTCTGTGCTTCCGTGTTTGTTCCTCTGCAATTTAACCTTTACCCTGCAACCAGCATAATCTTTTAAAAATGTTAGTCACATCAAGTCACTATTCCGTCAAAACCCTCCAGAATAAAATCTGACTTCCTTCCAGTGGCCTGCAGGCCAGTAACAATCTCCTCTAAACTGCAGCTTGCTCAGGCTACCTCAGCCACACCTGCCTTCCAGCTGCGCTTTCTGCACACCAGTCTGGTCCTGCCCTGGCCTTGCTGCTTGCTGTTTCCTCTGCCTTCTCCAGGGTTCCCACATCTTCACCTGACTTGTTTCCTCATCCCATTCATGCCTCTGCTGTATGTCAGCGCTTCAGGGGATTGCTGCTGGCCACCTTATTTAAAGCAACACCTGTCCACCACTATTCCTTTAGCTTGGCTCACACCTCTATAGCATCTATTCCTTCCCGTCGTTAGATTGTTTGCTTATTATTGTATTACAAACTAGAATGGACACACCTGGAAGGCAAGAATTTTTCTTTGGTCACCACTCTGCTCACAGGACAGTGCCTGACCAAAAGTCAGAATTTAATAATATTTGTAAAAGAATGAATGAGCCTTGACTTCAACATTTCTTTTGAGACATTGCAGTGACCTGCATTTAACCTTTAAGGAAATAACACTATTCTTCCTTGGCTGCATACTTGTCATAATTGTCAGACTTTGTTCTCTGAGGATCGTCCAAGTCACTGTTGTCTGTGGAAAATTGTGGGGATCCTAGACTAATACCTTCACACAAGATCGCCCAGTCTAGTCCTTGACTTAAGACAGATGCCCTATCGAGTTGCCATCCTTAACTTACAGTTGGAGTTCTCATTCGATTCTACCTGAATTAATTTTCTCTCTGATGGAATCTTGTTGATGCCCTCATGGTCTCCACACTGTCCTTTTTTTTTCCGCCACTGGTCCCTCTCAGTGAGGGACCACCAGCAGGTAGAGACTTAGAGACATTCACCTGTGACAATTAACACCCTCTTGACTTTGCATAAGTATCTTTAACCACCAAATCAGATTACTATTCCTCTGAAGAGGTAGTTAGGATGCTTTGATTTTTTTTTTCTAATAGTTGATTTTCACCTGACTTTCTGGAATTTGAAAGAGAAAATCTTGCATGAGGGGAAAGTGGTCCAGTTCTTGCCTTAAGAGAAAGTGAACGACCCCTTTTGGGCTTCCTTCCATTTTCACACTCCTATGAAAACCAGTTGGCATTTATCTCTTAGGATTTTCTCCATACTCATATAAGAATGCTTATAGGATTGTTGTTTGATTAATTGTTTTAAAACTTCATATCATCCTGCATATGTGACTCTACCTTGCTTTTCTCAATTTATGTTACCTTATGGATAACCCTCTAGTGAAAACAGGTAAGAGCTGTGTTACTGTTTTTAAAAGTTGCATGAGATTCCATCATACACATATTGCTACAGTTTATTCACCCATTTTTCTATGGAAAGACAGAATTTCACCCTCTGTTCACCGTTGGTTGACATTCCCCATTCCATGACTGTAGTTCTATTGAGCATTTTAGATAACTTGATTTACTGTTGAGTGTTTTTGCAGAAATTCTGACTCATCATCAGAAAGTGGAGATTTGCTTGAAAAGGTTTTCTGTGCTTTTCCCTAATGCCCTGAGCTTCCCTTCTCCTTTGACTTTGGTCTCATGAAATAATGTGGTTAGGCAGTGTGAGGTGGTGTGAAGTGTGTTCCATCGGACACAGACTTCGCATGTGTCGTGAGTAGAAAATAGGCACACAGCAAAAGCCTGGCGTCCAAAGGCTACAGGCAAATTCCAGCGGTATTTCCAATTAACTGTATGATCTTGGTTAAGTAATTTTCCCTTTTAGGGCCTAAGTTGCTTCAGATTTGATTAGGGAGTTGGGTAAGATAAAACTTTTCAGTTTAGGGAAGCTATGCTCCTGGGTACAGAGCAGTTAAGGATTCTCTAGGCTACAAGAAACAGCGAGCATGTTTCTATGACATGTAATTTCATAAACTTTTAAACATTTAAACATTCATGGACATATTATGACATACAATGAAAAATCTATATGGATAAAACTAAGATATGAGAACCCAAAGAAAATCCCCAGTCATGGAGGGGTATTGTGATGCTCGTTTTTTTTCTCTCATCGTTATTTACAAAGCGCTGAGCAGAAACATCCTACCAGGTCCTTCTAGCTCCAAAAATGATGAGGCCAGGACTGTATTCATTCCAAATGCACCTGCCTCTCAAGTGAGACAGTACCTATGTTTCTCAAAAGGAATGAGAAGTTCAAAATATGCAAGTCAATGAGTATAATTTTTAGTAGGTCAGATCCCAAAAACAGTGATGCTCTTTCCCCCACCATAATGTATTCTTTAGAATAATTCATTCATTTTCTTAAGGTTTTCTTTGTTTTTACTTTAAGTTCCGGGATACATGTGTAGGATGTGCAGGTTTGTTACAAAGGTATACATGTGTTATAGTGGTTTGCTACACCCATCAACCTGTCATCTAGGTTTTAAGCCCTGCATGTGTTAGGTATTTGTCCTAACACTCTCCCTCCCCTTGCCCCCTGCCCCCTGCCACCCGACAGGCCCTGGTGTGTGTCGTTCCCCTCCCTGTGTCCATGTGTTCTCATTGTTCAACTCAGGATAGTTCATTTATTTAATAGATATTTACAAGCATCAGCTCAAAGAGGAGGCATGCAAGAAGAAAGGCGTGTGAGAGACCAGAGTGAAGCCTCAAGAGGCCAGGAGGGAGACCACGGCACCTGTGGTGAGAGGGGAGGGCAGTAGGAGATGTTGCTGCACAGGGAGCAGAGCCTGCCTGGGCCCCAGCCTGACTAACCCAAACCTAAATGGTGGGGCTGGGCCCAGTCATATGTGTTATTTAAAGCTTGTAGATGACCTTGATGCCCAGTGAGAACTGTGAAGCACTGATGTGCGGCCTGATTGGGTCTTACTCTGAGTGAAATAGAAAGTCATCAGTAATTTTTTCCCCCTTTTTTATTGTGATAAAATACCCATCACATACAATTTGCCATCATAACTAGTTTTAAGTACATAGTTCAATGGTAATAAATACATTCACATGGTTGTGCAACCATCACCACCATTCATCTCCAGAACTATTTCATCTTCCCAAACTGAAACTCTGTCCTATTAAACCACAACTTCCCATTTACCCCTCCCCTGGCTCCTGGTTAGCAGCATTTGACTCTGTGACTCTAGGGATTTGACTCCTTTAGTTACCTCGTATAAGTGAATTTGTACAAATTGGTCCCTTTGTGACTGGCCTATTTCACTTAGCACAATGTCTCAAGATCCATTCATGACATTGTATGTGTCAGAACGTTCACTTTTTAAAGCTGAATAATATTCCACTGTATTGATAGACCATGATTTGTTTATCCATTTTATCAGTCAGTTGAACACCTGGGCTACTTCCACCTTTTGGCTGTTGTGGATAATGCTGCTATGAACTTGGGTGTACGCATACCTCTTTCAGTCCTTGCTTTCAAATCTTTTGGCCATATACCTAGGAGTAGAATTGCTGGGTCATATCTGACTTGGTAACTGTTTGTAAACTGAGTTAGTGTGGGGAAACTTACAGAATGTGTTCACTGGGACCTTACTAGTAATTTTGTATTGCAAATAATATGTCACAGTTTTAGGGTGAGTTAAGAGAATGTCCTGGAAAAACAAGATCATATTTGGGTTAGTTTCAAATCTCCTTTACCATGTATTAAATACATTTTGAATTCTAATCATGGATTAAAATTATATACATACTGATATGGTTTGCTTCTGTGTCCCTACCCAATCTTGTCTTGAATTGTACTCCCATAATTCCCATGTGTTGTGAGAGGGACCTGGGGGGAGATAATTGAATCATGGGGGCGGTTTTTCCCATACTGTTCTCATGGTAGTGAATAAATCTTAAGAGATCTGATGGTTTTATAAGGAGCAACACCTTTCATTTGGTTCTCATTTTCTCTCTTGCCATCACCATGTAAGAAGTGCCTTTCACCTTCTGCCATGATTGTGAGGCCTCACTAGCCACATGGAACTGTAAGTCCATTAAACCTCTTTCTTTTGTAAATTGCGTAGTCTTGGGTATATCTTTATTAGCAGTGTCAAAACCAATAATACACATATATACATAATATTTTACATATTTATGGGATAAATGTGATATTTTGTTCCATGCGTAGAGTGTGTAATGATCAAGGCAGGGTATTTGGGGTATTCATCACCCTGATTATTTATCATTTCTATGTGTTGGGAAAATTTCAAGTTCTCTCTTCTAATTACTTTGAAATATATAGTATGTTGTTGCTAATTATAGTCACCGCACTCTGCTGTTGAACATTAGAACTCAGTGAATTTTTGAACAGATCCTCACCAAGGTTATGGATCACTGTGGACACTACCTTGAGAACTGACCTCAGGGAGGCAAGTGTGGGTGCGGGATAGGAGGCTCTCCTGATAGGAGGCTGCTCCAATACTCCAATTAAGATTTGATGTGCTTCATTGCCATAGGGTTGTGTTACTGGAAAGGGGTCTCAATCCAGACCCCAAGAGAGAGTTCTTGAACCTCATGCAAGAAAGAATTTGGGGCAAGCCCACAGAGTAAAGTGAAAGCAAGTTTATTAGGAAAGTAAAGGAATAAAGAGTGGCTACTCCATAGGCAGAGCAGTGGCTTAGGCTGCTCGACTGAGTATACTTATAGTTATTTCTTGATTATATGCTAAGCAAGGGGTGGATTATTCATTGAGTTTCTGGGGAAGGGGTGGGTAATTCCTGGAACCGAGGGTTTCTCCCCTTTTTAGACCATATAGGGTAACTTCCTGACATTGGCATGGCATTTATAAGCTGTCATGGTGCTGATGGAAGTGTCTTTTAACATGCTAATGAATTGTAACTAGCATATAATGAGCAATGAGGATGACCAGAGGTCACTTTCATCACCATGTTGGTTTTGTTGGGTTTTGACCCGTGTTTCTTTACTGCCTCCTGTTTTATCAGTAGGGTCTTTGTGACCTGTAGGTTGTACCAATTTCCTATCTTATCCTATGACTAAGAATGCCTGACCTCCTGGGAATGCAGCCCAGTAGGTCTCAGCCTTATTTTACCCAGCCCTTATTCAAGATGGAGTTGCTATGGCTCAAACACCTCTATCAGTTGTAGTGGCGATAAATATTGCAATCTGGACACATCTGTGAAGGTGAAGCCACCAGGATTTACTGCTGACTGAGAAACAAAAAGCAACAAGTTTATGAAAAAAGTGGACATGTAAAACATGTAAAACATAGAAAATGTTTTATTTTTGAAATGAACAAAAAATACTCTGAAATATCCCAAGAAGCCACAAAGAGCATTAGCTTTTGACCATTGGCGATGTTCCCTGTCTTCTTTATGATGAGAATTCTCACCACCATTTTTGACCATGGCCACTGGTATTGCAGACTCAGCCCTTCCTCTCCTCTGAGCTGCATTGGCATGATTTGGTCTTACCAGCAGGTAAAGCCTGAAACTACCTTGTTCAATGGGCCTGGAAACTTCCACTTTGGCTGTGAAGATGAAAGCCATGTGCCGATTCTCAACTGAGAGCTGCTCTGTGATGTTATAGACGTTTTGCAGCAATGGCATTCTCTGGACATGCACAATACCACTTAGAAGACTAAGTTCTGCCCCTTGTCCTTCGGTGGCTCTCCTGAACTACTGTGCTAGCATCAGATCCTCCAGAATTTTAGCAAGTGTTTCAGTGTTTTAAATTGTGTTATTCTGCAATGAGTATGTCTTCCAAAAAGGATTTGACCTACACCTTCAAGCCTGTGACAGCGAAAGCATTGATGCATCTGCTTTTCCCATCTGCGGTCTCGGTATCCGGGCTTTATTTAGGGGTTATCCTTGAGAATCAAGAAATATCCTTGAAGTCCTTCAAATAAATGAAAAGCAGATTGGGGCTGGGGGTGTCCCTTGCATGTGACAGGCATTTTAGGGCATGTAGTTATAATTAATCTTGCTTTCAGACTTCTGAAAGTGAAGCTTAGTAAACAGTGTGAATCACAGAATACTCTCGTTGGCCAGCCCCCTTTCGAGGGTGTTAAATGTCTGGCTTGGCACTTTGTTTTATTTAACTAACTTTTCAGCCTGTTTTAACACGTGGAACCTCCTGAAACCTGAGCCAGAGAGCCTACAGATCTAGCTCCATTTCGTTCTGGTCTGTCACTTTAGTGTTAGCATTTTCCTCACTCTTGTTTCCAGTTTGAGTTATGAAACCATTTCAGTTCAGTTTTAATAACCTCCCTGGCATGGCAAGTGCTGCAAGAACTGCCAAACTTAATGCGTTGACTCCCTGTGACGAGGGCAGCAGCTCTGGCCTGGGGACAGGGAGGTAGACTTTCTATAAACGCATCCGTTTTCCATTACAGCCCTTTCTGACTTGGTAGCAGGCTGCCAGGTGCAGCTGGTTTCCTCTTCTGCACGCAATCACTTTTGACTTCAGTTTCTGAATTTCCCTGTCTCCTGACTCATGATTCCTTAACTAAATAAACTACCTCGTGATGGACCTTCCTGCCTGAGGAGTGCATCCCAGGGCTCAGCAGCCTTGAGAGGACTGAACTGCACCCTAAAGGACAAAATTCAAGCTGGTGACTTCCACATGTGTTTTGTGAAGTCTTCATGACCACCACAGAGAAACAGCTGCCCTGGTGCAGAGATAAAGCTGTCTTTGTAGAATAAAAGCAGGATTCTATCCTAAAATGGATTTCCATCTGAGCTGCAGGCATGCTACTGAAGAAAGCTCTCTGAATCTACCCCCGTGAGAACTTCCCCCAGCCACTCCTATGCCACAGAACGAAGGCCAGGGTAGGAGTTCAGATCTCTCTTGTTCAGCCTCGTCCTTTTCTCAGAATCTGTGTTTATATAAGACACTGACACACTCATCTCATTGAATAAAAGACACAAATATTGCATTTCTTATGAAATGTTCAATAGATCATAGATTTCATGGACTGGATTACAATATAGAGACACCCTACTTTAACCTGATAAAATACATGAAATGCCAAATTCATGGTTAAGGCAATATACAACACAATTACTTGCTTTATAAAAAACAGTGGCCGGCCGGGTGTGGTGGCTCACACCTGTAATCCCAGCACTTTGGGAGGCCGAGGTGGGCAGATCACAAGGTCAGGAGATTGAGACCACCCTGGCTAACACGGTGAAACCCCATCTCTCTACTAGAAATAGAAAAATTAGCCGGGCTTGATGGTGGGCACCTGTAGTCCCAGGTACTCAGGAGGCTGAGGCAGGAGAATGGTGTGAACCCGGGAGGCGGAGCTTGCAGTGAGCTGAGATGGCGCCACTGCACTCCAGCCTGGGCGACAGAGCCAGACTCCGTCTCCAAAAAAAAAAAAAGTCGCCATAAAACACTTTAACTATGTATACTCTAGTAGAGCAATAAAATACTACAATTTCTTTATTCAAATAAGTTGAGCCATTCCCATGATGAAAATAGTAGAAAAATAGGCCAGGAACAGAGCCAAGGAGCTGCCCAAAACAGGTGTATACATTCTCATTTGGGAATGTGGGCACCTCTAATTTCCTTTGGAACCTCAGCTTAATCTTATTAAATTTCCACTAAAATTCTCTAGGGGAATTCAATGATGGGGTTAAAGGGTCAAGTTTCCTCTGGGTTTTGCTGCTCCTTAGTGAACATGTGTTTGTGGCCTCTGGAAGTGGAGGGAGCAAAACCTCAGAGAGTGCGGAGTCCCTGTGTGCAGAGAGGGCAGCAGCTGGGTGTCTCATCACCTTGCAATTCTCAGCCTTATGTGGTGGGGGATGCCCCCAGGTGACTTATTCCCATGGGCCAAGACTGCAGGCTGCTGCATGAATAAAATAGACCATGAGTGAAGTCTAATTCTGCAGGTGCTGGCTGAAAGCCCACCACTTTCTCCCCTGCTCAGGAAAGTGAATTAGAATGCTAGTGAACAAAAGAGGTGTTATCATAGGGATGTCCTCTTGTTGGAATCTACACTCAGAGTTTTTGTGTTTGTTACCTAAAAACTTTGGTATCCTCTAACTGTTTGTAGTGATAACTTACACATTCCAAACTCCCCCCCACTCCCTGAGATCTGTTGGTGCAACCTGTCATTGTAAGAGTATGGGATGGAGGCCATGGAGGCATTTCCTTGTCCCCTCTCATCCAGAGTGAGCTAGGCAGGGGTAGCCTTCCCTCTGGACAGTTTCAGGTCCCATCAGGCCTCCAGGGAGGATGGGAGCGGCAGGAGGGAATATGCAGGGAAGATTGTTGCAGAACCTGGAAAACTGCTCTCAGCTTTCATATTTTTTTGAGCCAGATCCTCTTGCCTCAGGCTGCCCTTGTGCAGGTAAATACCCATCACTCTGACCCTACCAGGTTTTGTGTGTGTGTGTGTGTGTGTGTGTGTGTGTGTTTTTAATTCTGTTGTCAATGGCCTTCAAAGCGTAAGACTTTTCATATTTCTGAACCATCACAGAACCTTCTAATTAACAATATCTGACCACAGGGAGTTGCACTTCTTCTATATGTCCCCCAAATAGCTAGACTTTTGCAAGTTTTTAAAACCCAAATTTTAATTTGTGGACATATCCTTTATTTGTACTAAGTTACCATGAGCACAAATTCTTTTGTAATATTGAGAATTATTTTTAAATTGACCAAAACTATTCACTGAACAAATATTTTCCTTAAGAAGAAAAGAAAATATTGTGGCAACAACAAAAAAAGGGTCTTAAAAGATTAAAAATCTGCTTATATTCCAGCTTTACTCCTCTCCCCTCCCCTGGCTCCTGGGGCCACCTACAGAATTCTGGCTCCTTCAGTGGGAACTATTCTGGAACATGGAGTGTGGGGTGGGGATTGGGGGCTGCTTTGGTACAGCAAAGCTATGTGTCTATTTGAACAAAGGGAAAAAAATGATTTCATTGTCCAGGAAGTGTCTTCAAGAAGAATAAATCATAGGGAGGTCTGGGACAGGAGTTTCCAAACCTGGTTTTGCAGAGTCCCTTTGGGGATAAGAAGTGGGGAGGGAGAAGAGAGGAGAAAGGGGGGCAAGAAGAGTTTGACTGGGGCAACTTCAGCGTCCCTCTTCCGACCAGAGAAACTCCACTTTCAGGAAAACAGGAATTATTTCTTTTTATTCAAACATCTATGTGTATAGGTGTATAGATATTTTCCAGGCTCATCATTGGATATCAGTGCTCTAAGTATTGTCATCTAATGCCAAATGCAATGCAAAGTTTTTGGGAAAAATCAATTGCATTTCTAAGAAATTGGCAAAATGACCATTCTCCTATCTCCTAATATTAGTTACTGCAGAGAATAGAGCAAAGTCTAGATTATTTAAAAATTGAAAGTAATACAACAATTTTTTTCTAAGTATGGGTAACTGCAATGGCTATTGAGAGCTCAAATGATATGCCCCTTTAGGAACTCTTCAGCAAGAGCTACTCAGTGAGGAGACATTCATCATTAGCACATTCAGAAATTACAGCTCTGGTATGTTTTCTGTGTGGCCAGATGCAAAGCATCATCCCTAGTTATGAAAACTCAAGAACAGGGAAGTAAATTAGTGTATTTATAAATGTGTATTCCTCTCCTGTCAAAGAATCTCCCTGTATATGAATGATAGCTATGTCCTTGATTTGAGTGACTCTTTTTCCTAATCAAAAGAAACTCAAGTGCATAGACCCATATATCTTATCAAAACAAACTATCCTATAATAAAATGGAAAGAGGTTTGGAAAACTTGATTGTTAGTGTGCATTAATATCTTTCAAGTAGGTACATGGTATAGCAGGTAATTATAAATGCAGATTATAATGGCAGGCAGTATTATTCTTTAGAAAAGAGAGAATGCGGGCCAGGCGCGGTGGCTCATGCCTGTAATCCCAGCACTTTGGGAGGCCGAGGAGGGCGGATCACGAGGTCAGGAGATGGAGACCATCCTGGCTAACACAGTGAAACCCCATCTCTACTAAAAATACAAAAAAAAAAAAAAAAAATAGCCTGGCGTGGTGGCGGGCACCTGTAGTCCCAGCTACTCGGGAGGCTGAGGCAGGAGAATGGTGTGAACCCAGGAGGCAGAGCTTGCAGTGACCTGAGATCGTACCAATGCACTTCAGCCTGGGCTACAGAGCAAGACTCCATCAAAAAATTAAAATAAAATAAGAGGGAATGAAGCTAAGGAATTTCCTTCTCTGTACTAGACACTTGTTGAAGCAAAGTCTACTACAATCTGAGCTCCTCAAAAGTGCATATAGTCTACTAAGGCTATCTGGCTTTTCCAATAGAAAAGGTACCTTATGATGTAAAACCTGTGCTCAGTAGTCTTTTATTTCTGGTGATTAGGAGAGGCACCAGTGGTAAGAGGCTCAGAGGAATGGCGGAAGGAACATGGGTTTGGAATTTGACTGGTCTAGATTCAAATTCCAACTCTTAACAGAGTCATTTTGGTAAGGTATGAAGCCAAGATTTCATAAGTCTTATTTTCCTCATCTGTTAAGTGAGAACAAAACTCCTCATCTCATAAAGTCAAATGAAATAGGGAAATCATCAAGTTGAGACTTGATGCCTTGCCTACAGTAGACACTCAAATATATGAGGTTAACTTCTTTCCTCCTCTTCCTACAGGCAGATTAAGAAAGGATGTGTTAACTTATTCAGTGGTTAAGGTTAGGAATTTTGAAGATTCAGCAAGTCTCCCTTTTCATATTTTTCTGCATGGTCCAGAATTCAAGGCTAGTATCTGGAGAGTGCTTGGGCATTCCCAGGTAGAATATTGATGATAGGGGCTGCATCAGGCCATTGATCCAAATATCACCTGTTCACTAACAACAATTTGAGCTTCCCATCTTCTGGTTCTGCTGAAGTGTGTGAGGTCCCTAGGTGTTAACCTGCCTGGGTGATGGAACTGTCCATCAGCAGTGATGGAGCCTGTAGTAGTGGAAGCAGCTTTTAGAAGATCTTTGAGTTTCATTTCTTTTGGAGATGAAGTAGGGAAAAATCAGTTTGCTTGGAAACTCTTGCCATTTGGCAGGTATTTTGAAATTTGAGGGAAGCATTGAAATTGGCTTAGAATTATCAAGCAGCTCCAGTGTGTTTTAAATATTAGGCTTCCTCATGCAATTTCATTGAAAAAAGATTTCTGTGACCCCAAAGAATTTGCAAATTAGCAGCATACTACAAGAGAGCTGTATGGAGTCTGAGAGTAAAGGGTGAACTGCCCTGGGTCTACCCTGCATTCTGCCAGTAATTTGCTGTGGGACACTACTGCTCTGTGTTAGTTTCTTCAGCATCAAAACAGAAAAAGAAAATACACCTTAGGGCATGAAAGAACATTTTAAAGTCCTAAAGCAATATATACATCATAGACATCATTAGAGACCAAGTTCATTTTGTCCCCAACAGAAAGACTTTTTATTGTAGTTTTTATTTAAATTATCTCAATATCATAATTACTTTGATGGCCCAATCTCAAAACATAGCTAAAATTAATTAGATCAGAGTAGAAGAAGCGGAACATCTTTTTATTGCTTTTTTTTTTATTTTTAAATAAGCGTTTAGAACATCCCTACTTCTTTCAGTTAAGGAAAGGACATGTATTTGTATATAAATTTGCTTTCTTGTCAATTCCAAAAAATATCTTCATGAACCAAATCCCAAAAATAATTAGGAAAAAAGTCGTTTTCATTTCCAACTAATGAATGTTTCCTGTGAGTTCATTGATTCAATTCAATTGAAGGTGTAAGCTGCCTCTGTTCATTAGGCTGCTTGGGATACTGCCTTTACTTAGACCTGTTTTTCTATCAAACACAATGTGCAAACATTAGACAATACAGGCATTGCAAACTTATACTGGGAGACAAGTATCTAAATATTAATGTTCTCACAAAAACTATTTGCCATAGCACTGCTTTATAATTGGGATGCTTGTAAACATTCATAAGAACATTGTGCAATAAACATAAATATTTTATTGCTTTAAAAATGTAAATGTAATGCATAACACAGGTAACATACACTGATTTAAAAGCTAACATTAATTGCCAACAGAAACTTAATCATGGGCTATTAACTACTGTAGCATCTACGAGTCCTGATTAAAAGTCCAGTTATTCAAACAATGATAACCTATTACACTTAATTTGACCGTCCTAATTCTGGGTTTTCGTCTTGCTCATAATGCACAGCTCTTCCCAAATACAATCATAGCATGAGGTACCTTTCCTATTCTCAAAAAATGGTAGGTAGAATACAGTTTATTGCCGATATCTCTATAGAAGCCAGATTTGGAGCTGAAGGGGTTGTGGTAAATTCTAGCTTTATGTTTGTTATAAGGGTACAATTTGTGACATTTACAGTTTTATTGAAATGAAGATTTTCTTCAGGAAAAAATTGAACCACTTGGGCTGAAGAATCCAGTCATGGGGGACTCTAAAATGGGTTGGATTCTTTGTCAGAAAGAGAAGATAAGGAGGAACATCCTTTTCCTCTGTCCTTCATGTCCCACCTTTATTCCCCAGCCCATAAAGGAACTCTCTCCGCAAGGTGGGGACTCTCTTCATCCCCTCTGATACAGGCAGAGTCGCTAATCTGATTGGTCGGAGAAATTTATGGGGCCACATTTGCAGGGAGCAGGGCAAACTACCTGTTGTTCTACCTGTGCCCAGGAGCCCTACAGATGCAGACATAGTTTCTCTCCTCTCCATAGGACACCTCCCCATAAAGAATTCAAAATTTAGAATCAAGATAGGAGGTCTCACATTTGCCTAGGTTCTAAGTCATCGCCTACCAGGTTTACCTGAAGTCTTGCCTTTCCTAGTTTTCAGCTACTTACGTAGATTAGTACATTATCTCATTTCTCATCTATCTAGTCATCACTATTTGCTTTGTCAGAACCTGTTGGGGGATGAGGAACAAGTAATTGCCAGGATGTCTTTTGAAGGAGAAGGGCTGTAGAAAGACTTACTTAATTCTCAAAGGAAAGGAAACCTAAGGAAAGCAAGGCCAGAGCATGCCAAGGCGGCTGGTCCTGGAAAGATCTTTTCTCCTCCCTCCTCCCATCTCTCCATCTCTGCCATCTGTGAGAATACTCTTTCTGGAGGTGGCAATTGACAGAATCAGAGCTGTGCCTGACCCAATTACATTTTCTCAGAGACAAAAAAGAAGTGACCAAAGAATGAATATCTGGGAAAAATAAATTGAATGTAGTCTTTTGTTTTTCAAAATAACATTTTGCCCTATTTTATGAGTAAATATACACTCATATGTGCAAAATGTGGAAAGGAGAGAACAGCATAAAAAGGCTAACAAACATCATTTGTATCCTACCAACTAGGAAGAGCAATTTCTGTTCCTCCCTCCAGCCACCTCCAAGCTGTTGGCACACCCCCACCTGGTTCTGCTTAGACTCAGCTGCTGGTTGGAGTACAGGTGTTAAAGACCTCATTAGCACAGTTTTGCTACTCACTTGGAAAACTAAATAACCCTCCAGTGACTCTTAAGTTCTCCCAGCACAATCCCTTTCTCCAACTGGTGAGTTCAGAGTTTTAGAAGTTTGTGTATTACTGCTACCTTTCTCTTGAGTTGTTCCAATTTGCCTTTCAAAAGGGACGTCTATAACTGCCCTGTGTTAGGCCCAGGTGTTCCCAAGTTCCTAGCCCCACTTACTTCAACACAGAGTGTTACAGGGTTCATTTATTTGTGGGGCAGGGAGGCACTATCATTCTTCTTTCTTTCCCACAGTCAAATGTAAACAAAACATGTGAAGCAATGAGTTTAACCCATCTCTTCATAACTTCATCCTAAATGGTCCCAATAAATTAGGCTCTCACACAATACAGAGTTGTTCAACTTCTGATGTCATATTGCTGACTGACGTGGAGAACATCGCTTTTCTAACTGTTTACTATTACAATGCGGAAAAGCCAGACTCCTAGGCATGGTGTTGGCCTAGTGTGCTCCATTGTACATGCACTCACAGACGTGATCACCATGTTTTCTCTTAAGAAAATCAGAGTTAAGTGCTGAATAACACAGTTTAAACAACAGAGAGTAGTTACTTAATGGGCTCAATGTATGTTATTTGGGTGATGGATACCTTAAAGCCCTGAGTTGACTACTATGCAATGTATGTGTGTAAGAAAATTGCACTTGTATCCCATATGTTTATACAAATTTAAAAAAAACTATAAAACAAAACACAAGCAACAGAAAGTGTTTTCTACAAATGTATTTTCTCCCAACATTAGAGTTTTCTTCCAAGCCTTCTCTTCCCCCTCCTACCTAAAGTATCCATATTTCCAGGATTCTATCCTTGCTTCATCTTTCTCTTTTAAAAAGTCCGTCTCAGGGATGTTCCATCTCTCCTTGTCTTCAGTTATCATCGCTCTGATAAGGATTCCCAGATCCTCCCTGAACTTTCCTGAAAGGCAGTCTAGCGAAGCTATGAAGATTGTGCATTTCCAAGCCCAGACCTACACTTCATTGCCGTGTGCCTTTGGGAGAGATTTTCAGCCTCTGGGTCTCGGTTTCCTCATCCATAGAATGGTGAGCAGTGCATGAGACAGTACCTGAAGGCATTTCAATATTAGCAAAGATGTGCTGGCAATAAATGATATTAGGAGCATTTGTTTGTTAGAAAAATGTTTTTATTTTGTTTTGATTAAAATGAATTTAGTTTTCCATTACCTTTTGAATAGGTAATAGATGTACATGTAAAATTTCAAAACGTACAACAGGCTATGTGTGAAAAGTAAGTCTCTATTAATCTTTATCCTTCAATCAACCTTCCAGAAGCAACCACTTTTTTGGACCTCACTCTTTCTAATTGCTAAGTAAGATGGTAAGTCCTCACTTAACATCATCTGTAAGTTCTTGGAAACTGCAGCTTTAAGCAAAATGATATATAATGAAACCAACTTTTTTCTTATCAATGTTATAATGAAACAAGGAAATGATATTATTTGAGGACCTGAGGTATGTTGTTTTGCTTAAAAATCACAGTTTCCAAGAACTTATCAGTAATGTTAAGTCAGGACTTACTGTGTTCTATTGTATGGATATATGATAATTTATTCATTTTCCTGTTTGAGAATATCAGGTTATATCCTACTTTATTATTAAAATCAATGGTGAACATGTTTGGATATAACTGAGGACAGATTTCCAGAATTAATATTGGCGGGTCAAAGGATAATAGCATATTTTGCAGTTAGGTTTTTTGAGCTATAATTTACATACAGTAAAATTCACCCTTTCAGTGTGTAGATCTACAGGTTTGGACCAGTGCATACAGTTGCATAACACCAACACAATCAAGATATGAAACACTTCCATCATCTCAAAAACTTCCCCCATGTTTAGAGATGTATTACAGCCAGTATGTACTAGCTTGAGAGAGCTGATTGTTAAAGTCTCAGGAATTTTCCAAGCCTGTTAGTAAAAACTTAATTTAAAATTAAATTATATAAACTTCAAATTAATATGTTGTCCTAAAACAAATATGGTACTGTATTGATATATTACACCAAAACCAAAAGTGTTACATACTAAAAACTCATTACTTCTAATTGTTTTATATTTTGCTATTATCTATACTCATGAAGCTATTTATATCTATTGTATCTGTATGGTGAAAATACTGTACAATACTGTGCTACTGTGCATCTCTTCCCAACTGTACCTTCAGTGTCATCACTTTGGCAGCTTAAAATTGGCCATGTTGAGAATATTTACACTATGGTAATTGGCAATGCTACAAACCAGTGAGTTTTGATTTAGAGAACTTGTTAAACATGTACCAACATACCAATGTTCATACCTTTTTATAGTCAACCCTTTCCCCCAACCCCAGGCCCTGGCAATGACTGATCTGTCTTCTGCCTTTGTAGTATTACCTTTTCCTGAGTAAATGAAATCATACACAGTGTAGCCTTTTGAATCTGCTTCTTTCACTTAACATAATTGATTTGAGGCCATCCATGCTGTTGTGAGTATCAGTTGTTCCTTCTTATTGCTAAGTAATATTCCATTGTACGGATGCACGCCGTGTGTCCATTCACCTGTTGATTGACACTTGGGTGGTTTCCAGCTCTTGGTGACTATGAATGAAACCATTATCAATATTAACATAGATGTTTTTATGTGAATATTAGTTTTAATTTGCTTAAGTATTAATACCTAGGAGTGTTGGGTTGTATGATAAGTGTATATTTAACTTTATAAGAAACTGTCAGTTTTCCAAAGTGACTGTATCATTTTGCGTTTTGACAAGTAATGTGTAAGAGTTCTAATTGAGTTGCTTTACATCTTTGCTAACACTTCATTTGGTCAGTTTTTAATTTTTAGACATTCTAATAGGTGTACAGTCGAATCTCACTGTTGCAGCAAGAGCATTGGTCTGCTATAATTTATTACAAATTCTTGGAAGTGAAATCCTTTCCCTTTATTCCTGAAGAACATTTGCATAAAATAAATAATTTATAGGCTGGCTATTATTTCCTTTAAGCAATTTGAAGATACTACTTTTTCTTTGGCTTTTAGCTTTCAACTTTTTTCTTCAAGAAGACAACTGTCATTCTTGTTGTTGTTCCACTGAGGGTAATATGTCTTATTTCTTGTATCTCTCTAAATTTTTTGTGGATTTTTTTGTCTTAAGTTTTCAGATGCTTTACTATTATATGCTTAAGTGTGATACTCTGTGTATTTATCCTATTTGGAGTTTGTGAAATTTCTTGTATCAGTGGCTTTCATCATTAAAAAAAGAATTCATAGCCATTATCTCTTCAAATAATACTCTTCCCAGATTCTTTTCTTTTCCTACTTCTGAGACTCCAATTATATAAATGTCGGACCTGTTCATCTTTTCTATTGGGTTCCTTCCTCTATTTTTATCTACTTCTGTGTCTCTTTATCTCTACCTAGATTTTAAAAAATTTTTCAGTTCACTGTACTTCGGCTGTGCTGTTAAACATTTGTTGATTTGTTAATCACAGTTATTCTATTTTTCATTCCATTATTGCCATTTGCTTATTTGTTATAATTTTCCTTATTTCTGAAATACTCCCTCTTGTCATTTAACTTCTCAAACATATTAACATGGTTAGTAAAAGTCTGCGTCTGGAATTATCCAGACATATAACTCCAGACGTAGACTTTATAGTAACTATTACATGAGTCTGCTTATATTGTCTGATTTTTTTTCCTGATTTTCAGTCAAGAGTTATATTTTTGTGTATGTCTTACTCATTTTGATTCAGTGCTGGTCATTGTGTATGAAACATTATGGAAAAATTTAAAGCCATTAAAATAATGGCTTGTGTCAATTTTGTTTATTAGCATGTGTGATTTGTTCTCAACTAGACATATTTTACACTTGAAGTAACATTTTACTGGAACTACATAAAGCAATTATTACTTGTCCCCAGGGATAATTTACAATTTTTTTTTTTTTTTTTTTTTTTTTTTTTTATGGAGACAGATTCTTGCTCTGTTGTCCAGGCTGGAGTGCAGTGACACAGTCTCGACTCGCTGCAACCTCCGCCTCCTGGATTCAAGTGATTCTCATACCTCAGCCTCCAGAATAGCTGGGGCCTACAGGTGTGTGCCACCACGCCTGGCTAATTGTTGTATTTTTAGTAGAGATAGGGTTTCACCATGTTAGCCAGGCTGGTCTTGAACTGCTGACCTCAAATGATCCGCCCACTTTGGCCTCCCAAACTGCCGGAATTACAGGTATGAGCCACCACACTCAGCCAAGAATTTACTTTTGCTTCTGAAAGGCAGCTAAACTAGAATAAGATTATCTTAATCCAATCAGAGAATGAGATGATCAAATCCAAACTTCAGTTCTTCTGAGGTCTGGTTTATTTCCAGGCCATCCTTACTCCTAGTGTGTCAATCTTTGGAGTTCCAGATGAAATCCAGTCAGTATTTACCAGGTCCACTCCACCTTGGTGGGATTTCTACTCCAATTTTCACCACCTCCTTAGCCCCAATTTTAGAAGACTATTAAAAGACTTCCATTCTCAATCTCTCAGGCACTGGTTTTGAAACTGGCAGTGAATCCTCAAGTGAAAAATTTTCCCGAAATATCAGCTCATCACTCCTGGCTTTCTCCCTCTTTGCGGATCTTGGTTCTCCAAATTCTCACTCTCTTTGTGGCTCTCAGATGCTTTCAAACAGATTTTTAAAATATATTTTGACTAATTTTCAATTTTCTCGCTAGGATAGTGGGCCTAAAACAGTCTAGATAGTTGTTTTTGGCTTCAGTAGTCCATCAAAATTTCTAGGTGATTCTAATGGGCAGCTAAAGTAATAAACCATGGACATCTAGCATAAAGGGAATGCAAGATTCTTCATGAGTTGACTCTTTCCAACCTATGTAGCCTGATGTTTGACCAAAGCACTTTCTCCACTCACTGCCACCAAAGCCCATATGCCTTCGAGACTTATGGAATTACTTCTCATTTCTGACATGGCAGGCCACAAAGCTATCTCTTATCTTTAACCTTTTGCTTCTCTGCCTGGCCCACTCTTACTCATCCCTTTTGTTTCTTTTTATGTGTCACCTCTTCCTGTACTGTACTGAACTGTTGTGTGTCCTTTCCATTCATTTGTGAGACAGGATTCCCAGCTTACCAGGAGCTGTTTGCTGCCTATCTTGTAGGGCAACATGAGGTCCTCTGGATGTTCTTTCAGTCTGAAGTAATATTTATTTTCCTTTAAGATGCTTCCCATTTCTTCCTATTCTGTCCCCCTACCAGCACTCTAAACCCAGTTATTAAGGCCATAATCTACTGGAAGGACTGACAAAGGTGCTTAAATAATAATTATTGACTTAAATGGAACGTATTTTTCAAAATTAATAAAATTTCATGAAAGCAAGACTATCCCAGAAATCTGTAGCCTAGGTTTAACCAAAGCCTTGGTAACATTCGGTCTATATCTACCTGAATTAGTAAGAAAAATACTACCTTTCTTACTATGTATGAAAATGATGCTCAATTCTTTTTCTTTTTCTTTTTTTTTTTTTATTATACTTTAAGTTCTAGGGTACATGTGCATAACGTTTATATCATGTATAACTCCCCAATGCAATCCCTCCCTCCTCCCCCCTCCCCATGATAGGCCCCAGTGTGTGATGTTCCCCTTCCCGAGTCCAAGTGATCTCATTGTTCAGTTCCCACCTATGAGTGAGAACATGCGGTGTTTGGTTTTCTCTTCTTGTGATAGTTTGCTAAGAATGATGGTCAATTCTTAGTGTATTGATAAATGATTCACTCTGTACTGACTTTCCTGGAGATAATATTAGTTAACTTTAGTTGGCTCTCAGTATGTGCCAGGAATGATGCTAAGCACTTCCTATATATTTTCCCATTTAACCCTCACAACATTTTTAGATGCTGCTATTACTCAGGCTGAGATACTAAGTTTCTTTATCAAGATCATATATGTGGTGGTGCCTGATGCAGGACACAGTCATGGTATATATGACCTTAAAACCCATGCTTATTTGACTCTATATTAAACACTGGTAAGAAAAGCATGGTTCTCTAGGATCAGATATATTTGAGTTAATATCTCAGTCCCATCACTAATTAATAGTATGTCATAGGGCAAGCTGCTTAACCTTTGAGATCTTTAGTTTCCTCATCTATAATAACTGAATTCAATTCTTTTCTGAAAAGTTCTGAGAAAAGGGTCTGGTAAGATGTCAATAGTGTTACAGGTGCTTGATAAATATGATCACAGACACACACACATATGCACATATTTTGTCCATATTTTTATTTTTCTTATTGCTGCCTATTTCATACCATCTGTTATTTAACTCTATCTACTTTATTTATTTATACATCATTTTTCTACACTCTCGTCAGGGCTTGTGAATTAACTACTTACCAGTGGTGACATATTTATTATCAATTGTACAATTGCTTTATGTAGTTCTAGTAAAATGTTACTTCAAGTGTAAAATATGTCTAGTTAAGAACAAATCACGCATGCTAATAAACAAAATTGACACAAGCCATTATTTACTGAGCTTAAAGCTGGTGTTTGCTGAAAATCCTCAAGTCATTTCATTTTTGCTGAAGACTTATATTTAAGTAATTATGTAACATAGACATTCATTACTGTCAAGCCACACTTCTCTCTGCCTTTATGACAAAAAAAAAAAAAAAAAAAAAAATTAGCCTAGCTTTAAGTTCATATTCTACAGAATTATTTCTCATTAGGGAAGAAAAGTCAGAGAGAGTTCTAAGAATCCTGGACTAAAGGTAAAAGCAATGCATCAGTACTGTCCGATATGTTATTTATAATCTGGCCTGAAAGGTGATCATATTTTAGCACACTTGCTTTTAGCCTGTTCATCTAGCTTTATGCTATCCCCTTGATATAAATACATTGCTGATGTAAGTTTCCTTGGTTTGTTTGAATATTGAGGTCTGTTTAACAACCACTTTTGTTCACCCAGGCAGGGAGCCCATCTGTGCCATTGGTGTGGGTGAAGATACCTGCAGGTCATTTGTAAGACCTGTCACCTTACAATACTGGCCAGAGAAAGGGCTGCAGAGAAGGGCTTGGTTTCCTAACTTTTCTGATAAGAATCATCTTGGGCACTTGTTAAACATATAGCTTCCCAGGTCTTTCCCACTAGACATTCTGATTCAGCAGGCTTGGGCATTTAGGGCTTAACAAAAGTCCAGGTAACTTTTCAAACTTATCTTCAGGTAAGTTTGGAAAGCACTGTTATCAAGGTTATACTTTTATAAAAATAAAAGTACCTTTTTATTTGAGGAAATGGATGCCATTTATCCTCCTGTGCTCTGTTTGGCAAGCAGTTCCTAGCATGCCACTGGGCCCTGACCATGGGATATCAAGTGACCATCTGGTTAGAGCTGCCCATCTGTCAGATCCACCAAGTCATATGGTTGGGTGGCCAGCAGCAATCTATTGTGAGATGGACACGGTGTGTCTTGGATTAGGCACAGCACAATAAGCTGCACAAACAGGTGACCCTGATCCCAATACCCATGTCACCCTCCAGTCTTACACTGGTGTCTCTTTCAGCAGAAACATGTGGCCACTTGGTGAATCCTGTATTACTAGTTGATAGAGGAAGCAAAAGGCTAAGCGTCATTCAAAGAGGGGATGCTATTCTCTAGGACACAATACTGTACACTGGAAACCAACAACATTATATATGGTGCTGTGACTCCAACAGGTAGATTAAATGTGCCTAGGAACTAAGGGGTAGAAGTAGGAGTAGCCCAATGTACCATCATTCCCAGTGACCCACCTGGGGAATGATATGGCTTGGCTGTGTCCCCACCCAAATCTGACCTTGAATTGTAATAATCCCCATGTCAAAGATGGTGCTAGGTGGAGATAATTGAATCATGGGGATGGTTTCCCCCATACTGTTCTAATGGTAGTGAATAAATCTCATGAGATCTGATGGTTTTATAGATGGAAGTTTCCCTGCACAAGCTGTCTTGTCTGCTGCCATGTAAAACTTAGCTCCTCAATCGCCTTCCACCATGATTGTGAGGTCTTCTCAGCCATGTGAAACTGTGAGTCAACTAAACCTCTTTCCTTTATAAATTACCCAGTCTCGGATATGTCTTTATTAGCAACATGAGAACAAGTCTGTTCTCATGGGAATTTGTGCTTCCTCTCCCTGCAACTTTAGGTTGTATGGGTTATCATGCCAAAATACCAGCATTAAAGGAAAAGAGTCACTATACAGGTAGGAATAACTGACCCTGATCACCAGTAGGAGGTAGGGACGTGTTACACAAAAGATGCAACAATCTGAAAGTCTGGCATAGTGGTTGATAACATTTGGCTGTGTCCCCACCGAAATCTCATCTTGAATCATAGTTTCTATAATCCCCATGTGTCATGGGAGGGACTCAATAGGAGGTAATTGAATCATGAAGGTGTCTATCCCCATGCTGTTCTTGTGATAGTGGATAAGTTATTACAAGATCTGATGGTTTTATAAAGCGCTTCCCCCTTTGCTTGACACTTTTCCTTCCTGCCACCATGTGAAGAAGGATGTGTTTGCTTCCCCTTTCTCCATGATTGTAAGTTTCCTGAGGCCTCCCCAGCTCTGCAGAACTGTGAGTCAATTAAACCTCTTTATTTTATAAATCAGTAAGTATCAGGCAGTTCTTTATAGCAGTGTAAGAATGGACTAATACACTGGTGATCCACTGGACTAGTGTGTTTTAGTATGACTATATGCAATTTTGGCAATATGTAAGCAAGTACAGTAGCAACATCCTGAGAAGAACTTGCTAACAAAGGATTCAGACCTTCAAGAATGATGGTTTGGTCATTCCATCTGTGAACCACCTAGAACAGCAGATGTAATGGGTAAGAGTGAAGGGAATCTAGAATGGGCAGTAGAGAAGAGAGACCATGAGTATCAGTTGCAGCCTAAGACCATCTATATCAGTGGGGGCTAAAGTTCATATGCTTAACCTTTCTTTTATATATTTTCTCAAGAGATGAGACTGGCTGGAATCCTGGAGAAACTTAGATGGGGTAAATAGTGTAAGGAAGTGGGTCTGAGAAACTGGGTGCTTATTACTGAGCTTTGGGGATCTGCAGTGTGCCATCCACATTCGCCCATCAGGACCCAGGGACTGACTTGCCCAACTGCCAGGAGAGTTGACCTCTGATGGCTGTGTCTGTATCTGAAAATTGCCCTTGACTGATAAGAGCCCACCTTGCCCAAAGTATGTCCTGGTCTGGGGGCAGCCCACATACAATGACTAAGAGGTGTGGGGAATATAATATTGGTGTCATTTGCCTCAGTTGGAGACAACTCTGAATGGCCTTCCCAGCTCCTGTGGGGATTGGTTGAGATCTCTCTTGCAACTACATTGAAGTCTAACTTTTCCCTCTGCCCAGTCCTGCTTCCACTGTTTCTTCTGGGTGTTGTTCCTGAGAGCAGCCTATGATAAACCTTCTGTATGCCAACCTTTGCCTCAGAATCTGTTTCCAAGGAACCCAACCTAAGACACGATGTAACTTGATTTCTAATCTAGCTTTCATGTAGTGCCTCTGACTGCAGTCTACAAGGCATATGAAATGTTATCTGGAAGAAATCTGAGAAATGTAGTAATTTGCCTTGAAAACTCTGAATTAATGGAAAGCATGCCAGAATAGGGACAGACTACATGCAAAGGAAGCGAATCAGATTATCAGCTAAGCCAGCCCATAAAGATACAACTAAGAAGTCCAGGGTGCCGACTGACATCTTAAGTTAGGAAATGCTGGCTGTTAATTGCCGTCTCTCAGAGTGGAGAGAACGCTTGCTTCCACTTCAATGTCTTTGTTCCTCTAGTTGTCAGCACAAAGTGATTTCTCCTTTGGAGTTGACTAAGCATGGCCGACAGGCCAAGTAGCATATTCTTCAAACTGTGTGCTTTGAATAACTCTCATTCATGCACACTTTGGGGCTTTGTGACGGACACTGATATTTACTGATGGTTTACTCAATGCCAGGCATGGTGTGATTTCCTGAAAAATGATCACAGTGACTTTATATTTTGGGTATAAACATCTAGAAAAATGGGAACAGAGACTCAGGAGTTTATCTTTTTAAAAAAATCATAGTGGCATTTGAACTTGCCTCTAACTCCTGAGCCAAGTCTCTTTCCACCATACTGCAATGGCCCTTGAAAAGCAGAGCAAGTCCTCCTTTCCCACCAGAGTCCAGTTGAGCTGATTGCTCTGTGGGTCTGATGAAACAAAGGGTCTTGGTTTTATATTTCCCCCAAAGATGCTTCTGATGTGTGTGGTCTCACTGCCATGGAGCACATCCTGGGTAGCAGTCTGTCCCATGTGCCACCAGAAACAATGAGAATCAGTTCAGATAGACTTGGAAGGCTGGACACAGCTCCAACACCATTCCCGTTAGAACAGCTTGGAGGTCAGGACCTGCTGAAAGCAGGGCAGGAAGAGAGCCGCTGTGTCTTGAAAGCAGTGCACTGTCCTTCCCATGTTCTGCCCAGATGGCAAGCTCACAGCTAACACATGCAGCTGCAACATCTTAAGCAAGTTCCTCATACCAAAGGACACGAGGTGGAAACCTCTGTTGGCAAATTAGAAGGCAACTTAAACCTTTTCAATTATTTACCTGAACGTATGGAAATAATTTTTTAATATCTATTTAATCTGTTTAATTAAATGAGAATTGCATTTATGGGACAGGAACTAAGATTTACTGAGTGCTTACTGCACACTAGATTCCAAGCAAGGCAGCTCTACAAATGAACTGTCTCCATCACCCTGTGAGTTGGGCATTGTTAGCTGACACTTATGGATAAGGAGATCAAGAACTTGGGGAAATTTCATAAATCACCCAAGGTCCCCACACTAAGGAATACCAGGCAGAATTTCTAATGCAGTCTGCCTGATCTGAAGCCCACACTTTGTCTAATGCAAAATTTAAGAAGACAAGCCAAACAAGGTGAATATGGCTGAGCCAGTGTCATCTGTGGAGCTCACATTCCCTCAGAACTCCTTTGCTGAAATGCACTTGCCTTGTCTATCTCAGGAATCAAAGGTGACTTTGCAGTCTTTATGGAGGAGATGCACTTACAGATGGTGCATAGATTTCTCTGCCAAGGGCTCTTAAATATGCTGTGAATATATTCTCCTGAGGAATTCACCAAGTACACTGGGTCTTCGAGCCATAGACTACACAGACACCTGCACACACAGGACTCACACTCTGCCCTGCATGTTCTCACGCACAGATGTACATTTTCTTCCATTCTCTCTTGAGCTTTCTCTCTCACAACACACCTGTTGCTGCCTCTCAACAAAGGCAGTCTTGTGCTGTGAAAGCACCAATTCAGAAGGAAAACATAAACCAGATGGAGAGAACGGCAGAAGGGAAGTTCTTAAGCAAGAAAATAACATAACATGTCTCGTGAATTTTTCCATTTTCCCTTGGGGTAAAGATGAAGTAAAGGGATGCAGTGCCCACCTGTCCCAGTGTTCTTGCCAATTGCAGTTCATTTCCAATTTTAACAGAGGAAAGTGGCCCCCTAGGATTGTCCAGTCAGTGGCAGAGGAAGGCAGTGCCTGGAAATGTTAGTTGCTAGAGGAACTGAATATGATGCAGCAGATTTCAAAATATTGAGGGAAGTTGTGATGTTCCTTTGCTGACAATCAAGAGAAGATGTAAATTTGGTACCAGTTTATTTAATTTTACAGTTATAATCCTAGCAAAACTATATGTATCTGTAATGTACATCTTAGCAGTAAATATATATGTGTGTGTATGTATATATATTTTAACTATCTCACTGGATGGAAAACACCATAGCTAGTTTGGGTTTGGTTTGTTTACCTCTTTCAAATCTCATGTTGAAATTTGATCCCCATTGTTAGAGGTGGGGCCTAATGGAAGATGTTTGGCTCCTAAGGACAAATCATTTATGAATAGCTTGGGTTCCTTGAGGTGGTGAGTGAGTCCTTGCTCTGTTAGTTCCCATAAGAGATGGCTGTTAAAAAGAGCCTGGTACCTCTCCTCCCCACACCATTCCAGCCCAACTGGCTTCATGCTGCCTTCTCTGTCTCCGTGTGATCTCTGCACATGCCAACTCTACTCTGCCTTCAGCCTTGAGCAGAAGCAGCCTGAGACCCTCACCAGAAGCCAAGCACATGCTGGTACCATGCTTCTTGCATAACCTGCAGAACTGTGAGCCAAATAAACCTCTTTTATTTATAAACTACCCAGCTTCAGGTATTCCTTTACAGCAGCAGTCCCTAACCTTTTTGGCACCAGAGACTGGTATCATGGAAAACAATTTTTCTACAGATAGAGTGGGTGAGGGCCTAGGAATGGTTTCAGGATCATTCAAGTACATTATATTTATTGTGTACTTTATGTCTATTATTATTACATTGTAATATATAATTAAATAATTATACGACTCACCATAATGTAGAACAAGTGGAGAGCTTGTTTTTCTGCAACTAGACTGTCCCATCCGGGGGTGATGAAAGACACTGACAGATCATTAGGCTTTAGATCCTCATAAGGAGCACACAACCTAGATCCCTCACATGTGCAGTTCACAAAAGGGTTCATGCTCCTAGGAGAATCTAATGCTGCTCCTGATCTGACAGGAGGTGGCGCTCAGGCGGTAATGCGAGCAATGGGGAGCAGCTGGAAATACACATGAAGCTTTGCTCACTGGCCCACTGGTCACCTCCTGCTGTGTGTGACCCTGTTCCTAACAGACCATGGACTGACTGGTCAGTTGTGGCCTTTATGGAACGGAGACATACAGCAGGAGGTGAGTGGCAGGAGTTGGGGACCTCTGCTTTATAGCAACCCAAACAAAGACAACCATGATGACATCTTGAGTTTTCCTTATAAAAATGTTCTGAAAATCCAAGTGCTTACTGGGAGATGTTCAATTCAAAACTGAATCATTACAGGGTTTTACTTTTGTTTTCTTTTGTCTTACTTTCCTTTTCATAGAGGAGAGAGAAAAATCTGAGCAAGGTAAATAAACGTAGATACAATGGCCAATGAAGAGTGAGAGTCATAGAGTTGCGGGAGATGAATTTTTAGTGATCATTTCCCATATTTTACAAATAAAGACACGAGAGGCCCAGAAACATTGCCCACAAAGGCTCCAGGTCCACAGCTGTCAGGAAGGAGCCCCCTATGTTTTCTGACCCCATGTCCAGCATACACACCACTACATTACCCCACCCAGAGGGAAAATATTAGAGAGAGTGAAAAGGAAGCCTGGAACTTTTCCTACAGGAGTGATCCACCTTAAGATAACATCCAAAACAATGGTTACACTGACATCACCTTCAACATGGTTCCTGTTGCCTGGGATTCACGCAGTTGTGACTATTTTGGAGCAAATTTGAAGAAATGTTAATTCACTCTCTCTAGTGTCCTGAAATGGATTGGATGGTGCAATGTATTGTATTGCATGGCTCCTAACCCAATTCCAGGGAGTTTCTTAGGCAGCAAGAGGGCTGAAAACCAACATTTAATATTTCTGTATCAAATTACATTTGCAGGGTTCATGAACATCTCATTTTCTAATTCCGTTTCTCAAAACAAGCCAACATCTGCCTTTTGTTATTTCTATCCCTCATTGTTTTTGAAATATTTGTAGTACATTGTGAGTAAAACTCCCTTGATAAAAACTGCCTGGCAGGCTCTGGGCACAGTCATACCCTTGGTGAAAAGCTCGTATCTCCCAGCTTCTCATCATTTCCAATACACCCATGGGTTTATAAGCACCCATAGGGCAGGATGCTTCCTGAGGCCACATATGGACTTTGACCAAAAGGTCAGACCAAAGATCTCTGGGAATTATGAAAAAGAAAGAGTAAACCAGGCAATCTGTGGAAGGGGGTGATCTTACAGGATTAGGTGGGGACAAAGGTGAGAATCTTCTTCCCTTCCCTTTTCACACTTTGCCAACTTCTTCCTCTCTGCCTTCTATTTTTTGTGAAGAGACTGAGAAGAGACAAAAGAAGTGCTATTAAGGTGTTTGGGGTTAGGGCCAAAATTAACAAGAAAACTGAAAGTCCTTCAAAGATGATCTAGAATAAGTTCCCCTGTACATCCCACTGCTTTAAGGAGGGCAGAAGGAGAGAAGGGAGGATTTGTTCTGTGTTAGTCAAATGGAAATGGAAGGAGACCCAGCAGAAGAAGAAGAGGGCTTCAAGCCACAATTCTTCACTAAGAGTTTGGTGAATCTTCCTAGTATATAGCACAGTGGCCCCTTTATGAAGGAGATGCTTTAGGTCAAATTTTTAATCTATCTTTTCAAAATCTCAAATCAATCCACATTCCTTTGAAACAAGTGGGTCATAATTGCTAGCTGGGTCATAGGGAAACTGTGGCCTTGAGGCACAATTGACCCAAGCAAAGGCACCCCCGCTACACAAAGAGTTGCATAATGTTCCGTCTTAAAGTCTCATTGCTGCTCCATAAATCCAAGCTAATTCACATTGCATGGGGTAGAACATACAATAGAAAATAAGAAAGCACATTTGGAGTCCAAATATTAGAATTAAAATTCTGCCCCTGTTGATTTCTAATCAGATAGACTGTGATTGCCTGAACATTTCAAGCCTCAGTTTCCTTATTCACAAACGAGAGGAAATTTATGAGATTTAGTTGAAAATCAAATAGTAACAAACGAAAGCACAACAGGATGCTCAATAACTGTGATGGGCAGTGCACATGAAAGGGTCATCATCAACGCGCAGCTTGTGGCTGACCGCTCCTCAGGGGCCAGCTCTCTCCCATGAAAAACCAGGGAGTCCTTGTACTGATTTTTTAAAATTTATGAAACATGAGCTCATTGGGAAATCTTGAACAAACAGAAGCTTTCCCACTCTTTTAATTCAAAACATTTCTAAAAGGTCCATTTGACCCATTTTCTGGCCTTATTAAGTTAAACATAAGGGACAGAACAGAGTATTGATTTCAGCACTTGCAGGAGTTCCAGCATTGCTGATCAACACTAGAGACAGGAACATGGAAGAGAAGGTTGCACTGGGAAGGAGACAGAGAAGACACTCGGGTCCAGGGCGGCCAAGACACGTCCTGTAGGTCCATCTGTCTGTGCACACCCAGTTAGGATGGTGCTGATTGCCCAATCCCTTCAAGCCTGCTCCTTTCCTAGTTCTCTCCGATTCAGTCAATGGCAGTTCCCTCTTCTGCTAGCTCCAGAGAAGGCCTTGGGAGCCTTCCTGGGCTCCTCTGTCACACCCTTCACGTTCACTTCATCAGCACAGTCTTGGACTTTACCTTGATTTCAAACTGAGAATCCCACTACTCCTCTCCACTTCACTGCCCTGCTCCATCCAGGCTGCCATCCTTTCTCCATGGATTGGTTCAATAGCCTCCAAATGGATCTCCTCACTCTGCCCCCAGCTTTCACACTCCCCTTGAGTTTATTCTCAACAGGGTACCGAGACAGATCCTGCTAAAGTGTGGATCAGATCAAGTCACTCCTCTGTTCAAACTCTCCAAGGGCTTCTCCACTTTAGAAGCAAAAATCCTTACGATGATCTGCAAGATTCTCTACACTGTCATCCCTTGTTTTCTCTGTGCCTCACCTTAATCCCCTCCCCCACCCTGGCCTCTCTCTTTTAACTCTTTTCTGGCCTCTTCACTGTTCCTTAAACATACAAGGTAACCTGTTGCCTCGGGGCCTTTGCAGTTGCTGTTTTCTTTCTTGGAATGTTCTTCCCCGAGACACCTGCAAGGCTGGCTCCCTCAGCTCCTTTTGGTCTGGATTCAAATGTTACTTTCTCAATGAAGCCTTTTCTGACCACATGGGCTAAAATAGTAACCTGTTCTCCACTCTCACTCTTCCCCATATACTTTCTATAACTGTTTTCTGCTTTATTTCTTATTAGCATTTAGGATTATCTGATACATTATATATTTGACTTATTGTTTTATTTTTCTTCCCTATAAAAATGTAAGCTCTATGAGAGTAGGAAGCTTACATTTTGTTCAGGACAGTGCCTAGCACAAAGTAAGTACTCAATAAACAATTTTTAACAGATGAATGACTGAAATGACCAAACAAAAATAAAATCCCAACCACAATTTTTCTTTTTTCTTTTTTTAGAGACAGTATCTCGCTCTGTTACCTAAGCTAGAGTGCAATCATAGCTCACTGCAGCCTTGATTCCCTAGGCTCCTGCGATTCCTGCCCCCACCTCAGCCTCCAAAGTTGCTGGGGCTGCAGGCATGCACCACCACACCTGGCTAACTTTTGTGTAGACATGTAATCTCACTGTTACCCATATTGATTTCAAATCCTGGCCTCAAGCAGTCCTCCAGCCTCGACCTCCCAAACTGCTGGGATTACAAGCATGAGCCACCATGGGCCCTTGACTACGGTAGTTTAAACAGAGAATAGAAACCTAACACAACTAGAAGTTTCAGATTAGGCAGTCTAGGGCTCTACAACGATGCCATCAGAGGCCCAGTTTTTTTTGTTCTGTTTTGTTTTCAATTTTTTCATTTCATCATACTTAAGTAAGTTTTTGCCTCATGACTGCAAAATGGCTGCTGCCCCACCAGACAACACGTGATCTTTCCAAAGCAGGGGGAAGAAATGCAATGCAAAATAGGAAATGGCAGCATTTGTATTAGGAAAGCAAAAACTTTCCCAGAAACTCTCAACTTATATCTCATTAATCAGAACCTTGTGGCATGGCAACCCCTTGCTACAGCACTAAACAAAAACTGGAATTTCGTTAATGAGGAATGGACACAGGGCAGGTGGCTCCCAGTATT
Source organism: Trachypithecus francoisi (assembly GCF_009764315.1). Taxonomy (NCBI): domain Eukaryota; kingdom Metazoa; phylum Chordata; class Mammalia; order Primates; family Cercopithecidae; genus Trachypithecus; species Trachypithecus francoisi. Next base: position 66,534,424 of record NW_022681463.1, on the reverse strand, counting down.
TGTCATAGAGCAAAAGTTTCTGTCACCCTTCAACTTCAGCTCATGCTTCTCTGCTTGGGATAAGAAGGAGCTTATGAGACCCCAAGTCAAGGGAATGAGTTTGGGGAAGCCTTAGATCTAACTGTTGCTGGAGAGAAAACCTGAGTCCTCCTCTGGCAGAGGAGCTGTGAAATCAGACACCTACAACACTTTGGCAGCCATGTTCCCAGTGTAGGAATGAAGGTGACCCAGAGGATAATGAAAATGTCCAGAACAGGCTCACATTGTCCAGAGAGATAGTCCCATCAGCCTTCACCTCTTTGCTTCCAGGTGTTATGGAGGCCCCACTGCAAATTATTCTAGCTGTGGTGACAATGATGCTTTTATTGTGTGCCTTGACATACAAGAGAGACACCTGAGTGTAGACTTGGCTCGCTGTACCCTCTGAACCAGTGGTTCTCAACAAGGAAAGATCGGCTGGGAGATATGGCAGCTTCCACCTGCCCCCAGCTACAATAACACATAGAGAGCATAGAGCATCTCTGTGCAAACCCACTCCCTTTTCCCTCAAGGGAAGAATATTTTCAACATCTCCCCAGGCAATTCTGATACCCAACCCTCTGGACAGGAAGTCCCTCTGTTCTCAACCCAGAAGTTTCAGTGTCAAGGAGCAAGGTGACAGGGGTTGGCCCTATTCCATTTTTTCTTTCTTTTTTATTGATACATAATATTTTTACATATTTTGGGGCTACATGTGATATTTTGTTATCTGCATAGAGTATGTAATTATCAAGTCAGGGCATTTAGGATATCCATCACCTTGAGCATTTATCATTTCAATGTGTTGAGAACGTTTTAAGTCCTCACTTCTGGTTATTTTGAAATATATAATCTATTGCTGTTAACTATAGTCACCCTACTCTACCATCAAACATGAGAACTTATTACTTCTATTTAACTGTACATTAGTACCCACTAACCAATATCTCATCACCTGCCTGCCACCCTCCCACCACCCTACTCCATCCTTCCAAGCCTCTGGTAACTATCTGTACCAGGAACATGGGCTTCGCTCACTTATGGTGTGACTGTAGACCTGTACCTCCCAGTCACTATCCTGTCCCAAGACAAAGGCCAACACCTTTGCAAGCTGCAGAGGCCACCCAGGAATGGGCCGTGTGCAGACCCAGAGCTTTGCTAGCCCAAAACATTAATGCTTCTGCAGAGCCTTAGGTGGGAAAGCAGTCACTGGACGTCTTTATTGAGTTCCTTTTTCTTTGCTGAAAGGCCAGAATCCAAGACTTAGAGACAAGGTCTGATCCCTTTGGGACTCTTGTAAGAGAGGCCTACAGCCCTTCTTCAGAGAGGAGGAGATCTATGCCCTGTATTTGCTATAATTATAATGACAGGAAGCCAAAAACTTCAGCCTCCTACCCCAGTGTTCCCACGACGCTGAGGATGGAGGATGGGATCCGAGTTTATTCACCTCTTCAGAGACCACTGCTCAGGCTGCCCTGAGAGACGTCCTTGTCTTTGCAACTCCAAGCAAGTTATGGGCAACAGAAGTCCAGCATGTGTGTTGGTTTGTGGGGAAAAGGAAAGGTGGGGACCTACATGCTGTGATTGTAACATCTAGAAGCCTTGAGAAAGGTCTCAAAACTTGTCATAAAAGAGTCGGTGGAAAGGCCTGAGAGTTTGACATAAGAGAAGATTGAGGGCATTTAATAAGGGACTCCAAATATTTGAAGGAAAAATTAGGCATATTCTTCAAAGTATCAGCAGGAAAAGCAAGGAAGAAGTTACAAGAAGTTGCATAGGTGTTTTCTTTCTTTTCTTTTAATCAGCAAGAGCTATAAGACAATGGAACAGATTTCCCCTGACGGTGGTGAGTTTCCTGGTTCTAGATGTGTCTGAGCAGAGCCTTATCTAACAGGCATGTTGCTGAGTTGACTCTCATTTCACGGAGGCAAAGACTAGATGTCCTCTTCCAGCCTTGAGATTCCTTAAAGGTGTGATATCCCCTTTGCCCACCCCCATGTGACCCAGGGCTCCATGTCCATCACTGCAGACAGCAGATCTCTCCCTCTTTCCCACATTGCCCTTTGAGGGAACAAACATTAACAATTCTCACCACAGTGTGAATGCTTCAGAAGGTTTTCTCCTGTGGCAGTGGCAATGACTCAGGGGAACTTGGCTGGGCTTCAGCTCACTCCTATCTCAGTCAACTCTTACAGATTAGTGGATAGCTTCAGTAAAGCCAGTGTGGTTACTCGGCAGGCTGGCTTTGGGACAAATTCTCTAGCTCTTACAAAACAGATTTCCGACATCTCTGATGCAATGTTGATTCAGCAGGTCTGGGGTAGAAAGTTGTAAACGTGCTCCCAGGTGATTCTCATAGTCATGTTTGGGAACACTTTCCTAAGCTTTTCCTCATCCAAACCCCTAAAGATCCACTGGGAAGAATTAGTTTGACCTTATTTTATCAAGCTTGAATCAACAGGCACTATGCCCCATAAGGATGACTAAAGTTTTTCAATTCTTTCTACACAATGTTCACCTGGGATTTGAAACTAATGTACATGTTTCACTGGATGGTCATTGTTCGTCTGCACATCCTCCTTCCCTCCTGTCCCAGCCCCTACAATGCTCTAGCTCCGCCAGGGCCAGAACTATGTCTTTCTTCTCGGGATTTCCTGCATCCAGCACAAAACTAGGTATAAACCAAGTGTTCAGTACTTGAGGAAGGAGGAAGAGAAGATGGGAAGGCAGGATATGCTTGTCCAAAGGATCATATCAATTTCAACAAAGATTGCTTGAATCCTGTGCAAAAAAATGCAAGGGACAGGGTGGGTTGGGAGTGGTTCTGTACTTGTGCATGTGAAATGGAGACTGAGTGTTACTAGTTTGTTTCTATGTCTCACCAAAGTCATAAGGCCTCCCAGTGCTAAGAGTGCAATTCACCACTCTTGCCTTTCCTCATCCTCTTCAGCATGTTTTAGAGTGTTTATGCCGCTCCTCATAAAGATAGCTGCTGCTATCCTGACTGCAGATTTTTCTAAAGTCATTCACTTGCACTTTTATTTTAGTAAAAACCATGAGTACCTTGAGATGAACACATTATGGAGACAACTGTCATCACGACCACATGTGGTATTATTTACTCTTGTCAGTTTGAATGATTAATGTGGAAAAATGGCTGGGGAGCTAATATGATTGAGGGCTGGATAGGACAATGTCTGTGTGATTTCAAACAATGCCCATACTGTGCGTGGTGAGTCGCAGAAACATGAATAGCTGGCACTACTGCCTCCTCTCTCTGCCGACTCCCTTTCTTGGCTGGATTTTCCCCCAAACTCCCCACCCCCAGAGACTCCAATTTTCCGTCTGCAGCCAAGGGGGAGAAAGCAGGGACCCTTTAAACTTTACCAGCCTGGGGGTTGTGTGTGGTGTCAGCCATCTGGCTGATGTCATTGGTGACTTCTCAGCCAGCCAGAGGGCAGAGGAGACTCACAAAGCCTTGAAAGAGAATCCTGGATTGTTGGTTGGTCTTTGCTTCCTTTAATGAGTAGACAATATCATAAACCAAATGACGGTTTGTTCTTCAGAGAAGCATCGTTGCAGTGGAAGAGTTTGGTTGAGAACAAGGCGCTACAAATCAATCAGGGAATTGTTCTGTAGGCCTGCCAGGTCTATAAATATCTAGACTCCTACTTACCAAGTAGTGGATGGATGTACCTCTCCAGGTAATAAGAATTTTCTGTGTTCTTTTTCTTGTGGCAAGCCTGAGAGACCACAGGATGAAACCTTTTCTCAGCCTCCATTGTCATTGCTACCCCTGCAATTGTTAGTTGCCTCCCTTTGGCTGAGATATTGGGGTGGAGAGCTTGCTAGATCCATGCTAAATGCCTTGAATGTGTTGCCTCATTTAAACATCAAAGTTGATGAAAAAACTGAGGATCAGGGGGTTGAAATAACCAGCTTGAGGTCACACTGTGGTGAATGACCCAGTGGAACTGGAATCCAGGGCTGTCTGGCCCTAGAACCTGAGCTGGTCACACATCCGCCTTGTGTGTCATCAGCTTTAATCCCATTCTTTTGGCTTTGTGGTGTGTGTGGGAGGAAGGGCTCGCTGTTAAGAGAGGAAAGTAAAGGGAGTGACAGAGGGCAGCCCCCTTCAGGCTGCCTACTACAGAGTGACCAGCAGGCCCTGGGGTGGGAGGGAGGATGGGCAGGCAGGCTAACAAACAAAAGAGACAGTGAAAAGAGACTGTGGCTTTTTCCGTCTGGGTTACAAATCATGGTGCCAGTCTCAGCAATGTTGGTTAGGGAGGGTTCTTTTCTGTGACGTCACTTCAGCTTTGAGACACAAGTTGTCTAGTGCATAAGATACAATGAGAGATTCAGCCAGCATGGAAAACTGTGAATGTCTCCTAGAAATGTTACTGCTTTGATCCTTGTCAAGAAATTCCCTCACCTTTTAAAAGGGACCTCATGCCAATGTGAGGCACTTGGGGCTCACATTTGGCCGTGGCTATGCTGCCCTTGGGGTCCTTGGTTCTGCTACGGTATGCAGATGGCTGTCAGGCTTTTCCCCGCTCCTGTGGAATAACCCTGTGCACAACACTTGAGGACATGAAGACAAATTTTCTGCAGAGTGCTGACACCAACAGCCCCTTGTGTGTGTGTGGTCTGTGATACGGTGTCAGACAAGACCTGAAATCAGGTTCAGCAGCTTGTTTTCTCGCAACATGGAAAAGCTCTGTGTTTCACACCAGTAGACACCAAGAAACAAAAAACAAGACTATGATTCTGCCTGAGAAATTTGTAAAATGTTCAAGCAGGGGTGTAAAAGAAAACCAGAATGGAGTGACAATGTGGGATCTAAACATTTGACCTGTGACACTAACTTTTATTTTTTTCATTCCTATTATTTTAGAGTTGCTCATTTTTGAAATTCCTGTCTCCTTCCTGTTCTGATTTTTGATCCAGCATTAGTCATTTTGACCCAGAATAATCTCACACCATATTGCATCAGCATTTTCCTATCTTTATTCTACTTCGGAGATAGGGCAGGAATCCATATATACCTTATAAAAAGAAAAGTGATTTTGTATTTATTTCATTTCACTAAAATGTTCTGGCTAGAACTGCCTGATTTGACCTCCATTCTTTTTGATGTCACCTGACTTGAAGACAGCCCCAGGGACAGGCACCAGATAGTGAGGGATGGAGGCATAAATGGTCACTGGAAATCCACAGTACTGGTCAGAGCATTAGTTGAGCCAGTATCCCAGGTTCTTTACTCTTGATAAAATTTTAGATGAAATTTTAATTGGTAATGTGACCACATCTCTGAATGCCAGTGATCTATCTGGATTGGATACTAGAGCTTCTCTCAAACTATGCTACAACATCTTCTACCCATGATTTGAATGTGGTGTTTTTCAAAAAATGTTGTTTCAGGAGAATATCCTAGGGTGCTAATAAAAATGCAGATTCCTGGTCCCCACTCTAAACCTACTCAATATGACCCTCTGCAGATGGGCCCAGGGATATGTATATATATTTTTAAAGCCCTGAAAGTGATTTTGGGGCATACTGAAGTGAAAAAACTACTGGTTTAGACTTAAGATGACTTAAGCAACACTTTTGTAGTTCTGCATAGTCAACATTAGTGATTAGGAAAGGTTCAGATGTCCTGAGAACTGGCATTCATCTACTCATTCATTTTGCAAGTCTTTATTGAATACCTTCCGATATTCAGTCTTGAAAGGAGAAGACAAGTGTGTGTCTAGGATAGTGGTTCTCAAACTTGTGTGTATGTCAACATCATGGGGAGCTTTATAAGAATAGTCTCTCTCTAAAACAAACAAATACAACTCCCTCACACACACACACACACACACAGCCCACACACACACTGTGCCTTTGTAGGTCTAGGATGAGACCACTACATATTTGAGATGGTGATTCTGATATGCAATCAGCATTAAGGAAACATTTTATTAGAGAAACGCTCTGTGCACCAAAATACCAAGTGAACAGACTTTTATAGGGAAAGACTTTCCTATAATTGTGGGAAAAACATGTGGCACATGACTTCATCTTGAGCAAAATCAAGTATAACTTCCTTGCAGATAATATTGGTCTTACACAAAACTAAGTCATGACAGTGATAGAGAGAAGGTGGGTGAATCATTTCAAGAGGGGCCACCAGGAGCCCCAAAGGGCCTACTGAGGCATGTTTGAAAGACAATGGAAGTATCTATTTAGTTAGATGCAAGAGATACAAATTGTCATGTTTTGGTTAGTGTAAAAATACTACCATCCTCGTGATTTAATAATATTCATTGTACTTCTGCCACTATTCTTAGTACTGTCTATGTTCACAAAATGGAAATAATTGCAACAAATATAATATAATGGTAGCAAATTTTAATCAAACTTCCAAATAGAAGTATTGGTTTAGTGAAATGTAAGTTTCAAGCTTTTTGTCTAGAAACTTTGGAACACATGGGGGGAAAATCACCCAGTCTTACCATTCAGAAATGATTATAATTCGCATTTTCATAGATAACCATTTTTCTCAATTGATATTACACTGTGATCATTTTCATTTTATTAAACATGATGCCTGAAAATTACTTTCAAATGGTTCAGCAGAGAAAGATAGAAAGAATGCGATAAAGCAGCTTTGTAAGATTTTAACAATTAATAAGACTAGGTGAAAAGTATACATTATATTATTTCAGCTTCTTGGTAGGTTTGAAATTTTCAAAATAAAAAGCTTTCTAAAAATTTTGAAATTTTCAAAAAAATAGGAGAAATCTATTCAGTGCAAGAAGTAGACAAGCCACAGGGTGGATTACTCTAAACATCATGTGGTTAAAGGCTGAAACTAAAGATAATTTTTTTTTTTTTTTTTGAGACGGAGTCTTGCTGTGTCGCCCAGGCTGGAGTGCAGTGGCGCGATCTCGGCTCACTGCAAGCTCCACCTCCTGGGTTCACGCCATTCTCCCGCCTCAGCCTCCGAGTAGCTGGGACTACAGGCGCCCGCCACCAAGCCCGGCTACTTTTTTGTATTTTTAGTAGAGACGGGGTTTCACCATGTTAGCCAGGATGGTCTTGATCTCCTGACCTCGTGATCCACCCGCCTTGGCCTCCCAAAGTGCTGGGATTACAGGCTTGAGCCACCGCGCCCGGCCAGATAATTTTTAAATAGTTAGAAAACTAGCAAGTCAAAAAAGTATAATCTATTATGATTTAGTGGGGAAATTTAACTGTAGGGAATATGATTCTACATTTTTATCAGTATTCATGCAATAGCCCCAGTGAGCCTTCTTATTTTTATCTATCATCTTACTGACATTGTCAATGAACTGAGAGTCATGGTTTCAAATGTACACCATTAAATAATGATGCCCAGCTGAGATCAAAACAACAAAGGCCAAAAGACTTTTAAATAAAAGAGTCATCTGGTTGCAAACTAAATAAAGCCAGTGGAGTGCATGGAAACATTCTCTCTCTCTCTCTCTCTCTCTCTCTCTCTCTCTCTCTCTCTGTCTCTCCATAAACATGATTTTTTCCCCCAATGGGCACACTTTAATTCTTCTGTGGAATAATATAAAATGTAAATAGATAACCCATATTATAATTAATTATCCCACTATTGGTCAAGTTGATTGAGTTCAATTTTTAGGTTCATAAATAATACCTTAATCTTTTTCTAATTTCAACATTCCTTAGGACAGACATCTAGAAATGAATACTCCACGTGGTATTGAAAGTTGGCTTAGCTCTGCCTTCCCCACTGTCAATGACAAAGAGAAAGGGTGAGTCAATGTCACTAGAAAAGCATGAATGCATCTTTTGGCCAGACTCTGACCCCACACCATGGGGGTAGTTAGTTTGGGTTGAAGTAAGCTGCTATAACAAAGAGATCCTAGGATACAGTGGCTTAATTAAGTTGGAAACTTTTTTCTCTCTCACTTTACCACTCAGATGTGAATGCTTCAGAGCTGATGGGGAGGCACTACTGACATTCTCAACAAATGGCTTCCATTTCTGGGTCCAAAGTGGCAATGCTTGCTCTTGCTGTTTTACAGACACTGGGACGGGGTAAATGATCTGGGGAATGTATGTCCAGTTGTTTGAAGGGCAAGATCATTGTAGGTCACATCTCATTGGTCAGAATCTAGTCATTGGTTTTACCTACCTACAGAGCTGATAGAAAATGAAGTAGTTACCAGGACAGCCATGGGCTCAGCTAAAACTGGGACAAGAGATCTGGGAGCACAGTGAATGGATCTGCCTCAGCTTCTAGCTGAGTTCTTGGAACCCAGAGGGTGAGCAACTGAGACACTGTGTAATTGCTCTTTTTTTCCTATGATTTCTGTCTCCCTCAACATTGAGCCTCTGAGATCTAAGCATTGGAAACATTACAGTCAGATAGTGGAAAGTTTGCTAATCTGACAAGGAATCAAGGTTCATTAAACTCTTCCATGTGCATGTTTATAGGGTATGGCCAAACCGGAGTTAGATAAGTGCAGATGTCGCTAGCTACAGGTTCATTTGAACTCCACAGTTCAATTCCCACCCCCCACCTCACTTCTCCTCTCCCTCTCTCTTTCTCATCCTCTACGTTTCCTTTGTGCTTTTGGAACTCTCCTTTTTGTTACAGATAGGTACACAAATACAAAATTCAGGGGTTCAGTGGAAACAAACAAGCTTTAAAGTAGAATTTACAATGAGATGCCTAATGAACAATGGTCTATTCGCACAGCTGAAAGCTCTACTCACAAATCTCTTTCCCTTTTAGATTTGTGAGGAACAAGGGATTGTATTCTCTGCATGGGATTTTGCTTCTGGGCTAGGGTTGACTGCAAGTTTATTGGACTGAGCACTACGTTTTGTTTTGTTTTTATCGTAAGGGACTTCTGCAAAGAGCCCCAGTTCTCATCATGTGCTGCGAGAAAAATGGAGATGGTTTGCAGAACAGTTCTTTCTCTTTGTTCAAAATTAGGTTCAAGCTGAGAACCACTGTGGATATTTCAAGTTCTGTTTTGGATAAAATAAGCAGACGTGTTTGAATTAATTAACTTTGTAAAGCAACTCAGCACGGAGACTGAATTAGTGCCGATGGAAGGAGCACTGTGTCAGGAGTCCCAACACTTCTGTCTCAGCCTTGGCCTTGCCACAAAATCTTCATAGGACTGTGGAAAAATACCCAACATTTCTGTGCTGTGGTTCCCCAATTACATACATTCAGAGATACAGTTCTAGAAGAATGGTTTTATAGATACTGCAGTCTGCCTTTGTTATGGTAACAGGAAGACTGAGGTGAGCCTATGCCAATCCTTCCCTCCACAAACCAGGTACCATCAATCATGCATTTCTTGGAGACCCCTGGGACCTACACTCAAGCATCCCACACTGTAGATCCTACAATATTTTGTGGCTTAGATTTTATTTATGGGTCTGCTTCCCCATGGGCTTTTTAAAATCAGAGCCCATTTCTTATTCATCTGTGTTGTCCCTGAAGCGCCAGTACTATGCTTGGCTACATACTGGATGCTTGATAAATACATGAAATAAAAGTATACCTGATGTCAGAAGGTTGGTTAGTGGCAGGGCTGGGTCAAGAATTCAGGTTTCTTTACTTTCACATCAGTTCTTCTCATGCTTGACCTCTCCTTTCCCTTAAAAATAAGGATAAAATGTAATACCATGTGCCAGAAGTTCTTGGGCACTAGAGATGCTGGTGTAGAAAGAGATGACTGGTGTCCTCATCCTTTGCTCAAGATTGTTCTGCTTTTTCAGTCTCTTAGTCCTTAATGATGATTTATTCTCATAACATGTTTGTCTTCTTTCTCTCTCAAGAACCTCTGCTTAGAGTGGTCCAGGGAAGACTATATTGCAATGGGGCCCAGAGCACTTTGTAGGAGCTTTGATGCCAATATCAAAAGCCCAAGATGTCCACTATCTTAGACGAAGGCTAACATCTGCTCTCCAAGATGTAACCCTCACATGCTGCCCTAAATAAGGCAGAACACCTCATGCCTCTGAATTAGACAAAAAGCACCAAGAGGCAAGTGCCTGGGGCTGTCACCCAGGTCATCTATGCTTGACACTGCTCAGCCTGCTTACAAATAGGGTTCTTGCTATAGCAATCAAAATAACCACACAAGGCAAGGAAAAGACACAGACCAGAGTCTGGGGAGGTTCTGAGTGGGGCTGATTTTAGCACACAGAAGGCAATGAGACAACCACAGCCACAGCAATGGGCCGGGAGGAAGGAAGGCCACTGTGGGTCACCAAGAGAAACGCTTCCTGCCATTGTCTGGCTATACAGGCTCAGATGAAAATAAAAATAGGTGGGCATTGAAGATATGCATGTGTACATCTTGAGCTAGACCCACACAGAGGATTCACTAGGGTTGTGTTTGGAGGCCATAAAGAATAATTCAGGGCATTTTGGCCCAGTGAAAATGGGACTTAAGAAGCCATGTGCAAGTCAAAGACCCAAGGAGTGGGGCTGATGAAACCCTAACCATGCTCTAAGGCGTCTGGAGAAGAGTTTCACAGTCTATCAGTCTCAGGTTCTCAGCCTGAGAACCATATAATAAAAGCAGTACGGTAGAAGATACAGGGCAAAGCATGGGGGCACTATCAAATACTCTTTCATAAATGCTGGCAAAAAAAAGTGGAAAGCCATGTTTCCAAAAGATTCGCAAACTCTTACCCTATTTCCCTAAGATTTGTTGATAGTCCAGAGAGGACTATTAAGGGATCTTGCATTCTTCTCAGGCACTTTTTTCCTTCAGTTAAAATAAATTGTATCATGGAAAATATCAACTATGAATACAAAAATATGCATAGTAATTTAATGTACCCCTGTGTACCCACAATCACTCTTCAACAATAATCAACTCACAGCCAATCTCACTTCATCGGGACCCACATCTACTGTCTTATTCCCATATTATTTGGAAACGAATTACAGATAATATATCATTTTATCTAAAATGTTTCATGTTGTATTTTTAAAACATAAGAACTCTTCATAGAAACATAACTATCCATTCTGAAGCTTAGAAAATTCGAATTCTGTCGTGTCATCAGATAGCCAGTACATGTTCAAATGTCCAGTCTTTTACATCTAATAATGTCTTCCTCATGGTTCCCTTCAGACCTACTCTACCCCCATCCAGAGAAAAAAACCAAAGCAGATTTACACAAGCAAACAAGCTCTGATACTCTGGCCCTTTGGTTTCTACACTGTAGTAATGTAACAAGCACATGATATGCCAGGAACAGAGAGGTGACCCCCAAATTGCAGGCAAGCACACTGGCAACATAAAGAGAAAGTAACTGACAAATCCCTAATTCTGGAAGATGCCCAGAGCAGCTGGGCCTGGAGCCAGGAGCTTCACAAATTTCCATTGTTATTGGCAGCTGACACATTTAGAAGCAGACAGGGGACCTTCTTATCATGGGGAATTTTGTTAGCTGAGGCTATATGCATTTAAAAAGCACAATCAACCTGTAGTGAGTTGAGGGATTAAACATGATTTTTCTCAACTTGAATGACCCCTTTCCCTAAATTAAGCTGCCTATTTAGCGCCCTTAATAAATACATAGATAATTTAAACCATGTGGCAGCAAATTGAAAACATGGGCTTTTTGAACTATGTATTCTCTTTCTCATGTTGGAACACTTCCCTCGAGAAAAATCTCAGGTCTCATGATTATGGAAAATAAAGATCTGTATATCTTTCTGATTAAGTGTCTCAGGATACACACATATACGTTGATCAAGTTTTTTCTTCTTTCTTGGCTGAAGTGAAGCATATGCTTCTGAGGAAAGTGTTCCATCGACACTTCTTTGGCGGCTGCCTTGTCTATTTGTCAACAAAACAAAATGTGAAAGGATTTTATTTCTATAAAAGTAATTACATTTCAAAGCAGCTTGTCATTATATACCATGTGGCATTACATTGAACCAAGATACAATTTTCTGCCTGATTGTTAGAAGTAACAATCTGTATTCACAAGTCAGTAAAATACTCAAATGTGTATCTTCTCTGTTGCTTGATTGGGAAAAATAATACTCCCAGCTTGAATACCTTGAGGTTGGGACCACATGATTTGACATGCCAGTTTTAGGATCTCTGTGTTAATCTGATTCAAAACACAGCTCCCACCAAAAACAAATCACTATTTACTTTAATATTAGGAATCTTGATTTTGACCCCCCAAAAATGTTCAAAAGGTGACAAAGATTTTCCTTTCTTTTGAATAAATGAGTGTCTCAACTTTTAGCTACAGTACAACTTGCTTTTTGCCTCTTTTATGTGTGCCCCAAAAAAGTTCATAAGTATTTCAGTGTTCATGGGCCCGTGAGACTCATCTGGTCTCCTCATCTTCTCTGTGGTTAGAGTGCTTTCTGAGACAGTTCTCACCACAGATTCTCAGAGATAAAGTCTACAGCTTCTTTTTGGTTCCCTGCTTTTAACCTCTCCATTACTGAGCAAATAGTCTTAAACAAAATTCCATAATAAGACACATCTTTTTCATTTCTCCCCAAACCTTTTTTTCCCAACTTTTACTTTAGATACAGTGGATACATGTGCAGGTTTCTTAGACTGGTATATTGCACTCAGGTAGTCAGCAGAGTGCCCAGTGGGTAGTTTTTCTACCCATATCACCCTCAATTCCTCCTCCCTCTAGTAGTCCATAGTGTCTGTTGTTCCCATGTTTATGTCTGTGGGTGCTCAATGTTGAGCTCTCTCCTATAAGTGAGAACTGCGGTATTTGGTTCTTTGTTCCTGTGTTAATTCACTTAGGATTATGACCTCCAGCTCCATCCATGTTGCTGCAAACAACATGATTTCATTCTTTTTTTTATGGATGCATAGTATTCCATGGTATATGTGTACCACAATTTCTTTAGTCAATCCACCACTGAAAGGGCAACTAGGTTGATTCCATGTCTTCGCTATTGTGAATAGCATGGTGATGAACATACAAGTGCATATGTCTTTTTGGTGGAATGATCTATTTTAATAGATCTTGAACTTCTGATTTCAAACTACACTGACTTTCTCTTGCTACAGATGCAAACAGAGCATCCTATGGGTAGGCCATTCTTGGCTTATGCAAAAGGACATCCAAGACATTTTTTAAAAAGGTGATTCAGTCACCCCAGAATGGGGGAAGTAGTCACATGAGCAGATTTTGTCTGGTTAAAACTTTGTTTTGTCTTGGAAGATAGACATTGAAAAACAAGTCGTGATGGCCAGATTTTGCCAGGATGAGAAGGCCTAATTGTCTGAGAGAACATTGGCCTTTTGAGCCCATTAAGGAGAAACATGCCATGGAGCAAGCGCCCCCCTTTGAATTTGTTTTCAGAGTATCCACTGCCTGACTTCTCTATGGAAGACTGTCTGACGTCCGGAATCAATGGTATCGTTTGAAGGAGCCGGTTTTTTAGAAAGAGGCATGTGAACTTCTTAGGGAGTCTTTATACTGTATTAGTTTGTAAATCTAAATATTGCATGCAGCTCTTGGTTCAACAATGCTCCTCTTTTTCTAATAATTTGCTGAAACTAATTGAATACAGGACACAGCTCACTGGTGGGCAAGCGAAGATGTTTTACTTAGCTTCTAAGGCAACATATAGCTAAAGAAAGCAAAACTGCCTGGCCTAGGTTTTAATGAGGTGATTAACTTAGCGTATATCTCTACAAAGGATTATTTCACTGTCAATAGGGTGAAAGATTGGCCTTTACTAATTATTTAGGGTTATATTTGGAATAAATAATTACTATTCATTTTATAGATCATCTGAATAGCTAAAAAATAAAAAGATGCGAGAGGGTTAAATACAGCTTCTACACATTTCCTTAATTTTATTTCTTTACCAGGATTACAGAAATCATAGACTTAGTAGGAGCAAAATAACTATTTGTGATGGCTTGACTCTTAATGTTGGATTTAGTGTTACTCATTTAATCACAAATGCAGATGATTTTTCTCTTCACTTTGTTATATTGAACTCCTGGTATTTGTAAAACATACATACTGCAATGTTGTAACAAGTGGTATATTTTGGTAGTTTTGTCATGCCCAAATCCTAACTGAGAATAGTACAACAAGGCCAGTTAATGGTATAACTAGATTCGCTCTCTAGAGCTGTGCTATCCAATATGGTGGTCACTAGCCACAACGGACTACTTTGATGTAAATTAACTTTAATTTAAATTAAAGTTGAAAATTCAGTTCTCAGTTGCACTAGTGCTTCAAAGCTACCGTATTAGACATTTTCACCATTGCAGAAAGTTCTAGTAGAAGGTGCTGCTCTGAAGAATCCTAAATTCACTGAGTAATTACTCTAGCTTGATCTCTGCATTTTCTCACCTAGGAAATAAGTAGGTGAGATCACCAAGTCTCTAGGATCCTCCCACTTCTGAGATTCTCATCGCAAGCATTTTCCTAATACCTGGGGGCCACACCTGTACAACTCTCAGGAAGCCCCTGTGGTGAGAAAAGGCACTGGTGACCTGGTGAAAACTTCTTGGAACTTAGAGGACTTGCATGTAGTCCCAGCCCTTCAATGCAAGCTATATAACTCTGGAAAAGTCACTCAATTACTTTGAGTTTTTTTGCCCATTTATCTAATGAACGCACTCTGCTGAACAATTTCCAAGGCCTGATTTACTCTAAAATTCTAGAATGTCATTTTTAAAATACTCCTCCCTGATGATGCTGGGTCAAGCAGATTTTGGTACCGTGTCGTCTGTGATGTTTTCTTTGAAAACAGTCTGAATTCTCACAACACTCGTTCAAGGAAGGGGAAGCTTATTACCATTTTCCTTTTGCTGCAGTGGAGCCTTCCCTGCACCCAACAGTTGGAAGAAGTGTGAAAAATTGCCAGTCAAGCAGCTGTTTTCAATATAAAGATTCTTGGCATGTGTGCAGGGTATCAGAGGGATCAAAGTTTTCACTTTTTTCCCCAAAAGTTTGGGTGTCTTGTAGACTTACCATGTGAAAAATACTTAGTTTAGTATTTGTGTCTGATCATTAGCTAAAAAACTATTATCTTGACTCTTCAATATTATAAGAAATATAGAAAAAAAATTAGTCATTTGATTTGAAACTTTTGGCATAAATGTTTCCACCAGGATGGCCTTTGTTCAGTTGATGTTAAGTGATTAATTATAGAATACTTTACTTTGAGGAGTTTATCTTGAACATTAGAAGACTAGGGCTAAAATGAAGGAGAACGATCTATATATTCATTTGAATACTTTTTAGTGGCAGCCTTCTGTATGGAAGGCACTGTTCTAATGGTGAGCACTCAGAAATAAACTAAAGAAACAGAAAATTCTGTTCCAAAGGTGCTTCTATTCTAAAGAGTCTCCTGTAGAGTTTTCAAAGCATGTTCCAAAATTAGAATTTTTCAAGACATTGGAAGAGACTATATGGGCAAACACAGACTGTGCTCATATAAAGTTAGGAAATTGAGTGTTAAACAAAATTAAAGTTTTGTTTGTTTATTTGTTTATTGTGGCAGGATTTCCAGAGTTTTAAAAATGCTAAGTGCACTATGAATTTCTAAGACTAAAATATCATGGGCAGTGGAAAATAAACCATTTTTATTCCCATAAATAAACACTTTTTTATTTCCCTAGAATATTTCATTAACATGACTAAAGCTCTGTTGAAAGAAAATAGCTTGGTAGAAAGCCTTTATTGCTAGATAATGGGCTAAGGCATTAGGACTCAAACCTATTACATTCCTTAGATAGAGTCCATCTGATACTTTTAATTCACTACTAGTCTCCCCAGCGTGGGGTGTAGCCTGGATTCTGTTCCAGGCATATTAAATGCTTGGACAGCCCATCAAATGCACAGCTGGTGCTCAGTCATCCTCAGCAACCAAAGGATGCCTGAGAAGGGTCACCAGGGATGATGGAGATTTTGCTTTGTTAAATCAGAGCTGTAGCCAACACCATGCCAACAGTGTGGGGTACCCAAAGCTTTTGGATTTTAGACTCAGAAGGCCTGGGTTAAAACCTGAACTCTACTCCTTATTTGCTGAGCATCCTCAGATGAATTGCTGACTTCTCTGAGCCTATTGCCCTGTCTATAAGAAAAAGGAGATTATAGCCGCTCCTGGGTTCATTATGAAGCTCAGATGGGATATTGTGTGTGAGGGTGCTTTGCAGTTTTGACTCTGACTACAGAGCAGGCCACACTGGCATGGGCCACGTGGCTATATCCCTCATCTAAAGGAGTATTTTGGCAATGGAGGAAGCTGGGACCCACATTGTCTTCTTACATCTAACTGATAGAACATGGCTCTTCTGCTGCTTATAAAGGATTCTTACTCCAGCCAAAACACTCAGCATTGAGGATTCAGTAATAGGTACAAATAATGTTCAGATTTATGTAATTTGGGTACAAAAAGTATGCTTATATTCCCAGTACACTTTCAAATATGACATTACTTATATGTCATTCTTCTTTTTTTTTTAGTTTGTTTGTTTTTTTTGTTTAGAGACAGGGTCTCACTCTGTTGCCCAGGCTTGAGTGCAGTGGTGTCATCATAGCTCGAACTCCTGAGTTCAAGTGATCCTCCTACCTCAGCCTCCCAATTAGCTGGGACTGCAGGTAGGCACCACCGCACTAGGCTAATTGCTTTATTTTTTATTGTTTTGTAGAGACAGGCCTTGCTATTGCTCAGGCTGGTCTTGAACTCTAGGACTCAAGCAGTCTTCCTGCCTTGGCCTCCCAAAGTGTCATTCTTTTTTAAAAAGGGAGCTTGATTATTTCTGTATGAATTATGCTATCACCTGATTTTCCTCAAGTAGACCAGTGCAATGCAGAAAAGATCACATAGATATTCTTATCATTCAATTATTAGAAAAACCAGAATTTCCTTGGATTATTCTGTGGAATTTGCCATCTCCCAACCACTATTGCAATTATTTGGTCAGCTGGTGGCCTGTCTCAACAGAGAGGTCAGGAAAACAAACAGCAAAACAAAACTCTTGAGTAGAATTCTCTTATCAGTCTCAAGTGGTTAAAGCTGCCATGCAGGGCCCTCTGTGTAAAGAAATAGTTCTCCCCCTTCAACAACTCTGAAAAGTAAAAAAACAAAAGTGTGCTCTCTCCAAAAAAGGCATTAGTGACAGTTAGAAGGCCGAAGGGGAGAGATCTGCTGACTTGACAAACCATGATTACTTTTTACAGCTCATGAAACTGTCTTTTTAAGAGCCATGCTCTATGACCTTAAGTTTATTGCACTTACGATTCTAGAAATGTCATCTTTTGGAAAGATGAGAAGCCTCAATGAGAAAAGACGAGATTAACAGCATAGCTTTTGCCCAGTGCTAAGCATCTTAGCATTTGTTGCCAAACAGGGAAGAAAATGGAGAGCAAGTGTGCTGGGGGGCTGTGCCATCCATCCGCACAGACACCCCTTAACCCCACTTCATTCCTTAATAGCAAGGTCTGTTAGTCCCCTCTGCTTTATAAACTGATATGTAATGGCCTCGATTGAATCACAGCTTCCCTCCCTCATAGATGGTGACCTGGATCACATCACATTACTTTCTGTGAGTCCCCATTCCTTCTAGTATAAAAAGGGGGTAGTAACAGCCTTCTCTCTGAGAGTTGGGATAATTGGCAGCTAAAAAGATCTTGATAAAATATAAGTCACATAATGTCACTCCTTTATTCAGAATCCTTGAATGGCTGCCTATGTCACTCTGAGTAAAAGCTAAAATCCAGACAGTGGTCCACCAGCAAGACCAAGCAGGATATGGTGTCCCATCCTCTCTGACCTTTTCTCTGACCTCTTTACCTCCAGCCATGTTGGCCGCCTTGTTGCTCAGGCAGGCCCCTGCTCATGGTTCTGCCTCAGGACCTTGACACATACTATTCCTTCTGCCTCGAGCTCTTCTCCCCTAAGTGTTTGCATGGCTTAGATCCTTAGCTCTGAGGACCTCTACCCAAATATCACCTTCTCGGGGATCCTATCAACCCTGTTCACAATTGCAAACTCTTTTCCCAACCCCTTTCCTCCTTTTCTGCTTTATTTTTCTCCAGAGCACTTGTCACCAGATAACACGTGTATTTTACTCATTTATTACGCTTATTATCTGCCTTTCTCTTCTTGAATGAAAGCCAGTGAGGGTAAGGGTTTCTTTCTGTTCACTGCTATATCCCAAGCACCTGGCATACTGTCTGGCACATAGCACTCAGTAAATATGTGTTAGATGAATGGATATTAAATAATAACAAAATTAAAGCATGTAGCATTGTGCCTTTGGTTAAAAAAAATGGTGGGAAGAGGTAATAGGAGAGGCACTTGAATATGTAGCATGTTCTACATTTTTTTCCCATGACTTGTTGCAAGTGTTAAAGAATCAGCCCAGATTATTTGCTAGTCACAAAAGGAACACATGTGAAAGGTGTTTTTGTTTTGTTTTGTTTGAAAGAAAATGCTTCTTTACAGAAGAACACCGTCTGATAAATACAGAAGGAATGATAGAATTAAGAATCACCATTGTATAATCCCTAGTGAAGTCACTGATACTCGTATGGGTGAACAATAGATGCTAAAACCATAAGATGAAAGACGGATGGAAAAGTGGAAGCTGAGTGAGGCTAAAATAGCAATCCACTGATTTCTCACTAGCCACATAGGTTAAAATATTGAAGAAAAAAACAAGTATCCTGTTGCCTTCCTTTGCAGCATCGGAAGCCCCAGGAGATAAGAGGGAGGCAAAGAGGAGGAGCTCCTGGAAACCCACTTCCACCCATCCTAGAGCCACAAACAGAGACCCTAAACTTTTTTCAGGACAGGGCTCCTGATACATGACACTGGTGTGTGTTTAGAGCAACTTGCAATCTTTAAACTTAGCCATGGAGCTTATGAATGAAATTATATTAGCTAATGAAAGCAGTGAAATACTGAGCTATATTTCCCCATTTATTCTATTTTTGCTTCTACTTTTCCTTTCATTACTAGACAATTTAATTCAAATTCTATTTAAGTTTAAAAAGAAAGCAACTAGTTACCAATTTCAGTGGTCACATCTAGCTCCCTTGTGCCTTGTCATGCTTATCCTACAGCGGACCAATAGTCCAGAAGCCACTGCTCAGGAGGGAGCTTTGCGAGCCTGACTTGTCCACCCTCCCTCTCTGTAAACTGTCAGGGAGAGCCTGGAATAGGTATTAATATTGCTGGTAATTGCACAGCCATCGAGTGCTTAGATTTTTTTGCAAAGAGAAAGACAACAAAATTCAGTTGTAAAGTGACTCCTGAGGAAACCAGGAATTCAGCGCCCACCCGTAAAGAATGGAGTCATCCTGCCCTAGGCATCCTGACGATTAAATATTCTATGAGGAGGTCCCACTAAGCTTAGTTCCTTTTTCTTTTCCCCATGTTCTGTTTATTCCTTTTGAAAGGAAAAGCAAAACTAGCTTTCCATACCCAGTGGAGAGTTTATCACGGGGAGTAAGATGTCAACAAGTCTTGAGAGTAGCTGGGCCCTAGACTGCATGGGGACTGGCTTGTAAGTGATAGCATTTTAAAAACCCATGTGACATTTCACAGGAAAGCAATACAACATCCCAGCGCACAGTGCAGCGAGGCTGGCCAAGCCCCAGAACAGAGCGGCCTCACTAACCACATTCCTTCTTCCTCAGGCCAGCCTTGGGAATTTCTCCTCCTGGGTTTGGCAGGCTGGCTTTCCACTAGAAAATTTGCATAAAATTTAAAATAAAGAAGAATACAATTATTTTATAGATTTAAGTTTGCTGGTGTTAGAAAAAATGGACAGTGAGAGACCAGAATGCACTACCCCAAAATATGAAGGATTGCTGAGCTGATGGCATTTAAGAAAGAGCAATTACAAGAAAGCTCTCCTCCCTCAGGAAAATACTTTTACAGAGACAAAAAGATATCCTTTTCCCTCTCTTCCCCACTCTTCTCCCACGGAAAGCAAAGACTAACCACTGAAGACAAGCTTTACTAACTAACCCTTCCTTCAAATTGACACCACCCCATACAAACTCAGAATCCTTTCCCTCTGTTTTATCATTTCTCTAAAGATTTACTGTTCTTTGTTGAAGATGCTATATAAGCTGTACTTCAAAGCCATCTCTTTGGGATGGAGTCATTCTCTGTGTGTCTCCTATGTATATATAAAATATACATGTTAATAAACTTGTTTCTCTCTTATTAATCTGTGTTTTGAAACAAGCTGGCTGAGTGGCCAGCTGAGAAATTAAGAGGGTTATTATTTTTCACCTACAAGACCAAAGGTGTACTTGGTGTTTCTGATTATATCATAGCCAGAGGGCAATTCTGTGGAGGCCCCCATACCATAGATCCCCTAGTCTCTGGCTTATTTTCTTTCCCTCTTTGAGAGTAGAACTCCCAACTTTTATCTCCATGGACTCCATACTTAAAAACTTGATTTTTAAGCTTGCACTGTGTCTTAATGTCTTAAGTGATAGCCCAGATGGCCTTCTGGTTTTCATCTAACTTTATAAAATAGGCCTACCTGATGTTCTCCTTGGATGAATGCACTGGGAAGTCTGGTTGATGAGGTCCTGGAGTGCTAGTCTGAGCATAGTCAGAGGTGGGGTGGAATGATCTGCCAGACATTGTTTCCCGTGAGTTCTCATGATCAGAATCAAGGCCTAGAATCAGGAGGGAGCCCAAGAGAATCAGCTCAGAATGGGGAGCCACATGGTCAGAGTATGAGGCAAATGATCAGAACAGAAGGTCAGGCTGAGACCTGGGGAAGCTCCCTAGATCACAGTGTGTCATTGCAGAGGCTTTTAATGTGGCACCCAGTGGCTTGAGCCTCAATGGGTGGACTGATGAAAAGAGCTAAGAAAGCAAATATCTCCAGACACCAAATACCAATTTTGAGGACCTGCCCCAGACCAGGAAAATACGCAAATGGACAGTTGTCAACCCGTACATGCCTGTAGGGCTGTGACCCATTAATGAAAAGAGTCAAACTCTGTAAGATACTTGAAAAGATTTATTCTGAGCCATATATGGGTGACCAAGGCCCATGACACAGCCCTCAGGAGGTCCTAAGAACATGTGCCCAAGGTGGTCGGGGTGCAGGTTGGTTTTATACATTTTAGGGAGTCATAAGACATCAATCAAATACATTGAAGATATATACTGGTTTGGTCCAGAAAGGTGGGACAACTTGAAGGAGGTTGTGGAGGCTTCCAGGTTATAGGTAGATTTTAAAATTTTCTGATTGGCAATTGGTCGAAGGCATTATCAATAGAAAGGAATGTCTAGGCTACCATAAGAGGTTGTGGAGATGAAGGTTTTATTATGCAGATGAAGCCTCCAGATAGCAAGCTTCAGAGAGAATAGATTGTAATGTTTCTTATCAGACTCAAGGTCTGTGTTGATGTTAATGCTGGAGGATATAGTGAGGCAAGTCTGACCTCTACTTCCCCTCATGGCCTGAACCAGTCTTTCAGGTTAAATTTTAGAGTGCCCTGGCTTAGGAGGAGGTCCATTCAGATGATTAGGGGGCCTTAGAATTTTATTTTTGGTTTATACCCACAACCTCTGCAGCAGTTGACCCAGAACAATAAGGACTTGATCAATGACAGTCAGCTTCACTATTTTTTTGCCTCCACTTTCAACTCTAAACCACTCAGAGAAGGTCAAATATGGTCCCCAAACCAATCACATAAGATGCACCACTTCTATTTAGCCTGACTCTGAATGGCCTATGCTAGTGACCTCCAATCAGAGCATGCCTGAGGCTTCTCTTTTCACCATGGAGGATGCCCACTCTTCCACCTGTCTGTGAGTCTGTTAAATATTAATACAAGTGATACAGCTGACTCTCTTACTATAGACTTATGTGTTTTCATTTGGATAGTCTTCATTTCCACAAGATCTATATCTGTAATAGACATATGAAGATTCATTATTTAAACAAATATCCCAAGAACCCACACATCTAAATAGTGCCATCCTTTTCAAGTAGTCTCTGAAGAATTAAAATATACTCCAATGATACCATTGTTGGGGCTTTTTCACTCCTGTAGTTTGGCAAGCAGGAGGGAGTGGCACCCAGCAGTTTCTTCTCTCCTGTTGTTTGTTGAGCAGGAGGGAGGTTTACAGCTCTTTTATTCCTGCTGCCTGCAGCTTGGCAAACAGAAGCATTACAGCTCTTTCACTCCCACAAGTTGGTGAGTTCCAGGTTCTTGTCCTGCATCCAAAAGGAATAAGGTACACAGACAACAGAGAGTGAGCAAGGCAGAGTAGAATTTTATTGAGTGACAGGAAGAAAGCTCTCAGATGTGAGAGGAGACCCGGAAGTGGGTAGCCATCTGTGAGAATGAGTCCAGGGTTTTTATGGGCTTACAATGGGGGAGTGCATGCCGATTGGCTCATGGGTGGTCTTGGAAAGCATCATTTGATTGGTTAAAAGGCATTATTCAGAAGGAACCAATAGAAAGAGAGGGAGTAAGATGGGGATGGAAGTTCTCACTCTGGTCATGGACTCTATCTGGAACTGGCAGCTTGGTTTTCAGGTTTTAAACTGTTCTTGGCTTGAAGGTCAGGTTTCACCAGGGACTCATCCCTGTCTGCCTAGGAATTTGTCTGTCTCCTGTTGCTGTCACCATCATTTCTCAAAATATTTTTGGCACTTTTCTTTTTAGCATTGAATTTGGAGCCAATATAGAATTGTGTAGTGAGTTTACTCTTCATCTGATGCTTTCACATTTTCAATCATTCTCCCCTCTCTCTCTCCCTAACATACAGTAACATACAGTACCCCTGCACCCTTGTACATTTCATTTCTGGCCTCTGCAAGTGGCATTATTAATCTTATTCACCAGCCTTGTCTCCAAAATAACTTCTGTTTCCCTGATTAACCCACTCCCCTGCAAGAGTTTGTACTTTACCAGAATGCTATTCCAAAGAGTGACTCAAGGTTTTTCCATCTATTTGAGAGGAGACTTGTCACAGACTCTACCTGTCTTTGCATTTTGCAATACTGGAGAATATAGGCAAATATTTAATAAATTTTGCTTTGTCTCAAATACTCCCTAAGTTCATTCTCCACCATGTCCTTCCTCAGATGGGGGACACTTCCAGTGTGCATGCCAGAGTCGGGGGAGCAGACCCTCTATCACTGGCAAAGCAGATGGTGTGTTCTCATTTCTTTGACACACATGTGGGATAGGCTTTTTTGTGCTTGTTCTGTTCTTGCCCTGCAAATGGTGCAGCAGCATCTGTGGCAGAGACTAGTTTGGGGGAATTATAAACTACATGAACCCATGCGAGTTGCAAACAAACACTTTTCTCAGTGTGAATTCCTACAATTAAATGGTACTTGTCCCTATACATCACTGGTTTTGTTAGTAAAGTTCAAACATCAGAAGTCTGCCCCGTGACTCTCTCAGTTCAGGTGAGTTTATAATGATTCTTTCTGGCTCTTGTAAAGAAACTGAACAAAGCAGCTCTGGGTCAGCTCTGGGGTTGCACAGACAAATGTTCATGACATGCTGGAGTGTTTACTATGTACGAGGCTGTAGAGCTGAGAGCCCGCTGAAGCACAATTGCTGGAAATGGTCTATAAACAATTCATAATAAGGATATTCAAAAGGGGCACTTTGCTTTGAAGTGATAAAATCATTGAATTGTTCACAATGTCCACATTGATCTTTGTAATTCTTCAGTCATTCCCCTAGTATGGTATGCTGTGAGGTTGGAGATGCCTGGCAGGATGTTTGAGCAGTTCCATTTTAATTCTTTACTCTATATTAGCTCTTGGGGCTGGCTGGGTGGGTGGAGAGGAAGTCTTCCCAATCCTTCTCCTCTCATTCTTGTACCTCAAGAAATTTCCTGCCCTGTCATTCCTTCGAAAACATCAATTAGTGCTCAGAGATGTGTATTGACACACCCTTCCCGTCTGCACAAACGACCTTGGGGCTGACAGGAAAAAAGAAGCCGACCCAGAGTCTGGTGATTGCCAGTCTGCACATTATCTCCTCGCTGAGACACTGCAAGGTAAAGACATTTCCCCACAGATGTCACCTGAGCGGGAGATGGCAGCCATTTTCAAGAGCCCAGGCAGCCCTGTGGAAGAGGTCACCCCCAGTCTGCTGTCCCTAACCTGTGACTGAATACCTGTCGTCTATTCTGTAGCACTCTATGCTGATCTCCTTCATAAGGCATCACTCTAATTCCTTGTTTACACATCAGTCTCCCAAGAGGCTGTAAACTCCTTAGGGCAGGGGTTGTATTTTAGCATGACTTTATGACCAGCTGAATCAAATAAGCAATAGTGAGAAGCAACCAAAATCAAAATTTGATGCCAAGCATTTTAGGGAATCAGGAAATAAAATATGTCAGTATATACATATATATGTGTATATCTATCATGTATATACATATGTGTGTATGTATACACATGTACATACATACATTAGATGTGTTGGAATGGCATAGTTTTAGTCCTCTGGGAATTATTTGTAGAAGAAATAAATCTGTGTAAGATAAATCAAAGTCAAAATTTGCCATAAAACTAATGATCATTTTCCAACTGGCTTCTTGTGAGACTCAAAAAACTTCACAGATATAAAAATCACTTTGGAAACATAATGCTTTTCAGCCATAGATAATATGTTATTGATAATAATAATAGATATAACTATATCTATATAATCAATATTGTGACATGTCACTCATAAGTACTTCAGCATGCATTTTCTAAGAATAAGAACATTCTACTACATAAATAACACTTTCATTATTATAGCCAAGAAAAAATAACATATAACATATCTAATATAAAGGCCATATTTGAATTCCCCAATTTTCCCAAAATTGACTTTCATATATTTTTTCTCTGATCCAGGATCTCGTCAAGATTCACATGTTATATTTGGTTGCTATTATCTCTGTGATCTCTTTAACTATAGTATAGTTCTCAGTTCTCCTGTCCTTGCACTTTTTAAAAGTTTTTTGTAGAGACAGGGGTCTCACTTTGCTACTCAGGCTGATTTCAAACTCTTGCTTCAAGTAATCCTCCCGCCTTATCCTCCCAAAGTTGGGATCCTTTGTACTTTTTTTTTTTTTAATGATGTTTTTATGAATTCAAGGAAATTGTCTTCCTGAATGTCCCATTGTCTGGCTTTATATGATAGTTTTCTCATGATTGGATTCAGGTTAGCCTATTTGGTAAGATATTGCACATAATTTACATTTTTAAAAAAATATTTTAATCATAAATATAGTATAGTACTGTGGCAGTAAACTTGAAAAGTAGAAAAGAAAGAGAAGCCACCAATAACCCCACTGACCTGACTCACACAATATCATTCCAATGCATTTCCAGCCTTTTCCTTATTATTCTTTTTAGCATAGTTTTAATTATACTGCCAATCCAACTTTGTATTCTGGTGGCTTTTTACATAATATCACATCCTAAGCAGTTTCCCTGTAAGTAATGGCATCGGTACTAACAATATTAACTGCCATTTATTGAGTACTTAATGACTCAGAAGCAGTATCAGGCAAACTATATTTATTATTTATTTATTTTAAAGTTCATGACAGCCTTATGAAATAAGTTCTATTATTATCCCTGTTTTAGGATTGAGAAAACTGAGACTCTGATACCACAGCTGGTAATGAGTAAAGAAGAAATTTGAAACCGGGTGAATGTGATTCTATTCCACTCTCTGTTTCCTATAATTTCTATTGAATGTGCTTCGACCTGTTCATTTCATGTAAACACACTAGTAGCCCTTATCAGCTTAGGCCTGCCCTGCTGTTTTAGAATATTTCACAAACCCTAACTTTTTCTTTGGACTGCCCCTTCAACTTATGAGCAAAGCCCTGCACTGGCTTCAGAGACTAGTGCTATTTTTTGCCTAAGAACTTAAATCTAAACCAAATTTAGTTTACCCAGTCCATTTTTGTTTCTCAAGGAGGCAATGCAAAAAAGTCATCAAAAAGACTGGGTAAGAGTGAGTGAATAAAATCAATCAAATGAGACTACTGCTGAGGCCAAGGTCTCAAGCATTCCAGGCCACCATGGGTGGTGGTGGCAGGTTTCTGTCCCTGGGACCCAGAGGCCCCTCTTCAAGGAGGTATTGCCCTTGACAGAAGCATGGCTGTGGGTTGGGGATCTGTCTTCTCTTTGGCTCTAATAGGAGACCCTGAAATTGAAGCTGTGCAAAATGATCCTGATGTAAACGGCCTCTAACCCAAGCTCACCCCAGTGATTAGAAATGTGTCAGATGTGAAAGCCTGGAGAAGCACAAATTCTAATACTTCTCAATGCCCTTTAATGTGGGTTATATGCCTCCATTTGTCTTATAGCCCATGGTGCCATCCAGGGAGGAGGCAGCAGCAGTAACAGAAACCTTTGCGAGTACAGCCTTTGGGAGGGCTGTGAGCACAGCAGAAAGGAGCCTAATGCATTTCAACTGCAGCCAAGTTAGTGGTTTAAACTTCATAAACATGTCTTAAATGTTATGACTCTTATCTTTATGCCATGGCATTCCTACTCCAAAGGATAGCTGCTTAAAAATTTAAATACATAAAAAATTAAGAACCCCAATTCAGCAAACAGTTCAACAACTTTGATGAGAAGAAAAGTTGATTAATCATTTTCTTGTTGCTTGCCTTTCTTTTGGCCTTTTCCTGACCTTTTCCAAAACCATTACACATCTGGGATGCTCAATCATTTACTAAAAGGGTTAAGGCAATATAACCTCCGTGTGATTAAGAATAAAAATGAAGTGGAATGGAGTTCTTCACAGTTTTACAGTTTTACTTGACTCAGGGGTTGGAGGTGGTGATCAGGACCTAGAAAAGTTTCTATTATAATAAGTTTATTTAGTATTTGGTATTGAGAATGATGGGAAAAAATCAAGAGATGTGATTAACCCATGAAACTAGCTATATTTGGTTAAAGACTGCCCTAGCCCTATAAGTTATTTTGTGATGCTGTCTGTAATGAATTTAAAGAGCCTGTTGTTACCCACATGTGTCAGTTATCTATTGCTACCATGATGCTTCATAAAAAATAAACACAAACGTTCAGTGGAATACAATAATAGATGTTTATAACTCCTACATTTGGAGTGCTTAGCTAAGCAGTATGCTGATCTTGGCTGTGGACATTCACATATCTGGAGGTAAATTGGCTGTCAGCTGATCAAGGCTTCACTTGACTGGGATGATTGGGGCAACTTGGCTCAGTTCCAATTGTCTTTCATTCTCTAGCAGACATATTCTTGAGGCAATGACAGAGGCACAAGAAAGCAAGCCTCAGTGTACAAGGCCATTTCAAGTCTTTGATTGTGTCATACCTCCTAAATTCCATGGGACAAAGCTAATTTTGAGCCCGATTTCCAGTGGTGGAGCAGGTTACCTAATCCACAGTAGGAGGACATTATAAAGTTACCTGCAAAGACCTCGTTAAAGGGATGGTAAAAATCTGGGTCCATATACCAAGTGATACTATGTCATGTAGGGTTAAAGTCAGTATGAATTGTTTTACCAACAGCTAACATCCAGTGCAGATCCAATCATGAGGACAAGCTGTGTAAGAACAACAGGCGCCTTGGTGGCTGGCTTCATAAACCAAGGTAGAAGAAATAAATTAGTATCAAAAAGTGGCCAGGGCTGGGTAGTGGCTTACTTCTATAATCCCAGCACTTTGGGAGGCCAAGGCAGGTGGGTTGCTTGAGCCCAGGAGTTCAAGACCAGCCTGGGCAACATGGAGAAACTCTTGTCTGTCACTACAAAAAAAAAAAAAAAGCCAGGCTTGATGGCATGTTCCTGTAGTCCCAGTTACTTGGGAGATTGAGGTGAGTGGTCTGCTTGAACCCAGGAGGTCAAGGCTGCAGTGAGCAGTAATTGTGCTGCTGCACTCCAGCCTGGGCAACAGAGCAAGACCCTGTCTG
This sequence comes from Trachypithecus francoisi, assembly GCF_009764315.1. Classification (NCBI taxonomy): domain Eukaryota; kingdom Metazoa; phylum Chordata; class Mammalia; order Primates; family Cercopithecidae; genus Trachypithecus; species Trachypithecus francoisi. The sequence goes on along the minus strand of NW_022681463.1, from coordinate 66,506,452 downwards.
AAAAAAAAGAAAAAGGTGGCCAGAAATGTCAATCCTTCCTAAATTGATCTGTAGATTTGATGCAGCCTCAATCCAAATCCTAGCAAGATCTGTTGTAGAAGTCAACAAGCAGATTCTGAAATTTTTATGGAAAAGCAAAGCATGCATGTTGGTGAAAGAATCAACACAAGTCAATGGAATTAAACTGAATCCAAAATAAATCCACAAATAAAAGGGTAATTGATTTTCAACTAAGGAACCAAGGAAATCTAATGGAGGATAGTTTTTTTCAACAGATGTCAGTGAAACAGATACCTATATACAAAAATGTGATTTTCAACCCATCCCTTGCCTCAAATACAACTCAAAATAGAACATAGACCTACGTGTAAAACCTAACAATAAGAAATTTCTAGAGGAAAACATAGGGAAGAGATTTTTGCAACCATGGATAAGTGCTACTTTCTTAGCTAGGCCACACACACAAAAATAAGTAGGACTTCATTGAAATAAAAAGTGCTGTTCTTTGAAATATACTGTTAAGAAAAAAAAATAGACAAGACACAGACAGGGACAAAATATTTATAAAATACATATATTATGAAAGACTTGTTTTCAGAATATATAAAGAACTCGGACAAATAATAATAAAAGTAAACTAACAACCTAATAAAAATGGGTAAAACAATTGGACACTTCAGCAAAGAAGGTATGTGGAAGGCAAATGAACAAATGAAAAGATACTCAACAGTATTCATCATTAAGGATATGCAAATTAAAAACAGTGAAATACCGCCATACCTCTTTTTAACAATTGAAATTTTAAAACGACAAGGTCAAGAGCAGATAAAGATGCAGAGTAATTGGAACGCTCAGGTATTGCTGGTGGTGATGCTAAGGGCCACTTAAGAAGTCAGTCTGACAATTTCTTGTAAAGTTGAATGTCACTTACATGACTGAGCATTTGGATATTTACCCAAGAAAAATGAAAACATAAAGCATTTGAGTATCTACCCAAGAGATATAAAAATCTTCATGTTTAGCGGTGTTAATAACCTCCAAAAAATTACAAACAACTCAAATAACCGCCCAGTAAATAAATGAACAGACTCTGTTACATTGATACAATGGACTATGACAGCAATTAAAGAGAATAACTGGTGATATATGCAACAACATGGATGAACTCAAATGCAAAATGCTAAGTGAAAAAAAGCCAGACTTAAAAGACCATCTGCTCTGTTCTTTCATATGAATGACATGCCACAAAAGGCAAACTATAGGGACAGTAATTGCCAGGGGCTGAGAATGGAGAGAGAGGACTGATCACAAAGGTGCAGAGAGAATGCTCTAGGTCTTGATTGTGGTGCTGGTTACACAACTGTATGTCTTTTTCAAGATCCATCAAACTGCACACTTAAAAAGGGTAAATTTTACTGTATATAAATTATACCTTGAAAAACCTGACTTTAAGAAAAGGGAAGCCAGGGAAGCAAAAGGCAGAGCCTTAGTGATGTACGTCATACATCACTAACTAGGTGTGTAGCTGAAGCCTCTGTTCCAGCTGCTAAGCATGTGCTGAGCCACGTGCCACCTTTTCTTAGTCTTTCCAGTCAACAGCTATTGTTAGAAAAGACATCTTGAACCAAAAGCTTAGACATTTTAGTACTCTTTTCCCCAGATTCCTTTTCCAGAAATGTGTCCTACAGAATGAATCTTAAATTACTTAAGCGCTGATGATGCCTGTTGTGCAGTTCTCTACAGCAATAGATGTAAGAAGTGCTCACTTTCTGAGCTTTGAGGTCATGTGTCTAACCTCTTCCATTTCCCTTTAGAAAGAATATGTGCTTGAGGCAGGTTGGTCTGCCACACCTGAGCATTCCACACTCTCTGTCCATAGTCAAATCTCTGGGGTGATAAAATTGATTACTGAGGAGATGATAACAAGATGCTTAACTCCAGATTCCACAGACTGCCTTGTTCTTCATCATAGACTATATCTCAGGCCATACCCCGAGAAGGCCATGGCAGCTTAGAGGGCTGCCTTGTAGAAACTTTGGTCAAATCAAGTCACAAGTCAAGAGAAGAAAGTGGCTAAGTTTTAGAAATTGCTGAAACAAATCGTTCTATGAATAGAAGCCACCCTGAATGGTTGCTCACTCACCATACAGCCCGGAAGAAACCAGGGTCTCTCCTAGGTTCCTATGGAGAGAGGTCAGGGTGTCTAGTCTAACTCTCATGCTCGAAACCACCAAAGAATTTACCCTCAGTTCAGATTTGGCTTTATGGCAGCTGATTGGTGGTAGTACTAAGGGCAGGGGAGGTAATTGCCTCACTTCCCAAACTTTCAGTCCTATTGGAAGGTGACACACTGTAGTTTAACCCATCTTGAAGATGAGAAGGTGATTGGTCCAATCCCCTCTTACATAGATGAGGAAATGAACCCTTGAGATCTAACTTTAAAGCCAGTTAGTAGCAAGTGGTGCCACTGATTAAGCCTCCTGATATTCAGTTATGTGTCTGATCAGCTAGCTTCAGACTAAACTGAGTCTTTTGCTTAATAATTTGCCTAAGAAAAACAGATACAACACACACACACACACACACGGCAGAGAAAAATACAACTACCATGCATCACATACTCATCCAATATTAAGGAATCCAAATCAATCCTTATTCTTTTTTTATTTACTTTTATTTTTTTGTTTTGTTTTGTTTGAGCTGGAGTTTTGCTCTTGTTGCCCAGGCTGGAATGCAATGGCGCAATCTTGGCTCACTGTAGCCACAGCCTCCTGGGCTCAGTGATTCTCCTGTCTCAGCCTCCCGAGTTTCTGGGATTACAGGCACCCACCACTACGGCTGGATAAATTTTTGGTATTTTCAGTAGAGATGGGGTTTCACCAGGCTGGCCAGGCTGGTCTTGAACTCCTGACCTCAGGTAATCTGCCCATCTCAGCTGCTCACAGTGTTGGAATTATAGGCGTGAACCACCACGCCTGGCCCAGTCCTTCTTTTATTGGGGTTGTTATTAGAAGTAAATAGGAGAAAAGAAGGAAGTCTTAAAGAGCCCAGGCTCTGGAGTGGGCTATTGGGATGCAAAGAAATCTAAAGTATTCTGTGCCTCAGTTTCCTTATTTGTACAAAATGGATGATGATAATACCTCTACCATAAAGTTGTTATAAATATTTAACTGGTTGCTATATGTAAAATGCTTAGAATGGAGCCTGACACATCAGTGGAAATTCACTATTACTCTCTCCATTGGCCTGAAGCTTTACAATTGCAGCTGTTCGCATGCCATAGTTCCCCTTCCTGGTGCGGCTACCTTCTTTGTGGCTCTTCTCTTTAGATCAAAGTAGCACCAGATAGTGCAGTAAAAGATCATGTTCATGTTAGAGAAAACTGGTTCTTTACCTCAAATAGCTTCTCATATGTTCTGTGCAAGGTTGGTGCTATAATTTTTTAAGGTACCTGCAAATTGCGTTCAGAATAACCTTATTTAACTTTTCTCATATAAATGTGGTGGTTGTTCTGGAATAAGATTTAACTCCCTATCTGTTTGGGTCCTTGGATTTGGTTCACAACTTCTCAACAGCTGTCTTCAAACATGCAAGAGTCTACCCTGCCTAGGCTGACTCTCTCAGACATGCCCCTAGGGTGTTTGGAGCCGTGCCACCTCAGGCCGGGTATTTTCTTTCTTTCTTTCTCTTTCTTTCTTTCTTTCTTTCTTTCTTTCTTTCTTTCTTTCTTTCTTTCTTTCTTTCTTTCTTTCTTTCTTCTTTCTTTCTTTTTCTTTCTTTCTTTCTTTCTTTCTTTCTTTCCTTCCTTCCTTCCTTCCTTCTCTCTCTCTCTCTTTCTTTTCTTTCTTTCTTTCCTTCTTTCTTTCTTTTTCTTTCTGTCTTTCTTTCTGTCTTTCTCTCTCTCTCTCTCTCTCTCTCTCTCTCTTTCTTTTGACATAGGGTCTCACTCTGTTACCCACACTGGAGTGCAATGGCATGATCATGGCTCACTGCAGCTTCGACGTCCTGGGCTCAAGCAATCCTCCCACCTGAGCCTCCTGAGTAACTGAGACTACAGACATGCATCACCATGCCCAGTTAATGTTTTTTTTTTTTTTTAATTTTTGTAAAGATAAGGTCTCGCTATGTTGCCTAGGCTAGTCTCAAACTCCTGGGCTTAAGTGATCCTTCCACCTCGGCCTCCCAAAGTGCTGGGATTACAGGCCTGAGCCACCTCACCTGGTTGTATTTTCCTTTAATCAATGGCATTCAGCTTCCTGCTGTCCCCTCCAAGAGTGTGAAGGGCTGTCATCAGGTTGTTGCTGGAAATATTAAGGCAATCAGAAGGCTGGATCATTCCTGTAGCAGTATTGGCTGAGTGTCCACTGGGCTGGAGCCATTGGAGAAGCCAGTTCTGACCATTACCCGGGGTTTACATCTGAGTCCATGGACTTCACTCAAGTTGTTGGCGTGGTTTGGATAGTAAGCACTTGAGTTTATTACTTCTAGATAATTTTTCACTATAGCAGCCAGAGCTCAGGGTAAGCAAAAGGGAAAACTATGATATATTTATGGTTTCTCTCTGGCAGTGCCTTAGGACTGGAGGGTGGTACATTCTGGAAGGTGCTGGAAGTTCGGCCAGTAGGAACTGAAGGGATGTGAATAAAGCACTGATAGCATCTGCCACAGTCCCTGGTGGGTTCGTTCTCATACACTTACATCCCTCTTAATTTCAATCTGTCTTGTCACTGATTCTTAGTGGAGGTGACTGTCAATACTTTTAAAAAGGAAAATAGGTTGGGCACGGTGACTCATGCCTGTAATCCCAGCACTTTGGGAGGCCAAGGCTGGCGGATTGCCTGAGGTGAGGAGTTCAAGATCAGCCTGGCTAACATGCTGAAACCCCATCTCTATTAAAAATACAAAAATTAGTTGGGCATGGTGGTGCATGCCTGTAGTCCCAGCTACTTTGGAGACTAAGGCAGGAGAATCGCTTGAACCCAGGAGGCAGAAGTTGCAGTGAGTCGAGATCATGCCAGAGCAAGACTCCATTTCAAAAAAAAACTGGAAAATAATTACTGCAGAAAGGTTAGTGGGCCAGGGTACAGTCCCTACACAGAAGCTGGGTCCTAGGTCATAATTCATATTTATGATCCCAGACCTTAAAGTCTGAAGGGTCTGAGACCTCTGAGTTACTTCATCTCTATCAGTCCACAATTTCTGTAACTGCCCATTTGGTTACTACCAGGAAAGAAAACACCTAGAGACATTCCAACAAATCCCCTTAAGAATCAGCCTCTATAATATATCAGCGACTCTATCTCTTCCTGACAATCAGGTAACTTCTTTTTTTGCCTGTTGCTCTACAGGCATGAGGAACCCAAAATAACTAGATAGCAGCTGTCACTTTAGGGCTAATGTAGGACTTCCTGTGTCTGCTGGCAGAGGAGCTCCGCATTTCCCAGTGAGAAACCATAATCTCTGGTCCAGCAGACTCTAACACTGGGGAGGGGGTGGGGGACAAACTCCCCAAGTAGATCATGGTGTCAGGAGCCACTCCTCCTCTTACCCCTCGTTTCCTAAACCCATGAGTTCTTGCTGCTGGGGGCATTGTACCCTCAACAACATTGATCTAGACAATATGCCACATTTTGAATGACACCACCCAAACCCTGCAAGTGACATCCTCAGGCTGGAACTCCAGTTGTACCTTTAAAACACCATTCAAATTTTCTACCAGACTACCTCTAGGGTGATATAGTATAGAGTAGGACCAGTGAATACCATCGCTGTGTGTCAATTATAATGCTTCCTTCCCTGAGAAGCAAGTCTGTTGGTCCAGGAAATGTTAGGTGGGATCCTGAAAAGCTAATCAGACCCTCTATGAGTGCTCAAATATCTTTCAAATGCTAGTGGTATTACAGAAGACAATCCACCAATATCCCATCCAGATACATTGCAAATACTACAGTACACAGGATAATTACCTGCCACTTATATCCCATCCAAATCTATCATCAATGCCACATTAAGTTGGGGCTTGCCACCACACCACTTACCACCAGCAATGGGATTTGCTTTTGCTACTTATCAAGCAAGTGATGTAGCTCCAGACTGTATCCTAAGGATCTGCTTCCTAGGATTACTTCTGGTACCAATTGTCTTAGCTTGTGTTCTACCAGAAGCAGATGCTGAGCTCAGTTTTTGAGTGTAAGTGGTTTATTGTGTAATTGACCCCAGGAAATGTCAGTAACAGCATGGAGAAAGGAGACAGGGACAGCAAGGCTGTCTATAAAGGGCACATTATCAAATGAGCTTTGGCAACCATGGGTGACTGGAGCAAAATGCACTAAAGGGAACTCTGGAAGACCAAGTAGTGCCCATTCCTGAGTTATCTCTTCTGAGGGGAGAGGAAGCTGGGGCATTCATTCATCAGCTCCCATCTGTCATTGGTAGAGGCAACTCCTGGGGGAAGAGAGGAGGGCTATTATCTTCCCCACATTTCCAGCCTGCCAGAGTGTATAGGGACTGAAAAAACTGGGTGTAGGAGAAAACTTTCAGGCAAGACTCACAAGTGCTGGCCCTCAGAAGTTGATCCTGTATACCCAGATGTGGGAAAGGCTGAGGCACTGTGGGAGTGGTCTGCTACAATGTGCAGGAATTATATATGGATACCAATTAATAGTTAACACTTATTGAGTGATTAATATGAACCAAGAGTGGCTCTATGCGCTATATGTATATCTCATGTATTTCTCACACCATGAGAATAGTAATAGGGCTTAACTATTACTATCCTCATTTTCCAGATGGAGAATCTGAGGCTTAGAGGTGTTAAGCAATGTCTCCAAAGTCATTCAGCTGGGATTCAAAATCAGGAACTCTTCACCTTTCCAGAATATGGAGGACTATGATACAACTGATAGTAAGTCACCAACAGACACTGGCTGAGTGAGATTTTCTTTAATACTGAAGGCATTAAACATCACAGAGGCAACTAAACAGAGCAGAAAACCTCATAGCATGCTCTTGGTTGTAGGTACTGATTTGAGTGCTCATGAGGATTTACAGCTGCAAATAATAACAAAGATCTGGAATTAGGCCTTTAGCAGGCATGAGAAGCTACTCTGTTCCATGTGCACAGGCTTTTTACAACCTCCATATCCCACTCTTATGCTATCTAAAATGATTCTAAGGTCTATAGCTATATATTTACCCCAGCACATTTCTGAGGATTGATTGTGAGACTGGATGAATCAGTTGTCAGTTTTCTATGTGTCGTGTTACTCAGCAGGTCTAGGCTTTAGGCATGCATGAGGTTTGTCTTGCAGAGGGGAAGAGTGAGGAAACGAGGGTAAATCTCCTGAAGCAAAGAAGCCTTAGAGAGGACACAATAAGAACTAGAAAGGCAAATGTCTCAGAGGCCAGTTAAGTATCAGAAAATGAAGAAAGCAGGCTCAGTGCAAGGTAACAGGGAGTGTGGCAAAAAGGCCAGTACATTCCCTGTCTAAAAGTGGCAGTTGCTACTCAGCTCAGCCAAGTACAGTAGTATCCCTTTATCTAGAGAGATATGTTCCAAGACACTCCCCTCCCAGTGGATGCCTGAAACCATGGTTAATACAGAACTCTCTATATACTATGGCTTTTTTTCCATCTAATAACTGAAACAGCTACTAAGTGACCAATGGGCAGGTAGCATCTATGCTGAACAAAGGGGTGATTCACATCCCAGGTACCACAGAGTGGGACTCAGAGATTTCATGACGCTACCCAGAACAGCGTGCAATTAAAACATATACATTGTTTATTTCTGGCATTTTTCACTTAATATTTTCAGACTATGGTTGACCCACAGGTGGCTCAAACTGCAGAAAGTGAAACTGTGGATAAGGGGGTACTAGTTTTACTATTTGGGAATGTGGCCCATTGCTTTCAGATAATCAACAATTTCATTAGTTGAAAATACAAATTTCTATGGGTAGTTTTCTAATTTTCAAATGTCAGTAGCTAATTTACAATTATCTAAAATACTATGTGGGCTACTCTGTGAGCTTTGCCTTAATGTTTGTAAGACTAATTGCCACTGGAAATGGAATTCTGCCTGGCTGTGACCCCTGAGTGATAGAAATAGAACCCGTAAGTGGCAGTTACAGAGAAATAGGCCTTGGTCCAAAATAAGAGCACATTTTCTAATAATATTATTCAAAGGCAGAGTGGTCTGCTGTGGGGCTTGAGTTGCTCATTTCTATAGATGTTCAAGTATCAATTGGTTGACATCTTTGCCAGAGCTGTGTAAAGGAAGACCAGGCATCAGATAGATGGGATGTTAGGCTTCACATCTCCCTTTCAAACCTGAGCTCCTTTGAATCAAAAGCACTACTTTTTCACAAAGGTTTCAATTCAAAGCTGGACTGGGCATTCAGAATGAGCCTTTTGGTTTTACGTTCTGTGTCATACGTAGAACACATGTGTGTCTCTTCTGGTCTGTTAATATAGGGTGGGACTGAGATGCCTTTTCCAAGGGAAAATGTTTCAAAGGCTGATTATTACTATTTTAGACTTCCTATCTCTTGGGTTTGTCTTGCCCTGAGTTGGCCTGTGTTTCTTCAAATCCACTCAGCAAGGTTCAGCTTGGCTTGGCTGTCTCTCTGCTGGTATTATTTTCTATGGAAATAAATGCACACAGACTCTGATAATTTATACACATTCAGATGTAACCATAAGGAGAAACCAACACTTCACTTTACTATATATTTTTAAATTGCCATAAATCTGGGATGTGGAAATTAACAATTTTTCTTCTTCTGAACACATATATTTGCCAATATCGGTATTTTCCGTACCCTCAAAAACATTGACTATATCAGTATAACACTGAAAATGCGGACATTTAAGCAAAAACAATTTGGCCAATTAAACCAGATACATCAATTAATGCAATGACAAAAATAAGTCAAAGAACTCAGCTTTGGCACGTGGAGGCATTCAAGACACCAGCATCTGTTTTATTTTTGACAGCAGCGTCTGGTCCTTATACATTCATCTAACACTTTCAGTAGATCTTGACTTCAGTATGAAACTTGCTCACATTTTCAGATCTACAAAGGACAGATTTTTAACTATTATTCTGAAAATGCTTTCCTTTCCATAAGAAAATGAAGAAGAAAAAAGCCTGCTTTATATTAAAATGCTTATTTTAGCCATGAAGATAAGCCCTAGCCATTCTCAGATGCTGAAATACTTTGGTTTGGAAGATCTTTACTGCATGGTTCTTGGCCTGGTGCCTCATCACGCTAGAGAATCCAATCTACGTGAATGTTCTGTTTTTCAAGCATTTGTTTGCAAAGTCTAATCTGGAAGGGGAATTAATATTATTAAGGACCTTTTATGTGCAAGGGCTGTGCCAGGCATTTAACATGTATTACCTTGTTTAACCCTCACAATGACCCAGCGGGGTAGGCATTACTACCCACATGAGAAAGCAGGCTCCGGAGCATCAGAATCAAATCAGAGCCTGGGACTCAGGGCAGCCAGCTCCAAGGTCACACAGGTTTGTTTTTGTTTGTTTGTTTGTTTGTTTGTTTCAGCATAAGAAAAATGATGGGGGAAAGGAGAAGAGAAACCCATTGTAAACTTAGGTAATCAAAAATTAAATTTCAGGGACCATTTATGAAATTATCTCTTTGATTCGTAATTCCAGTTACAAATTAAATTTAACTGTAGGGAGACCTGAGTACAAACATTCATTGATTCTTAGCCTTACAGTAAATTTGTGAGATCAAAACTTCCTAAATCCTATTGCACATGGTACTAGCTACTACTGACTTTGACTTTTCAGTTGTTAGACTGATCATTAGCAAACAACTTCTGGGCCAAGTGCCCACATCAGCTTTGAGTGAACTTCGGGATTTTTCTTTGCTCTGATTTGTAACAATCTGTGTATACCTTCTTTGGTAACCCTGATGAGTGCTCAAAGTAGAACTTTCGGCAGATATCCTAAGGCTGATATCCCAAATCTGCGTTTGTTTTTTTCCTTGAGGTTTAAACAGTATGTTGAATCAACATTCTATCAAGAGGCTTTGTAGTGCTTTTACCAAGAAGTTTTTAGTGGCCGGGCGCGGTGGCTCAAGCCTGTAATCCCAGCACTTTGGGAGGCCGAGACGGGTGGATCACGAGGTCAGGAGATCGAGACCATCCTGGTCTACACGGTGAAACCCCGTCTCTACTAAAAAATACAAAAAACTAGCCGGGTGAGGTGGCGGGCGCCTGTAGTCCCAGCTACTCGGGAGGCTGAGGCAGGAGAATGGCGTAAACCCAGGAGGTGGAGCTTGCAGTGAGCCGAGATCGCGCCACTGCACTCCAGCCTGGGTGACAGAGTCTGCTAGACTCCGTCTCAAAAAAAAAAAAAAAAAAAAAAGTTTTTAGTGAGAGCTGCGTTCAGTTCAACTTTCTTTCTCGGTTCCTTCCCCTACCTGGTTTAGTGTGTTGAAAAATCCTTTCACATCAGCATTTATGCAGCATATAATTTTTTTTACTCTCATCCAACAGGCACATTTGGATTTACGATTTCACTTGAACAGTTGGTGTTTACTGGCAGCAACAAGAACAAAATTTAGAGCAGCAAATGGAAGCTGAACTTGCATGCTGGCTTTGCACTGAAGAACTTTGTGTTTGCCATTTCCTAATTGTGAAAACAATATGTCCAAGATTTTGCAGTCATCAGCATTCTGATGTAACGACTTCCATCTGGTCAAAGGAAGAAATTCAGAACCTCTATCTTCTTTTGAATTCTACTTCAATGCAAAGGTAACTGGCTTGGGGGAATGTTGGAAGACAGAAGAAATTCAGACAATACATTCTGAAAAGCAACTAAAACATCCAGTTTTCCAGGGGATAATTTTCCTGAAGAGCAAACAGGCATAGGGAGAGAGTTTGTCATGATCTTCTTAATGGAAGCGGCTCTAACTGGAGCAAGATGACAGGATTACTTGGAGGTGAGAGAGGATAAAGAAAGCAGGATGATTTGTGGTGCGTTCCAATCAGAGGTAATAAGAAGTCAGAAATCCACAGAGACCATGCAATTGGAGAACAATACGGAGGCAATGGAGGCCAACAACGTGGTAATAAGAAGCGGTTTAACATCCCATCTCATCCCATCTGGCATTCAGAATTTGGCGCTGGTTATTGAAATATGAAGCTCCTGATGGTCCTCATACTCCTACAGTGACCTTCTTCACTCATTAGCCAGGAGTTGAAGCTGAAAGAAATGTAGCATATCTCAAATGCTTGCTTTGCATTTTTATATTCATTGATTCAACAAATATTTACTGAGCACTATATTACATTTTAGGAATGGCATTAGGTCCTGGAGATATGGGCTAACACACATTTCTTGGTTACCCATTATAGATAATTACATGAGAAACACAAAATATGCATAGAAGGGCCCTAATTTTGAGCTCAAACAACCCAGGAAGAAGACTTTTCTATAGCTATCTTTATACTTGATATTAATCTTTTTCTTTATACTTTATATTCATCTTTTTCTGCCTGAAATGAGAAGGGAAGGAAAATAGAATTCTAGAAATAATCTTACAGCTGCCCTTCACTCTATGGAAAAAGTGAGCTCTTGACAGGAAAGGGATTCTATCCATGATCTTACAATTCCTAAACAGCAACAGCATCATGGACATATTTGTGCCTAGAGTCATAAACCTTCATACAGTAGGCATTCAGTTAATAGGTACTGATTGGCCTAACAGAGGAAGCTGGGCTTGATTATGAAATAAACTAGGCTATCAAATCATGCCTCCTAAAAGCTCATTAAAGGCAGCAACATGGAATGGGGACTGTAAGGAAGTTGCCTCCCACCTGCCTTCTTCCTCAGACACATCATCCTGCAGATGTGAAAACGACCCAGACTCTGCCCGCATGTGGCCTCCAGGACCAGGAAGTAAGGCCTTGCCCCACCCTCATGAAGATGGCGGGCTCTGTCACAGAACTGCTGCTCTGTCCCTGACTCCTCTCACTCCTGTGCTTTGTTAGAAACTCAAGCTGTGAAATCACAAGACGCAGAGAGGAAGTGGTCAACTATTGCACATACTCAAGCTACGTAGTCTCAGTTTATTCCATTCTTGCAGGATCATTGTAGGAAGGCATAAGAATCCTGCTTACTGGTGAGCCACTGAACACAAACGCCCTTCTCACCTCTGCCTCGGATCCCACCATACCTGAGGTCTAGAGCTAGAAGCGTTGTTTCATCCACATTAATTCAGGTCTTGGGCAATGTGTCTATTTTCTGACCTGTCTTCCTTCCCACTCTAGTGGTGAATTCTCTTTCTGGGATCTCAACTCCTGTCACCCAGCTTTTTCCAAGCAACCCTAATCTATCTGGCATATCATTAGAATGTTAAACCTAAAAGGAAAAGCCATTCTGTGAGTACGTTTATGTAACAGGATATTAAAATGAGACCTTTCCTGTTGTCTCAGTGCTAGCTGACGTCTTTGAACTGAGAAAAAAATGTTGTTAAAAATGCTCATCTATGGCCGGGCGCGGTGGCTCATGCCTGTAATCCCAGCACTTTGGGAGGCCGAGACAGGCGGATCACAAGGTCAGGAGATCAAGACCATCCTGGCTAACACAGTGAAACCCCGTCCCTACTAAAAACATACAAAAAAATTAGCCAGGCGTGGTGGCAGGCGCCTGTAGTCACAGCTACTTGGGAGGCTGAGGCAGGAGAATGGCATGAACCCGGGAGGCAGAGCTTGCAGTGAACCGAGATCACTCCACTGCACTCCAGCCTGGGCAACACAGCGAGACTCCATCTCAAAAAAATAAAAATAAAAAAAATACTCATCTATTCTCAAGAGATGTCATCTGCTAAGGAGTGACCCAAAAAAGGGTCAAATAACCCTGAAACCATCGCTCAAATCTTAGCTATATAAGGGGAGACTTGTAAATTAATGAGGAGGGCAAGGATTTTATCAGACAGAGCTTTCAGGCTGCTAAAATGCTTCCTCCTCCCTTCTCATGTGTTTTCCCCTCATCTTACACAAATAAGAGGGGGCCAGAGAATCACTTGCAGAGCTGACCTAGGACCCTTAGGCTTCAGGACACATAGAATGTATTAGTGTCTATTGCTGCTGAAACAAATTAGCACCCATTTAACAGCTTATACCTCACAGTTCTCTAGGTCAGAAGTCCAGTGGGCACGGCTGGTGTCTGGGCTTCAAGCCTCACAGGGCTGAAATCAAGGTGTTGGCCAGGCTGCACTCCCTCCTAGAGGCTCTAATGGAGCATCCGTTTTCAGAGTTCTGCAGGTTGTTGGCGGAATTCAGTTCAATTTGCCTGCTGGACTGAGGTCCCTGCTTCCCTGCCGGCTGTCGGCAGGGACTGCCATTGGCTCCTTGCAGCCTCTCTCTGATTCTTGCACAAAGGCGCCTACATCTCAGAGCCAGCAAGAGCGTGTGGAATCCTTCTCACGAGGCCACGTCTCTCTGACTTCAGTCGGGAAATGTTCTCTGCTTTTAAAGGCTCATGTAATTATTTTGAGCCTACCCGATAATCCAGGATAATCCCCTCATCTAAAAATCTGTTACCTTAACTACATCTGCAAAGTCCCTGTTGCCGTGTAATGTAAGCTATTCACAGGTTCTGGGGATTAGGGCAAGGACATCTTTGGTGGGGGCCTTATTCAGCCTACCACATAGAGATTAGTACCTGAAAAGCCAGAAGGTGAGAAGCTAGACAGAGCAGCTGGTGGCAGCTAAAGGAGAAAGGGGGCGAGAGCTGGAGGAGTCGCACTTCCACTGATGGCATGGCAAAGGGGATGTTGCCCCAGAGGACTCGGAGAATGGAGCTGGGCTGTCAGCCGAGAATGGGACTCCACTCAAAAGGAGGAACCACCAGGAGACGCAAGGAACCCCCGCAGGAAGAAGTCAGAGATGGAGGCGGGGAAGTCATAGCTGGAGGAGACACGTGTGTTAGGAAACTGCAGTGGCAGTTCCCTAGTGGCGGTGTTTCGGAAGAACTCTGAAGATGCCCCTTGAGAAAAGTGTCGGCCTTCAGACAACGTTTACACTGGATAACGCTACCAAATCGCAACCTTGCCTTTCTTCCCTATGGTTGTTCTGAAGTGGGAGGACCCAAAGGCAGCAGAAGAGTCAAAGAAGAGTAGCAGAAAGGCAAGGTTGGCTGTCATGCCCTGGCACACCTTGCTGCTACCCTGCAGCTTCCTGCCACCTGGCCATGTATTGCTTCCCCTCTACACCCTGCCTAGGCAGGTCTGGGCTGGGGACACAGGAAGCTTTGAGTTGGGTGAGCAATTGAAGCTTTGATTTTAGACTGAACTGGACCTTCAAGATCTCAAAACACAAAGTATTTGTTAGTAACTGAAAGGTGGCATAAATTTTAGATCAACTCGGATTTTGTCGCCAAATAAGGAAACAAGTTCATTGGGCAGCTCTAAGAAAGAATAGAATTGCCTCCTGCTTGGTCTTTTTGGTTTAATAGATCAGATTCACAAATTCCCCAACCCTTCTCTAGCAACGTGTAGGTTCTGATTACCAAGGGCTATCTCAAGAGAAGGGCCAGACATCTCCATTAACAGGAATTCAAGCCCTTGTTTCATTGAAATGTTTGGTTACAGCTTAATGACCACAATTGCAAAGCCAGAATATTGAGTTTTTATATGATATATTATTTACATGGAATAATGTCCTCTTGGTACCATATTGAACATAGTAAATTCTCTGATAATTGACACTATACAGAAAGAGTACTTTGCGAGATCAAGGAAAGCTAATGTTTTTTGATCTCTAATCCTTGGGCTACCTTTTCCGTGATGTCATGGAAAGAGCATTAGACTAGTTATTGTTCTAGAACTGGATCTCTCACTAACTATATACACATGGGCAGATCATTTTACGTTTTTGAGCATCAGTTTCTTCATGTGTAAGGTGGTAACAATGTCTGCCCTGCCTTGTTCATAGGATTGTAGGGAGAATCAAATGACATAATGGTCGTGAAAATATATTTCTAAGTTGTAATCTGTATAATAAGGTGTTAAGAGTAATTGAACATTTATATATATTCTGTAACAAGTTGTAAACTTTTAAAGAGATCTAGTACACCATGCTTAATGGCCTATTTTTTGAAAGACACATCAAAAACTGTTGACAATAATTGCTTCTAGGTAGAGACATGATGAGAGTGATGGGAAGGAGGCAGACTTATTTTTCACTCAATTTCTTTTTGTATCTCTTGAAGTAATACTATATAAACACATTATGCATTTAATTTAAACCAATACAATTCAATAACTATTTGAGAAGTTAAAGAAAAAAGATATATCTATTCTGAATAATAAATTGAAAATAATCTAATCTTTCTGTAAAATGGCTTTTTAGGATCTTTAATACTTTAGGTTTAAGTGAGATGATTTAATTGATACAACCAACACAGAACTTGGCACATAGTAGGTATTCAAAAAGTGGTAGAGCCCTTTGTCTTGAGGCCATGATATGACTATCCACTTCCAGTGAATTTGCTATATACAAGGATATAGTTAATGGGATGCTGGATATTAGAAAGTTTATTGGATTTTACCAGGATGTTGGACACAGATGGTAAGTGGAAAATGCCAGAAAGTTGATGAATCATCTGGTAAACTAGTGGAAAAGGTATATGGAGCCAGAAAGAGGCCAGAGAGGGCAAGGAAACAGAACAGGTCTGGAGAAAGGCAACTACACTCATTATATCATGTAACCCACTTTTCAGTTGCTGATGTTTCCAAAATGGTAAGTACATTTTGCAAACTGGAGTTATTCTGATCTTCATGCTATTAAATGCTTATTAATTAACAAATAGCATGAAATCTCATTAGCTAGGCTATGGGGTTTTTGTTTTGTTTTTCAAATTTAGGATTTCTCTTCATTTTATGGTAAGGAGCAGTGAGTCCATAAATCAGAACACTTTATGAGAAATTCTAGGCTGGGCGCGGTGGCTCAAGCCTGTAATCCCAGCACTTTGGGAGGCCGAGACGGGCGGATCACGAGGTCAGGAGATCGAGACCATCCTGGCTAACACGGTGAAACCCCGTCTCTACTAAAAAAATACAAAAAATTAGCCGGGCGAGATGGCGGGCGCCTGTAGTCCCAGCTACTCGGGAGGCTGAGGCAGGAGAATGGCGTAAAACCCGGGAGGCGGAGCTTGCAGTGAGCTGAGATCCGGCCACTGCACTCCAGCCTGGGCGACACAGCGAGACTCCGTCTCAACAACAAAAAAAAAAAAAAAAAAAAGAAATTCTAACACCTAGCCCTAATGCCAAGACTGAGAATCTGATAGCATAGCTATTAAAAATTAAGACCCCTAAAAGACTTCCATTTCTGCTAACAGCAATGCCCAAGGCAGCCAGACACTATGTCTCCCTTTCTGTTTTAATGTAGTTGCATCAATTCTGCTATTCTGTTATAAAGCAAGCACCTATAATGACATTTACAAAGCAGGCAAAATGAAAACAGAACAAAAACTCGAACTATCACATGCAGAAATCACCACTGATGCTAAGACACTATAGGTAATATTGACATAGCTATGGGAAAATGTTAAATCTTGCTGCTCAAAGTGGTTCTTAAACAGCCTCATCAGCATCACATGGGAGCTTGTTTCCAATGCAGAATCTCAGGCCCTCCCCAAAGACCTACAGAATCAGAATCTTTAGTTTCACAAGATCCCTAAGTGATTTCTATGAATATTGAAATTTGAGAAGCACTAATTTAAATGTATCAGTGTGCTCCAGGTTTTAAAAAAAAAAAAATGTTGCTGATGAAAAGATAGCAATTGTTTTATATCAGAAATGAGAAATGGTCAACTTTGGATTTTTCCTTGAGAATAAATAATTAATACATAAATTCAGCCCAAAACATAACATGGAAACACATTTCCAAAGAAAAAGCTTTGAGACAGTGGAAGCATTTGGGAGCCATGGAAATTTAAAGAAGAAAATAGAAGAAAAAGAAGATCAAAGATGGAGGCTCTAAGTCTTGGCAATTGGTTGAATATAAAGTCCTGTGAAGACCGAAGATTCCCCTCTGGTGATTAGAATGAGGGGCTATTAGCTGAAAAAGGAACCTACTAACTAGTGAGGTACCAACAGAATGGAGCGCCAAACTAGGACATTTAAAACCTGGGATTTTTCTTCATGGGATTGTCCATTTTCTCAATCAGTCATTCTGTTTGACAACCAAGAGTTGCTTTTATTGCTTTCCCCACCATAGGCCCTTGATTTAAAAGGCTTCATCTATCAAACACTCCCTTTTGCTAAATAGGAGCATTTCCCCATTTTTATCCATTAAAGTCCTTTTGATCAGTGTGAGATAATGTGTGTGACCATTAGATTTGCTGTAATTCTAGACAGAAGCAAAGAAACTTAATAATTTAGTACATATATATAGTTTTCCATATATGATTTTGGTCTGGTTAGAAGATAACTCAAGGACTTTCCCTAATAGTGCACATGAACAAGAATCCATTGCTAACCTGAGTGAAATTTCTCAGGACTAAGGTAAGAAGAAGGACTAAGGTCAACAAGGGGGGTTATAAAATAGGAAGAGTTTTCCTACTGTTTCTGTAATGAGGTCTTCCCATTAACAATTCAGTTAAAGTCACTAGGAATTAACCTACACACCTAGAAATACTCAGACCTGTCCCACTTGGAAACAAACTGGAGAAACAGTGGACATCAGCAATCAGCAGGTGACTCTTTATTTTGAATTTGGGAATAATAAAGAAAAATCATTTGTAACTGTCACTTGCGATGTGGAAGGCCCTCATCATTCTAATTGCAGGGGCCGGGTTATAATCCATTATCATGAGTAATTTCTTCTGGAAAGTGCCTATATAGTAAACCAGACATAAAGCCAACTTTATGTTACACTTTTGGTGATTTAAGGAATTCTGTTACAACAGATGACATTTTTGAGAGTGGAAATATACTTACATGGAACCAAAGTCTTAACTCCATGAGTAACTTTTAGTTGGCAGAGGTGAAATTCTTTTTGAGCATTTAAGCATGGAGATTTTTAGTAAGGTTTTCAATTAATTAAAAAATTTAAGGGGGCGGAGCAAGATGGCCGAATAGGAACAGCTCCAGTCTCCAACTCCCAGCGCGAGCGACACAAAAGACCGGTGATTTCTGCATTTTCAACTGAGGTACTGGGGTCATCTCTCTAGGGAGTGCCGGACAATCGGTGCTGGTCAGCTGCTGCAGCCTGACCAGCGTGAGCTGAAGCAGGGCGAGGCATCGCCTCACCTGGAAGCGCAAGGGGGAAGGGAATCCCTTTTCCTAGCCAGGGGAACTGAGACACACAACACCTGGAAAATCGGGTAACTCCCACCCCAATACTGTGCTTTAAGGAAACAGGCACACCAGGAGAATATATCCCACACCTGGCCGGAAGGGTCCCACGCCCACAGAGCCTCCCTCACTGCTAACACAGCCGTCTGCGGCGATCTATCCGCAAGGCAGCAGCGAGGCTGGGGGAGGGGCGCCCGCCATTGCTGAGGCTTAAGTAGGTAAACAAAGCCGCTGGGAAGCTCGAACTGGGTGGAGCTCACAGCAGCTCAAGGAAGCCTGCCTGTCTCTGTAGACTCTACCTCTGCGGACAGCGCACAGCTGCAGTCCATTAGGGGAAAGAGCGGGGGCCGGTGCAGACGCAAACGACTCTGTCTGACAGCTTTGGGGAGAGCCGTGGATCTCCTAACACGGAGGTTGAGATCTGAGAAAGGACAGACTGCCTGCTCAGGTGGGTCCCTGACCCCTGAGTAGCCTAGCTGGCAGACATCCCCCACTAGGGGCAGTCTGACACCCCACACCTCACAGGGTGGCGTCACCCCTGAGAGGAAACTTCCAAAGAAAGAATCAGACAGGTACACTCGCTGTTCAGCAATATTCTATCTTCGGCAACCTCTGCTGCTGATACCCAGGCAAACAGGGTCTGGAGTGGACCTCAAGCAATCTCCAACAGACCAACAGACAGTCCTTCTGACTGTCAGACGGAAAACTATCAAACAGAAAGGACACCTATACCAAAACCCCATCAGTACGTCACCATCATCAAAGACCAGAGACAGATAAAACCACAAAGATGGGGAAGAAGCAGGGCAGAAAAGCTGGAAATTCAAAAAATAAGAGCGCATCTCCCCCTGCAAAGGAGCGCAGCCCATCGCCAGCAACGGATCAAAGCTGGTCAGAGAATGACTTTGACGAGATGAGAGAAGAAGGCTTCAGTCCATCAAACCTCTCAGAGCTAAGGAGGAATTACGTACCCAGCGCAAAGAAACTAAAAATCTTGAAAAAAAGTGGAAGAATTGACAGCTAGACTAATTAATGCAGAGAAGATCATAAACGAAATGACAGAGATGAAAACCATGACACGAGAAATACGTGACAAATGCACAAGCTCCAGTAACCGACTCGATCAACTGGAGAAAGAGTATCAGCAATTGAGGATCAAATGAATGAAATGAAGCGAGAAGAGAAACCAAAAGAAAAAAGAAGAAAAAGAAATGAACAAAGCCTGCAAGAAGTATGGGATTATGTAAAAAGACCAAATCTACGTCTGATTGGGGTGCCTGAAAGTGAGGGGGTAAATGGAACCAAGTTGGAAAACACTCTTCAGGATATCATCCAGGAGAACTTCCCCAACCTAGTAGGGCAGGCCAACATTCAAATTCAGGAAATACAGAGAACGCCACAAAGATACTCCTCCAGAAGAGCAACTCAAAGACACATAATTGCCAGATTCACCAAGTTGAAATGAAGGAAAAAATCTTAAGGGCAGCCAGAGAGAAAGGTCGGGTTACCCACAAAGGGAAGCCATCAGAATAACAGCAGACCTCTCGGCAGAAACTCTACAAGCCAGAAGAGAGTGGGGGCCAATATTCAACGTTCTTAAAGAAAGGAATTTTCAACCCAGAATTTCATATCCAGCCAAACTAAGCTTCATCAGTGAAGGAGAAATAAAATCCTTTACAGATAAGCAAATGCTTAGAGATTTTGTCACCACCAGGCCTGCCTTACAAGAGACCCTGAAGGAAGCCCTAAACATGGAAAGGAACAACCGGTACCAGCCATTGCAAAAACATGCCAAAATGTAAAGACCATCGAGGCTAGGAAGAAACTGCATCAACTAACGAGCAAAATAACCAGTTAATATCATAATGACAGGATCAAGTTCACACATAACAATATTAACCTTAAATGTCAATGGACTAAATGCTCCAATTAAAAGACACAGACTGGCAAACTGGATAAAGAGTCAAGACCCATCAGTCTGCTGTATTCAGGAGACCCATCTCACATGCAGAGACATACATAGGCTCAAAATAAAGGGATGGAGGAAGATCTACCAAGCAAATGGAGAACAAAAAAAAAGCAGGGGTTGCAATCCTAGTCTCTGATAAAACAGACTTTAAACCATCAAAGATCAAAAGAGACAAAGAAGGCCATTACATAATGGTAAAGGGATCATTCAACAGGAAGAGCTAACTCTCCTAAATATAATACACCCAATACAGGAGCACCCAGATTCATAAAGCAAGTCCTTAGAGACCTACAAAGAGACTTAGACTCCCATACAATAATAATGGGAGACTTCAACACTCCACTGTCACATTAGACACATCAACGAGACAGAAGTTAACAAGGAGATCCAGGAATTGAATCATCTCTGCACCAAGCGGACCTAATAGACATCTATAGAACTCTCCCCCCAAATCAACAGAATATACATTCTTCTCAGCACCACATCGCACTTATTCCAAAATTGACCACATAATTGGAAGCAAAGCACTCCTCAGCAAATGTACAAGAACAGAAATTATAACAAACTGTCTCTCAGACCACAGTGCAATCAAACTAGAACTCAGGACTAAGAAACTCAATCAAAACCGCTCAACTACATGGAAACTGAACAACCTGCTCCTGAATGACTACTGGTACATAACGAAATGAAAGCAGAAATAAAGATGTTCTTTGAAACCAATGAGAACAAAGATACAACATACAGAATCTCTGGGACACATTTAAAGCAGTGTGTAGAGGGAAATTTATAGCACTAAATGCCCACAAGAGAAAGCAGGAGAGATCTAAAATTGACACTCTAACATCACAGTTAAAAGAACTAGAGAGGCAAGAGCAAACACATTCAAAAGCTAGCAGAAGGCAAGAAATAACTAAGATCAGAGCAGAACTGAAGGAGATAGAGACACAAAAAACCCTCAAAAAATCAATGAATCCGGAGTTGGTTTTTTGAAAAGATCAACAAAATTGACAGACCGCTAGCTAGACTAATAAAGAAGAAAAGAGAGAGGAATCAAATAGACGCAATAAAAAATGATAAAGGGATATCACCACCGACCCCACAGAAATACAAACAACCATCAGAGAATACTATAAATGCCTCTACGCAAATCAACTAGAAAATCTAGAAGAAATGGATAATTTCCTGGACACTTACACTCTCCCAAGACTAAACCAGGAAGAAGTTGAATCCCTGAATAGACCAATAGCAGGCTCTGAAATTGAGGCAACAATTAATAGCCTACCCACCAAAAAAGTCCAGGACCAGATGGATTCACAGCTGAATTCTACCAGAGGTACAAGGAGGAGCTGGTACCATTCCTTCTGAAACTATTTCAATCAATAGAAAAAGAGGGAATCCTCCCTAACTCTTTTTATGAGGCCAACATCATCCTGATACCAAAGCCTGGCAGAGACACAACAAAAAAAGAGAATTTTAGACCAATATCCCTGATGAACATCGATGCAAAAATCCTCAACAAAATACTGGCAAACCGGATTCAGCAGCACATCAAAAAGCTTATCCACCATGATCAAGTGGGCTTCATCCCTGGGATGCAAGGCTGGTTCAACATTCGCAAATCAATAAACGTAATCCAGCATATAAACAGAACCAAAGACAAGAACCACATAATTATCTCAATAGATGCAGAAAAGGCTTTTGACAAAATTCAACAGCGCTTTATGCTAAAAATGCTCAATAATTTGGTATTGATGGAACGTACCTCAAAATAATAAGAGCTATTTATGACAAACCCACAGCTAATATCATACTGAATGGGCAAAAACTGGAAAAATTCCCTTTGAAAACTGGCACAAGACAGGGATGCCCTCTCTCACCACTCCTATTCAACATCGTGTTGGAAGTTCTGGCTAGGGCAATCAGGCAAGAGAAAGAAATCAAGGGTATCCAGTTGGGAAAAGAAGAAGTCAAATTGTCCCTGTTTGCAGATGACATGAGTGTATATTTAGAAAACCCCATTGTCTCAGCCCAAAATCTCTTAAGCTGATAAGCAACTTCAGCAAAGTCTCAGGATACAAAATTAATGTGCAAAAATCACAAGCATTCTTATACACCAGTAACAGACAAGCAGAGAGCCAAATCAGGAATGAACTTCCATTCACAATTGCTTCAAAGAGAATAAAATACCTAGGAATCCAGCTTACAAGGGATGTAAAGGACCTCTTCAAGGAGAACTACAAACCACTGCTC
Source organism: Trachypithecus francoisi (assembly GCF_009764315.1). Classification (NCBI taxonomy): domain Eukaryota; kingdom Metazoa; phylum Chordata; class Mammalia; order Primates; family Cercopithecidae; genus Trachypithecus; species Trachypithecus francoisi. The sequence goes on along the minus strand of NW_022681463.1, from coordinate 66,483,898 downwards.
AGTGAAATCAAAGAGGACAGAACAAATGGAAGAACATACCATGCTCATGGATAGGAAGAATCAATATCGTGAAAATGGCCATACTACCCAAGGTTATTTATAGATTCAATGCCATCCCCATCAAGCTACAATGACTTTCTTCACAGAATTGGAAAAAACGGCTTTAAAGTTCATATGGAACCAAAAAAGAGCCCATTGCCAAGACAATCCTAAGTCAAAAGGACAAAGCTGGAGGCGTCACGCTACCTGACTTCAAACTATACTACAAGGCTACAGTAACCAAAACAGCATGGTACTGGTACCACAACAGAGATATAGACCAATGGAACAGAACAGAGTCCTCAGAAATAATACCACACATCTACAGCCATCTGATCTTTGACAAACCTGAGAGAAACAAGAAATGGGGAAAGGATTCCCTATTAATAAATGGTGCTGGGGAAATTGGCTAGCCATTAGTAGAAAGCTGAAACTGGATCCTTTCCTTACCCCTTATACGAAAATTAATTCAAGATGGATTAGAGACTTAAATGTTAGACCTAATACCATAAAAACCCTAGAAGAAAATCTAGGTAGTACCATTCAGGACATAGGCATGGGCGAGGACTTCGTGTCTAAAACACCAAAACCAACGGCAGCAAAAGCAAAAATTGACACATGGGATCTAATTAAACTAAAGAGCTTTTGCACAGCTAAAGAAACTACCATCAGAGTGAACAGGTAACCACAGAATGGGAAAAAATTTTTGCAACCTACTCATCTGACAAAGGGCTAATATCCAGAATCTACAAAGAACTCAAACAAATATACAAGAAAAAAACAAACAACCCCATCCAAAAGTGGGGAAAGGATATGAACAGACATTTCTCAAAAGAAGACATCCATACAGCCAACAGACACATGAAAAAATGCTCATCACTGGTCATCAGAGAAATGCAAATCAAAACCACAATGAGATACCATCTCACACCAGTTAGAATGGCAATCATTAAGAAGTCAGGAAACAACAGGTGTTGGAGAGGATGTGGAGAAATAGGAACACTTTTACACTGTTGGTGGGATTGTAAACTAGTTCAACCATTATGGAAAACAGTATGGCGATTCCTCAAGGATCTAGAACTAGATGTACCATATGACCCAGCCATCCCACTACTGGGTATATACCCAAGGATTATAAATTACTCTACTACAAAGACACATGCACACGTATGTTATTGCGGCACTATTCACAATAGCAAAGACTGGAATCAACCCAAATGTCCATCTGTGACAGACTGGATTAAGAAAATGTGGCACATATACACCATGGAATACTATGCAGCCATAAAAAAGGATGAGTTTGCGTCCTTTGTAGGGACATGGATGCAGCTGGAAACCATCATTCTTAGCAAACTATCACAAGAAGAGAAACCAAACACCGCATGTTCTCACTCATAGGTGGGAACTGAACAATGAGATCACTTGGACTCGGGAAGGGGAACATCACACACTGGGGCCTATCATGGGGAGGGGGGAGGAGGGAGGGATTGCATTGGGGAGTTATACATGATAGAAACGTCATGCACATGTACCCTAGAACTTAAAGTATAATAAAAAAAAAAAAATTTAAAAACTCCTTCCTCATATAGAGTAACTTTAATAGGTACCTAAACTAGCTAAAAGATTGAGCTCTGTGTTGACACTTTTGGAGAATAATGTGGCAACTGTTATGTTTGAATGTGTATTTGGGTCCCAGCATGAACAGACAGGAAACAACTGTTTTAAAATCTCTTTTCTCTGTGTATGTTTAGGTGCAGTCATCTTGGATTTGAGTCGTGTTTGTGAATTTTCATGTGTTACAACAACCAGGTGAATATACTGCTGTGGTTCAATGTCCGTAGGAATTAATACGTGCTTTAGTTAGCAAGTTAGAATTGGCTCACATTAGATGTGACTTTCGACCGTTTTATAAGAAAAATGGAATGAATTGAATATAATCACTTGAATTAGAGTATCTTTTACAGTTTCTCTGTTCCTTTGGAGCTGATGGCAAGCCTGGAGAAGCATGCTCAAACAAGCTGACTCGAACATCACATTCTTCTAGTTCTCACTTTGTGGAGTAGGCACAATTCAAATATTGTAGAAGAATATCCGTTGACTTGGGGATTTGTTAACAAAGTTGAAAAACAAGCAAATTATAAACCGATATCGTGTAATAGATAACATTTTTATGGCTATCTCAGTGGTTTCGTTGGTTCCTCCTCCTGGGCTGGCAGCTGATCCTGGGCATGCTCTCACAGTAGTACAGAAACACAGGAGACCAGGCCAGCGTCCAGGACATCATCCCTTTTGCCTTCTACTTTGGGCCAAAGCACATCATGTGGCAAGCTGAGAGTCAAGGGGCATAGATACAACCTCCAATATGTTTCTGTGTGTTTTCTTTTTTCCTTTCTTCCCTTCCTGCTTCATATGCCAGTCAAACTTTGTAAGATCTTTAAAAATGGGGCTTTTGCAAGCCTAATGACTAGATCAGGGCAAGATCAGGCTGAAACATCCTTTAGGTGAGCCAGATCTAGTGCTTTGCCTCCTGCATTTTGGGAATGTGATGATGTATGTGAGAGCACCACTAAACTGCAACATGTAACCTGAATGAAAGACACACAGGTACCATCCCAGACTATTAGTTTTGTGGTTGTTATTGTTTTATTTTCATAGAGAGGAGCTATTTAATTTACTTAGCAGATTAACAAATTCTCAAACTAAATTCTATCCTAATATTCCTCCTAAATTTGTCCTGTAGACATGTGGGACCACTTGCTCACTTATTTCTTAACAGAGAGGAATAAGAACTGGTCACAATCCTCTCTATACTTAATTTGACACAATAAATTTTTTAAGATGAAGAAAAGTAACTCCCTAAAATTCTAGAAAAGGTGAGCAAATAATTGTATAAATCAGGGAAGGGAAGCCCTTCCTAAGTAACTGAATGTCAAAAGCAGGAGCCCTAAAGGAAAAAAAAAAATGTAGATTTGGCTATATATGAATTTAGAATATTTATATATTAAAGCCCATTGTGATGGTTAATATTGAATGTCAACTTGATTGGATTGAAGGATGCAAAGTATTGTTCCTCGGTGTGTCTGAGGGTGTTGCCAAAGGAGATTAACATTTGAGTCAGTGGATTGGGAGAGGCCGACCCAGTCGCAATGTGAGTGGGCACGATCTAATCAGCTACCAGTGCAGCCAGAATAAAGTAGGCAGAAGAAGGTGGGAGAAACCGACTTGCTGAGTCTTACAGCCTTCATCTTTTCTCCCCTCCTGGATGCTTCCTGCCCTCAAACATCAGACTCCAATTTCTTCAGCTTTCGGACTCTTGGACTTAGACCAGTGGTTTGCCAGAGGCTCACGGGCTTTCGGCCACAGACTGAATGATACACTGTCAGCTTCCCTACTTTTGGGGTTTTGGGACTGGGACTGTCTTCCCTGGTCCTCAACTTGCAGACGGCCTATCGTGGAATTTCACCCTGTGATCGTGTGAGTCAATTCTCCTTAATAAACTCCCCTTCATATATACATCTATCTTATTCTGTCCCTCTAGAGAACCCTAATACATCTAGCATTAAAAAAAAAAACAGGGGCGGAGCAAGATGGCCGAATAGGAACAGCTCCAGTCTCCAACTCCCAGCGCGAGTAACACAGAAGACCGGTGATTTCTGCATTTTCAACTGAGGTACTGGGGTCATCTCTCTAGGGAGTGCCGGACAATCGGTGCTGGTCAGCTGCTGCAGCCTGACCAGCGTGAGCTGAAGCAGGGCGAGGCATCGCCTCACCTGGAAGCGCAAGGGGGAAGGAAATCCGTTTTCCTAGCCAGGGGAACTGAGACACATAACACCTGGAAAATCGCGTAACTCCCACCCCAATACTGTGCTTTAAGGAAACAGGCACATCAGGAGAATATATCCCACACCTGGCCGGGAGGGTCCCTCGCCCACGGAGCCTCCCTCACTGCTAACACAGCAGTCTGCGGCGATCTATCCGCAAGGTAGCAGCGAGGCTCGGGGAGGGGCGCCCGCCATTGCTGAGGCTTAAGTAGGTAAACAAAGCCGCTGGGAAGCTCGAACTGGGTGGAGCTCACAGCAGCTCAAGGAAACCTGCCTGTCTCTGTAGACTCCACCTCTGGGGACAGCCCACAGCTGAGGTCCAATAGGGAAAGCAGCGGGGGCGGTGCAGAGGCGAACGACTCTGTCTGACAGCTTTGGGGAGAGCCGTGGATCTCCCAACACGGAGGTTGAGATCCGAGAACGGACAGACTGCCTGCTCAGGTGGGTCCCTGACCCCTGAGTAGCCTAGCTGGGAGACATCCCCAACTAGGGGCAGTCTGACACCCCACACCTCACAGGGTGGAGTCATCCCTGAGAGGAAACTTCCAAAGGAAGAATCAGACAGGTACACTCGCTGCTCAGCAATATTCTATCTTTGGCAACTTCTGCTGCTGATACCCAGGCAAACAGGGTCTGGAGTGGACCTCAAGCAATCTCCAACAGACCAACAGACAGTCCTTCTGACTGTCAGACGGAAAACTATCAAACAGGAAGGACACCTATACCAAAACCCCATCAGTACGTCACCATCATCAAAGACCAGAGACAGATAAAACCACAAAGATGGGGAAAAAGCAGGGCAGAAAAGCTGGAAATTCAAAAAATAAGAGCGCATCTCCCCCTGCAAAGGAGCGCAGCCCGTCGCCAGCAACGGATCAAAGCTGGTCAGAGAATGACTTTGACGAGATGAGAGAAGAAGGCTTCAGTCCATCAAACTTCTCAGAGCTAAAGGAGGAATTACGTACCCAGCGCAAAGAAACTAAAAATCTTGAAAAAAAAGTGGAAGAATTGACAGCTAGACTAATTAATGCAGAGAAGATCATAAACGAAATGACAGAGATGAAAACCATGACACGAGAAATACGTGACAAATGCACAAGCTTCAGTAACCGACTCGATCAACTGGAAGAAAGAGTATCAGCGATTGAGGATCAAATGAATGAAATGAAGCGAGAAGAGAAACCAAAAGAAAAAAGAAGAAAAAGAAATGAACAAAGCCTGCAAGAAGTATGGGATTATGTAAAAAGACCAAATCTACGTCTGATTGGGGTGCCTGAAAGTGAGGGGGAAAATGGAACCAAGTTGGAAAACACTCTTCAGGATATCATCCAGGAGAACTTCCCCAACCTAGTAGGGCAGGCCAACATTCAAATTCAGGAAATACAGAGAACGCCACAAAGATACTCCTCCAGAAGAGCAACTCAAGACACATAATTGCCAGATTCACCAAAGTTGAAATGAAGGAAAAAATCTTAAGGGCAGCCAGAGAGAAAGGTCGGGTTACCCACAAAGGGAAGCCCATCAGACTAACAGCAGATCTCTCGGCAGAAACTCTACAAGCCAGAAGAGAGTGGGGGCCAATATTCAACGTTCTTAAAGAAAAGAATTTTCAACCCAGAATTTCATATCCAGCCAAACTAAGTTTCATCAGTGAAGGAGAAATAAAATCCTTTACAGATAAGCAAATGCTTAGAGATTTTGTCACCACCAGGCCTGCCTTACAAGAGACCCTGAAGGAAGCCCTAAACATGGAAAGGAACAACCGTACCAGCCATTGCAAAAACAGGCCAAAATGTAAAGACCATCGAGGCTAGGAAGAAACTGCATCAACTAATGAGCAAAATAACCAGTTAATATCATAATGACAGGATCAAGTTCACACATAACAATATTAACCTTAAATGTTAATGGACTAAATGCTCCAATTAAAAGACACAGACTGGCAAACTGGATAAAGAGTCAAGACCCATCAGTCTGCTGTATTCAGGAGACCCATCTCACATGCAGAGACATACATAGGCTCAAAATAAAGGGATGGAGAAAGATCTACCAAGCAAATGGAGAACAAAAAAAAGCAGGGGTTGCAATCCTAGTCTCTGATAAAACAGACTTTAAACCATCAAAGATCAAAAGAGACAAAGAAGGCCATTACATAATGGTAAAGGGATCAATTCAACAGGAAGAGCTAACTCTCCTAAATATATATGCACCCAATACAGGAGCACCCAGATTCATAAAGCAAGTCCTTAGAGACCTACAAAGAGACTTAGACTCCCATACAATAATAATGGGAGATTTCAACACTCCACTGTCAACATTAGACAGATCAACGAGACAGAAAGTTAACAAGGATATCCAGGAATTGAACTCATCTCTGCACCAAGCGGACCTAATAGACATCTATAGAACTCTCCACCCCAATTCAACAGAATATACATTCTTCTCAGCACCACATCGCACTTATTCCAAAATTGACCACATAATTGGAAGTAAAGCACTCCTCAGCAAATGTACAAGAACAGAAATTATAACAAACTGTCTCTCAGACCACAGTGCAATCAAACTAGAACTCAGGACTAAGAAACTCAATCAAAACCGCTCAACTACATGGAAACTGAATAACCTGCTCCTGAATGACTACTGGGTACATAACGAAATGAAAGCAGAAATAAAGATATTCTTTGAAACCAATGAGAACAAAGATACAACATACCAGAATCTCTGGTACACATTTAAAGCAGTGTGTAGAGGGAAATTTATAGCACTAAATGCCCACAAGAGAAAGCAGGAAAGATCTAAAATTGACACTTTAACATCACAATTAAAAGAACTAGAGAGGCAAGAGCAAACACATTCAAAAGCTAGCAGAAGGCAAGAAATAACTAAGATCAGAGCAGAACTGAAGGAGATAGAGTCACAAAAAACCCTCCAAAAAATCAATGAATCCAGGAGTTGGTTTTTTGAAAAGATCAACAAAATTGACAGACCGCTAGCAAGACTAATAAAGAAGAAAAGAGAGAGGAATCAAATAGACACAATAAAAAATGATAAAGGGGATATCACCACCGACCCCACAGAAATACAAACAACCATCAGAGAATACTATAAATGCCTCTACGCAAATCGACTAGAAAATCTAGAAGAAATGGATAATTTCCTGGACACTTACACTCTCCAAGACTGAACCAGGAAGAAGTTGAATCCCTGAATAGACCAATAACAGGCTCTGAAATTGAGGCAACAATTAATAGCCTACCCACGAAAAAAAGTCCAGGACCAGATGGATTCACAGCTGAATTCTACCAGAAGTACAAGGAGGAGCTGGTACCATTCCTTCTGAAACTATTCCAATCAATAGAAAAAGAGGGAATCCTCCCTAACTCATTTTATGAGGCCAACATCATCCTGATACCAAAGCCTGGCAGAGACACAACAAAAAAGAGAATTTTAGACCAATATCCCTGATGAACATCGATGCAAAAATTCTCAATAAAATACTGGCAAACCGGATTCAGCAGCACATCAAAAAGCTTATCCACCATGATCAAGTGGGCTTCATCCCTGGGATGCAAGGCTGGTTCAACATTCGCAAATCAATAAACGTAATCCAGCATATAAACAGAACCAAAGACAAGAACCACATGATTATCTCAATAGATGCAGAAAAGGCTTTTGACAAAATTCAACAGCCCTTTATGCTAAAAACGCTCAATAAATTCGGTATTGATGGAACGTACCTCAAAATAATAAGAGCTATTTACGACAAACCCACAGCTAATATCATACTGAATGGGCAAAAACTGGAAAAATTCCCTTTGAAAACTGGCACAAGACAGGGATGCCCTCTCTCACCACTCCTATTCAACATAGTGTTGGAAGTTCTGGCTAGGGCAATCAGGCAAGAGAAAGAAATCAAGGGTATCCAGTTAGGAAAAGAAGAAGTCAAATTGTCCCTGTTTGCAGATGACATGATTGTATATTTAGAAAAACCCATCGTCTCAGCCAAAATCTCCTTAAGCTGATAAGCAACTTCAGCAAAGTCTCAGGATACAAAATTAATGTGCAAAAATCACAAGCATTCTTATACACCAGTAACAGACAAGCAGAGAGCCAAGTCAGGAATGAACTTCCATTCACAATTGCTTCAAAGAGAATAAAATACCTAGGAATCCAGCTTACAAGGGATGTAAAGGACCTCTTCAAGGAGAACTACAAACCACTGCTCAGGGAAATCAAAGAGGACACAAACAAATGGAAGAACATACCATGCTCATGGATAGGAAGAATCAATATCGTGAAAATGGCCATACTGCCCAAGGTATTTATAGATTCAATGCCATCCCCATCAAGCTACCAATGAGTTTCTTCACAGAATTGGAAAAAACTGCTTTAAAGTTCATATGGAACCAAAAAAGAGCCCGCATTGCCAAGACAATCCTAGGTCAAAAGGACAAAGCTGGAGGCGTCACGCTACCTGACTTCAAACTATACTACAAGGCTACAGTAACCAAAACAGCATGGTACTGGTACCACAACAGAGAATAGACCAGTGGAACAGAACAGAGTCCTCAGAAATAATACCACACATCTACAGCCATCTGATCTTTGACAAACCTGACAAAAACAAGAAATGGGGAAAGGATTCCCTATTTAATAAATGGTGCTGGGAAAATTGGCTAGCCACAAGTAGAAAGCTGAAACTGGATCCTTTCCTTACCCCTTATACGAAAATTAATTCAAGATGGATTAGAGACTTAAATGTTAGACCTAATACCATAAAAACCCTAGAAGAAAATCTAGGTAGTACCATTCAGGACATAGGCATGGGCAAGGACTTCATGTCTAAAACACCAAAAGCAACGGCAGCAAAAGCCAAAATTGACAAATGGGATCTCATTAAACTAAAGAGCTTTTGCACAGCAAAAGAAACTACCATCAGAGTGAACAGGCAACCTACAGAATGGGAGAACATTTTTGCAACCTACTCATCTGACAAAGGGCTAATATCCAGAATCTACAAAGAACTCAAACAAATATACAAGAAAAAAACAAACAACCCCATCAAAAAGTGGGGAAAGGATATGAACAGACATTTCTCAAAAGAAGACATCCATACAGCCAACAGACACATGAAAAAATGCTCATCATCACTCGCCATCAGAGAAATGCAAATCAAAACCACAATGAGATACCATCTCACACCAGTTAGAATGGCAATCATTAAGAAGTCAGGAAACAATAGATGTTGGAGAGGATGTGGAGAAATAGGAACACTTTTACACTGTTGGTGGGATTGTAAACTAGTTCAACCATTATGGAAAACAGTATGGCGATTCCTCAAGGATCTAGAACTAGATGTACCATATGACCCAGCCATCCCACTACTGGGTATATACCCAAAGGATTATAATTACTCTACTACAAAGACACATGCACACGTATGTTCATTGCGGCACTATTCACAATAGCAAAGACCTGGAATCAACCCAAATGTCCATCTGTGACAGACTGGATTAAGAAAATGTGGCACATATACACCATGGAATACTATGCAGCCATCAAAAAGGATGAGTTTGCGTCCTTTGTAGGGACATGGATGCAGCTGGAAACCATCATTCTTAGCAAACTATCACAAGAACAGAAAACCAAACACCGCATGTTCTCACTCATAGGTGGGAACTGAACAATGAGATCACCTGGACTCGGGAAGGGGAACATCACACACTGGGGCCTATCATGGGGAGGGGGGAGGAGGGAGGGATTGCATTGGGGAGTTATACATGATATAAACGTTATGCACATGTACCCTAGAACTTAAAGTATAATAAAAAAAAATAAATAAAAAAAATAAAATAAAAAAAAATAAAAATAAATAAAAAAAAAAAAAACAAAATGCAAGTGATAAACTGGGAAATAATATTCATAATATATATGACTTAAATGTGTGTTATTTTTTGTTATATTATTTTGTTACTACCAAAATGGCAAAAAATGAATAAAAATAATACTAAATTATAAACAGAAGAAGAAACAACGGACAAAGGAAGTCAAATTTTTGAAAGATGGAGAACAGGTAAAAAGATCAACAGAACTGAAAACTCAACCGCCAAATGCCTGTGAAGGAAATGCCAGTGAGAAGCAAGCCAACCCTTGCAAGGCAGCACTAGAAAGTCTAGGAATGGGAAGTACTAGCTAGTGTGGAAGGCAGAGTATTTCACAGCAGGAACAACACAACATCCAATAAGTATGAATAATACCTTCAAAATCACTAGAAAAGAAATGCAAATTTTTTTTTTTTTAAGTTTTGAAACCATGAATTTATTTTCCTTAGTAAATACAGGACTATTCCGATTACTTTTTTTTTTTAATTCTTATTATACTTTAAGTTCTAGTGTACATGTACATAACGTGCAGGTTACATATGTACACTTGTGCCATGTTGGTGTGCTGCACCCATCAACTCGTCAGCACCCATCAACTCGTCATTTACATCAGGTATAACTCCCAGTGCAATCCCTCCCTCCTCCCCCTTCCCCATGATAGGCCCCAGTGTGTGATGTTCCCCTTCCCGAGTCCAAGTGATCTCATTGTTCAGTTCCCACCTATGAGTGAAAACATGCGGTGTTTGGTTTTCTGTTCTTGTGATAGTTTGCTAAGAATGATGGTTTCCAGCTGCATCCATGTCCCTACAAAGGACACAAACTCATCCTTTTTTATGGCTGCATAGTATTCCATGGTGTATATGTGCCACATTTTCTTAATCCAGTCTGTCACTGATGGACATTTGGGTTGATTCCAAGTCTTTGCTATCGTGAATAGTGCCACAATAAACATGTGTGCATGTGTCTTTATAGCAGCATGATTTATAATCCTTTGGGTATATACCCAATAATGGGATGGCTGGGTCATATGGTACATCTAGTTCTAGATCCTTGAGGAATCGCTATACTGTTTTCTATAATGGTTGAACTAGTTTACAATCCCACCAACAGTGTAAAAGTGTTCCTATTTCTCCACATCCTCTCCAGCACCTGTTGTTTCCTGACTTTTTAATGATTGCCATTCTAACTGGTGTGAGATGGTATCTCATTGTGGTTTTGATTTGCGTAAGAAATGCAAATTTTAAAGAGATTTATATCAGGCTCCAAAGGCTGAAAATATAATCTCCAGCATTTTTTTCCATTCATTCATCAAATATATGCCAGAAGCCAGACAACCCTTTTGAAGAACTTTTCTGTAAAGGCCATTTACATTTCCTTCACAGAGGAAGGTGATAGCAAGTCGAGAAGAACATGGGGGGCTGTGTGGATTGTGAGAATGACCCCGTTTTTTCACTCATTTCTAGAATTAAGCCCTTTGTCAGGTAACTTGCAGTGTCCTCCCAATATGGCTGGAGTGACCTGCCCCATCCTTGACTTTCAGCTCGCCATGTGACATGCTTTGGCCCAAAGAATAAGGTGGAAGGGATGATGTCCTGGTTTTAAGCCCAGAGATAGGCCTGGTCTCCTGTGTTTGTTTCATTGTGAGAGCATGACTGGGCTCACCTGCTTTTCCAGGAGGAGGAACCAGTGGGAACACTGAGATAGCCATAAACGTCTTCTCCATTACATTATACCCTTTTCTAATCTGTATTTTGACTTTGTTAACAAATCCCCAAGCCAATAAATATTCTTCCATAATACCTTTTTTGGAGATTCTTGCCACTATATTTCTGGTAAATAAATGAACAAATTACATTTTCTGTGTATTATTTTTCTGCTTATTTACATTAAATAAAAAAATTTCACAAAACAAATACGGTATTGCAGAGTGGGTTAGGCAGTGGAATTACTTTTCCAAAATATAATTTTATCTATTTAAAGCACACTTAGCAACATACTTGGCTACCTTCACAGAATTGTCTACCATAACATTAATCTATTACTTTAGAGTTTCAGAACAAGAATTCATCCTCAAGTACTATTGTCCTTCATAAACCATTCCCAATTTTTTTTTCATCATTTAAAAAATTAGGCCGGGCGCGGTGGCTCAAGCCTGTAATCCCAGCACTTTGGGAGGCCGAGACGGGCGGATCACGAGGTCAGGAGATCGAGACCATCCTGGCTAACATGGTGAAACCCCGTCTCTACTAAAAAATACAAAAAGCTAACCGGGCGAGGTGGCGGGCATCTGTAGTCCCAGCTACTCGGGAGGCTGAGGCAGGAGAATGGCGTAAACCCGGGAGGCGGAGCTTGCAGTGAGCTGAGATCCAGCCACTGCACTCCAGCCCGGGCGACAGAGCGAGACTCTGTCTCAAAAAAAAAAAAAATTAAACTTATTTTGAGATGATTATAGATTTGCATGTAGTTGTAGGAAATACTACAGAGATTTTGTGTACCCTTTATCTAATTTCTCCCAATAGTAGCATTTTGAAAACCCACAGTACAACCTGGCAACCAGGATATTGACATCATAGCATTACATTGATCTTATTCAGATCTCTCCAGTTTTACTTGTAGTCTTTTGCAAAATAACTTTAGAGGCTGTGGAATATTCTATTGTATTGATAAATGTATCAAATTTTCTTAAGCAATTCCTTAATACTGAACATTAGTATGTTTCTAACTTTCAGTGCAATAAAGATTTCATAAATATTTTAATATAAATTTTATTGCATACATCTGTTTTACAGATTAAATTTCTTCAAGTGGAAATATTAAGTCAAATAAATTACCTATTTCTAATAATTCTTATTAAAGAAGTGAAACCTAGCAGGAAGAATTGCATTTGGTAACTAGACTTTCAATTGTATTTGATAATTAGCCTATCGATTTTGTTTGATAATTAATGTATATTCTTCCCAATATACATTAACATCCCCTAGTTTAAAAAAACAACAAAGATTGTGGACCTCTATATTAGCTACCATTGCATAATATTCCTCAGTAGTTTTAAACAATAATTGTACACATACACACACATATTTGTCATCTCAGGCTTCCATAACTAAATACCATAGAGGGGGTAGCTTAAACAGAAATTTGTTTTTCATGGTTCTGGAGGTTGGAAGTCTGAGACCAGGGTGTGACTGTGGTTGGGTTCTGCTGAGAGCCTCTTCCGGTTTATTGACAGTCACCTTCTTGCTGTGTCCTCACATGAGGGGAAGTAGAGGGAGAAAAACCTCTCTGGTGTCTTTTTTTATAAGGGTACTAATCACATCATGAAAGTCCTACCCTCAAAACCTCATCTAAACCTATTTATCTCCCAAAGACCCCATCTCCAGATTCCATCACATTGGAGCTTAGGGCTTCCACCTATGAATATTTCTGGGGTGCAGTATAGTTTGGTCTATAGCAATAAAAAATAAAAAATAATATATATATGTACACACACACACATATATGTATAATTTATATTCGTATATACTTATATAGTTGAAAGTCTCCAAGATCATGAACAAAATGCTGAATGGTTATTTCTGGGTCATAGAAGGAGAGCAAATTCTAGAACTTTTTCTTTGTGTTTCTGTTTTCCAGGTTTTATTCACTGAGCATGTACTACCCTTGTGTTTATAAAATTTTTAAAAGAAAAAGATGTTTTAAATTACGAGGTACAGAGGGTCAATACATTTAATAATAAAGGTTGGAATGGCACATAGCCCATCAACTAATTGAAGAAAAAGCTTTAGATTATGTAGTCCTTTAAACAAATTAACCTAAAACTAATGAAATCCCCTTGTTCGTGATGATAGTTGCTATCACTCTCGTCTTACTGTTTTTCAAAATAATGATCAAAGGCTGAATCTCTTTGCCACCAGTGTTCTAGTTATTAACTTATATTATAAAGTTACCTTTTTCTTTTGTGAATGCACACCATACTTCATCTTTTATCTCTGGGGCTCCAAGGCAATCAGAGTGAGATCTTTTCGTTAGTCTCAGATATTATTAAAAAGATGCTGTGGAGGGTTGATGAAAGCACACAATATCACAGCTCCTCTTCCTCTTTTCCTACTGATGAAATCTGGCAGGAAAAAAAAAAGCAACAACAACAAAAATTAAAGGACTCCCCGAACAAGGTGAAAGTGAATTAGAGGGAAAGTTGGGATAGTGAAAGGGAAGAGAGGCACAGAGAAAGAATCAATTGCCTTGGAAATGATAGAGGAGATTCTGTCAACCAGGATATGTTGGGTGTTGCTGCAGTAACAAATGCCCTCCAGATCTTATAGCACATGCCTCACTCACTCAAGCTATCAGCCCATTGCATCAGGGTGAGCTCTGCTCATCAGCATTACTCAGGAGCCCAAACTGTGGGAGCAACCACCATTTCAAATGTCACTGGTTGCCACACTAAAAGGAAAAAGAAAGCAACTCTGAGGGTCCCATATCAGCAATTAAATGCTTCAGTCTAAAAGTGGCATACATCATTTCTGCTTGTAACCTACATTGCCTCAAACTAATTATATGATCCCACAACAAAGGGCAGAAGCCCTTCCTACCACAGGTCTTCCAGAAGACCTGGAAATACTTTCCAAACAGCACTAATATCAATAGCCCATGGTCTGGTCTGACTGTATGTATGTAAGCCAAAGTCAGTTGACCACAATGCCCAGCTCCCCATTTGCAATGTCCTTGAGTCTCGGCCTGGTGCCAGCAGTGAGCTACCTTGCCTCCACTGGCCACAGGTATGAAGTGTCTGCAAAGGAAAGCCCACTGACCCAAAGAGAAGGGAATCCAGATCCCAATCTCTGCCAGCCAGTCAAGTGGTCATGGGCTGTGATTTCTGATTTGTTTTTCTAAGACCACCAGAGTGGGCACAAAAGAACCAGCGACTAGGCAAGTGTAGGAGCAAAACTGCAAGTTTATTTTGGTCACCTAAGGTGTGGGGAAGAGGTCTGTCGGCCTCCGGCAAAGAAGACTGACAGAATCCCCCGGTGGGGCTCTCGGACAGAGTTCCTGCAGTCCTGACATCCCGACAGGAGTGGAGGACTGAGGAAGGCCGTGCGTGGCGTCCCTCCGGAGCGGCTTTTCTAGGAGCAGGAGGGCAATAGGCGGGGCACGGGCGTGTCAGGGGGCATTCCGCAGGTGCGACCAGGTAAATCTTGGTCTCTTCGGATTGACATCACCTGGCGCATGCCTAGTTGGTCTGTACCTTCCCGGGTCACCGGCTGCATTTTCGCGCGCGCAGGAAAAGTTGGTGAAGAAGAACCCAGAAGTGCACCATCTTGCCTCCGTTGGTCCAAACAGTCCAACCTTTTATTGATAATAGTGATAAGGGGCACCGTGGTCTGCCTGGCTACTTCCTGTTGTTAAGGGGCGTCATTAAGGTCGGGGCCCATGGTTGGCATTTGGACGCATGGATGAAAAATAAAATAAGGCACAGTATTAGTATAGGAATGAGGAATGGAAGCATTTGTTGGAATAGGGGCAAAACCCAGAAAGAAGGTCCCAGCAAGGTTGAGGAGTATGAGATAGTTAAGAAAATTTAGTAAGTTTGAGGCGAGTGGGGGAAAGCCAAACTGATTTCCACTGATTGCTTTCGGTAGGGGCCCTTTTTAGCTGGGAATGAGGAACGAGTGTGCAGAGTAGTTGTTGGCCAGGCAGCAATTAAGGAGTGGAGTTTTTCGTGGAGTGGATGGCTTTCCGCTTACTCCTACTACAGAGATATTGGATGGAAGGCTAGGTCCAGAGAAGGACGGCAAAACAGAATAGGTAGCCTCGCTGTTGATTAAAAAATTGATTGTCTTACCCGCTACCAGGAGAGTTACCCGCGGCTCTGCGAGGGTGATGGGGGTCCCCGAGTCTTGGCACCTTCAGTTGTCGTCGTCGTCCAGATGTAGGAGCTGGAAGGAGCTCCCAGGATCCTGGGAAAGGGGGTCACGTGGAGACGCGGCACCTGTTCTCAGGGTGGGGCAATGAGACTTCCAGTGTCCTCCCTGCTAGCAAGCAGGGCAGGGGGTTGCTGGTGGACGAGGGTTAGGACATTCACTGGCCCAATGTCCTGATGCCTTGCACTTATAGCAAGGCTGCGTTGGGACTCAGGGACCTTGCGGACACCTGTTGACATAGTGTCCTGCCTTGCCGCACTTACAGCAGGCTCCTTTCGTAGCCTTGGAGTCTGCGGGGTGTGTACTCTCTGGCCTGGGGTTACGACTGGGCTGTAAAGCCGCTGCTAGGAGCTGTAACTTCTGTTTGAGGCGAGCCTGCCGTCTCCTCTCTGGAGTTATAGACCTTAAAGGCTAATTTAACCAGGTCTTGTATTGGTGTCTGAGGACCATCCTCTACCTTTTGAAGTTTTTTACGAATGTCAGGAGCTGATTGAGAAATGAAATAAGACGCCAAAATGGTGGCCCCTGTTGGGGAGGCCGGATCTAACCGGGTATACTGGGTTAGAACCTCAGTCAGCCTATTTAAGAATGCGGCTGGATTTTCTTCTGGATTTTGAATAATTTCTTTTAATTTGTTAAAATTTACAGTTTTGTTTGAGGCTGCTTGCATACCAGCCAACAAACACTGAACCATTATGTCTCGCCTACGGTGCCCAGGCTGGTTTGCTTGGTAGTTCCAGTCTGGGTCTGCCGAGGGGACTGCTTGTCCCCTAGTGGGATGGCGGCGTCAGTTAAATGTAGTTGGTTGGCGTGCTGCCTGGCGGCCGCTAGGATGCACTCTTGCTCCTCTGGGTTTAGGGTGGAGGTTAGGATAACCTGGAGGTCATGCCAAGTTAAGTCATAGGCCTGACAAAGGTATCTAAATTCCTTTATGTATATGGTAGGATTAGCTGAGAAATCACCTAAACGCTTCTCAATTTTGGAAAGATCGGCCAATGAAAAAGGGACATGTACTCTGACAACCCCCTCCGCCCCAGCCACCTCTCGCAAAGGTGCTAACACTGTAGGAGGGTGTGGGCAGAGATAGGGGACTCAAGACAGCCAGTTGGGGGCCCGGAAGGAGGCACGGGACCGAGTGGATTACTAGTAGATAAGGAGGAGGAAGGAGGAGTCTGGGCAGGAAGGGAGGGGTTGGAGAGAGCGGGGAGAGAAGGAGGAGTATAGGGCAGGTCGGGACGAGAGCATAAGGCCCAAAAGCCTTGTATGTAATTAATTTCAGACCACTTGCCTAGCCGCTGGCAGAAATTGCTGAGGTCGATCACGCCACAGTAGAAAGGAAAATTAACCGCTTCCTCCTAAGGTCTTGTTCAAGCTGTAAGGTTTTTAAATTGGCTAGGAGGCACCCTAAGGGGGTGCTCTTTGGAAATTTGGACTGGGGGATTTCCCATTTGTTTTCTCTTTACTTACACAATGGACACAATGGAAATGGAAGTGGATCTCTGCCTGGCTTCTAAGCGTCCTTTGGAACCAGCAGAGACAGACTGGAGGCTCATGGAGCCAAAGTGGAGATTACCTTCAGGCAGACGTCTCCGTCCTGAACGGGGCTCCCGAGCCACTTGGTGGCTCAAAATGGACCTCGGACCTGCGCAGGATTTTGGTCGAGGGAGGTAAAGAGGAGACAAGGGCACTTACCCCAGAGAGGCCGTGAGAGTGAGGGAAGCGAGTCTCAGGTCCTGGTCCGTCTGCCGCGTGGGAGCAGGAGGAGGTTCCTCAACCCTTAGAGGCCTGAGGAGGGGTCTCCTCCCGGGTCTTCAGCACCAACTGATTTGTTTTTCTAAGACCACCAGAGCGGGCACAAAAGAACCAGCGACTAGGCAAAGGGTAGGAGCAAAACTGCAAGTTTATTTTGGTCACCTAAGGTGTGGGGAAGAGGTCTGTCAGCCTCCGGCAAAGAAGGCTGACAGAATCCCCCGATGGGGGCTCTGGGACAGAGTTCCTGCAGTCCTGACATCCTGACAGGAGTGGAGGACTGAGGAAGGCCGTGCGTGGCGTCCCTCCAGAGCAGCTTTTCTAGGAGTGGGAGGGCAATAGGCGGGGCACGGGCGTGTCAGGGGGCATTCCGCAGGTGCGACCAGGTAAATCTTGGTCTCTTCGGATTGACATCACCTGGCGTATGCCTAGTTGGTCTGCACCTTCCCGGGTCGCCGGCTGCATTTTCGCGCACGCGGGAAAAGTTGGTGAAGAAGAACCCGGAAGTGCACCATCTTGCCTCCGTTCGTCCAAACAATTTCCTCATTGACAAAATTAGGAAATTCCTAAAATCTCCTTCTGTTCTAACCTGCTTTGATCCTTAGTGATGTGCACTTGTGCACCACTTTGCCAGATTGTAGGAGGATGAGAGGCTGTGTGCTGCTTAAGATCTGAGGTTTGGTTTTTCCCTCCTTAATCAAGACAGGCTCTGCATGCATGGAGTTCCTGCCCAGCTCTGCCTCAGGTCTGAGCCCAGACAGCAGCTGCTCCACCCCCAAGGCTTGTGGAAATAATATCTAGGAGATTACAAAGGAATTAGCTGTCTATGATATTCAGAATGAAAAGTGAGCCCATGTAGCATAATTTCATGTTTTCATCAAGAGCTAGTAGATTTTAAAAATTAACAAAGAGAAGGCAGGAAATCAAGTAGTGATCAGGAGCAGGGGCATGGGAGGGGAAGGAGATGCTGTGTCCACCTAGAGCCATGGTTCAGCTGCTGGGTTAATCTGACAAGCTGAACAGAGTTTGACAAAGTTTTTCTATTTTATTTTATTTTTCTGTACTACATCAAACAGTGGATTTTTTTTTATTTCAATAAGTCAAACAATTATTTTTACCAGTTTGAGAGGTATTCTACAACTACTAACAAGGAACCCTAATCATGAAGGTCTTGGTGTAGACTTAATTAGTTTTTGGTGGTTTGGATTGGAAATACCTTATTTTTCTCATTTACTTATCATCTATTTTTGCAGCATTTTTGCAGCATCATTTGTGTGCAACTAAGCATTATGTCAGGCCTCAAGGATACAAAGATCAAGGCAGTGTGATTCCTGCCTTCGAGGGACCTATCAGTGTCTTGGAGAAGTAATGGTGAAAATCATAGTCAACAAACTACATGACTGCTTTCCCTACTCCTGTCCTGTGGCCTCAGGACACTTAAGTAACATGGCCTTGATAACCTCTGGGTGCTATTAGACTCATGAGATCCCCAGCCAGGCCTCTCCACCTCAATACTTTGTTGATTTGTCTTCTTTGACCACCCCCCAGGGCAACGTGCCCGTTCCTTTTTCTGTTTTTCTAGCTCCCCCACACACCCCTCCTCAGCTGACAGTTTACTTCTCCAACTTCAACAGCTTCTACCCAAATCCTCCTGAGAACCAGCCTGCAACAGCCCCTTAACTTTCCCCCCTCCTCCTTTCACGGAGCACAGGCTTCCATTTAACCAGAAAGACATGTTTTTTAACTTAAATTTCCCTTGAAAATACACAAGGGTTTAAATTAAGGGTGAATGTTGCATTTTCAAATCACAAAAGTTTTTGCCAAAATTCACAATGTTTGAAAAAAATAGGTTGAGACACTTTCTGAAAGGTTTTCCCATCTGCAGTGAAATTTGTGGATCGCACGGGAGTATCATCGTTCTGAGAGCCCACTGGCTGTGCCTTTTACTTCTCCAGGCGTGGGTGCACCTCGGGGATGGGCTGAGTACCTATGAGTCTAGGTGGCAGTTTCTAATTAGGGCTGTGACCTTGACCACGCCCCCTACTTTCTGGGGCCTTAGGGAATGAAGATGGAACCAGCTTCACTCATAACAGCCTGGAGATTTTATGTTTCTAGACTTACTGAGGTTATTGGATGACACATGCCAATTAATCCAGTTAATCTTTTTCTTATCAGCAAGAGGCAAGAGGAAAGTAGGGGCATGGGGAAGATGAAATTATTTATATCCTCAATTTTATATGTTTCTCTGGGCAATGTTTTGAGCACTGCACATACCGTACATCTGCTAGAGTTACCCAGCAATGTGAGACAAAACTCACAGCAGGCAATGGAATGAAGAGCCACCTCCTCCAAGCTACAGAATCATTGCTATGCTGACGACTATAATCCTGTGAGGTCTATGACTTTTTTGTCCTTAATATGTGCTAAGTGTTACCCAAAAAAGAAGTTCTGTACACCCTTGCATACATGTGTGCGTGTGCGTGTGTGTGTGAGCAAGGAGGTTTCCAAATGTATGAAGATGCAGAGATTGAGAAATTATCTTGTGACATTCACAAGTATGAGCTCTAGGTATTTTTTTTTCTCTGTTTTTAGTAAGCATGTGTGCATGCATATGTGGGTGAGGATTGAAGAATTAACAAAAGCTCCAACCAAATACTAATTTGTTTAGTGAATGTGAAGGTAATCCAGGATGAGGCCTGATTTCACATTTGCATGCAATCACAGTATTTTCTTTGCCACCAAGTTGGTCATCTGGGAGGTGGGGGTCATTAACACCCAACTGGTTTGAGGTGCCACACCTGTGAAGGGCTGCGCCCATCATTCTCACCTGACTCTCATGAGAAGCTACATCCCCCAAAGCCTGGGCTCGCTGTGATTCCCAAGGAATCACGTCAGGAATACCTGCAGGGTTCCTGTGTCTGTTGGTCTCAGTTCCCTGAGCCAGTCTTCTTTCACTTCCCTGAAGAGATTCCAAGTTATTCTCCTGGCTTTTCTCAGACCCTACACTGATCCCCACTACACCCTCAAGATGTGCAGAGCCACACATTGCTGTGACTTCGGGTTATTCTGCACGAACACTCAGTGTCAAAGCCAGGCAAGCTGGCTCCGGAGCCTGCACCATCTTCCAGAATGAGACATCTTCTCCCTGCTTCTCCCCTGAGGGCGCTGGATCACCACATGTAAGTCACCTTGGGAATCTGGTGAAAATAAAGTTTATTTCTCAGTAGATCTGGGGTGGTGCCTGAGAGTTTGCATTTCTAACAGCTCGCAGGTGTGGTCCTGACTTTTTGAGAGCAAGATTTTGAAGTGCACCTCAGGCTGCAGATGTTCATACCTGGCAGGGTCACCTTCTTGGCCTCTGGGTCCAGCCCTGGCCGCAGGAACACCTATCAGGAGATAGGAAGAAGCTAGTCCTTAGGTTGTAAAGGAATCACATGAGATTGGGCTTTGGTGGGGGCGGGGATGGGTGTCTGCAGCTTTTTCCAATTACAGATAAGAAACTAGTTATTTTAAAGACAAGAAATGTAACAGACTAACATTGCAGTTCCCTAGATATAGTCTGAGAAATATTGGTCCTATGTGATGTTAATAGGTCTTATGTGCAAAAGGGATCTCTATGCTCAAATGAGTTCTAGAATTTAAAATCTAAACACAAGGTTAAACAAAGTTTAATAGGTTTTATACTGTAGAACTTTTCAAAAGCTTTAATAAGTAAACTTACATTATAGATCTCCAAGAAGGACATAAAGTATGCTACACTCCCCAAAAGTATTTTCCCAGGAAATCCCTATTTTTTTTTCAGTGAGGTTAATAGGACTAAATCTCCATGGGGAAGGGTCAAGTTCTTTGGGAAAGTGTATCATAGGCACCCACCAAGCGTTGACTTCATCAGCCTTTCTCAGCTCTTCTTTTGCCTGCCCCAAAGATTACAGAACAAAAGTGTTTGTTTTCTCAGAGTCATTTGTGATAATTTAGTCATTTTAAGGATGCTCATGAGTCCATTGACATTTTTTTCTTTACAAATAGCACACATTTCTCTCAAATGCTAAGCCTGGAATATAAAAATTATGTCATCATGTCACCTGTTCATGTGCACATCATACTCACTACTGAAAGGTATTCCTTTATCACTGTCTCCCCTCCTTAACATACAGTTGACCCTTTACAGGGATGAGGGTTGGGGCAATGACACCCACACCTGCACAGTTGAAAATCTTTGTATAACTTTTTTTTTCAGAATCCTATCAGATATATTTATTTATTCGTCTGTTATTTTCATTTCAGAGGGACACGTGCCGGTTTGTTACATAGGTACATTGGTTTCGTGGGTTTGGTGTACAAATTATTTAATCACCCCGGTATGAAAATAATCATAGTACTCCATAGGCAGTTTTCAGATCCTCACCCTCCTCCCACCCTTCACCCTCAATTAGGCTAAAGTGTTTGTTATTTTCTTATTTATGTCTATGTGTACTCAGTGCTTAGCTCCCACTTATAAGAAAGAACATACAGTATTTGGTTTTCTGTTCCTTTGTTAGTTCACTTAGGATAGTGACCTCCAGCTCCATGCATGTTGCTGAAAATGACATGATCTTATTCTTTCTCATAGCTGTGTAGTATTCCATGGTATATATGTACCACGTTTCTCCTATTCAGTCTACTGTTGATGGGCACCTAGGTTGACCCCAGGTCTTTGCTATTGTGAACAGTGCTGCAATGATCATTTGCTTGCATGTGTCTTTATGGTAGAAATATTTCTATTCCTTTGGGTATTTACCTAATAATGAGATTGCTGACTAGTACTTCTGTTTTAAGTTTTTTGAGAAATTACCAAAAATTTACCAAAATTACCAAAAATTACCACTGTGCTTTCCACAGTGGCTGAACTAATTTATAATACAGTGTGAAAGCAGAGTATAAGTGTTCTCTTTTCCCTGCAGCCTTGCCCTCATCTATTATTTTTTGACTTTTTAATAATAACCATTCTGACTTGTGAGGTGGTATCTCACTGTGGTTTTGATTTGCATTTCTTTAATGATTAGTGATGTTGAGCGTTTTTTCATATGCTTGTTGGCCGCGCGTACATCTTCTTTTAAAAAGTGTCTATTCATGTCCTGTGCCTACTTTTTAATGGGGTTATGTGTGTTCTATAACTTTGGACTTCCTGAAACTTAACTAATAGTCTAGGAGCAGAAGCCTTCCAGATAACATAAACAGTTCAGTTAACACATATTTAGTATGTTATACATGTTATATACCATATTCTTACAATAGAGTAAGCTAGAAAAAAAGAATGTTATTAAGAAAATCATAAGGAAGAGAAAATATATTTACTATTCGTTAAGTGGAAGTGGATCATTATAAAGGTCTTTATCCTTGTCCTCATGTTGAATAGGCTGTGGAGGAGGAGGCAGAGGAGGGGTTGGTCTTGCTGTCTCAGGGGTGGCAGAGCTGGAAGAGGTGGAAGGGGAGGCAGGAGAGGCAGCACACTCAGTGTAACTTTTACTGAAAAAAGTCTGTAAGTAAGCAGATCTGAGCAACTCAAACCCATGTTGTTCAAAGGTCAACCATGTAAGTAGAATGGCTGAGGTGGAGCAGAGGAAAGGTAAGAGAAAAAATATTTAAAACAATGAGAGCAATATATTCCCCTCATTGCTTATCACTTGCAATTAGAAAAGCCCAGCAGATTGATTTGGTTAAACATTTTTGAGTAAGCTTAAGAATTTTTCTTTTAGATTCAAGAGTTTGGGCAGATAGTAGAAAAAATATAAGATAAGTGAACTCGGAGAGCAATGCTTCCTCTAGATTCTGCTGAGGGGTCTCCATCCAGGTGAATATTTCCTTGAACATAAAAGTGAAACTATTTTCTAGGGAATCCCCTCTTTTTAAATCAGAGTGTGGCATGCAACTGGAATTTCTGTGGTTGTGTTTCAGGCAGGCAGAAAAGGCATTTTACAGCTTCAAATCTGTAGGCAGGGTGGAAGACTCCAGTTCACTTGATGGCTGCATCCCAAAGTTCTGCATCCCAAGATCACCAAAATTCTGTTGGTAGTCTTTGAGAGAATTAGATAAAAAAGATGGAGCAAATGAAGGTGTGTGTGTTTGTGTGGGGGTGTAAGGTAGGAGAATAAATAGAGTCTGGAGACAGGGATTCCAAGGCTGATTCACTGCCTTCCTAGAACTGAATCAAAAGGAAAACCCCAGCTCTCCACACCCACATAACAAAAGGATCAGAGGCACTGCATAGCCGATGAAAAATGGAAAGTACCCCTGATTGGTCCCCTCCTGCAACCAATCGGACGGGTCGTGGCCCAAGTCTTCATGTCTAACTTTGTAACTTCACTTCAGCCTCTGATTGGTCACCTCCTGTGACCAGACTGGTCATCAGCCAAGTCTTCATTTACATAGAGTGTAACCAAGTAACCAATGGGAAACCTGTAGTGGGTATTTAAACACCAGAAAATTCTCTAACCAGTGCTCTTTAGTGGAGTGTACTTTCATTTCAATAAATCTGTGCTTTTGTTGCTTCATTCTTTCATTGCTTTGCTTGTGTGTTTTGTCCAATTCTTTGTTCAAAATGCCAAAAATCTGGACAACTTGTAGTCAAGGCCCTCCACCGGCAACATGTGTATGTGTTTTTGAGGTAGTAGGTAGCTGAGATTGAAGATGAGTGGATTTATGAATTGAGTAACAATATCCTACTTAAAAATGTTAAAAGTTGGAAATCATCTCTTATTGTGATAATATATTTCTCCTCCCTGGGAATCTGTTGGACAGATTGGAGCTGGCAGGGTAGGGCCTGTATTGTTGAAGTTGCCATGGCTACTGCAGGAAGTGAGCTTTCTTCTAAAAACCTCACTGGCCCAAGAACAAGCCCAGGCAAGTCTACAATTCAATGACTTAGAAGTATTTCTTATTCTAAAATGTTGCAGTGATAATTGCTAAGAAGTATAAACAAAGGAAAGGGAGGCTGTTTGTGTTTGCCTTTCTTCCTAATTAGTCCCTTTCGTTACATTTTCCTTAATTACCTACACACCTGAATACAAGTCCCTTCTGATTACAAAGCCAATGCCTATTTTCTGAAACAAAATTTTAAAAGCATTTTTTGCCAACTTGAACATATATTTAAGCCTCTAAGTGAAATCGTTAAAAATCTACTGATAATATTCCATTTATTAATCTACACATATGTATATTAATTGCATAAAACTGAAAAGAAAATTATATATACTCATACTTTGCAATATTGCTTTATTATACTCTGATACTTCATGAAACAATCTGTTCACATGTGTCACGTGCGTCTTGCTGTCAGCAACTTTGCCATCACTGGAAACCCTTTCTGATTTTTTCAAACAGTTTTCCAAAACACACTATCTTCTCTGCCACCCACGTTTTTATAACACAGCAATTTTTAAATACAGATGTAAAGCTATCACGGAAAATTTTATCCCAGACCACAAGTATCCATTTTTTTTTCTTTTTTTTAAATTGTACTTTATGTTCTAGGGTGCATGCGCACAATGTGCAGGTTTGTTACGTATATATACATGTGCCATGTACAAGTATCCATTTCTTTAAGCTAGGACAGGTTTTCTTTTTATAATCCATCATCCATGTTTTAGTGATCTCCATCATGTCTCATTTACTGTATTGCTTTTTTAAAAGAGCTTATATTCGAGCTGGGCACAGTGGCTCACACCTGTAATCCCAGCACTTTGGGAGGCCGAGGCAGGCTAATCATGAGGTCAGGAGTTTGAGACCAGCCTGGCCACCATAGTGAAACCCCGTCTCTGATAAAAATACAAAAAATTAGGTGGGCATGGTGGCAGGTGCCTGTAATGCCAGCTACTCAGGCCAAGGCAGGAGAATCACTTAAATCCAGGAGGTAGAGATTGCAATGAGCTGAGATCAAGTCACTGCACTCCAGCCCGGGTGACAGTGTGAGACTCCATCTCAAAGAAAAAAAAAAAAGCTTGTGTGCTTCTGTTCAATGGTATACAAGACTTGAAAGAATGACTTAAACTCCCAAAGGAAAAATGATCATACTATGTTACATTTCTTTGATTCCTTTTTTTAAAATTCAAAGTGAATTCTATTAGATGACCTAACAAAATAGCAGTAGTAACAACAACTAACATTTCCTGAGCCTTTGTCATCTGCCAAACACTGTTGAAACACACGATGCATAGTAACTTACGTAAGGGCCTCTTCTCAAGAGTGCTTCCAGAGTGCGGCAGAGTAGCCTCCCTGAGCAGATACGGCTGTGGACCAGACAAAACATCACTCACTGTGGTGTCCTGAGGGCATCAGATGGCTTCTACTTGTGTGTGCCTTACTGCTGCTTAATCTGCTGGTTATCAAACACACACACATGTATGCACACTCTCACACACAGTTGACTACCTTTTCTTTTTCTCAAGAGGAAATAGAAGATCTCAACAGCATGCCATTGTTTTAGATAAGTGGTTCTTAGCACTTGTCTGCATATTAGAACCATCTGGGGAGTATTTTAAAAACAGCGATGATGCTCAAGCCTTAACCCAGAGCAAATACATCAGAATTTATTTCTGGTAGAGCCAGAGCATCAATAGATTTGAAAGCTCCTCAGGTGATTCTAATTTTTAATCAGCCTGAGAACCCATGTATTAGATTATTGCACACAAACCAAATGTCCTCATATTTCTTCCTAGATGAATTGAATGTCCTGTATCTGCTAGGAAGTTTGGAAACACTAACCATACTCTTTCAGTATTCAGCAGCTTTTCAAAAGTTCTGCTTGGAGGAATGCCTGGTGGAATCATGGATCTTACCTGTATGCTTAGAATGCATCCAGGTTCTTCTGGACTCATAGCACCACCCGGAGACTGGTACAGGGAATCTATCTCCCCACCAGCTTCTCCCCACTCGTTAAGGGGGGCACCCAACGCCTCAACTCTGTCCCCGACCTACCCACACTCACACACACACATTTCCTGTCTCATATCTCTCAATCTTTAGTTGATCACACTAGAAACATTCTCTTTCTGATCTAACAATTTTCCTTCCACAGTTTTTTCTTCTAATAAAGCCCACTTAACAAAATAATAGTAACTTCCGCTTTGACCATGTTAAGGATCACATATTTACTAGTTAGGCATTTTATACAATGATCATTTAAGCCTCACAACAAACCTAGGATAGACTCATTTTGCAGATAAGGACACTAAAGGCTGTAGAGAAAATACAGCCTCCTTAATATAACCTAGGTAGCAAGTAGCAGGTCTGGGATTCTGACTCGGATATATTGATTCCAATTCTGAAAGCTCCAAGCTCTACTACCACGCTCTCTGGCTTCACTGATGTGCAACTTATACAGTCACACTGTACAGGACATACTGTCCTGTGCTCAGAGGGCATCAAATTTGGTGTAATGCTGTCTGTCACTGTCTGGAAATTCTGAATAATTTTTGAACAAGGAGTTCCACATTTTTCTTTTGCACTGGACTCCACAAATTAGGAGTCCTGCTCTTCTGCTCCTGCCAAAAACAAATCAAGGCAAGTCACTCTATATCTTTTGAGAACCAAAAGTGTATTCAAATCATGACCACTTAGAATAAAAGGAGTGTAGTAAAGAAAAAAAGTATGTTTTATTGTGAAATTAGACCTGATAGAGAATTGATACTGCTAACCTTTGAAGTTTCAGAAAATGTTCAAAATCCTCACTAAGGCTGCTTTCCACCTTATCCTCTGAGTAACCTAATTTTACTCATATTGGACCTCAAAATACATTGTTTTAAAACTTAATGATCTAGCTTTTTGTTATTTCCATTCTGTAGCTAATCCCATCTCCAACTAATACCCCCATCTCCCCAAAAATAAAGATCAGTCATTTCATTTCCTTTGGGAACCAAAGTACACTCAAATTGTGATCATTTAGAGAAAAAAAGGAATATTAACATTTAGAAAAAGCTATGTGCTTAAAGATAGATTAAAAATACCCAATCTGAAGAATAGAGAGAAAAAAGATAAAAAGAGGAAGAAGATGAGGAAGAAGTCGAGGAAGAACAACAATGAAGTCCCAGGGACTGGTGGTTAATATCTAAAAGTCTGACATGCATATTACTGGAATCCTAGAAGAAAATAAAAGAATAGGGTAGGCCGGGCGCGGTGGCTCAAGCCTGTAATCCCAGCACTTTGGGAGGCCGAGACGGGCGGATCACGAGGTCAGGAGATCGAGACCATCCTGGCTAACACGGTGAAACCCCGTCTCTACTAAAAAAATACAAAAAATTAGCCGGGCGAGATGGCGGGCGCCTGTAGTCCCAGCTACTTGGGAGGCTGAGGCGAGAGAATGGCGTAAAACCCGGGAGGCGGAGCTTGCAGTGAGCTGAGATCCAGCCA
This sequence comes from Trachypithecus francoisi, assembly GCF_009764315.1. Taxonomy (NCBI): domain Eukaryota; kingdom Metazoa; phylum Chordata; class Mammalia; order Primates; family Cercopithecidae; genus Trachypithecus; species Trachypithecus francoisi. Next base: position 66,456,103 of record NW_022681463.1, on the reverse strand, counting down.
CTGCACTCCAGCCTGGGCGACACAGCGAGACTCCGTCTCAACAAAAAAAAAAAAAAAAAAAAAAAAAAAAAAAAAGAATAGGGTAGAGAAGTATTTGAAGAAATAATATGTAACAATGTCTAAAATTTGGAGAAATATATAGTTTTACAACTGAAAGAAGACTAATAAACCTCAAACAAAATAAAGATAAGGCATGCCTACCCCTATCTATAAGAGATAAACTTTAAAGAGACAGGAAAGTAAATGAATAGAAGAATATACACCATGCAAACAGTACACCTTAAGAAAGCTATATGACTATATTAACATTAGGCAAAGTGACCTCAGGACAAAGAATATTGCCAAAGTAAAAAGGGACATTTCATAATGATAAAATACCCAATTCTCCAGGAAGATTTTTGGTTATCAATGTGTATGTATAATAATAGGGCTTCAAAATACCTGGAGCAAGTATTGAAAGAATTAAAGGAAGAAATGGACAATACCACAATCATACTCAAGGAATTTAACATCTTTCTCTCAAACAGTGGTAGAGCAATTAGATAAGAAAATTCAGTAAAGACATAAAACATATGAGTAACACTATCAACCTTCTTACCCTAATTGGTATTTATGGAGTACTTCATCAAGCAACAGCAGAATAAGCATTCCTTTCAAGAATACATGTTCACCAAGGGAGGCTGTATACTTGGCCATAAAGCCAGCATCAATAAATTAAACAAAATTAAAATTGTAGCAAATTCACTCTTTATATACTATGGAATTAAATTAGAAACCAATAACAATAGGATAGAAAACCCCCAAAATTTCTAAATATTATAATGATGTCTCAGAAAAGAAATTATAAGAAAAATTAGAAAATATATGAAACAAAATGAAAATATTATAAACTATGCATCTAACAAAGGTCTAATATCCAGTATCTATAAGGAACTTAAACACATTTATAAGAAAAAACAACCTCATTAAAAAGTGAGCAAAGGACATGAACAAACACTTTTCAAAACAAGACATGCATGCTGTCAACAAGTGTATGAAAAAGGCTCAATATCACCAGTCATTAGAGAAATGAAAATCAAAACTGCAATGAGATACCACTTCACATCAGTCAGCATGATTATTACTAAAACGTCAAAAAATAACAGATGCTGGCAAGGTTGCAGAGAAAAGGGAATGCTTATACACTGTTGGTGGGAGTATAAATTAGTTCAACCATTGTGGAAAGCAGTGTGGCAATTCTTCAAACAGCTAAAAACAGGACTGCCATTCAACCCAGGAATCTCATCACTGCATGTATACCCAAAGGAATATAAATAGTTCTATCATGAAGATACATGCATGTATATGTTGATTGCAATACTATTAACAATAGCAAAGACATAGACTCAATCTAAATACCCATCCGTGGTAGACTGGATAAAGAAAATGTGGTACATATATATCATAATATTGAATACTATGCAGCCATAGTAAAAGAAAGAAATAATGTCCTTTCAGGAATATGAAGGTCACCATCCTTAGCAAATTAATGCAGGAACAGAAAACCAAATACCACATGTTCTCACTTATAAGTGGCAACTTAATAATGGAGAACACATGGACACCTAAAAGGGAACAGACATTGGGCCTATTTGAGGGTGGAGGGTGGGTGGAGGGAGAGGAGTAGAATAAATAACTATTGGGTACTAGGCTTAGTACCTGAGTGACAAAATAATTTGTAAAACAAACCCCCGTGACACAAGTTTACCTCTATAACAAATATGCACATATACCCCAAACCTAAAATAAAAGTTAAAAAAAAAGAAAAGAAAGATGTATTTAAATTTGTGAAATGTAGCAAAAACAATTCTTAGAGAAAATTTTATAGTTTTTAATGTTTAGATTACCGAAGAGGAATGATCTAAACTTGGTGCCAAGATTCTGTTTCAAGAAGAAAGAAAACAAAAACACAATAATTTCAAAATCAATAAAAGAAAGGAAATAATTTTAAAAGTAAAGAAATTTAACACAGCCGATATTTGGAAAATACAAAAATTGATAAGCACCCCATTGGAGAGAAGGGAGAAATAGAGAGGGAGAGACAACACAAAGTATTAATACCACCAAGAATGAACGAAAGATTGTTACTACAGATCCTACAAATATTAAATGGATGAGAAGAAGTATACACCAAAAATTTAACAACTTAGTTGAGGTTAACAAATTCCTTGAAAAATGCAACTTACACAATGTGAAGTCTGACACAAGGTGAAAACTGAAATCTGAATGACCCAATAGCAATGTAGGAATTATTTTAAAATAATTGCTACAATGAAAATTTCGGAACAGCTTTCCGGATAGTTTCACAGGAAAAAAATTTATCCAATATTTAATGAGTTTGTGGGGTGGGGGAACTCTAATCTCATACAAAATCTCTCAGAAAATGAAGAAAGATCACTTCCCTATTTATTTTGTGAGGTCAATAAAACCTTAATACAAAAACCTGTCAAAGACATTTAAAAAGAAAAAACTGCTACACTGATATCTCCCATGCACATAAAAGCAAAAATATTTAACAAAATATTAGCAAATTGAAATAGTCAAAAATATAAAAAAAAATACATTATGACCAAATGGAGTTTATCCTAGGAATTCAAGATCGGTCTAACATTTGCAATTTAACCAATTATAGGCATACCTCATATTACTATGCTTCACTTCATCGTGTTTCACAGATATTAAGGGTTTTTCTTTACAAATTTAAGTTTTGTGTCAACCTTGCGTCAGCAAGTCTATTGGAGCCAACTTTTTCAACAGCGTATGCTTGTTTTGTGTGTTCACACTTTGGTAATTCTTCCAATAATTCAAGTATTATTTTTATTATTATATGTATTATGGTGATCTGTGATCAGTGATCCTTGATGTTACTATTGTAATTGTTTTAGGACACCATAAACCTGCCCATAGAAGATGACAGACTTGATGGATCAGTGTTGTGTGTGTTCCGACTGCCCCACCAACTAGCCATTCCCCATCTCTCTCCCTTTCCTTGGGCCTCTGTATTCCCTGAGACACAACAATATTGCAGTAAGTCCAATTAGTAACCCTACAGTGGCTTCTAAGTGTTCAGATGAAAGGAAAATGTCTCTCTTCCTTTAAATTAATGTCTCTTGCTTTAAGGTAAAAGCTAGAAATGATTAAACTTAGTAAGCAAGACATGTAAAAAGCCAAGATAGGTCAAAAGCTAGACCTCTTGCACCAAACTGTAAACCAAGATGTGAATGCAAAGGAAAAAATTTTTGAAGCAATTTAAAAGTGTTACTCTAGTAAACACACGAATGATAAGAAAGTGATTGCTTATTGCTGATATGGAGGAAGTTTGAATGGTCTGGATAGTAAATCAAACCATCCACAACATTCCCTTAAGCCAAAGCCTAACTCAGAGCAAGTCCCTGACTCTTTTCAATTCTATAAAGTCTGAGATAGCTGCAGAAGAAATGCTTGGAACTAGCAGAGGTTGGTTTATGAAGTTTAATAGATGAAACAGTATAACATGTTAATGGTAGAATTTAGATGGTGAGTTCTTAACATAAAATTATTTCAACCTTTCTATATGTCTGAAATTTTTCATAATAAAATGTTGGGGGAAAAAACCTCAACAGTAACCACTGCCATTGTTTCAAACCTAGACTCACAAAAACTTTTTTGGGAGAGGAGTATTTTATCACTGACATTGTTTAGAATTGCCAGTACACTGTGGTAATAAAAAGCAGATCAACTTTCAGTCAGGCTTATTCTTGTTTTTAAATTCTCAATGGCAATGCACACCTTATTGCCTGCTCTCAGGGTGGGCCCTCCTACTGCTTTTGGTACATGATTAGTATCATGGAATTGGAAAAAGTGTAATGACAAAAACTTGCCTGGTTCCAAAGTTCTTTCCATGCTAACAAACTCTTTCCACTTTATTCTGCTACCTACACAGCAAATCACACAACGATGAAAAAGATACAGATCTTGCTCCCAAAGAGATCATAGTATAGTGGAGACAGATCCATACTTATATATTTGTGATACAAGATAAATATTATATATTTTCAAATAACATGCTGGAAGAAAATGGGGGAAGTTTCTTGGAAGAGATAGTGTCTGAGGTATACTGTGTTTGCTACTTAAACTCATGCGGTGTTCATAAGCTTAAGTTCAAAATTCTTAACATGGTCTACAAGTTCTTAGGTGATCTGGTCCCTTTCTACCTCTCTGTCCTCATCCTGGACATCTCCCAGTGAGCACCCCCTAAAAAATCACACACACACACACACACAATCACTGGCCACACTGGCCTGATTTCTGTTCTTACCATGTTCTTTCCTGCCTTGTGGCTTTACGAGGGCACTACCCTACCTGGAATGCTCTTTCTTTATTTCCTTCTCTCCTCCCACCTTCTACTTCACCTAGCTCAATCCTACTCATGCTTCAGCAGTTAGATAAAAGACTGCTTTCTCAATAAATTCTTCTCGGACCTCTCAGGCTGGGTTGCTTCCCCCTTTTTTCTTCTTTGGGTCACAGAACACAACTGTTACTAAACCATTTCTGTGTAAATTTCACTGTGGTCCAGATTAGAAGATCTGTGTCATCTGGAACCAAGTTTGGCTTGTTTCCTACAGTAACCCAGTAGGCATTCAATAAATATTTGTTGACTGAATAGACCTGGATGGCCTAGTAGGTGAATCCATGAATGAACAAAGGACAGGCCTTTAACACTCAGTTATGAATGGAGATGAAGGCGAGTACCGTCTGGAGACAGGCAAACCTTGAGCCAAAACCCAGAGTGGGAAGGAATGAGAAGAGAAACAAAGACATGGGTCATAGGTACTTTCTGAGAGTGATTTTTTAAATGGAATTTTAAAAATCAACTCTCAAGAGTCTTTTGTGCTTATCCTGGAGAGGACCAGACATGAACTACCTTTTGTAAGAAATAGGTGGATTAGAGGAACGAGAGAGAATCTGCAAAAATTCTCTCACCAGCCATATCTCTAATTAGAGTTTCCAGGGAATGTTCTTTTTCTACTACATCTCACAACACCAAAGAGACCCAAACTGGGATGTGGCCAGATCCCTGAGAATTCTCACTTTCTCATCAGCACAGTCCAACCCTACCTAGTCCCTTTTGGCCAAATGCTTAGATAAACAATGACACTAGACTCCCTGTTGAGAGCATGTAAAGCTTCCCAAAGAAATGATTCTAGATGCCTAGATTTTTTTTTTTATTAAATCAGAAATGAGTTAATGGTAGGGCATATAGAGAGAGAATGTGTAGAGAGTTGATCCCTGCCTTGTTATCAAGACCACACACTAGTTCATTGATTTCCCTCCATTTCCTTAGTGCTGACAAGGATTTAAATGTTTCAAGTTCTTTTAAGCCTGAAAATGTATGAAAATCTTTATTCCAAAAAGATGCTCACACACTTTTTCCTGGAGTATTTAGGCTTCTATTTATTGATCCCTTGGTACATTCCATCCTAATGATGGGCAAATAGGAAAAGGATGAAAACTAAAACAGTATGCACAGCAACCCCAAATCATAAATGTAACAGTAAACCACTCTCTCAACATCTGGAGTCCTGTGGGCAACTTTCCTAATAAGAAAATCTAGTCAGTTTAAATCCATGTCCACACAAAGACTTACAAACCATAGCCTTATTTCTTTTAATCTTTTCTGAAATTTCTCTGCGACTAAACCTGAATTTCAATTTCCTGGTGTGCATAAAATTAGGATATTAGACTAATGAAGTTCTGCCTACTCCCATGACAGATAAAACAGGCATTGCTAATCACTTACAGAAAACTTCACAACACAGTATACCAGGCAGCCACTACCATTCCACTCAAGACTATACATGAGCTGAAATCTATTTGCTGTCCTGGAACAAAGAGGTCCCTAAGCCTTTTTATAGCTAATCTCTCAAATCTATGGTTCTAAACCAAGCCTATATGAAGCGATAGTCTCAAATACAGAAACATATAAATTTACAAGCTCTCAGCTTAAGAACTTTCATAGATGCAAACAAATGAACCAAAGCAAAAATGCACCCACTCTATTAAAAACCCTTATATTAATAATATTACTTTGATCTTGTGAGTAAATGAAACCCCCATCCTTTTTGTACTGTACCTGCTTATAAATGAAAAGCCTTCTGTATGCCACACTTTTCTTTTCCATTATCCTCCTTACATCCTCAATTCTTCCTGAACTCATAGAAACACTTGGAATAGCCTTGTTCATCCTGGGCACCTCTCCCCTCAACACTTTGGGCAACCGTGTCCCTACCACCACCTGCTTCCCCATCAAAATCTCCCTCAGAGAAGATCTAATAAAGTCAGCCAAACTCAGATATAGTTGAAAGCTAACATTTAAACGGTGTTCTCTTCTCAAAGTATTTCTACTGTATTAGGAACAATGCTCCAAAGAGAGTGGATGCATTTCTAGTTGTATAATTATTTTGTTTTCCAATTAGAAGAGTTAGAAAGTTATTTGGAGGAGCAACAAGGGAGAAAGGCCTTCTCAGTTCCCCTAAATTATTCCCTGAAGATGTATGCCTAATCCTCCTCCTCAAATGCCAGCTTTATATCCATCTATTAAAATACCTGGAACATCTCTTCTGAAGATATGGCTCATGAACCACCTAAATCAGAAAGCCATGGGTATTTGGTAAGTATGCAGATGATTGAGCTCTTTCCTCAAACTAAAAATCTAAATCTCTTGGGCTGGGCCCCAGGAATGTGCAATTCATCAAGCTTTCCTACTCTGACCAGGGCAGTTCTTTTACAAAAATAAATTTGAGGACAACTGTTTCAAAATAAAGGCTCAGCACATATATCTATGTCAACATTTACACTTTTCCTGTTTTATTGCTGTTTCCCAGCCAGATTATAAACTGCCTGAGAGCCAAGACTGTATCTCATATTTGAAGAACTCCCCAATGCTGTTCCTACCTTAGCTTTTTAACGATTTTACATTTGAGGAGAGCTTAGCTTTCCCAATTATTATAATAAGAGAAATAGCATTTCTCTTTTTTTTTTTTTTTTAAAGTCTGTTTTATCAGAGACTAGGATTGCAACCCCTGCGAGAAATAGCATTTCTCACTAGAAACCATGATAATTCAATGAAGTGGACATAATCAGATATTTAAATTACATATGAATTAGATAAGAATCCAAAAACACAGTAACTCATTGGCCTTTGTCCATTTTAGACTTTTCTTTCAGTTTTTCCATGGGATGGCCAAATGCACAGTACATGCAAATTGTCAAACTTAGTATGCTCTTCAGTGCATTACTATGATTTTATTATATATTGCAGCCAAATTGACTTTCTTCAAAACTGGAAATGATCTCACATATAGATGTTCACTTTCAACACAATTCCATGAGTACATCAGTTAAATAAATTAAGCAATATGTATTGTGCCCTAAGATATTCAAACATTTTTTCTAATATTACTTAAATTTGCTTTTCCCAGAATTGGGACAAGTCTGTAAGATTGACAGAGAAATTTAAGTACAAGAGATTTTTATGGTTTTGGAACAAGAGCAATAGTATACAGATATATTTGTGTTTTCCAGTTTTCTGGAAAACAAAGGAATGCAATCAATGAATCAATGAAAGAGCAAAATTAAAAATTACTTGCTTTTTTGTGTAAGAGCATTTGGTGGAAAGTTTATTGTCCTCTTATGTGTACTCTTTGGAACTGAAGACTATGGCATTTGCTTTTTTCTTCTTTTTTATGTTTAAAGAAACCCTAAAATGTCATAATTGACCCAAGTTCTTTAGAAATCAGGCAACACCTTCCACTTACCCAAGGAGTGTATATTTCTTGGAGTAGGGAACACCATTTTAAGGCTAACACAGGAAGCCACACTCAGGGTTCAAGGTTTATGATTTGTATTTAATGTGGTTTGCAGCCCTATCTTCTTTATGAAGGTGATGACTGAAGAGAAACTCTCAGCCCCAAGGCACCAAGATGAACTAGTTGCAAACACTGATGAGGTGGATGAGAGATCAGCTGGGTCATTGTTCTGGTAGCAGAGGCCAGAAAACTAACTGTAAAGAGCCAGATAGGAAATATATTTGGCTTTTGGGGTTAAACAGTCTTTGTTGTAACTACTCAACTCTGATGTTTTGTGAAAGCAGCCAGAGACAGTGCATACAAGAATGAGACTGTTTCCCAATGAAACATAACTTACAAAAACAGGTGACCCATGGGCTGAAGTTTGCTGACCACTTATATAGAGTATAAAACCCTTTTTGTGGGATGAGAAGGAGTCTAGCACGATAAAACTCACGTCTGGAGTTCAGGGCAATACAGGATGCACCTCCAGAGGAGAGTCACTCTCCCTAAAAGGTGGCAAAAAGTTCTTACTGAAAGGGTTATGTACTGAGTGATCAGTGCTGTTGCTTTTCATAGTGAATAATTCTTTCTTTCCTTGAAATAGCCCTGTGGCTGAATCATTAATGGCATCTGTAAGAAAAAGGATAGAGAGAGAGAATGAAAGAGAAAGAAAAAGGAAGGAAAGAAGGAAAGAAGGAAGGAAGGAAGCAAGGGAGGGAGGGAGGGAGAAAGGGAAGGTGGGCAGGCTGGCTAGATTATCCAAGGAAATGAACATATTCTGGTGGACAGGTTCTATATGCACGGGCCTGTGGGACCAAGCAGGTTTGCTGACAGGGCATCTAAATAGAAGAGAAGGCTAGAGTATCCCTGTGAATGTCTTTATAAACAGTGGTCGATACTGTGGGAAGGACTGTGAGCATCTGAGGTTAGTGGTTAAGAGTATAGGCTCTGGAGACAAACAGACCTAAGATTTAAATCCTGGCTCTATTCTTTACAGCTGGTAGGTCTTGAGCATGTCGCTCAACCTTCAAGCCTTAGTTTTCTCATCTGTAAAATGTGAGTGAGGATACCCCACCTTGCAGGATATTTAAAAGGAATAAAAAGTATGTTGAACCTTTAACATAACATAGAGACCCAGTAAATGGAAACCACTGTAATTAATTAGTTTTTGAGCAGGAAATTTATATTGAGAGCAACTAAGAATTAAAATATGATGAAGGCTCTAAGAGAGTGAAGAACAAAGCAATAAGCTCATGCATTATACTTCCTTTCTAGAATTTTGTTTTCAAGGCTTGTTCATTATTTCATTCAGCAAATGTTTCTGAAGCACCTACTATATTCCTGGCACTCTGCTGGGGTTACAAAAATCAATAAAGTTTCCTCACTTCTGAGGATAGAAAGTTAAAAGTGCTTTGGTGTCTATGCCTGTTATGAAGCTATTGTGTTTTTGAACTGCAAACTCATCCTTCCATACTCTGCTTGGTGATGCTGGGAGTGATACTCAGAAAACCACTTTTCTCATTTGCCAGCTGTACCCTATCAGGCTCTGCCAATGGGTATACTAAAGGGAGACTGGAAGGCTCGAGTAAGGAGAAGGGATATACGCTTTTGTTCCCATTTGCTTTGTGTCATATCAGCATCACCACCAGAAGGCTTCTTCACCCTGGCAGCAACAATTTACTTGCAGTGTTTCCACACTCTTAGACCCACTCATCGCTGATCTCTGATATATAAGTAAAGGTCTGAGTCAACCCCACAAGCCCTCTCTCCCACATTCTAAATTTTATAAATCCCAACCTCTTAACTTGATTCCTCCAGCCCTAAGGATGGTAGCTACTTTCTACAGTTACTATCTCTACATTATCTAAGTTTTCTTTCATTTGTCTTTTCAGTTCACTAGCACCTGCTTAATGGTTCCTTATATTAAATTCACTCTGTTAAGGTTATTGGTGTGGTTTCTAACTCCTGACTGGATTTTGACTGTGTAAGTGTTCAATGTAAGCTCACAAAGGTCTATTAGCAATTTCACAAATTCTGTGTCACAAGAAATAGGCTCAGTAAGCATACTTCTGTGGGTGAATGCTTTAGACAAGGGAGGAAATCTTGTCAAGGTACAACACTGTGAAATGCCAGTTTATAGAAAGGCAGAGTAAAAAGGCAATCCATGGAACTGGAGAAAATATTTACAAATTATATATCTAATAGTGAATTAATATGCAAAATATATAAAGAACTCCTATGATTCAGCAACAGCAGCAACAACAGCAACAACAAACAACCCAATTAAAAAATGAGCAAAGTACTTGAATAGACATCTCTCCAAAGAAGATACACAAAGGTCCAAAACACATATAAAAAGGTGCTCAACGTCACTAATCATTAGGGAAGTTCAGATCAAAACAATGTTGTACCACTTCACACCTATTAGGATGCCTATTATCCATAAATAGAGACTAAAAAGTGTTGGAGAGTACGTGGAGAAGTTAGGACGCTTGTGTACTGTTAATGGGAGTGTAAAATGGTGCAGCCATTATGGAAAACAATATGGTGGTTCCTCAAAAAAGGCAAAAATAGAATTGCCATATGACCCAGTAATCTCACTCCTGGGTGTATACCCGAGAGAACTGAAAGCAGCAACTCAAACAGATGCTTGTACACCTATGTTCACAGCAGCATTATTCACAAGCGGCAAAAGAAGAAAGCCACCCAAATGTCCACAGATGAATGAACAAAATGTGGCACATGCATAAAAAGTGATATTATTCAGCCTTAAGAAAGAAGAAAATTCTGACACTGCACCATGGATGAACCTTGAGGACATTATGTTAAGTGAAATAAACTGGTCACAAAAATACAAATACTGTTTCATTCTACTTATATGAGGAAGTTAACGTAGTCAAATTTGCTGACAGAAAGTAGAATGATGGTTATCAGGGGCTAGGAGGTGTGGGAAATGGGGAGTTAGTGTTTAACGGGTACAGAGTTTCAGTTTTGGGAGGTGGAAAAAATTATGGAGATAGATAGTGGTGATAATGTGAACATACTTAATGCCATCAAGCCATACATATACTTAGAGGTAGTAAATTTTATGTATATTTTACAATATAAAAAAAGAAAAAACATATACACATTTGTGGTTGTTCTTCCTATAATATCCTTGTTAGATGGATTATCTTGTCAAACATCCAGGCCTCAAATTTAAAATGCGGAAAGAAGTCAAGACGAGCTTAAACGAAACCGAGTGACAGCACTGAAAGGAAATTTATCTTCCTGGTCTCTTTTTTCGATCCCCTTTGGGATGGGTATTTATGCCTGTGGTGGGTGCTCTCTGAATGGCAGTGAATTTCCTGATTCTTTCAGTCTATTTAATAGGAAGGACAGGATATATATTCAAAGGGAATTCAAATTAGAACAAGAGAAACAAGCCAACAGTTTAATTGTAATTATAGCAAGGCAAATTTTTCAGATGGAAACTGAAACAATTTAATAAATATTTTGAAAACCATCATGAAGCCAACTCTCCTGTGTATTTAGGGAACTGTAATGCCTGATAACTGTGTTCTAGACCAAGGCCATAGACAGCTGTGCTCCATCAACTTATGAACTGTGGGCTTTGGTTTCCTTATTCACACAATGGAGATAATAGCAATCAATACTTCTTAAGGTCTTTAGCAGAATCAAGCTCTTAGAGTAGTACCTGGCACACAATAAGTTCTGTGCAAGCATTTGTTAAAACAAACAAATACATATTTATTTCATAGCAATTAATACTGGCTAGGTACTTTTTAAAACCCAATTTCATGTCCATTAACTCTTTTGATTCTTAAACAATCCTACAATGAAAGGAAAATAGCTCGAGAAATGCTAAAAAATAATTGTCGCCTCATTCAGCTGAGTCGATGTGATTTAAGCCTTACTGGGCCTTACTTTCTTTACTTCCGAATTAGCTATCCTGTGGCCTTAGTCTTCTATCACAGGTGTCAATGGATAAGTTTAATTTCCCGATAGAATAGGTAAGCTATCAAAATTCAGTCATTTTTATTTAAATAGAATCAATAAAGTAAAGACATTTTGAACATTTGGGCATTTTTGACTAATACCTCCCTCTCTGAGTATGAATCACTTTTCAGTATTATACATGTACACATATACACCGCTTTCATTGGTGCAATTAGCACTTTTTCTGGGAAAGTTCTATTTCGGCCCTGTGAATTTTCACTAGATTTATCCCTCTATGATACGCTTTTCTACTTCCACACTGTTTTTCAGAGCTTTCTAGGTAAAGATGGCACAAAGATGAAGAGAGGCAGCCTAGTACATAGGACAGAAATGAATTTTGACATCAAAAAAGGATTGACATTCAAACCCAAGCCTTGTCACTCAGCTGCAAGGCCTTTGGTGAGTTACCTGGCTTCTAACTACAGTTTTCTCTACATACATACATACATATTGTTATATAATTATTATAAGCATCTTCTTGTGGAACGTACACACACAAACATATATGTATATAATAGTGAATATAAGCATCCTTGTGAAAAATAAACCCTAAAACTACTCACAGACATAAATTCTCATGCAATATAACCAAAAGGTAATGAAAATAAGAACCAGAATTCACAAAAGATAGAATTTTGATAATCTCTGAATGGGTTAGAATTGTTATTGTTAAGTAAAAGCAATCATAGATGATTAAGTCAATGCTTTCCGAGGTTAATTCTCAAGTTATTGTGGCTGCAATCTGTCTGCAAGTTGGGAAACTATATTGGGGAAAGGAGTGGACTTTGTATATAAAACTCACATAAAAATATGAGGCATTCCGTTTATGCTCTCCAAACAATACATATTTTAAAAAGAAAAGAAAAACTGTGTGTGTGTGAGAGAAAGCGAGAGAGAGGGAGAAAGAGTGTGTGTGGGGGGGGGGGGTGGCACATAACATGCATGAATAAGTACAGAGAATGTGTTTTAGGATCACGAAATCTGGAAGATGAGAGGGACTGTACAGATGATCTCTCTCCCTCACCTCCTTTCATAGATGGAGAAGCCCAAAATTTCACAGCCAGGTCAAACATCTAGTTGGAGCCAGTCACAGGAAACAGGTTGTCACCACTTCCCATTCCGCCACCCATCTGACGCCCCTCTAGTGTCCTTGTCAGCCTGTGAGCCTGCGCTGTGTTTCTGTAAGTGATTATTTTGCATCCACACTCCCCCAGCCTATGCCAGCAAGAAAGATGGGAGTTGTAAACTTTGACTTATGCAGTTGAATGAGACATTGTTTGATGGAAGTGTGTGGGCGGGGAGGTTAACAAACAGCCAATTGCCAACTCTTGAAGTAAACATGCTCTCTTTATCCCCCAATGTAGTTTTTGACATAATGAGCATGGCTTCCAATTTTTTTGCAAATGGGCATACTGGTGACCATGGCAACTGGCATGCTCAAAAGATGCCCTGTCAGGGGCTCTGAAAGGCCTAAAGACATTTGTATTAGGTGGGCATAGCCATCCTGACTAGTGCTTCACAAACACCCCACTAGACCATGCTCCTCAAAATCAAGCGCACAAACATTTGTGTTTCATTAAACAGAAATTAATAAGACTCCAAGAGGAAGAAGCAAAGAGTTTTTTTGTGTGTACACAGCTGTGTTATGAAGTAATACAGAGAAGGCTCATATGAATAATGATTGCACATGTGTGTTCAATTTATTTCTTTTACCTCTTACACAGACTCCTTAAATAATTTTTTTTTTTTGTATAGGTTGTTCAGAAATCAATCACAGGTTTCACAGCTGACCAGGACAGGGATCTTGACTGCTCCTTTCACAAGACAGGGCCCCAACAGCTCTTCTATATTTAGAAGCCACCCTGGGTCATTAGTAAATTATACTTTAAAAAATATAAATATTTTATTCCTTGATTATAAAGGACATGAGTCTAATAGTTTGACTCTACTAGAGAGGAAAATAAATTTTTAGAAGTCCATGTCTAGAAATAGAGTCTCTAGTTTTTTAAAAAGGATAAATATGGTTTTTAGAACAAATAAAGATGGAAAGAGTCACAAGTCATGCGGGTGTCCTCAGGTGACGGTCCTACCTCGGGTGCCCAATCCACCTTTTTTAAAGGATTGTTTGCTTCCTTATTATAGAACCCAATGAGGCTGGTCTAAGAGTCTGTGAATGTTTTTGAAGAAGAAAGTGAGGAAGAGAGAATGAGAGACAGGGAGACAAAGAGAAAGCAAGAGAGAAGAAGTGGAAGGAGAAGGAGAAGAAAAAGAGAGAAGAGAGAATTGGAGAAAAGAGAGGCGAAATATCTAGATATTCTTCAGTATGCTGATTGTCTATGCTTCATGAGACTGTATGTCTTCAGGCAGGTCAATCTACATGCTTTTTCCCCCATAGGTTATTGGGGTATGAGTGGTATTTCGTTACATGAGTAAGTTCTTTAGTGGTGGCTTTTGGTGCACCCATCACCCGAGCAGTATACACTGCACCCTATTTGTAGTCTTTTATTCCTCGCCCCCTCCCACCCTTCCCTCCAAGTCCCCAAAGTCCATTGTATCATTCTTACGCCTTTGCGTCCTCATAGCTTAGCTCCCACATATCAGTGAGAACATATGATGTTTGATTTTCCATTCCTGAGTTACTTTACTTAGAATAATAGTCTCCAATCTCATCCAGATCGCTGCAAATGCCATTAATTCATTCCTTTTTATGGCTGAGTAGTATTCCATCATATATATATGTTTATATATCTAGTTTTATATATATAGATATATAGATATTGTGCTGCTATAAACATGCGTGTGCAAGTATCTTTTTTGTATAATGATTTCTTTTCCTCTCTGTAGAAACCCAGTAGTGGGTTTGCTGGACCAAATGGAAGTTCTACTTTTACTTCTTTAAGGCATCTCCACACTGTTTTCCATAGTGGCTGTACTAATTTGCATTCCTACCAGCATATAGAAATATTCCCTGATCACTGCATCCATGCCAACATCTACTGTTTTATAATTTTTTTTTTTAATATGGCCATTCTTGCAGGAGTAAGGTGGTATCACATTGTGGTTTTGATTTGCATTTTCCTGATCATTAGTGATGTTGAGCATTTTTTCATATATTTGTTGGCCATTTGTATATCTTCTTTTGAGAATTGTCTATTCATGTCTTTAGCTCACTTTTGGATAGGATTATTTGTTTTATTTCTTACTGATTTGTTTGAGTTCATTGTAGATTCTGGATATTAGTCCTCTGTCAGATGTATAGATTGTGAAGATTTTCTCCCACTCTGTGGGTTGTCTGTTTACTCTGACTGTTCCTTTTGTCATGTAAAAGATCTTTAGTTTAATTAAGTCCCAACTATTTATCTTTGTTTTTATCGCATTTGCTTTTGGGTTCTTGGTCATGAAATGCTTGCCTAAACCAATGTCTAAAAGGGTTTTTCCAGTGTTATCTTCTAGAATTTTTATAGTTTCAGGTCTTAGATTTAAGTCCTTAATCTATCTTGAGTTGATTTTTGTATAATGTGAGAGATGAGGAACCAGTTTCATTCTCCTAATGTGGCTAGCCAATTATCCCAGCCCCATTTATTGAAAAGAGTATCTTTTCCCCATTTTATAGTTTTGTTTGCTTTGTTAAAGATCAATTGGCTGTAAGTACTTTGATTTCTTTCTGGGTTCTCTATTCTGTCCCATTGGTCTATGTGCCTATTTTTATACCAGTACCATGCTGTTTTGGTGACTATAGCCTTATAGTATAGTTTGAAATCAGGTAGTGTGATGTCTCCAGATATGTTCCTTTTGCTTGGTCTTGCTTTGGCTATGTGGGCTCTTTTTTGGTTCCATATGAATTTTAGAATTTTTTTTTCTAATTCAGTGAGGAATGATGGTGATATTTTGGTGGGAATTTTGTTGACTTTGTAGATTGCTTTTGGCAGTATGGTCATTTTCACAACATTAATTCTACCCATTCATGAGCATGGGATGTATTTTCATTTGTGTTATCTATGATTTCTTTCAAAAGCATTTTGTAGTTTTCCTTGTAGAGGTCTTTCACTTCCTTGGTTAGGTATATTCCTAAGTTTTTTTTTGTTTGTTTGTTTGTTTTGTTTGTTTGTTTGTTTTGCAGCTATTGTAAAAGGTGTTGAGTTCTTGATTTGATTCTCTGCTTGGTCACTGTGGTGTATAGAAGAACTACAGATTTGTGTACATTAATCTTGTATCCAGAAACTTTGCTGAATTCTTTTATCAGTTCTAGGAGCTTTCTGGAGGAGTCTTCAGGGTTTTTAAGGTAAATAATCATATCATCAGCAAACAGGACAGTTTAACTTCCTCTTTACTGATTTGGAAGCCCTTTACTTCTTTCTCTTATCTGATTGCTCTGGCTAGGACTTTCAGTACTATATTGAAGAGAAGTGGTAAGAGTGGGCATCCTAGTCTTGTTCCAGCTCTCAGACGGAATGCTTTCAACTTTTCCCCTTTTAGTATTTCGTTGGCTGTGGGTTTGTCATAGACAATATTACACTGAAGTATGTCCCTTCTATGCCAATTTTGCTGAGGGCTTTAATCACAAAGGGATGCTGGATTTTGCTAAAAGCTTTTTCCACATCTATTGAGATATCACATGATTTTTGTTTTTAATTCTGTTTATGTGGTGCATCATATTTATTGACTTTTGTATGTTAAACCATCCCTGCATCCCTGGTATGAAACCCACTTGATCAAGGTGGATTATCTTTTTGATATGTTGTTGGATTCAGTTAGCTAGTATTTTGCTAAGGATTTTAGCATCTATGTTCATCAGGGGTATTGGTCTGTAGTTTTCTTTTTTGGTTATGTCCTTTCCTGCTTTTGGTATTAGGGTGATGCTGGCTTCACAGAATGAATTAGAGAGGGGTCCCTCTTTCTCTATCTTGTGGAATATTGTCAAAAGGATTGGTACCAATTATTCTTTGAATGTCTGGTAGAATTCTGCTGGGAATCCACCTGGTCCTGAATTTTTTTGTTGGTAATTTTTTAATTACCATTTCAATCTCACTGCTTGTTATTGGTCTGTTCAGGGTATCTAATTCTTCCTGATTTAAGCCAGGAGGGCTGTATTTTTCCAGAAATTTATCCATCGCTTCTAGGTTTTCTAGTTTATATGCATAAAGGTGTTTATAGTAGCCTTGTATTTTTTGTATTTCAGCGATGTCAGTTATATCTCGCATTTCGTTTCTTACTGCTGATGTTATTTGGATTTTCTTTCTTCTTTTCTTGGTTAATCTTGGTAATGGTCTATCAATTTTATTTATCTTTTCAAAGAACCAGCTTTTTGTTTCATTTATCTTTTGTGTTTCTTTGTTGTTGTTTCAATTTCATTTAGTTCTGCTCTGATCTTGGTTATTTCCTTCTACTGGGTTTTGGTTTGGTTTGTTCTTGTTTCTCTAGTTCCTTGAGGTGTGACCTTGTGCCAGTTTGTGCTCTTTCAGTCTTTTTTTTTTTTTTTTGAGACGGAGTCTTGCTTTTTTGACCAGGCTGGAGTGCAGTAGCACAACCTCAGCTCCCTTTTGGTGTCCATTTGCATAAAATGCCTTTTTCCACCCCTTTACTTTAAGTTTATGTGAGTTCTTATGTGTTAGGTGAGTCTCCTGAAGGCAGCAGATAGTTGGTCAGTGAGTTCTTATCCATTCTATAGTTCTGGATCTTTTAAGTGGAGCATTTAAGCCATTTACATTCAATGTTAGTATTGAGATATGAGGTACCATTGCATTCACTGTGCCATTTGTTGGCTGTGTACCTTGGTTTTTTTTTTTGTTTTTGCTTTTTAAATTGTATTTTTGTATTATAGGTCCTGTGTGATTTATACTTTAAAGAGGTTCTGTTTTGATGTGTTTCCAGGATTTGCTTCAAGATTTAGAGCTCCTTTTAGCAGTTCTTGTTGTAGTGGTTTGGTAGTGGCAAATTCTCTCAGCATTTGTTTGTCTGAAAAAGACTGTATCTTTCCTTCATATGTGATTCCTAGTTTCGCTGGATACAAAATTCTTGGCTGAAAATTGTTTTGCTCAAGGAGGCTGAAGCTAGGGCCCCAATCCCTTCTAGTTTGCAAGGTTTCTGTTGAGAAATCTGCTGTTAGTCTGATAGGTTTTCCTTTATAGGTTACTTGGTGCCTTTGTCTCATAGCTCTTAAGATTCTTTCCTTTATCTTAACTTTAGATAACCTGATGACAATGTGCATAAGTGATGATCTTTTTGTGATGAATTTCCCAGGTGTTCTTTGTGCTTCTTGTATTTCAATGTCTATGTCTCTAGCAAGGCTGGGAAAGTTTTACTCTATTATTCCCCCAAATACATTTTCCAAACTTTTAGATTTCTCTTCTTCCTCAAGAACACTGATTATTCTTAGGTTTGGTTGTTTAACATAATCCCAGACTTCTTGGAGGCCTTGTTCATATTTTCTTATTCTTTTTTTCTTTGTCTTTGTTATATTGGGTTAATTTGAAGACCTTGTCTTCAAGCTCTGAATTTCTTTTTTCTACTTGTTCAATTCTATTGCTGAGGCTTTCCAGAGCATTTTGGATTTCTATAAATGTGTCCAATGTTTCCCAAAGTTTTTATTGTTTTTTCTTCATGCTATCTATTTCCTTCAATATTTCTCCCTTCACTTCTTGTATCACTTTTTGGATGTCCTTGCATTGGGCTTCGCCTTTCTCTGGTGTCTCCCTGATTAGCTTAATAACTAACCTCCTGAATTCTTTTCCAGGTAAATCAGGATTTCTTCTTGGTTTGTATACATTGCTGATGAGCTAATGTGATTTTGGGGTCGGGGAAAGGCTATTAAAGAACTTTGTTTTGCCATATTACCAGAGTTGTTTTTCTGCTTCCTTTTCATTTAGGTAGGCTCTGTCAGAGGGAAGGTCTAGGGCTAAATGTTATTGTTCAGATTCTTTTGTCCCATGGAATGTTCCCTTGATATAGTACTCTCCCCCTTTTCCTATGGATGTGGCTTCTTGTGAGCCAAGCTGCAATGCTTGCTATCTCTCTTCTGGGTCTAACCACCCAGCAAGTCTTCTCACCTCCAGGCTGGTACTGGGGGTTGTCTGCACAGAGTCCTGTGATGTGTACTGTCTAAGGATCTCTCAGCCACGGATACCAGCACCTGTTCTGGTGGAGATGGCAGGGGGATGAAATGGACTCTGTGAGGGTTCTTAGCTTTTTGGTGGTTTAATGTTCTATTTTTGTGCTGGTTGGCCTCCTGCCAGGAGGTGGCACTTTCCAGAGAACATCAGCTGTGGTAGTATGGAGAGAAACTGGTGGTGGGCGGGGCCCTAGAACTCCCAAGAGTATACGCCCTTTACCTTCAGCTGCCAGACTGGATAGGGAAGGCCCATCAGGTGGGGGCAGGACTAGGCGTGTCTGAGCTCAGACTCTCCTTGGGTGGGTCTTGCTATGGCTGCTGTGGGGGATGAGGGTGAGGTTCCCAGATCAATGGAGTTGTGTACCTAGGAAGATTATGGCTGCCTCTGCTGAGTCATGCAGGTTGTCAGGGAAGTGGGGGAAAGCTGATAGTCACAGGCCTCACTCAGCTCCCACACAATTCAAAGGGCCGGTCTCACGCCCACTGTGACCCACTAACAACCCTAAGTCTGTTTCCGGGCAGTGGGTGAGCAGGGCTTGAGAACTTGCCCCAGGCTACCTGCCTCCCAGCTGTGAAAGAACACAGCTTTGGTTCTTCCCTTGCCTGCGGAGTCTGCACACCAGATTTGTACCCACCCCTGAGTTCCGGCCAGGAAGCTTCTTGCTCGGTTCAAATGGTTACAGATTTCCGCGGGAAACTTCCTTTTCCCTGTGGTGTTTTCCTCCACACCTCTGGCTGTCCTCCTGAAGGATCCCTGTGGTGCCAGGCAGGAATGGCCGGCTTGGGAACCCAGCAAGCTCCTGGGGCCTTTCCCGCTTCTTCCTTTACCCCTGTATTTTGCTCAGCTCTCTAAATTGGCTCAGCTCCAGGTAAGGCTGAAAACTTCTCCCACAAACTAGGCCTTCCTTCACTCCAGTGGGGGTGTGTGTTCAGGAGCAGAGGGTCTCCCTTTCCCACTTCTGCAGTTTGGGCACTCACAGTGATTAAAATGTCTCCCAGGTCCTGCAGGAGCAGTCCACTTCCTTCAGAGGGTCTGTGGGTCCTCTCAAGATTCCTGGTTTATTCTTGGAGTCATTCTGGAGCTAAAATTCACGATGCAAGCCTCCACACACTGCTCTGTCCATCTGAGTCAGATCTGCAATCTAGTCCTGCCTCCCACCTGCCACGATGATCTTTTTTTGTTATTGTTGTTTTTAAAGAAATTAGCAACACAAAAGTGAGGCAGATGAACTAGTTGGGCTTCTAACTCAGCCCCTAGATACAAACAAACTGTTTCGTCATAAGAACCTTGACTTTTAATCTTCACTGGTTGTAATTCTTCTTGACTTATTCTCCCCTAATCTGCCACGCTAGGTTTATTGATAGACATCTAGAATGATCAGAGATTCTGAGATGTTACTTTTTCATTTCTGCTGCATGGCATTCTGGAGTTTCCCCACCAGCCAAACCAATGCAAAACTTGACTTTGTAAACATGAACACTCACACTTTCAGTTTAGGTTTGTTTCTCCTGGCACACTATTTGTCACGCTTGTTACTGCAATCAATTTCTACTTTCCTCTAAACCTCCATCTTTCAGGCTGAACTTGATCACAGGCTGAAAAGATGGGTAGGGGATAGAATATGGAAATGTTTCTCTTTCTAAATGTGATTATAAAATAGGAATTTGTTATGTCTTTTTCAGGCATATCCACAGCTCTTTGAATAAGCAATGTGATGTTAGCAAAAGTGCAGGGGCTCCTTGAGCACCTTCCAGGGCTAACCAGCTGCTGAGGAGTGGCCTCCAGGAAGGAGAGAAGCACTCCGATCTAGATAGTGATTTACACTTAAAATACCAACTCCATCATATCCTCAGAACAATTCTTCTAGACTTTGCATCTAAATATGGTAAATGTGAAATATTTTATACCTAACTTGGTCCCCAGTATTGTTTTTCATTACCAAGTTGTTGGGTTTTTTTTTTCCTTTTTTTTTAAGAGGTGAGGTTTAGCTATGTTGCCCAAGTTGGTCTCAAACTGCTGGCCTCAAGCAATCCTCCCACCTCAGCCTCCCAAAGTGATAGAATTATAAGTGTGAGTCACTACACCTGGCCCCAAGATGCATTTTTAACCATAATTGGGGCAAGCAACATGTTTAATGGGGAAAATAGATAATTTTTAAATTTTGCGATTTGGAAGCTTATTGTTAACAGTGCTAAAGAAAAGTTAAAAACACTCCAAAGTATATCTTTAAGACTGTGATACACATTGATCAAAGTGAGAAGATAACCAGTAAATTAAAGTTTCTTTTGTCCTTATTTCGCTCTTGTATTAGTTATCCACTGCTGCAGAACAAATTGCCCCCAATGTCAGCAGTGTAAAAAAACATTTATTATGTCAGTTTCATAGTATTCACAGTTTCTGTGAATCAGGAATCCCAGGATTTCCCAGCTGGGTGCCTCTGGCTCAGTGGCTTTTATGAAGCTACAGTTAAGCAGTCACCTAGAGCTGGGGCTGTGGTCTCCACTGAAGACTCCACCAGGGCGAAACCAGCCCTAAGCCTACTTACCTAGTGGTTGCCAGGCCTCATGGGCAGTTGGACAGAGGGCTCTGTTTCCCTCTGTTGGCTGAAGAACTCCCTCAGTTCCTTGTCACATGAACCTCTCCACAGGGCTGACTATAAACACAGCCGGTTTTCTCCAGAGTGAGGGATGAGAGAGAAGGAGAAAGAGCATACTCAAGAAAGAAGCCATAGTCTTTTTATGACTTAATCTCAGGAGTGACATTCCTTTACTTCTGTTGTTTTCTATTCATTGGAAGTGAGTCACTATGTCCAGCCCACATTCAAGGGGAGAAGATTGCAGAAGGAAGCAAGGATAATTGGAGCCCATCTTAGGCTTACCACAGCCCCCATTTCCAAATATTTTAATGTGTAATCCATGATGCAGAATGTCTTGAACTAGTGTCACTGAGATTCATAGATCATTAACTACCATAAGAAAATCTGAATTCCTTTGGAAATTCATTGTTTCAAACTAGTCCATCCAATTTGCAAACACATGCCCTTAGACAGGGGTCGATTTATTCCTCACCTTTCTAACCTCCTTTTCCACTTCCCCCATATACATATTTTCTATTTTAAGCCCAGTCTATCAACTTCAGAGATATCTGGAAGTAACAAAAAAACAAACACAAAAATATCTGACTGACATACATACTAGCTGTATGGCTTCAGTAAAATCACTTAACTATTATGGGTCTTGGTTCCTTCATCTACTGAAAGAATGGCTTGATCCCGGTGATCTCTTAGGTCTCCCACAGATTTAGAAATTTATGAGATTTTGATTCCAGGTGTGCAAACTAGGGATGAAATTAAATGTGTGGCAGAAATAAAGATTTCAGAGGTCTATAGTGAAAGTTAAATGAGTAAGTTTTGGGAGTTTTATGAAGCACTTTGTACACTCTAAAGTCCTATGCACATGTAAGGGCTTATTCTTATTTAGCCCTTATCATGAAGAGGTCAGGGCAGAAGGGCACAGTAGTGACAGTAGTCTTCTTATTCAGCTAGTCAGGTGGCCCCCAGTGTCACTCTCTTAGAGCCATTCTTTCCCAGTGGAAAAACACCAGAACGGGAGTCAGCGGGGGAAGTGACCCGTGAGGGAAATATTGAACCTATTTTAGATTCTCAACGTGCCAAGAACTCAGGGGGCTTCTGTGACTTCTCTGAGTTACCCTGTATCTCCATGCACACTCTCTAGCCACCCCTCTACAGCAAGAACTTCTCTCCTGGAGCCCACTCCTGCAAATTCTCTCTTCCCGTTGCCAACCACCTTCCATCCTTTGGACCCTTCCTTCTGAGATCTCACTGTTCCTTGGATAGTGACCCCCTCATGTAGCTCATCAGTCAGTGTCAGCTCTACCTGGTTCTATAGCAAATTACTAAATATGAGATCTTTTACCTATTCTTGAGTATACACTTTATGCATAGAACAGATCATTCAGGGGTTGGTCTGGTGTTTAGACAGCGATGTTAGATTTATTAAAGTTCCATATTTTATAATGTAATTCATCTTTAGCCTTTTGTGTTTGCCTTATAAGTCCTATTTTACTTGTAAAATAAAAAATTCTGGCAAATTTTAGCAATCACAGTTAAGGAGTCCTTGAATAATAATTGGTCTTATTTTATAAACCAAGTTAATTAAACATCTTTGAATACTTTCAATTACACTTACAAATATAAGTACTTTTAAGCACTTCAATATTCATTTTTTGGTGGGGAGTGGGGCATTAGGAGGGCAGGGACAGGGTCTCATTCTGTTGCCCAGGCTGGAGTACACTGGTGTGATCATAGTTCACAGCAGCCTCAAACTCGTGGGCTCAAGCAATCCTCCTGCCTCAGCCTCACAAGTAGCCAGGATTACAGGCATGTGCCACCATGTCTGGCTGACTTTTGTATTTTTCATAGAGATGAGGGTCTCACTGTATAGACCAGGCTGGTCTCAAACTCCTGGCCTCGAGTGATCCTTCTGCTGTGGCTTCCCAAGTGTTGGGCCACTGTGTCTGGCCCAATTTTCTAATAGTAAAACTTCCCATGCATTTAAGTATTTACTGAAAATTTAATCAAGCAAATTTCTAAATGTGATGAATCTTAAATTTAAGAAAATGTTCATACGTTGTTTACAAATTTAGTAAATTTATTAGCCAGTATAGGTTAGGCTATGGTATGGTAGCAAATAAGCCTGAAATCTTGATGGCTTAAATGTGTCAAAGAGAATTCAGCCTCACCAGATACCCCTGGCAGTCAGAGTGGGGCCTGTGATTCATTTGGGGCAATGAAAATTTGTGGTATTTCCAAGTAGAAGCAGTCGAGAACAGCACGTCTCCTCCATCTCTCCTTTTCTTGTGAAAGTGACCTGGATGGTGCAACCACTGGATGGGGGAGGCCATGTGGTCCACACTGTATTTGCCTGAAGGAGAAACACACCTGGATTGTGTTGTGAGAGACCATGAAAGACTGAATTGTCTTTTGATCCCGTCCTTGCTCGGGAAAAATCAACCAGAGCACCATTCATATCAGCTTTTATTCAAAAATGCCAGGCATGAGAAGGATCCAAAGGGGAGTTCTAACTTGGGGAAGGAGGGCAGAATGTTTTGTAGGGCTTTAGCAAGAAGGTGTCAGCTGAAGTTCAGTCATCAGCAGCAGTGGTTTGTCAAAAGAGTTTGAGAAGGGGGAGGAATTGTTTTAGTGAATTAGCAGTGATGGTTTGGGTGATCTGAATTTTATCACAAGGGGTGGAGTGGAACAGTTAGGGGCTAAGGTCATGTGCAAAAATAAAAGAGGGAGCAAGAAGCCCAGCTGCTGGGGCAAGGACATGTAGGATCCCCCAGTGGACAATTCAGTCTTTCATGCTCTCTCACAACACAATCCAGGTGTATTTCTCCTTCAGGCAAATCCAATGTGGATCACATGGCCTCTCCCATCCAATGCCCGCACCAACCAGATCGCTTTCACGAGAAAAGGAGAGATGGAGGAGACATGCCTGCTCTTGACTGCTTCTCCTTGGAAGTACCACAAGTTTTCATTGACCCAAATGAATCATGGGCCCCAATCTGACTGCTAGAGGCATCCGGTGAGGCTGAATTCTCTTTGACATATTAAAGTTTTATCTAAAACCACAAGTCTAAATCAAAAAGTATTCAATTATGCCTCTGAAGTGGGCATTTTAAAGCTGACTTGTTATTCTAATATGCAATTTCTTTGAAACATTAATGAAATATACCAAATAAGTAGAGATTCTTAACTAGAAAATATCAGTGATACAGTTTTGATTCTCTAAAAGACTTATATGTTTAGTTCTGTGTCTTCCCAGGGTTTGTGACTATGCAATGTTTGGGGATTATGACTATCACAAGCAGGGATTTTAGCCAGGATGCTGACTGTATGAATTAATGACTATTCCTGGAGCATTATAATTAAAATACAGACTCATCATTCTCAGAATCTAGACAGCTTATATCCCTGCTGTGCTCACGGAACAGGGTAAAGCCCAGGTCAGAACCTATCCTGGCTGCTCCCTCACTATTGTGGGTGGCATTTCTTTTTCTCTGAAGGCCTACAAATGTCTTTTTCATCTAAATCCAATAACTTTGAACTTGATGGAAGCTTGCATTCTTTTCACAACTTTTATGAGTGTCAACACATTAAATGGAGGAGAAAGAAAGAAGCTGTATACATCTTAAAGGCGGGGATTAAAGGGGAAGATGCCACCAAGGTGGTTTAAGAACGGAACTCTCCCTACCCCAGGCCACCCCACAAAACAAAGCAGAAAAACAACAAACACACACTGTCATACTGAAGAGGTTAATCTCCTGCCCTTTATTGTGCAAAAAAAAAAAAAAAAAAAAAAAAACAACGGCTGCCTCCTCATGATTACAAAAAGTCTCCCTGCATCCAGGAAAGGATGTTGCAGGGAGCGAAAGAATCACAGGTGAAAAGATGAAAAGATAAAGTTCTTCCCACCAGTGTGCCTGCAACTGGTGGAGAGAGAGCGCCCTGCAGACCCACAAGTGCATATGTAATGGTAGCCCTAGGTCTGCTTGGGTCTTTAGGAAAGGAGACCACGCCAGAGAGGTGGGAAGGCAGCTGCCTGGCAGTTAATTGAAGGAGAACAGGAGAGAGCCCCAACTACAAGCAGAGGGACAATGATGTGTGATATGCAGAGGGGTGTGAGATCAAGCAGCAGCTCGGCACTGCTGTGGCACTGATGTCCCGGGGAGGCTGGGAAGGGCTCGAGTTATGAAGGATACCATTCACTGTAATAAGGAGGCTGAATCTAGTCCTAAAAGAGATTGGGAACCACTAACAAATGTTAAGCAGAGAACTATGACCACATTTGCATTTTAGGAAAATCAGTCTAGTGTGAACAGCAGGGCAGTGGAACTGGCTGAAGACCGGAAGCCCTAACAGAAGACTGCTCTGCAGTTATTCAAGTAAGACATGGTGAGGGCCTGCATCAGAAATCAAGCCTGTGCAGATGGAAGAAGAAAATGAGCCATGCTTTAAGGAGATGAACATAGAAAGAAAAGCACAAGACCCTGGGTGAAGCAAGAATGTTCAGAGTCAGGAGTTAGGGGGATCATAAAAGTGCCCTAAACAGCAAAATGGGAAACAGAACTATTAGAAAATTCTGCAATTCACAGAAAATAGAATTCACCTCTGAATGAAATACTCAACCAGCCACACTGCCCTTCCTGCGCTCACCCTTTTTACCTTTCACCAATCCTAGCTTCCAGATCTGCCCTACAGGCTTCCCAGTGACCTGGCCCAGTCCCATCTTCTTTCAGAATCAGTCCCATCACTGAGTTGCTGTCTGACCAGAAGCCAACCGCATCATCACTCCAGATCCCAGTTTGTACATCTGTAAACTGCAAACAATAACACTAGTACTTCCCAAGATTGCTGTGGGGACCAAGTGAGACAGTGTCTGTGAAAACACCTGATAAATGTCTGTAAAGCACCATAAAATGGGAGGTGCTGTTGTTGATAAAACAAAATAAGAGACAATATTAGACAAGAGACAGGCAGAAAGACTGTGTTTATAGTCCCACACTGGTTTTAAGGCACTGCAGGTAGAGTGCACTAGAACGCACATGGGCTTTGGACTTGGCCAGACCTGGGTTTGAATCCTGGCTTCACCACTGTCTCGCTCTGTGACTTTGAACAAGTCTGCTCACCCCTCTGAGTCTCCATTCCTTCATCTATAATATAATAATTCCTCCCTTACAGTGTTTTGAGAGGATTAAAAGAGTTAACACATTACAAGTTGTATCATAACATATAATTGTTCATAGCTGCTTCTGTGAACTCCGTAAAAGGAGTTCAACAATATTGGTTTCCTTCTTCCACTCTTACATCATTTCTTCCTGAAAAATAATATAGTTCCACCAGAAGCTCATCTTTTCTGAACTGGTCTGAAGTTTTGTTTTCTTTCTCTCATTTCCAGGAGTTGTTAACTATCAATGAACAAAACCTCCGGATGGCCAAAGGACCTAGGCTATACAGAAAGCTGTGAACTGCCAATGAGAACGCAGTGAGTCAAAAGAATAATGGAATTAAATAAGTTCGGGGTCTTTAAGTGTTTCTTAAAACACTTACCTATGAACCTCTAATCTTAGTAATTTCCGGCACAGTTGCTATTCATAAGCATTTGATCATCGTTCATAGAAGATCAAACAAAATAACACAATGGATTGTCTTGGAGATGAAGGGGCAGTGTACTATTCCATTTAGCTTGTTCAAGGGATTTGAGTCAAATCCATTGAGTGCTCACTTCATTAGATAGTCCATGAAATGCTGATGAAGATATAATTATCCATAAAGTTAGAGTATTCACTAATTAAGAATACTAAAGAATGAAATATATCAAATGGGTCATGTTGCACCTTTTTTGTTTTTTTGTTTTGTTTGGTTTTGTTTGAGACAGAGTCTCACTTTGTCGCCCAGGCTGGAGTGCAGTGGGGCAATCTCGGCTCACTGCACCTTCCGCATCCTGGGTTCAAGCAATTCTTCTGCCACAGTCCCCAAAGTAGCTAGGATTACAGGCATGTGCCATCATGCCTGGTAAATTTTTGTATTTTTAGTAGAAAGAGGGTTTCACCTTGTTGACCAGGCTGGTCTCTAACTCCTGATCTCAGGTGATCCCCCCATCTTGGCCTCCCAAAGTGCTGAGATTACAGGCATGAGCCACTGCCATGTTGCACCTTAGAATGAACTTGTGTTTGTGATGTAGAGGAGAATGTATTCAAAATTAAGAATCACTAAAGACAGGGTATTATTAGGAAATGAAAATAGCTTTGACTCTAATGACTTGATAGCACTGCATACTTCATGTTAATAAGATGTTTCTACATGGAGGATTTTAGAAAGTGAAGTCTGAAGGGTGCAGATGGGGGAAGGAAAAAGGAAGAGAAGTGGAAGAAGACAAGGGAAAGGAAAATGAGGAGGAAGGAGAAAGAAGAGGAGGGAGGGGAGGAAGTTTGGAAGAGGTTAGAAGAATTTGCTTTCTCCACATTCTGGTTCCCAGTTTGGTCCTTTTCTGGCAATAATCAAGCCCTGGGAAAGAGAAGAGTAAAAGACAGAAAGGGCAAAGATGAAGAAAATAAAATAAACAGAAAAGAAGAAGATCAGGAGAAATCTGAAGGAGGAGAGAAGAAATGCAGAAGACACCGAGAACACAGACATGTTAAAGTAACACTAGAACGAAGTTAAGCTTAGTTCAGCAAAAGTTTTGAACCCCTCACATGTGCCAGGCACTGTGCTGGGAGCCAGCAATGTGAAGATGAAGGAGACATGGCCACTGTTGTGGAGGCACTCACAGGAAAGAACCAAGGTTGAGAAGAAAGCAAGTGAAGGCCAAGAAAACTTGCATTGCGTGGATTATTTGGAGGCTCAAAAGGAGTCAAATGCTTTTTCTCTAAGCGCTTTTGGTGATGAATTCCCATTTCATCTAATGTGGTTTCTACTTGACATTAGCTTTTGGACTTTTTCAAAGGTTTCTCAAATGTACTCTTTAGGAGGGGGATTGGGGGTGGGGTGGAGAGAAAAGGATGTGTGTAGCTTTGCCTCAGCAAGTTTCATTCCCTTTCCAAACAGATGTTGTCTGGCTAGAGCAGCACAGCATAAAACATGACTACTGGATTTGGCACAAAATGTACCAATTAACCTATGTTGATTGAGTCATGTAAAAGCAACAGGGCTCACTTAGCGTTGGATGCTGTTTAAAGAAGGATAGTGTCAGTCCAAATTGCTCACTCCCATCACGTTCAGCATCATGTTCAGCACAGCTGCAGTGGCTGCACTCCACCCATCTCCTTGTCCTCTCACCCAGCCTGGAGCCCTGCAGGCTTGTGCTGGACTCTTAGGAGACTACAAACATGGAAGAGGAACCCAAGATTCAGCTACTCCAAGTACGTCTGCTTTGAAATAATGAGAATAAGATAATAAAGGGTCTCTTTCCTCCTCTTCCTTCTCTTCCTCTTAATCTCCCCTTCCTCTTCTTTCTCCTTCCACACCACTTACCAAACTTTGGGGATCTCTCTCTTTCCCTCATCATCACTCCCTTCTCCTCCTCTTCTCTTACTTTTTCCCTCTGTTCAGCACCTTCTCTTTATGCTGGTGACAGGCTTAGGAGTCCCTACATTCCCTAGGCCTAGGGAAGTGGCTTTCCAACTGTTCATGAGAAATCCCTGCACAGCTAGTTTAAACTCAGGCAGGCAGGCCCCACCGCTTATGCCTATAATTAAAGAAGTTTGGAGCATGGCCTAAGACTCAACACGTTTGACATCCCACCCCCACAACCCCGCCCCCGCCAGTGATTCTGATACAGGTGCTGTACAGACAGAACCCTGGAAAATGCTGGCCAAACACAGAGAGCAACACTGGTGTGCACAGCAAGACGAGAGCTGGAGTGGAAACTTGTCTCCCCTGGGTCTGTGTCCTGGTTTTTCTCTTGCCTGTCTGACCTCTCATCATTGGCTTCTCTTCCTTTGCCCACCACTTAGATGTTGCTCGTTTACAGGGTTCTATTCACAGTCCATTTCTGTTATCCTACACACTATCCCTGATGGCTCTCATCCACTTCCATAAATGAGAACATCTATACATTGAAGGCTCAAATGCTTATTTCTAGCCCAGAGCTCGTTTCAAAGCTCTAGACGTGCATTTCCACCTGGATGTCCATGGTAATCTCAGGTTTACCATGCTCAAGACTTAGTTCATGGGACCATGGTTCAAGAGGGAAAAGCATACTGAACCCCTGTCTCTCTTCCCCGATGGAGCTCTACCACCTGGAACAGCTATTGTAGGATTCTGGAAATTGGGAAATAGGACCAGAATTCAAGGCATCACCAAATAGGTGGTGAGCTTCCCACTTTTCCTCCAGTGTCCCCCAGCATAGACTCAAGGCAGCCGGAAACCTGGAAGTGAAACCAGGGCCAGCATGTACACAGAAAGCTCCAGGAGACACCCCTTAGCCCTGGCTTGAAGAGTGGAAAAGGGAGCTCCCGAAGGTCAAGCCCCCATGGTGCTTTCTTCTGGCTCTTCTCTAGCACTAGTCCCAGCCAGTTCCTACAGGGTGGCAGCAGTGAGAACCATGTCAGCAGTCCCACGGGACAAACACTTCTGCCATTCTGTGACTTCCTTTTGTTTTCCTAGTGGTGTGCTTTGAAGAATAGATGCTACTGTTAACCAAGTCCAGTAAGTCTTTTATATTTACCCAAATATTTACCATTTTTAATGTTTATCCTTTCTTCCTGTAGCTCTGAATTTTCATTTGTTATTTTTTTTTTCAGTCAAAGAACATCTGTGAGGCTTTCTGGTAATATGGGGCTGCTGGCAACGAATTCTCTCAGCTTTTATTTATCTAAATTATGTATGTGTACATACACATATATACATATACACTATATATTTGCTGTATCTAGAATTTCAAGTTGCTATTTTTTCATTCATGATTTTATAATTTTTTTTATTATACTTTAAGTTCTAGGGTACATGTATACAATGTGCAGGTTTGTTACATAGGTATACATGTGCCATGTTGGTGTGCTGCACCCATTAACTCGTCATTTACATTAGGTATTTCCTCTAATGCTATCCCTCCCCCCTCCCTCTATTCCATGACAGGCCCCTGTGTGTGATATTCTCTGCCCTGTGTCCAAGTGTTCTCATTGTTCAATTGCCACCTATGAGTGAGAACATGCGGTGTTTGGTTTTCTGTCCCTGCGATAGTTTGCTCAGAATGATGGTTTCCAGCTTCATCCATGTCCCTACAAAGGACATAAATTCATCCTTTTTTATGGCTGCATAGTATTCCATGGTATATATATGCCACATTTTTTATGGCTGCATAGTATTCCATGGTATATATATGCCACATTTTCTTAATCCAATCTATCATTTATGGACATTTGGGTTGGTTCCAAGTTTTTGCTATTGTGAATAGTGCCACAATAAACATATGTGTGCATGTGTCTTTATAGTAGCATGATTTATAATCCTTTGGGTATACACCCAGTAATGGGATTGGTGGGTCAAATGGTATTTCTGGTTCTAGATCCTTGAGGAATCGCCACACTGTCTTCCACAATGGCTGAACTAGTTTACACTCTCACCAACAGTGTAAAAGTGTTCCTATTTCTCCACATACTCTCTAGCACCTGTTGTTTCCTGACTTTTTAATGATCGACATTCTAACTGGTATGAGATGGTATCTCATTGTGGTTTTGATTTGCATTTCTCTGATGACCAGTGATGATGAGCATTTTTTGTGTCTGTTGGCTGCATAAATGTCTTCTTTTGAGAAGTGTCTGTTCATATCCTTTGCCCACTTTTTGATGGTGTTGTTTGATTGTTTCTTGGAAATTTGTTTAAGTTCTTTGTAGATTCTGGATATTAGCTCTTTGTCAGATGGGTAGATTGCAAAAATTTTCTCCCATTCTGTAGGCTGCCTGTTCACTCTGATGATAGTTTCTTTTGCTGTGCAGAAGTCTTTAGTTTAATTAGATCCCATTTGTCTATTTTAGCTTTTGTTGCCATTGCTTTTGGTGTTTTAGTCATGAAGTCCTTGCCCATGCCTATGTCCTGAGTGGTATTGCCTAGGGTTTCTTCTAGGGTATTTATGGTTTTAGGTCTAACATTTAAGTCTTTAATCCATCTTGAGTTAATTTTTATATAAGGTATAAGGAAGGGATCCAGTTTCAGCTTTCTACATATGGCTAGCCAGTTTTCCCAGCACCATTTATTCAATAGGGAATCCTTTCCCCATTTCTTGTTTTTGTCAGGTTTGTCAAATATCAGATGGTTGTAGATGTATGATGTTATTTCTGAGGCCTCTGTTCTGTTCCATTGGTCTACATTTCTGTTTTGGTACCAGTACCATGCTGTTTTGGTTACTGTAGCCTTGTAGTATAGTTTGAAGTCAGGCAGCATGATGCCTCCAGCTTTGTTCTTTTGACTTAGGATTGTCTTGGCAATGTGGGCTCTTTTTTGGTTCCATATGAACTTTAAAGTAGTTTTTTTCCAATTCTGTGAAGAAAGTCATTGGTAGCTCAATGGGGATGGCATTGAATTTATAAATTACCTTGGGCAGTATGGCCATTTTCATGATATTGATTCTTCCTATCCTTGAGCATGGAATGTTCTTCCATTTGTTTGTGTCCTCTTTTATTTCATTGGGCAATGGTTTGTAGTTCTCCTTAAAGAGGTCTTTCACATGCCTTGTAAGTTGGATTCCTAGGTATTTTATTCTCTTTGAAGCAATTGTGAATGGGAGTTCATTCATGATTTGGCTCTCTGTTTGTCTGTTATTGGTGTATAAGAATGCTTGTGATTTTTGCACATTGATTTTGTATCCTGAGACTGCTGAAGTTGTTTATCAGCTTAAGGAGATTTTGGGCTGAGACGATGGGGTTTTCTAAGTATATGATCATGTCATCTCCAAACAGGGACAATTTGACGTCCTCTTTTCCCAATTGAATACCTTAATTTTTTTCTCTTGCCTGATTGCCCTGGCCAGAACTTCCAAAACTATGTTGAATAGGAGTGGTGAGAGAGGGCATCCCTGTCTTGTGCCAGTTTTCAATGGAATGCTTCCAGTTTTTACCCATTCAGTATGATATTGGCTGTGGGTTTGTCATAAATAGCTCTTATTATTTTGATATATGTTCCATCAATACCTAGTTTATTGAGAGTTTTTATTATGAAGGGCTGTTGAATTTTGTCAAAAGCATTTTCTGCATCTATTCAGATAATCATGTGGTTTTTGTCTTTGATTCTGCTTATATGATGGATTACATTTATTGATTTGCATATGTTAAATCAGCCTTGCATGCCAGGGATGAAGCCAACTTGATCGTGGTGGATAAGCTTTTTGATGTGCTGCTGGATTCAGTTTGGCAGTATTTTTTTCAGGATTTTCGCATGGATGTTCATCAGGGATATTGCTCTAAAATTCTCTTTTTTTGTTGTGTCTGTGCCAGGCTTTGGTATCAGGATGATGCTGGCCTCATAAAATGAGTTAGGGAGGATTCCCTCTTTTCCTATTGATTGGAATAGTTTCAGAAGGAATGGTACCAGCTCCTCTTTGTACCTCTGGTAAAATTTGGCTGTGAATCCGTCTGGTCTTGGACTTTTTTTGATTGGTAGGCTATTAATTATTTCCTCAATTTCAGAGCCCGTTATTGGTCTATTCAGGGATTCAACTTCTTCCTGGTTTAGTCTTGGGAGGGTGCATGTGTCCAGGAATTTATCTATTTCTTCTAGATTTTCTAGTTTATTTGTGTAGGGGTGTTTATAGTATTCTCTGATGATAATTTGTATTTCTGTGGGATCAGTGATGATATCCCCTTTATCATTTTTTATTGCATCTATTTGATTCTTCTCTCTTTTCTTCTTTATTAGTCTTGCTAGCAGTCTATTAATTTTGTTGATCTTTTCATAAACCAGCTTCTAGATTCATTGATTTTTTGAAGGGGTTTTTGTGTCTCTATCTCCTTCAGTTCTGCTCTGATCTTAGTTATTTCTTGCCTTCTGCTAGCTTTTGAATTTGTTTGCTCTTGCTTCTCTATTTCTTTTAATTGTGATGTTAGGATGTCAATTTTAGATCTTTCCTGCTTTCTCTTGTGGGCATTTAGTGCTATAAATTTCCCTCTGCACACTGTTTTAAATGTGTCTCAGAGATTCTGGTACATTGTGTCGTTGTTCTCATTGGTTTCAAAGAACATCTTTATTTCTGCCTTCATTTTGTTATTTACCCAGTAGTCATTCAGGAGCAGGTTATTCAGTTTCCATGTAGTTGAGCGGTTTTGAGTGAGTTTCTTAATCCTGAGTTCTAATTTGATTGCACTGTGGTGTGAGAGACAGTTTGTTGTGATTTCTGTTCTTTTACATTTGCTGAGGAGAGCTTTACTTCCAACTATGTGGTCAACTTTGGAATAAGTGCAATGTGGTGCTGAGAAGAATATATGTTCTGTTGACTTGGGGTGGAGATTTCTGTCGATGTCTATTAGGTCCACTTGGTGCTGAGCTTAGTTCAAGTCCTGGATATCCTTGTTAACCTTCTGTCTCGTTGATCTGTCTAATATTGACAGTGGGGTGTTAAAGTCTTCCATTATTATTGTGTGTGAGTCTAAGTCTCTTTGTAGGTCTCTAAGGACGTGCTTTATGAATCTGGGTACTCCTGTATTGGGTGCATATATATTTAGGATAGTTAGCTCTTCTTGTTGAATTGAGCCCTTTAACATTATGTAATGGCCTTCTTTGTCTCTTTTGATCTTTGTTTGTTTAAAATCTGTTTTATCAGAGACTAGGATTGCAACCCCTGCTTTTTTTTTGTTTTCCGTTTGATTGGTAGATCTTCCTCCATCCCTTTATTTTGAGCCTATGTGTGTCTTTGCACGTGGGATGGGTCTCCTGAATACAGCACACTGATGGGTCTTGACTCTTTATCCAGTTTGCCAGTCTGTGTCTTTTAATTGGGGGCATGTAGCCCATTTACATTTAAGGTTAATATTGTTATGTGTGAATTTGATCCTGTCACTATGATGTTAGCTGGTTATTTTGCCCATTAGTTGATGCAGTTTCTTCCTAGCATTGATGGTCTTTACAATTTGACATGTTTTTGCAGTGGCTGGTACCGGTTGTTCCTTTCCATATTTAGTGCTTCCTTCAGGAGCTCTTGTACGGCAGGCCTGGTGGTGACAAAATCTCTCAGCATTTGCTTGTCTATAAAGGATTTTATTTCTCCTTCACTTATGAAGCTTAGTTTGGCTGGATATGAAATTCTGGGTTGAAAATTCTTTTCTTTAAGAATGTTGAATATTGGCCGCCACTCTCTACTGGCTCGTAGAGTTTCTGCCGAGAGATCCGCTGTTAGTCTGATGGGCTTCCCTTTGTGGGTAAGCCAACCTTTCTCTCTGGCTGCCCTTAACATTTTTTCCTTCATTTCAACCTTGGTGAATCTGACAATTATGTGTCTTGGGGTTGCTCTTCTCAAGGAGTATCTTTGTGGTGGTCTCTGTATTTCTTGAATTTGAATGTTGGCCTGCCTTGCTAGGTTGGGGAAGTTCTCCTGGATAATATCCTGAAGAGTGCTTTCCAACTTGGTTCCATTCTCCCCGTCACTTTCAGGTACACCAATCAAATGTAGATTTGGTCTTTTCATATAGTTCCATATTTCTTGGAGGCTTTGTTCATTTTTTTACTCTTTCTTCTCTAAACTTCTCTTCTCACTTCATTTCATTAATTTGATCTTCAATCACGGATAACCTTTCTTCCACTTGATCGAATCAGCTACTGAAGCTTGTGCATGTGTCACATAGTTCTCATGCCATGGTTTTCAGCTCCATCAGGCCATTTAACGTCTTCTCTATGCTGTTTATTCTAGTTAGCCATTAGTCTAATCTTTTTTCAAGGTTTTTAGCTTCCTTGAGATGGGTTTGAACATACTCCTTTAGCTCAGAGAAGTTTGTTATTACAGACCTTCTAAAGCCTAGTTTTGTCAGCCCATCAAAGTCTTTCTCCATCCAGCTTTGTTCCATTGCTGGCAAGGAGCTGTGATCCTTTGGAGGAGAAGAAACGCTCTGGATTTTAGAATTTCTAGCTTTTCTGCTCTGGTTTCTCCCCATCTTTGTGGTTTTATCTACCTTTGGTCTTTGATGATGGTGACATACAGATGGGGTTTTGGTGTGGATGTCCTTTTTGTTGATGTTGATGTTATTCCTTTCTGTTTGTTAGTTTTCCTTCTAAGAGTCACGTCCCTCAGCTGCAGGTCTGTTGGAGTTTGCAGGAGGTCCACTACAGACCCTATTTGCCTGGATATCACCAGCGGAGGCTGCAGAACAGCAAATATTGCTGCCCAATCCTTCCTCTGGAAGCTTCGTCTCCGTGGGGCACCCAGCTATATAAGGTGTCAGTCGGCCCCTACTGGGAGGTGTCTCCCAGTTAGGCTACCTGGGTGTCAGGGACCCACTTGAGGAGACAGTCTGTCCATTCTCAGAGCTCAAACTCCATGCTGGGAGAACCACTGCTCTCTTCAGAGCTGTCAGACAGGGACGTTTAAGTCTGCAGAAGTTTCTGCTGCTTTTTGTTCAACTATGCCCTGCCCCCAGAGGTGGAGTCTACAGAGGCAGGCAGGAGCTGTGGTGGGCTCCACCCAGTTCCAGCTTCCAGGCCACTTTGTTTACCTACTCAATGGTAAACATTGTCAGCAATGGCTGACACCCCTCCCTGAGTCAGGCTGCCACCTGGCAATTCGATCTGGGACTGCTAAGCTAGCAGTGAGCAAGGCTCCATAGCTGAGCCAGGCGTGGGGTATAATTTCCTGGTGTGCCATTTGCTAAGGCTGTTGGAAAAGCACAGTATTAGGGCTGGAGTGACCCAATTTTCCAGGTACAGTCTGTCACGACTTCCCTTGGCTAGGAAAGGGAAGTCCCCTGACCCCTTGCGCTTCCCGGGTGAGGCGATAAACCGCCCTGCTTTGTCTCACCCTCCTTGGGCTGTACCCACTGTCCAACCAGTCCCATTGAGATGAACCAGCTACTTCAGTTGGAAATGCAGAAATCACCCATCTTCTGCATGGATCACCCTTGGAACTGCAGACCAGAGCTGTTCCTATTCAGCCATCTTGGAATGGACCCTCCATTCATGATTTTAAAAATCTTGTTTCATGTCTTCTAGCTTCATTTTTTCCTATAGAAACTAGCCATCATGTTTATACACTTCTACATAATATGTCTTCTTTCTTTTGATGCTTTTAAGATTTATTCTTTGGTTTTCAGCAGTTTGACCATGATACAGTTAATTACGTTTTTATTTGCACTTACCCTATTTGGGGTTTGTGGAGCTTCATGAATGTGTGGGTTGCTGTTTTCAATCAAATTTATAAATTTTTGAGATAATATAGTTGCAATTTTTTTTTCCTGCTCCATATTCTCTCTCCTCTTCTCCTTAAATATGTGTCAGACCTTTTGAGACAATTGCACAGCTCACTGGGGCTCTGCTCAGTTAAAAGAAAAATCTCTTGCTCTCTGTCCTTCAGTTTAGATGCTTGCTATTGGCCTTTCTTCATGGACACCACTCCTTTCTTTTGTTGTGTTAAATGTCCTGCTAATCCCAGGAAATGAATTTTTTAAAGATTTTGTTTTTCACTTCTAGAACTCCCATTTGCTTCTTTTTACAACTTACATATCATTTCTGAAAATTTCCTGTTTTTTCACCCTTTATACCCATGCTTTCCTGTAAATTCATTAACATATTTATCATAACTATATTAAAAATGTTTGTCAGTGTTAACATCTGGTTAATTTCAACATTTCATTTTTCCGTAGGTCTCTTTCTATTTCTATTACACTCTGGACTATGTGTCATACTATCTTTGTAAGTCTAATAAATTTTAATGTCATACTAGATATTGTGGGTGATACTTTATAGAGACTCTGGATTCTGTTATCTTTCTCTGAAGAACATTAACTTTTGTTTTAGAAGGTAGTTAAATTACAGGCAGATGAACTTGATTTATGAAGCTTGATTTTAGGCTGTTGGAGTAGTTTTATTTTGGTTTTGCAATTAGCCTAGGATGAATCCCTAGTCCTGAGCCTTAAGGCATAATCTCTGGGTTTTAATTTTAATAGTTTGAGGCATTTTTCATGTGGAAATGATCTATGGTCCTTGGTGAAGGGTACTGCCTTCCAAAGAGGTTTTGTGTTGAATTGCCAGAGAGCCCAGTGCTGTCGCTGCCTTGGGCACACTTTTCACTAATTTCTTAGCTTCAGGATTCCTGCACCTTTGTGAACTCTTTTCCAACCACAGTCAAGGCTAAAATAGCCAATTCCCTGACACATCTTTATGTTGATGGGTGGATTTATTTATAGTTTTTCCTTTTAATAAGGGATTAACCATTTAAGAGTCATGGCTACATAGGAGGCTCGTGAGCCTCTTGTGGGTCCCAGATCTCAATTCCTATTCCTAAATAGTCATTATAACCCAAGTCTCTTGGTCACTAAGACAGGAAACTACCTCACCCCCAAATCGAGGATAGGCATACCATCAGCTCTTAGGGTCACCACTCCAGGGCTTTATCTCACTCTTTAAAGAGTTTGGCTAAACAGTTAAAATGTTGATTTTCATATCTCATCTACAGTTACTAGATCTGTTACTAAGGGAAGGTTTCTATTATCTTTTTTGCCATGTTCTGGAGTAGAAACCCTGTTTCTACGTTTGTTTGTAAGTAGCCTAGTCAAATAATGGTTTTAAACAGAGACTACATATTGGTGGTTCATAGATTTTGTTTGTTTGTTTGTATTTTAAGCTGAACACTTTACACGAAAATCCAGATTTCCATCTTCTCTTGAAAATTTTCAATCTTTGGTGATATTAGGCCGCATTCTCCCATGGTACCAGTAGGATGGAACTTAGTAGTGACTTCCCCCTTTGAAAAGGGATAAATAATCCAGAGCATACCATGGCCACCACATCAGCCTACAGACTTAAAACTAACCTGCTTTACTTTCCTGGCTACAGAAAGTATTTAAGTTTCTAACTGCTGAACTAATAGACTTCTCACGGTTAATACTGAGTGTCAACTTGATTGGACTGAAGGATGCACAATATTGATCCTGGGTGTGTCTGTGAGGGTGTTACCAAAGGAGATTAACATTTTAGTCAGTGGTCTGGGAAAGGCAGACCCACCCTCAATCTGGGTGGGCACCATCTAATCAGCTGCCAGCATGGCCCGGATATAAAGCAGGCAGAAAAACGTGAAAAGGCTAGACTGGCTTAGCCTCCCAATCTACATCTTTTTCCCATGCTGTAAGCTTCCTGCCCTTGAACATCAGACCATGAGTTCTTCAGCTTTGGGGCTCGGGCTGGTTTCCTTGCTCCTCAGCTTGCAGACAGCCTATTGTGGGTCTTGTGATCATATGAGTTTAATACTCCTTAATAAACTCATATATATACATATATATCCTATTAGTTCTGTCCCTTTAGAGAACCCTGACTAATAGAAGACTATCACATTTTTATGCATGGCACCACATGAGGAATGTCTTCTTTTGGGAAGCCTTTTTTGTTCATTCCCACAATCCATTGTTTAAAGTAATATCTTTCTCTCATCATTTAACAGAATTAGATCAAAGATGTCTCTAAGAAGCAATGAGTTCTAGGTAAGGAGAGAGCTTTAGTTTATGTAAATTTCATCTTTCCATAGACCTGCCCTCACCCTTCTAACCTTTTTCCTCCCCTGTATTAAGAAATCTCTAACTTTATGTTGCATTAGGAGGGGCATGATAAAGTAAGCAGAACACTACAGTGGGCATCAGAATGCATTCCATTTCCAGACCTATCTCTTACCAGCTGGATATCTCACTCTCAGGAAGATCAAGTGACAAACTTGGATTAGTCCATTTTCACACTGCTATAAGGAACTACCTGAGACTGGATAATTTATGAAGAAAAGATATTTAATTGATTCATAGTTCTGCAGGCTTAACAGGAAGCCTGACTTCGGGATCTCAGGAAACTTATACAATCATAGCAGAAGGTGAAGGAGAAGCAAGGCATATCTTCTCATGGTAGCAGGGGAGAGAGAGCAAAAGGGGAACTGGTACACAGTTTTAACCATCATATCTGGTGAGAACTCACTCACTATCACAAAAACAGCATAGGACAAACTACCCTCATGATCGAGTTACCTCCTACCAGGTCCCTTCCCTGACATGTGGGGATTACAATTTGACATGCGATTTTGGTAGGGACACAGCCAAACCAGATTAAAACTCAGACTGTCGATCTCCATCTCTGACTTCCTCCATCTTCTGCTGCTTCCCCCTTCTTCTTTCCATCCCATTTATATGAGAAATCAGGTGGGTGCTCTTCTATTCATCTCATGAGCTACTGGGCATGTTTGCATTTGGGGAACTTAAAATAAAAATGAACCAGATAGCTGTTGTCTTTTTGCGAAGAATAATTTTAGGGATCATAAAACAAAAAGAAAAACATTCTTTGTATCAGAGAATAACATTATGATATCCACACATAGTGCCAGCTCTTTTAACTTTTAAGGTCCAATTTCCTAGTTTTCCAAATGTCCACTAATTCCCTTTAAACAAAACCCTGTCTGGGCAAAATAAAACATGTCTATGAATTCAATTTAGATAAAACTGATTTAGCCTATGAGCCATGAATTTAAAGAAAGAAATCTTAAATAATGGAAAAAAAATGCTTTCGATTTATGTGTTTAATAAGTTAGCTATATTAAGCTTAAACATGTAGCATTTAATTTTGTATCTTTTTGCACTGTGGAATGATTTCATGTATAAATCTCTAGCCTCTTGTTAGTCCCAATAGGCAATCAAGCTATTGACACATTTGTATTTTCTCACAGAGGCCTGCTAGGGTGTGAGATAAAGAACAGATGCTTAGTCCAGCTAACGTGTTCGTAAGATTGTAGATCTAGAAAGTACGTCAAAGGCTTCTAGTCCAAAGACGGCAAAAAGCACAGCACGTTGTACAGCCAGCATGACAGATATCACCTGGCACAGGAGCAGAAATTTCAACCCTTAGAGCTTGCATTATTTTGAATTAGGATTCGGACTCTCCCCAAGTCCTATTTTTGAAGAAAAGCATTTCCAAACTTACATACCATGTACTAGTAATTTTGTGGGATATCCTTAAGTATTAGATAGCTGCCATAGTGTACCAGTCAAAGTTTAATTGCAATCTGAATTCACTCTATCTAGCTTAATTAGCAAGGGAATTCATTATTATTGTTATTATTATTCCCTGGGAGGCCAGACTTGTGTGCTACACAGCCAGGAATAAAACAGGCCCGAAACCAGGCAGGAAATGATGCACGATTGCATTGTGGTACATCTCAAGCAGAGACATCACTACCACTGCTATCACATGCGACTGAGCAACCATAGCCTTTGAGAGTGGACACCAGGCACTCCATCACAGCCACCTCGGGAAGACCGGACACCTGCAGCACCATGCTTATCAAAAGGGGCAATTCCTTCCGGACGTGCTGACTTCCTCTCCCAGGTCTCATGGATTGGTCCTGTCTAGGTCATATGCCTGTATGCAGCCTCCAAGGGAATCCTGGGAAATGTAACTTTTTGGAAAACGGAAGCAGGCACATAGACTCTGCCACCTGATCAAATGAGTGTAATTTAAATGGGCATCTTTATTGAAGGACTTCAGAGCCTTTAAAATGCTAATATGTTCTGATTCGTCAAAGAGAGGTTTTAAAAATTATTTTACCATAACACACTTTTTTCTAACCTCCCAGAACTGTGGGTTCTACCTAAAACATTTGAAGAATGCCCTATTAAGCTGTTAACACATCTTAACAGAGATTAATCTGTTACCATCTTAACAGAGATTGTGAGTTTCTATGTTAGTAGTAGCAAGTTCCTCCCTGCAAAAGCTTAAGGTTGTGGTCAATTTGGAAGAACAGCTGGCAGAGGGGATCAGGGGTTAAGGTCTTCAGGTAATAGGCTTACAAGTACAGCCATGGTGGAGCGCCTGAGCAGTGCTGCAGCCCTCGCCATTCCAGGACAGCATGGTCTAGAAGTTCACCCTAGGAGTGAAAACACCTCTGTCTGAATCACTCCTAGATAGCAGTTTCTGCATGCCAGAGATTACTGCTCTGTGCATTTTAGCAAATCGAGCCCACCAAATGTATTTCACCAAGGACTTTTTTATTTAAAACCTGGGTTTATTGGCATTCAGAAACGTGAAGGGTCATTTTGTTTTTTACTAATGACTCATTTGCTGAGAGCGAACATCAGTTTGCAGACTTCTGAAAAGAGCACGTACTAGCAATTTGCAACACATTATCATGTGGGAATCAGATTACAGCTAAGGAGCCCTCATAAAACCAGCTTTAACATTTACTACATTTCTGGAGAAATATATGTGCTCTTTGCCTCTGTGATGATGCAGTCATTTGCCTTATGTGGAATTGGGGTGGAAAGAGAATACCGTCCTCAAGCTACATGGTTGCTGAAGTGAAAAAAAATCAGTCCCAAAAGTCAAGTCATCATTGGTCGTTTCCCAAAAGGATTACCACAGAAATGAGATAAGGCATAGGGCAGAGTGAGGTGGAGAAGGCCTGTGGTCAATCTCACGGAGATGGAATCTGTGAGTGTGCAAATGCAGAAGGGGTAGAGTCTGTGGCCAGGCAGAGAATGGGCTGGGAGTCAATAAGTATGATATATCGCCTTCCTGTCTCTGCTCATTTCCCCTGTTCTGCCAGATAGGTTCCCATTCCTCCCACCCAGAGCTGGCACTCAAACACTGGCTTTCTTCAGATGAGTTCCCAATCCATCTATCTGTTCATCTATCCTTGGGTTTGCTCAAGCAATCAATCAAACATTCTCTGATTTTCTGCCTGTATTTTCTTACCCAAATAACTGGAGCATTTCTGCCTGCCTTCCTTAAATGGCTGTTTTTCCAAATCAAGTTGGTAAATATCTATTTTGTTTGTTACTAATGACTCATTTGTTGAGAGTGAACATCAGTTTGCAGACTTCTGAAGCAGTTCTCAGACTTGTTGGTCCTAAAACTCTATACACTCAGTAATTGTTGAGAATCTCAAAGTGCTTTTGTTCATGAGGTTTATACCAATCAATATTTACCATATTGGACATAGGCCACTTTAGAAATTAACTAGAAAGTAGAAAGGAATGTTTAAAACACAAAAATAATGAAGCATATTTGACCAGCCACTTCTCCTCTGGAAAACTCCACTGTATACCAGTAAGAGAATGAAAGTGAAAAAGCAAATGCCATCTTAGTAACTATGAAAATAGTTTCGACCTCATGGACCTCCACAAAGATGTTGAGCATCACCAGCATCCCTAGACACTTTGAAAACGGCTGCTCTAGAGCATCTGCAAATGGTCTTCCTGCCTTGGTCCCTTGTTCCCCACATCGCTGCCTCATGGATCTTCCTAAAACACACATTTGATTGTAACACTCCCCTACGT
Organism: Trachypithecus francoisi; assembly: GCF_009764315.1. Taxonomy (NCBI): domain Eukaryota; kingdom Metazoa; phylum Chordata; class Mammalia; order Primates; family Cercopithecidae; genus Trachypithecus; species Trachypithecus francoisi. The sequence continues at coordinate 66,413,106 of NW_022681463.1, read as the reverse complement.
GGAGCCCTTTTTATGGCTTTTTACCATCTGTGGCATAACTTATCAATAGCAACCATGATCTAGACCATGCGTGTCTTTGCCTGGAAGACTCCTATCTGTCCTTCACATCTCAGCTCAGAACACTAGGAAGTTGTGATAATTTTGATAAGATTTTGCCTTAGATAAAATAGAACAAATTTTTTAAAATTCTACTTAATTGTTTTATTTGCAAATATTTGTGAGATTAAAAAACTAGATGACTTTGATTTTAAGATTTTATGTTAGAAGTCAGAAAATCAAGAGCCCACTAAACTTTTCAGCCTAAAAGCCATGAATATCTTTTATCATTTAGTATGTCTTTCTCCATAGGTATTCAAACTGTGGTTTTACTTATATACATAGTGACTGCCCTCTAGAATAAAAGTATTTTATCTATCTCTTTCCCCCACACCCCCCAAAAAACTCGACTCAAATGTCATATATTTCAAGAAGCCTTTCTTAACACTCTCTTCCCTCCCTTAGTGGTCTGATCATGACTCCTCACATATCTAGAAGACCACTTCCCTCACAAAGTGTCTGTAAGTCCCTTGAGAACAAAAACCATTTTCCATTAGTCTCTGTAACTAGACTTTAGTACAGTGACTGGCATGGTTCCTGAAACAAAAGCCATTTCTAATAAATGGCTAATGGAAATCAGACATGTGCATATGTTGTCTCTTTGCCATGGTAATCATTTTCCCAGCCTCTGTGCCATCCTCCAATATAGCTCTTTTCTCAGCATCTGAGATTCTGTTGTTGGCAGTGTGATATTCTCAAATAGCCATAACCAAAACTTTAGCCATCTATGAATTCTCCCTCACTCTCAACCTCCTTGTCCAAGAAACTATGGAGACCTCTTCATTTGATCTCTGCAATTTTATCTCCAACCATTTTGTCCTTTCTGCCTTCCCTTGCCATGGCTTTAATTTGCTTCCTCATTATTTCACACTTGTCCATTAGCACAACCTCCTCATCTTCTACAAAATAGCCCTAGTTTCCATATAGTGAGCTTCTTGAAGTCAGAAGATTATTCCTTATCATATTCCTAGCATATTGCACAGGACTCAAAATTGTCTTTTGAATAAAAATGTGAATTCCCACCCATCATATACACTGTCTACAGAAAAAAAAAAAAATCCTCAGGATAACTTCTAATCATGTCCTTTACCTATTCAAACATTTTCTGTGTCTGAATGTAGCAGATGCTGTCGGTGCCTGGGTCCACCTCCCCTCAGCGTGGGTTCACCTACAACATGCAGCTCCCAAGACAGTTTCCCACTTCAAAGGCGTGTGTCTCTTTTCTATTCTTCCTAAAAGTTTTCTCCAGCATCAAAGGAGCTTGTTTTACAAAAGGTATAACCCAGAAGTTGGGAAAAGTCAACACTGCTGAGGGCAACCTCAGCTGATGGGGGTTGGGAATCACTTGCTGAATTTCTCAGTCTCCTCATCCCCAGTAGATGAATTCTGAAGTGTGTTTCTCCATTTCTCAGGGGGCCCAGCAGGACTGAGCTCCCATTGCTCACAGAAGCAAATCACTCATTAAACAAATGTTTCATTGGTTTCTCCTTTCCCTGTCTCACTTCTCCTACTTCTTCCCTTGTACTCCCAGAGATAGTCTTCCAAATAAACTATCTGAACCAAACAATGACATGAACAAAATCTAAATTTCCTGGCCTATCATTCAAAGTACCCCAATAGCTTGATTCTAATCTATATTTCCAGGTTACATCGTCTTACACATAATCTTACACAGATTCCACCCTCTGGCCAACTGGAAGCCTTGTTGATCCCCAAACCATCTCACTCCAAGCTATGATTATTCTGTAGTTTCATTCACTTAGAATGGCACCACTATAATTAACTTAGACCAGTGGAGCTTCCCTCCCTAGTATGGGGAGGGACCCAGCCATTGCAACCTCTCAGAGGAGGATGACTACAGTAAAGTCCTGTGAGCAAAAGAAAGTGCAGGCTGTAGCTGATGCATTGACAGCCAATAGTGTCTGCCACAAACAGGTAGCAGGAAGGTAAAATATAAAGAAAATCGGTGCTCACAAACTCAACACAAAGTGCTGGAGTCATACTGGTGAGCTGAGGTGAGTCCTCTGAAATTTACAACAGTAACAGACACTTTTTACACACTCATCCCCAGCCACCCATCCCTGATCCCTGCCATAGGCTCTCCCCATGCTCGCCCATACCACGCCCAAAGGAATACATATAGAGATATGGCCAGGCCCCCTAGGCCTGTGCTGTGACTGCTCTGCCAGAACAGAGATCACAGACTTACCACTCCCCATTTTTAAGAGGTTGCCAACCCTTGCTCCTTGCAAAGCCGTAAGCTCTAACTTCAGTTCAGTGACCCACCCCGTGTTTTGCCAGGCACATGGATTTCTGTGCAACCTGGATGCAGAGAGTTTCCAAATGTCTAGGGCTATGAGATGTTAATCAAACATCCACTTGAAGTGCTTTGGAAGCACTTCTGCTTTTGGGGTTATTGATGTGCTGGTGTTGTATTAGGATATATTTCTGGTGCAATCATGAATTCACTTCAAGACATATTAAAGAAGGATTTTTTCCTAGCTGCTTACTTCAGAACATTGGTCCCTAGAGACCAGGTATTTTTCACAGCTCCTTAGAAGCCCATAAAAAATGATGGAAAAATGCAGCTGGGCATCTCATGTGGAAATCAAACCTACTGGAATTCCATCTGAATATATGCCTTAACCTAGCTTGGTTATTGGTTCTTCTGAGTTGTTCACTGCATACCTCTCCCCAACTTGTTTCCATCTCAAAGGAAGAGAAGCAATGGGATTTTTCAATCATATTATTCTCCAAGAAAGATGTTTGTGCCCCCAGGTAATGGACATTTCCCTCCACAGAGCATGTCACACTCAGAAGAAGTGTTCAAGTGTATTCTCTATGGACACAAATGGCAACCTGTCCTGGAGACACTCACAGAGAGATCGAATGGCCACTGCATTTGAAGGCGTGGACTCCCATCCCTGATCTGCCACTTCTCCCTAGCGGGGACCTGAGACAAGCTGCTCGGACTGTCTGGGTTCTTTCTCTAATCTGTAATAGAGTGATCAATCTCCTTCCCTGCATCTGTGTGAACAGTTCAGTGCTTTATAAAAGTAAATGATTCATATTGGAACCTGTCCCGCAGCTCTGGGTGAACGCTTCTTCCCTAGAGCTGTCAGTTATCAGCCTAAAACTGGCAGTCTTCAGATGTGCAAATTAGCTTTTTCTTACTGAAGAGAATCTGGGGACTCCTTATTCTTCTCTAGATTTAACATAATTGGGCTGGTTATGGAAGGAGAAGAAACAGCCCCTCAGCTTACGTCATGCCCTATGGAAGTGCCATGACTGTTGGTCCTCTGAAGCCTGAGCTTGCCAATGGATAATCTACTAGATGACCTGGGTTAATGTTCCTTCCTGCTGACTTAAACTGAAGACTAACTCACCCAGATGTGACAGCAAATCATTTGGAGAAAACCCAAATTCAATGGGCACCTGGGGTTGGGACAAGTAAGTGAGACACAGAGATGGATACACCAGGAATCAGGAATGAGGCCAGGCATTCACTAGCTTTCAATTATTTCACATCTTAGAGGAATTTTAGATTAAATCAGAAGATGTGACAGTAATAACAGTAACCAGTGTAACGTTACAATTTTCTTAAATTTTGGCTTTGAGAGGAATACCTGGGGAGTACAGAACAGGTTTTGTCTAGAATTTTGCTCTATTAGAAGCCAAATATGGTAGTTGATCCTGGAGTTAATATGACCTATTGGAAATTGAAAATTGGAATCTGAAAATTTGAGTGCTGAATAGTCCTTACAGCCTTATCCTCAGCTATAAAAAGGATCATTTAAGGCAACTTGGCCAACTAGTGGGCGATTAAGAGGCTGCAAAGCTAAATGGTAAATTAAGCATTGTCTTCCTCATTGTTGAACCACCTTACTGGGAAACACTCCTGTAGTACCGCTTCCTTCTTCTCCAGGCTGTAGCTGAAATTCCTGACTTGGGAGTTGAAGTTGCCATTCACGACTTGGAGATAAACACTTCAAAACATCATGGGAAGAACCAGTTTTCTCCAAGAATAGAGCATTTATCACCAACACTTGCCAAATGTTCTCAGGGAACAGAGAGATAGAAATACAGGTGTGGCCATGGATATTCCAGGCCCTTTATTCTATGCTTTCATTGTCTAAAGGCAGCAACACCTTTAAAATGACAGAACATACTGACCGCCAAAACAGAAGGAAACCACTACTCATAATTGCTTGAACAGACTCTAGCATAAAGGACCAACATTAAGATGAAAATTAGGTGGAGAAACTCAAGGCAGCCATCATTTTGAAGCAGATCATAGGTAGCAGAGATTTGGCAGAAGGAGACCTTCATGTGACATCATTTTGCCTGTGTGGTTTTACTAATAAGACTGATGGTTTCAAGGTTCTAGAAAAAAACCTAACTCTTGGACTTTACATGGGCCTGAACCGCATCATCAAAGAGTCTGATTTTAACCCCTTCTGGCTTCTCTCTCTACCTATGTGGCAAATACACTTGGTTCACCATATGCCATATTCATAGATAATCACAAGACTCTAACAAAAGGACACAGCAAATTATGTGATTGCCCAGAAGGTTCTTTGCCTGATTTTTGGTTGTTTTGTTTTGTTTTTTAGGTCCTGAACATATAGACAAGAGCTAATTTGTATACTTGTACTGTGCAACACTAATACAATTTACTATGTAGTTTAATCCAGAACCTACCACATAGTAGCAGCTCAGTGAATATTTGTTAAATGAAATCAATACTCCTAGGATTCAGCAGCAAGAGAAATCATAAAAGTTAAGAATGGAGAAAATTGCTCACTAATACATGGTGGGTAGATACAAGACTTCTCTGGAACCAGACTTCCTGCGTTAGAATCCCAGCTTTACCAACTGAATCTCTCTGTCCTTGGGTAAACCCCACAATTTCTCTGTACCTCATCTGTAAAGTGCAAATAATAATTTTCAAAATTGAATTTTTAGAAAATATAAAATCCTTTATTGTTAACTCTTTGAGCGAGTTAAAAATGAATGTTATGACTCTCTCAAAGAGCACCTGGGGAGTAAGGATATTTACAGACAATTTTTTTTTTTTTTTTTTTTTTTTGAGACGGAGTCTCACTCTGTCGCCCGGGCTGGAGTGCAGTGGCCGGATCTCAGCTCACTGCAAGCTCCGCCTCCCGGGTTCACACCATTCTCCTGCCTAGGCCTCCTGAGTAGCTGGGACTACAGGCGCCCGCCACCTCACCTGGCTAGTTTTTTGTATTTTTTAGTAGAGACGGGGTTTCACCGTGTTAGCCAGGATGGTCTCGATCTCCTGACCTCATGATCCACCCGTCTCGGCCTCCCAAAGTGCTGGGATTACAGGCTTGAGCCACCGCGCCCGGCCTATTTACAGACAATTTAACAGAGAAATATTAGGATAAGATTGCCAGGTTAGATATAATCTGGGTAATGTCCAACATGCCATAAATCACTGGGGTTCTCGGTTTCCCTGATGAGAAATCAGTCTTCAAATTAACAAGTGACTTCCTTAAGCCTTGGAACTTTAATCAAAGTTGAGTGATGAGGTAAATCAAGGACATTCTTCAAGAAAATCCTTGAGTGGCCTTTGCTCTCCTATGATATTGAAAGAACATGTCTCTCACCTTTTTGCCTTCGTTCCAAGTTTTTGGTAATTTTTCTGGCATCACCTTTCTTATTATGAGGATGAAATGGGTTAATGTAACAAAAAGTCCTTAAAACAGTACCTGGCATTTACTTAGTAAATGCTATACTGACTATGAGTTTTCCTGCTGAGATCAGGCCCACTTAATAATACCCAGGAGGGGATTTAAAAAACAAAGCTCAGAAATGTTACTGTTAGCATTACTTCTCCAATCAAGAGGGACCTCCCACTGTTAAATCAGAAGACAGGTGAATAACATTGTCTGCATTCTCTTTTGTAATTACTAACATTTAAAGTAGCATTTGGGGTTTCATGTCCCATGACTCTCCAAGCGAAATGGAACACTAGCATGTGTTGGGGACAGGGAGATAGCAAAGACAGAGCGAATCAAAGGGCGGCACCCCTCGCTGGCCACATGGAATCCCTGCAGAAGTCACCTGAACCACCTCCCACTTGCCATCCTTGCGTCTTTGCTGACACCTCTTGCCCCAGGTGTGGAAACAGCTTCCTCACTGACCTCCCTGTCCCCTGCTGTTCCTACTTTCCCTTCATTCTCAACTGGTCACCAGACCTACTCCCTAAAACATGGATCCAATCATGTTATCCCCCTGCCCCCACACCTTGAACAATGACTTACTACTTACATAGCAGTGCCCAAAACTCCCCGCCATCTCTCCCTACAGACCAGTTCCACCCCCATCTCCCTGATGGACTCTGTGGCCTCACTCTCCACTCGTGTTGGACCACCCAGCTCAGGGCCTTCCCTCTGCTCATACCCATTGTGTCTCCTCACAAACCCATATTCACTCTTGTCCGACTCACGCTGATGGATCCTCTGCTGTGAAACCTCCCCTAAGCCCAAGCCAGTGGCCTACATTTCCCTCCTTTCCACTCTCACAGCTGTGTTCATGGCACAGCAGGCGTTTCCCCAGCACCATAGGTTTCTCCCGCAGTTAGAGAATCTGATAGCATCTCTGTCTCTCAACTGTGACTCCTGAGGGCAGGGGCTGAGTTCCACTGGACCTCGCATTTCCCAGTCTGCAGCTGTGTGCAGGCTCTGTCCTCAGCCTCGTAAGTATTCTCTTAACCAACTCTCTTGCTGTTTTCCAACACTTACCCTGGGTGGAGCCTGGCTGGATACCCAGCAAACCAATCTCCCCACCTCTCAGGGCTCATGGCTGGGCCACATTCCTCAGCCTCCTCTTAGAGAGGGGGTGGAAACGTGGGCACCAGTTCTGGGCTGGCCTGTGACATCTCCCAACACATTCCCCTAGACTCTCCTGTGCATGGGTGTGAAAACATGGACAAATAATACCAAGGCCATGAAAGAAAAGGATGAAGTCAAAAGAACAATTCCTGACACTTAGCAGAAATAACCTCATTGTCGAGGACACTCTAAATACTGAGCCTCCATCAACGGCTGCCTACTTCTTCAACTCCAGGACTTCAGGCAGCACACAGAGCAACCACTCTGTCCTCTGTGTCCTGGAGTGAAAAGCACAGTGAGACTCTATCACTTTTCAAGGAGCCAAGAAATGAAAATATTATAAGGGAATAAACATTTCCTGAGAGGAAAATAGCATCAGGGGCCCTTGCCTGGGATGTTCAAATGTGGAAATGATTCATAGGAAAATCCCTCCCACAGAGATGATGAGAGATGCTAGGTTAAGACTTCATTATAACAGTGAGTGATGTTTAGGAGTGAGGAGAAAAAGCCGGCATCCGCATGGACACCCTTCCACCCTCACACCCCTGGGACTGTGGAAGCAGTCACCGCACCAACTGTGCTTTATTTTCAGCTGTAAACCCAGAGAGGGGAGCCTGGGTTATATCAAAGGAGAGAGTAGCTTCTAGGAAGTCTGCCGCCGAGTGAAGTTTATTTTCCCTCTGTATGGCTGTAAATAATGGCTTCAATTTTGGAAAACATACATCTGGAGCATGGTCATATTGCCAAACAGACAGAGCCTCATTACAACACAACAGCATTATCCAGAATGTCGTCTGTTTTCTGCATGAAACATTGCTAGAGGGTACTCAGTGTTTCGGAGTTTGGTGTGTGCAGAGTGTGGCTAGCATACGTGCAGGTTAGCATGTTAATTCTCCAGTTGTAACCAGGGAAGAATGCGTGCGACATTGGGGTCAGAGTGTGGGCCTAAGTTCCCGAGGTCTTGTATTGGTTCTGCTGCTGCCCATGCTCCTGAACAACCCAGATAACCTCTCAGTGCCTCAATGCCATTCTCCAGATGATGAGACTTACACAACGCAAACATTCAGTGTGAATGTTTCTTTAAGAAAATTGAACTTGACATACTAGATGACTAAGCCCTATAAAATCTTCATCACAAGATTCTTGAGAGCAGAAAACTCATGGTATATACAACATAGATGTTGATTTATTTAAATATGTATACACACACATATATTTAATGCACATTTTCAGGAACACAATTGTTTTCTACAGAAAAGTATTCTTCTAAGTTATATGTCCTATTAGTGCTTAATCAATCAATGCCTACTTGATTGCAAGACATCTTTAAAATATAGAACAACATGTTACCTAAACAGAATATATCATCATTATGAAATTAGAGAATTTTAGCCCTATAACGGACCCTGGAAATCATTTTGTTCTAACTTTTCATAGCATCTGAGGAAGCTAAACCCAAGTGAGGTAAATTATTGCCCACTTCAAAACATGTCTGCGTAGAATTTTTCACAATGTTAAAGTCTGATCAGGTAAATTGAAACATCTCAGAACTAAACAGCAAGTCTTTCCACAAGTCTTTGTTTGTTTCCCAGAGCCATCTTTTTTCTTTCTTTCTTTCTTTCTTTTTTTTTTTTTTTGAGACAGAGTCTCGCTCTGTCGCCCAGGCTGGAGTGCAGTGGCGTGATCTCGACTCACTGCAACCTCCACCTCCAAGGTTCAAGTGATTCTCCTGCCTCAGCCTCCCAAGTAGCTGGGATTACAGGCACGTAGCACCATGGCTGGCTAATTTTTGTATTTTTAGTAGAGATGGGATTTCACTATGTTGGTCAGTCTCGAACTCCTGGCCTCAAGTGATCCACCCGCCTCAGCCTCCCAAAGTGTTGAGATTACAGGCATGAACCACCACACCCGGCCTCCCAGAGCCATCTTGTCGCATGATTATTTGTGTGTCCATTACCATCAATATCTCTTTCTTTTGTTAAAAAAAAAAAAAAAAGAAAAGAAAAAGATCTGAAGGGCGAGGGAGTTGTATGGGAGAGAAGTTTGTTTTCCTTCTCCCAAATCCTTTTATATTTTTTTCATGACATGATGTGGACTTTGAGGTGCCCTCTCAGGCCCGCAAGGATATCATGTGAACCAAAATAACACTCTCTATTTAAGGAGACCCCTGCTGCTTTTTCGTGTTATCTTTGAGGCATTCTCCATGGAGTCTGACCATCATTCTTGTTCAGAGACAGCTCTGAAGAATCCTTGGTCTCTCTTACACACTGGTGGAAAGGAGGCATGTCTGGGGAAAGTTTGGTACAGCCAAGCTGGGATGGTTAGTGTGTGGGATGCTGGGGGTGGGGGTTGGGCGGGGAACATGCTGGCTGAGGTAGGAAGAGGACTCTGTTCAACCCAATGCTGTATAAACTATCAATAACCCCATTTTCCAGGTGAGACAATAGAAGCCAGTCGGGCTTCCTGTAGAGATTAGTCACGGACGGTCTCTCTAGGTCCTGGTGCATTCCAGAAGAAACAACCAGAGCGGAGGCTTTGTGCTCTTTAGAAAAAGGTGTTCCCTCCTCAAATTAAAAAGAAAACAGTTTAGCATGTTATTACCCAACTCACTTCACCTATACCCAAGGAAAGCAGGAAAGGTGGCAGGGAAGGGGACACGGCTACCTTGTCTTGGAGCAGAATGAGGTGATTCTGGATGGTGACTTGTAAGAAGACCCAGTGGGGGTGGCGGGGGGAGGACAAAAAGGAAGAGTCCAGGGGCTTTGGCCCTGGGGTTTCAGTGCCAAAATTCACCATCCTTGTATCCAACCTGTGGAGCTGTTAATCACACTCATTCAATCAACCTATGAATACCACCAGGTTCCAGGAGAAATCACTGCTGCATAGATGTGTCCCCTGGGTTTGGCTGGGCTCTTCTCTGAGCAATGTGCAGGGTCAGGCAGGGTTGTACACACGCGGGGCACCTATGCTCTCTCCTGCTGGCACACCCAATACCTGCCCAGTGCTCTCCCACCCACTCCATGCCCCTGACGGGAGGTGACCATGTGAGGTTCAGGGATGTGGGCAGAGACTTGGGCCTTCAGCAGCTGCAGGTGGGTGAGAAAAGCCACCTTGGTGATCTTCTGGGGAGCAGTCGGGACAGGGTAGAGTAGGACACATGTGTATGTGTTGGTGACAGTGTGTACTTGTTCTGGGCCACTCTAGGAACATCCAGAATCTCCCCTTACCTAGGACATCACTCTGGAAACATCCCCATCTCCCCTGACCTCTCCACCAGGCCAGCTTGCAGGGTTGGAGCCAAGTTTTGTGGAACCTAAAAATGACTCAAGTGAAGGACTCAATCTTTAAGGAAAAATCCTCCCAAAATGAGGAATACAAATTGGCCCGAATGTAAACATCTATTTAAAATGAGAAAAGAAACCACAGCAAATGACAGTTTTAAAGATCTGACAAATACCAAAAAAATCACAAGAACCAGAAATGTATTTTTATTAGTTAACAGCCTGACGCCTTTACATGTTTTCCACATTTTCTTGGCTGCTCTTTGATCACCTTTTCCTATGACAGTGATATTGTAACAGCATTTTTTTACACAAAGAAATAGAATTTAGCTTCAGGCTTTCCTTCCAAACTGAAAACTTACCACTTCACAACTTCTTGTTGGCAATGTTTTACATGTTTTTAGGACTGTTGTCAAATCTGGGGAAAACTCTATCAAGTTTCTCTCATACATGAGCTGTAGGATTTAAGGACTTTTCAAGTTTTCTTATATATTAACTCAATTTCTTATATATTAATGCCTAAATGTTCTTTAAATTGATAACACTCAGAACCAGTGTATTATATATCCTATTGTAATGATGAACATGAGTTTTCCGTTTTCTTCATTGATGCCAGTATTTTGCGTCAAATCAGTAGGAATATCTTTTCAATGTGCTCATGTGATTTAGTCTTCTTTTTAATTGAATTATCAAATAATCCAAGAATCTACCCATTACTTTTGTCCAACATTCCATCCTGGAAGATATTTTTACATAGGAAATGTATTAGCTCAATAACTACAGAGAAGTGCCTGTGAGTCTCATAAACATAACTCACTAAACCCAAACAAAATGAATCCCCAATGAACTTCCCTTTAGCTATTCCCTAAAATGTCCAGCACCCCAGCACCACTCCACACAGATAGGAGTATGCTGGGGGAAGACAGATTGGGAGGAGACAGCAGTCCCAACTGACTGTCTTATTTTTCTTGGCCTGTTTTATCCTTCTACTGTCTCACTCTGCTTCTCTATTCACTTCCAAGAGCTGAACTTAATCAGTCAAATTTAGCTCACACTTGTTAATGGTGCTTGCACACTGTTTTTTACATCATTCCATTGTTGATAAGGTGTCCAAGAACTGAATATGTTCTTTGGGTCCCCACTCAAATGTCACCTCCTTAGAAAGGCCTTCCTTAACCAATCAATTTAAGCCAGCCCTTTCCTCCCTACTTACTCTCTTCACATAGCTTAGTTTGTCTTCTGGTTTTTGGGTTTTCTTGCATTCTTTGCTCTTCTTTTTTTGTTTTTCAACTTTAATTTTAGAATTAGGGCATACATGCACAGGTTCATTACAAATTATATTGTGTGATGCTGAGGTTTGGAATACGAATGAATTCATTACCCAAGTACTGAGTATAATACTCAATAGGTAGTTTTTTTCAACCCTTCCCTGAATCCCTCCTTCCCATTTCTAGTAGTTCCCAGTGTCTATTGTTCCCGTCTTTGTGTCCATATGTACCCAATGTTTAGCTTCCACTTACAAGTGAGAACATGCAATATTTGGTTTTTTGCTTCCACATTAATTCACTTAGGATAATGATTTCCAGATGCACCCATGTTGCTGCAAAGGACATGATTTCATTCTTTTTTTTAATGACTGTGTAGTGCTCCACGGTGTATATGTACCACATTTTAAAAATTCAATTCACTATTGATGGGCACCTGGGTTGATTCCATGCCATTGCTATTGTGAATAGTGCTGCAGTGGAACATACAGGTGCATGTGTCTTTTTGGTAGAATGATTTATTTTCCTCTGGGTAGATACCCAGTAGTGAGATTGTTGGGTCAAATGATAGTTCAACTCTTATTTCTTCGAGAAATCTCCAAACTGCTCTCCACAGTGGCTGAACTAATTTACATTCTGACCAACAGTGTCTTAGTGTTCCCTTTTCTCTGCAGCATCACCAACATCTGCTATTTTTTGACTTTTTAACAAAAGCGATTCTAACTGGTATGAAATATCTCATTATGGTTTTAATTTGCATGTCTCTGATGATTAGTGATGATGACCATTTTTTCCTATGTTTATTGGCTGCTTGTACGTCTTCTTTTGAGAAGTGTCTGTTCATGTCCTTTGCCCACTTTTTAATGGGATAGTTTGTTTTTTGCTCATTGACTTATTTAAGTTCCTTATAGATTCTGGATAATAGGCCTTTGCCAGATGCCTAGTTAGTGAGTATTTTCTCCCATTCTGTAGAGTGTCTGTTTACTTCCTTGAGAGTTTCTCTTGCTGTGCAGAAACTCTTTAGTTTAATTTGGACCCATTTGTCAATTTCTAGTTTTGTTGCAATTGCCTTTGAGGACTTAGTCATAAATTCTTTGCCAAGTCTGATATGGAGAAGCGTTTTTCCTAGGTTTCTTCAGGGATTTTTAGAGGTTGAGGTCTTACATTTAAGTCTTTACTCCATCTTGAGTTAGTTTTTGTATATGGTGGTAGGTAGGGGTGCAGTTTTATTCTTCTGCATATGGATAGACATGATTTAGTTTTTGAACAACTTGTAAGTATTTGAAATCATCTAGTTGATTTATTTGTTTACTTGCTGATTGTTTACACTTTGACTTTCCCTTTGTATTCACCGCTGTATCCTAGCTTAAGGATGCCCAGCCAATAACAGGTCAATAGATATTTGTTGAGTGAATGTGTTACACACCCCAGGCCCTTGTTGTAAGAGTTTACATTTCTTTAAAAAGTTGAGTAAAAAGACTTTTTTTTTTTTTTCAGCATGGAGTGTTTGGTCACAGTAATGATGGCATTACAATCATTGTTACATTGAAATCCAGGTCATCAGAGCAGGATTATGTTCTCCATTTTACAAAAGGGGAAGCTGAAAAATTAACTTGCCCAAAGCCACACAGTTGAATTGGAGCCAAACTGGACATAAAATTCAGGGCTTCTGACTCCTATTCCTGTGTTCCACTTACTACTTCAGGCTGCCACTAGCATCTGGTGAAAATGTTTAATTTTTTTAATATGAGAATCATGACTGACTAGCTACTTGTACTTGTGCTGTGAGTTGCAAGACATTGGTAGTTGTAGTAGATTTGTGTTCAAAAGAGAAGAGCAGGTGTTCTTTACATGCTCTCATCCAACCTCACAATAACCCTTGATGTAGGCATTATTGAGCAGTTCCTTTTAACTGAGGCTCAAATGATTAATTTGCTGGAGTTCACAATCAATGTTAAATACAGGATTTATACCCAGATTTCCTTCAAATGACTCTCATACACGAGATTAAAGGTTCACATTTGGAAGCTGGCCGGCTAGGTTGAAAGTTAAGTATATAGTTATCATACATGATAAAATAATAAAATTATGTGATTATATATACATTATTATATAAATATGTATAATTATATGTTATTACAACAAAATTATTTGGTGAAGGCTAGGCTGACATGTGATCTTCATCTAATTAAGAATTAAATATTCTATTACTGATGGGGTTGGCTTCAAAAAACACACAAAATGGCCCCAAAGTGTGAAATCCTTGGCTTGTTTTGGGAATTACCATGATTAACCAAAAGCTAGAGGTATACTAGCTCATATTATCTATAGGAGATCTATAAGTGCTTTCATAGAGAAGGGGCCAGCCCTGGAAAAGTAGCCTCTGGTCAGGGGTCATATATTTTTTTGAGCCAAACAGATCCTCTTGGGCTCCAGCGGCCTCCTCCCCAACCTTACCTGTGAGATCAGGGATTATAGCAAAAGGACAGATGCAGACTCACCTTGAACTCATGTCCATGCATGTCTCCAGAGTGGTCCAGTATCTCACAGTATCTCTCAGGCAGCAAATGCAGTTGATGATAAAGGGGAAGACAGTAGAAATGTAGCCCCTGACCTTGGTTCTCTTCATTCCAGCAAGTTCTATTCCCTGAGAGAGCAATGGAGGGGATGTGAAAAAGGTAGACTGAGGTTAGATTGGGAAGGACATCATATGCCAAATAGGAGTGTGACATTTATCCTGTTTTTCTTCAATATTTCTAAATTTAAACTGTACTTCAGATGGTTAAAATATTAAAATTCTCTACTTTGAATCATTCAGTAGTATATGTATGTTACACACATTTGTGTTTCTATTACATTTATCAATAAACAGCAAATCTTATTTAATATTATTTTTATCACCAAGCTAAAATGTTAACTCACACTGCGATTTTTTTATAGCAAACTGCAGAACTGAGATTAGGTACATAAACTGGAAATTAAAGATAATCAGTTTGATTCATATTAATGATCTCTACTCACTCATTTTTCTATCCTTGTAGTTTAAAAAAATGGGACTGTAAATATGTTAGGGCAATTGAGTCAGAGTATGATTTCTCTTATGCATCAGTAGACACTTTTGGCCTAAAAGTTTTAGGAACTATATACTTTTCATAGTAAAATTATACAGTTGTGACTCAGTTTACCGTTGCTCACCAGTATCTGTTTTCCCTTTTTTCTCAGCATACCACCAGGATATATATAATAGTCCCCCCTTATCTGAGGGAGCTATGTTCCAAGGCCACTAGTGGATGCTGAAACCCTTAGAGTACTTAACTCTATATATTATATGTTTTTTCCTGTACATACATACCTATGATAAAGTTTAACTTATAAATCAGACACAGTAACAGATTAATAATAACTAATAATAAAATGGAACAATTATAACAATATGCCATCATCACTAGTCTTATGCTTTGGGGCCATTATTAAGTAAAATCTGATAACAGTCAATCTGATAACCAAGAAGGCCTCCAAGTGACTCACAGGTGAGGAGCCTCTATAGTGCAAATCTGCTAGGCCAAGGGAGGGTGCACGTCCTGGGGTGGGCCTGGGCAGGATGGTGTTAGATTTCATCATGCTACTCAGAATGGCATGCAATTTAAAATTTATGAATTGTTCATTTCTGCAATTTTCCATTTAATCTTTTTGAACTGCAGCTGACCACAGTTAAAAAAAAACTCAGAAACTGAAACCAGTTATAAGTGGGAACTACTGTATTCCCATTAGAAGTGGTCATGTGACTCCACTCCCACTCAGTCAAGTGACTGAGCTCTGGCCAATGGAATGTGAAAGGAAGTGAGGTGCGCTACTTCCAGGCCTGCTTATGAAAACCTCTTATGTCTGATCCTTGCTCTTCCATCACCCTCTGATTGAGCAGTGAGTTTTATGAAGACCCTAATAAGAGCAGATTCATCAGATAGAAGGAAAACGCATCCCTGAGAGACCACGTAGAGTGGATGCCAACACCCCATCTGACCTGCATTGAACTGTATTGTCAGCAAGAAGTAAAATGTTTTGTGTTAAACTATTACAAATGTGGGGTTGTTTGTTAATGCAGTTAACACACTCTAACTAATACATTGAATAAAATGTGCTATAGACAAGCAGAAGGAAAATTCTGCAATGAAAATGGAGATGTATCACAGGTTTTGAAACAGACTTGATGCATGATCAGGTTTGAGAAGATGTAAGATCCAAACGTGGAGTACATTGGATGGAGTTGGTTGTTCTGGGACAAATAGGGTAGGAATGTGAGTGCAGAGAGTAGGTCTAGAACCTGGATTCAACCCAGGGGAAGCAGTTGGCATGAAAAAGCGTGCTGGGATTCATCCTCCAGGAAACTGGGGCTCAGTGGTAAGAATCACAGCCTGGAGTCCAAGGCAGGAAGCTCAGTCACTGAGGGAGTAGGACATAAGGGAGGAAACTCAGCCAAAGTCAATCTTGAGAGAAATCTAATATTTTTCTGGAACGTGCTAATATAATAAGGGTTCCAGACACGGGAGCCTTCTATTGCACTTTAAAGCTTCAATCACTAAGCAGCAAGTACAAGAAGTGGTTTTTCTTTACAAGCCTTTACATTTTAAAGAAGAATCAGAAACACTTTTTAAGTAGGACTAGGAAATAGAAAAAGAGTAGATGTTAGTTTCTTCATTGTAATGTTTAAAAGCATTCTTGTATTTTGGTAGGTCTTGACCTCAATGGCAATTGTTTATTCTCATGGCAGGAAAGTACATGAAAAGATTAAGGGTGTTTTCCTGCTTAGATCTTTAGGCATATAACTAAGGAAAATGGACAGAGATGTGGATTCACTTACACGCTTGCAAAATGCGAAGTACACTCAATATCCCTTTGGGGGTCACATATTTTATCTTGCCTGAAAGTTATTATTTGTTCATTCACTCAACAAGTATAGAGCTCAGATTCTGTACTCCCAAATCTGCCAGAATCTAATGGGGGCCACAGAGGAATTGTAAGAATGTATTATTGTCCCCTAGTATTAGGAACATTCTTCATTTAGCAAATGTTGATTTAGCCCCTCTTCTGGATCACACTATTTTAGCTCAGGGAAACCTATTAACTAAGGAGTTCACAGTCTAACAGATGGGTAGACGAAGAATCAAGCAATTGTACAGAAGAGCAGATTTCAGAGTGCCATTATAAGTGGCATCACCAAATAGGCCTGGTTCACATGCCATTCTGCAAGTGGTATGCCATTTTGGACACCTTGATGGCAGTTGTCTATTCAATCTACCTGGTTCTGCAACCACTCATTAATATTCATAATATGATAACTAAGGGAGTCATTGAAAGTAACCTAACCCACACGAAATGAAATGTATATTTACCACTCATTCAGAATAAATAGCACACATATGTGTACAACACAGTGTGGGTGGCACATTCACAAACCTGACTGCAAACTCAGTTGTGCAAAAGTTAGACTTTTAATATTTTTGGTTATTCACTTTAATTTATAAGTTAAGTTCCCTTTATCCAGTGGGACATACACTGACACCTAGCAATTTGTGATGCCATAGACGTTCAAGGTGGCATGGGGACAGGACTAGGAGTCCAATGCATTTAGTCCTTTCTCACCTGATGATGCCAGCTCCCATTGTTCCATCTCTCTGGGTCTCCACCCACGATCCTTAAATCATGTGTGCAGGGCCTTGTCCAGCCTGGGGACTCTTTGTACTCTATTTCGGCCATTCTTGAGTTCATGCGAGCTATTTGGGTGCTCGCAACATGCAATGAGGCAAGAGAAGCTCTCTGAGGCTGTCCAGGTCTCGTGTCAACCTCCAGGCCACTCTAGGAATGATAAGCAGGACAATTCTGCTGGTCTCTCCCTACATCAGAGTGCTGGAACCTCGAGGAGACTGTCAAAGCACTAGTTCTCACAGTCATTGCTCCTGGAGCCTTCTGTATTCTGGAACCCTGGTTCTCCCTAGCTCTTGGGACCCACACACCTGTGTGGGCCTCCTCTCCTCACTCCAGCTGCAGAAAAGGCATGCCGCTGTCCAGGGCTTCTTGCTTCTCCTCCAACTCTCCTCTTTCACCCAAGCTGGAGAAGCTTTATCTTTCTCCCGGAAGTGAGGATCTTTGCTCTGAATTTTCCCTGCCTTTCCCTGGGGTATGTTTTTGAAACCTCCAAAGCCAGAGCAGGGCCCCTATTCTCTGCTTTTGATTAATACATCCTCTCCCTGAGTCAGTTAACCACAAACAATGAGCTTTGCCTTGGTTGGGGTAGGGCAGTGGACTGGTGAAGAAGTAACAGTTTTATCCTCCTACACACATGCACACATATATACATATTACAACCTTCAAATAACACAGATAATCACAATCTGGACTCAATGCAAGCCCTTCTTCATTAATGCATTGATACAATCCTCAACAGACATGGCCATGTAAAACACCCTTGCCTTGTTCCTTGCCTTGTTCCTGTGTGGATTCTTGTATTATATTGCATTTCACAGGTTTGTGCTATTTGCTGATCCTGTTCTGTATTCCACTTGGGTCCATGTCTCACCTTCACTCCAGCAGGTTGGTCAGATTAGTAACTCACTGCCTTGTAGCAAAGTGATTTTTACACAGACAATTGTCTCTCTCTGCAATTGTAAAAAGCTTTGACATTGTAGTTTAGATTCTAAACTCTAGATCCTTTAATAACAGCATTTCTGTAGCACCAGCAGTTTCCATTCCTAGTTGCTACTGTAGCAGGTCTCGAGCCAATGCAGAAACTTAGTGGGTCTGCCTTAAAATGGACTCTACAAGATGACTGCTACTCTCTTCACTATTATGGAACGGAGTGGTATTATATTAGGAACCTCTTGTTTGTGGGCATCAATTGCAACTTTCTATTTAGATACTTCTCTTTCCTCTGCTTATGTTGGAGTCTTTTACTCTGTGATTACTAACTGTATTGCATTATCTTCATTCTCTCAATAGCAACAGTACAAGTTTTAGATTATCTGTTCCCTGCATTGCTGAAGATTTACTGTGTAACTCCTGGATGTCCACATATATGTGTGCAGACACTAACAAATTGTACACAGAACTCTGGGGGTATGGAGAAGGGAATGATGAATTTTGCCTGTGAAAAAAGGATTGGCAAGGGGCATTGAAGGCTTCATGCGGGAGATGACATTTGAACTAAGTTTGCAGAATAAATAGAATTTCAGCATGTGGGTACGATGCCTCTACTGGGGGTGGCAGATTAAGAAAGCACAAAGAAAGGAGTGTGACAGATAGAAAATAGTATGAGAAAGGGCACCGGAGAATTAAAGCTCATGGTATGAAAAGGACAGAGGTGGCATCTGGAAGTTAAAACACATGGTACTTGTATCAGAAGACTCCTGTCTATGGCTAATGCTCAGCCTGGTTGACTGAGTGTAAAAAATAGATTTAAAATATTCAAAAATACTGACAAAATGTAAAACAGAATACCAAATTCAGAAAGTGGGAAAGCACCCCTTCCCCTTCAGTTTCAAAAAATACACTTTGTGTATCTGAGATTTGAACAGGAACCACACCCTGAGGAATGAAAAGGCCTCCTCATTAAGGATAATTTTAAGTTACTAATTGCTACCTACATCCCCTGGCATTAAACAAACAGAGCTGCCTTCACTCCTCCTAGGCTGCCCTTTGAGGAAGAACATAAGCATCTCAAAATAGAACTGCAGGGGCTTTCCCACACATTAAAACTTCTGCCCATCCTCCCCTCCAGCCAAATCACGTTAATCATGATGAAGACCAAAATAATAGTGCTGAATGGATGTCCAGGAGCTTAAGTATTTGATTTGGACAAATACTTTGCTTAGTGCTTTATACCCTAAATCCTCAAATTATGGAGAGGAAGCTTGTGGCCCTTAAGGAGAAGAGAGAGGCGAGCTGAAGAAAGTGCAGAGATTTCAACGGCCTCTTGGACTTTTCTGTCTCCTTATGTTTTCCTGGTGTTCTAGTGGTTAGTTTTGCAGCATACAGTGCTAGTCTCTTCCCTCACACTTTCTGTTTCCCCATGTGTGTTAATCTAGAGATTAATAAGAAATACCCACTCTGAGAGTGACCACTAGCAAGCCAGCAATGGGGTTGACTCTCAATTTGGAATGAATGTTTGAAGAGCCTTTTCAAATTTCACAGAAATGAGGATTGCGACTGTACAAAAAAAGATGTTGTCTACAAGAAGGTCCCTTTACTCTTGGGAAGCAAATTTAGCTGTCCACTTCTTGCTTTTAACAACTCGCATAGCTAATAAAGAGACCAACATGCTCATCTTGGATCCCAGTGCCTCTTGGCAGAGAGGAATTTGGGAAGGGAGTTGGTTTGAAAGGCAAAGTGAGCTCTTAGTAGCCCAAGCTGCATAACTACACTGTTACCCCTCCATCTACCTGCTCTCAGTGCAGCAAGCCTTCCTGAGGTCGCTTCAGATGTTTTCAGCTACTCCAGGTGACCATTATTTAGCAGCACGGAGCTGCTGCTCATACTTGGAAGTGTCATCAGCCCCATATTTTCATTTTTGAGTATCCCTTTTCTGAGCAGAGACCGGTCTACTGTGGCAACAGAATGCACCCAGTTAAGGCAAGAGATTGATGACTCAACACTGACCTCCACTGGTTGGCATGGAAATACCTAATCCCTTTCCTTCAATGCCTTGGCCATTTTCACGGTGTGCACAGGGAGCCCTCAGCATGTTGCACTGCACTGTTGGTTGAGATTTTATATGAGTTTAAATTACCTTCCTAGGAGCATATATATAGATTCTGGAAAACTCTGATCCAACATTGAGACCTCAGCGCGCCCTTGTACCACCACAAACCACAACATCATTTTGTTTACACCAAGTTATGGAGTTCAAAATTGAATTCATGAGAATCTGAGAAATCTATGTCAATCTGTTTCCATGGTGGTGTTATTAATGACTATTCAATTGCCAATAGATTTATTATTACCTTTTAAATGCCTCAAACTCCAATTGGCCATTGTGACCCCATTTTCAGTTGGTATAATAATCTTGCCTGCAGAGAATCTGTGCCAGATGCTGTGTTGCCAATGCCTTAGTTGTCTGGAGGTGGGTAAGGAAGGCCCGCTTGGATCAGTACCACTAAAGGTGGGCTGTGATTCTCCTCATGGGGTAGTCAGGACTTGGAACCAGCCAGGATTTCAGGAGAGATACAAGGCAAAATGAACAAGGGAGCCTCTATACGCTAAATAATAATAATAATAATAATAATAATAATTTTAAAAGCACAAGCCCATTAGTTTTCCGGGAACAGGCCTGATGCAGTTTAATCCAGAGTGGCCTCTGAGGAACTGGGCACTTGTTGGTTTCAGTAGAAACCCAACTGACGCTTCTCCACCCAGGAAGGTACCATCAAGTTCAGAGAGCAATTGGTGAGATTATGATTTGGAAATACCTGCTATTTGGTTCCACTAGACACAGTAGGTCAGAAAGAAAGTACTAAGCAAAACCATTTAATTAGTGCTCCTGACTCTCAAGAAAGCTGGAGCCAAAAATGAAACTCTTAGGTAGCAAACCTGTGTTCTTCATATTGGTGTCTTCATTTAGAACGCAATAGTGCCTATGTCAACAGCTATGCTGAGAAATATTAAGCAGAAATGAGGAAAATGCAATATATATCAAAAATTGAATAAAATTTTCTCCATGGTGGGTTTCGTTGTTTCAATGCCCTCAAAAACACATTTAAATATTTTATTTAATTTTGAGTAGGTCATACATATTCAGGGTACTAAACTTGGATGGCACAAAAGGATGTACACTGAAGAGTAACTCTACCTCTTATCTCTGTCACAGAGACAACCAGTTCCCCTCACAGGAGGCAACCTCAATTACTAATTACATATGGATATTTCCAGACATGTTTGATATGTCTGTACATGTGTATATCATACATGTACAAGTACTTTTTTACATAGTTGGGACCACAAAATTTATACTTATCTGTGCCTTGTCTTTTTATCCACATAACAATACAGCTTAAATAGGCTTCTACATTATTACATAATATATTTTCTTATTAGTTTTTGTCACATGGCACTTCACTGTGTAATGTTTCATAATTTATTTAGCCTATTCCCTATTGGTAACATTTAGGCAGTTTCAAATTTTTACATTTATAGCCAATATCTTAATAGGTCATTAGTACATAAATCATTTCACACATTTGCAAATGCATCTGTAGGAAACATTCCTCAAATTGGAATTCCTAGGTCAAAGGTATGTGCATTTGTCGTTTTGATAGATATTGACAAGTTTCCCTCAACTAAGATTGAACAAATTTGTAGTTTAACCATCAGTATGTGAAGTGACTCACTCTCCCCTTCCTCGTGGACTCAGCATGTCATAAAATGTGTGATCATTGTCAATCTGATATGAAATAGTATTTTCTGATAATTTAACTTGAAATTCTCTCAACTTCAGTGAATTAATAATGCTTTGCCCTTTTTATTAGGCTGTTAGGCATTTTATTATTGATATATGATAATTCCTTCTATATTAGAATATTCTATATTAATAAAAGTAACCCATTAAAGTGTGTCAAATATGGTAGCCACCAGCCCCATGCGGCTCTTGAACACTTGAAATGCAGCAAGTTCTAATCGTGATGCACAGTGATTATAAAATACACACCAGATTTCTTGGAAAGAAAAGGAATAGAAATATCTCATTTATAATACTTTATATTATTACTTATTGAAATAAAATTATTTCAGATATGCCAAGTTAAATAAAATGTATTATGAAAATTAATTTCTGTAATTAAAGAAAAAAGTGATGCATTTCTTTAAAAACAACCACTTCTTTTTACTTTTTACACTAACTACTAGAAAATTTAGAATTATGAGTGTGGCTTACATTGTATTTCCATTGACAGTGCTAGTCTACCACGTGAGCTGCAAATTTTTTGCCCAATTTACTTTTATATTGTCAGACTCATCAGATTTTTGTTATGGCTTCTGAGATTTGTAATGGACTTAGAGAGGTCTTCCTTACTATAATACTTTTAAAACTTTTCCATGGTGGGTCCTAGTATTTTTATATTTTTATTAACATAGAAATCTTTGATTCATCAGGAAATCATTTTGATGTAAGGTCTGAGGTTATAATCCAACATTACTTTTTTAGAGGGCCAGAATAAACAGCATTGATTGATTTCAACCTTTTGCCACTAATTGAAGTGTCATCACATCCTAAATATTTTAATGTCAGGTAGGGCTGGTACCATGTATTTTCTATTTTTTTCCCTGAATTTTCCTGGTTACTCTTGCTTGTTTTTTCCTTTATATGAACTTTAGAATCATGTATAGACTCCCAAATTTTATTGATATTCTTATAGGAACTGATTAAATGTTTACATTTTTTTAGAGAGAATTGAAAACTGTCTGATACTGAGTTTCTCTCACCAATAATATATTTCTATATCTATTCAAGTGTTCTTTTGTGTCCACAAGAGACATTGTAAAGTTGTTTGTTTGATGGGTTTTTGTTGTTGGTGGTGGTGGTGGTTTGAGACAGTCTCACTCTGTCGCCCAGGCTGAAGTGTGGAGTGCAGTGGCATGATCTCGGCTCACTGCCATCTCTGCCTCCTGGGTTCAAGTGATTCTCCTGCCTCAGCCTCCTGAGCAGCTGCGACCACAGGCATGCACCACCATACCCAGCTATTTTTTTTTTTGTATTTTTATTAGAAATGGGATTTCACCATGTTGGCCAGGCTGGTCTCGAACTCTTGACTTCAGGTGATCTGCCAGCTTCGGCCTCTGAAAGTGCTGGGATTGCAGGTATGAGCCACCATGTCCAGTTGGTTAAAGATTTCTTTTTTTTTTGAGACGGAGGCTCGCTCTGTCGCCCAGGCTGGAGTGCAGTGGCGCAATCTCGGCTCACTGCAAGCTCCGCCTCCCGGGTTCCCGCCATTCTCCCGCCTCAGCCTCCCAGTAGCTGGGACTACAGGCGCCCGCCACCTCGCCCGGCTAGATTTTTGTATTTTTAGTAGAGACGGGGTTTCACGGTGTTAGCCAGGAGGGTCTCGATCTCCTGACCTCGTGATCCACCCGCCTCAGCCTCCCAAAGTGCTGGGATTACAGGCTTGAGCCACCACGCCCGGCCTAAGATTTCTTTACATAAGTTTTCACATCTGACAAATTTATTCTAAATATTTTCTAGTGATATTGCTATAAAAAAAGAAGTCTTTTCTTCTATTATGCCTTCTTTTATTTTAATATAAGAAGGATGATGATTGTATATATTTACTTTATAACCAAAGACCTAACTGACTTCCAGTATTGTTTCTAATATTTTTTTTTCAGTTGGCTCACTTTTTATATAATCAAATTTTTACTTTTATAATCTACAAGCAATTATGATTTGTCTTTTTCTTTTCCAATTTGTATACATTTTATTTCTCTCTTGTGAAACTGCATTGCTTAGGACGTCTAGATCAATGTCTATGAATAGTTGTGGTAGAAGACATTCTTGTCTTGTTCCTGACATTAATATAAATATTTCTGAGTTTCCTTATAGATTATAGCACTAGATTTTATATTGAGATTAGCATATTGCACTAGGTTAAGGAACTATCTACTGGCATTTATTGATAGTTTTGTTTTGTTGTTTATTTGCTTGTTAGTAAGAATGGATATTGGAGTTTATCAAATGTCTCTCAGCATCTAGAAATGTGACTTTTAATCTATTAGTGTGGTAGAAATTTATTAATAAATTTCCTAATATTGAACCATCCTTGCATTCTAGAATAAATAGAATTGCTCATGGTGTGTTAGTTTTTTAATGTGTAACTGGATTTTGTTTAATAATGCTTTATATTCATAATTTTTGTGTAATAATCCTAACAGTTATTGTTTTATTGTTTTGGTTTTCTTCTTCAAGAACATCAATTATGCATATGTTTGATTTTTTTTATATTTCATATCTGTCATATAACCCTTTTAAATATCTTGTCTATTTATTCTTTTTATTCATTTTTTTCTAATTCTGTCTTCTGCATCTCTAGCCATGCTTTCAGCAATGCCCAATCTTCTTTGTGCAGTTTCCAATTTAACTTGCATTTCTCTGATATTTTTATTTGTTTTTCCCTTAACTTCCCAGCCATGTATTGCCAGTACATGTTTAATTTCTTTATGTTGTTTTGTGATTGTTTCTTAACGAAATTGCATAGAAGTGACTTTACTCATTTTTTAAAATTCAAAAAATACTTTTGGTCACAATTTTTATCTGCCTCGTAAGACATTTTTCTAGTATCTATTTCTTGATTGTCACTTTATTTTCTTCTTTCTTTACTCTTTTTTCCCCCTTCTTTTAATATCTTTCTGTGGATCTTACACTGACTCCTTTTTGATTACTCAAACAATGGGGTAAGTTTTTCCAGAATCAGTGATTTTTAAAAGGTTCTGTGACAGAAGTATGGGTCATGTTCCAGATAGTGGGAATTTTTCTTATGAAAAAGGGTTGAATTTATAAGTTAGTTATTTTCACCTTTAATTTTCTCCAAACAACGGACATTAGAAGCTTTGAGTCATTCGCAAAGCAAAGTCTCCACTCACACACAAACAGACTGCTTCAAGCAAGTATGGCTTTTTCCTACCACTTCTCATTCTGCTTTGCCGCCTTTCTTTTTTCTAGAAACCTCACCACTTTGAGGCCCAGGGAAGCATTCACTCAAGCTGAAACACCCTTATTGCTAGAGAACAAATATCAGCAAACTATAGTCCATTGGCCAGCTTTCTGTTTTTATAAGTAAAGTTTTATTGGAATATAGATATGCCCATTTGTTTACTATACATGGTTGCTTCAGCACTACAATGGCAGAATTGGATAGTTATGGCAGAGACCATATGACCCAGAAATCCTAAAATATTTACTATTTGGTTGTATAGGAAGCAGTTTGCTGTCCTTTATTGTAAAAACCTCCATTTACATTTGAGTATATATCACTTAGAATTGTGCTTTTATGACTTTCTTGAAGTTCAGAATCCACAGGCATCTTCACTCTGGCACTTCCTATGTCCTATGTCACTAAGTCTTCTCTCTCTCTTGTTTTAAAACTGTTATTTCCTACTTTTACAAAGGATAAGCTTTGCATTACTGTTTTTCTTGATTCCCTTGATGTTTTGGTTGATTTTTCTGATGTGTGAATAAGAAATACTCACTTAGTTCTGCATGTTAAAATTGGAAGTCCTCAAATAATATTCCAAGAAATTGTTTCTTATTTTCATCTTTGGTTTGTTGGTTGTTTTTTGACCATTGGATAGAGATCTTAGCATACTAAATATCTGTATCCTAAATACATATAGATTTTCTCTCTTTAATTTAATGATTTTGTGACTTCTGCAATTCTTTTAATGATTATTTAGTTCTCAATGAAGAATGTAAACACAACTTTAAAAAAATATGTATTAGTAAGGAAAAATTTGTTTTATATTTTCTATTGCCCTAAATTCTGACTCATGTTAGGCAGGTCAGAGTAATATTTAGTACTTGAAACTTCACAAGTAATTATGAATAAATACGTGCTATAAATATTAAAAAATAGGAGCAATCTCAACTTTATCCTGACATTTTTCTGCTAAGACTTATTTAGTTACATATTGGGCTTATTTTAAAATTTAACCAAAATTATTGGATCTTTAATTATGTTTTTACCCAGAAATGGGTATTTTAAAATAAAGTATAATTCCAGTTGTGTTTATACTATTCAGAATTTCAGAAATCTGTAATCCCAGCTACTTGGGAGGCTGAGGCAGAAGAATTGCTTGAGCCTGGGAGGTGGGAGGTTGCAATAAGCAGAGATCACACCACTGCACTCCAGCCTGGGTGACAGAGCTAGACTCCCTCTCAAAAAAAAAAAAAAGTCTGTCTGCTACTCTGCCTTTTGTTTTCCTACTTTTAAGAGTAGTCTGCCTCTGCAAACTTTAGTAAAGTACTAAAGTAAAGTGTGTTAAATGGTGTTAAGATATATATAAAAATTAATTTTTAAAGAGAGTTTAGATTGCTATCTTTAAATTTTTAAATAAATTTTATAAAACATAAGTATTTCCTAATCACTAATAGGTTTTAATGAGCTTTAGTAGATGAGCAGAAATATCAGAGATATAAAATGATACTATCCCAGCTTCCCTAAGAAGCTTTCTATTATTTCTGAGAATGCTGCTTTATTCTCTTTCTTGAATTCATGTATGGCATTTAAAATCTCTTAAAGATGGTCATCAAAAACAAATTTTTTAAAAGATGGTATTTGACATCTCCCCTCCTTCCTCCTGCTTCTCTCAAGCACCAGAATCCAGGTACCACTATCTATGAAGCCTTTTCCCAGACACAGATTTAATTTTTGAGTGTTGAGGTTTTTGTTTTGTTTTTCTTTTTTTTTTTTTAAAAAAACAAAAGATAATGTATTATCCTACGCAATGATACTGAGCTTTTGACTGAGAAATTGTGAAGTCAAAAGTAAAGTATAGGAATTCCTTACTGGACATTTCAAGAACTTTGAAAGGCTATTGTAACGGGAAGAAAGAGGGAAAATATGTTTCAGTAGGAGACCTTCTCACCTCTTTACTCATAAGCCAGCCTGGGCATCATATGACTTCATCAGACTGCAACTTACTGTTTTCCACTTTGAGGAGAGTGACAAGTGCTATAATAGAGTTCTCCAGTCTGAGGAGGTCAGCAAAAGCTTCTCAGAGGAGATGATGCCTGGTTAAAGGGACTTTCTTTCTAAGAAAAGGGATCAGCATGTGCAAAGACAAAGAGGCATAAGGACTGACCAGTGAGTCATGGCAATGAAACATTTACTGCTAACCTCCAAGAGAAGACTTTCATTGAACGAGAGGAAGATCTACACTGCTAATGATCAAACTGTGAGTGTTTTAGCTTTGTAGACTCATCAGGAACTTGGGAGATCAAGAAGACAGGCTCAAACAGCAAATGGAGCTTTATCAGAAATGAAGAAAAGCATTTCTCCACAGTCCTAAGCTGAACCCTTTCTGCTAGTCCCAGTTCTTATATGCACATCAAGGCAAAAAAAATATTAATCAGGAACAGGAATGTTTGATTGCTCATTGCTCATTCAAATTTGAAAGAAGCTTCCATGCTTCTAACCTTCCCTGGTGGGGCCATAACATTATCAATCGATATCAAGTCTGGCATATCATTGGCTATCACTATCCAGTGAGTGTCTGAGGCAGCTGAAAGAAATTGAGGCATCCATGTAAGAATATTCATGTTCTATCATTATTTACTTAAACATGTAATATATCAAGATCTGTTAGACATATTTAAGTATATATACTTACAAGAAGTAGCAAGTGTTTCTAGAAGAAATGTACTTGAATATAATTGCTGTGTAATCACTGTGAGAACAGAGTTCCATATCTATCCTGTACATGCTTGTCTGTAGTACCTGGAGCAGATACTGCTCCATGTGTTGAGTGAATGGATGAACAAATAGATAGAAGGAAGATCCTCCAACTATGAAGTTTCTTCTTTTCTTCTGCTGCTGTTGAGTAGATGAGGGTGCCAAGAAATAAGACAGAATGCCAGGAGGAAGAACAAATTTGGGGTGGAAAGAATGACAGATTTATAAATTAGGTTTAGGAGTCAAGAGTTACGCTCTAGCAATTGGGTATAGTAGACGGTATTCAAATAAGAAATTGCTGATATTCTTGCAAACTAAGCTTTTCTATAAAATCATGAGTTTATAATTCTTCCTTTATTTCAGAAGAAAAAAAAAAAAAAAAGAAAGGTCAATTGGAATCAAAAGAGAAATTAAAAAGCCACAGAGAGAAACAAGTATGGTGTCCTGAGGTGCATTTTAAGTAAGAAGGTACTTAAGCAAAATCATTGTGTTGAAGACATTTTCTTAAATAGGATCAATTACCAGTGTCCCAGTCAATTCCACATGTCAAGAAGCTTGTCTACCTAGTAGACTGACCCAGGCCTAAAAATGATAATAGCAACTTGGTGGAGTCAGCTAAAGTTTGACAACCTTTCCTCACCAACTGGCAGCCCAGTAGGATGTATTAATCACTGCAGTTTTTACCTTGTACCAGATATTTAGAAAGTAAAACCAAAGAAATTTATTTCCATGTGTTTTGGTTGAAATAAAGAGACGTTTCACTCAATCTATTCCAGAAAATATAGCCACTTTGGGACTGAACATTTCTTTCCGTCTTAGCCCAAAGGCAATCACATTAGGGACATTGTATGCATTTGGGGTGATAAAAATTGAGCTGTGGTCTAACCTATTGCATAATTTTCATTCTAAAATTACTTGATGCTGGACATAATGACCCCATCAGTCAACCTATCATCTGGCTAGTTAAATGAAGTAAGAAAATAACCTCAGCTAGTCTCAGAGGAGTGGGAATTCAACTGCCTGAGGGGTTGAGATTTCCTGAGAGTTTGTTCTAGATCTCTGTTGGGTCAGCCAGCATGCAATCTTACCTTCAGTCTCCATGGAAAAGTCCATTCAGGCCAAGAGAGAAGCCGCTTTAGATGAAGCCTGTAACCCAAGATGGAAACACTTCACCAGGCCAAAAACACTTTTTTCTTTTTGGTGGATCCAGTGCACAGTGATTGTTCCTAATTAGGAGGTCTGACTTGAAAAGTTCTCCCCAAATGCCAGGAGAAAGTTCTCCTTAAGTGTCTTTGCAAAAAGGATACAGTGGGGCAGAAAGTCAGTATTGATTTAAGAAACACAGCTGCATAAACAATGTTCCTTCACTACAAGAAGAAAATTTATAGTATTTGTCAGGGAAAAGTAAACACGCTAGGGACTCTGTTTGTGACACGGTGTCACACATGATCCTTTGAGCCGGCAGGGACAAGAACAGATCAACAACAGAAGCAGCTTTCTCATGATTCTTGGGGCAGCACTTTTTTTTT
Organism: Trachypithecus francoisi; assembly: GCF_009764315.1. Taxonomy (NCBI): domain Eukaryota; kingdom Metazoa; phylum Chordata; class Mammalia; order Primates; family Cercopithecidae; genus Trachypithecus; species Trachypithecus francoisi. The sequence goes on along the minus strand of NW_022681463.1, from coordinate 66,383,654 downwards.
TTTTTAATCCTAACCCATTTTCTGCTTCATATTTTAAGAGGACATTACATTCAGACCATTGATATGTCTGTGGATGTTGGGGAAAGAGGAAACTAGAGTGATGCGTCCTCTACCATCCTCATTCTCTATAGTTTCTGGAAAAGAAATTCTGAAAAACAATGTTAAAAAGCTAAATTCTCTTCTGAACTTCAGTGGTTGTAGCCATTCACTCCTGAAGTTATTTTTCCCCCAGGTTTGGGATTTGGCCCAGCCTCACAGAAATGTTTTCCAGACTTTAAATTTCATGGAGAGTTAAAATTGGTTTTAAACCCAATACAGAGTTTCCATCTTTTAATTTTACAAAGAAAGGTCATCTAAACAAAACAAAATGTTTCTACAATCTATTATTACCTTCGCTTTCTATAAGAAATCAATGTTTTAGTATCAAAAGGGAAAGGCAAGAAAAGCAAGGATAAAAATCTCAAAATAAAGGATAAAGCCCAATCCTTCTCATTTAGCTATTGAAAGTTGAAGAGTATGTCGGTAAGTGACCCTGGTCCACAGACTGGCGTTTGGAAATCACCGCATTAGGGGAAAGGCCACCAGGAATGTATTATGCTAAGGGCTATAGAACGCAGAGGTGTTTTGTTGTGTGTGGTTCATGCAGAGCTATCATACCCATAGCTATTCATCATACCCGTATCTCAGCGATCTATAAGTGTTGTAAAGGGGCCTTGGGAGGAATTCAACTGTTGTGAATTTTTTACTTTATTTTAAAGTTTGGCAAAATTTATATTGTACATCCCTGGATTCTTAAATCTTTAAAGCCCAGTGGAATTTCAAAGAGCTTAATGATGTTTTCCTTTTAATGACCTTTACCCCAGAAATTCATTTTTAAAAGTAGTGTTACAGAGATAGAAAGTGTTCTGAACATTTTCAGGGTAACTTGTGGTACCAGTGAACGTACACAGACTTCCTAGGGGTTTCGTGCAGGAGAGTGTATATGTGTGTGTTTGCATGGGTATGCATGTGTGTGCCTGCATCTGTATGTATGTGTGTGCATGCGTGGCAGCTGGAAGCACCTGCCAGGGAGAGCCCTACTTTTGCTTGTCAGGGCCCCAGAAAACTGCAAGTTGTTGCTCTGACTTAAATTGACAAACTATAAAGGTCACTTTTGGTCCTTTTTAGAAAATATCTAACCAGAAAAGGGAAGTACAAATTAGAACAGTTTAGGCAGAAACTGAATGTTAAGGACCAAGGGAAAGCCTTTAGAAAGGGAAGTAACCAGAGAGGTGAGAGGAAGAGCAGCAAGAAGAGGGAGTGCTCCTATTTGCAAGACTTCTTACAAGGTGTCCTCAGCCTCCAGTAATCCATGGCTTTACTGAAAGCTTTCTCCTGTATCTAGCACTCCTATCTGTTACATAGACGTGTAAAATTGGCTAAAACCTCCTGTCCCAGTAAGGATTGTGATGATGGGCATTTCTGAGAGAGAAGTCTGCTCACCTGTGAAACGTTCCTGGCAGGAACTCTGTGGCTCAGCCCAGGAAGAAAATGGACCCATCAAATGGGTTTAGCATTGAGGCTCTCTTCCTAGCCATTGCCAGCCTTCCAGCACTAGCCACATGGCCTGCAGAGGCTAAGTAGGAAAGTCTAGCTGCCCCAACAGCCTGATGTGTTTTAGCTTTAGGGCCTTACAGAGGGAAGCCTGAATCAGGAGTTAGAAGAACTGGACTTGTCTTCATATTTAAATATCTGTAAGATGTCTGGGCACGGTGGCTTACGCCTGTACTCACATCACTTTGGGAGGCCAAGGCAGGCAGATCACTTGAGGTCAGGAGCTGGAGACCAGCCTGGCCAACCCCATCTCTACTAAAAATACAAAATTAGCTGGGCATGGTGGCAGACTCCAATAATCCCAGCTACTCCAGAGGCTGAGACAGGAGAATCACTTGAACCCAAGAGGCAGCAGCTGCAGTGAGCCAGGATCACGCCATTGCACTCCAGCCTGGGCGACAGAGTGAGCCTCCATCTCAAAAAAAAAAAAAAAACTGTAATATGAAGAAAGTTGGTGAATATCAGTGGGGTGTTTTGTTTTATTCATTGATAGATAGTTGTTTTTTTTTTTACCTTTTTTTCTGTAGCAGAACCCTATTTTCAATAGAAATGTGATTTGAAAATCAATATAAATGCATAAATATAGAAGCAGCTTGATAGTGTGTAGAAGGGGCAGAGGGAGCGGACACTGGATCTCAGACCTGAGGGGCCCCTGTGGACATTGCTGATCCCACCTGCTCTGATAAACTACTCTTGAGACCTCAGGCAAAGATGCATTTCGGGTTTGACTGACATTCTTCCAGCCCTCACATCTGTTGACTCCGGGCTAGTGCTACAGAAAGTCCACTTGGGTGTACACATGTGGTTAACATTTTCAAAGGGGATTTTTAGTCTGTATGTAGGGTAAAGGCAAGAAAGGCCATGACAAGATCAACAGTTTACTCAAAACTAAGCCCAAGAAAAGCAGTTAAAAGGTCCTGTCTCCATGCATCTGAGGTGTAGCACAGCCTCTACCACAGCTATGTCTGCTGAGGGGCATAAACTTCAGTCTATAAAAACAAACAGCTTTACATCAATCACAATTAAGATTCAGGGTGTTACTTGTTGATAGATGTGAATAGTTACATATAACTATATATGTATAAATCTAGTTATACATATGTATGCATAAGTCTTTTCAGTAAAGCCATAGAAAAATAAATATTTAAAGTAATAGAGGAAATTCTTAACATGAAAGTAGCAGACTGTAGAATGACAGGAAAAAAAAAAACCACAAATCTTAAAATTAAAACTTCTGCTTAAGGTTTGATTTGAGCTGTTGCCTTTGAAAACCAAAATGGTCCGAAAAGATAAAAGACCAAATAAATTTCTTTTTAGTCCACAGCACCCGTTATTCCCACGTGGTCCCTTATTCAAATACTAACCAGGCCTGCCCCAGCTTAGCTTTCAAGATCAGATGTAACCAGACATGTTCAAGGTGGTATGGTCGTAGACTAAGATTTTTCTGACTAATGCACATATATCAGAACTCTTTGGTGTGGTAGTTTGAGAGCTGTGTCATATGAAATATATGCTTACATTGATCTATTTGAGTTTCACTAAAACGCTGTAAGCTTCAGGAAGGATGACTGAGAATTTGAATTTCCTCCTTGAATCACTAAAAAACTCTGTAATTTGTTTGAGACTTTTTATATCTAATGTATATATACTTAGATAACTGATAGAGGTCTTTGCTTTAAACTTTGAAGTGATAACCCTGGAATTATATGGTAAAATAAACAAGCGCTATGTTTTATGGCTCAACTTAGGAAATACCATGCATTATTTTTCAATAGTTCTTTTTCTTTTCCACAGTGTATTATTTCTTATAAATTATACCAAATTTCCCTCTGATTAGACTGAAATATTCTAGGAGATTTTTTCCATAAAAGCATTATTATCTACTTTAAAATTAAAGAGCAAATATCATTTTCTGATCTTTGAAATAATTAACTGGCTTATATTAAGGACACTGAGCTTCCATATTTCATGGCTAGAATAACAAAAAAGAAATCACAAAAATGGCATTTTAAGCAATACATATTTTTTAAATTGGATCAAATTCAACATGGCAATTTTTAAATTAGTGAGGTATTACCAATCTCAACTGGTAGGAGACCAAATAAGCAGTATTTTTTAGTCTAGATTAAACTCCAGAAAAAAATGCATTAGAAATGTGAAAGGCTGGCTCTGCATCTATTTGAGTGAAGTCATTGGTCACCACTGTAATATTTTAAGGGATCTCTTGTGAAGTGAAAATGTGGGAAATCACTTAAAAGTCAGACCCACACTTGGAAATATTCAGCTCATGCCATTTGTGATATGGGTTTGGGAAAGAGAAGTCCACATATGGACGTTCATTCTGTCAGACCAAGGTGAGAGAATGCTTTCTTTCACTTCAACTACTTTGATGAAGATTTTGATGATAGTCATTTTTTTAAATATAGAGCTTACCAACTTCATGGCATTATTCAGGTATGAACGTTGCCAACGGATTTTACAAAAACAGCTTTATTTAGGAAATGAGCTTTGGAAAGAAGAAAGCGAAAAAAATAGAAGTTGACTCTATGATTCCTTAGCTCTCCTCTGCAAGGTAATCTAGTCTCAGTCTAGAAGCCAGAACCAATGCTGATGGAATGCTGATGAAAACAGTTTTCATCAGTTTTTACATGTATTCATGTGAGAGAGTGTGTGTGTGTGTGTGTGTGTGTAGTTCTATGCAGTTTAATCCTGTTTAAATCCTGTCTAATCCTACAACATTTTCCCTAAAGAAGTATGTACTGTACCAATCCAGTTAATAGTACGGTACCAATGTAAGTTTCCTGGTTTTGCTATTGTACTACAGTCATATAAGCTGTCATCATTTGGGTTGGGTGAAGAATTCATCAGACTCCATGTACTAGATTTTGCCACTATGAGTCTATAATCTGTGAATAATTTATGAATAGGATCTATAAATCCATAATTATTTTTAAATGTAAAAAATAGAGACATAGTCATCTAGACAAATATAAATGTGTCTGAGTTATTTATTTGGCAAACTCTATTTTTCACTTGTGACACTGGTTTGCTAAGAGTCTCCCTCTTTTCTCCCCCTAAGAACTCATTTTATCTGTTATAAACAGTGTTTAAACATGTAGCTCAAAGACATCTTGGAAATTGTAGTGTAATGATACTTAATGCACAGAAAGTCCATTTGGGAGCATGTTAGAGATGTAATCATTACTTACAATTGCATGTCATTCTGCAGTTTCTCATTTCTATGAGTACCCATTGTCGACAGAAAAATCTCTACACTCAAAGATCTTTTCAACCTATATTTCAGTCTACTGAAATGAGGGGAAGAAAATGAGAGAGAACACCTATAAATCATGTGTTTATTGATACAAAAAATCACACACGCATATACGCACACATACAGAGCCTTACTGAATTTATTGGATTTCTTATCAATTATTTTTCAATTGTTTCTATACTGACTAGATCAACTATTGAGCAGGTTCATTCATCAAAACACCTGGAAACAATGGACTAGCTGTATTCTGCAAGCAGACTAGATGCTGGCTTACATTTGAACTAGGCCCCAGAAGTGTAAGAATGTTTGCCTCTAAATGCTCTAGATGAACTTGAAGTAGACTGTCCCACAGGCCCACTTATGGTGCATGTGAATTTGTGAATGTTTTGTGATTTAATGGTACAACATTTTCCCTAAAGAAGTTAAGTCCCAGAAAACAGGAGCAAAACAACTTTTAGTGCAACCTCATAACTGTGCAGTAATTTCAGCCCCATTAACTTTAGAGCTTCTCATACTACTAAACAACAAAACTACCCCACTTTTTTATGAAAAATTCAAAAATTTGCTTTCAAGAACAGGAAATATTCTTGACGGGGACTGCAGAAAAGTACACTTTTATAATATAGAATAAAGTGGGTATCATAGTAAACATTTAAATTTAATTAAGTGAAAGTGTGAGGTCAATTACATCAAAAAGTCCTCTGAGTTTGTCTTCAATACCCTCTTGTCTCTCATTCATTAATCTTATCTCAGCCCCTCTCTGTTTTGGGTCACATTCCACATAATTGTGGCAAAGGCATTTAGAAGGCTATTAATTCCATTATGGTTTATATGACTATTCTTTTATACATAAATAAAGTTAACAGAATGAGATAACTTTTATCTCATTCTCTCCCTTTCATCCTTCAATTAAACTTGCTGCAAGGCAAGAAAATGGATAGAATAGCTTATTTCTATTCCCTCTGAGTATGCCTATTCATGTAATGTGAGTGTAAACAGTAATCCTGCTATACACACATATACTTCCATTCCGAGTTACACAGGAAATAGGTGTCTAACAAGTATCATGTAATCCGAGACTGGAAGACAGGCAGGGGAATATATGAAAAAAGAGAGGGAAAAGAAACAAAGACCAACATCTGTTAACTTGATTTATGTATAAAACAATAGTTAGCCAGAAAAACATAATGCCATTAATAGCCTTCTAAATGCCTTTGCCACGATTCTGTGGAATGTGGCTCAAGACAGAGAGGGGCTGAGATAAAATTAAAGAATGAGAGACAAGAGGGTATCAAAGACAAACTCAGAGGACTGAATGAGGCTGTGTATAAAAGAGCATCAGCACTTCCCAGACATTATGAAAAGTGTCATTTGTGAGTAGCACTATATTTTTTCATTTGGGCAAATCAACAAACCAAGTGCATTTGAGGAATTCTTCAAGGTGGGTCTGTGGATATCACAAAGACATTCATTTTCCAGATTATCCCACTGCTTTCTTCATGTTTGGGATTACAGCATCAGGCTCAGTGTACCTCTTCCCTTCTCCTCCCTCCATCTGCACTACCCTCGCCACACACACACACACACACACACACACACACACAGTGCCAAGCTTTGCTGTCCTCCTGTACTCTCAAGCTCCGTTCGGAGCTGGAATACAGGTGCAGGGAGGCAGGGGTCTTTGCAGAATCTCCTCTCTCCCTTTTGTACCAACCTAAGCCAACACTGTCTTCTCCAACTTGTTTCTAGGATCTCTGTGAATTTGTTTTTCTGCCAGATACCCTTATGCTCCATAGGCATTTTGTAATGCCTTTTTTTTTTTAAGGAAAAAGAAAATAAAGCCATGATTATTATCAAAGTCTCCACCAAGTCAAGGGGAACAAATTACTGGTACTTCTGTGCCAGGAAAGATTTCTGCCAACCTTAGAAGTGTCTCCTGAATTATGACTGTATGCATGGAGCAGATATGAACTTGTCTACAAGAAATGAAATATATAAACTATGGTTCAGCTTCAAATACCATTTCTATTGAGCATAGCAGTAAACATGTCACCTCCAACAAAGGTAAAGCTCTCTGGTAACACATACTGGGGCTGTGACAGCCTAGACCTTTGGTTCTGGTATGTAGCTAAGTGAAACCAGGACTGTGGTAATTTCTTGGCTGTCGAATGGAACACTGGGATCCCTGATGAGGATACCCAGATGATATGGAACACTGCTAGTTGGAGTTCTGCTGAATTAAATGTGTCTTGAAACTCACGGATCCACAAGATTTGTACTCCTCTCAGATAGATTTACTGCATGAGGATCTGGCACCAGAGCATGAAGGAAAAATGGAAAATGGAGCCAACTGTTGGAGGGAATTTTAAGATGTGGAAGATTTGGTTCTTACAGTCCTATGATCTGTCAGAAGCAAGTGTCCAGATGACTTCCTACCCTCCAAAGGCCTTCATTTAAATCAAGAAATGGAAAACAGCCAAAGGAACCTGAAGATAGTTCCTCAATCAGTGTAAGGCACGCAGTCAAAAGGATGTAAGATAAGCTGATCTGGGAGCTCTTGGAGCTGCCAGGATATTACAGAATACAGTGAGGAGAGGATCTCAAGACAAGAGCAGGGCACACGTACCATCTTGTCACGCCCGTATCCAGCTCTAATTAAAAGATCACCAGTATGTCCCCTACTTTTATTCTATAAGAAAATGCGTTTCTACCATCCAGAAATTCATTATTATGGATCATCTAAAAATAACAATTAAAGGAAATAGGAGGGTGAAACAGTTAAGGAAATTCAATGAAAAAAGTATCAGATGATGTGACTTTTTTCAGAGTTATAAAAAGACATCCACAACCTGTCTTCATGCAACTGTCACACATTGCCCAAGGTACTACATGGTCTTAAATTTTAAAAACACAGTCTGACTCTGAAGTGAGAGAGAAAAGGAAAAGCACTACATGGGAAACTTGAGGAGAAAAGGTCACTCAGAATGGCCCAGGCTGGCCCAGTCATTGTCAGGATGACCATCATGATTATTAACATTTATTGAGTGATTGCTACATGATTGTTTTTAATTCAACACCTGCCTAAAATGCACCGATCAGTTTAATCCTTAAAATTATTCTTTTCACTTTTTTTTAGGTTTAGATATTTACCAAAAAACATAAGTGACTAACCACATGACTTCATTCATCAAATATTTATTGAGCTGTTACCCTGTTCTAGGCACTGCTGCTGCTGTGCTGGGAATACAGCTGTGAACAACATCCCTGGTGCTTTTGTTCTAGTGAGGAAAAACAGGTGTATTCATTTCTTAGGCTGCTGCAACAGATTACCACAAACTGGGTGGCTTCTAACAACGGAAATGTTTTCTCTCATGGTTCTGCAGACCAGAAGCCCCAAATCAAGATGGCCCCAGTGCAGCACTCCTTCTGAAGGCCCTAGAGGAGAATTTGCTCCTGGCCTCTTTCAGCTTTTGGTAGCTGTCAGCATTCCCTGACTTTGGGCCTGTCACCGTACTCTTTGTTCCCATGGGCACATTGCTTCCTCTTCTTCTGCCTGTGTTCTCTCCCTTTGCCTTTTTCTTATAAGCACATTTGTGATGGCATCTGGGGTCCACCCAGATAATCCCAAATAATTTCACCACAATATCCCTAATGTAATCACATCTGTTACCATCTAAGGTAATATTCACTTTATTGTGATATATGATAATATTCACAGGTCACTTTGATTAAGATAAACACAACTTTTGGGGCCACCATTTAGCCACTAAAACAGGCAATAAAAACATAAACAAATTCAGGCCATTATGAGAGCAACAAAGAAAACAAAGCAGGGAATAGAGATAAGAGAGTAATAGGGGATGCTATTTTTGCTGAGGGGGCTACAGAGGGCCTCCCTAATGTGGAGGTTTTAGAGCAGAGACCTCCTTGAAATAGATGAAAAACTAGGGAAGAGCAAGTGCAAAGGCCCTAGGATTGATCATTGTCGTATTTGAAGAGGTGAGTGGCAAAGAGACTCGTGTCTTAGACGTGTAGTAGGAGATGGGTCAAAAAGGCAGATTTTGGATTTTATTCTGAGTAAAAAGGGAAGCCATTGGTAGAGCAGAGATGTAATTGATCTAACTTTTTTTTTTACTGTGGCCAATGTGTGGAGAATAGACTATAGAGAGCAGAGAAGTACTATGACCACTCAGGGAGGTACGGCAGTATTCCAGGCAGGAGACAATAGTGCCTAGGACTCAAATAGTGGCTATGGAAGTAGGGAGAAGTGATCTGATTTGAGACATGTTTTGAAAGTTGAGCCAACAGGATTTGCTGATTGAGTGAATTTAGGTGACACTATTAGGGCAGTCAAGGATGTCGCTAATGTTTTTTGCCTATGTGACTGGAAGGATAAGAACCATGGCCAACTGAAATTTGAAGGATGGCAGAGAAGCAGTCTTGGGAATCCATAATTCCATTTTGGAATTTGAAATGACTTTCGGCATCCAAGTAGAGATATTCTGTAGTCAGTTGAACACAGGAGTCTGGAGCTCAGGGTGAAAGACATATATTGGGCATCATTAGTGAATAGCCAGTATTGTAAATCACCAACTAGTAGGTGTAGTTAGAGAAAAGGACTAAAACTGAGCCCTGAAGCACTACACAATTAAGAAATCAAGAGATGTGGAAGAACCAGGACAAAAGTCTGTAAAGCAAGCCAGTGAGGAAGTAAAACCATGAAAATCTGCTGACTTGGAAAACAAATAAGAAAGTGACTCAAAGAGGGAATGGTCAACTGCATCAAACACTGCTAATAGATCAAGTAATATGAGGATTGTGAATCTACCATGGAATTTCTCAGTAAGACAGTCATCAGGAGTCTTGACAAGATAAGTTTTGATGGAGTTGTGGGCACAAATCCATTTGAAGTGGGTTCAAAAGGGAATCAGACAAAAGGAATTGTAAGTAACTAATTTGGAAAATTATTCCAGTGAGTTTTGCTGTTAAGAGGAGCAAAAAAAACAGAGCAGTAGCCAGAGGAATTTTTTTTTTTTGAATTGGAGATACTATAACATAATATCATGCTGACGCAATGATATTATGAGAGGCAAAAATTGATAATGCAAGCAAGAGAATGAATGTTAAGAGAGAATTCCACAAATGAGTGAGAAGGGACAGAGTCAAGAGCCTTAGTGGCCAACCAGTCTTGCACAGGAGCAGGGCAGCCCTCCTTATAACAGAAGCAAACTCAGAGTACCTGTGTACAGATGCAGGGTAGGTAGATCTGCTAGTGAGACAAGGAACGTGCTCTTCTTATGGCTTCCACTGTCCCTGTGCAATCAGAAGTAAGCTCATCAGCTAAGAATGAGGTGAGTAAACAAGGGTAAAGTTTGAAAAGGTGTGGAAGGGCCTTCAGAGAGTAAATTGTTAAGGCCAGCAGTGAATTATCTAGTGAATTTTCCAGAACAGCACTTTCTCATAGAAATATAATGCAAACCATCCATGGAATATTAAGTTTTCTAGTACCCATATTGAAAACATGAAAAGAAATAGGTACAATTAATTTCAATGGTATATTTTACTTAAGCCAACATATTCAAAATATTATTTCAACATGTAATCAGTATAAAAAGTACCAAAATATTTTAGATTCATTTTTTTAGTAAAGAGATTTTAAAAGCCAGTGTGCATTTTACATTTTCAGCACATCTCAATTCAGATGAGCCACATTTTAAGTGCTCAGTAGCCACGTGTGGCCAGTGCTACCATACTGAACATTGCAGGTCTAGGAAATGAAGTAATGCTAATGGAGAATGCCAAGGGTCCCTGGAGATTGGGAGCCACGAGCTGAAGTGAGGTTGGTATGGCTGAGTGTTTTTCTCCAGCCATATTCAGAGCTCCTGTACAGACGTGGAGTAGGCAGAGAGTTGAACTTGACCAGGGATTGAGTTCTGCAAGCAACATTCAACCAAAGAGAAAAAAGGGAAGGGAACTGGTGGCATGTGGAACCAATTGATTATGTAGACTGACCATAGAACATAAGACACCGAAATTAGCATGGGGTAGGGGAAGGTGTAAAAAGGTGGTGGGGCAACCAAAGTTCTAGTAGCATCATAGAACTTTAAGAACTGTAGATGCTATGCAACATACAAAGATGTCTAGGTAATCCCTGCCCTCAGCAAGCTAATCTTGACAGCAGATTTACCAACAGTTATGCTATTAAGATGGCATGTAATAAACACCAGAAAAGTAGCATAAAATGTGTTCTATGGGAGTTTAGAAGAGGAAGAGTTCACCTCTGGCTAGGATGGCCCATAAGGGTTCGTGGAGGGGTGGTGGGTAAGTTAGATCTTAAAGGATGAATAGGATTTTTGTCAGCACATAGGAGACATGGTACAAAGTGAGGAAAAAGCACAAGCACAGATAGAAAATAAAAAATGTTCACTATTTCTTTGGGTAAGGTTAAAAAAAAAACAACCTTAATATTCATTGAGGGAATCATTAATTACAATGGGGTAGTAACATGGGTCTTGAAAGAAAAGTACTGAGCTAATTTCCCTGGCAGAAGAAAGACCTCATCATAAAAGAAAGGCATCCCCCAGAATACAATGTTTCTTTTTTTTTTTTTTTTTTTTTTGAGGCGGAGTCTCGCTCTGTCTCCCGGACTGGAGTGCAGTGGCCAGATCTCAGCTCACTGCAAGCTCCGCCTCCCGGGTTTACGCCATTCTCCTGGCTCAGCCTCCCGAGTAGCTGGGCCTACAGGCGCCCGCCACTTCGCCCGGCTAGTTTTTTTTGTATTTTTAGTAGAGACGGGGTTTCACCGTGTTAGCCAGGATGGTCTCGATCTCCTGACCTCGTGATCCGCCCGTCTCGGCCTCCCAAAGTGCTGGGATTACAGGCTTGAGCCACCGCGCCCGGCCTACAATGTTTCTTAGGTGTGGGAAAACTGAGTGGCAAAGATTATTCTCAAGAAATAAATGCCTACCGCTTCTCAGCCTTTTGGCTAAGATCAAGTGAAGAAATAAATGCCCTTTATTTCTGGCCCACCTCACCCCTACACATACTCATGCACATGTAAACACATGAGCGCACACACACACACACGCATGCACACAGACACACAAAGCGTCCATCTTTCCTTTAGAATTCAGTATCATATACTTAGCTCCCTTCTCTGGAAATGGTCAGTTATTTCCAAAGAGAAGCAATGTTTACTTTTCATTCTCAGATTCTGGAAGAAAACATTTAGAACCAACTAGGATCAGAGTGGGTGAGATTAAAAAGGCTTTGATTACTATTAACACCTTAGAAATAGTACTGTACTCCCACCACACAGACCTAGTTGATGATTCTTTTAGAAAACAAGCTGCACATACACACTATAATCTTTTTTTCTAAATCTGTTGCTGTTTCTATTAAAATTTTAAGGGAAAAATAGCATTTCACTTTGGCTCTCAACACAGTCATCATTGAACAACAAGAAATTTAGTTTTTCCTAAGTATGTGTGGACTGTTGTTGAAAAAAAAAAATCTTCTCTCTTCCCAGCTCTAAATGGTTTGGGAAACCTGCCAGTAAATCCACTCCCTCCCTTTTTTCAAATAATTTCCTACTTCAATCAGAATATTTAGAAACAGTAAGAGCTAGACTTTTCCACGTGAGACTTTAATAATACTGTGCTTTGTATTTACATATCATACATGATTGGTACGTCATAGCTCACTATTAAACTTTAAGTTTTTAAATTAGTATATAAAAGCACAAGGTTTAGAAGCAACTCTTCTTGTGCTCAACAGTAAGTTATTAATGTCAGGATTGAAACTCATGATTACTGTAACATGTAGTCCTACAAAGGTCATTCTTATAACATAAAAGGAAGTGTCCAGTAAGTATTAATAGAACATAGCAATTATCAAATATCTCATTTATTCAAGGTCATTTTAAGAGCCAAGGAACTTTAATTATATAAATAACCACATTAAACCCTTTAGACCTACATTAATATGAATACAAATTAAGATATCATTCAATAAAAACTAATACTTAATATGAATAAATATATACATAATCAAATCAATTTCACAAAGTAGAATGTATTTCAATCAGAAAGTCAGCAAATAGGTCAATATACTTAAAAATGTGAACTACTGCTTTAAAAAAATTTCACTAATGTGCTATAATCCTGAAGGCTACAGATGCCACTGGTCAGACTGTTTCACATGCCATCAAGTCTTTCCCCTTTGGATATAAAAACATCCATTGTCTGCTGACCCAATTAGGAAGGAAAGTATCTGGTTCTCTTAACAGTGCTGGCTGTGGTTTTACTCCCGATACCTTTAACACTCATATGTCTGGGAGATTCTGTAAGATCTGTCTCAAGGAAGCACAGGCTACCACGTGGGCATCTGAAGGGAGATTAGTAAGTGACTGAATCAGCTTCTTGACTATTGTCTTCAAACACTGGTGGGCAGCATTCAAGTCTCTGTCAAACTGCTGTCCTTCAATCTGTAGAGCCAAATGACTGCAGATGTTTCTAAACTCAACACTATCCTGAAATGAACAACAAACACAAACAAGAAATTAGATAGGTTATGGGGGGCATTTGTTGTACTTTGCTTACCCAACTTCCATTCCTTTCTCTTATGGTGACAGCACTCTGTGTTTTGGTTTTCTTTTTTTTTTTCTTGAAAAACTACCCCCCATTCTTAGCCTATGTGGTTGGACCAAAGCTGATCACAACTCCAGGGACCAGGCCAATCAGAGCATGGACTGATCAGAATGGACAGATGATCTAAGCCAAGGCCAATAAGCCACAGGCCCAGGATATCTGCTAGACAAGACCTAAAGAGGATCTGCTATCCTCTTTAACTGAGGCTATTGGAAAATATCGTGCCACCATAAGGATAGCATCCAAATGAGAATGCGGCCAACACAGAAGAAAGGAGAACCAAGAGATTAAGAGACATATTCTAATCTAATACTTTCTGAGTATGTGGCTCTAGCTATACTTGAACAATAAACCCCAAGATTTTTTGGCCATCTGGGTCAATAAATACCACTTTTTTACTTAACCTAGTTGGACTTGAGTTTCTGTTACTTGTTCCTAAAAGAACTGTGACAAATACACAAATAGCCTATGTTTCTATTATCCCATACTCACTGTGTTCAGTATTCAAGTACAGAATTTGTTATTTAATGGACATGGTCTCAAGAAATCCCCAAATGCAAATTCAGAAAGAACAGTTCCCAGGTAATTTAAAAGAAGGAGGTAATTCAATATTTTTAATCCCTAAATGGTTTTTTCCTAAAATCCATTGCACATAAATTTTACACTGGGATGATTCCACATCAGAGATAATGTTGAATATGCCATCTCTTTTCAGTATACGGAAATGACATCCCCAGGACTTCTGGTTCTGGCAACAAAATGAGAACTTAGTTTTCCCAAGGAATTCTCTTTGCTACTGAATTCCTAAGATTCTAAATAAAAATAGGGCAAACATCCTTTCTGAGCTTGCAAGAAAATAAGAGAAATCTCTCAGAAGCCAAAAATTTTAAAAAGATTATTTTAGCTGCCTACCAGTACTATGAAGATATGAAAGTTCGTCTCTCTTGAGCCGGGTTTGGGATGGAGAGTAAAGTTGTCCCTCGGAATGTGTAATAGCAGACCTATATTACACAGTCGTTTGACTTTTGGAATTGCCCTCTGTACCAGATGAACGTCCTGGGAACACTCGTGCTAAGAAATTAACTTAAAATTTTGAACTGGGCTGAAACAGCCATGAACACATGGCAAAAACAAACAAAAACATATTCCAGGGAAACATGTCTGCAACCATTGCCCTACAATAGTATATGCATAATGCCTATGTTGATGATGAAGTCAAAGTATGAAATTTAAAACACAATCTACCATGATACAGCAGATGCAATATGGGACAAGATTACACTCGAAGAATTTAAAATAAAGACTATAAAATATGTTTTAAATCAGCAGTCTCCAACCTTTTGGCATCAGGGACCAGTTTTGTGGAAGACAATTTTTTTCCATGGCTGGTGGTGGCAAATGGTGTCAGGAACAGGCAATGCTGTTCCACCTCTGATCATCAGGCATTAGATACTCTTTTTTTTTTTTTTTTTTTTTTTAAGAGATGAGATTTTTTTTAAGTCAAATAATTAGTCATCCTTGAGTCTGCATGCTTTGTCAAATAAAAATTATTTTATGATTGGCAAAATTTTCTTGTTACCAATTATAAAATAAACCCAGTATGCACCTTAAAAAATAACAATCTTTAACAATCTTTTTCTTGAAGGGCAAATCACAACATGCTGATTATTTCATAATAAATTGAAGGTGAATAAAGGAGAAAATGCAGTACATTTATACTTTGAGAAGAAACTAATTCTAATACTCATGTGTCACCTTAATACTCATGTGTCGCCTTATTCTGGCTGGCATACAGTAGATGGCCCACAAGTGTTCAGTGATTGAATGAATGATTGGATGAATAAATATTATTCTTGAAAAAAATCTCAGTAATTACTTCCTGATCATACTGGATACTGTCAGGTATAGTTTCAGAAAATATTCTGGAATTTAATTAATAAAACTGGGAATTAGAAGAAAGAAAATTTGCTGCTAAAATACTGCCAAATATCCAGTTGTGTGGTATGAATCTGGTAGCTTCGATAAGGCCTTCTTATTTACTCTAAAAATTTCTAATATCATACTTGTTCTATTAGCCACCTATTATCTGATGATGAGTGGCTGGAATTTCTCTGTTAAATCTTCATTCCCTTAGCCCTAGTTTTACAATGATATTTAAGTGCAATCATTCTTGCAGATATTCACAAGAACACCTAGTGCTTTTCTTAACAACAAATTTAATTAAGATCATTATTATTTTTTATTTTTTATTATACTTTTAAGTTCTTGGGTACATGTGCACAACGTACAGGTTTGTTACATATGTATACATGTGCCATGTTGGTGTGCTGCACCCATTAACTCGTCATTTACATTAGGTGTATCTCCTAATGCTATCCCTCTCCCCTCCCCTCTTCCCACGACAGGCCCATGTGTGTGAAGTTCCCCACCCTGTATCCAAGTGTTCTCATTGTTCAATTCCCGCCTATGAGAAGGAGCACACAACCTAGATCCTTCACATGCTGAATTCACAGTAGGGTTTGTGCTCCTATGAGAATCTAATGCTGCTGCTGATCCAACAGGAGGAGGACCTCAGGCGGTAATGCTTGCTAACCTACTGCTCATCTCCTACTGTGCGGTGTGGTTCCTAACAGGCCACAGACTGGTTCCTGTTCATGGCCCAGGGGTTAGGTACCCGTGCCTTAAATGAGTAAAGATATTAAAGAAGAAATCAGAAAAGTGCTTTAAGAAAAAATAGGCTTGTAAAAGAAGCACATCCACTTCTAAAAGAATGAAAATTATAGTAGAAATTTAAAACTTAATTGACAGCTTAAACACCTGATTAAATCTATCTAAAGTGAGGATGAGGAAACTAGATAATAAATATGAAAAAAATACCTTAGAATGCAAGATTACAAGTTGAAGACATGGGAAATATGAATGAGAGGTTGAACAACATGAATGATAGAATGAGAAAGTCCAACAAACACTTCTAGGAGAACAACAGAGAGAATGGGAAAGAGTCAATATTAAAGAGAACAAGGGATTAGAATTATACAGAGTAGATCCAAAACAGAAATCTTTATATTAAGGAAGTAAAATATGCCATAGGGAGAACAAGTTAAGTGAAATTCAAATCTAAACTCATTAAGACAAAATTACTTTTAAAGGCAATCAGAAGGAAAAATACAGATGGACTTCAAGGTATGACAAGATACCACAACAATAGAGAAGACAATGGAATAATAGCCTCAAATAACTGTCAACCTAGAATTTTGTTTATTCCTACTAAACTATCAGTTAAAACTCAGGGAAAAATAAATATGCTCTCATTTAAGAGGACAGAATTACCACTAATAGACTCTCAGATATTTCTGAAGACGTAATTCTGAAAGAGGAAATTCAACTGAAAATGGCTGAGATTCAGGATGCAACAGTGAACAAAGAAACTCAGAAACATGGTATAAATCTAAAGAATTTATTGTTTAAAATAAAAATTATAACAACTAACGTGGAGTTTAGGACATCTAAATGTGGTAAATGAATGACGGTTCATTTTAGAACCATCTGAGCAAGATGTTTCTCAAATGCTGAACAGCAGTGACATGTCGAATGGAGTGGCACTCTAAGCACTGTATTATTCAAGAGAAAGGTGGCAAGCTCATACATTTCAGACTTGTTAGGTACATGTGTGAAAAATGTAAGAGTTATTATTAAAAGTAGAGAAATAATACATAAAACTTAAAAATCAGCAGAGGGAAAAGATGAATTAAAATTTTATTGGCTGGGCACAGTGGCTCACGCCTGTAATCCCAACACTTTGGGAGGCTAAGGCAAGCAGATTGCTTGAGTCCAGGAGTTCGACACCAGGCTGGGCTACATGGCAAAACCCTGTCTCTAAAAAAAAAAAAATGCAAAAATTATCTGGGCAAGAGTGCATGCACCTGTGGTCCCACCCACTCAGGAGGTTGAGGTGGAAGGATCACATTGAGCCCAGGAGGTCAAGGCTGCAGTGAGCAATAATCATGCAATTGTTCTCCAGCCTGGGCAACAGGGCAAGACCCTGTCTCAAAGAAAAAGAAAAAACAGATTATTGACCCTATGTATATAGAAGGTAAACTGGAGAAATAAAGATACAAACATAAGGCAAGGTAAAAGAAAACACCAAATAAGATAGTAGTAGGAAGCCTACACATATCAGAAAGCACAACAAATAACAAAGCAATAAACTCACCTTTTGGAAGATAGTGATTACTATGTTGGTTTTATATGCTGTTTACAAGAAACACATTTAAAACTAAAACCACATAAAGATTGAAAATGAATGGATATTAAAATATATGCCAAGCAAAGAGAAGCCAAAATAAAACCATAAAAAAATCATTATTGGGGGTAAAATAAACTATGAGTAATAAAATCAATGATTCCCCAAGAAGATGTCACAATTTTGTACTTGTATGTCCCTAATATGATAATCATAACGTACATTCAGTCTACACACATACAAGCTGATTTTAACCTAGCTTCCTCTGAAACTAGATTGATCAAACAACAAAACAGAGAAAGACTGAAAAACACTAACCACAAGCTTGAACCAATGGAAATAAGAAAATGTACATTATTGTCAAACATATGTGGACTATTTATAAAGCTGACTATATTATAATGTCACAAAGCAAATCTCAACAAATATCAGAAAGTCTCTATCATGCAAATCACAATGCAAATAAATGAGAAATCAATAACATAGATACCCTTCCTAAAACGTGTGTGACTTAGAAAATCCACTGCTAAATGATTCATGGATCAGTGAAAAAAAAATAATTGAA
Source organism: Trachypithecus francoisi (assembly GCF_009764315.1). Taxonomy (NCBI): domain Eukaryota; kingdom Metazoa; phylum Chordata; class Mammalia; order Primates; family Cercopithecidae; genus Trachypithecus; species Trachypithecus francoisi. The sequence continues at coordinate 66,365,331 of NW_022681463.1, read as the reverse complement.
ATTTTCAAATACTTTATACTGAACTATATCACAAATTTGTGGGATGTAGCCACAGTGAGAAACGCTTTGACTTAAATGATTATGTAAATAAAGAATAATCTCTGAAAACTCATGAGCTAAACATTCAACTAAATAATGTAGGAAAAGAGAAACAGATACTGTCATTCAAAAGAAAATGGAAGGAAGAACTAAAAGTTGAACCAAAGTTTGATGAGGGACCAGAGTTTTCTTCCTAATTCTGTCTATAAGGAGAAACTATTCTTCTCCCTATGAAAAACTCTGTTTTTTTGACTGAGAAGGACCTGGGTTTCTAACAAAGTACTTATTTGAAAACATCCGCCGGAAACAAAACCAATGTTCATTTCAACTTAGCAAACAGTGGCAGCAGGACCACCTGCAAGCTAGATGCGGAGACAGAACCATACCACGCTCAAGGATTCGCAAGCTACCATACTTTTTGTTCTTTTCTCTTTAAAGCATTCTTGCTTCCCTACCTTTGTGTGTTGCTCATTTCTGCCCAGAAGGTGTCAAAGAGCTGTTTAGATCAAGCTTGTCCAACCTGTGGCTCAAGATGGCATTGAATGCGGCCCAACACAAATTTGTAAATTTTCTTAAAACACTGTAAGTGTGTGTGTGTGAGAGAGTTTTTTTTTTTTTAATTTAGCTCATCAGCTGCTGTCATTAGTGTTAGTGTATTTTATGTGTGACCCAAGAAAATTCTTCTTCTAATGTGGCCCAGGGAAGTCAAAAAATTGGACATCCCTGCTGTAGATGACCTGTCCCATAGCTTATGGGGTGGCCTGTGTGCTGAAGCATACTGCTAGGGAATGGGAAAGTAGGAGAGAAAAATCACTCTGGACTATTTCCTCAAGATCCACATCAAGGGAAATTGTCCAATTGCTTTATAGAAGTAATCCAACACTAAGTACAAAGTATAAGGATCAAAGAAAACATGCAAGGGGAAATTCAAAATAGAAGGAACCACTAAAACGTGTGCCGACGTATGCCTATTAGCCAGTGTGCAAAGGAATTCATCACCCAAGGAAGACTAAAATGCCTTTAAAAATATAGTTGTGGGCTGAAAACCTGAAGTCAATTTCACATTTTACTGTAAAGAATCAAAGAAGGCATCGTTTGGGGAAATTACACGTACAATAAAAGTCGACTGCTGGGCTGTACTGGTCCCTGAGGCCCTAGGCAAACTTCAGATCTCTGGCAAGCTTTGCAAACTATTCTAGTACAGTATTTCCTTTTTATCCTTTCTCAAATATATTAGCAGTCAAAGAAAACAAATTAATAGGAATAGGCTTTCCATGGGACTCTTAAGCCAGGGTAGGGAAAAATAAAACAGGTGAGTGCTTCTCTACCATTCAAGAAGGTCTGAAGGCCAACTCTGGATCCAATAATCATTGCCTTCAACCAAACTTCTGCTGAGTCTGTAGTGGAAGGTAGGGGTCACAAGTCACAGCATTAAGGCAATAGTATATTAAATGGCTCACAGGCTTTCCGTAGAAAATCACATGATCAATATTGGTGATGATTTCACTCAGGATGCTTTCCATTCAATGACAGAGCCTATCCTCCCAGCCGCTTTTATTTAGCAAATCCCAGATGCTCCCAGAAATGATGTAATATCCTACACGATGCTTTGAGTACTTTGCCAGAATTAGAACTACATGGTTGAGCAATCTAAAAGTAGATTTTGAAACTTCTAAAGCCTTGTGTAATTTCAGACTCTGGATATGAAATGTATTGATTGCTACAGTGGTCCAAATTGATGGCCAGCATTTACATTTTTAAGCCAGTTGAGATACTCTCATGTGACTCAACTGATCTGTTGGGGTAATGGCCTTGGCCTGTTTAACTCAGCTAAATGAATTAGTTAAATTTATTTCAAATGTGTATCAAGCCTCCACCACATGGCTGGATAAAAGGCAATAAGATATGGTACTTGATCTATAAAGTGCTTATAACCTACTAGGGGGAAATGAGACACATAGATCATATACCAAATATCCATTGCAATATGATGAGGGCTATGGTAAAAACACAAAACCCCAATTCTATGAAAGAATAGACATGTATACACTCATATTTTAAGCACAGCACAGTGTTCATGCAAAGCTCGTTCTGTCATGTGACTCCTTCCTATAGCGTGCTGGGGTTTTATTGTTCAAAATTCATTTGGACACACTAGAGAAATTCATGTGCTTAGGAGGCAATCCATTCAAAGAAATAGCTCTAGATTTTACATTATGGCTTATTAATTTTTAGCACACATCTGCCCATGGTAGGCAGAGTAACAGCCTTCCAAAGATGTCCATATCCTAATTTTCAGAACCTGTATGTTACCCCACATGGCACAGGAACTTTGCAGATGTTAATTAGAACAGGAAGCTCTCCAAGCCATTACAAAGACCCCGGGGATGGAGACAGAGCTCATTCCTTCAAGAGCACTGGACTTGCCATCTGAACGCTGGTTCTACCCCTTTGGCCAAGCCACTATGCCTATGGGACACTCAGTTTTCTGATCTGTAAAATGGAAACAATAATAGTCACCACATGGAGGGGTTTCAAAAGTCAAACTAGCTCGTGTATATGGAAACTCTTTGTATTTTTAGGTGCTCCTTTACATTAATAACTAAAGTTATGGAGGACTCTGTTAGACATTGGGAGATCAGTAAGGAGAAGGAGAGGGGAGGGGAGGGTAGAGGGAAAAAGAAAGGGGAAGTGAAAATAAAAGAAAAGAAAAGAGAGAGGAAAAAAAAAAAATCTGCCCTGTAGAAACTTAGAATCTAATTGGTGAGATGAAATTTATTTGCAATTGTTCAGTAGGAATGTCACAAAAATAAGATTAAAGTTCAACAACAAAGGTGGAGGCCATTAGTAAGCTTTTTGCAGAAGAGGAGAATGGAGGCTTGCATGAAGTATCAGAGAAGTGGTAGGTGGGAAAGACTATATTAGATACTACAAGATAGATAGGTGGTGTGGAAGAAAGCATTATTTGGCTCATAGGCCCCTGTAATCAGAATAAATAACAGAAGCCAACGTGTGGAGTCAAGAAGGGGCTGGGTCAGGGAGAAGGAGAAAGTCTGAAAAGAATAGAATTTTGTGTAGAATATGAGGATATGGTTGTATGGAAAGCCTTGAACGTCAGAGTAAAGTTCCTGAACACTTTCAATCATTGGAGTAACATACAAACCAGCTTTTGAAAAACACTGGTCTGGCCTACAAGCCTGAGCACCTACCTACTCAGCACCAGACTGCGAGCTTGCCTCATTCTATACCTTGTCTCACTCAGTGCTCATCACAATCCATGACAGATGAAAAGAAATGTGGCTTGGGGAGAGTACATGATGTAGCTAAGTAACACAGCAAGTTAGTGACAGAGTTAAAATTAACTTCTCCCAGGGATGAAGCTGAATTGATCACGGTGGATAAGCTTTTTGATGTGCTACTGGATTCAGTTTGCCAGTATTTTTTTGAGGATTTTTGCGTCGATGTTCATCAGGGATATTGGCCTGAAATTTTCTTTTTTTCTTGTATCGCTGCCAGGTTTTGGTATCAGGATGATGCTGGCCTCATAAAATGAGTTAGGGAGGAGTCCCTCTTTTTCTACTATTTGGAATAGTTACAGAAGGAATGGTACCAGCTCCTCTTTGTACCTCTGGTAGAATTCGGCTGTGAATCCGTCTGGTCCTGGGCTTTTTTTAGTTGGTAGGCTATTCATTACTGCCTCAATTTCAGAACTTGATATTGGTCTATTCAGGGATTAACTTCTTCCTGGTTTAGTCTTGGGAGGGTATATGTGTCCAGGAATTTATCCATTTCTTCTAGAATTTCTAGCTTATTTGCACAGAGGTGTTTATAGTATTCTCTGATGGAAGTTTGCATTTCTGTGGGATTAGTGGTGATATTCCCTTTATCATTTTTATTGTATTTATTTGATTATTCTCTCTGTTCTCCTTTATTAATCTGACTAGCAGTCTATCTATTTTGTTAATCTTTTCAAAAAACCAGCTCCTGGATTCATTGACTTTTTGAATGGTTTTTCATGTCTCTATCTCCTTTAGTTCTGCTCTAATTGTAGTTATTCATTGTTTTGAAGAACACTGATCTGGCCTACACGCCTGAGCACCTACTCGGCACCAGACTGCAAGCTTGACTCATTCTATACCTTGTATGCTAGCTTTTGAATTTGTTTGCCCTTGCTTCTCTGGTTCTTCTAATTGTGATATTAGGGTGTCAATATTAGATCTTTCCCACTTTCTCCTGTGGGCATTTAGTGCTATAAATTTCCCTCTAAATACTACTTTAGCTGTGTCCCAGAGATCCTGGTATGTTGTATCTTTGTTCTCATTGGTTTCAAAGAACTTATTTATTTCTGCCTTAATTTTGTTACTTAGCCAATAGTCATTCAGGAATACGTTGTTCAGTTCCCATGTAGTTGTGTGGTTTTGAGTGAGTTTCTTAATCCTGAGTTCTAATTTGATTGCACTGTGGTCCGAGAGACTGTTTGTTATGATTTCCATTCTTTTGCATTTGCTGAGGAGTGTTCAACATATGCAAATCAATAAATGTAATTCATACATAAACAGAACCAATGACAAAAACCACATGATTATCTCAATAGATGCAGAAAAGGCCTTTGATAAAATTCAACAGCCTTCATGCTAAAAACTCTTAAGAAACTAGGTATTGATGAAACATATCTCAAAATAATAGAGCTATTTATGACAAAGCCACAGCCAATATCATACTGAATGGACAAAAGCTGGAAGCATTCCTTTGAAAAACCAGCACAAGACAAGGACACCCTCTCTCACCACTCCTATTCAACATAGTATTGGAAGTTCTGGCCGGGGCAATCAGGCAAGAGAATGAAATAAAGCATATTCAAACAGGAAGAGAGGAAGTCAAATTGTCTCTGTTTGCAGATGACATTATTGTATATTCAGAAAACCCCATCGTCTCAGCCCAAAATCTCCTTAAGCTGATAAGCAACTTCAGCAAAGTCTCAGGATACAAAATCAATGTGCAAAAATCACAAGCAATACACCAATAATAGAGAGCCAAATCATGAGTGAACTCCCATTCACAATTGCTACAAAGAGAATAAAATTACAAAGGAATACAAATTACAAGGGATGTGAAGGACCTCTTCAAGGAGAACTACAAACCACTGCTCAAGGAAATAAGAGAGGACACAAACAAATGGAAAAACATTCCATGTTCATGGATAGGAAGAATCAATATTGTGAAAATGGCCTTACTGCCCAAGGTAATTTATAGATTCAACACTATTCCCATCAAGTTACCATTGACTTTCTTCACAGAATTAGAAAAAACTGCTTTAAATTGCATATGGAACCAAAAAAGAGCCCGTATAGCCAAGACAATCCTAAGCAAAAAGTACAAAGCTGGAGGCATTATGCTACCTGACTTCAAACTATACTACAAGGCTACAGTAACCAAAACAGCATGGTACTGGTACCAAAACATATATAGAGACCAATGGAACAGAACAGAGGCCTCAGAAATAACACCATACATCTACAACCATCTAATCTTTGACAAACCTAACAAAAACAAGCAATGGGGAAAGATTCCCTATTTAATAAATAGTGTTGGGAAAACTGACTAGCCATATGCCGAAAACTGAAACTGGACCCCTTCCTTACAACTTATACAAAAATTAACTCGAGATAGATTAAAGACTTAAATGTAAGACCTAAAACCATAAAAACCTCATAGACATGAGCAAAGATTTCATGAGTAAAACACCAAAAGCAATGGCAACAAAAGCCAAAATTGATAAATAGGATCTAATTAAACTAAAGGCTTATGCACAGCAAAAGAAACTATCATCAGAGTGAACAGGCAACCTACAGAATGGGAGAAAATTTTTGCAATCTATCCATCTGAAAAAGGGCTAATATCCAGAATCTACAAGGAATTTAAACAAATTTACAAGAAAAAAAAACCCCATCAAAAAGTGGGCGAAGGATATGAACAGACACTTCTCAAAAGAAGACATTTGTGCGGCCAGCAAACATATGAAAAAAAAAAGCTAATCATCACTGGTCATTAGAGAAGTGCAAATCAAAACCATAATGAGATACCATCTCATGCCAGTTAGAACGGAGATCATTAAAAAGTCAGGAAACACAGATGCTGGAGAGTATGTGGAGAAATAGCAATGCTTTTACACTGTTGGTGGGAGTGTAAATTAGTTCAACCATTGTGAAAGACAGTGTGGCGATTCCTCAAGGATCTAGAACTAGAAATACCATTAGACCCAGCAATCCTATCACTGGGTATGGACCCAAAGGATTATAAGTCATTCTACTATAAAGACACCTGCATGCATATGTTTATTGCAGCACTCTTCACAATAGCAAAGACTTGGAACCAACCCAAATGCCCATCAATCATAGACTAGATAAAGAAAATGTGGCACATACACACCATGGAATACTATGCAGCCATTAAAAAGGATGAGTTCATGTCCTTTGCAGGGACATGGATGAAGCCATCATTGTCAGCAAACTAACACAGGAACAGAAAACCAAACACCGCATGGTCTCACCCATAAGTGGGAGCTGAAGAATGAGAGCACATGTACACAGGGAGGGGAATATCACATACCGGGGCCTGCAGGGGGGTGGTGGACTAGGGGAGGGATAGCATTAGAAGAAATACCTACCGTAGATGATGGGTTGATGGGTGCAGCAAACCACCATGGCACACGTATACCTGTGTAACAAACCTGCACATTCTGCACAGAACTTAAAGTATAATTAAGAAATTAACTCCTCTATTTCAGAACTCAAACATTCATCAGACTCACCCCAGATCCCATATGATGCCAGGTACAGTAATGACTTACAGAGCCAAGCTCAGCCATGTGGTGTGGGAGACAAGACTGGCAGGAATTATAGAGTTGTAGTTGCTCCAGCAGGGTGACAGGGGCTTCTTGGAAGCAAGCGGGAGAAGCACTAAACCAGTTTTGGGATGGAACAAAATGCCTACAGGTGAATCGTTTCATATTTCTTTTTTGGCCATCTTCACACTATTTTTCTTAAGGTTGGCTGAGTGTTATGAGTGGTACGAAGCTCAAAAATTGGCAAGGATTGCATCCAAATGGAAGACTGTCCTGTTGGCCCATCCCTCCTCCCTGCAGTGTAATTGAGAGGGCTTGGCTATTTGAAAGATATTCAAGGCATGGAATCTTCTACACCCCATGTAGAATTGCAGATGACATTATTGTATATTCAGAAAACCCCATCGTCACAGCCCAAAATCTCCTTAAGCTGATAAGCAACTTCAGCAAAGTCTCAGGATACAAAATCAATGTGCAAAAATCACAAGCATTCCTATACACCAATAATAGACAAACAGAGAGCCAAATCATGAGAGAATTCCCATTCACAATTGCTACAAAGAGAATAAAATACCAAGGAGTACAAATTACGAGGGATGTGAAGGACCTCTTCAAGGAGAACTACAAACCACTGAGCTAATCAGAGACCGCTCAGCTGGAGGTCTCCTTTCCTCAGCTCTGTTCTCTCCTACCCGCTGTGAGGGAGGTCTCTCGGAAAAACCGCCACACCGTGTACTTTTCTGCATTCTGCATTGTGCATTTATTAGGAATGCACACATCTGGAATTCTTGAACAACTGAAAATGCACCTGCAAAGTCTTAAAAGGAAAGACAAGCTAAGCCTTTTTTTAAAGCTTGGTACTGAAAATAAACACTCTCATCATAACTGAAGTCTTGAAGACAAAAAGAATCTAGCAGCGTGAGTCCATTTGAAAGCCTGTTTTCCGAAACCAATGCCAGTGGATAATAAAGTCAAAAACCCAATATGACTTAATCGGCTCTAAAATGCAGATAACATTTAAACAATCCACATGGATTGTGCTTTTTTCTCCTACCATGTCACCTTCAAAATCACTTCTAAATCTACGTAAATTGTAAATCAGTTCGTACTCAACCACCGGCTTTACAGCAAGTTGGCTCTTTTCAAAAGAGTCACGTCTTGAGGTACCTTGAGTTTTATTCTCTTACACTGGCCTCCACAAGCTTGTTTCTTCTCACGTTTCCCCCTCTAGCTCTCCCTGAAGGCTTCATGTCCTCTACAGAGAGCATGAAAGAAACAGATGGAGAGTTGGGGGTGGGAGGGCAGAGAGAAAGAGAACAGAACAGAAGAAAGAGAAGGAAAGAGAGAGGAGAAGAAGAAAGAGACAGAGGGAAGAAAGAAAAAAAGAGGCCAGACGCGGTGGCTCACGCCTGTAATCCCAGCACTTTGGGAGGCTGAGACGGGCGGATCACGAGGTCAGGAGATCAAGACCATCCTGGCTAACACAGTGAAACCCCATCTCTACTAAAAATGCAAAAAAATTAGCCAGGCGTGGTGGCAGGCACCTGTAGTCCCAGCTACTTGGGAGGCTGAGGCAGGAGAATGGCTTGAACCTGAGAGGCGGAGCTTGCAGTGAGCCGAGATGGTGCCACTGCACTCCAGCCTGGGTGACAGAGCAAGACTCTGTCTCAGAAAAGGAAAAAAAAAAAAAAAAAAAAGGAAAGAAAAAAGAAAGAGAGAAAGGAAAGAAGTAAAGAAGGAAGAAGTCTGTGTTGAGGCCTGTCCTTAATAAACTTCTCCCTGGCCAGCAGGTTGCTGTCCACTAAAGCAGTCCAGTGCTGGGCCCAACAAAAGAATACAAATCCCTTTTCTGGACCCATTAGCACCCTCTACACTGGCTGTCTACATAAAAGGGGAGTGACTTTTTCTGTCTTACTGGGATGTTGTGTAAAACATACTATCATGAATCACGATTTGCCCCAACTTCATTTGGTTCATCAACATCTGGCTTTGAACTACAAATCACAGGGCCCAGAGCAGTCATCCATCACCTGAACCCAAGGTCAGTCTCAATAGATGTGTAACTGTGTATTAATAAAACACCCAATGAAGAACCAAAGTATTAGCCAGTCACCATTAAAAAGTCTATCATCCACAGGAAATTAAACATTTTTACTTGTGGTAGACCCACTGGAAATGCTCACAAATAACTAAGGCTCCTGATGCATTTGTTTTGGGTCCAGCACCATTTCCAGTTGAAAATCCAGTCAAAAGCACTTTTGTGATGGGTATAAGCATTTGATTCAGGGGTGCTCACCAGGCAAACCCAAAAATTGTAAAATAAAACACTAACATTTTCACCAAGATGTCAAACATAAGTAGTTTTGTTTTAGGCCTTTTCCGAAGTATCTTTCCCCAAATGTTCATTTCAGAAAGCTTTTAGGTGCTGATTTTCATATCATTCATATTATAAGAAATTGCAAAGTTATACATAAGCTACTTCTAGAGCAGTCACCTCATCCATGGGTTGGGGGAGAGAATAACAGAAATTCTGTGACTCATCACTGCACCTTTTTTCTAACATAAAAGCATGATTTTGTCACAGATAATGAGCACCACCTTGGCTATGGCTACTGATTATATAACCGTGAGCATTTATGTCTTCAATAGTATGTTAGTAGTCTTTGAAGACACAATTCTCAAATTTGCAGAAGCTAGTTTCACTTGTTCAGAGGAAGATGATGATGAGTGCTTTTTTCCCCAATGGGAAAAAGATTTGATTATTATTTTATTATTATTACTGTTAAAAGGTTGATGCCTCATGAATTCTTACTGACTGTTATTTTTGTGAATTCTATTCTTGATATTACCAAATATAGATACTGCTGGAAAGTGGCAGCAGCACATTCAGTTTTCAAAGTTTGCTAATGACAAGGAAGGGAAGTATGGGGCCTCATGGGGCTGGCTACATAGAGAAAGCTTTGAGCATGTTTATGAACCAAAAGGGTCAGCAGAGAGGGGGCAGTAGAAAATATAAGGAGAGAGAAAGTTGATAGAAACAGCTCCAGGGGCAAGTGAAAGATTTGCTTATTATTATTATTTTTTTACCTATGGGCAAAAAAAGCACTTATCATCAATGTATTCCTCTGAACAAGTCAATATTCATACTTGCAGTTTGCAATGACTGTGAAGCCAAAGCCAGCAGTTTTATGACTGCTGCTCTTGCACCACAGAATGAGAAAACCAGCAAGGACTATCAAACATGCGGGAATAATAATGCACTCATTGAAACGGGTGAGCTCACAGGCAGATTTCATCTACAAGGGCAAAAACGTTCTTCTGCCTCTGAAAGTTAGCTTCCGCCACAATTTCCATGAAACTTGCTTCAGAACAGAACTCTTGGAAACTGTAAATGTTTTTAATTCTCAAAGGAAGATAGACAAAACTCAATCAGAGTAACTCATAATTGGCTTGGCTAACGGTCCTTATGTGAACTAGTCATTTTCAGCAGTTCAAAAAATCCTAGACTAGCTTCCTCCTGGTGTCCTGCACGCTTCCATGCTCCCTTCGGGTGGCAAATGTTGAAGGCATTCCTGCTAGTATTACTAGTTTGATGGTGATTTCCTGATTTTACCTAGTGCTTTCTGTCACTATATCAGGCGGCCACGATGGAAGGAGGTGCAGAGATCATTCAGCGTTATGGACTAAACTGTGTGGTCCCCTCATTCACATGCTCAACCCCCAATGTGACTGTATCTGGAGACAGGGTCTTAGCGAGGCAATTAAGGTAAAATGAAGTTATAAAGCGGCTCAACTCTGATGAGACTGGTGTTCTTATAAGAGACACCAAAGACATGCAAAGCTTTCTCTCTCTGCCTACACGCACTGCGGATAGGCCATGTGAGGACGCAGCAAGAAGGCAGCTGTCTGCAAGCCAGGAAGGAAGCTCTTACTAGAAATGGAATTTGTTGGCACCGTGATTTTGGACTTCCAACCTCCAGAACAGGGAGAACATAAATGTCTGTTATTTAAGTCACCCCGTCTGTGGTATTTTGCTATGGCAGCTCCGCTGGCTACAATGTGACTGTTGTAGTCCAAGCAGTGTACACAGTGCACAGCATGTACGACTATCGCCCCTAAGATCTCTCATGTACACAATTTCAGCATGATGTTCATAACGCCCCTAAGGGCAACACTGTGATGTAGGAGAATAAGTTAGATAAAACCCATCGCTTCTTAGCTGCAGGGTCTTGAGCAAAGTCCTCAATTCCTCCAAGCCTCAGTTTCCTCCTGTTATAAATGTTTGTTAAGCTGGTTAAATCTAGCCTCTGCACCAAATTTAGTAAGATTCGGTACTGTTAAGCATTTTTCATCCACCATGAAGAAACTCACTGCATGGGTGTTTGCATGTGTATGATGATTTCTAAGTGTTCAAAGGAATATTGTGTTGGTTTCTTTAATTAAAGAGTAAAATTCCATTTTAAAATGTCTGTTATCATTGTGGTGAGAATTTTTCTGCCTTCATGCCTGCAAATTTCACTGCCTTAACCTTCTGGTGGATTGATCAGTGAGTCACTCACTGGTGACACCTCTAAGCCTGTCACTAGGCATGAGGCTAAAGCTGACCTCTAGATAGTGTAGGCTTCCTGGAAATCTCTTTAGATCATCCTAAGTCTGCTTTTGTCAATAGTTCCAGAAAAACAGACACAGAGTTAATGGATCATATTCATTAATATCAAGAATAGAATTCACAAAAATAACAGTCAATAAGAATTCATGAGGCATCAATCTGTTAACAGTAATAATAATGATAATCATAATAACTCAGATAGATGGAGACTAACTTTGGGAAGCCACTTACTAAATGCATGATCTCAGTAACCCTTTAGGTTAGATACCATTATCCTCACTATACAGGGAGGAAACTGAGGGACAGAAAGGCTAAATAACTTACCCAAGGGCCAATGTAGGAAGTGACAGAGTAGGTTTGAAATGCTCCATGGGACATGACTACTGTGCTATGCTGTCTCCACTGCAGGATCTCTAATGCCCGTCATCTGCACCATGGGCTTTAATTCAAGTGAATCTCCCTCCTACCTTCTGTGGTAAGTAACACCACCAGAGAGATCTGATGTTGGAGAGGTTCCCACGTACTTCTAAATGATACACAGTAGTTATTTCCATTCACAGAAATCCTCCTGCAGGGATTTCTGAAATCATTCTATTGTACAAAATCTGTATGTTCCTGATTTAAAAATATACAAAACATCCTTCCAAGTCATTTGAATTAACACTAGTATTAAGGAAGCTAAGTCTGCATAACCGGCCCCCTGGAAAGACAGAATGCCATCTCCTCAAGTCTAAGTGCTGTGTAATCATTAATCTACAAACCAAACGGAGATATTACCTGTTCTGCAAACAGCAAATCAAACAAAATTCCTAGGTGCTGCCAAGGGAACAAATCATACAGAGAAACTGCTCTCTGCTTCTCTCTTGAAAGCCCTGACTGTTTCCAGGGGCCCTAAAACTCATTATCCCCCCTGTGGGTGAACAGCAGACTCCAGTAGCTGTATACTTCTAGAAAGTGGTAGCAATACATCTAAATGTTTTCAAAGTTTGCTCATGACAAGGAAGGGAAAGATGGGATTCAAGGGGTGGGTAGGTAAAGGGAGTTATGGACCAAGAGTGTCAGCAGAGACGGGACAGTAGAAAATGTAAGGAGAGAGAAAATTGATAGAAACAGGTCCAGGAGCAAGTGAAAGATTTGCTCCAGTGGAATTAACATGAATATACGTGGGGATGGGGGGCAGCATTTAAATTTTAGAGACAAAAATGAAGATGAGTAGCAATGCAATTTTTTAGATAGAAAGATATTTGTGTCCACCGGCCTCTATTTTCTCAGAAAAGGTGTGAGAGGGTTGAGGTTTGGATGAAGAAGGCTTGAGGAGGATGGAAAATGTTTAGAATCAAAAGTCAGTTAGAAAGGGCCAAAAGGGTTTCCAAGTAGAAGTGACTGCGGCATTAAAGCTAAAATGGCATAGTTTATAGCGGGCTGCTTCCAGAGCAGAGGACATGGGGTTTGGTCCATTGCCACTGAGTTGGGTCAAGCCCTTAGAAAATTGTCTTCTGACCTGACTTTCAAATGGAAACCTACCCTTCTGTGATTTATCCAGGCTTCTGTGATCTACCTACCCTCTGCTTGCAAGACAACCCAAGGTCCTCAGCATGACACACAGGCCTTTCCCTAACTGGCCCCCATTTGTGTCTCCAGCATCAGTTTTTGCCTTCTGCCATATTGAACTCAACTGTCATTCCTCCAGAGCCTCAGGCCCTTTCAGTGCTGCTGGGCCTTGACCAAAGGATTCCCCTGAAATATTTTTCCCTTTAATGTCTGGGAAATAATATGTACTTTTTTTTTAAAGGCTGCCTCCTCTGAGAAGCCTTCCAGGGTCACCTTAGGTAAAACTGATTATCAGTCTCTCTTTTTGCCAGCCTTATCTATGCCCTGTATGTGTTACTGACATCACAAGTTCATATTTCATCTATTTAAAAATGTACTTTTATTCACATTTTTTTAAAAATCCCTGAAATAAGCCAGATGTGGTGGCACATATTTGTAGTTGCAGCTACTCAGGAGGCTGAGGCGGGAGGATCACTTGAGCCCAGGGCTTGAGGCTGTAGTGTTATGATTGCACCTGTGAATGGCTACCACACTGCAGCCTTGTCAACACAGGTAGACCTTGTCTCAAAAAAAAAAAAAAAAAAACCCTTAAATTTGCATGTGACTTATAATCAATGGTGTATCATAGTTTAATGACAGAATTAAAAAAATTTTGGTGATACCAAAAAAAGAAAAAGTACATCTTACATTGGAGAGCATTTGGTGAAATGCAGCTTCAGTTTCTAACTTTCTAAAGTGAGTGTAGGAGTGCTTCTCATCTTGCCTCCCACCCCACCACCCCCACCACCTTTGGCAGTGTCTGGAGACATTTTTGGCTGTATCAACTTGCGGCGAGGAATATGCTGCTGGCGTCTAACAGGCAGAGGTGAGAGATGATGCTAAACATCGTACACAGGACAACCCCTGACAACAAAGAATTAGCCAGGTCAAAATGTGAATAGTACAGAGATTGAGAAACCCCGATGAAGAGAAACAATACCTATTTGGGTATATAATAGGCTTTATTATGTTTGATTTTAAATAAATCTTTTACAGTGTATAGTGCAACTTAATATATAGCAACTTTTTCCAAACCTTGGCTTGTACAGAATAGCAAATCTTGAGACATATTCTAAGCTCTCCTCCCGACTCCCTTCTGCTAGATGCCCCAGGGGAATCAATACAGCAATGCTCCTGGTCAAAATCTGAAAGCCAGAATGTCTCAGAGAGATCTGTGACCTTAAACCAATTAGGTTAGTTAATGGCAAGTCCAGGACTGAAATGCAGACCCCCAGATTTCCGCAATCTCACTCATCCTGGGAGACAGCTGCTCCGTTCCCCAGCTAAACTGGCTAACACAGTTTGGTACCTTAAGAGGAAATGTGCCCTACCTATATGAGCTGGGTGACTTAGCAAGAGTTTAGCATTAGTATTCACGCTTTAACACCCGGGACCCACCCGGCTCTCACCCCCCTTTATGATAATTTAGGTTGACTCTGTAAGACCCCTTAGCTCCGTGGGGAATTGGATTTATGCAAAAAATAATAGTGATTCATGAATGTGAAGGAACTTTAAATAAATGTAGATGATTTCATCATACAAAAGGCAGAAAGGACTTAGTAAGTGTATTTAAGGCTCTGGAGGAAGCGTTAGTAATTTGGAAAGTGGGTCTGGGGAGCTGTCCTCTATCCCTACAGGCTGCAGGTGTGGAAAGGGCCTTTCCAGCGCAGGAAGCTGATTTCTGTGAGAGAGGAAGGAGTTCCAGGGGGAGGTTTTGGCAACGCAGTCCCCACATCTCGGTTGTGCCAGCCAGGCGGGCCTCAGGTGGGTCTGGGGATCCCTGCCCCTCCTGCTGAGTCCCCAGCGTGTCCCCCGCCCCCTTTCTTCTCCCACTGGGGCTGAATCACAGTGGGCAGCAGTGTTTGGGATCCTGCGATCAACCCACCGCCATCCCAGCAGCCCCACCCTTGGAGGACGGGGGTTGCCCTGCACGTCAGAGGGGATGGCGCGGGCCAGACTCACCTTCAGGTGGATGGGAAAGGACCGCTCCTGCTGGAGGGGCCCCAGCAGCGTCTGCTCCACGCTAACCAGCTCCGAAGTCGAGTCCACCACGCGGGCTAGCGCGCTGCGCATCGCCATCCGGGCCAGGGTGCAGGGCCCGGGGTCCCGGGGGAAGGGCAGCAATTCGGCGCCCCCCTCAGCGCCCCGCACTACCTCCTCCTCTGGGGAGCTCGTCCGGGCCGCGGTGCCCCGATTCCTGGTCCCCACGCCCCCGCCCAGCTCCTCGCGCCAGGGCCCTGGCCGGGCCCGCGGCGGGCCTGAGCGACGGGCTGGAGCGGTGGACACGTGGTCCGGGTCCCGCGGGTTCCCGGGGGCGCCTGGACCGTCCCCCCAGCCCCACTCCTGCTGCAGCAGCTGCAAGGTCTGCAGAGCCACCATTTGGTGGCTGATGGAGGCCACTAAGGGCGCGGGGCTGGCCATCGCTTCTGCCGGCGGCTCGGCGCGCTCCGCGTGCAGGTGGAGCAGCAGCTAGCGAGGCGGGGGCGTTGGGGTCGCCAGGGTCACATTTTCTAACCCGCGGCTCCTCGGCCTCAGGGTCTCACAGCGTGTGTGGTCGGCCCCGCCTCCGGCTCTGAATCGGTGACCCGTGCTGGCCTCTGCCTTCGCCCGAAGTCCGAATCAGGCGCGTTCTGACCCAAACTGCCTGACGCGCTGCTCGGTGTGCACTTGAAAATCAGCGAAATGCTGAGCGTTCGTTCTTCCCTCTCTCCAGGGCTTTGATGAGAAAACGTGCTGCTTTGTGCGGGCGCATCTATCAGCGGGGATACCCAGCCCCCACCTCCTTCGAAGGACGCCTGCCAGTGACCACTGAGGTCTGGGAGGTGGGAGTGCAACAGTCCCACCCTGGGGCGAAAGTACGAAGGGCTCTAGAAAAACTTGCAAAAGGAAGACTGTGCCTTTCCCAACCCGAGGGGAATTTTCAGAAACTTATTGAAGCAGCCTTCAAGGCCTTGCATCCGCCAAACAAAAGAAGGAGGAGTTGTGTATCTAGAAGTTCTGCTCTTCTCTGCTTTGTTCGATGCCACTTGAGCACCGAGAGCCTGGTGGCTGAACTAGCATCAGCAAGCCTCAAGGCCCAGACCTGGCACTGCCCAGAAAAGCCTAAATGTTTTTTTGTGACACTCCCAAAAGACTTAGGCAGCAAGGCTGAAGTTAATCCTTTTATGAGCCATGAACTTAGGGA
Source organism: Trachypithecus francoisi (assembly GCF_009764315.1). Classification (NCBI taxonomy): domain Eukaryota; kingdom Metazoa; phylum Chordata; class Mammalia; order Primates; family Cercopithecidae; genus Trachypithecus; species Trachypithecus francoisi. The sequence goes on along the minus strand of NW_022681463.1, from coordinate 66,349,065 downwards.
CAGCTGTACAAATAGTTGCTGTTTTTAATTAAACCCAACATGGCTACTTCCTTAACTTAGAAAAAAGCGATTGGCAATGTTATGCTTTGATAGATTAGAAACCATGGGTGTGTGATCACACTTAAGAAAATAGAAGATATTTGAGAGAAATGGTATGGAAAACCAGTCCGGAGCAGCATTGTTCCTGCTTGCTTTCTGCAAGGAAAACCATTAGACAGCCCAACAGCCCAGTAAAGCCAGAGTCATGGTGCATGCCCATGACAGACAGGTGGGCCCTGGCAGACCTGAGGATGGAATTTCATTCCTCCTTTAGGAGCCAGACTGCACCCTTGGTGCTGTGGAGATCTGGAAAGGCCTTTGAGTGAAAAGGCCACGCTGGTTAGTCTGTGAGTACAAAAGAATCATCAGAAGAGATATGGAGAGGGATGTGGGGTCCTTTAAGGTTTCTTTAACTCTGAGATAGTATGACCCCATATAATCCTCCCAACTTGCCAGCAGAGGTTCCTTCTCCTTCCCAGTGCTTTCTTCGCCTATGAAAACAAATCTGAATGCCAAGGTAAAGAAAACCTTTCTTAAACAAAAACGAGTATGTTCACACTAATTATAACTAAGTAAAAATGCATGTCTGTGCATTGACAGAGAGGAAATTACTTTGGAAGGAAATAAATAGTTTAATGTTGATTAGATTTTCTTGCCATGAAGTTACTTAAGTTCATAATAAAAAATAGAAAAATTTTTCTTTTCTCAAAAAATCCTCAAATGTTGAAATATATTAGGTTTAGCAGAGACTAACCAGCAATAGCAAAAATGAACCCCTAATTTTCACAGAGCATGTCAGATCTCCAGGGCTGCCTCTCTTTCCAGATACACAGGAAATTCAGTTTCATGGGCTAACCCTTCCACTGTCAAATGGCTGAGTGCAAAACTTTCTTGACAGATGGAATTGCAGCCAACAGCAGAATTGAAATCACTAGACACAGGCTGACCTGAGGCCCCACACTTCTACATACCACGCTGAGTCAGAGCCATGAGACCAACTGAACCTCAGGGAGTATGACAAAAGGGTGCCAGAAAACCTTGGGGCCTGAGGGATGGCACATGCTGCTTAAATCGCTGCCTGCTTTTTCTAGTATTCTTAGCAAACCCTGGATCATCTGGCAACTGAGTAAAACACTCAGTTTGTCTGTCTTGGCTATGGGTCGCACTGTCTTTTGCTATGACACCAAAATGGCTTGTGTTCCAAAGCTAGAGATATGAGAGCCTAAGTCAGGAAAAGTTTTCATAGTCTATGTGGGTGAGTCAATGGCATAGCAGATCTACATGTGGTCTAAAACACCTCCATAGTTATGTTTACTGAGCTACCAGACGAAGTAAGAGACGGCCTACTTCTTACCCACTGTACTCACAATTTGAGGCCATTCTGTAAGACACATTCAAAAGAACAAAGTATTAGACATCTGATATGTTTGTTCTACAGCATATATTTCACTGTTTTATAGAAATCAGAACCTCATTTCACAGTAGATGTTCCTTTTCCTCCACACTCTGCCCGTGAAGTCAGATGGGATGAGCCCATCTCACTGCAGAAGGTTACTGGATCATCTAGCCTAAGTCCCTTCACACATCACATCCCCACAGTGAATGGAATGTGACCCAGCTAGAGCCGATGAGACAGTATCTTTTAAGATGCTTTCAGCTGAATGCACTGTAAAAGAGAAAACAACAGTTACAGAGTTCAGGCCAAAACAAAAAGTGTAGGCCAAGAGATGAAACAGCAAAAGATCAAATTCCCTTTAAACCAGAAAACTCAACATAACATAGTTTAATCAATAAGAATAATTCATTGTCTCACATCACAAGAAGTCCAAAGGCTCCAGAGTTGGTTAATACAGCAGCTCCTCAGTGTCATCAAAGCCCTTTGTTCCTTCCTTCTTTCTGCCATGCCATTCCCAGCACATCAGCTTAGTCCTTGATCTTTGGGCTAATTCTCCTATGGCTACTAGTAGCTGTTGGCATCATGTCCAGACAACAACAACTAGAAGAAAAGGCCATCTTTTCCTGTGTATTTCTTCTCAAGAGCAAGGAGACACTTCTCAAAAGCCTTCAGCTGGCTTCCTCTCACATCTCCTTGGCCAGAATTGTGTCATATGTTCTTGCCTAATCAATCATAGTCAAGAGGAAAGAGGCTACCATGAGAGTCTAAGGTGAACTTGAATTCAGTGTAGGAGTTGGGGCTGAATTTAGGCTCCCTTGAAGCAATTGGTGGAGGGAGGATGAAAACTGCTTGATATGAAGCAAGGTTTTGTTACCAAGCATCAGCAATGGCAACAGAGAACAATGAGGATTTTGCAGGGGTTTCCGGGTAAAGAATATATCAGATCTCCAGGACTGCTTCTTTTTCTCAATACACAGCAAGTCCATTTTCATGAGGCTCATCTTTCTACTGTCAAATATCTGACTTCAGTGACCCCTGTACAAATAAAGCTGACAGGATACAAGTTCTGGGGCCTCTGCAGCCATCTCATGAGTTTGATGGGGACAGCCCACCTATGAATGAACCAGCACTCCTGGAGAGAAGACATTCAGGAAACAAAAGCCAACAGATGTATAGAGAGAAACGATGGCCATATAGCAGCCTTTGAGCTCCACATTCAGCACCACCTCTGAGCTTCTCAATTATACAAGCCAATGAAGTCTCTTTTTGCTTAAGCCACTTTGGATTGGGTTTACTGCCTACTGCAACAGAAGGAGTCACAGCTGAAGCAAATAGCCTGACATATGTTATAGGAAAGATAGCATGTTCATGGAGTGACCCTGTGACCCAGTGCCCCTTAGGCAAAGCACTGCCAGAAGGTGTCTTATTAATCAGTTATTTGATTTCGGCTTAACCAGCCAACTACTTCTAGCAGTGCTTATGCCATTCACCTAAACTTTCTACAATTTCAACAATTGTGGGAAACGTTCTTTGTGTAACTCTGATGGGAGCATTTTTAAATGAGCACTGGAAACATTCAGCACCCTGTGGGATGGAAAAGAGAAGAGGGTAGAACGCTCAATGAAGTGAGAAGCAATTTTCTACCTGTTAATGGGCAAGGTAGAGTGTTGTTAGATAAACCAATATTCTGGAACTTCTATTAATCCAAAGTTTCCTTTCCCGCATGAGCGAAAGATGCAAGTTCCTATGTGGAATCGTGGGGAAGCCGGGCACAGTGAGAACCGAAGGGAGCTGACAGAAGGTATAGCTCTGTGGAGCTGTCCTCAAAGGACTTGGCAGAGCCCAGATACATTTGAGCCCTGTTTATATTCTTTGGCATTTTTCCTCAAAAAGGATCCAAGAGAATTCCAGAAATGGAGTTGTTAACCTTCAATGTACCCTGGTGAAGTTCATAGGTGAGGTCAGAACAAAACACGTCCAAAGAGACCAAAGAGTTATTATTCTTGAATGAAAATTATGATTGAGGAGAAACAGATGCTGAAGAGATACACCAAGATATGAAAATGTACTGTGAAAGAGAAAACAATGGAACTAGGACAAGGTGTAGGCCCAAGAAAGAAAGAAAGAGCAAAAAAGATCAAATTCTTTTTTTTTAAAATGTACCATTGTAATGTTTGAATATGCCAAGTTATGAAAGTAAATGCACGTGCTGTTCTAACTTTGGCCTAAACATTTTATTTTGGGGGTAAAACAAAGATGCAATACCACCCTGAAGTCTCTGAATTGCCAAAAACAATTGTTTACATAGGATGGTGTGCTTTCAGAACATCATATATGCACTGCCTTCCCAGACCTTCTGAAGCTGGTGAAGTTTAATGAAGCTAGAGAAGAAAAATAGACAAGAGTGGGTAAACGGAAAGAAAATAAGTTCGAAATGTCGACTCCCACCTGCCAGTCCAGATGTCACCTTATGTACATCTGTGCCTTTGCAATTTGTCAACACAAAATGCAATTCTTTCTGGACATATAAATCATTGTGCTTAGTTCTGTCTTAATAAATCAGTTATTTGGTTTCAGCTTAGTAATCAGTTTATTTCCAAGGAGAATTCTTGATATTGGCAGAAAAAAATCAAAAGTGGAATTTTTAAAAGTCAATATAATTTTTTCTAATTATTGTAGCTTTGGTGGATGAGTTCAAGTTTTAGAGTGATGGAATGCCATGAATTTTCATGCTGCCTACATTTCATTAAGACAAACTTGCTGGATCTCCCCCTCCATTTTGGATTATAAAATCTAACCCCTGGGGAATATCCTTTCACTTGGAGAGAAAAATTTAAAAGCTTCTTGGTTTCCTGAACTATTTTGATTATCTGAGTAGATATGGCTTATAGTATTGAAATGAGGTGGCAGAAAGAGTAGTAGTGATAAAAATGGAGAAGAGGAAGGTCAGGAGTGTTTCAATGACTTTGCCAACTAAATTCCAGGATCCTTAATGAAAAACATGTGACCACTTTATCACTTTCCAGGATCATTCTGTATTTTCAAGTTTCAGTAGATACCCTTCTACTGTGATGGAAAGAAATACTTGACTTAGGTCTATATATTTAAATTTATTTTTATTTTTTATTTCTATTTATGTATTCATTTATTTTTGAGACAGAGTCTCTCTCTGTCAGGCAGGCTGGAGTGCAGTGGCACAATCTCGGCTCACTGCAACCTCTGCCTCCCGGGTTCAAGCAATTCTCCTGCCTCAGCCTCCTGAATAGCTGGGATTACGGATGTGCACCACCACACTTGGCTAATTTTTGTATTTTTAATAGAGATGGGTCTTCACCATGTTGGCCAGGCTGGTCTCAGACTCCAGACCTCAAGTGATCTGCCCGCCTCAGCCTCCCAAAGTGTTGAGATTATAGGCGTGAGCTACCGTGCCTGGCGTTATATTTAAATTTTTAAAAAAATCTTCTCAGTGCCTTTCCTTACATTCATCCTCATTCCCTTACATACTTCTCTTCCTCTAAGGAATTTTCTACTTTTGTTCTCCAAGTTCTTTTCTGGCAGGCTTTATGGCCGAGCAGACATTGGAGTTTTATCTACTCTTTCCTCTGCTCCTCTCTTCCTTCTGTTTTTCCAAAGCTTCCTTTCCTATGGTAATTACAATGAAAAACAGGGGCAAGGAAAAAGGAGAGGGGGTTGAGGGGCCACATCGTTCTTTTGTTTAGCTTTTGCTACAAGATCACTATGAGTATATTCATGAAGTCAAATCTTCATCCTGGGAGGTTCAATGTAATTTTCAACTCTTAAACCCTGAGTGCAGCAAGGGAGAACTAAACCAGTTTCGAAAACTGGACTAGAGCCTTCCTACTTTGGCTCTGAGTGCTAGGAAAACAAGAGAAGCCAACAGATGTGTTTATTTTATTTGTTTGGTCATTTTGATCACTTTTGTTTCAAAATATTGTTAAGAATGGTCAGAAGAGTTGAAATAAAGTAAAAGATGTTTTTAAAATAAATACTTGTTGAACATGATTGAATTGACTCTTTTTTTCTTGGAGGAAAAAATATAAAATATTTAAAAACATGTTTACATAAAAATATGATATATCTTTTAGCATAAAGTATATCTCTTTTTAAATTGTCATCATCTGTTTCTCTAATATTCACTCTTAATTAGCAAGTGGATCTTAGAGATGCTGATTTGACCATAAAATGTAAATGGTCCACAGAAAGAATGAAATTTCAAGCTTTTGTTCAAAAAATCATATGTACATTTTATTTTATCTGTACTTTCCATTTGAAAATTGAAACCACATTCATAAGGATCTTAAATGCCTCTGTTCAAAAATCTAAACTTTCTCAAAAGTTTAAATCATAGACTCGATGGATCATTTCTAGTTAATGACAGGTAATTTGTTAAAGAAGCATTGAAGTGATTCTTAATGTCCTACTCACTTTTGATAAGAACAAAAATCAAATACTTTCTCTGTACTCATTTTAATGGACAATCTATTTAACGGTGGCTTACTTTTAAAGAATTTTGAGTAATTGTTATTCCATGACAGGGTAAAATATATAATACATATGATGAATCCATCATGTATATTATAGTCTACCTTGATCATGAGAGACTTTCAAGCAGAAACAAAAACAGACAAACAAAAAGAACAAAAAGACTAATAATAATGGATGCTGGTGAGGATATGAAGAAAGAGGAACCCTCATACACTGTTGGTGGCAGTGTAAATTAGTACAGTCACTAGGAGTAACAGTATAGAATTTCCTCAAAACAACTAAAAAATGAACTACCATAAGATCCAGCAATCTCATTGCTGGGTATATATCCAAAAGAAAGAAAATCAGTATATCATAGAGATGTCTGCACTCCTATGTTTATTGTAGCACTATTCACAATAGCCAAGATATAGATTCAACCTAAGTGTCCATTAGTGGATGAATGGATAAAGAAAATGTGGCAGGAGGCTGAGGCAAGAGAATCGCTTGAACCTGGGAGGTGGAGGTTGCGATGAGCCGAGATGACATCACTGCACTCCAGCCTGGGCGACAGAGTGAGACTCAGTCGCAAAAAGAAAAACAAACAGACAAAAAAAAGTGGTACATATACACAACAGGATATTATTCAGCCATAAAAAAAGAATACAATCCTGTCATTTGTAACAACATGGATGGAACTGGAGGACATTTGTTAAGCAAAATAAGCTATAAAGACAAATAAGAAATACGGCAAGAGAGACAATTATTGCATGTTCTCGCTCTCGTGGAAGTTAAAAATGTTGCTCTCATATAGGTACAGTGTAGAATGATAGAGACCAGAAGGTGGGAAGAGTGTGTGGGAGAAGGGGGATAAAAACAGGTTGGTTCATGGGTACAAAACTACAGTTATTACAGAAGGGATAAGATCTAGTGTTTTGTAGCACAATAGAGCACCTATAGTTAACAATAATGTATGTTATACTAGCGAAGTAGGTTTGGTATGTTTCCAATACAAAGAAATGATAAATGTTTGAGGTGATGAATATCCCGGCTATCCTGATTTGATCATTATACATTGTATACTTGTATCAAAATATCACATATATGCCATTAATGTATACAATTATTGTGTATTCATAAAAATTAAAAATAAACATTTTTTTCAAAGAATATACTATTAGATATATTGACAATCATTAAATGGGGAAGACATTTTGAAACAAAACACAACAGCCAGATGTCAAGATGTCATAAAGAAAAAACTGGGTAAATTTTATTACATAAAATATTAAAATCTTAATTTTATAAAAGACATTATAAATAACATTTTAAAATCAGTGGAAGGCTGAGAAAATATATTTGCAACGTAATAAACAAAAAAATTAATAAATTAATATACGAAGAGCAACCACAAATTTTTTAATGGCATAGACTTTGAATAGAGGTGAAGGGTAATAGAGAAAATTCAAGGTCTGACAGACATATGAAAAGATCATCAACCCCACGAGTAATCAGGAAAATGCAAATGAGATCACCATTGTTGATATGATCCCCCCACCCTCAACCCCTCACTGGCAGAAATAAAGGTTGGTTAATACACAGTTCACCAACAATGCAGGGTAATGGCTAGTGTCATATGCTAGCTGTGTGGGGAACAACACAGATTTAGCCCCTTTGGAGGGTGTTTGTCCTACAGAAATATTCACATGTGTGCACAGTTGTATGTACAGTATGTGTGATTTAAGAAAAGGAAATGATGTAAATAACTGAAATCTCTGACTATAAGGGAAGAGATAAATAAAATCACGGGGCACCAAGGCAGTATTATGTCCCTGTTGCAAAGAATGCTGTTACAAAGAATAAGTCAAACTATAGCTACTCGCATGGAGAAAAGCAAGTCACAAAATATTTCACTAACCTGAAAAATATTAATATCATTCAAGTATCTTACCTGGTCAACCTCTGCTCTAGGACTGAGACAAATACAAGTAAAACAGACCAAATTCCTTCATGAAGCTTATATTCTAGTGTAAGTTTCACAATAAACAAATCAACAGATAAATATAACCCACGATGTCCAATAATCATAAACGCAGTGAAGAAAAATAAAGCATGGTGCATCATTTCTTTTTTAGCCTGCTCAGCTCTAGGAGAAACCTGATTAGCTGAGGCTAAGGATTTAAATAAATAAGGATTTATTTACTGTAGGTAACAGAAACTCTGATGAGGGGAATGGAAGCTGGAGTAGACCATCAAGGATTGAAGACGCTCCTTCTAACTTCTTGTTCTACCATCCTCAGCCCATGACTTTTGTCCTCTTGCTTACAAGATGTCTGCTGTATCTCTAGGCAGTAGGTGAGCATTAGAGGCATAAAGGAGAAGGAAGAAAAACACGGGCAACAGCAGAGTTCTTTTCACATGTCATTGGCCAGAATGCTGTGGTATGGCCATCACTGGTTGGACAGAAGACTGGGAAACTTTGATTTTTGTAGCATCAAAAGCAGAGGCAGACAGAAAGAGGACTTGGAAATGGAGGATGGGTCAGCCAACCAACAATGTCTGCCACACAGAGGAAGGGGGTATGAAGTGGTGAGGACTCTAAAGAAGGCAACAAGGCAGTGACACTGAGCAGAGGCCTGAGGGAAGTCGGGGAGTAGCCATGGAGATATCTGGACCTGAGGGAAGGGCTGGCAGTGAGGCTGGAGGCAGGAGGGTGCTTGTAGGGGATGTGTGGCTGGAACAGAGTGCATACTGGGTACTTGATGGAATAGAAGAGCACTGGGACCTCAGAGGGCCTTCTATAGGGACATAGATTTTTTTCTTAACTCTTTATTTTGAGAAAACATTGTAAGAATACAACAAAGGACTCACATATACTCTTTAGAAGCTGATCAGTGGTTAGCATTTTGCCACGTTTGCTTTATTTCTCCATCAATCTCTTTCAGCAAATATTTTTTAAAACATATTTGAGAGTTATTGTGTACATCATGACCCTTAATCCCTAAATACTTCTTATCAATCTCCTAAATGCAAGGGCATACTCTTATATAATAATGGTATGATTATCAAACTCAGGAAATTGAACGTTGACAAGATACTACTGTCTAATACATTCAAATTTCACTAAATGCCCCAACAATGCCCTTCATAGGACCCCTCTCTCCTTTTTGTTCTGATTCAGGATTGCATTTAATTGTCATGCATCTTTTGCTTCCTTGTTTCCTTTAAGCTAGAACCATTGCTCAGCCTTTCTTTGTCTTTTATGACATTAATATTTTTTAATAGTACAGGTAAGTTTTTTGTAGGCTTTCCCTCAATTTCTGCTTGTATAAAAATTCCCTCACAATTAAATTCATTTGCATTTTTGGCAATAATGTTACATAAATACTGCGACCTCAGTGCATACTTTAGGAGACCCCAGACGTCATTCTATTAGTATCTCGGTGGTGGTGGTGTAAACTTTTGATCACTAATTTAAAATTGTTTCCCCTGCATAGGTACATTTCCTGCTTTGCAACTAATAAATCATTTATGAGGCATATTTTGAGACTGTGTGAATATTCACTTTCCCCAGTAAACTTTGATTCCCTGGTTCCAAGGACTTTGGATTTTAAATGACTGGAAGCCACTGGAGGGTAATAGTGTGATTCTGATCTTTTAAAGAAATTACATATGAGTCTGGTAGGATCTAAACCAAATGACTAACAGTGGATTTCTACATTGTTTAGATATTTTATCAAAAAAAAGTACGTCCTTAAATTGTCTGTGTAATTTTTTAAAGGCATTTAAAACACACACACACACACACACACACACACACACACACACAAACAAGGTCTGGAATCAGACAGACACAGATGCAGCCCCACAACCCTTATTACTAACTATGTAAATGGAGTGATTTTCTTAAACTCTCTGAAATTCACGTTCCTCACCTGTAAACTGGGATAATATTAATATTTATGAATTAAATAAGAAAATATTTTTAATGTAGCCCATAAAGCAATCACTAAATCCATTTTTATTTTAAGTTTATTCATCTCATAAGTTTCCAAATGCACTCTTTATGCTAGCTTCTTTTCATCAAATACACTGGTTATTTTTTGCTGCTTAAAAATCCCATCTTCTGTCAATCCAGCCTGCTTCCATCCTCCATTCAGAAGCAAACTCCTTGGAAGGCTTCCCTGTTTGCCCTGTATTTACTTCCTCACTTCTAATTCCATTCCTGCACAGCAGAGCCCTTCCTAAGAGCCAGTCAACCTGCTTGTAAATTCAGTGGCCCTTTGTCAGTCTCTTAACCATTTCTTGAAAAAGCATTTCTTTTCTTGGGGCTTCTACTATCTTTGTCTATTTTTTTTTCTCCCAGTTCTCTGGCTGGTTCTTCCTTGTGAGATCCTTTTTCTCTTTGACCCTTAAATGTCAGTTTTCCTCTGCCTTTGAGTGTGGGGTTAAGCAAAGATTGTATCTAGAACATTTCCATGGTGTTTCGGAAAGACTGCCTGATATGGTTTGGATCTGTGTCCCCACCCAAATCTCATATTCAATTGTAATCCCCAATGTTAGAGGCGGGGCCTGGTGGGAGGTGATTGGAACATGGGGATGGTTTCTTATAGTTTAACACCATCCCCCTTGGTGCTGTCATTGTGATGGTGAGTTCTCATGAGATTTGGTTGTTTGAAAGTGTGTGGTACCTCCCGTGTCTCTCTCTTCCTCCTGCTCTGGCCATGTGAAGTGCTGTCTACCCCTTTGCCTTCTGCCATGAGTAAAAGCCCCTTGAGGCTCCCAAGAAGCAGATGCTGATGCTGTGCTTCCTGTACAGCCTGCAGAACTGTGAGCCAATTAAACCACTTTTCTTTATAGATCACCCAGTCTCAGGTATTTCTGTATAGGGGTACAAGAACAGACTAATACACTGCTATTAACATTATCCATGTTGTACCTCTACATTCATTATAGAGGTTCATCCACACTGCAAATTTCTGATGGAGCTTAGAGCTTTAAATTTTGCCTCTCCTGACCAACTACTATGAAGTCATGTTGTCCATCACTTTCCCTCTCTGCTTTTGCTGTCAAACATTCAAAATAATGTTTTCTGCTAAAATCAGAGGACTTTCTCATGCTAGGATTTCTAGGATAGTCATCTTCTCAATCTCTCCAGTCACTTTACATTCTTACATGTCTTATATATTTTCTCTTTGTTTTCAATCTTGTTGAAATGTCTTTTTTAGCAAAAGATCCACTTATTCTGTTATTAGCATCTATGGAAAGGTTTTGAAAGTAGAGGGAGTAGTTGTATACCATGTTTAGACTTGAGAGATGTTTTTTCCTCTTATAATAAACAAATTTCCATATAGGTTTTGATAAATATGCACAATTTTATTGAAAGAGATGTAACAGCTATAATATCCAAATACTGTATATAGCATTTCTTCAGTTCCTTTTTCTAATAATCTGACTACAAAAGAAGCAATTTTTTGGATAACTTGGGAAAACTAACTATGGACTGGATATTAGATGATAACAAGGACATATGAATATTTTGTTAGGTGCAATAATAGTGTTGTGGTTATATTTTTAAATATCCTCAAAGTAGAGGGGCATACTGAATTCTGTATAAGGAAACTGACTTGTTATCTGTCATTTAATTTTAAAATCTTTAGCAGAGAGAGAGAGAGAGACAGAAGGGCAGAAGAAGAAGAAAGGAAGAAGAAGGAGGAGAAGAAGGAGGAGGAAGAGAGGCAAAGAAAAGAATCAATAAAGCAAGAGGCACAAAGTTGTAAAAATTTCAGAATCTAGGAAATGGAATATTTAGGGATTCCTTATACTATTCTCCCTTATTTTGTATACATTTTTAAATAGTACAAAAATTAAAAGTTAAGAATAAAGTGTTAAACTTTAAAAACATCTGGCATTTCTAGGGGAAAATATGAAGTATTATCTCTAGACTCAAAGCTTAAAGTATATGCTCAAGTTTGGTTCAGTCAAATTTGATTATGAGTAGCTTCTGATATGTGTGCCTTAGTTGGGTCCTGCTCCCATGAAATGGCCAAGTGAAAAATGGACTATTGGAAATTTACAAGAATCAGAAACTAGCTCACTCACAGGATTATTGTAAGAATTGAATTAGTTAAGATAGTTAGGAGTCAGAACAGTGCCTGCTATGTAGCAATTCTCCATAAGCATTGGTTATTATTATGTCTTTTAAAATATCGCTGGATCCACCAGTTTAATTTTTAGCCTCTCATGTTTACCTTAAATCCAAGATCTGTTTCTCTAGCCCCAACATCTGCATATCTGGCTTCTACTGCTCCTCACATATTTTCTGTATAAATTCCCATAAGCATTACACAAGATAGGTTAGAAAGACAAGGTACTTGGTTGATAAGACTGCTATGGCTTGTGCCTGATTTCTTGTAAACCTATGCTGGGGAGGGGGCCAAGATGACTGATTAGAAGCAGCTGCGGTCCGCAGCATTTTCAGAGAGGAATGAAAGGGGTGAGTGAATTTGGCACCTTCAACTGAAATATCCAGGTTCTTGCATTGGGACTGACTAGGCAAACAGCCCGACACACAGAGAACAAAGAAAAGCAGGGTAGGGCTATGGCCCACCCAGGAGCAGCACAGAGCCAAAGGAACCCCCACCCCCAGCCAAGGGAAGCAGGTAGTGATTGTTGTGATCCCACCTGGGAAACCAAGCTTCTCCCATGGATCTTTGCAACCAGCATATCCAGAGATCCCCTCATAAGCTGTATGGAGTCCCAGCAGAGCAGCCAGTCGGTCACACAGAGAACCAGGAGTTTTGCATACTCCAGGCCCAGGATTCCTTGCAAGGTGGGAGATCCATCCCGAGGTATATCTAAAGTGGGGGCTGCATCCAGGGAGCCAAGCAGTCTTGGTCTGTGGGCCCCACTTCCATAGCACCTCACAAGTTAAGACCCACTGGCTTGGAATTCCAGCCAGCCAGTGGTGACAGGTTGAAGTCTGCCTAAGATGGACTGAGTTCCTAGGTGGAGTGGTGGCCACCATCTTTGCAGTTTGATCAATGCAGCTATTCTGGTCTCTTTGCTTTGGAGGGTCCAGACTGGAAGAGGAAGGGTCCTCCACCATGCTGCATAGCCATGCTGCCAAAAAGCAGCCAGACTACTTCTTTAAGTGGGCCCCTGATCTCGTTCCTCCTGACTGGGTGAGACCTCCCAACAGGAGTCTCTAGCCACCTCCTACAGGTACAGCTCAGGCTGGCAACAAATCAGTACCCCCCTGGGACAGAGGTTCCAGAGGAAGGAGCAGGCTGCCATCTTTGCTGTTTTGCAGCCTTCACTAGTGATACCAAGGCAACTAGGGTCTGGAGCAGACTCCCAGTAAATCACAGCAGCCCTACAGAAGAGTGGCCTGACTGCTTAAAGAAAAACAAACAGAAAACAACAAAAACATCAACAAAAAAGACCTCACAAAAACCCCGTTCAAAGGTCAACAACCTCAAAGATCAAAGGTAGGTGAGCCCACAGAGATGAAAAAGAATCATCACAAAAATGCTGAAAACTCAAAAAGCCAGAGTGCCTTATCTCCTCCAAATGACCACAACACCTCTCCAGCAGGGCACAGAACTGGGCTGAGGCTGAGATACCTGAGTTGACAGAAGTAGGCTTCAGAAGATGGATAATAAAGAACTTCGCTGAGCTAAAGGAACATGTTGTAACCCAATGCAAAGAAGCTAAAAATCATGATAAGACAATACAGGAGCTGATAGCCAGTTTAGAGAGAAAACTGCTATTGATACTTGTGGTTGCATTGTGAAGTTCTCATGTTGTGTTTTTCTGCTCCATCAGGTCAATTATGTTCCTCTCTAAACTGGCTATTCTGGCTATCAGAAATGGTGCTGGGAGAACTGGCTAACTATATGCAGAAATTGACACTGGGCCCCTTCCTTATGCCATACACAAAAATTAACTCAAGATGGATTAAAGACTTAAATGTAAAACCCAAAACTATAAAAACTAAAAGAAAATCCAGGGAATACCATTCAGGGCATAGACACAGGCAAAGATTTCGTGACAAAAATGCCAAAAGCAATCGCAACAAAAGCAAAATTGACAAATGAGATCATTTAAATGGGATCTAATTAATTCTGCACAGCAAAGGAAGCTATCATCAAAGTGAACAGGCAAGCTATAGAATGGAAGAAAATTTTTCCAGTCTATCTATCTGACAAAGGTCTAATATCCAGAGTCTACCAGGAACTTAAACAAATTTACAAGAAGAAAACAACCCCATTAAAAAGTGGGCAAAGGACGTGAACAGACACTTCTTAAAAGAAGACATACATACAGCCATCAAACATATAAAAAAAAGCTCAACATCACTGATCATTAGAGAAATGCAAATCAAAACCACAATGAGATACCATCTCACACCTGTTAAAATGGCAATTACTAAAAAGTCAAAAAACAACCAATGCTGGTGAGGTTGCAGAGAAAAAGGAATCCTTTTACACTGTTGGTGGGAATGTAAATTAGTTCAACCACTGTGGAAGACAGTGTGGTGATTCCTCAAAGACCTAGAGGCAGAAATACCATTTGACCTAGCAATCCCATTACTGGGTATATACCCAAAGGAATATAAATCTTCCTATTGTAAAGATATATGCATGGGTATGTTTACTGCAGCACTATTCACAATAGCAAAGTCATGGAATCAACATAAATGGCCATCAATGACTGACTGGGTAAAGAAAATGTGGTACATATACACTATGGAATACTATGCAGTATTATCTCCCAAAGGAATGAGATCATGTCCTTTGGGACACAGATGGAGTTGGAAGCCATTATCCTCAGCAAACTAATGCAGGAACAGAAAGCTAAACACCACATGTTCTCGTTTATAAGTGGGAGCTGAATGATGAGAACCCATGGACACATGGCAGGAAACAACACACATTCGGGCCTGTCGGGGGGTGGGGGGTGGGAGAGCATCAGGAAGAATAGCTAATGCATGCTGGGCTTAATACCTAGGTGACGGGATGATCCAGCAAACCACCATGACACACATTTACCTATATAACTAACCTGTACATCCTGCATATGTACCCCTGAACTTAAAATAAAAGTTGAAAAAAAAAAAGATTTAATTTGAACTCAGGTGATCTGTTTACATATAATTATACAATGTAAAAAGATGGAGGAAAGTTTGTCATCAAAAAATGAAGGCATTTGACAATAACATGATTGAACACTTTAAATGTTAATGTTACACATTGCAACATTATCTTAAAAACTACAATAATCTATAAAAAACCTTGAACTGGTGGTTTTGTGTTTATGTGACACATATGTCTTTAATTTAATACTGTGAAGAAAAAGTGATTTCTGTATATTAACAATGAACAATCTGAAAGGAAAATTAAGAAGACAATTTTGCTTATAGAAGCATCGAAATAAATAACACATTTAGAAATAAACCAAAACAAAAATGTGAAAGACTCATACACCAAATATTATAAAACATTGCTAAAAGAAACTAAAAGATATGAATAAATTGAAAGATCTCTCATGTTCATGGACTCAAAGGCTTAATATTGTTAATATGTCCATACCACCCAAAGTGATTACAGATTTAATGCAATTTCTATCAAAATTCCAATGGCTTTTTTTTAGAAACAGAAAAATTTGTCCTAAAATCCATATGGAATCTCAAGGTACCAAGAACAGCCAAAACAATTTGGAAAACCAACAAAGTTGGAGGATTCCTACTTTCTGATTTCAAAATATGTTACAAAACTACAGTAATCAAAGCAGTGTCATACAGAGATAAAGACAGATATACAAACCAATGGAACAGAGGTGAGAACTCAGAAATAAACCCTTACATATATGGTCAAGTGATCTTCAACAAGGATACCAACACCACTTATTGAGAGAAGAGCAGCCGCTTCAACAAATAGTGTTGGGAAAATTGAATGGCCACATGCAAAAGAATAAAGTTGGACCCTTCTCTTACACCATACACAAAAGCTAGCTCAAAATGGATTAAAGACCAAATGTAAAACCCAAAACTATAAAACCCCTAGAAGAAAACCCACAGGAAAAGCTCCGTGACATTGGACTTGGCAATGATTTCTTGAATACAACACCAATAACACAGGCAAAAAAAGATAAAATAGACAAATGGGATTATATCAAACTTGAAAAATTCTTGTTCATCAAAGGAAGCAATCAACAGAGTGACAAGGCAACCTACAGAATGGAAAAAATATTTGCACATCATATATGTGATAAGGGGTTAATATCCAGAATACATAAAAAATTCTACAACTCAACCACAAAAAATCAATGGAACCAACTAAAAAATAGGCAAATTAATTAAATAAGCCTTTCTCCAAATAGATATACAAATGGTCAACAAGCATATGAAAAGTTGCTCACTGTTACTGATTATCAGAGAAATGCAAATCAAAACTACAATGAGATATTACCTCACACTCATTAGGATGGTTACTCTAAAAAAACAATAAACATAAAATATCAAGTGTTGGTGAGGAGGTAGAGAAATTGGAAGCTTTATGCACAATTGCTGGGATTGCAAAATTGTGCAGCTGCTATGGAACAGTATAGAGGTTCTTCAAAATATTAAAAATAGAACTACCATATGATCCAGCAATTCCACTTCTGGATATATATCCAAATAATTTGAAATCAGTATATTGAAGAGACATTTGTACATCCATGTTCAGAGCAGCATTATTCTCTATAGTTAAGAGCTAGAAGCAACACAAATGTCCATTGACATGAATGGATAAACAAAATGTGGTAAATACATAAAATGGAATATTATTCAGCCTTAAAAAGTAAGAAAGTTCTGTCACATGCTGCAGCATAGATGAACCATGAGGACATTATGCTAAGTAAAATAAGCCAGTTAACAAAAAGACAAATACTGTGATTCTGCTTACATAAGGTATCTAAAGTGGTCAAATTCATAGAGACAGAAAGCAGAATGGTGGTTACCAGGGGCTGGAGGCAGAAGAAAATGAGGATTTTTTTAATGGGCATAGAGTTTCAGTTTTGCAAGATAAAAAAGTTCTGGAGAGCTGTTTCACAACAATGTGAATGTACTTAATGCCACTTAAAAATGGTTAAGATGGGCCGGGCATGGTGGCTTATGCCTGTAATCCCAGCACTTTGGGAGGCTGAGGTGGGCAGATCATTTGAGAGCAGGAGTTCAAGACCAGCCTGGCCAACATGGCAAAACTCCATCTCTGCTAAAAATACAAAAATTAGGTGGGTGAGGTGGCACACACCTGTAATCCCAGCTACTTGGGAGGCTGAGGCAGGAGAATCACTTGAACCCAGGAGGCGGAGGTTGCAGTGAGCAGAGATGGCGCCACTGCACCCCAGCCTGGGCAACACAGTGAGACTCCCTCTCAAAAAAAAAAAGGTTAAGATGTTAAAATTTATGTTATGTGTTTTTTCACAATAATAATAATAATAATAATAATAATAGTAATAAAACCTCCCCTCAAAAAAACAAAAAGTGGAATGGGGAGAAGCAAATTTTTTTTATCAAATTATATATCACTCATGACATTCAAAAGAAGATAAGCCAAATACAAATAAATTTTATTTGGTGCATTAACAGCTACTGTTGAAGAATTAACTTTGACGCAATTTCCTTTGTGGGAAAATTTGTGTTTGGCATCATTTTGAGGCAGTTAGATGATGATTTACAAATAATGTCGGAGCACCCCCTATGCACTTCAGGTGCTAATGAAAACAACAGCTGCAGGGCCTTTTAACAGCCCCAGGAATTTTGAAAGCACCACGGGAGCATGGCACAAATTTGAGCTTCAGGGATGCTGATAATGCATGTTGGATCTGTAGGGATATGATACGAGGTGCGTTTAGTTACAAAATTTTAGTTATAGCTTAAAATTGTAGTAGGTCTTTCCGGTTTTAAAGATGTGGTGTGGTTAACTATTTTGCTTAAGATAGAATGTTGGGCATTATATAGCTTAAAGAGGTATCAGAGAAAAGTAATAGTCATCGCTAAAAGAAGAAAAAGACATAGTTGTATGTGGCAAAGAAATGATGTAGAATAGAGAAACTTACTGTACTCTAAGTTGCCCTGTCTGTGAGTGTAATAAGGCAAATAGCGAGCGTGTGTAGAGACCAGCTGTGAGCCATCGTCCTTACTCCTCATTGCACAGGAGCAGCCCTAGGAAACAGGAAGACAAGACAAGAGGATCCATTGAGAAGCAATTGATTTGGGTACAAAAAGCCCATCCTTTTGACAGCAAGGCTATATTTCATATACAAACACAGGCATGGGTATATCTAGGTATGCTGTGTGTACCTGTTGTCAGTACAGTTGTCCCTCTGTATCCTTAGTGGCCTGGTTCCAGAACGTCCGCGTGTGCCAAAATCCAAGCATACTCACGTCCTGCCAGGGCCCTGAGGAATCCAAGTGCAGGAGAAGCCGTCCCTCTTTATATACTTAGGAATACTGTACTTTTGATCCAGATTTGGTTGAAAAATCCACACATGGCTGGGCGCAGTGGCTCACACTTGTAATCCCAACACTTTGGGAGGCTGAAGAGGGCCGATCATTTGAGGTCAGGAGTTTAAGACCAGCCTGGCCAACATAGTGAAACCCTGTTTCTACTAAAAATACAAAAATTAGCTGGACATGGTGACAGGCGCCTGTAATCCTTAGGAGGCTGAGGCATGAGAATCACTTGAATACAGGAGGCGGAGGTTGACGTGAGCCAAGATCGCGCCACTGCACTCCAGCCTGAGTGACAGAGTGAGACTTCAAAAAAATAAATTAATCAAAAAGAAAAAGAAAAAGAAAAGAAAGAAACATCCGCACATAAGTGAACCCATGCAGTTCAAACTCATGTTGCTCAAGAGTCAGCTTTACATTATGTAAATGCCAAACTATTAATTGTTTTAAGCCTCAGTCATTTGATTTATTTTGTTAAGCTCATTTTCTTTAGCCTCATCTACATAATTAGAGATGAATAAATAATTTAGAGTATATCATACTAAGAAATACACTGAAACCATTAAAAAGAACAATCTAAGTACAGCAGGTCCTCAAATAACGTCATTTTGTTCAACACTGTTTTGTTATCGTGTTGATGAGAAAAAAGAAATCAATTCCTGGCTGGGACCACTGACCATGTGGAGTTTGCACATTCTGCCCATGTCTGCATGAGTTTTCTCTGGGTTCTCCGGTTTCCTCTCACCTCCCAAAGAGGTGCGCATTAGGTGAGTTAGCGTGTCTGAAGTGTCCCAGTCTGGGTGACTGTGCGTGTATGAGAGTGCACCCTGCAATGGGATAGTGTCCTGTCCAGGGCTGGTTCCTGCCTTGACCCTGCGCTGCCTGGAGAGGCTCCAGCCAGTCTGGACTGTGAAATGGAATAAGCAGGTAAATAATGCAATTAGCTTGCTTTTATTAATCCTTCTTAAATGTATGTATAGCTTATCTTTATTTCAAATTTTAATATTGAAAAGTGTTTTGGTCTTTATTTAGAAGTTTGGTGGTTTTTGTGACCAGAAATATGCCATAGAAACTTAACTCTTATTTATATCAATCAGCCTCTGGTAAAATTAGTTTCATTACACATTGGTTTCCTTAAAGTCACAGGCAGTTTCTAAGAATCTATCCACGATGTTAAGTGAGGACTTACCATACTGACATGGAAAAATAGTCTAGGCATAATGTATTTTTTAAAAGTCACAGAACTTGTATACAATGATTCCAATTATATTTTTTAAATTGTACAAGAAGATAGTTATCAATTGCTACCGCTAGTAATAGCAGAGGAGTAAACAGGGTGGGTCACATGAACCCACCCTTCAAACAACATTTATAAAAACTGGGTAAAATAAAATAAAAATATTTTAAGACAGTGAGTCTGTCTTAAAACTGGATCTGACTGAAGCTGCAGGAAAGTTTAAGTATAAAAACCTGTAATTAGAAGGGGTAAAATGAGTTTGTGGCTTTCTGGCCCAAGGGCAGGGCCCAATCCCTATGTCTATGGCTACAGAAAATTGTGGAAGAAAACCACATCTTTATTAGTTAAAGGTGCCAGAGATAAGAATTGAGGGACGGAAAAGCAGCTGGAAATTTAAAGGGACAATCCTGGCAGGGAAAGCATAAGGGAAAAAGTGAAACACGAGTTCTGAACATACACTCTGCTCAAATCCCTGACTAACAGCCAAACTCCAAAGGCATGGAGGAGACCCTAGTGGTCCACCAAATAAGCATGCAGAAAGAAGTCTGGTCCTGAAAGACAAAAATTACATGAGGCCAGATCTGTGGCTTCATTGACTCTTCTTTTCTTTTCTTTTCTTTCCTTTCCTTTTCCTTTCTTTTCTTTTCTTTTCCTTTCTTCCTTCCGGCTTTTTTCTTTCTCTTTCTCTCTTTCTTTCTCTCTTTCTTTCTTTCTTTCTTTCTTTCTTTCTTTCTTTCTTTCTTTCTTTCTTCTCTTTTCTTTCTTTCTTCTCTTTCTTTCTCTCTTTCTTTCTTCTTTCTTTCTTTTCCTTCTCCCTCCTTCCTTTCTTCCTTTCTTCCTTCCCTCCCTCCCTTCTCGCTCCCCTCCCCTCCCTCTCCTCCCCTCCCCTCCCCTTCTCTTCCCTTCTCTTTTCTCTTCTCTTTTCTTTCTCCAAGCACATTCCCAACCATGCAACAACTTGGGCTGCAGGAAGGTGAATCATTATGACCCTGAAGAATAAAGAACAGAATAAAGAATAAAGAACAACAGAGCAGCTGGAAACTAGGGGAATACCTAGAAACAAAGAAACCACTGAGAGGATGAGCCCCATCTGTGCCCAAAGACGTGACTGACTAACAAATAATGCAGTGGCAAGGCCGGAGAGCAGAAAAGGAGAACCCTGAGAACTGGGCACAATCTCAGCAGCGGGTGTGAAAGAGGAAAGTTAGCAGCTGGAATTCACACACATCAACTGTCTCATAGAATAAAAACCTATCATCCTCAGAAGAACATCGCAAAATCCAGTTACCACAATGTACTAAATACAATGTCCAGTCTCTAAACAAAAAATACTAAACGCATAGAAACAGAAAAGTGTGACCATACTAAGAAAATAAAGACAGTCCATGGAATTTGACTCCAAGCTGATTCAGATGTTGGAATTAGCAAACAAAGACTACAAACAGCAATTATAAAGAGATTTAAAGTTCTAAAGGAAGCTATGGTATCAGTGAATAATAGAATAGGGTATCTCTACATAGAAATGAACACTCTAAAAAACAGAATTTCTAGAAGTAAAAACTACAAAAACTGAAACTTAAATTTAACTGATGGGCTTAATGATAGATTGGAGATTGTAGGGCGGAAGTAGATAAATAGAACCCATTCAAACCAAAACAAGCAGAAAAGATGCTGAAGAAAAATGAACAGTATTTCAATGAAATACACTAAAATAGTGGTCTAAAACAAACTATCATCATATCAGCAAATACAGAAAAGGCATTTGACAATATTTTACATCTATTTCTGATAAAAACAAAAACAAAAACTTGCTTGGAACTAGGAATAGAAAGAAACTTTCTCAGGTGGACAAAGTGCCTTTATGAAAAACTTGTAGCTATACCATACTAATGATAAAGATTTTTTTTTCCCCTAAGGTTGGAAACAAGGCAAGGATATCCACTATCACTTCTATTCAACGTTATTCTGGGAGATTCTCATCAGCATAATAAGTCAAGAAAAATAAATAAAAGGTACATGGATTGGAAAGAAAGACGTGAACCTATCTTTATTTGCATACAACATGACCATCTATGTAGAAAATCAAATGAGAATCTACAAAAAACAATCACTAGGACTAATAAACAAGTACAGCATGTTCACAGAATAGAAGTCAATACCCAAAATCAAAATTTTTTTACTATATCGGCAACAAACAATAAGAAATTGAAATTGTAAAAGAAGTGCCATTAACGATACATCAAAAAGCAAGAAATAATTAGGGATAAATTTGACAAAAGATGTGCAAGAACTGTGCACAAGAATGGCAGGTGAATTTCATTTGTCATCTGGAAAATGCAAATTAAGACCACAGTGTGATATAATTTTACAGCCACTAGAATGATTTAAAAAAACAAAAAAACAACAACAAATGTAAAGAGATTATGAGCAGTTGAAAGTCTTATATATTGCTGGTGGGTGTGTAAAAAAAATGGTGCAAGCACTTTGGAGAATGGAAGTTTCTTATAAAATTAAACATATAAAGCCCTTATGACTCAACAATTACATTTCTAGGTACTCCCCAAGAGAAACGGTAACATGTGTTAACAAAGAACTTGCAAAAGAATATTCCTAGCGTTCTTATTTACAATAGTCAAAAATTGGAAAAACACCTATCAATCCACGAAGAGAATGATTAAACAAACTATCATATATTCACATAATGGAATACTTCTCAAAACTTACTTTTAACTACTGATAACTGTAAAAATATGCTTGAATCTTACAATCAGATATTAATTTGATTGCAGCAAATGAACAACAAAAAAAGGGTATTTACTATAGGTTTCAAAATTTGGGTTCCTATGACCATTATGCTGTTATACTCATGAATATGTTACATTATGTGGCAAAAGGGACTTTGTGTGTGTAATTATGGTTACTCATCAGTTGACCTTAAGATAGGGAGGTTATTTAGGATTTTCCTAGTAGAACCAATTAATCACAGGAAATCTTAAAAGCAGAGACCGAAGGGGAAGGCAGAGGAATTCAGAGCTTGAGAAGAACTCAGACTAGCTTGAGGAAAGAGGGGTCCGAGTGGAAAGGATGAGAAGAAAAGGAATTGTGTTGACAATCAGTGCTTGAAAGAGAACCAGCTGAGATTCTCAGCTCAGCCAGCAACTTCATTTTGGCCTTGTGAAACCCTGAACAGAGAATTCATCCATGCTCTGCTGGATTTCTGACCTATGGAAATGTAAGATAATAAATGGCTGTTGTTGGTCAGGCGCGGTGGCTCATGCCTGTAATCCCAGCACTTTGGGAGGCCAAGGCGGGTGAATCATGAGGTCAGGAGATCAAGACCATCCTGGTTAACACGATGAAACCCCGTCTCTACTAAAAATACAAAAAATTAGCTGGGCGTGGTGGCAGGTGCCTGTAATCCCAGCTACTGGGGAGGCTGAGGCAGGAAAATGGCATGAACCCGGGAGGTGGAGCTTGCAGTGAGCCGAGATCACACCACTGCACTCCAGCCTGGGTGACAGAGAGAGACTCCATCTCAAAAATAAATAAATAAATAAATAAATAAGAAAATAAATGGCTGTTGTTTTAAGCCTAAGTTTGTGTCAACTGGTTATGCAGAAGTAGGTAACTAACACACTGTATTTTTCCATTTATTTAAATTACTAGAAGAGATAAAACTCTATGATGATAGAAGTTAGAAAGTAGTTGTCTCCCAAAGAAGAAAACCAACTAAAAGAAGGAAATTTTTGAGATAATAGAAATGCTCTGTATATTGTTTTACACGGTGATTACCTGGTTTTATACACTCGTCAAAACTCATTAAACTTTATATCTTCATTAAAACACACACACACACGTATGATGAGACACCACAATATGCCCACAAGAATGGTTAAAATAAAAAAGACTGACAATAAATGTTCGCATGGATGAGGAGAAACTCCAACTTTCATGCAGTGCTAGTGAGAGTTTAGAATGATAAAACCAGTGTGGAGAAGTGCTTGGCAATTTTTTATAAAAGTAAATATACATTCCCACCGTAACTCAGCAATTCCATTCATAGGAATTTATCTAAAAAAAACCGAAAAACTTAGGTCCATAAAAAAACATGCAGCAATGTTCATGGCAGCTTTGTCCATAATGGCCTCAAATGGAAAATAACCTGATATCCATCATTAGGAGAATGGATAAGCAAATGTAGGATATCCATACAGTTAAATACAACTCAGTGGTAAAAAGGAATGATACCCAGAGCAACAGAGATGAAACTTTAAAATGTCATATTCGGCAAAATAATCCCCCCCACACACAAAATTCCATAACGCTGATTCAGTTTCTTTAAGTCAATAAACAATAAAACCTAACTACATGGTGACAGAAATCAGAAACCCAGTTGCTTCTGGGTTTAGGAGGTAGGTAATTAATTGAAAAGGGACACAAAGGAACTTTCTGAGGTGATGAAAGCATATTTTGGTTTTGGTGGTGAAAAGAAAAAAGTGTTCATTGATATCTGGGAAAGCATGGTGGGGAGGATTTTATTCAGAGCCACAGAGATAATATCAGATTTATAGCAGTAAATAATTGTCGAAACTTATTAGACTGAATACGTAACTCCTGTGAATTATGTAGTCTGTAAATCGCCTCATTAAAAAATGAAAACAAAAATCCTAAGAATGTAGGAATAGTATATAGTTAGACATCCTTTACTCCAGTTGATGCACTTAATTGTTGAATGCCTACTATGCCCCCGGCCTTTCCTGAGCCCTCAAACTGAAAGACCATTTGGGTTTGATATTGTCTGCCCTATCTTAACAGATGTGCTTCAGATCAGACATAGTCCTTTTCATGATAAACTTCATCATTTCAAACACGTCTTCTGGCCAGGCGCAGTGGCTCACGCCTGTAAACCCAACACTTTGGAAGGCCAAGGCGGGCAGATCATCTGAGGTCAGGAGTTCGAGACCATCCTGGCCAGCATGGTGAAACCCCATCTCCACTAAAAATACAAAAATTAGCCGGGCATGGTAGTATGTGCCTGTAATCCCAGCTACTCGGGAGGCTGAGACAGGAGAATTGCTTGAACATGGGAGGTGTGGTTGCCATGAGCCAAGATCGTACCACTGCACTCCAGCCTGGGCAACAGAGCTAGACTCTGTCTCAAAAAAAAAAAAAAAAAGGCCGGGCGTGGTGGCTCAAGCCTGTAATCCCAGCACTTTGGGAGGCCGAGACGGGCGGATCACGAGGTCAGGAGATCGAGACCATCCTGGCTAACACGGTGAAACCCCGTCTCTACTAAAAATACAAAAACTAGCCGGGCGAAGTGGCGGGCGCCTGTAGTCCCAGCTACTCGGGAGTCTGAGCCAGGAGAATGGCGTAAACCCGGGAGGCGGAGCTTACGGTGAGCTGAGATCTGGCCACTGCACTCCAGTCCGGGCGACAGAGCAAGACTCCGCCTCAAAAAAAAAAAAAAAAAAAAAAAAAAAAAAAAAAAAAGTAAAAAAATTTAAAATAAATAAATAAATAAATATAAATAAACAGGTCTTTATGATATTGATTGTAGAAAGTTACATATTATAAATATACATTGAACCTGAAACATTTGTATTTCCAACAACTACAGTTTGAAACAAACTATAACTTCTTTTTACAGGAAATGGAAAATTGTGTATCTAAGATATGGTTTTATTGAGAATACTGAGCCCACTCAAACGTTATGGGGTTGAAAGCTTTGAATTAAGCTAAGGGAAGATAGGTTTAGATTTCTGTTTCACTTTTTCTCTTCCAGCAGCATTTGTCTACTATGGACCATTTATTCACTGCTTCTGTACTTCCTGATATTATCCTAGATAAGTTTTAAATATTTTATGTTAGTGATTCTAAAGATTTAAAAGTTTTACAGAAAGAGAGAGTAGAGGAATTGTTATAGAGATAGCTTGAAAATTCCATTTTGCCTTTGGAGAGCATTTTGCTTCAAGATTTAAAGCAGGGTACAGTTCACAAAGGAGGAAATACAAATGACCAATAAATATGACAAAAGTTAAACCATTCTAATAATAAAGAAAAATAAATTAAGAATTAAATGCCATGTTTTTACCTCTCAAATTATCAAAGACTTTTAAAAGTGACGTTATCCAGATTTGGCTGGGGTATAGCATAGATTGCTGGGGGAAATGTAAACTGGCACTATTTTTGGAAGAGCGATATGGTCATAGGCATCAATAGCCTTTACATGCAGGCAGCTCTTTCTTTGCATGATGCCATGTTTTTCAGAAACACAATGATATCAGAACTGTGCAAAATGAGTAGTGTCTGTATTGCTTTAGATCCAAAAATTCTACCTCTAGAAATCTATTTTGAGAAAACAAATAGGGATGCATGAAAAGATTAACATATATGTGTATTTATTGGGACACTGTTTATAATTTTCAAAATAATCTACATATCCAACCATAAGGAATAAGTTAAGTAAATTATGGTGTTTCCATATAGTAGAAACTATATTCCATATGCTCCCATAAGAATCACATTTTCAAACAATAAGTACAGACATTTGGAAATGCTCATTCTATAATCTTCAATAAAAAAATCCTGATACAAAAATTACATACAGAATGATCTCAATTTTATGTGCATCTGTACAGTCATGTTCCCAAGCACACACACACATGTAACTGATTTAAGTTAAGTCAACATGTTAAGAAGGCTCTTCCTGAGTGATGAGATTATGAGTAATCTGTAATTTTTCTTAAAGGTTTCTGTACTTTGTTAAAGAAAAAATTATTTGATGATACTTGTTGAAGCACAGTAAGGCAGACTTTATTCAGGAGCATTGTGAAAGGTGTAGGAACCATGGCAACAGAGTCTTGCAGTGAGAGAGAGTGATTGTGCTCAATTCCAAACATGGCATGGGCAAGTGGGAATTTATAGCCAAGCAGCATGGTGGGGGTCAGTGGATGGAAAATGACCAGGAGGAAATAGCAGGGGTAAGGGGAATTCTGGCTAATCCAATTTAATGTGATTTTTTGCTGAAGACAGACCAGGGTGTTCAGACATCACCCAGGGTGGGGAGGGGAATGGTACAGGATGAGGAACCCGATCAGATATCAAGGGTGATCAGATATCGAGGATGGGACCACTTGCTAAACCAACTGAGCAGGGCTCTTTTCTAAAACTGGATTTTACAAGGAAGTGCCCAGATGGGCCTAGGGGAAGTTTCAGGAGCCTGACTAAAGTGTGGCCAATCAGAATCTTTGTCAATTTCCCCAATCTTTGTTATAAAACTGGATTTTTTTAATATTTAAGTTTTTACAAGAAATACATTGATATACTTTCTAGCACATTTTTAAAATCTGGAGCTATATAAAAGAAAATGTAAAGTTCTTGTACAGAAGTGATCGTCCAAACCATTTGTTACTTATTTGCATATGTATAACAGTGTATTTCCGTTTTGTAAAAATGACTTCATTGAAATATAACCTACAATACAGTACAATAATCTACATCCATTTTAAGTGTATAATTTCATGAGTTTGGCAGATGTACATTCCTGTAAACATCCATCATAATCCAAGCAGAACCCTTCCAATACCCCCAAAAGTGTGTTCATGTCCCTTTGCAGTCCAATGCTCCCTCCTCTAATCAGTTTTTTGTTACTATAGATTATTTTTTTCTAGAAATTTATATAAATTGAATTATACAGTATATACATATATCGTCTTTTCTATCTAGTTTCTTTTACTCATCATTATGGATTTGAGATTCATCCATGTGGTTATATATATAATGCATTATATATATTATGCATATATATGCATTATATATTATGCATTATATATATAATGCATATATATATGCACATTGCATATGTATATATGCATCTCAGAAATTTTTGCCTAACCCAATGTAACAAAAATGTTCTCCTATGTTTTGTCTAGAAGTTTTATAGATTTACATTTTACATTTATGTATGAGATTCATTATTAGTTAATTGTTGCATGTGAAGCAAGGTACAGATCAATGTTGGGGGTTTTTTGTATACAGATATGTAAATGTTCCAGCACCATTGTTGCAAAACTATCCTTTCTGTACTGAATTGCCTTGGCACTGTCAAAAATTAGTTGTCCATATATGTGAAAGTCTATTACTGGACTGTCTTCTGGACCTAATGTCTGTGTCATTATCTCTTTGTCTTTGTGCCAATATCAAACTGTCTTGATTATTAAAGCCTTGCACTCTGCTTTGAGATCAGGTCATCTCAGTCCTCCAACTTTGTTCTTTTTCAAAATTAATTTGCCTATTTTAGATGCTTTACATTCCTATGAACTTTAGAATTAGCTTGTATTTCCTACAAAAACAAACAAATAAAAAAGCCTGTTGGGATTTTGATTTGGACTGCAGTGAATCTATAGATCAATTTGGAAACAACCGATGTCTTAGTAATATTAAATCTTTCACCCATGAACATGGTATTAATATCTATTTGTCTATCATCTGTCTATAAACATTGTTAAAACAATCAAACACTGCTGATACATATACACATTTTTTGTTGAATGCTGACCATTTCATGTAGAAACAACAATAGTGACTGAGGCAAATAATACTGATGGCTATAAAATGGCAAAGCCCTGGCTCTGTCAGTCCCCTGTGATTGGAGACAGGGTCCATCTGATCTCTGTGTGGTTGGGCTGGGTCTGAGCTTTGTCACAGCTTGTTGGAATTCAGTTCCTGACTGGTTTTAATATCTGAAAAGTAGGATCAAGTACTTTTCTCTCAGTATATCTTGGAATTGTAGAGACAGTAAGACTCTGGAAATTTCTCCAAGCTTCACATAGCCCAGCCCCCAACTTTCTGAACTGTGGGAGTTCTCTTTATGCCTTACAGCCCAGCCACCAACTTCTTGGGTTGCTAGGGCCTTTTCTTTTCCTAAACTCTGCCTTCGCATCTCAGAGCCTTGAGATAGCTCTTCCTCTAGTATTCAATAGGTGGCTACAATGTACTCAGTAAAGACCTTGTGTAGTGGGATGGGGGTTGGGGTGAGGTGAGTGGGTAGGGTTGAGGGGATTGGAGAGTTGAAAGGGTTTTGGGGAGCATCTATTTCTCTCAGTTCTCCTGCTTTGCCTCTGGCTACTGCAGGCTGCTGCCTTGCATTTGGTGAAAGCCCCGTGGTTTTTAGGAAGGGATTTCTTTCAGCTTTCCTGCCTTGCCCCCAGTGTGTAATGGGGACTGCCTTGCAACGGATGAACTTCATATGCCTTGGAGAATCATTCTCACTTCTCCTGCCTAATTCCTGTGCTCAGTGGGCTACTTTCTTGTACTTTGGGATGACCTGGAGTACCTGGGAAGGATATTTCTCAGTTCTCCTACCCTGGCACCAGCTTTCGGTGTACGACTCCCATCCACTCCATGGACATGGTGGCAAATGCCTGTGGTCCTAGCTACTTGGGAAGTTGAGGTGGGAGGATTGCTTGAGCCTGAGAGGTGGAGGTTGAGATTGCACCAGTACACTCCAGCCTAGGTGACAGAGAAAGACCTTGTCTCAACAACAACAACAACAAAACAAAACAACAAGAACAACAACAAAACAAAACCCTGCAGGGAGTGAGGAAAGTGATTGGCAGAGGGAGAAGCTGAACCACAATGCAGTTGCAGCAGAAGCTTCAGTCAAGCCCATGGGGAGCTCTGGAGCTGGGATCTCCCTTTAGAGTAGCCCTGAATTGAGGCAGGAAGGCCAGATCTTCCTATTGAAGAAGGAATAGGAATTGTTTATGTACTAATAATTGTATTTGCTGTGCAAATATGCTAGTTTGTATCTTGCTTTTTCACTATATGATTTCATTTATTGTGCAGAGGTATTTTTAAAATTTTAAGATATTCAAGTTCATTTTCTTTTTGTGATTTATATTTTAAAACTTTATTTAATAAATACTCTTTTACTCCAGTGTCATAAATGTCCTATCCCCTCTCCCAGCCAATGGTCAGTGGATGCTCATAGGGATGGTGTGTGACTTTGGGCAGGGCTTATGGCCAAAGGGAATTCTCGGTGAGAGATTCAACTGGAAGCTATTCTAAGCTTACATCTCCAAATGAGGGAGCAAGTGCCTTGTCCTGAAGATCCGGTTGGCACACCACAGTGTCTACCACCCAGAATGATCCGATTAGTATTAATAGAATATTTGTGTCATTTTATAAACACACACAAAAAATATGCGAGTTATGTCTATATAAATACATAAAAAATTGCAAACACTTGTATGGAAATTATACATCAATTTCACTATCATGGGTACTAATGAGGGAAAATGAAGGTAGAGACAGAGGTAGGGATGAGGTATCTGAGGCTTCAGCCATTCCTTTAATATTTATTCCAAGAAAGACGGGAGGAGGAGAGAGAGAATGAGAGAGAGTTAAAACAAACATGACAAAATGTAAAAACCAGTTCAATGTTATCATATGGTGAAGATATGAATGTGTGATATTTTTATACTTTTCTATGTCTGAATACTTCATTATTTAACCCTAAAAGAAAATACCAGAGAATATGTCTCAGAGAAATAAGAACTTGAGAGTCATTCTGTTAGGCCTCAAGTGGTCATTGGGAGAGCAGAGATTGACGCTCTGTGAATAGGGCTCAGGGTCTTAACTGTGAAACAAATTAGATTATTTTAAGAATACCTCCAATTTGAAAGAAAGACTTTCAATTGTATGAATGTTTTGATAAAATCAGAACTGTTGGTCAATGAAAGCTTTAATTCTGTGAAGAGGGGAATAGTCCTCCAATTGGATCAGCTCTTTTGTTTTTACAATCAAGTGTCAACTTTGTTCTTAGCTGTATCTAAGGCATATAGACCACTTTCAGCAAGCACTCACTAGACTGACCAGCTATTATAAACTAGGCACTGTTCTAGGCACTCGAGATAAGACAGAAAACAAAGCAGATTTTTAAAAAATTCTACTGTCCCTGTTAAAAGAATGAAAAGACAAGTCACAGAGTGGAAGAAAATATTTACAAAACACATCTGATAAAGGACCTACATCAAAAATATGCAGAGAACTCTTAAAACAGCATTAAGAAAGCAAACGACGCAACTTAAAAATGGGCAAAAGATCAAAACAGAAACTTCGCTAAAGGTGGCGAGGATGTGGAGCAGCAGGAACTCTTATTCACTGCTGGTAGGAGTGCAAAATGGTACAGCAACTTTGGAAAACAGTCTAGCACTTTCTCACAAGCTAAGCGTAGTCTTACCATACAATCCAGCAATTACAGTCTTTGGTATCTATCCAAACGAGTTGAAAATGTGTGTCCACAAAAAACCCTGCACACAAATGTTTATAGCAGCTTTATTCGTCGTTATCAAAACTTAGAGGCAACAAAGATGGCTTCAGTAGGTGAATGAATAACTAAACTGTAGTATATCCAGACAGTACAATATTATGTGGTAATGAAAAGAAATTAGCTGTCAAGCCACAAAAAGATGTGGAGGAAACTTAAAGGCATATTGCTAAATGAAAGAAGCCTGTCTGAAAAAACAACATACTGTATGATTCCAACTGTAAGACATTCTAGAAAAGGCAAAACTATAGAGACAGTGAAAAGATCAGAAGTTGCTAGTGGTTCAGGGATAGAGGGAGGAGGGACGAATAGGTGGAGCATAGGGGATTTTTTAGGATCATTTATGTGATCCTATAATACGGATACATGACATTATACATTTGTCAAAACCCATAAGACTGTACGAAACAAAGAGTAAACTTAAGTTAATGATGCATAAAGATTGGTTCATCAATTGTAGAAAATGTACCACACTAATGCAAGATATTAATAACAAGGGAAATTTAGGGGGGTTAGGGTGCGATGGGAAAGGGCATATAAGGAAACTCTATGTACTTTCTACTCAGTTTTTCTCTAAAACTAAAACTGATCTAAAAAATAAAGTCTACTAATTAAAAAAACAAGAATCCTTGTCTTCATGGAGTTTATACAATGGTTGGGGGAAATAAGTAATGTGTTTATAAAAGATTAAAATACTAATACATTCCATGGAGGAAGGGAAAAAGCAGAGAAGGCCAATAGAGAGGGGGGAGTTGCCATTTTAACTGGCTGGCATGAAGGCTTCCATGAGAAAGGACATTTAAGAATCAATAAAAAATTCAAAATGCTTCCACTGGATGGGCACGCCAGACCTCATTTTCAATGAAACATCTGTCAGAGGCTCAGGAAAACACTAGTGAAAGGGTAGATTAGATGACAACACTTAACCCTTGATCAATGTTAACAGTTCTAAAAATGGGACCACAAGACCTCATGTGCCGCCTGATGGAATGCAATGGGAAGCACACGATACTACCTATGGAGTATTTGCCAAAATAAATGCATCTGAATCTAAGCAAGCTTCACACTCAGGCAGCAAGCTCATGAAAAATACAAAGGAACAAGTTATTAGATTCATGGGTTGGTTAATCTAATGCGATCAGCAAAATCTGACATGCCGGAAGTTTTACAGGACAAATGAATCAATGTCTTCAACAAACAAAAAAACGACTAAAAGTGGGGAAGTGGGAACTCTCATAGATTAGAACATACCTAAGAGACATTTCAGCCAAATGCAATTTGTAGACTTTTTTCTGTGATTTCAACAGGACTGTAAAATATTTATATTTGAGAAAATCGGGGACATTTGAACATGGACTGCATAATAGGTGAAATAATATAATTAATGTTAATTTTGTCAGATGTGATAATGGAATGGTGGATTTGTGGCTTTTAAAAATCCTCATCTGTTAGATTTATATACTACTGACATAATTATGGATAAAAACAATATGATACCAAAAACAGTGAATAATAGATAAAGCAAGATGGACAACTGGGGCTGGACCTGTGCTTGGTGGGTCCTTGGTGTACCTGGTGGGTCCCAAGCACCACCCTGGTGGTTCTAGGTGTGCCCTGTCAAATTCCTGAAAACTCCTCTTATACATGTGCAAATATTTATAATCAGGTTTTTTTAAAATAAAAAAGTCTAACATTCTATGGTGACATCATGTGTAAAAAATTCCTTTGGATCAGTTATGTGAAATATTTTTTAAAAACCAAGAAAAACACAATGTTAAAAATTGATGAATTTGAATGTTGTGTAAATGGGGTTTATTATACTGTCTTTTTACTTTTGGATGTTTGAGAATTTCCTTAATAGAACAATTTTGAAAGTCCAGGAATACTAAGAGATATTAGAAAAATAAAAGTGACAGTCTAAGACCGATTTTCAAGGTGTTTTGTTTTGGGTTAAAGACAATTTCTTTTAAAAGTCAATCTATGTGCAAGTCAAATATGCACAACAGATACATTTGGAACTACCTGACTGTGATGGAGTCACTCTTCTCCCC
Organism: Trachypithecus francoisi; assembly: GCF_009764315.1. NCBI lineage: Eukaryota > Metazoa > Chordata > Mammalia > Primates > Cercopithecidae > Trachypithecus > Trachypithecus francoisi. The sequence goes on along the minus strand of NW_022681463.1, from coordinate 66,316,026 downwards.
TCTGCCCCCAGAGATACAGCACATACAGTTTGAAATTCGTTCAACTAAGGTAACAATTTTCATTGTCTACTAAGTCAATGACTCTCGATCTTTTGGAATATGCTGGATACTTTCTAGTATTTACTGGAATACTTGAGTAGTAAATATGTTCTAGTATTTACTAGAACTTGGAGTAGCACAATTCAAAAGATTCAATGAATTAAGAATACACCAAACAAATCAACAATAATTGCACTATAGCTGACTAACATTATCTCCTGGTATCCATAAAAGACATTGCCAATGAATACACTATTTGGTTTCCCTAACACAGTGCCGCAGTGTCACACAGTTTGTACTCGAACAATTTGAGTACAATTCTTTACTGTTCTGAATGCCTGTCTTTTATGTTTACGGTAGAGTCCCAGTGTGTTCCAGTCTTTCTTACTTTCCCTGTAACTTGACATTACCTCTTTCTCAGTGACTCTCTTCAACACAGTGTCACATAATACGATCATTCCAGTCTTCTACACGAACAAAAAGTTCAAAATGAGAGCAAACATAACCTTTACACATTGATAAAAATGTGGTATCATTAATAGTCCATTAATTGGATGTGCTAATAGATTTGATCATCTGAAAGCTATATACCTGGATTTATCTCCCGAGATATACCTTATTTATCATCCTAAATACACCATGAAGACCTAAAAGAAATATGAGCTAATATTATGCTCTAAATATAATTTTTTAACATAAGATATGACAGAATAACAATTGTTTGCATCTTTTTTGAAAATCACTGTAGAAGATATTGTCCACTGAATGACTCCTGTAAACCTATTTTAGTATCATAGTACAGTTTACACATAGGAGAATGTTTGCTTCCTTTTGTTTATAAATGATAGGTTTCTCTGTGTTACCTTGACTTTCACATATGTGAGAGCTAAACTGAAGCTACCATAATTAATTTAGGTTTTCTTACACAACAAACCCTGCTCATTTCCATCCCATCCTGCTTTATTTAATGATTCTATTTACGTATCTGTTGTGGACATCTTTTATTTTGTCCCCCCAGCCCAACACTCCCTCTTCTGGTAGCAGCAGCACCTTCTTTTAGATAAACCCTTCTCCCCACCTGTCCCAACCCAACCTTGTCATTTTATTAATGCAGTCAACCTCTGCTTTCTGCCACTCTCAGACCATTGCCATGGTGTTTGCCGAAGGCCAGAGTCTTTGACTAGCATTATTTCAAATTGAAATCAAAGAACTAATGAAGGAGGCATCTTCTTGACCAGTGATAAGCCAGATGGCCACAACCTCCAAGGTGTGAAAGAATGTGACACAGAAAGACAGATAGACCAGAGTCTGAGATAGCTACTTTCAGCACCTGGTACTATTTGCTCCCAAACCAGATACATCCCTGCCCATCCAGTGGTTAGGTTATCTGAGCCAATAAGTGTTCCTCATGACTCCAGTGAGTTTCTGATTGGGTTTCTGTCACTTGCAATCAATATCACCCTGACTAATACAGAGCACTTCATCGTGAGTTGTCTCAAGTCCTTTGCAGAAGCCTGCAGAGGAGAAAGAATAAAGTAAGACCATTCATTTAATAATTTATTTACTTCTTTATTTCACATAACTGGTTTATTTCCAAAGTTTATTTGCAATATGTTGAATGAATATATAGATATTGGCTCCATTAGAAGGCCATCTTGAGCCTGGGCTACATAGGGAGATCCCCTCTCTACAAAAAATTTAAAGACAAAATTAGCTGGGTGTGGTGGCACATGCCTGTAGTCCCAGCTACTCAGGAGGCTGAGGTGGCAAGATTGCTTGAGCTGGGAGGTTGAGGCTGCAGTGAGTCATGTTCATGTCACTGCATTCTAGCCCAGGCAAAAAAAAGAAAAAAAAGCCATCTTGAGGAAGTAATATTCAACAACTTCAATTCAATTATTTTGTAAGGTAATTGTGCTTCAACCTTCAACACACTCAACTCCTCTAGGCTCCCGGGCTTCTCTGGAGGCCCATGTAATGATATAGTTCTTGATTGGCATTTTAGTACATCTAGAAGTGCAGCTTTTCAGGGATAAAAGGAACATTTGAGGCCATGCAAGTAAACTCATCAGTTCCTGTATGACATACAGAAACCCAGAAATTTTAAGCCATCTGCCCAATATTACAGAGCTCTCCAACACATCCCAAACCTGAATCAGATCCCAAACCTTAATCTAGCTCTTCTGATACCCAGCTCAATGACTTTTCCACTGCACCATGCCCTCAAAGCCCTTTTCAGGACAGACATTAGAGGAGAAATAGACTTTGCTTTTCTTTGTAAAGCCATTGAGGCAGTTCTTCAGTTTCGTTGTAAGGAAAAATGGATCTTGCTCATGCAATGAAAGGTCTTGCAGTTTGAGAGGCTACTGTATGGAAGGACTGCCTAATGAGGGTCCTCAGAGCAGACTGGGCTGTGATAAGACTGGGGTGCAATGCTGGGGAGACAGCATTCTGGGCCTGGCTTAAAAGGGTCCACAAGGACCCTTAACTTCCCTTAGTTTTCTTACTTTTCTAAGTATACTTTTTTGCTAAGTGAATATAATAATAATAACACCTATTATATTCTACCAATGTCCTACAGTTATAGGAAGGATCAAAAGAAACGTGTGTAAAAGTACCTGGTAAACAGGGAAGTGAATATTCTGTCATAGTACCAAAAACCTCCTGTTTGGATCATGAAGCAGTCTCAGTGACTGAGACTCTGTTTTGTCTTTTCTAAGAACACTCCATGTCTATTCCAACCTTCCAGCCTTCCCTTGCCTGGAATGCCTTTTCCCTTTTCCTCCATGTCATGAAACCCTCTGCATCCTTTAAACACACTTTCTTTGCTAAAGTGCCTTTCTTGAGGGCTTTTCTCTGAATCCCTTCAGTGGAGTTTGTGGATCACGGTTGCATTCTGCTTTCTCTGGTCATTGCTTTGGGCTCTTTCTCCCTGGCTAGAATGTAAACCCCTTAAGCCAAGAGCACTATTTTATATACCCTCTCCTCCCAGAGTATATTAAAAAAGCAGTGGGTGCCAGTAGGCAAATGCTTCTTGAGTAGCTTAATAATCCCCAAGACAACTCTTACTTGCTCACAAAAGCCAGTTGTGCACACCCCTTGCCAACTTCGGGTTCAGCAATGTCAAATTGATGGCTTGAAATTGGCAGAGCTGAGAGTATTTACACCACAGAAATCGGCAGATGCCACAGCTGGTTTTTCTTTCTCCCCTGAGAGCCAGCTATTAGCATTGATCAGCAGCCCATTCACTAAGGCAAATATAACGTAGGTCTGCAACAGAGAAGAGAACACAGTTCTTAAAACAGGAGTCACAGCTGGTACAGCTCCACAGGAGAGGGTGGAACAAGCCTTATAAAGGATGCCCACAATCAAATTAAGTTCCACAAATCTAAGTAAATAGGAAAAAAGCTGCAAGACCTTTCTACTTTAATATCAGTGATCTCATGTTTTTATCAAGAGTATTATAAAAAAGGTGATAGACACGTGGAAATGGGAGAGGTAAGAGTGTTTTATCATTATTGTCAGGGGTATAGAAACAAAAGCTTTAAAATTCTTTAAAATATATTTGAGGGGGAATACAATGGCTTGACAAAGCTTTATAATTACATAATTATGGGGGAAATGTGATTGCAGGGCTTTTGTATTTGAGTCTCACTCAGCATTCATGGCATTGAGAATTTTCTCCACTTTACTATAAAAGGGATTTTGTTCTGAACAAAGAGAAAGAGAGAGCTGATATAATGTCATGCATGGCGCAAATGGCAGCATAAGAAAGCAGAAGTTGAGGTGACCAGTCAGAGGTGACCAGAAAGAAAGTGGGCTGGGATGGGATGATCCACAAACTTTCCTATTAGTTTCTTTTTAAATCCTTTTTCTTAATGTAAATTACCTACTGCATAAAACAGTATAACATTAGAGATTTCTGATTTAAGGAATAGGATTAACATAAATCTTATATTCCACTTATATGAATCAATAACTTTAAAGATTATTTGCAAAATATCTGCCTATACTCTCTAGCATCTTCGCTGCTGTGCACAGCCCCCACCCCTCCAGCCACATAGGAAGCAGGTGGTGTTTCCCGGGCAGGGGAACATGGCGCTGGGGGAGGTGGTACTCATTTGTCTCTTGATCTTGCCTTTGGTGGTTGCATCCTTAGTGGGAGCTCATGAGACACTTGCCAGGCTTTCACAGAAATCACTCACTCTGTAAAAGAAATGAGAGTAAAGGAGGGGAAAGAAAATTAAGGAAGGCAGAAGCGGACACGGAATAGAAAAACAATAAGAAAGAGGAAATAGAAGGGCCATGGTTTTGAAATACAACGCCTGGAAAACAGAAAATGAAAACAGAATAAAGGAATGGAATTGTAAAAGCTATGAAACAAAGTAATGAGAGAAATAAAGTCTTAACTCTGAAAAAAAAAATGTATGATTTATAACAAATATCAGGAGAGTGACTCAAGAGCATCCTGAAATCTCCTTGATTGTACCAAAGGGAGACCTGGGCTTCTTATGATCACTGCCATCTGTAAAATAAGAATGGTAGCTGTAAATTTTGAAATGATGAAAAATAACCTTGTAGCAGGAATCAAAGGGAGAGTTTGATCTAATATTGGCCAGGATGAGTCAAATACATTCACTTCACTAAAGTGCTCTGCCCTGGTCAGCCGATTTTTCAGATTCTATGAGACCATTAGAATTCCAGCTCTGCTTGGGCATTCTCTCTTTGTAGTGTTGGGACAAAAGCCTTACAAATGTTTGTGTAGAGAAATCAGTGATGTTAAAAAAGCAATCACTTGTATGAAAAATTCCAAAGACAGCACTAACATACAATTGATGAAAATGCCAAAGATATGAAAAATAAAGACAACTGTTACAAGACATAACGGCTCTGAGTGTTTGCTTTTATGTGACAGATGTTTTTAACCAAAGCTCAACACTGGCAGTTTGAGTACACTTCTGATTTTAATTTGTGTTCTATCCCCTTTTCGTATTGATGTCTACTGACATCTGCGAAGGCTCTGTAACCTGAATTTGACAGGGGAAAGTGAACAGACTGCTTTTGGAGTGCTTCCATTAAGTCCACGTAACAGACTGTTAACAAAAATCTTAAATAGCTATTCTAATCATCAACAGCAATCTTACACAAATTAAATTAGGCCCAAAGGGCCCGATTAACTTTAAAATGCCTTACAGGCATGAAACATAAATTTAACTTATTTTCTCCCTTTGGAGTAGAAAGAGCGTTGTTCAGTGTGACTCAGACGCACAGATTAAAAAAAAAAAAAAAAAGCATGCATGCATGCTGTAAAGACAAGGAGACAGGGTTTCATTTTCTTTTTCAGGAAACCACACTTACAGGCATAGAAATTCAGTTAGGCCACAGCAATGCTCCCTGTTTACATGCAAAGTAGATGCATTAAGGTTGTTAAGGTTTTAAAGTAGTGCATTAAGGTAGGGTTTTTGCAGATGGCACAGCTACTCTAATCAGCTCAAGGAAGTCCAATTGCTAAAGAAAGGAGACATATATCAACATGCATTAACATTAAAATGATGCCATCAGAAGAGGTAAAAGTTGAAACAGAATTTCTGCAGTTCAAACCCACCTATCAAGAAATGGGTTAGATTCATGGTTTGAAGAATAATTATACCACGAATCAAGGAAAAACACTTTTTTAAGTGTCTGCTGTTCTTTATTTTTGCCAAATCTCTAGAGGTCTGTCCAAATATATTTCTTGAATTTTCATTCATCTCATATCCCAGCCAGCAGGTTCATCACTTGTGCATTTGCTGTAGTCTCCAATCTTCACATGTGTTTGATAGCTTTTCTTAGGCAACTTCCTTCCTGCTGTAACATGTAATTTCAGCCCAAGTCAATAGCAGTGAAGGAGAAACCCAGGTGCCAGGGAAAGGCAGCCTCTCAATAGATAGAAAACACCTGAAACTAGTCATCAGCAGCTTCCGGATAAGACCTCAGGAGTTGGGCCAGTGGGTTCAAGCATGCGCATTAAGAGGCAAAATGGCAGAGTTTGACTGGTATATGACCTTCTAGGAGCAATCAACTGGTAAGAAAAGAGCGCTTTAAATAAGCATGCGTACAACTCCAGTAAACACACTGCGCATGTGACCCCTCCCAAGCACTAGCACACATGTGGTCAGCCCACCCCAAGGGAAGAATCAGGGGAGAAGGGACCCAAGACCCTGGAAGTACGTCAGTATATAAACCTCCAAGTCGAAAGGTCAAACTGTGCACAAGTTGCCTGCTGGGCCCTCTTCCAAGTGTGCTTTATTCCCTTTCATTCCTGTTCTAAAGCTTTTTAATAAACTTTCACCACTGCTCTAAAACTTGCCTCAGTCTCTCACTCTGCCTTATGCCCCTGAGCCAAATTCTTTCTTCTGAGAAGGCAAGAACTGTGGTTGCTGCAGACCTATACAGATTCACCACCAGTAACACTTTCAGCTCTTCCAAAACTATTATAGACACCCGTGCTTGTCAACAACCTCCTGCTCTGATGTCCTCAAGGTGAGTTTATTTCATCAGCCAGCAGATGCTCTCTTCTCCCACCAGTCCAGACACCAGTCAGAGTCATGGAAGGTGTTCACTTTCTGCAAAATATTCATTAGTACTTTAGAGAACCAAAGTAATTATCAGAAAACTACCTATTTTCCAAATACCTCAGAGGAAACTGACCATATCTGGATCACTGGGGATAGAACCTAATAGTTGAAGCCAATGGCAGTCTTCCACCCTCTGAGATTAGTACAGGGACGGGCACCATAATTCGAGATGAAATAAGCAGAATAAAAAGAAGGACTCATATTTCATGTTACGTTGTAAACCAGGAAGTATATATTCCCCATGGCCACTGGCAGCCATATTGTGAGCACAAGGAGAACCAGTCTTAGGATGAAGCTAATGCTGCCCTACCTTTGAAATCCACTGATGCAGATGAATGTTCTTATTGCATACAGAAGCTTGAGTCAGGTATTTTGATTCCTCATAGGTGAAACTACTTAATTAATTTAAGTGGTCTTATGAGTAATTTGTACTCCAATGTCTCTGAAATGTTCCTAGAATTTAACTACTAATCCCAAGGACTGGGCCAGAAGAAGCTCTAAGTAGTAAACAATATAACTCAATGCTGTCCTCTTTTTCCAGTGCTAGAGCACTGTGGTTGACCCAAGGGTGTGAGCTCAACTCTTTTAGTGGGTTATTCTCCCAAGAGAATTCTTGGGAGAATTATGCAACTAGACTTTTCCTACCCACCTGACAAATAGGCCCTGTTATGCCCTACAATGTCAAGCTAGGCTCATGCTGGAACTCCCAAAACATGAATAAATGTAGTTTTATAAAGTTTGAGTTGAAAAATGTTGTGGTTTTCTTTTAGTTTATTCAGCTTAATCCCCTCTTTTTAGGTAAACCTACAATGGGGAAATGACTAAGAAACAATAGACTAGACCTAGAGATAGGACAGAGCCCAAGGCTTCAGTTCTGTGCTTGACTTGCTGTCCTGGTACACTGAGGCTGCACACTCACTTCCAGCACCCCTTCTCAATGGCACATGAGCATTATATAAACACTGTATTGGGAATCTGAAATAAAACTGTTAAGAGTCTATAGTTAAGACGTCTGAACTTTTTATTTTTGCCATATTAGCTGTTATTACTGTTATTGGTGTTTTCTGAGAAATAACTAGCTCACAGCGCTCAGATGCAGTGAAAATCTAAAGGACAAACCATTTGGGAAAGAGTTTAAAGCTCCAGGTTAAGGTTCAGCATCAGTTGTCCTACTGATGTTGAGTTTATCTGATTATATTTAGGCTTCTTAAGTGTGTTATAAAATAATCAAGTAGTCAGTTAACAAAACACCCTACATTTTAATATAAAAAAACATAAATAGCAAGATGAATTTTATTTTATACAGAATCCATATGAAATAATTGTGAAAGTTGTGGCTAAAGAAGTCTTTGACATGTCATTTTCAATATATCCTTGACCTACTTAAGAACAGACACTTGTTTCTTTTTGCCATCCTCAAATTTAGAATTCTCTGGCTGATTTTTAAAGTATTTTGTAGATCACATCAAGTTAAAAAGCTTCTGCACAGCAAAGAAAACAATCAACAAAATGAAGAGAAAACTCACAGAAATATTTGCAAACTACCCAACTGACAAGGAATTCATAACCAGGAAATGTAAGGCACTCAAACAACTTTATAGGGAAAAAAATCTAATAACCCAATTTAAAAATAGACAAAAGATCTGAATAGACATTTCTCAAAAGAAGACATGCAAATGGCAAATAGGCATATGAAAAGGTGCTCAAAATCCTGATCATTAGAGAAATGCAAATCAACACTACAATGAGATATCATCTCATCCCAGTTAAAGTGGCTTATATCCAAAACACAGGCAATAACAAATGCTGGTGAGGATGTGGAGAAAAGGGAACACTCACACATTGTTGGTGGGAATGTAAATTAGTACAACCACTATGGAGAACAGTTTGGAGGTTCCTCAAAAAAACTATAAATAAAGCTGCCATATGATCCAGCAATCTCACTGCTGAGTATAAACCCAAAAGAAAGGAAATCAGTACATCAAAGAGATGTCTGCACTCCCACATTTATTGCAACACAATTCACAATAGCCAGGATTTGGAAGCAACCTAAGTGTCCATAGACAGATGAATAGATAAAGAAAATGTGGTACATGCACACATTGGAGCATTATTCAACCATAAAAAAGAATGAGATCCTGTCCTTTGTAACAACATGGATGGAACCAGAGGTTATTATGTTAAGTGAAATAAGCCAGACACAGAAAGATAAACTTTGCATGTTCTCACTTATTTTTGGGAGTTAAAACTTAAAATCATTGAATTCATAGAGAGTAGAAGGATGGCTACTAGAGGCTGTGAAGAGTAGTGGTGGAGGTGGCGGGGACTGGTGATGGTTAATGGGTACAAAAAAAAATAGTTGGAATGAATAAAACCTAGTATTTGACAGCACAACAGCATGACTGTAGTTAATAATGATTTAATCATACATTTAAAAACAACTGAAAAAGGATGATTGGATTGTTTGTAGCACAAAGGCTAAATGCTTGAGGTGATAGGTATTCCATTCACCTTGACGTGATTATTACACATAGAATGCCTGTATCAAAATTTCTCATGTACCCCATAAATATATACACCTATGTACCCCCAAAAATTAAAAATTTAAAAATAAATAAATAAAAAGCAATCTGTGACCACCAATTATTCAGCTATTTCACTTCATCACCTCCTGTATTCTCTAAAACATCTGCACTATAGCCAGAAACTTCCATTTAACAACACGCTCTGATATTCAGGAGTACTCCTCCCTCAGGTTTTAGCCTATATTTAGCCTATACCTGAAATGCCCTCTCAACCAACTCTCCCATGACTGTTCAAGTTCCATTCATCCTATGGGGCTCTTTATAAATGCCTTCTCATTCATGATGAGTCTAGCCCATACTGATTGTCCTTACCTTTTCTTGCTTTCACAACTGTGCCACCAATTGTTGTGTTACAGGTTTTTTTTTTCCCGTATTTAATGTGTGGATCTTTTCAAATTTGATTATAAGCTGTTTAAGAATAAGTAATGATGTTTTTCTTTCTTACATGCATTCTACAGAGCATCTTGCACATATGGAAGATGAAAGCTCCTCTACAAGCCTACTGATTGATGGATAGAAATAACTAGAGTACAAGTGAAGTGATGCCCTCTTTGCCTTCCTCCCCTCCCCAGGGCCTTCATTGCCACTGTCCTGTTAGAGCACCATTAGCTTCTAATGTTAGAACAGGCTCTTGACGGCTGAGGACCAAGTTTTTTTGTTTGTTTGTTTTGGTTCTCTTCCACTTCCTTCTTTCTGCCTTGCTATGGAGTCTGAGTAGATCAGTTAAGATCTTCATGTCTGTAGAAATGGCAGACAGAATCTCAAATTTTAAAGGACCACTGGGACATTGATATTCTCTTCTAGTTCCAAGTAGGGTAGGGCCTAAGCTGTTTCAGCAAAGTTCTTGTTCTCAAAATCCCCAGGCAGTCTTATGTGTCTTGCAGAGATATGAAGTTATTTCTAATATCTAATCTAAATCTGTCTGCCACTCAAGTCTGTTCCCTTTATCACAACCCTAAGTGAAAACAGGAACTAGGGCTTTCTTTGCTGAAAACCGTGTCCACACCATATAACTGTTTTTAAAAACATGTATTCCCAGCTTATCCTCTTTACAAGTTAAAGATATGGTGTTGTATTTTATATCTGGTCTCTGTTTGAAAATAAATGGCTATCTACAGTACTGGTTATAAGGAAGTAAGCTCTTCTTCAAACATACAGAAAGTAGAGACACATTTTGTCACATTTGCTTTAAATATTTTCTTTTAAAATTTGAAATATTATAGTTAGAGGTGAATGATGCCTTTGTACCATTGCCTGTTTTCCCTTCCAAAGAGTAATGACTATTCTGAAGTCAGGGACATTTTTTTTCCTGGCAAGTTTAAAAATAATACATACGTATATCACAGAAATACATATAATGAACATATCTCATACACACATATATATCATATACATGTTTATGTCATGGGATATCTCCATAAATTCCATATACAATATGCACCATTTTGAAGTGTTCATATTCTTTATGTAAATCATACCACAGTTTACATATCACTCTGGACCCTTCTTATACTTAAGGCAGTATTTTTTAAGATTTCTCTTGTGGATCTACAGTAATGTGTTACTTAACAACAGGGACACATGCTGAGAAATGCATCATTAGGTGATTTTATTGTTGTGTGATTATCATAGAGTGTACTTACACAAACCCAAATAGTGTAGCATACATACCCAGGCTGTGTGGTATAGCCTATTGCTTTTAGGCTACAAACCTGAACAGCATGTTACTGTACTGAATACTGTAGGCAATTGAAATACAATGGTCTTTGTGTATCTAAACATATCAAACATAGAAAAGGTCCAGTAGAAATACTATATTATATTCTTCAGGACTGCTGTCATATATGCAGTTTGTTGTTGATGAAATGTCATCACGTAGTACATGACTGTATTAAAAAACTTGAACCCATCTTATGGTAAATCTAAGAACTTTCTGCAGCAGAAAAAAATATCTAAAACCAGAATCTAGTTGAAAATGAATTTTGAGTTTTGAAAGGGCAATTTAACAGTTTGGAAAAGTATCAATGCTTATACACTCGTAAAATCATGCTGCTTTCAAACATTTTAAGAAACTCTCAAAATATTTTGAGGCACGGTTGTAAAGTTTTCACTGTTTTCTAAAAATAAATATATCTAAAGATTGGTCTGGAGATAATGAACCAAAATCTATTAGTAAATTTACTAATTAGGGTCATGTCTATGTGTTTATGGAAACATTAAACATTTGTTTATTTGAAGTAAAATCTCTTTAGCCAACTACCATAAATATTGGCTGCCTGTCAGAAATGAGGTACCCAAATTTCACATGTTTTACATTTCCTCATGGTAACCCAGCCCACACAATATTTTTACATAATGACAGCTGTCAGGAAAGCAGAATATCATATATACATTGTGTTTTGATTAATGAGCTAATGGTGGTTCTCTGTTTAAAGTAATTAGCCCCAATGTGGTTTTTAGCCAAAGTGTGCTCAGGGTTGACAATGATGTGATTATGTTATCCGGTTAGCGTATAGCCAAAATGGTCACATTGCCTATAGCAATGCTTTTTGAAGTGTCATTACTAGGTTATAAAATCAATTTAATAGATTTTATTAGGGTTGAATAAAGAAAAGAAACCTAATAGATTAGAATAGTACCAAAGATACTAGCATACATTGAGCACAACGTGTGTAGGTTTATGAAACCTTTGTTTTAATAATGTATGCATCTTTTGTGTGACTGCAAAGTCATCCTAAAAATGTATTTCTGACTGTGGATTACAGTAAAAACATTTTGAGAAACCACAGGCTTCTTTTAGGTTTTTTATTGCAACTGAAGTTGTTCTAGCTTTGGCCCTTGGCTGCATAATGATTGAAGTTGTTCTCTTATACACACTTATGCTTTCTTACCACCCCTTGGCCAGCCCGTTCTGGTGCCCATTTCATCCCTGCCAATGGCATGTGAGGTCCTCACTTCTCCAGCCTTACCTCTTACTGCCCTGTCCCTCTTGTTCAGTTCACAGCCTCCGTTGCTGTCCCTGAACGTGCCATGCAGGCTGCAGCTGCAATGCCTTTCCACTGGCTGTTCCCTCTGCCTGGAACACTCTTCCCTCTGGTATTCACACACCTAACTCCTTTTCTTCCTTCAAGTCTTTGCTCAAATGTTAGCTTCTTTATGAAGTCCACTGTGACCACTTTATTTAAAATAGTGACCTTCCTTTTTTTCTCACAGATCTCCTTTTTCTGCTGTATTTCTTTCCTCCACAGCACCAGCCACCTTCTATCACATTGCAGAATGTATTTATTATGTGTATTGTTTGTCTGTCTCCCTCTACTAGATATAAACTCCAGGAGGGTAGGTATTTTAATATGTTTTATTTATGGATGTAATTCAAGCAACTAGAACAGTGTCTGGCACAAAGTAGGTATCATTAAATATTGATGAGCTAATTCAGGTCCAGATCACGAGAGAGAGAGATAAAGAGACTGGCCAAGCATCAAATACAAATTTACAGGAGATTCTAGTGCATTCTTAAGTTATGTCCTGTCTTTTATGAAAAACTTCTAACTCTCATTAGAAGTAGCTATTCTTTTTACATTTCCTCCTTGTAGGGCCCATTCCCATCTGGCTCTATAAGATATTAGAGCAACAGCTTCTACTAACTTCTAGGAATTCATCCCAGAAGAGTGTATTGAAGGTTAAAAAAAAAAAAGGAGTCTCTTTACAATTTATAGTCTTAATATAGCTAATCTAGGCAAAATCATCAAAACATGTGCTTCTGCTGAACTTATTTATCCAACATGGAAAATGAAATAGTAAAAAAAAGATCAGAAAATAAATCTCGGGGATAGTTGGTTTACAACATAAAACTAAGGAAGAAAAGTAACAGGATCATTGCAATGGGCCCAGAGTTTCCCCCGCCCCTGCTGGAGCTACCACATTTAGTGAATAAACTAAACTGTGGAGTTGGCTCTGCTGCTGAGGCAGGAGTGTTATGTACTTGGGCCATCTCATTTATTTCCTGCCTGAAAATTTCCAGCATACCCAGAAAGACAGGCTGCTATTTGCACCTAATGAAGTCAACAATGCCTTTGTGTACTGACTCCAAAAATGATAGCTTGATCTGGACATTGCTATATGAAGCATACGTAAAGTAGCTTCTGTTTTTCAAGAGTTTGATTATTATTAAACAAATCATTCCCGGAAAAAATGGTAGAAAATCACTTCTGAGTTGTACATGGTTACCACAGTAATGTCATTTGGATGTTTGCTCACAGAAGACAAATCTGATGTTAGAAATAAGAAACGGAGGCAACTTCAAATACACTGACATCATAAAATAGCAAGCAAACAAACAAAAAATGCTCAAAAGCTCAGCAAGGGATGTCTAAAGATTTGGCCACTCCTTTTAATCATTGTCCTAACCTCTGTTATTTATTTAAACTACTGTTCAGATTATGTAAAAAACAAAAAAAGTATTTTTTCTTCTATCCCCAAATTTATACCTTTTTTGTCCCAGTCTATACTTAACAGTCTGAGCAATTTGAACATCAATTCAGCAATAAAGCTCCTTTTAACTCAGTGTTTAACTCTGAAACCAGAAATGTTATGCCATAGCTTGTTCATACTTCTTAATTTTTTAAATCTTAATCCACATTTTAATTAGATAGCAATGTCTGGAGAGTGCCCATCCACAAGCAGGTGACAAGGAGTCTGTTTCATTACAGGCTTGCCACTTTTTTGTCAATTTAGTTACAATTTAATCAATTACTGCCATTGCTATGGAAATTACTACAGAACAAATATTGTAGTCCTTAAGTACAGAGCAATCCTTTTACATTTTAACTCAATATTAAATCCTACAGAACGAATATTGTAGTCTTTAAGTACAGAGCAATCCTTTTACACTTTAACTCAATATTAAATCCTTTTTAAATCTCTGGTTTCTTTCCAAATCCAGAACAAAGGATGCTTGCTTTGTTACAATCTTCACCTCTAGTATAATCTTAATAAGAAATACAAAAGACTCATTTACTCTGCCTAAAGGTTTTGATAAAGATATTTTTTTTAAATGTGCTGCATGTTTATGCTAAAAATAGAGAAATTATAAGGACTTTTAAAGAATAATTTGTTTATTAATTGAATTACATTCTCAAATAATTAGAGATATGTAGTGAGCAAATGAAGAAGACTAAGTTTTCAGAAATGTTGCTGTTGCAGGATCAACATAATTGCAAAAGTCAACATGAAATTGACATTATTCTGTAGAAGTTACAACACTTTCTCTTTAAATACTCAGTCAATATTACCTGTTTTTGCTCTTAAGCAAAACATTGGGTGAAATACTCATATTACCAGAAAAATTTGTTAATCTTTGGCAAGCAACAAACCATATTTAGTACTTGCATTTCCTGTTTTACAGATGTTTTGTTAGCATGAATTAATAAAATATCTTATTACTATTTGAAGAGTATTTTAGTTATAGTGAGAAAGCAACAGATATGAACAGCTTTGATTTTAGTAATGCATGTCTCCTTAAGCCTCTTAAGTGTAGAGACTGTTGGTAAAAGTAATTAAGATTTACCAAAAGCGAATCAGAATATCATTGTTTAGGCACCTAAGAGGAAGAACAGGGTAAAATGAAACCAGAAATTAATAGTATTTCCACCATCAAATTAAAAATATTAAAAATGTTAGAAAATATATCACAGTTGAAATGATTCAAGTGCAACTATGGTTATACTTTAGTAATCACCCTTTTATTCTTATTATTCTTTTTACCTGTGATCATATTTTCTATAAAACTTTATATCCTGCTTCGAAAAACAATTTTTTTAAAGTAACCAACATTTTGGTTTCTCCATCTAATCATCATGTTAAAAAATGCATAGCTTGAAAAAAATCTCGAACACACTGCATTGTAGAAAATATTAATAGCATATGTAAAAGCAAATTAGGTGAGAATAACTAGGACATCAAGTTATTAAAATTATATGAATTGTATGATGGTTACTAGGGTGCCAGGCAGCAAAATATGTAATTATCTGATTATCTGATTTAATTCTGGTAGTCTATCTCTACAGATACTTCAGCCAGAAAAGTATACTTTGGAGTTTGAATTGCCTGAATTTCTAGTTACCTTGATTTTATATAAGTAAATGTAACACTTATAACTCTATACACACATATACGCATATGGAAATGTGTAAACATAGCATCAATACTCTTCAGCCAAGGAAGCCAGAAGTCACCTGTAGTTGAACACGTTTGGCTCATTACTTGTTGCAGCAAGGGAGAACACACGTCACGGGAATCAAGGGTGTTTCAGTAAGAGGGTGTTAGAAAAGACCTTATAGGATCTGGGCTTTGATTGGGTGATTTGAGGCAGAGTCAAAGGCAGCAGGGATTCCCTCTAGATTGGATGCTGTTAGAAAGTGGAGCAATTCTGTAATGGGGCATCTCACTTACTCTTATAGGAAGGGGAAATTATAGAGAGAATAAAGTCGTCATTGGTAAAAAAGTAGCACTCATTTTGGCCAAGAGATAGGGTGTTTGGTATTTCGTGGGTGGTACAGTGACTTGCTTTTGTCTGTGCTTAGACAAAATTACGAATTGGCCTTGCTTGGTCTTATTTAATCATAGTCTCAAAGTAGCCTGGTCAGAGGCTGGTTTTCTGTGAGATGGTTCATGTCTAATAGGAGAATCACAGGGTAGGCCTGTGAGAGCCAGGCCAGCTTCTGGGCGTCAGGGGCTGCCCTTTTTCCTTCCTCAATAGCTTCAGTCATTCTTATCCTATAATGGGCAGAGCTCACAGGTTTACATGTGCCTTTTTGTCACACTACCAACTACAGTTCAATTTTAGGTTGGGTTGGTTACGAGAGAACAGAAAGGGAATATTCTTCCCAGAATGAATAATTCAGTGCTACTCATACTCCCTGGTCCCCTTTCTACACAGTTGATGCGCCTGACAGTGAACTCTTCTCCCAATCTGATGCTTGAGGACTATGGTGCTTTCTCTATTGTCACTCGATGAGCATTTGATGGCAGGAAAATTTGGTAAAAGAGAACAACCATTTCTCCTGAGAAAAATGGTGATAAACGTGGATTTTGATTTTAATTTTAATTTTGTTTTGAAAGAAGCAATCTTACAGGTTTCTAATAATATAGAGGAGAAAATATGATTCCACTACCTTTAATACAATGTCTGTCTGCTCTAATTCCTACTAAGCATTCCTAAAGGTTATTTGGCACTGACTTCTTCTCCTGTGCTCCACCCAGTTTTTCTTTTTTCTCTTTTTACTAAAAACCAAACATTTACTGTTTCCAGCATTTAGAAGAGTCTCAAATATTCTACTCAGAGGTGTTAAAGTTGCTGCTCTCTTTTTATTGTTTGAAGAACAACCTGCTTGTCTCTTGTTTGTGTAACTAGTACAGACTAGTACTGCAAGTAATTCACAGACTATTTTATGATCAACTGGATATAATCAATTTGTTTTGATTTATAAAATTGGGAATACCACAAGTCACGACTGCCTAGCTATCTGCATAAATATTTACTCAAAAAATATTTGCTGAACACACGCTATGTTTCCATATTACTTTGTCCCAGGCATGGGGACACCAGGGAGGGAAGGAAGGTAAAGAGCCCAATCTCTGGAGTCCTAAGGCCCGGGTTGGAATTCCTGCTCAGCCACTTGCTAGTCATGTCATCATAGGCAGGTACTTGATCTCTCTCGACTCTACATTCTTCCTCTGTAAAATGTGGGTGACCCAATAATACTTACCCTTAATGCTGTTGGAGGGCCGAAAGAGGTCATTTGCATTAATTGCTCAGTCCAGTGCTCAGCATAGTTAGTACTCAGTGAAGCCATTGTTATTTTTTGACAATATAGTGGTGAATTACTAGATGCTATTCTTCCCTCAAGGAACTGACTGGTTCCTCTAGCTGGTGAAATTGGAGGCATCTCACTTATTCTTGGGGAGGGTATTAGGAGGCAGGAAGAGGAAAGAGATCACTTAGTGAGACCTGATGGATCAGTGAGAGTTGTCCTGGCAGTGGTAAAGGGTAAGGGAGAAAGGAAGGAATGAGGCTTGTGGAGGACAGAATGGCCTCAGCATTGGGGACACAATACCAAGTGCTAGATGTGACAGAAGAGAGAACCACAGGCAGTTCCTTGTGGCCACACTGTGGACTGGATGGAGAGCGACGTAGGTAGTGGGAACTGTAGCTGGGGATTCCAGCCAGGACCGGATCTCAAGGGCCATGTGTTCAAAATTTAGCACCTTAGACTTTACCTTGAAGACAATAGGGATCTGGAGTCAGTCTATTAGTAATGGTACCCTTTTCAAAAAGGTACTTATATAATTTTTTTTTTAATGATAAAGGAAATTATTTACAGAGAGGGCAGAGTTCATCGTTTTCTCATTCACAGAGTATAGTGACCATTACCCGTATGAGCCTGGCCCTCTCATTTAATTTCTCCTGCCCCTCATTCCTTACCCATTCCTTTCTCCCATTCCTCTCCATATTAAAGACACCCATTTTTTGTTTGTTTTTTATTATTTTATTTAAGTCCCAGGGCAGATGTGCAGGATGTGTAAGTTTGTTACATAGGTAAACGTGTGCCACGGTGGTTTGCTTCACCTATCACCCAATCACCTAAGCATTAAGCTTAGCATGCATTAACTCTTTTCCCTAATGATCTCCTCCCCCAACACCCTCCCCCTACAGGCGGCAGTGTGTGATGTTCCCCTCCCTGTGTCCATGTGTTCTCATTGTTCAGCTCCCACTTACAAGTGAGAACATGCGGTGTTTGGTTTTCTGTGTCTGCATTTGTTTGCTGAGGATAATGGCTTCCAGCTTCATCTATGTCTCTGCAAAGGACATGATCTCATTCCTTTTTATGGCTGCATTGTATTCGTGGTGTAAACGTACATTTTCTTTATCCAGTCTATCATTGATGGGCATTTGGGTTGATTCCATGTCTTTGCTATTGTGAATAGTGCTGCAATGAACATATACATACATGTATCTTTATAATAAAATGATTTCTATTCCTTTAGGTATATATCCAGTAATGGGATCGCTGGGTCAAATGGTATTTCCTGCTCTATATCTTTGAGGCATCACCACACTGTCTTCCACAATGGTTGAACTAATTTACATTCCCACCAACAGTGTAAAAGCGTTCCTATTTCTCCCCAGTCTTGCCAGCATCTGTTGTTTCTTGCCTTTTTAATAACCACCATTCTGACTGCCATGAGATGGTATATCATTGTGGTTTTGATTTGCATTTCCCTAATGATCAGTGATGCTGAACTTTTTTTCATGTTTGTTGGCCACATGTATGTAAAGACACCCATTTCTTTACATGCTTGACATGGCCTTAAATACACATGTATCCTTGCAAAATACATCGTGTTGTTCTTTATGCCTTTTAAATTTACCTACATGGTATTCTGCTAAAAATAATTTCCTGCATCTAAATTTTTTTCTTTAGATACAAAGCATCTGTTTGTATATGTACCTCAATCACTGTGTCAAACTTCTGTATACATGGCCCATATACAATACACATTGTAGCATTATTTATAATAACAGCTTGAAATAACCTAAATACTGCACACTAGGGAATGGATAACTAATCCTGGTACACCAGCAGTGTTAAATATCATGCCTCCATTAACACTGATAGCTCTCAATATGAAGGGGCACATGCTTCTGACAATGTTAAGTGAGAAGAGCAGACAAAATAGTCTAAATTGTGACAACAACCACAAAAATACACATTCATACAGCCACAGGCTGGAAAGGATCAGAGAAAAATGAAACAGGTATGTATGTCTGAGCAAGGGAATAATGAGTAACATTTCTCATGTACAGTAGCTCCCCTATTCGAAGTTTTGCTTTCCAAGGTGTCAGTTACCCCCAGTCGACCTTGGTCCAAAAATATTACATGGAAAATTCCAGAAACAAACAATTCGTAAGTTTTAAATTGTGCAGTGTTCTGAGTGGTGTGAATTCTTGCACCATCCAGCTTCATCCTGCAAAGGACCTGAATTCTCCCTTCGCCCAGCGGATCCACACTGCAGAAGTCACTTATGAGTCACTGCAGAAGTCACTCCTCATGAGTCACTTAATAGCTGCAAGAGTAGTGATGCTGGCATATTGTGAAAATTGTTCTATTTTATTATTGTTGTTGTTAATCTCTTACTGGGCCTAATTTACAAATTAAACTTCATCATAGATATATATGCAAAGGAAAAAACAGTATATATAGGGTTTGTACCATCTGCAGTTTTAGGCCTTCACTGGGGGTTTTGGATCCCATCCTACAGGAATAATGTAGTGCTTCTGTAGGAATAACGGGGTGCTTCTGTAGCTGTTAGTAAGATGATGGTGTACCTGGGGATTTGCGCTATACACCACAGCATCTTCTACAGTAGTTTTGGGGAAGAGGGAAGATCAGAGTGGTACCAATCTGCTGCTCCTTGCCCCAAAACTGGCAAGAAGCACCTTTCCTCAGCCAGAAAGGCCTCTTCTCCACCAGCTGTGTCCTGCAATCAACTGCAGCATATTTGTCTCACCCCATGGGAAACAGGTTTGAAGTTAAAAACCTTTTCAGAGGGCGGAGATAAATTTAGTGCTGCTAAATTTAACTATCTTCAAGATTAAACATGAAAAGCAAAGTGCATGAGTTATGTACATTATTCTTTCAACTGTGCAAAAATAAGACATTAACTTGTTTTTGCATGGAAAAATTCTGCAAGAATAGACAAGAAATGTTAACAGTTACGCCCTGGGATCTGGGATAAAAGAGAGACATCACGCTTTTCTTTAAAAAAAAAAAAAAAGAAAGAAAGAAAGAAAGAAATTTAGGTTTTTGTGGATTTTGTATGTGTGTGTGTGTGTGTGTTTTTTTTTTTTTTTTTTGACAGAGTCTAGCTCTGTAGCACAGGCCGGAGTGCAGTGGTGGGATCTTGGTTCACTGCAACCTCCATCTCCTGGGTTCAAGTGATCCTTGTGCCTCAGCCTCCCTATGTAGTAGCTGGGATTACAGATGTGCACCACCACACCCAACTAATTTGGTATTTTCAGTAGAGACGGGGTTTCACCATGTTGGTTAGGCTGGTCTCGAGCTCCTGACCTCAGGCGGTCCGTCTGCCTCGGCCTCCCAAAGAGCTGGGATTATAGGCCTGAGCCTGTGCGCCTGGCCCATGCTTTTCTCTAAAGTATGAAAGGAACATGTACTTTCTTCTTAAAAACCATGTACCAAACAAACATCACTTTTCAATTAAAATGTTATTTTTAAAAGTTTAAACCCCCAAATTTCATGGCTCTAACTTTTTAAATAAATGTCTAAATTTTTAACTTATTACAGCGTTCTCCAAAACAACAAATTCATATTCTGAGCCTAAAACTGTGCACCTTTTTAGTGATGAGGACGGAGTCCAAACTGAGGACATCCCTTATAACTCACAATGCACACATATTCTGACATCAATAGCGACATAGAATGCAACTGATGACCAATATATATTCACAAATAATTGAGGACCATGCCTAAGAGTTGGATTCGGATTCCGACGTGACTGCAATTGTCCCTAACACGGACTAGCTCCAGGAGAGTCCCCCGGCCCCGGGGGTGTGGCGGGCGTCACCCGTTGTCCGGGCCCACACCACGCAGACCCAGTCCTAGCTCGCTCGCTAGACCACGGAGGGCGGCTGGGTGCAGCGACAGAGCGCGGGGCCCCGGCGACCCCGCCCCGCGCCGCGTCACTCGGCGCCCTGCGGCGCGCTGTGAGCACCTACCACTAGCGAAGATGCGAGGGAGAGGCCGCGGCCCCTTCCAGTTGCCTGCGGTCCCGCGCCGGCATTCAGAGCTCCTTGCCTGGCGCTAAATTTAAAAACGTAACACCAGCAGCAGGCTGGTCCCGGAAACGAAACGAAACTCGGCCCCCGGGCCTCCTCCCGGGCGCTGCCGGTCCCTCAGCGCGCCGCGCCACCCGGAACAGACCCGTCTCCCGCCATTTTCGGCAGGGCTGGGAGACTGAGGCCCGCAGCGCTGGGCCTGCGGCGCCCCGGAAGAGGCGGGCGGCATGGCCGCCGGCGTGGACTGCGGGGACAGGGTTGGCGCCCGGCAGCACGTGTTCCTGGTTCCAGGTAAACACGCGCGCCCGGGCGGCGGGGACTGCCCAAGAGCTGGTGAAGCGGCACGCCACCCCGGGCGCGCTGCCCCCCACCGCAGCAGCTCCCATTCCCCGGCCTGGCGCGGGATGGGATTCTCTCTGGGACAGCTGGCCCCGCATCTTGGTCACACGTCATAGCAAACCGCGGTTTTCAAACCCGGAAGCGCCGAAAAGGACCGAGCGTGTTTCCCGGGCCCTGATCCCCGGTGGCTCGGGTGGGCGGGTGGAAGCCGACTCAGCCTGCGGGGAGCCACGCGGGTTCGGGGTCACCGGTGCTCTGCGGGCCCCGGAGGTTTCTGCCCTTGGTGTCCCCCACCTGGCAGCTGGCCCTGCTTCTGTGATCCTACTGGGTTGGAACCAGGGATCCAGTAGGCTCGAAGTGGCCCCAGACGGTGCGCCGTTTTAACAAGAAAGCAGAGGGACAGGCCTGCGGTGGCGAGGCAGGAGGGAAGCCGGATGGGAGTCGCGGTTAGGCCTAGGGTGGTTCAAAGCGACTCAGCAGGATAATGACCACAGGACTGCTGGAGCTGGGCCTTTCAGCCCCCGTGTGGATGATGACCGGCCATCCAGGACATGCGAGGGCACTGGGACAAAGCCAGTGCCACACAAGGAAGGATCGATTAAATGACACAGTTAAAGGAATTTGGCCTAGGGAATGCAAGACAGAAAGTTTTGGTCTTTTTGTATATGTATAACATTGGAAAAAAGGAAAATCTCCTGTTCCTTGTATTAAATTTTGAGTTTAGCTAAGCAAATGCAGTGTGTTCATTGCATAAATATACTCCGATACCAATATTCTTTCCCAGGAATTCAGAGTTTTATGATGGTTATTGAAAATGTTTACATGACAGGCTGTGAAGAATATTTTTTGCCTCTAAAAAGACATGTAAAAAAGTGTACGAATTTTACGTATGCAACTCAGTGAACTTTTCATATGTATACATCACCCTAGTAACCATCCCCCAGTTCGAGATGTAGACTGTTTCCAATAGATCCTTACGCCTGTTCTTAGATAGCCCCAGGGACCTCTATGCTGACCTCTGTCACCAGAGGTTAGTTTTGCCTGTTTGGATAAGAGTGTACCCCTTTGTGTCTGGCTTCTTTCACGCTGAAAGATTCATCCATGGTTTGTGAAATTCATTCATGTTGTAGCAGTTGTTTGGTTGGTTAGTTTTTTCATTGCTGCTTCTGTTTAATTGTGTGAATATCCAAACTATCTGCTCTTCTGTGGATGGACATTTGAATTGCTTCCAGTTTGCAATTATTACAAGTTACACTTCTCAGAGCATTCTTTAGGCGGCTTTTGGTAGACATAGGCACTCATATCTCCAGGGTGTATACTCTGGAGTGGAATGGCTGGTTCTAAGTACTTGTGTGTAGAGCTGTAGTTGACACTGTTAAATGGTTTTCCAAAGTGGTTATACTGATTTATATTCCCACAAGCAGTGTATGAGAGTTCCCATTGCTGCACATCCTCAGTAAAGATGTTTGGGTGGTAAAACAGCTAATGCAAAATTCAGAATTTTGACAATCTCACAAAGGGCTACCCGTATACATGCTTTTCATTAGAAAAATCATCCTTCTCACTTTGTCACTTCAAGACAATTAGATTTTCAGGGTAGGAACTCTAATCATTCTTTCAGAATCAAGTGCATTATTATTTAGATATACACAATAGCTGATGATAATTTGAGCTTCTTATTTTGTTGTTCTGTTTAATCAGTATTGCCATCGTCGTTTTAAAAGTGTGTTTGTGTCTTTATTGTATTAAACACAAAACCGTCAAAAGAATTAAATATTGATTGTATCCCTGAAAAATGTAGGTTTTAATATATCTACTGCTGGGTTGTGAGAAGAGTTTCTGTTGAGTTTCTGTTCAAAGCTGAGATCTACTGTGACCTTTTAAGGCATTGGGGGAGGCTGAGCAGCTGTTGGGAACTGCTAGAAAGAGCTGTGTGGTCAGGCGGGCAGGAACTCTTTAACAGTTAAAAGCTTGAGCCACCAGCTCCTGCAATTCTTCCTTCTGGCCTTTAGTGCCACCTGCAGGCTCTGAGGGTACAACACGGTTTGATAACGACTGCAGTGCAACAGTAGTTCTCAAACTTGAAGGCATCACTCATCTAGGGAGGGGGGCCTCAGCCCTCAGAGGTTCTGGTTCAGTAGGTCCTGGGCTGGGGCCAGAGAATGTGCATTGGTAACAAGTTCCCAGGAGATGTTGATGCTGCTTGTCCGGAAATCTCTGCCCCCACCCCAGGAACCACTGCAGTAAAGACTTTGGGAACTAGATTGGGATATAGGAATGACCAGCCTCATGTTTGGCCCTCTTTGTGGTGGGCCAGAATTTAAATGGTCAAGGAAGTGCATGTAAGTGCAGAGTATGAGGTTCATCTTCTCAGTTGTCTTTTCCAGAAGGTGAGAAATCAGCCTGCTTAGTTACACATTTGGGAGTTGGAAACGATATGCCCTCAGCTGAGGGAGAACCATACCCCAGTAAAGTTGGGCCCTTAAAAAATAACCAAAGATTATTAAACTTTTTTTTTTTTTTTTTTTTTTTTTGAGATGGAGTCTGGCTCTGCCGCCCAGGCTGGAGTGCAGTGGCCAGCTCTCAGCTCACTGCAAGCTCCGCCTCCCGGGTTCACGCCATTCTCCTGTCTCAGCCTCCCGAGTAGCTGGGACTACAGGCGTCCGCCTCGTCGCCCGGCTAGTTTTTTGTATTTTTTAGTAGAGACGGGGTTTCACCGTATTAGCCAGGATGGTCTCGATCTCCTGACCTCGTGATCCGCCCGTCTCGGCCTCCCAAAGTGCTGGGATTACAGGCTTGAGCCACCGCGCCCGGCCAACATTTTTCAAAAGTATTTGGTGGAGGTGGCCTGTATTCAGTTTTAGAAAACTTGGGATCTGAAGAACTTACTCTGTGTACTGAAAAGTGAGCACATGAACCCACAGGCCAACAGAACTTTAAAGGGATTTATCCATGAGACAAGGGTAAAGCTGCCTAACCTTGCAATGATACATTTTTTCAACATTTAATTCATGCTGTTCATCCAGTTGCCTGCCACAGCACTGTGTTATATCTTGCAGGATATATTTAAATGTTTGATTTAGGTATTTTTGCCTCTAGCTTTCCATTTGTTTGGAGAAGCTGACTATCTCAGATAAACAAATCTGGGACTTGGAAGAGAGACTTGTGAGATATTCAGACTTGGGACATTGGTTTTCATAGGCTGGTGAAGACAGAACCGTTTCCCATTTCAGCAAAGGCAAGCATTTCTTTTAGTTGGGGTCATCTTAAATGTTTCTGTAAAATGGCCTGGGAATACTACCCTGTTTGCAGTTTTAATTTCTATAAGAGGCCATTAACATCTTTACTTTTTGGAAAGTAGTATAAGTTTCTATCCCTCTTTTTCTGCCCTAAAAGTAAATGTTTGAGTCATATTTTTAATATTTTTCTTAAGTCCATTTTTCTTGTTAATGCTTGTAAGTTGGGATGTACCCAGGTGTGAGAGGTCACCTGATTC
The DNA here is from genome assembly GCF_009764315.1 of Trachypithecus francoisi. Lineage (NCBI taxonomy): Eukaryota > Metazoa > Chordata > Mammalia > Primates > Cercopithecidae > Trachypithecus > Trachypithecus francoisi. The sequence goes on along the minus strand of NW_022681463.1, from coordinate 66,291,099 downwards.
ACTGTGTATGGAAGACTGCATTTATTGCTGTTGGGGGCTGAACAATTAATTGGGTTCATCTCCAAGGAAATGTTAATTGGGAAACCCTAACATTGTGTATGGAAAAAAAAAAAGAAGAAGAAAAATCATTTCAGGCCTATTAAAACAAAACTCATTTGGGTTTACTTAGGCTGATTAAAATGTTCCTTAATCAGTTCCCTGATTAAACAGTCCTGAGGTGAAACTGGACCTCAACTCAGATTTTCAGTTAGAAACAAGTTTTGCAATAAAGTTATCCTCCTTTATTTCATGAATATATATGTTAAAAAGTATTTTAGGAAAGATCGCACTTATTATTTATTTCCCCATAGAAAGCAGTTTCTTGGAGGTAGAGGATGGGTTGCTTTTTGGGAGATAAGAATCACTGTCTACCTTAGACATTTCAAATACAATAACAGCTTTTTATGTGAGGCATCATGATAATCACAAATGATTATGCCAGAGCTGTCTCTCCAAGTGGAATGCAAAAATAGATGTAGAAGGATTGTATAAATTCGTGCATTAGAACTATGTTATAATTAAAGGATTTAAAAAATAAATTTAAAAGGAAAAACTAATTTTCTTAATGATGGAGAAAATTTATTTCTGATTATAGTCTTGAAGCTTTTTTTTTTTTTTTTAATCCACCAACTGGCATAATTGTAGCTTTTTGTAAGTCCAAAGAAATGCCTCTTGTTTTGGGGGAGAAAAAAAAGTAAAGGTTTAAAGTGTATGGCAAAGGAAGAACTACTATAGATTTAATTGACTTTTCAGTGACACTAAAAAAACACTCTTTTCTCTTCTTTACCTAATGGCACATGGTTAATCTCAGAAGAAAAGCTAGGCAGGATTTTTGTTCTTTGTCAGAACAGTATGTATGTCTATGTTTGTGTTTAGAAATACACCTGAGGGCCAAAAGCTTCCTTATTTTCAGAAGAGATGAACTTCACTTGGCAAATGATAGAGAACCTGGCCAATTCAAGTGCTGATTTTAGACAACCTCAGAATAGTTAAGCTCACCTTTTTGGAAGATGTGTCATTTACCGAATAGTCTACTGCAGGCAGTCAGCAATGCAGGAGTCTCAGAGTTTTCCAGCATAGAGCATGTTTAACATTTTCCACACGAATCATCAGTCTGATTTTGTTTTTGCAGAATGTTTTTTGGTGGGACCCAACTGACCTTTCTCAGATGGCCACTGGATCCGCCCCTCTTGCTATCTGTCCGAGCATGTTCTGAAGTGGATGGACTTCAGTTGCCAGTTGGTATAATTAGGCTGTTTCCATCCAGGGTCTGATCTTGTCCCTTTAGTAATTGTTCCAAAATACTTGGGACATTTATAAGTAAGAACTCATGACTCCCACATACTTATTCTCCAGGTCAGAAGAAAATATATTCATTAAAGGAAAGCAAGCAGTGTTCATGATTTTTTGTTTGAGTAACAGAATAGGGACCGCATGGATTCTCCCACATCCTCTGAGCTTTAACTGTGATGCTAAAAAACAAACAACTCAGTCAGTGTGCTCCAAAGCCTGGCTATAATAACACACACTTAAAAGCTAGATTTATGCTATTTATTAGCTCTGTGTCCTTGGACGGTTTACCTCCTCACTATAAAGCCTCACTTTCATCATCTCTACAGTGGGGAGAACAGTACCAGTGTCGTGGGGTTATTATCTGTGGTTTGAGTTACTCATAAGCTTTCTTACACCTCAGGCTTTTAGCCCTGGGCCTCGGACAGAGTAGATATTTCAATAAATATTTACTGAACGAATAAAAGTCTCACATTCCATTTCTTCCTGCAATGTCTTTGCTTATTCTGCTTTTTCCTCCCCTTCTACTTCTATCCAAATTCTACCCTTTCCTCAAGGTTCCGTTCAACTTTATTTTCCACAAAGCTAAGCCATTTGCTCCAGCTCAACTTCTCTGTCCTGACTTTGTGTCTGCCTGGAATCCTGCCTGCTCTTCACTTTATCTACCTGGCAAATTCCTACTTATCCTTTAAACCCAGCTCAAGTATCACCTCTACCAGGAAGCCTTCCCATGGGTCTCTCCTCTTGTTACTGCCCAGGTTTGTGGTACCTCTGACCACCTACACATTTCATCATGATTATTCATTTAAGTGCCATTTTTATGTAAATATGTATTGAACACCTAATACATGCCGGGAGCTAGAGAGAGTCCAAGTGTGTTCTCCCTGAGTGGCCATTTCACTTCTCAGTGTGGGCACCTCAGCCTTCAGCTTAGAGCAGAACCTCCAAACAGTAGACCATGGCACGTAGGATTTCCAGACCTTTGTTCAGAGCTACCTTTATGACTTCCTTGTCTAAAGATGACTGTTTGCTAAAGCGGAATGGGCCACCCCGTGGCAAGGGGATGTAAGAGATTTGGGGCTGCATGTTCTGGTCTCTGTTTCATCATCTGTCCCCAAAACAACTAAGCTGGAGGCTGGCTGAAGTCTCCCCAGTCAGTGCTGACTCCTCCTAGGGCCTAGGTCTCAGCATTTGGTGAGGCTTTCCTACATGCTCGGCTACCTTTGCCTCATTGTTTTTCAAGTTTTGTGTTGTTGTTGTTGCCCTTTTAACCAGTTAACTCTACATTTACACGTTTTTCTCCTAGAGTTTTTTTTTTTAAATAACTTTAAATAATTAGAATAGTAATACTTAACCCAGTATAGAAATTATAGTAATACAGGAAAAAAATAAAGAGTAAAATAATTTGTCCATCATCCTGCCACCCAAAATAAAAATTTTGGAGATACTTATTTCCAGTCTTTTCAGGTTGTTTATATTACAAAATGAATTCCAGTGTTGTTAAATTTTTTTTCTTATTTTTCTATTTTTACCTATTTCATTGTTTACTCTTACTATTTATTTAATGTAACACTAAAACACTCAGGGAGATTGGGGTTACATAAAAGTTTATATGGTGCTGTTCTACATAAAATTGGAGAAAGACAGTTCAGTTGATTTAATAGAGGTAGGGGCTGTTTTTTTCCTCTTGATTTTGGTAAGGACAGAAACTTACACAGTGATATGAACCAAGTTGACAAAAATAATTTGTATTTTAGGCTTTGAACATTGGAGAGGTGTATTACTTATTGCTTCACACAGTAGACAGTACGTATTTGGAATGGGTTATCTTTGAAAGTGGATAAAGATTGAAAATACAAATAGGTGCAAAATAGGTAAAGATACATTTACAGAGCTGTGTTGGACACAGTGTCAAACTAGGATGTTTCAGAAGTCATTCAAAGCAGGTTGCATTTTTGAGGACAACCATAGCCTCCTGCAAACATCCCTTGGTGTGCTTTCCTGAAAGCAGATACTGGTTTGAATAGCCTGTGAGTCTGCCTTAGTATGGAAATTGCCATTTTTTAATGTGGGATCAATGCACCTGGGTTGTGTGTTACAAAACCACACTTGAACTTCTTTGGGAGTTCCTTAGTAGGTTCACATCTTCCCAGGAAGGAGCAGGGGTGGTGGCGTGGGGGAGAGCATAGGACATCTGGCCCTAGGGTGTTGCAGCAGCAGGAGTCCAGGGTTTCTGCCTGAGTGTTAACTTCCTCTTCTCAAACCGACTTCCTCCATTTAGTGGAAAACTGGTTTCACATGATTCCCAAGCCTCAGCTCCCCTGGTGTGTCTGCTGGGAGGGGCCTCTCCTCTTAGTTCCAGTTTGAAACCTTTCAAAACAGCCTTCTGACCAGTCCTGCTGTGGTCACATGCAGTCCCACCCTCCACCTCCAACCTGTTACTTCAGTAATCACATACCTACTGTAGCCAGGGAGGGCAGGCTTCACTGTAAGCACAAGGTGCAAGAGGAGGACAAAGTGGGCACTTGAGGATAAAGAGTGCTGTTCTGGAAGAAGGAAAGGGTCCAGGATAGACAGCAGAGGAATTAGCTACCACGTCATTCACCAGTGGGACTCTGAGCTCTGGCCAGAAACGTCAGCCACTCATGAGCTGTCTTGCCTACGGCCAGCATTAGGGGTTTCTCAGTTGCTGGTTGTCTCTTTGACTGACTTGTATATAGGTATGGCAGAGGTTTATTTGTATGGAGAATTGGGTTCCAGCTGTAACTTATACTTGCCTTCATTTAGTCAAAGTTTGTATAATTTTTAGGAAGCCCAGCTTCTAGGCCTGCATCTTCTAGCTGTTATAACTTTGCAAAACACTTTCATATAATTGTATTTGACCCTCTTGATGACCTTGGGAAGCAGTTAAGGCAAGCTTTATTATCACCATTTTGCACATCGGGAAACCAAGACTCAGAGAAGTCAAATAATCTGTCAACATACAATAGAAATCCAGTGGCAGAGACTGTCAGCTCTCTCAAGTCCTTTTCCAGGACTCCTGCATGTGTCAGAGGCCACTCTGCTGACTGAATAATGATACCTCACCACTATGGGAGAGGCCAGAGGACCAGGAAAGGCTGGTCTCAAACTGCTCTCAGTTTGATGACTGGGGACTAGATATACCTCCTTCCCTGGAACCAAACCTGGTTGCTCTCAGTCACCCCAATTGGGTCTGTCTTTTCTAGCATTCCAGAATTTTTCCTGCTTCCCACATAGTTCATGCTCCATCTCAATATGTTTGCTGGTCTTTGTGGCTCTGAGTTGGCTATGAACCTGAATTTTTTTACTAGCTTCTTCTCCAGTGCACAGGTCGTTCCTAGAAATATGGTTGTTGATAGGGACAACCCTGAAAGAATGGAGATTTTGTCTTCTGTGGTCCTGCTGAAGGCTAGTTTTCTAATTTTTGTTTTTTTCTCCAAAGCTTCAAAAGAAAGTTATGCTTAGAGGAACCTATTACTTCAGTAATCACGTTATTTTCCTGGTGTATGTCTCTCTTGCTTTCTTGGTTTGCCTCTTGTAGTCTTTGAAGAAACAAAGAGCTTCAAAGCCAGGAAAATGACCCAGATGTCTTTGACAGCAGTGCTGATGTTTTGGGAAGGGAAGGCATATAGCTGTTACTGAAATTAGTGTTTCTGGAGGCTGCAAGTTACTTGAAAATTATGCTGATTTGTCTTGCATGCATCGTATTTGTGTCCTACCAAAGTGTTTCCAAGGAAGTATCTGGCAAACAGGCAGGAGGGTACCAGGGGTCGGGGGAAGGGGAGGGTCTGAATATGTTCTGATGGCTGAAGTCTGAAGAAAATGAACTGGAACCTATTTAGGACGTAGTATTGCATAAGCATGAGAGTGATAATCTCATCTCTCTTTTTCTTTTTTCTATTGGATCTTCTTAAGAAACCTGAATAGCCTTGATATGGTATCTAAAAATAAAGTGAATGGTGCTTTGATGTCTGTACTTTCTCCTCTATGCAACAGTGGGTGTATGTTTCTCAGAGCATATCTCCTATGTGCCAAAAATCAGACAGGCTCAGGAACAAATGTCCATTGATTCCAAGTCATAAGAACAATTGGCAAAAATCACTTGTCTTTTGTCTTTGAACTTTAAATGCAGTGAAAAAAACTTGTCTTAACCAAGAGAGGGATAAGAAAGAGCTGCCAAGTTTGAAAAACTTGCTTGATAAATAACTTCATATCAACTGTACAACAACCTGTACTGTATAGTCTGTAGATGAAAAATCATGTACTATTTTGGCTTGTACAATACTTTGTGACTAACTTTAAAAAATACAGAATGGTTAAGTCTGTGCATTGATACGTGCTGTGTAACCTAATTTTTAAGCATTAAAATGTCACAAATATCTGGGGGTGGTGGGGAGAAGTACATGCAGCTATGTGTAGAATATTGTAAACTCTAATAGGAAGATCAGTTTTCTTTTCTTGCCATTGGTCAAATGTTTCATCTGTTTTTGTCACTAGGTGTTTCTTATATCCCACAACCAGTTGCTCTCTCTTATCCTTCTTACATGTATTTTTGGATCCTGCCCCTTTCTCTTTTTAGCTTTCCCAGCTCTCCCTCCTTTCTCTTGCTTCTGCCCCATGGCTGGGTCTACTGGCTGGATTATAGTAGCTGGAGTGCAGCTCATTAGATGACTCTGCCAGTTTTTGAGGATGAGGAGGACAGGACAAGAGAGGGAAAGTTTTAAATGTTTACATCATAGGAGAATAGTCATGTCAGGATCATTGTGTTTCCAAGCTGCAGTTTGTGGTTTTTAAGTTAAGAGGTATGGGACTTCAGATTAAGAGTTTCTTTACAGTATTATAGTTTAAAACGTTGGCTCTGGATAATAGTTGACTGAGCTTAAATCCTGACTCTATAGTTGACTTGCACTCTGATCTTCAGGCAAGTTTTTCATCCAAAAAAGTGGAAATTAATATGGCACTTATTATGTGACCAATATAAAGGACTTAAACAGTGCCTGGTAGACAGTAAATGGCCAATACATATTAGCTGTTATTTTTTATTTTACATTCATTAGACACAGTTGTCTCTTTGTCACTAGTATGTTTTCTTTAAAGTACAGATGTCAGGAAAGTAGCAATCAGAGATTCCTTGTTTGTTGAGGGTTTTTTGTTTTGTTTTGTTTTGACAGAGTCTCGCTCTGTCGCCCAGGCTGGAGTGCAGTGACGTGATCTCAACTCACTGTAACTTCTGCCTCCTGGGTTCAAGTGATTCTTATCAAGCGATTCTCATGCCTCAGCCTCCCAAGTAGCTGGGATTACAGCATGTGCCACCACACCCAGCTAATTTTTGTATTTTTAGTAGAGATGGGGTTTCACCATGTTGGCCGGGCTGGTCTCTAACTCCTGGACTCAAGTGATCTGCCCATCTCAGCCTTTCAAAGTACTGGGATTACAAGTGTGAGCCACCGTGCCCAGCCTGTGGAAGTATTTAGATCAGGATAGTAAAGAGATGGAAGATTTGCTGCCAGAGTTAATGGTGACCAGTGGGACATACAATTGAATCTTTACAGAGAATATAGAGACCATGAGGATAACTACTATGGAATCAGTTACTTTTAAGGAACCAGAGGGGCAGAGCTTGAGATAATTGGGAAGTTTAACATATTATTAAACCTAAAATGGCCAGCAAGACTGATAGCTGCTTCTCAGTTGTCTGAGTTTTTTCTTTTTTTGTGAAAATACTTTTTTAGCCAGCATGACTATGTCATCTCTTAGATAAAAGAGTAAAAAAAGACAAAGTGTATAGCTACTCTTTTAAAAATAGAGTCGGAAGCATAGTTTTGGAATAAGGTGTCTCATATGAGTAAATTTTCTAGACAAGTGAAATTTGGCTCTTTTAGTATCAAAACTTGCTTTTGTAATTTCTTATTGAGTTTTTTCTAAAACTGAACAATTCATTTATGTTATGTTTATTGAGTATATCTCATGTGCCAGAAACACCACTGGAACTTTACATTATCTTGATTTTTACATATAAAATGCATTGTGTTCTGGCTTTTAAACAAGATACACTGGTTCTAACTTAATATTTTCTTGGAAGACTAATTGTTAAGCCTTTATGTAACTCTGTGCTTAGATTTTGTGACTTTTATATTTTGATCTTATTATTCCCTACATATTCCTGACTTTTTCCACGTAGTTGAAGGAAGGGAAACTGATTGTAATTGATTGCTTATTATGTTTTCTAGGCAATTTCACATACATTTCATTTCAATCTAACAGAAATATGTAAAATTATTATTATTATACCCATTCTATAGATGAAACAACTGAACCACAGAGAAGTTGAGTATCTTGCACAGAGTCACACTACTGAGTCAGGAAAGGAGCTGAGATTGGAGTATGAACCCATCTGACTCTAGGTCCAATGTTCTTTCTGTGCTGACATCATTGAAGAAACAGACATAAGTTAAAAGTAGGTTTATAGATCATGACCCTTCCTCACACTCCCTCTCTCTTTTCTAATTCTTTCCCATTACTCTAAAAGCAGGGTTTTCTTCTCTAATTAATTTAGCTATTCTTCACCTGTGCTAGATGTAAGTAAAATATAGCAGAAGTTAGAAAAAGGATGGAGCTTCCAAACCTGTTGGGTGAGAAGCTAGTCCGTGAAATAACCCAGGATTTTCTCAGAGTAAATGGAAACTTTTTTTCCTTTAACTTTCTTTAACTTTTCCTTTCTTTAACTTTGATAGAGTTAATTTATAGTTACAAGTAATTTTGTGTGCCTAATACCAGGTATAGACTAAGGAATTTATCAGAAATATTATAGTAAATGAACTCTTTTTCTCATACCAAGTCTTCAAAGTTCAGTCAGGGTAAATCTACCCTCCCATAAAAGCAGTGAAAAAACTGGCAAAGACAGCAAAAAGCAACTTTTTCAGAACCCCTGAAATTAGCCAAAGGCTTCCAACAGTTTGAGAAGTGTTTATTCAAGAAAATCTTCTGAATCTTATTAGGAGCAGCAGGGTCTGTGGGATTGTAACTTGAACTACTCCCATTTCCTCTCCTCAGCTCTGCAGTAGCCTTGAAAACCAGCAGTCTTGCAAACACGGTACTTGTAAAAACCAGCAGCCTTCAACCATTGGATAGGATAGGCCTAGATGGAAGATCCTCAAGAAGTCCCATTCCCAGAGCATTGTCCCTATTTGACTTTTCTCACAGCTCCTTGGAAAAGTCTCATTTGCAGGGCATAGTTGTTATTTGACCTACCGTGGAGCTCAGAGCTTGCTCTATTCCCACAGAGCCCTATCTTCAGGGTATTTGTCAAAAACAATCAGTGACAATCGTTTAATATTGTAGCTTCTGAGGGGTCAATACCAGTTGCGCAAATAAAAACCTGGCCAAAAACCTAAGGGTAAGATATGAGGAACAAGATGTACATAGAGGTAAAAAACTCTGTCATATTCCTAGGGGATTAGAAGGCTACACACATATGCAGGGCTATGTGCATGCTCAGAAGGACCTGAGAGGGCCTCAGTGTCTCACCTCTGACTGACCATGAGGTCCTGAGAAAGCAATAAATACAAGCTAAGGCAGAAGATTAAAGTGCCCAAGTGTTGCAAGTATGCCTCAACCTACACACACAGCACCCCTCAGCAAAGATTGAATCACTTATTGGTTCACAGCATCAGCTAACTACTGAGCTAACTAAACAGAGACATCAGTGGCTGCACACTGCAAGAAATACGGACTTTACAGAAGTAGTCCAGAAAAGTCACTAAACAAACAAACAGCAACAACTGCAATAACTATAAAAAACAGCAACAACAAATCCTGGGGAGTTGGGACAGGAGAGTCTAATTTCCAGAATTGCCACATTTATTATTATCTGAAGTGCTCAGTTTTTTTGTTTTTTTTCTTTTTAACAAAAAGCATGAGACATACATCCACAAACAAGAAAGTATGACCCATACACAATAGAGAAAGTAGTCAATAGAAACTGTCTCTGAGGGGTCTGAGATGTTGGATTTATTCTACAAAGATTTTATTCAGCTGCTACAACATTGTCAAAGAACTAAAGAACACCATGTCTAAAGAATGAAAGGCAAGTATGACAATGAAGTTTCACCAAATAGAGAATATCAATAGACAGATAAATTGTAAAAGGATCTAAATTCTGGATTTGAAAAGTATAATAACAAATGAAAAATTCACTAGTGAGCTCAACTGCAGATTTGAGCTGGCAGAGGAAAGAATTAGAAAACTCAAAGATAGTACAACTGAGATTATCCAGGGTGAGGAACAGAAAGAAAAAGCATAAAGGAAACTGAACCTGAATGTAGTCCCAGAGACCTGTAGGACACCATCAAGTCTACTATTATATGCATTATGGGAATCCCAGATGAGAAGAGAAGGGTGGGAGAGGAATATTTGAAGAAATAATGCCAAATACTTCCCAAATTTGATTTTAAAAATATTTGTCTGCACAACTAATGAGTGCAGGAAACTCTAAATAGGATAAACCCAAGGAGATCCATACCTGCGTGTATCATAGTCAAACTGTGAAAAGACAAGAAGAATCTTGAAAGCAGTAAGAGAAAAATGACTCATCAAATAAAAGGGATCCTCAATAAAATTAACAGCTGACTTCTCATTAGAAGCTATGGTGGCTGGAAGTGAATGGGATGACATATTTAAGGTGCTGAAATAAAAAGAGTCTCAACAAAGAATTCTATATCTGTCAAAATTATCTTTCTTTTTTTTTTTTTTTTTTTTTTTTGAGACGGAGTCTTGCTCTGTCGCCCAGGCTGGAGTACAGTGGCCAGATCTCAGCTCACTGCAAGCTCCGCCTCCCGGGTTTACGCCATTCTCCTGCCTCAGCCTCCCAAGTAGCTGGGACTACAGGCGCCCGCCACCTCGCCCAGCTAGTTTTTTGTATTTTTTAGTAGAGACGGGGTTTCACCGTGTTAGTCAGGATGGTCTCGATCTCCTGACCTCGTGATCCGCCCGTCTCGGCCTCCCAAAGTGCTGGGATTACAGGCTTGAGCCACCGCGCCTGGCCCAATTATCTTTCAAAACTGAGGAAGGAACCAAGACATTCTAAGATAAAGGGAAACAATGTGTCACTAGCAGACCTGTCCCACAAAAATTATGAAGGGAGTTCTTCAGATTAGAAGGATAAGGCACTAGATGATAACTTGAATCCACATGAAGAATAAAGAGCACTAGTAAAGATAAATACAGAAATAGACATAAAAGCACAAATATATTTTTGTAACTCTTTTGGGTGATAACTACATAAAGCAATAACTATAAACTATGTTAACAGGCTTATAATACATAAAGATGTAGCTTGTATGATAGTAGCACAAAGGAGAGGAGAGGAAAAGGAATATGCAGAAAACTTACTAAATACTCTTGAAACTTAGTTAATACTAATCTGAACTACATTGTAAGTTAAGATACTAACTGTAATTCCCAGGATAACCACTAAGAAAATAACTCCTTTAAATGAAAGAAACAACAAGGATCAAAAATGGTACCCTAGAAAACATCTATTTAACTCAAAATAAGACAGTAATGGGGAATCCAAAGGAATATGACATACAGAAAACAGAGCTAAATGGCAGATGTAAATCCTACCTTATCTATAATTATATTAAATATAAATGCACTAAGCACTTCCGTTAAAAGGCAGAGATTGGCAGAATGGGGGGAGGAAAACTCCTGACCCAACTATATCGTATCTACTAGACACACTTACACACACTTTAAATTTAAAAACAAAAATAGGTTGAAAGTAAATGAATGGGAAAAGGTATACAATACAAACAGTAACTGAAGGAAAGCTGGAGTGGCAATACTAGTATCAGATGAAATCAACTTTATGATAAAAATTATTACTAGACATGTAACAGTCTGTTGGGAAGATATCACAATTATAAACGTATACACCCAATGACAGAGCCCCAAATTACATGAATCAAAAACTGACAGAACTGAAGGGAGAGGTAGACAATTGAACAATAACAGTGTTTTTTTAGAGAAAGAGTCTCACTCTGTCACCCAGGCTGGATGGAGTACAGTGGTGTAGTCACAGCTCACTGCAGCTTTAAACTCCTGGGCTCAAGTGATCCTCCCACCTGAGCCTCCCGAGTAGCTGGGACTACAGGCACATGCCACCACACGTGTATTTTTTGTAGAGACAGGGTTTCACCACGTTGCCCAGGCTGGTCTTGAACTCCTGGGTTCAAGCAAGCTGCCCCCTTGGCCTCCCAAAGTGCTGGAGTACAGGCATGCACCACCATGCCCAGCCAAGATTTTCTTTTTATTACTGATTTCAAAGTATTATTGTGATGTATAGTTTTATTCCTGTTTCTTATGCTTTGGGTTCATTGAGCTTCTTGGATTTGTAGTTTTCATCAAATTTGGAACGTTTCAGACTTATTTTCTTCAAATTTGTTTTCATTCCCTCTTCTCCTTTTGGAAACTCCAGTTATACATATATTAAAATGCATAAAATTGTCCCTTAGTTTACTAATACTCTTTTTTCTTCAAGTTTTTTTCTCTGTGTTCCCATTTTAGATGGTTTCTATTACTGTGTCTTCAAGTTCATTTATCTTTTCTTCAGCTATTAATTTTATCCAGTGTGTTTTTCATCTTTAGAAATTCAGTTTAGGTGTTTTTTTTTTTTTTTTTTTTTTTTGCAATCTTCTGTCTCTAATTAACTTGTCCATGAGAAATGTTGTTTTTAAAGACTGTCTATCAATTCTATTATCTTGTATATTAATACCCCTCTTTCAGTAATTGATTCTGTTTGCTCATTATGGGCCATATTTTTCTGCTTCTTTGAATGCCTCATAGTATTTGATTATATGGCAGACATTGTGAATTTTGTCCTTTTGGGTGATGAGTATTTTTGTGTTTCTATAAATATTCTTGAACTTCATTCTAGGACACAGTTACTTTGAAAGAATTGGATACTTTTAGGTCTTGCTTTTATAATTAGTTTGGTGGGACCAGAGCAGCAAATAGGGCTGACTGTTCCCTACTATTGAGTACCCTTTTGAGTACTATACCCTTTTGAATTGTGAGGTTTTACGGTGTGTCTGGGACTAGGCACAATTCAAGACCCTGAGGGAGTGTGAAGTACTCTTCCCTCAAATCTGTTTAGATGGATTTTCTCCTGGCTCTTGGATAGTTTCATCACATGCCTGCACTGATCGTACTCAAGTGGGACCCTCCGCAGATCTTTGGGGTCTTGTTTCTTTTTAGCCCTCTCCTTTCCTGTGTGCTGACCTGTGAACCCCAACCACCTTGGTGTCTTCTGGAATTCTCAGCATCATCTCTTCAATTCAGCGAGTCGGCTAGGCTTTACTGGGTTCTCCCTTTCTGCACTGTGGCCTGGAAACTCTTTTAAAGCAGTAAGCTGAGCAATCATAGGGCTCATCTAATTTGTTTCCCACCTCTCAGGGACTCCTGCATGGCTTGTGTGTAGTGCCTTGAGAATAGTTGTTTCATATGTTTTGTCTGGTGTTTTGTGGGTTTTTGTTGTTGTTGTTTCAGAGGGTTAATTGAATTCCTGTTATTCCATCGTGGTGGAAAGTAGGAATCTCTTTTTTTTTTTTTTCTGTAGATACTTAATGTCACTATTAGTTTAAGAAAAAAATGGTCATATTTTAACCATTCATGGGTAAGCCAACTTCTAAAATATATCTGCTCTATTTAAGCTTATGAAGATCTAAAGTAGAGTAAAGGGAGTGGGAGCCATAGAAAAATAAAAGAGAGTAAAATCTCCTTTCTTTCATCCTTTCTCTTTTGCTCTTTTGGTAAATTGTTGCTATGCCCCCTTACTAATCAGTGCCCCATTGTTCCTTTTGGTAATAGGGACATTTCGAGAGTTCCATGAATATGCCACTCAAAATATATGATGAGTGTTACCAATAAAATAGTCATGGTTATTATGTTTTAATTTGTGTGATAAAAACTTGATGGTTTTGGTACAACTGGTTAACTCATTGAAAAAAATATTTAAATTGAATTTCCTCTTAATATCTTATACCCAGATGTAGTCCAGATAGGTTAAAAATATAATTTCTAAATATTAGATGAAAATATAGGCAAATCACATAATCTTAAGAAAAGGCCTTTCTAAGTGTGATATAAAGGATACAACCATAATGAAAAAGATTGATATGATTGCATGAAGATTTTTTATCTTTTATATGGCAAAAGTCATTATGAGCAGGATTAAAAACATAGTTGATATCCTTAGTATATAAAGATACCTCACAAAGTAGTAACAACAACAAAAAAGCCAAATATCCCACTCGAAAATTAGGCAAAGGATAATTGTGTAAAAAATATAAGTTTCAGGTAAATATGTTTACAATTCTCTACTTCATAATAACAGTAACAATTACAAATGATAGTACTACTAATAATAGCTATCATTTATTTCATGTTTCTATTTGCCTGATTATTTTAATGTTTTCAGTAGATTGGCTAATTTGATACTTTGAAAAACAGTATACTATTATTATCATTCTATAAATGGTGTTTGAGACAGGAGATTAAGACTCTTGCCCAAGGTGACAAAGCTATCTAGGTGGCTAAGCTAAGATTATCACCCAGGCCTTATGATTCTAGACCCCTGCTTCTCATCATTCCTCACAGAAATAAATTTAAACTACCTGAATATCAACTGCAGCTTGCAGAGAAATTGGTAATTTGCTGAAGATCACATCATTTGTAAGTGATAAATTGAGTTAAAAATCTTAGAAAAGTTGTGTAAGTAGAAGAAAGGAAAACAGGATAAAGTAAGGTGAGCAACAAAGCAGTTGTGTGTTTTAATTTTAGATATTCATGGTTTATTTTCAGAATATTTAAAAGATGCTTCAAAGAAGATGAAAAGTGGGCTAATGTTTGTAAAACTGGTTAACCCGTGTTCAGGTAAGTTCTCTTCTCGTAACTTGAATGTTCTTAAATGTTGTGGCTAATGAGTGTATATACTATTATGTCTTTGTGTCCTTGCTTTTGCTCTTTCTGAATAGCTTTTAAAGTTAAGATGACACCGTGACGAGAAGAAAACAAGCTGATGACATTACTAGTCTTCCCAGATAATTCATTTGACTTAAACATTTAAACAATTTCTTCTCATAATTTTAATTCACAGAACTATCCAGCCATCAGAAATACTGGAAAAACAAAAAAGTAGCATGTCTGAGTTCTCTTTAAAAACAGATTAATTTTCTTTGGCTTCTTTAAGCCAACTTTTCTTAGAGTAGTTATTCAACATTAGCCTCCATTTTTATTCATTTTATCTTATAAAGTAAAATAAACAACCAGAATTAAACAAACAAAAACAAAAACCTTTTACTTGACATGCCGAGATTTTGATTAGTTTCAGTTTTCGCTATACTTCCCTATTTTCTTCTGACCAAAAAGTAGTACATTTTTTTCTCTGTCAGGGGATGATTTTTTTTTTTTTGATGATAAGCATTGTCTGTTGAAGAGATTCATATTTTATTGAAAAACAATTTTATTTTAACTTTAAATTCAGTGCATTTTCAGTTTTGTCTTCACATTTTTTAGGCAAAAATATTAAAGTGTATTCTAAATATGGAGTGATATGGGTGATAGTGTTTATCTCTGTGTGTAATTGTTTTTCCATTAATTTATAAGGTTTTGCATAGACACCTGATACTTGCCATATTAGAGGTTTCTCCTGGTGACAGTAATACTGAATAGTAAAAGTACGGGAGGGCCAGTGGGTAGTGCCTTGTTGTTATAGAGACATGTAAATAGAAGCAACAAGAGAAGAAACACATTCCTGACTTTGTCCAGCGTTCTTTTCTTCAAAATGAAATTGACTGTAATTGGTCAGCTATATTTAGAATTCTTAGTTATATATCAGACTAAGTTGAGGTGAGAAATATTTCTTGAAGAGAAGTTTTAGGTAGCAGTAAAGGTTCTAAAGCATTTAAGAAAAGTACAAGTACAGAAGAAAGCCAGCCCTCTTTTAAAATTTGTTTTATCTAAATGCTCATAGACCACAGAGGAACAAATGTTTTTATTTACTACATTGGCAGTGGGAAAGTAAAGGCTAACATTTGCTGAGTTCTTACTATGTGCCAAGTATTGGTTCAGGAAATTTACATGTGTTCTTTTTTTAATTCTTATAAAAACCCCATGAAGAGGTTCAGTATTGTCCCCATTTTACAGATGTGGAAACAGCCACAGGAAGGTTTATGTAACTTCCCCAAGGGCATGTGCCCAGCATATGGTGGAGATAGAGTTAAACTCAACATCCTTGTCTCCAGAGATTGTGCTATGGTTAAAAGAATTTTTTTTCATTAGTTGAAGTGATAAAACATGCAGATGTGCACAGTCTTCACCCTCTTCTGCCTCCTCCCATTTTTTTTTTTTTTGTTTGTTTGGTTAAGAAAGAAAAGGAAAAAATTCATTCAGTTGAATAAAGCTTTATTCACTCCCTATGGCTTCAGGCATGTCTGGCTTTCTCACTTAGGGTTGGCCTGTGGGGTCCATGGGCTTGGTCCCTGTCTTAGACCCTGTGTGGGGAGAGCCACACACTATCCAGAGGCAGGGACCCACGTGCCAGCTCATGTCATATGGCTGAACTATTGTGTTTTGATAGTTTAGGAATGGATATTCCCTCTTGATCTGATGGAGGATTTAAGGACAGGCTTTGTAGCAGTTAAGATAAATGACTTGCACTTTCTGATTTTTTGGTTTAAATCCAGTGAGGATTATGGAGCTGGAAAATTACCATCTATGTATAACAGCTATAAGCTTTCCTTGGAATCAAGGAAATTTTAGAATAGACCTGTGTATGTTTATGTTCATATTAGGAACATTCCTCAGAGATATTGTATAGTCTTTTGGGGGGTGTGTGTGTGTGTGTGAGAAAACTTAAAATAAAAGACAGATTTGTCTTAACAGGAAAAGGAACCATTTACTTGTTCAATATGTGTCTACAGCAGCTGTTTGAAGTAAAAGTTTTCAAGGAAAAACACCATTCTTGGTTTATAAATCAGTCAGTTCAATCAGGTAGGTGACTAGTGTAAGCATTTCCAATAACTAAACACATACTGCAGCTTTTCCTATTCTTCACACGTGGGGTTATGGGTCTGTCACGGGGTTTGGAGTCTGGTCACTGGTTTAGCCTTCCTTGGCATCAGAGCAGGTTTAATCATAAAGCTCATTTGAGCACTATGGTTAGGTCATCTCCTGTGTGTCTTAGACGGTAGGAAATTTTAAGCTAGCAACTCTGATTTGTCTCCTAAAACAGTGACACGTCCTGAGTTAGAAGTTAGATTTGTACATGGGGCACATATCATGTTGATTGGAAACTCCTTTGAGGATCTTTGTGTTTTTTTTGTTTGTTTGTTTCGTTTTGTTTTGTTTTTTTGAGGCGGAGTCTCACTCTGTCGCCCAGACTGGAGTGCAGTGGCCGGATCTCAGCTCACTGCAAGCTCCGCCTGCCGGGTTTACGCCATTCTCCTGCCTCAGCCTCCCGAGTAGCTGGGACTACAGGCGCCCGCCACCACGCCGGGCTAGTTTTTTGTATTTTTTAGTAGAGACGGGGTTTCACCGTGTTAGCCAGGATGGTCTCGATCTCCTGACCTCGTGATCCGCCCATCTCGGCCTCCCAAAGTGCTGGGATTACAGGCTTGAGCCACCGCGCGCATCTTTGTGTTTTTAACATGTTACTTCCTTGAAACTGAATACTGATATGGCTTCTAACATAGGCTAGAACTTAACAAAGTTTCTTTAAAATGCTTTGTCATATACCTGCCTGCCCACCTGCTCCCCCACCCCCATACACACATACACCCCTCAGCACCAAAGTTCTGTTTCTTGTGGTGTTCCCTTAATTTGGGGACAGTGCTGACTAAAGGAAGAGTAGGCCAATGGAACTGTTCTGCCTCGTGTTCTGGGATGGGGACAGTCAGTGGGTATTCAAAGCATCCCACATCCAGCTGCCCACAGACTACAGAAGGGACTGTGTATAGAGAGAATGGCACTGCTTTCCCATGGCTTTGTCCTCAAAAGCACAGGAAATTACATTTTACTGCAGCTTTATAGATTGACTATACAGGTTTCCTAACATTGCTGTGTTCTCATTCTGTCTGTGCTTCCTCCTAACCCCTCTTTCTGCAGGGGCTTGGGAGGCTGTGTTAAAAATGATTTCTAAAGAAGAAATGGAAAGTTAAAGATCGACTTCAGGGTCTTGATTCTCTCCACACAGGAATTTGAAGCTCTTTGGAGTAAAATCTCATAGAGCACATTCTGCCTTTTGAGAGAATCACATAGACTCTCAGACCTGTATAAGAAGAGATTTGAATTTGGAATTTCACATATATTTTTCAACACTGTTTTTCACTTTGAGATTAAGGTGAAATAGCCACATTGTCTTTCCAAGACATTTAATTCCCTTCGTCCTTTTTGTGATCTGCAGGAGGTCTTCTCCACTTCGCCACACCTGTGGATCCTCTATTTCTGCTTCTCCACTACCTCATAAAGGCTGATAAGGAGGTGAGTTTCCAGTTTGGGGCATCCACAGTGAGGAAACAGAATCAACTATTTTTGCTTGATCTCCTCTCTCTGCTTTTAATGATCCAAAGGTGGATTCTACCTTCAGATCTAATATAGTAACTGGAAAAAACATGAGTCATATGGGCCAGTGCAGGACAGAGCACTACTGCACAGGCCAGAGAAGCAGCACCTTACTCTTAATCCAGTCTGACCCTGGCTTGCTTGTGACCTGTGACTTGCCTGACTCACTGTGCTATGCACCTTACTGCTTGACAAAGCCTAGCAACTAACACTCCTTTATCATTAAGTATTCCTTACCCTTGAAATACAAAACAGGTATTTAAAAATTGACCACATGTCTTAGGAGAGGAAAAATTTATCTTCTTTAGTGAGAGACTGTGGAATAGGTAACCTGGGGCAGGTCCAGTAGAAGCTCATTAATGGGGATGTGCTAGTTGAGACTTGAGGAATCCCAGATGGATAAAATTTACCTTTGGAATAGAAATAAAGACACAGCTTACTAATAGTAATAATTTTAGCCAGAATTTCTGCAATATTTTGGTCTCAGGATACATTTACAATTAAAATTATTAAGGGTTCCAAGGAGCTTATGTTTTTGTGGGTTCTAGCAATACTCACTCTTAGAAATTAAAGCTGAGAAATTTAAAAACTATTTATTTAAAAGTTAAAAATAGTAAGACCATTACATGTTAACATAAATAACACATTTTTTATTGAAACAACCAAATTTAATGAGGCATGTGGCATTTTTGCTTTTTTGCGAATCTCTTTAGTGTTTGGCTTAATTAGAAGACAACTGGATTCTTATATCTGATTCTGCATTCAGTCTGTTTCCATACGTTATTATGGTTAGATTATATGAAAAATATGCGGCCCCATACATCTTTGTAGTTAGAAAAGGAAGAAATAATGTTACAGCCTTTTTAGATTATTGTGGATATTTTTCTTTAATACTACCTAAAAAATCAACAAGTGGTAGTTTTTTAAAGTTTAGTTGCAATGTGGAATCTTAAACTTTGTCAGTTAACTTTTTATGCTCTGTTACATTAAAATCCATTGGTCTATCTTGCACTTAAAATGGATCTTTTTTGGCCGGGCATGGTTGCACACACCTGTAATCTCAGCACTTTGGGAGGCCGAGGCCAGCGGATCTCGAGGTCAGGAGATCGAGACCATCCTGGCTAACACGGTGAAACCCCGTCTCTACTAAAAATACAAAATTAGCCAGGCGTAGTGGCAGGTGCCTTCCAAATGTTGACACATCTCATTTTATACACACACACACACACACACACTCCCTTTTGTTAATGTTACCACTGATCTCATCAGAAAGCTCTTTAGGTATTGGGAAGCTGTCATAGTGGCAGATAGAAATTTTCTACAATTCTGATTTTTGCTTCAAAGCTCAAATTTTATTGTTGTCTGTAAATACTGTCAGTCTTTCCCTTGAAATGACAGGCTCACTTCATTCATATTCGGCCTAATACTGGGGCCTGAATCACCATAATTCATAGTGGGTTTTTCAAATAAAAATGGTATCTGTGAAAAAGCAGCTGGTTCTGCTTGCAACTAAACCAGTCCCAGGAGAACATGCTCTTCCTGGTAATCAGCTTACCTTTGGTTAAGCATCCAAAGGCCTTTGGCCATACCTCACTTTCATCATAGATAATTTACAAGACTTGTGTTTAAGATTCAAGATTTAAGTAAAATTAATTGCTTTTACTACTTACTCAATGATATTCTTAAGTGATACTGGCATTTTTTAAACTGCACATAAATGGCAATGAGGATCCAAATGATGGCTAGGACAGTCTGGTGCCACCACCAGACTCGTGCTAAGGAGCCAGCAGTTTTACCCACCATTGCATTTGAATCATCAGTGCAGATGTCCACACAGTGAAAATGCAGATAGCATCTTAGCAGTATTAGGAAAATAGCTTTGAGCTTGGGTACTTCATGACCCAGGGATCCATCAACCATAGTTGGAAAATCTTTTAATTAATAATTTTAAGTGATAAGTGTTACTCAAACTGCTTAGAAGAATTTGGTTTTTTTGTACTCTCATGATTGCATAAAGTTTGAACACTTATAAATTTCTTGCTTAATCCTTAGACCAAATTCCTGAAACCTCCATTTGGTAGGTAAATTAATTTAAGTTGCTATAAATGCTGAAAGTCATAAAGTATCAATGCATGCTTTCTCTTGATGCAGCTTAGCCTCTTTTAGCCTCCTCCTTCCCTGCCCTCTGCCCTTCACTGTGGATTAGTGAAGTTTTATCCCTTCATTTAATCATGTGTCCGTTTATCTGGAAGCTACTGTGATGGCCAGTATAACGAGGGCACACAAGCTGTGAGGCTGGTAAGCCTCGTGTCTTTAAGGAACAGAAATGGTCCTAATCACCAGGAAGGCCCTGGGGAATATTCAGTGAGGAATTTGAAAACCTCAGTGGCTCACCTATGTGGTGTTTTCTAGGATAAATTAATGAGCAGAAAGACACCAGCCAGCCTCAGCACATATATTGATCTGCATTTAAGGCTCCCCTCCCCTTTTTGATAGCATTTCTCCATCTCCCATTAGGACCATGACTGTGGGGGATTAACCCTATCCTGGCACTCTGAGCATCTCTGGGGTGCTATGGAGCTCACGTTGACAGGTGCAGAATGAAGCAGAAATGCTGTTCAGGATGGTCTTTGGCTTTCATTTTAAACTATTGTACTTCCCAAACACGTCTTCCCAAGTGCCAGAAATGCCCTTTAAAGTAACACTTGAGATGTTTGGGTATTTCCTTCTCTGCATTTTAGACATGATCATTTCCTATTTAGTTAAAAATTATGATACACACTTTTGAAATGTGACCTTTTCTTTTAAACTTTATTTTAACATCAGTAAAAATAACTTTTTTTCTGCGTATCCCATTGCTACTAGCTTTATAGTCAAGGCATGTTGCTTATTGCATTTCCTTCAATGTATATATGGTAAATAAAAATAAGAATGAAACACTAGTTAGTTATGAAATTATTTTATATCATGACTGTGTGGTAGTCCATTACATATAAATATTGTTTTAGAGTAGTCAAATATTTAACATATTGATTGATCATTGAAGACTAAAGATTTAAGGTAGAAATCTAAAGACAGTAAGACTTGGGAAAAATCTGTGCATTATTCTTACTATTTGAAGGAAAAAATATTTAAATTGAGATAGTTCATGGCACTAGTTAACCTAAGAGAAAGTATGGCAAGCTAGCACATGTGCTCCTAAATGATTGAAAAGATTTTACCCTTAAAACCCAAGAGAGCTGCATTTGCAGAAATTGATCAGACACAGTTTTTGTGTCTTCAGGAGGAGTTGTCAGTACACGAGAGATAGAGCGAGCTAGAAGTGGGGCATGGGCAAGGCCGTACATCTGGTACAATCTGGTGTCCCCAAAACAGGGGGCTAATACCTTAATTTAGACAAACTTCACCTCTACTTGCTACTAGTACAGTTAAGAAAAACTGGACCTAATTCCGAAGAATGATGTTGTGAATCCATATGGTCTACACTTCTGGCCCACTGGCAACCAGGCCGTGTAAACTTCTGTGGCTCAGCCTGATTTAGCCTGTCTACAGCTTCCCAGGACTTCTCCCTCTGGCTGTCTTTTCTTTTATTCTGGTCTAAATTTGGAAGCATTGTCAAGCAGCTCTGACAGGGGTAGATTCACTTTTGTATTTTCTTTTTGTGGTGGGTGCTTCTTTCATCATCCCTAGAGTGACGATGGGGAAGCAGATGTATGTCTGGGCCTGGTCTGGGCTTGTTCCAGTGTGATAGTCAGGACTCTTGCTCTGTGACCACAGCTGGTTCTTCAAATTGAATGGGTTGGACCAGCCCCAGGCAGTCTCCACCGTCTTTGCAAACTTCTGTGGCTTCCAGTGCTTTTATAGATTGATTTTGTTCCCCGTTTCATTTGGGGACTGTACACCTGAGGTAGATGGTGTGCTGCGTGGGACCCCAGTGCTCACAGGCGCTTCCTAAAGGGATCTGGGGTCCGTCCTAGAGCCTGTCCCATTGTAGGGATTCCTTAGATGGAATAGGTGGCTCTGCACTAAGTTTAAAGGCCCAGTCATGAGTAAATGTGTCTTTTTCTCTTTTTTTCTGAATGTCTTTGTTGAATGAAATGCTTGCTTTTCAACTAACTAAAGTGTTTTTTCAGGGGAAGTTTCAGCCCCTTGATCAAGTTGTGGTGGATAACATGTTTCCAAATTGCATCTTGTTGCTGAAACTTCCTGGACTTGAGAAGTTACTTCACCATGTGACAGAGGAAAAAGGTATGGTATAACTTAAAGATTTATGGCTGGTAGAAAGGATGGACTTTGCCTAAGAATGTGGCTGCTTACAGGCCCGCTGAATGTAAGGCTTATTCTGTGTCCACCATAGGGAAAGTTGTCATTCAGATTTGCTAACACTGCCAGCACTGTTCCTCTATTGCTTTGGAGTGTTTAGTCTTTGAAACTACAACCATGGCAGTCTAGTGCTATGTCCCACAGGGCAGGAATCACAAGGTGTGGCTTCAGTGTCACCTCTTCTTTGAACTAGTTCTGTGACATCAGGCAAGTCACTCAGCTGCCTTCTGCCTCAGATTTCTCATTGTAAAATTACATAAAACCTGTACCTTAATAGATGGAAGCATTTATTGAGCACCTTCCAAAAGCATATGTTGCACATTAGTGCTAAGCTCTAGGTACTTATGAATAAGACATAGTCCTTTTCTTCACTTTGCGCCCAGTCTGACGGGGGTCAATGACAAACTGAGCAGTGACTGCACAGGGTAACGGAAGTGGACTCTGAATTTGCTGGGGATGCACAGGACAGGTTTCTAATCTGGCGGGGTTGGGTGAGGGGTGCAGGTGGGTAGATGTTGTGTTGCTTTCCTGGGGGAAATGACCGCTTTATGGAGTACTGAAGGATAGTCAGAGAAGCAGTTTAACAGAGGCTTAGATGTATGGAAAAGTTTGTCAGGTTCAGGAAGTTCCAAGAAGTTCAAAGTATAGGATGCTGGGGAAGGATTTAGGTTGGTAAGGAATGAGGCAGGAATGCGGGGCATGAGTCCAGATGGTAAAGGGCACTGTGTGTGTTTGAACCTTGCTTAATGTTAGTGGAGTGTGTGTGAAGTTTTAAGCATGGCAGTCTGCAGTGTGGAGAGTATATTGGAGAACCCAGGTCCACTGAGGCTGTTGCAGTGGTCCAGACAGGAGATAATGGTGGCCTTGATCTTAGGAGACAGAACAAGAAAAAAGTAGCCATTTAGAGATGGATCCAACTGCATCTGGTGGTTGGGTGGTGGTCAAGGAAAAGGAGGAGTCAAGAGTGACTTCTGGGTTTGTGCCTGACCCAAAGGATGTGTAGTGGTGGGATCCTGGACACAGGGAACATGGGCTGAAGAAGCAGAATAGGGTAATGAAGAGATGCGTTTTCGCTGTCATTCATTTAATTTTCCAGAAGGGAAAGTAAGGCAGTGTGTGTGAATGTGTTTTGACAGGTTAGAAATAGTGTAAAAACTTGGCTTCAGTGTCTCAAAAAATCATCCAAGTAGTTTCAGAGTTAATATGGAAACAAAGTGTGGGACCAGAACGTTGGGCTGATAAGTAGTGGCTGTTTGGGGTCATAGATGGTTTGGCCAACTATGACAGTTCTTCTGGGACCAAGAAAGTGGTGATTCCAAGAAGTGTAAGCTTACAGTGGGAAAGAGGAGAACCTATTGATTGCATTTTATGTTTAAGGGGTCCAGTAAATTCATATTTGACCACACTTGGAGCTCCAGTTTGGAACTGAGGGATGTGTGGTGCCAAGATTTTATCAAAGCAGTTCCATTAAAGATATTCTCTGATGCTGAATTTGGCAGAGGACAGCAATCTTTTTGTGGGTGACAAATGAAGTAACCCATAACCACTATTAAAAGATAAAGTAATGAAGAATAATTTAATTAAGCCATGTTAATTTTTGTCAACTTAACACAAGCTGAAAATGCAGTTAACTCATTGTCCAGAATTCTGCTATTAGCTGTATAAGAACCATCATCTTAAAACCCAGAAATCTGGATTTAGAAACAGTGTTAGTGCCTCAGCATTTGTTTCCTTACAGTCTGCAGCCGAGAGCAAGAGGCTATCTCTGTCTCATCCCTTCCCTCTTGTACACTGAACCCCTGACCATTTGTTGCATCATTATCTGAACTTCTGTCTTAGTCTCCTTTGCTTCTCAATATTGCCTAACTTTTGGAAGTTCTGCACTTCCATTTTCAAAGTAGCTATATTATTGGCCTTTATATTTGCCAGATTTCGAAAATTCTAGGCGTCAATTTTTTTTTCTTTATTTTTAAGTGATGGGCAAAACATAAAATACGTTAGAATAAATTTCACGCAGTAAAAGATGTATTCAGTCTCTAGAGATTTGGCAGTTTCTTTTTATCAAATTCTTCCATTAATAAACTGCAGCCTGTGAATCTCAAAATAATGGAAGGTTTAAAAACAGAACCAAAAATATTTTTAGTTTTATTTTTTATTTTTTTAAGATAAGGTCTTGCTCTATTGCCCAGGCTGTAATGCAGTGGCACAATCACGGCTCACTGCAGCCTCAATCTCTGGGGCTCAAGCAATCCTCCCACCTCAGCCTCCTGAGAGGCTAAGACCACAGGTGCAAGCCACCACGCTTAGCTAATTTTTTCGGGTTTTTTTGTAGAGATGAGGGGGTCTCTCTGTGTTACCCAGGCTGGTCTTGAACTCCTGGACTGAAGGGATTCTCCTGCCTCAGCCTCCTAAAGTGCTGAGATTATAGGTATGAGTCACCATGCCCATTCTCCAAAAGATTTTTAAATGAGGGGAAAAAATAAGTAAGATTCTCAAATGCCTCATCCTCAAAAAGACCTTTTCATCAAAATACATACAAGCATTTTCACATTACTTGCTTTACCCCTTGACCCAAAACATAAATATGTGAAATATGTTTCTTTATGGAAGATCTGTGTACAGGGACAGTGTACTGAGATAAACATCTTTTTCCATGAAGATCTACAGGGATCAGCATTCAGAAGTTTACCACTGCCATAGAGTCCAAGGCGAGTGCAGTACATGCACTTGTATGACGGCAAAACTTCTGTGGTTATTGGTTTCCGTGTATTATGTAGTCCTTGCAGTAATTTTCTTTCATTATATATTATAACCTGCGTTCTCACAAATGAGGAAACCAAGGCTTAAAGAGTTGAAGTAACTTGACTGACACTATAGAACTTGAAGTAGTAGAAGCAGGATTTGAACCTATGTCTATCTGACAGCAACTCTTTTGTCTTCCTTCTTATAGCTGTGTATGTAACACTTCCAAAATACTCTATAAGCGTTTGTGTGTGTGTATGTGTGATGTTTCATGTGAACATAAAAACTTGACTCTTTTTTTTTTCTTTTTTTTGAGACAGGGTCTCACTCTGTTGCCCAGGCTGGAAGGCAGTGTTGCAGTCTTGGCTTACTATAGCCTCTGCCTCCTGGGCTCAAGTGATCCTCACATCTCAGCCTCTCAAATAGCTGGGACTACAGGCGGGCGCCACCACGCCTGGCTAATCTTTGTATTTCTAGTAGAGACAGGGTTTCACTATGTTGGCCAGGCTAGTCTCGAACTCCTGACCTCAAGTGATCCACCCACCTTGGCCTCCCAAAGTGCTGGGATTACAGGTGTGAGCCACTGCACCCAGCCAAAAACTTGACTCTTTTAAAATTTATTTTTCTTTTAATTGTTTTTAGAAATAGTGTCTCACTCTGGCACCCAGGCTGGAATACAGTGGTATCATCATGGCTGACTGCATCTTTGAACTCCTGGGCTCAAGTGATCCTCTCACCTCAGCCTCCAGAGTAACTGGGACTACAGGTGTGCACCACCATGCCCAACTAAGTTTTTTTATCTTTAGCAGAGACAAGGTCTTACTATGTTGCCCAGGCCAGTCTCCAACTTCTGGGCTCAAGCAATCCTCCCACCTCAGCCTCCCAAACTGCTGGAATTACAGGCGTGAGCCACCACGCCTCGCTTTGATTTTTCTTTTTTAATCTCATATATTCCCTCTTAACATTTTCCCTTTGTGTGGCAAAAGGAGAGAGAGACAGGGAAGGAGACAGAAAAAACTTCCATAGCTTAAGGAAATGTCCATTCTTATCCCTCCAGGGAACTTCCTAGAGCTTCTAGGCACTATGTGACCCCACGGGCCTTCTTCTAGTGATTGCGTTGGGTACTGGCTACTTATGTGAATGTGGATTATTGTTCATTTATAAATTAGTGTTTGCTTCCATTCTCTGTAATTTGTTTCCAGATTTCTAAATAAGAAAGACGACTACTAAAGAGTGGTCAGTTACTATCCATGATGGGGAGTAAAGGTAAAGAAGAAAGCAATGTTTTTTAACTTCCATTCTCTCCATAGGCACTTGTGCAGATAGAGTAAAGCCTGAAGTACTCAAATTCCCCAGCTAGCTGTTTTGATATTAAACTCCAGATGCTGTCTTAAACATCTGTGGCATTAAAGACCTGGTAAAGACTGCGAGGCCTGTGAGAATCTTCCCCTTTTGCCTTCTCCCTGGTGAATGAACCTAGCCACGGTTGTTTGTACCCTGAATGATGATGGCTGTGACTTTAGCCCTGCCTACTTTATTAGTGAAATAAATGATGTGTCTCTGTTTGCTCGTTGTGGGGCTCAGAGCAGGTTTCTTGCCAAAGAAGTGCACATTCAGTGCAGAGATGATATGGGAAAGGGCTAATGAAGGGTCACGAACCTTATCTTGAATGTAACCCTTTGTTTCATATTGCCAGCCCAAGCTGCAGTGCACTGTCTGAGGTGATTAACAGGAAGAGCCAGGAAAACTTACCTGATTAAAATATCCCAAGTACAATTGCCAAGTTTCTTTCCCTAGGAAGCAGGGGAAGAAAGTGATCATATGAGTTTTTCAGTTATGGAAAACATTGAGAAAGTAGAAGTGAAAATGTGCTCGAGGCAATTCAACAATACATCAGAGAAATTCAAGTTTGTGAGCCGATTACCCAGTTGCTGAACGTGTTACTTAACTGTGAACTCACTTTTATTCCACCTTTATTTTGTAAACCCAGTCTTTCCAGATGTTTGAAATCCGTTTTATAGGCACCAGGCACATAAGGGAAAAAAAACCTTTCCAGCATATGCATGTTTTATCAAACTCACTGACTCTCACAAATATTAAATTTAGGACACAAATGAGTATGCTTTGGTATTTTTCATAATTATGGGTAGTCCGTGGCCTTCATGAATATTTTAAACCTCCTTGTTTTTCAAACTTTGTAAATTTCAAAAATAAGCAGTAATTTATACACTGGGTCCATGTGTAGCCTTCTGGGATATAGTAATCATCTTGCCAGGGAGTGTTAACTTCTGGCAAGTGCCAACTTTCTGTGAAAGTTGAGAAAAAAACCTCCAGACCCAGCTAGCTTCACTAATAAATTTTACTATACTTTAAGGAAGAAATGATAGTCAAAGAAATAATACTTGCTCAAACTCTTTCAGAAAATAGATGAGGAAGGAATGTTTCCCAACTAATTTTATGCAACTGGAATTGCCCTAGTTCCAAATCAAAATTATTACCAAAAAAATTAGACCATTATCCCTTATGATTATAGACTGAAAAATCCTAAGAAAATGTTAGAATATCAAATATCTAAAAATTAAATATGTAAAACCTAAGTGGGGTTTATTGCAGGAATTCACAATTGGTTGAGCATTAGAAAATCAATTAGTGTAATTTACCGTATTTATGCATCACAAAATTGTATGATTATCTGAAAAGACACAGAAAAGGTATTTGGTAAAATTCAGTCATGATATATATTATCAGCAAATGAAGAATAAAAGGGAACTTCCAAGGCATCTGTGGCAAACTCACAGCTAACATCACCTTCATTGTAAAAGACTGAACACAATCTTCCCCCAAGACTGGATACAAGAGAAGGATGCCTGCTCTTACCACTTCTATTCACCATGTGGTGGATGTCCTAGCATGTGCAATACGATAAGAAAAAGGCATACAGATTGGAAAGTCAGTAGTACAACTGTCTTTATTCATAGACAATATTGTCATGTATGAAAAAATCCAGAAGAATCTACAAAAGAAGTTACTAGAATTGATAAGCAAGCTTTCAGGATACAAGCTCAATATACAAATATTAGTTGTGTTTCTGTATACTGTCAGTGAACAATTGGATAATGGAATAAAAACATACCATTTATACTACCATTAAAAATAACATTCTAGTGCTAAACGTAACACAGTATGTACAAGACCAACATGCTGAACATTACAAAATATTGCTGAGAGAAATTAAAGAAAAATTAACTAAATGGAGAAATAGGCCATGTTCATGGATTGGAAGACTCAATATTTTTAAGGTGTCTATTTTCCCCAAATTGTTCTATAGATTCAATGTAATGGTTAGCCAGCTTCTTTTTTTTTCTTTTTTTGGTAAGTATTGATAAACTGATTCTAGAATTTATATGACTACGTAAAGTAGCAGAAGCAGCAGTCTCCAGCCTTTTTGGCAGCAGGAACTGGTTTTGTGGAAGACAATTTTTCCATGGATGGGGTGGGGAAGGGGATGGTTTTGGGGTGAAACTTCCACCTCAGATCGTCAGGCATTAGATTCTCATAAGGAGCACACAACCTAGATCCCTCGCATGCGCAGTTAACGATAGGGTTCTCTCTCCTGTGAGAATCTAATGCCATCACTGATCTGACAGGAGGCGGAGCTCGGCCAGTAATGCTTGCTTGCCCGACACTCACCTCCTGCTGTGTGGCTCAGTTCCTCACAGGCCACAGATCAGTACCAGTCGATGGCTTGGGGATTGGGGAGCCCTGATGTAAAGGACCTGTAATAGTCAAAACAATTTTGAAAAAGAAGAATAAATTTGGAGAACTTACACAAACTGAATTAAAGACTTACTATAATCAAGAAAATGTGGGGGCCAGGCACAATGACTCATGCCTATAATCCTACCAGTTTGGGAGGCCGAGGCAGGAGGATTGCTCGAGGCTGAGAGTTCGAGACAAGCCTGAGCAACATAGCAAAACCCCATTTCTACAGAAAGTTTAAAAATTAGGCAGCTGTGGGCCGGTCATGGTGTCTTACACCTGTAATCCCAGCATTTTGGGAGGCCGAGGCAGGCGGATCATGAGGTCAGGAGATTGAGACCATCCTGGCTAACACGGTGAAATCCCATCTCTACTAAAAATACAAAAAAATTAGCCAGGTGTGGTGGCGGGCACCTGTAGTCCCAGCTACTCGGGAGGCTGAGGCAGGAGAATGGCGTGAACCCAGGAGATGGAGCTTACAGTGAGCCAAGATTGTGCCACTGCACTCCAGCCTTGGTGACAGACTGAGATTCTGTCTCAAAAAACAAATAATAAAAAAAAAAATAAAATAAGTTAGCCAGCTGTGGTGGTATGCACCTGTAGTTCCAACTATTTGGGAGGTTGGGGAGGGAAGATCATTTGAGCCCAGGAGGTCAGGGTTACAGTGAACAGTGATCACACAATTGCACTCCAACTTGGGTAACACAGTAAGACCCTGTCCCTAAATTTAAAAAATAAATAAAAATAAAATG
Organism: Trachypithecus francoisi; assembly: GCF_009764315.1. Taxonomy (NCBI): domain Eukaryota; kingdom Metazoa; phylum Chordata; class Mammalia; order Primates; family Cercopithecidae; genus Trachypithecus; species Trachypithecus francoisi. Next base: position 66,261,553 of record NW_022681463.1, on the reverse strand, counting down.
AATGTGGTATTGGTATAAGATAAATGTATAGATAAATGGAATAGAATAGAGAATCTAGAAATAAACCCACACTTATATGGTCAATTGATTTTTTTTTCCCAAGGGTGTGAAGATAATTCAATGGCAAAAAGGATAGTCTTTACAACAAATGTTGATGGAAGAATTTGGTATACATATGAAAAATGACATTGATCCTCGCCTCATACAGAAAAATCAAAATAGATCACTATGTTAAATTCAAAAATGAAAATTATTGAGCTTCTAGAAGAAAGCATAGGATAAAATCCTTGTTACCTTGGTGATGAGGCAAAGATTTCTTAGGACACAAAACCCACTAACTAAAAAAATTATAAATTGTATTTTATCAAAAGTATTATCTTTTGTTTTTGAAAAATGCCATTAAGAAAAAAAGGAGATTGTGAGTTGTGGGACAGTTGGAACTTACCTACCTGGCTGTCCAAGGCTTACAATGATAAAGCCACTTGACAGTTTCTTACAACTCAGGAGTTCTACTACTCCCTAGTACAATGGAAGGAACTACTGCTAGCTGCAACAAAAGGGATAAATCTCACAGAAATAATGTTGAGCAAAAGAAGTTGGACACGGAAAGTATGTACTGTATCATTTTATTTCTATGGTGTTCCAGAATAAAGCAAGAATTACCCTGTAATGATGGATGAGTGGTGACCTGCGGTCTGGGTAGCCATGGGAGAATTTACTACATAAGGGTTCCAGGGAACTTTGGGGATGATGCTTACATGACTGCATACATTTCTCCAGACTCCTCGAATTGTACATTTAAAGTGGGTGTGTCCATTGTGTGAACATGAACATTGTATGAACACCTAAATAAAATTCATTTTTTAAAAAAATTTACTGATCCAGTAGTTGAAACTAAGCCTCCTGATTTCTAACACAGTGTTTTTTTTAAATTCCCCCTTTCCCCCAAAATAATATTGGCTCCTTTTCTCTCCACACTTGCTACGTCCCATGGGATGGAGAGATGGAATGTGGGAGGCAAGGCCGGTGTGAGCACTGCTCTGAGGTTTAGGCCTTGATATCCAGGAGAGTAGTGTGGGAGGAAGATGAACCACTGGGTTTTAGACACATGGAGCCTCAGTTCAGGGCTTTGGGCTTCCCGGTTAGTTTGTTTAGTCTTGTTAAGCCAGGAGGGATCACACCAGATGAAAGGATACAGTTGGCTTTGGAGGAGGGTGAAGCAGAGCTGGGAAAAGAATTAGGTAAGTCATTAGAGACATAAAAAATAGCAATTTTATATATGCCATGGAGGAGAGGTTTTTCCCACAAACCGGTTGTTAGGAGGTACTGAGGAAAGTGTAGACCTAGTGATCTTGGTAAAGTGAACATCAGATCCACAGCTTTGATGTCAGCGTGGGTGGGAGTTGGGTGCTCTTGCCTACTTCCTCAGTGACTTAGGACAGTTTACTTCATGTCGCTCAGACCCAGTCTTCAAAGATGGGGACAAATCATGGTTTTTTAATTGATTCTGAGATTCATTCTGACCATTCAATGAGAAAATGTGTATTATGTACCTAGCACAGACCTGAATAAACATTAGTTTCTTATGTTTTATTAATAAATCATCTTTTGCATCATGATATCTTTGCTAATATTATGTATTTGCTAAATGGCAGATGTTGTGCTATAGGATTTGTATGGATTATCACATTTGATGCTCTGAATAGCCCAGTGAGAAAAAAGCCTCTCTTTACACATGGGGAAACAGAGTTTGAGAGCGACGCAGCTTCCCAAGGAGACAGCATGTGCTGGGATATGCATGAGCCCTGGTAGCATGGCTCAGTCTGTGCTCTCTGCCCCTTCTTAGAGAACAATTCCCAGAGGTAGAGGAGAAGCCTCCCGGTGGGGCTCAGGGAGTGGGAGACAGGAAGGAAAACAGCAGCAGATGGTAGACATTCTTTCAGAAAATTTGGAGGTAGAGGCAAGAAAGAAGTGAGATGCCAGATCAAGGTAGGATTTTCAGGAGAACCTTGAGCAGTGAGCTTCTTTTGGAGTTGTTTATTTTCCTCAGGCAATGAATATAACTTCTAAAAGCCATTCAACAGCATATATTTATTTAGTGATTGCTGTATGCTCTTAGAATTCCCCTGGTTTGTACAGAGGTTGGGGCATGGTCTCCAAGGAAGTTGAGTTCAGTCTCATTGGCTTTGGCTTATAGCAGGCTATTTGCCCAGGCAGTCCTGGCTCCAAAACAGCAGACGTTGCACCTTGGAATTCTCACACTCCTGACAATGCTATTTGCACCTGTCCCTCTCTTTTGTTACTGTAGTGACATGTCCCGAGGAGATGGCTGTAGATGTCCAGCCCTCCATCCAGCCTGCCTCATCTTGCCTACAGCATTGACAACTATAGGCTGACACAGGGAGGAAATTCACAGGAACTAAGGCCAGGGACCTCCCAACCTCTCTCCCATACAATTTAACAGACTGCAGAAAATGACCCCTGAATGGGCAGTTTCCATTTCCCATCACAAGGTGGAAGGGAGAAAGAGCCTCATTCTATATAACTCAGAGGTGGTGAATTCACATCAGACCCAAGGGTTACTAGTGGTCATAAAGATAAATCCTGCGTGGACAGAGGAGGCTGGAGTGGAAGTGCTGCCCTTGCTAATTGCACAGAAAGAAGAAATCCCATGAATGAAAAAGGTTGCAGAGGAAATCATGGTTTAATGGCATGGTATATAAGGCTGGGTGGATTGTGAGGAGAGTAAGTGTAATTTATAAAAGGTGAAACTTTTATCCCCATAAAGGACCCGGTTGAGCCTACCATAAATCTAAATCTTCTGAAATAGCTATGATTATGTTGGTAATATGTTAAAAGATAGATAGATCTTTTTTTAATGCTCCCCCAATCCCACCGGGCCACTGCTGAGTAGTTACCAAGATTTTTTTCCTGAATGTATGTAGTAAACTTCATAGATACCTGCATTTAGTTTCAATTTTCTTTATTGGGATTTTCATTTTTATTTTAAGAAAAAAAAAGCGTTTCATTGAAAACATTGAGATGAGCTTAAAATTATTCAGAACAGTTAAGACTGCTTAGTATGCTAGTGTGAACACAAAGTATCTGAGACAGGTCTCAGTCAATTTAGAAAGTTTATTTTGCCAAGGTTAAGGACACACCTATAACACGGCCTCAGGAAGTCCTGAGACGTGTGCCTAAGGTGGTTGGGGGTACAGTTTGCCTTTATATATTTTAGGGAGACATGAGACGTCAATCAATATGTGTCAGGTATACATTGGTTTAGTCCAGTAAGGCAGCAACAACTCAAAGTGGGGGCTTCCCCATTAGACATAGAGAAGAGACAGAAGATTGCATTGTTTTGATCAACCTTCCACTGAATACACAATTTAGTCTGGCTTGAGGGTGGGGCCGTGGCTAGGGACCCGCCCTCTTCTGCCCAGAATTTCCCTGCCTCCTGTCCCTATCACCAAGATTTATTTTCCTTTCACATTCGTTTGCTGAGGTTTTAAAATTACCTTTTCTACAGAGTTGTGTGTATAATTTGAAGGTGTCCTTAAATTCTTACTCATTTAGTTGTTGATGACTCCTGAGGTAGCCACATTGCTACTAACATTTAAAAAACATTTAAAGTATGTTCTCAGGTTTGTAAATTAAGTTTTTCAAGGATATAAACTTATGAAATATTTTTAAATGGTTAACTTGTATATGATACAACCTTATGAGTTTATTTTTTAAATTCATTGTGCTGAGTCTTTTTTTTTTTCTTTTAATGTAATCCAGAAATAGACAACAAGAAATATTACAAGTACAGCAAAGAGAAGACATTAAAGTGGCTGGGAAAAAAGGTATAGTTCCTCTCTAGTGCCTTGTGGTAAAAGAAAAAAATTCAATTCTCTAAGAAATTTTCAAAGAAGGCAGTAAGTCTGAATCCAGAGACCATCCTGTATATTCAGTGAAAAGAGGAAAATTGTGTAGAGATACCAAGTATGAGAAGAAGGCTTTGACTTTTCAATCCTCCCTAACTTGTGTATCTCTGAAGTTAACTTTATGTTTTCTCATGACCTGCATTCTCATTTCTCCCTGATCCTACTACGGAATGAAATAATTTGTTGGTGTAGATTTGAGTCTTCCAAGTAAGAGGATACCAGGCCTGGCACTTTTTGGCCACTGTCAGTCCTGCAGGTGTCTCCAAGGGTGATGTTGCTCGCACACAGCCAGGCAAAGGGACCCAGGGACACAGCCAGGCAAAGGTGTTCAGGTTTAGAGGAAGTATGTCCTGCTTTCAGGGTCTGGATGCTGAGGAGGGGTCATCTTACAGGCAAAGCCTGTATCTTAGTGATTCTAAGAATCTTGACCTAATGGAAGGACTGGGGCAGTGAATTGCAAATCAATTTAGTAGGTCACAACCAGTATTTCTCTTGGAACGAAATAGATTAGGATGGGATGGGATATATTAAAATATAGCAGAGGAAGGGCAAATATTAAGTATGGCTCTATGAAACATATTTATATGTGTTTAACTATTCGATTGCTGTATATTTCTTACCATGGGGTTATGATTAAAAAAAAAACTTTGAAAGCCACTGGTCTAAGGATAATATGTACTTTCACATTGATTAAGAATCTCACTAAACCAGATAGAATAATGATAAAGTTTTTGCAAGATCAGTGCATACCAGTAGTTTAGTACTGTTTCCTAAGATTCTCTTCCATCTTTTATGTGAAAAATCGTGTTTGTCCGCACGTGCTCTCTCGTAAGTGGGAGTTGAACAATGAGAACGCATGAACACAGGGAGGGGAACATCACACACTGGGGCTGTTTCAGGGGTGGGGGCAAGGGGAGGGAGAGCATTAGGACAAATATCTAATGCATGTGGGGCTTAAAACCTAGGTGATGGGTAGATGGGTGCAGCAAACCACCATGGTACATGTATACCTATGTAACAAACCTGCACGTTCTGCACATGTATCCCAGAACTTAAAGTATAATAAATAATAATACATAATCATTTAATCATGTTTATTTGTCATATCATGTTACCAGGCTTATTGGAAGCCTGAGAAGCTGGAAATGAGTCCAGTAGAATAATCAGGCTCCTAATGTGCAAAGTAGTGGAAAGATTTCGAGTGCCATGTTTCACTTTTCATTTGTGATATAGTAGTAGTAGTAGTCCATGTAGGTGAAGAATGAGTATCAATGCGAAGCAGAATCCTTGATGTTTACTTTTGCTCTTAGCCAAGGAAAATGACATGAATAGTGAAGAGGAGTTTATACTTACTGATTATATTTCCTAGGAAGTGGGAAATTTATATTCTATTTAGGAAATTATTACATATAAATTTTATGCCAGGCTCTATTCTAAGGGCTTTATTTACATTTATTACCTTATTTAATTTTCACAGTAGTCCTATGAGGTGGATGCTATTTTTTCCCCCATTTTACAGATAGAGCCACAGAAAGGTTAAGTAACTAGCCGTGGTTACAGAGCCAAGCCCAGCAGCCTGACTCCAGAGTCAGAGCTCTCAGTTATCACAATATGTTGCCTCTCATATTGTGTAGGCCATGGCAGTCCATGTAGTGAGATCATCCAGAGATATTGCTGCCACTCAGCCTTCCTTCAAATGGGCAGCCATTTCTCATCTTCTGGTGTCTGGTGAAGATACTTCTAGGTTCTCAAATACTTCTTTGCAGATCTCTTAAATGGTTTGAAGGCCACCTATGAAGTCATAGATTTCTAAAGTTAAGTTGAAAATACCCTGCTTTTCCCCTCTTGGTTGCTTTGTAGGTTAACCAAACTACAGCAGCATTAAAAACCAATAATGTGAATGTCAGTTCCCGGGTACAGTCAACTGCATTTTTCTCTGGTGACCAAGTTTCCACTGACAAGGATGGTAAGTAAAGCATTTTATCAGAAATGATTTTTGTCTGGAGTAAGTTGCTTATGAGTAAATGTCTATCTTAAGATTTAAAAATCTTAATGTCACAGAAGCCTCATAGTCCTACCAATGCCTGGTATACATTGTGGCAGGTGTGCATCTTGTTTCAGAAGCAAAGATTATTTCTACCATAGGTTACTTCTGTTATTCATTGATACTTAAGTTATTTATTCAGCAAATATTTCTTTTACACTGATAGTAGTAACCACCCTGGCTATCATTTATTGAGGGTGTATTGTGTGCCAGGCCCTTTGCTAAGTTGCCACTATACAAACATGATCTCATCCAACCCTTCTAGTAAATTTCATAATGAGTGTCTTGAGGCCCTGTCCAAAGTCTCACAACTAGTAAATGGCAAAGCTGAGCTATTTATGGAACTTGTCTCTCAAGCCCACACTCATAACCTTTTTGTGATACTGTTCCTGTGACACAGTTGTACTGTTCCAGTGGCTGCATCTGTTTGTATTTTCTTCTCAAGACGCATGTTTCCTGATACAGGGATCAATATACTTTGATTTTAGATGAAAATTGATTTACTTGGCAATTTTTCTTTTAGGTTATTCTTTCATAATCTCAAAAAGGTATATTATTTTCTTTTCCAAGTAGAGTCCTCTTATATGTATAGTTGAATAAGGACAGCTATATAATACAGTTAACAATCTCAAATGGTGAAACAGAAATTATTCTGACGTTAAACTCCAATTCATTGTTCCCTTGTTCAGGGTATACATATGGCTTTAGTCATTACATAAATAAAAATTAGGAATAGTGGCCTGTTTGTGATTGATAGTAATTCAGGCAATCTGATTTGCAGGAATCTGCCTTGCATGTATAGCTAGTTGACTACTGCTATTCTGGGAGTGGTGGACAGCACCTTTGCCATACTGAGTTACCAGCTGTCAGTGTCTTTAATTGGCTTTAACAATAGAAGATGAGGGATTGAGATAGATGATTAATGGATAGATAGGTGGGTGGATAGATGCATCCATGGATGGATGGATGGAACCATAGATTTTGTTTTAAAAGTAGAAGAAGGGATGTTAGAGGTTATTTAGACAGATCATCTCATTTTTAAAATGGAGAGATAGTAACTTATCCTCAAGATCTTCTGTTCTAAGTCTAGTGCTTTTACCAGTACTCTACATATTAAGGTTCTGGGCTTGGCTATATATTGCCATTTAGTGTCCTGGCCGTAAAGTAAGCTTTACATATTGTACATTATTTCCTTTTTTAGATATTTAGCTTGGTTTGGTACCAGAGGAAGCAAATGAACTATATGTTGACTTTCTTAAAATAGTTATCTTTGTCTAGTCATGACTCTTTGGATAATGACTATCCCAGAACCATGAGCAATTTTAAGAAGGGTCAAATGATAACTTTCAGTTCTACGTTGACAATGAAAATCTCTTACTGAAGACTTTTTGACGTCAGGTGATCACCAGACGGCAGTCATTTTCTATGTAATACTAAGGCAAATTGTTACTTTGACTTGAGAGCAGAGGAGAATGGAAAAAAGGGAGTGAATGAATATCCCAGCAGCAAACCTGGGGTCTGCTTTTGGTGATTTATATCCCCATGTGGTTATCCCATCTTATGATTAAGTTTGATTATCTGCTTGTATTCTACATAAAATACTGAATTCAGGAACAGAGTTTTGAAACAGTTTTTGTTGTCTTCTTATGTAACTGTATTTCTAATTGCTGCCAGAGCTGCATTTTAGTACTGAGAATCCAGATGCTTTAGAACTAGTGATGATAAATTCTGCTGAGTTGGTTGGTTTTTTAAAGTGTTTTATTAGTTTGGGAGTGTACATGTGTGTGTGTATGTAGAACTATATATATAGAATATGTACATATAGAACTATATATATTTTTTTTCAAGGTTCTTATAAAGCAAGTACCCAGTAATAGAGACATATGGTATTTTATGTCTCTTAAATGAGTATGCTCATTACTGTTGAACAATTAGATTTATTCTTTATTGAAGCAGGCTTAGAAAAGATTACCCTTTTAACAAAGACATGACTATTTCATATTGTTACAGCTGATTTTTAAACTTTATTTGTATTCAATGGTTTCAACTAAGAAAGCAACCCTGAGTTTTTGTTTTTACTGTCATTTAGGGAGCATCTACTGTATTATACTTGTTTTATCTTTTATCTTTGGTATCATCCCATGTCATATCTCATCCATCATATATTCCCACTAGTCTGACAGATAGATATTGCTATCCCCATTTTACAAATGAGAAAACTGAGGCTAGAGCTTAAGTGAGTTCCCTTTATCCAGATAGGGTCAGAATTTGAACTCAGGTCAATTTGACTGTAAAACCACCATAATTACTATTTTTTTTACTTTCACTCCTTTTTCTGTTTCTTTCAGAGGATTATATTCGTTATGCCCATGGTCTGATATCTGATTACATCCCTAAAGAATTAAGTGATGACTTATCTAAATACTTAAAGTAAGTATTGATTATCTTCAGTCATAATGAAGTACCATCTGCTTCTTGGTTTCCCCAGCAGTGGGGTTTCCTTATGGCTTATCATATCACTGTTTATGATACAAGATTATTCTTGAGCTGTATCATATTACTTTGTGCCTTGGAGGTGATTTTTAATGGATGATTGGAATGAACTGATTTGATGGATACAGATTGCAGGAATTAGTTAATGTCAAGATTGGAATTATGGCTTGGTCTGATTTTAGAGGATTAACTATGTTAAAATTTATCCTCAATTATACTTAACTAATTTGGTTCTTTATGATCATTTTAAGAGGTAGAAAGGAGGGATGGAAAGAGTAGATGGAATATAGAATTTTTTAAAATTTATAAAATATTTGTATCATTTGCACTATTATCACTAGATGTTCACTAAAGGGACTTTACTATGCCCAAGACTTGGAAGTCAAAGTAATATGAAACACAATCTGTGTCTCTGAGGGGCAGAAGAAGGATTTTAAGAATGGTTTAATGTATGTTCCTTTCTTTATGAAGAGTTTATATACATTTAGACTTTAAGTTGAAAAAGAAGTGTTTATTTTCTAGATTTTTGCAAAATCGTTACTTAATTTTGTTAAGATTTTATGCGTGTGATGATTTAATAGCTTTTCCTGATCCTTATAAATCCTTTTTATCCTCTGAGTCATGAAGATAAAATGACTTTTTAATAGATATAGTTACTGGTTTTAGCAAATTCCAGAGGTCCTACTTTAAAAAACAATGATTGGAAGCGGGTTTCTATAATAGTTAAAGTGTGTTGAAAGCCTGCTTCAAATTGATAATCATATCCCTCTGCCTAATATCCCCAGATTTCTATGCTGCTTGTCTTGTTAGAGACCTCATGTCTTTGTACTCCATTATTTGTATAGATTCCTTTCTTTCCACTAACATTTTTAAGTTTTGGTTGAAGAGTTCAGAAGAAAGGTATGCCAGTTAAACTGCTTTCTAATGGAAGAAAAGTTGAAATTTATGTGGCTTTTTGTGAACAGTTAAAATAATTTTCACCTTTAAATATATGTTAGCATCTTTATTATGAAGAAAAAATACTCCAACACCCAAACACAAATTTATAGAGGCTAAAGAAAAGCAACTCTGTTCCAACAGATGGGTTCTAATTTTATTTTTTAGTTCAGACAACTCCAAAACAAGGAATTACGTATCAAAATAAAGACTCTTTTATTGAGAAAACTTTCATTCTTTACACTGAGGTGATTGAACAGGAAGATATATGGAGGTAAAGCTGTAAGTTGAAAAGTAGGACTTACTAAGTCTTAAGTTGGCCCTGTCTTTCTGTTTGTTTGTCTATGAAAAACCATGACTTTGATTCTTATTTTTAACTTCCTTAGGCTTCCAGAACCTTCAGCCTCATTGCCAAATCCTCCATCAAAGGTAAGAAACTGTGACTAAGATATCTTTGGGGGACTTAGAAAAATATTACACTCTTACCACATGAGTTTAGTTTTTTCTAATATATTTTAAAACATACTAAATCCATTTTGCATGGAGTGATACCATGTGGAATAAAGATTGTAGTGGGCTGTCCATCACTATTTTTTATTTTTGTAGATTCCACCTGAATGGTAAATAAAGTGCCATGAAAACCCAAGAAGAGTTGGTTTTAGCAAGGTACCCCTGTGAAAATATTAAAGACATATAGTTAAAATTAAATCTTCCTGCATTAGTTAGATCACTTAATTAAATTTAGTAATCACTAAGCATACTCTATATATAACTAAAACTCATTTTGCCAAATCTAATTGTCACTGGCACACAAAGGTGAACAGAAAATAATTTCCATAACACAAAGAATCCTTTGAGAAAGGATGATCACTTTTTTTCTGAATTTGAAATGATTGATGAATTTATGTGTAATCTTTGTTAGTGGAAAATCTTTTCCTCATTCATTCTCAGGCTGCTACCCACAGCTCCTCTGCAGCTGGTGTGTTTATCTCCTAGATCAAGAGAATGGAGAAGCCAATCATAAACCATACCTGACTGCAAATTGCAGCATTCCTTCAGCCCAGACCAGATCTCAGATGAGTTAAACGCTGCTCCAAGACAGGGAAATAAGCATGCGCACCAGCTTGTCAGTGAGGTCATTTCTTCAGCCAGCAAAGTAAAGGATGCCTTGAGAATGTAAAATGGACATATTGCGGATGTTACAAACTTTCCTTCTCCCTTGCATTCGTTCTTTGGCCTATAAGGTAGCCAACATGCTCAGAATTTTTTATATCATTCCCTTTATAGAGGTGGTGGTGGCTCCAAAAACATTGTCCTTAGAAAAGGACAGAAAATTGAAAGTACAGCAGTGTTTGTCTGGGGCTATGTTCAGCATGTTGTCAAAAAAAATGCATTTTTTACTCTCTTGGAGAATGCACTGGGCGGAAGTCTGTTGCTGTAAGATCTAAGGACTGCTGTAGGCCAGACCCATGCTTCTTTCATTCCAGTAGTTAATCTCTGACAGTAGCTCTAGAGGACCTAGACAGGCACAGTTGTGTTGCTGAAACTAAGAGGGCAGGTTCTCTGAGAGTGTTTCTTATTTTTCTTCATCCAAAAATTAAGCAGATTTTTTTCTCCAAAATATCTGTCTTCCTTAGTAACTTAGAGATCATTCATGAATTGATCTAAACCTATTTTTGAAAGCTTTAGCCTAGGGTACATTTTGGAGTAATATGTTTCATAACTTTATTCTTCTCTGCTCCTGATTTCTGTTTTCTTATTTTAATTTTCAGAATTTAAGTTGTTTGTGACTTCATCATTTATGATTTAGATTGGGGATCAGCAAACTTTTTCTTCTAAAGCCCGATAGTAAATATTTTAGGCTCCATGAAGCAGATGGACTCTGTTGCAACTACTCAACTCTGCTGTTTTATTGTGAAAACAGCCACAGATAATACATAAATGAATGAGCATGGCTGTGTTCCAGTAAAACTTCATTTATAAAAGCAGGCAGCCAGCTGGATTTGGCCTCTGGGCCGTCATTTGCCAAGCCCTGATTTCGATTTTGGCATCTTGCTCTTCCTAAACCCCAGCCTTGTCTTCTATATTATTTGAGTTGCTTTTCGAGGTCTTCTACTCTGTGTCTTTCTGGGGTTCCAGTGTACACATTATAAACTACACTGGATGATGTACCATCATTTAAACAAGCATAGGACATATCTTCTGCTAGCTTTCCTGTCTGTACCCAGGATTTGATTGATTTTTACAGTAATATAGTTGACTGTTTGCAGGAAATATATTCCAGTAGCTGTTAGGTATCTTTGTATCTATGTTGTAATCGATAGCATGGAGCCTGTCATCCTTAATGTGTTTTATGTTATTTTCCTTTACTATCATATGTCTGCCTTTGTTGAAACTCAGCTTCCAACCCTCACTCGCTCCAGTCTTTTCAATTTGTCACTGTCAGCAAGCAGAGTTGAATACAACCAGTGGGTTTGGAGATGTTCCCGAGTTCCTTCTTGCAAATCATTTGTAAGAAGTCCTAACATTAATCCCTGTGGTACTCTGTAGTTTGTTCTCTTTCCAGAACTGTATCCATCTAGTCATTTGTTACTGTCTTTCTGAGCCACTTTTCTGCTGAAACAATCTCCCAAATCCATAGTGATTTGGTCTTTTAAATAACAAAAATTTTAGTAAATGCTTCAATCATCTTTTTTTCCAATATATTCAACAGTGCACTAGGAATAACATAAAAACTAGTTATATGTAGAGACTGCTGCAATCATTTTCTTTTTTTAAATACTTATAACTGGTATCTTGTTTTGTTGTGAGCTATTAAAACACCTGAACAAATCATTTCTCCAATTAAACATTTTATGTCCATACAAAATTACCTTTCATCTGAAGTTCTTGTAATGAACACTTTTTATTTGAATTATCAGTGAAAAGTGAACCTCATCAGTGCAGTGGCACACACTTTAGTCTTAGCTACTCAGGAGGCTAAGGCAGAAGGTCGCTTGAGCCCAGGAGTTCAAGGCTATAGTATGTGATGATCGCAACTATGAATAGCCACTGCACTCCAGTCTGGGCAACACAGTGAAACCCTGTCTCTAAAGAAAAAAAGGGAATGATGTCTAAATGTTTATAATGACATATATGTTAGGAACATTTTGCCACAGCATCCTCATAACTTCAAGCTTTTTGTGCTTTAAAAATATTTTGGCCTTCAGCATTATTAGCTGTGAGTTCCACACTCCTAGCTGAAGATACTTTTCTAGAAAAAATGTGCATCACCTAAACACTCTTTGCTGTCTTAATTTAAATAGAAACATGTATTCTTTTTTTCTTTACTTTTTTTCTTTTTTCTTTTTTCTTTTTTCTTTTTTCTTTTTTTTTTTTTTTTTTTTGAGACAGTCTTGCTGTGTCATCTAGGCTGTAGTGCAGTGGCACAATCTCAGCTTACTGCAGCCTCTGCTCAGGTTCAAGCAATTCTCGTGCCTCAGTCTCCCGAGTAGCTGGGACTACAGGCACATGCCACCATGCGCAGCTAATTTTTATATTTTTATTAGAGATAGGGTTTTGCCATGTTGGCCAGGCTGGTCTCGAACTCCTGACCTCAAGTGACCGCCCACCTCGGCCTCCCAAAGTGCTGGGATTACCAGCATGAGTCACTGCACCCAGCCGAAACATATATTCTTAACAAAGTTGCAAATATACATTCACTTGGTGCTGATAGGTGGTTCATTTGTGATGGATTAGTCTTCGTCTTTTAATGATTAATTTGCTAGAGGTTGCTGTGTGGCCAAGAGGTTTTCCTATAGTATATGGTATATTCCCAGGATGAGCCTCTGTTTTTTACAGCAAACAATTTCAAGACATGGTGTTTTATCCTCTTGGGTTATGGGATAAAACACCATGGGCTGTGGAATCTTTTAGCACCAATTCTACCAGTTCTTTGTTTAGCCAAGCAGGGGCATGAAGAATGAAGTTGGGAAGAAGTCTGTTTCCTAGGGTAGATCCATGTTGGGTCTGGTCAGCCTGGTGTCTCCACAAACAGCCTGAAAATTATAAAAATCTGGCTTGTGATTACCATGCAGTCAATTCTCCATGTTCAACAGCAAGACTTGTCTTCCCTGCTATTGTACCTTTTACATAATAAGTGTGGCATGATTTCTTCTATATTGTGATCATTAAGGCCAAAATCTAGCCCTTGACAAGATTCTCATATTCACTGGTGTAAAATGTTCATGTGAAAGGAGAAAATGTTAAGTAAAAGTCTGACTTAGTTGCACTGGGCCTAATGGAAAGAACACTGTATCAAAATTGAAACCTTGGCCGAAGTCATCTACTTGGTGACCTTAAGCTATTCATTTAGCCTCTCTGTGTTTCCCTCTCTTGCTGGCTGCTTGCTTGTGCAAGGTTGTTCTTGCATGGATAAAGTAAGAAAATTGAATTGAAAGGAGGGAAGGACATGAAGCTGTACAAAGATAGTGATTATAGAATAATATTGTCTCTTCATACATAAGTGAACATTAAACCAGCCCAAGAGGTAAATGAAATAGGGATTCTGGCTGGACACCTGGCCTCCTTCGAGAGACTATTCTCATTTTGACTTCTGTGCTTTGCATTCATCTGGTAATTAGCAATCCCCTCGTGCCCACCGTACCTGGCACCTACAAAGCCTGTGTTTGCTAGACCAGCTAAGGAGCTCAGCCATGTACTTACCCAATCATATCCACCATCACCAAGGCTGCTTCTTAGAAGTGATGTGTGGCTTGATTCCCTAAATGATTGACAAAATGTAAAGGAGCCTGTAAAAAGTAAGCCCTTTGCTGTGTCTTCTGTTCCATTTGCCTCTGTGGAGGTCTAAATTATACATGTTTTTTTTTTTTTTAATGGGTTGATGTTAGTGTCAAGGTGACATTTGACACCACTTCACTGCTCTAATGTTGCAGAAAGTAAAGTTATCAGATGAGCCTGTAGAAGCAAAAGAAGATTACACTAAGTTTAATACTAAAGATTTGAAGACTGAAAAGGTATGTGGATTCAGGTGTAGTGGCGTATCGTTCGTACTCAGTGGGTGATGTGCATGAATACACGCGAAACAGTTGCACGCTTGATTGTGATTGCAGTTTTGACCAGGAAGAATTATTAACTTGCATTTCTGTGACTTAATAATTAATTCAGAATTGTGTATGACAATGAAAATGTTAAGCATTTATTATTTATTAGTTAAGTTACTAGTTAATTAAGACTTATAATGAGTCAAAGAAAAACAATATACTACTTATCAAGAGTGTGCCTAAATTTTGCTATGTATTCATAGAGTGATCGGGTGGGAAAGGAAGGAGAAAGCTCTACAGGTAATTTTTTATCAACCCTGCTGCCCAGAAGCAGAAATTATGATGATGATAAAAATTATTAACAATTTTACCATTCAGCACTCACCCTGGCAAATGGCATTTTGGTGACATTCCTTACTGAGTTTTATACATGCCTTGTAAATAAATATGTGGCCTTTATCACTGGCATTATAATACTCAGTTTTGCCCTTTTTAGTTAGCATTAAATTGTGAAAATGTTCACATGTCATTAAACATTCTTTGAAAAATTATTCATGTTTTTATGATATTCAGCCATGGGTGTTTATTTCACCATATGGAATGTAATTTAATAATTCCCCCATATTTGGACATATAGGTTACTTCTGATTTTTTTATTTTTTGTTTTTATTGAAGTGATAGACATTCTTACTTATAGACTGTATCTCCAATCATTTCATTAGACACAACTTTGAACTAAGTAAGAGCTTGGAGAACATGAACTCTTTCATGATAATTGAAATATATATAGCTAAAGTGCTTTTCAAAACTGTAGAAATTTGTGCTCCCAAACATTATTGCCAATGAGTATTTATCTTGCATTTTTGACGGCATTGAGTATCACTTTTATTCTTGAACATTGCTGCCTGTCAAATTAGGCTACATTTCTTTAACTGGAAAGGTTGTCTTTCCAAATGCTTATGGCCCATTTGCATTGTTGCAAATTGTTGGTTCCTGTCCCTTGCCTATTTTTATGTTGAGATAGTAATGTTTCTCTGTTGCTTTGTATGAGCTCCTTCTAAATTAAGGCTATTATATACTTTTCATGAAATATAGGATACAAACTTGTTTTAACCTTTTCATTTGATTTTTTAATAGTGTTAAATTTTTCTGAGGATTAAGTACAGAAATTGTTTCCCTTTATGATTTTTCCATTGTTTTTATGCTTAGAAAGGCATTGCCCATCTCAAGATAAGTTAACTTTCACTTAGATTTTAAAAATACTAACTCCCCTTTGAGTTTAATGTTTTTTAGAACTGTTATTCTTGAATCAATATGTAATTTATTTGGGCATATGATATTAGGGATAGCTCGATTTAAGATCTGCCCAAATAGCTAGTTACCCCAATGCTGTGTCAGCAGGGACATTGTCAGTTTCTCTGAGAGAAATCTTTGTGCCCCGCCCTTCTGTGTGAGTGCCACTTATTGTCTCCACTTGGGCACAGCATGGGGAATGTCTTAAATGAAGAGATAAGTCTGAAGCAGACTGTTGCTTTGCACCATTGAGTCAAAAATAAGCCTACTAAATTATAAGTGACTGAATGTGAAAAGCAGAATTGTGGGAATCATATACTGTGCCTCTAAAAAATACTTTGGCAATGACTTTGTCTTACAATTCCCAGGTAGACAGGTGGTTTTTTGTTTTTTGATTCCCATCATTTATGCTTCTTCCAAACAAGCTGTGGTGCATCTGCATCAAAGTTAAATCAGCTGCTATTTACCTTCTGCAAGTGCTTTATATAAGACATGGAAGAAAAAAATTCAGTGACCAGAGAGAGAAATGTACAGGGCAGAATTATTTGGAGTCAGCTTTTTAGAAAGTATTGCTTTGTTGGAGGAAAAATAAGGCAGCTATCCTGCTGGTCTGGGATGCTTTGCAACACAAGTCATCTTTTGAATATCATGGGGTTGTCCTTGGTTTCCCATGGAGCAAATGAATGAAATCAGATGGTAAATTGGTGTGAATTATTCATCATGTGGTAATACAAGGCTGTAATTCCTACCTCTGACAATTGTGGCCTGTGTCAGTTCCATTGTTTGTGTTATTGCACTTTATGCGCCCTCTAGAATTATCCACCCCCCCTCCAATGTAAACCATTGGTTGGAACATTCTGCTCCTTAGAAGGCGGCAGTTTTGTCTTCCACCTCTTTTAACATATTCTGTCTCTTAGGTCTGAATTCTGAATAGAAATCAGAACTTTTTCACTCCCTTATGAAGCATGTTAGTGGGGGACGCTTACCTTCCTTAATGAAACTTGAGACATGCAGTCTCCTTTGATTTGCATGTATGATTAATAAATGTTACATTCATAACAATTTTTCTCTCTTATTTTCATTAACAGAAAAATAGCAAAATGACTGCAGCTCAGAAGGCTTTGGCTAAAGTTGACAAGAGTGGAATGAAAAGTATTGATACCTTTTTTGGTGTAAAAAATAAAAAAAAAATTGGAAAGGTTTGAAACTTTGAAAATAAAATCTAGCAAAAATATTTGCTTTTTACATGTTTCAATTTGTCCTTCCCGACCATTAATGACTACCTTTGATGGGGGGAAGGAAGAGGCCAATTTCATGTTCTCTTAAACATTTCTTTGCATTTGGTTTTTGTGTTCCTGAATGAAATATGGGAAAGTAATTGTGTAACTTCGTGGCTATGGATAAATTAACATATAGCATCAGGATTTTCTCAATAAACTGACCTGTGACAATGTTAGAGTGTATGACTGTTTTTTAATGCAACTTTGCACCCAGTAGGTATAGTAATAATATTTTTAGTATACTGAGGGAAACTGGATTACAAAACTGTCAGGTAAATTATTACTTTTAAAAAGACTTTAGTTTTTGGTAAATTTTTTTAATGGTGTTTCTCTGTCTTTATGAATACATGTTCTTTGTAGAAAATAGAGAAAGTAATAAAATAAGAATTTCAATCTCCCATTTCTTCATTACCCAGAGATAATATATTTTCTTATAATACTTTTTAGAAGGGAATTATAGTAACTTTATGACTTTTTTTTTTCAACTTTTATTTTAGATTCAGGGGGTACATATGCAGGTTTGTTACAGAGGGATACTGTGTGATGCTGAGGTTTGGGGTGTGATTGAACCTGTCACCCAGGTAGTGAGCATAGTACCTGATGGGTAATTTTTCAAACCTGGCTCCTCTCCCACTCTCCATCCCTTTGAAGTCCCCAGTGTCTATCTTTGCCATCTTTATGTCCATTTGTACCCAATGTTTGGCTGTTACTTATAAGTGAGAACATGTGGTAATTGGTTTTCTGGGTTTTGTTTGTTTGTTTTTTGCATTAATTCGTTCAGGATAATGGCCTCCAGCTGCATCCATGTTGCTGCAAAGGACATGATTTCATTCTCTTTTAGGGCTGTGTAATATTCCTTGATGTATATATACCATATTTTCTTTATCCATTCCACCGTTGATGGTCTCCTGGGTTGATCCCATATCTTTGCTATTGTAAGGAGTGCTGTGATGAACATACAGGTGCATGTATCTTTTTGGTAGAATAATTTATTTTTCTTTGAGTACATAGCCAGTAGTGGCCAATAGTGGGATTTCTGGGTCGAATGGTAGTTCTGTTTCTAGTTCTTTGAGAAATCTCCAAACTGCTTTCCATAGTGGCTGAACTAATTTACATTCTCAACAAAAGTGTTCCCTTTTCTCTGCAGCCCTGCCAACATCATCTGTTATTTTTTTTACTTTTAAATAATACCTGCTCTGACTGGTGGGAGATGGTATCTCATTGTGGTTTTCATTTGTTTTGCTCTGATGATTAGTGATGATGGGTATTTTTTAATATGTTTGTGATCACTTGTATGTCTTCTTTTGAGAAGTGTCTGCTTATGTCTTTTGCCTACTTTTTAATGGGGTTATTTGTATCTTATTGATTTGTGTAAAGTTCCTTATATATTCTGGATGTTAGTCTTTTGCCAGATGCATAGTTTCTGTCACTCTGTAGGTTGTCTCTTTACTCTGTTGATACTTTATTTTGCTGTGCAGAAGCTCTTTAGTTTAATTAGGCCCCCACTTGTCAATTTTTATTTTTGTTGCAATTGCTTTTGAGCACTTAGTCATAAATTGTTTGCCAAGGCTGATGTTGAAAAGGGTATTTCCTAGGTTTTCTTCTAGGATTTTTATAGCTTGAGGTCTTACAGTTAAGTTTTTAATCCATCTTGAGTTAATTTTTGTATATGGTGATAGGTAGGAGTCCAGTTTTATTCCTCTGCATATGGCTCGTCATGTATCCCAGCACCATTTATTGAACAGGGAGTCCTTTCCCCATTGCTTATTTTTGTTGAGTTTGTTGAAGATCGGATAACTATAGGTGTGTGGCTTTATTTCTGGGTTCTCTATTCTCTTCCTTAGACCTATGTATCTGTTTTTGTATCAGTACTATATTGTCTTGATTACTGTAGCCTCGTAGTGTAGTTTGCATGGGTAATGTGGATGCCTTGGATAATGTAGATAATGTTGGATAATGTGATGCCTCTGGCTTTGTTCTTTTTGCTTAGGATTGCTTTGACTATCTAAGCTCTTTTTTGGTTCCATATGAATTTTAGAATAGTTATTTTCTAGTTCTGTGAAGAATCACACTAGTTACCTTTTTATAAACATTATTTTGTTACTATTTTCCCAGACTACTAACTCTTCTTTGTAAATATGGGTTTTTTTTAATGACAGTGTAATTTTTTATTATTTGGATATTTGATTGTTTAACAACCATGATCCTGTTTGGACATTTGGATTATTCACAAATGTTCAGTGTTTGAAGAATCAGATTATAAGTAAATATTTGTCCACATCTTTTATTGTTTCCTTATAATGGATTTTTGGATGTGGGCTTATTAGATTTTCAAATATATATTTGGGGGAATATATTTCATGGAAAGCTTATTGACTCTTGCACTCTAACAAACAGTGGGTGTGAAAGCTTAATGCCGCCTTGTTAGCACTGGTTGTTACCTTTGGAAATAATATTTTATTGTGGTTTTAATTCATTAGTAGTGATTTTGAACATTTTTTCATACTTACTAATCAATTGTCATCTTATAGAGAATTGTCTTTTATATTCTTTGCTACATTATTAGAGTATCAATATTTTTCTTATTGACTAAAAGTATTCTATAACTTAAGGACATTAATTTTGTCTACTGTGTTTGTTGTAAATTTCTTTTCTTGGTTTATACTTTGCCTTTAATTTTGCTTATGATTTTTGACATGCAAGTATTTTTAGTTTTGATATAGACATATATACATAAACTTTTCCTTTACACAGATATTGTACTTAGAAAGGTATTTCATTTTACAGGAAATTTAACTAGACACTTTTCTTTTCTTCTGATTTTTTAATAGTTATATTTTTGGTTCTTTTTTGGTTTTTTTTTAGATGGAGTTTCGCTCTTGTTGTCCAGGCTGGAGTACAATGGTGTGATCTCAGCTCACCACAACCTCCGCCTTCCGGGTTCAAGTGATTCTCCTGCCTCAGCCTCCTGAGTAGCTGGGATTACAGACATGTGCCACCATGCCCAGCTAATTTTGTATTTTCAGTAGAGACAGGGTTTCTCCATGTTGGTCAGGCTAGTCTTGAACTCCCAGCCTCAGGTGATCCGCCCGCCTTGGCCTCCCAAAGTGCTGGGATTACAAGTGTGAGCCACCACACCTGGCCTCTTTTTGTTTCATATTTAATTACTTAAATCATCTAGAGAATGTATAATTATGTTTAAATATGTTGTGAGGTAAAGCTGTAATTTAATTATTTTCTCACTAGTTTAGTTTTTCATTTAATCTGTAGGATTATTTTGTCAAATTCGAGTAAGTTCCAATGGGATCTTTATTGAGATTTTGTTAGATGCATAACTTACTTTGGGAAAACAAACATCTTTACAAACTTAAATATTCTTATTTGGGAATATAGTATTTCTTTTTATTTACTCAAATCTTAAGCATACCTTTCACTAACATTTGGTTCTTCATCTTCAATAGGTTCTAGACATCTCTTTGTAGGTGTATGTGTAGATATTTTCATTGCTATTAATGAAATCTGGTTTTTCCAGCTAGGTCTACCAACTGGTCATTTTGTGGTAAAGTTTTATATTTTTATATATTTATCTTTTAAATAACCAGTTGACTAAACTATTAATGGAAAAATTTTCCATTTTATTTATTTTGGATTTCAGTACATAATATAGTATGTAATTTAGTTTTTAAAAATTGCATGCAATTCTTTCAAATAGTTACACCTCTTTTATTATATCTTTTACATTATATTACATGGGCTAGAATATCCGGAACAGTATTAAAGAGTAATAATAGCTGTCTGTGTCTAAGTGGTGATTTTATTGATGTGCTTTACCATTAGTTCTGACACTAGCTGTTACTAATATGATAAAGAATATCCATCCTTTTATACTTAGTTTCCTTTAGGTTTAAATTAGTGATTGGTGTTGGTTGTTATCAGATATCTTTTTGGCATCTATTGAAGTGTCCATAAAGTTTTTACTACTATCAAACTGTATCCGAGTGTCTGATAAACTCCCCCTGGCAGTAAAGGATCAATAGCACAGTGGATGCATCCTATCTTTCTTAGCCTTTGTCAAATGTAGTTTTCAGTTAGACTTTCTATGCTTTTATTAAGGAATTTTGCAGCCATATTCATAAGCAATGCTGCTATTAGGCTTTAGCATTAGAATTAGGCTAGCTTTCCATTTTTTCCAATATTCTGGAAGGATTCATTTTGCATTATATTTTATTGCTGGAAAATGTTTAAGAATCTTAGAGGTAAAACTATCTAGCACTGGAGCCTTTTTGTTGTTGTTACAGTTTTTTTTAATCTGCAAGAATTTCTCATCTGTTCTTTATCTTACTTGACATTTTTGAGGAGTACAGGGTAAATATTTGCTGGAATATTTCTCATTCTAATGTTTCTTTCTGATTAAATTCAGGTCATACTCTTAGGGCACCTACAGAAGCAATATGTCTTTCTCAGTATACCATGGCAGGAATCACAGTCTATCCCAATATCAGTGTTGTTGATTTTGATCACTTGATTAAGGTGCTGCCTACAAGTTTTTCATTGTGAATTATTGTTGATTATTTTTGTAATTAATAAGTAATTTGTGGGTAAGTATTCTGGGACTTTGTAAGTATCCTATTTCTTATCAGATGTTTGCCCACTAGTTGTAGGATCTGATGATTTTCTAACGTTCATGTCTTCTATATTTATCAATTGGTATTCTTCTGTAAGGAAGAACTTTCCCTTTTCCTTGCTTCCTCACTCATTTATGAATTCTTAACAGTATGGATTTATAGATTTTTATTTTGTCCAGTGGGCTATATTACATTATTATTATTAATTTTAATGCTCATGTTGTTTCAGAAGAGCTAGTGGGAGACCCTTCAAGCTGACTTCTGTATCTTTTGAGTATGTTTCTCTCATTCTTTAATACATTCCTACTTCTGTGACTGGAGTTTCAGCCTCTTGTACTTTCCCTGTGCAAGCCCTGAATCCACCTTTTTTTCAAGGAACACTGGTTCCTTTCAGGGAAGAATGGAATTTAGAAACCAAGATCTAGGCAGTAGGTATGCTCATTGCTATTGGTATGTCATTGCTTAGGAGCCAACGCTAGGAAATGTGTGCGTGTGTGTACAACATGTGTATACACACATATATACACTATATACTCATATCAACATTTCTCAATCTATCCATGTATCTATCAGTATTTATGTATGTGGTTTTTTTGTAGATTCCCTTTATCAGGCTGAGAAAGTTTCCTTCCGTGCCTAGTTCACTGTGAGTTTTTATCATATATGGGTATTGAATATATAGGTATTATCATATGTAGATATTATCAAATAATTTGTATCTTGAGATGATCAAGTAGTTTTCTTTTTAATAAAGGAATGTCTTTTAATATATGAATTATAATTATTGATTTTTGAATGTTAAACTAACTTTGCATTCTTGAGATAATCCTTACTTGGTCACAGTACATTATTCTTTTTATATGTAGTATGAGTTTTTTTTTCCTAATATTTTGTTAAGTACTTTTGTATCTCTCTTCATGAGGGATATTGGTCTGTGGTTTTCTTTACTTGTAATGATTTTGTCTGATTTTGATGTCAGGGTAAAACTGGGCTTATAAAATGAGTTGGGAAGTATTCTTTTATCACTTACTTTCTGAAAGAGTTTGTGTGAGGTTGGTGTTGTTGCTTCCTTATATGTTGGACAGAATTCACCAGTGAAGCCATTTGGATCTAGAATTTTCTTGGGGGAAAACTTTTAAATTACTAATTCAATTTCTGTAATAGATGAAGAGCTATTCTAATTTTCATTTTTTTTTCTTGTGCCAGTTTTGGTAATTTATATCTTTCAAGGAATGTATCCATTTGATCTAGGTTGTCAAATTTATTGGCATAAGTTGTTCATCATATTTTTATTATCCTTTTAATGTCTGTGGATCTGTAGTGATGTTCCCTTTTTCATACCTGATGTTAGTCATCTGTGTCTTCTTTTTGCTTTCTCTATTAGTATAGCTAAAGGTTTGTCAATTTCATTGATCCTTTCAAAGAACCATTGTCTTCTAGCTTGCATAATCTCTGATGAGACATCTATGATATTTCTTATATTTCCTCTCCTTTACGTAATGTGTCTCCTCCTCATGGCTTCTTTTAAAATTTTCTTCTTTATTACTAGTTTTCAGCAAGTTGACTATGATGTGTTGATGTGATTTTCTTTTTGTTTATCTCATTTGGGAGTTTATTAAGCTCCTTGAACTTTTGAGTTTTTAATTTTCATCAAATATGGAAAATTTCTGGCCAGTATTTCTTTAAATACTTTTTTCTATTCTTTCCTCCCTTTTCTCCCTACCCCCTTAGCTTCTGGGCCTCCAATTTCATGTGTGCTGGAACACTTGGTATTGTCCTCCAGGCCCTATCACTGAGTTTCTGTTTTGTTGTTTATGTTCCATTTTTAGACAGTTTCTCTTGGTGTATTTTCAAGTTTACTTTGATTTATAGTATTTCATCTTCTGTTAACCTTAGTTATTTAATTTTTACTTTAAATATTGTAAAATTTTTTTCTTTTTTTTTTTTTTGCAATGGAGTTTTGCTCCTGTTTCCCAGACTGGAGTGCAATGGCGCGATCTCAGCCCACTGCAATTTCTGCCTCCCGGGTTCAAGTGATTCTCCTGCCTCAGCCTCCCGAGTAGCTGGGATTACAGTCATGTGCCACCACACCTGGCTAATTTTGTGTTTTTAGTAGAGATGGGGTTTCTCCATGCTGGTCAGGCTGGTCTTGAACTCCCAGCCTCAGGTGATCCGCCCACCTCGGCCTCCCAAAGTCCTGGGATTACAAGCCTGAGCCACCACGCCCGGTCTTAAATATTGTAATTTTTAGTTCTAGATGTTCCATTTGGTTCTTCTTTATGTCTTCCCAGATCTCTTATTATGGTTGCGGTTTTCTTTAAATGCTTCAATATAGTTAAAAAGCTACTTAGATGTCTTCATCTGCTAATTCTATTATCTTTGTTATTTTCTATCTTCTAGGTCTATTTTTCTCTATCTCTTTTACTTTTTTATTTTGAAATCATTTTATACTTATAGAGAAGTCACAAAAATAGTAGAGTTTAGATATGACATTTACCTAGCTTCCCTCAATGTTAGCATACATAACCATACTACAAGAATCAAAACCAGAAAATTTACAACCTTATCATACCTTCACCTATCTTTCCACTAATACTTTTTTAATTTCAGAATTCAGTTTGTGATTCTACATTGCATTTAGCTGCCACATCTCTTCAGTGTTTTCTAACTTGTTAGAGTCCCGGCCAGGCACGGTGGCTCACTCTTGTAATCCCAGCACTTTGGGAGACCAGGGTGGGCAGATCACCTGCGATTGGGAGTTTGAGATCAGCCTGACCAACATGGAGAAACCCTATCTCTACTAAAAATACAAAAAATTAACCGGCCTTGGTGGCACATGCCTGTAGTCCCAGCTACTTGGGAGGCTGAGGCAGGAGAATCGCTTGAACCCGGGAGGCAGAGGCTGCAGTGAGCCGAGATCGTGCCATTGCACTCTAGCTTGGGCAATAAGAGGAAACTCCATCTCAAAAAAAAAAAGAGAAAGAGTCCCTCAATATTCCTTTGTCTTTCAATGACCTTGACACGTTTGCGAGTACTAGCCAGTTATTTTATTAATGTCCCTCAATTTTTGAGATACTTTGAAACTATGTTAATATCCTATTTCTCTTATGATCATTTCACTATACTACTAACTAATAATACTAATAGTAACAAACACTGCATAGCATTTATGTGCTTGGCATTGACCTAAGCACTTTACATATAATAATTCATTTAATCCCTACAAAAACTATAATCGTACAGTGCCATACGAGCCAGAATATTGACACCCACCCAAAAGGCAAAAGATGAGAGGAGGAGCTGCTTAAACACTTGCATTATTATCCCTGTTGAAAGTAAGTTTCTTAACAACAGGAACTCTGTACCATTCAAGCTTGCGTCTTGCATGGTGCTGAGCATACAGTATGCAGTTGGTAAAGGATGAGTACATGATAGTCAGATAGGTGGAATAATCTCAGCAATATTCTCACTAATTGAGACTTGATTTTTCCAGTGAAGTCGAGATCTTTATCTACATTTAAAGTGCCTAAGCTGTTTTCTGGCTTTCTTTTGGGTCCTCGAATATGCCAAGCTGTTTCCACACTGGTGCCTTTGGATGACTGGTTTGTCTCTATGTGCCTTTTTCTGAGTCTTCACAGGACTGGCTCCATCTTGTTATTATCACTTATCTTAATCACTTTTCCAGAGACCCAATCCTTGACCTTCCTCCCTTACCTCCACCCAGCTCCTACTCAGTACTCTCCAAACCATTTTCCTGCCTTACTCTCCGCATAGGACCTTGCCTGACTGCTTCACATGTAGTCATGCCTGGCACAGCAATGTTTTGGTTGATGACAGACTGCATATGTGATGGTGGTCCCATAAGATTATAACAGAGCTGAAAAACTCCTATCACCTAATGAGTTGTAGCCATCACAACCTAAGTTGTAGCAGAATGCATTACCTTTTCTATGTTTAAATAAGTTTAGATATACAAATACTTACTATTGTTTTACAGTTATTTACAGTATTCAGTACACTAACATGCTATACAGGTTTGTAGCCCAGGAGCAATCGGCTGTACCATATAGCCTAGGTGTGTAGCAGACTACACCATAGGTCTGTATAAGTTGTATAAGTACACTCTGTGATGTTCACACAACAACGAAATTGCTCAATAATACTTTTCCCATAACGTATCCCATCAATAAGCAACACATGACTGTACATACACAACACCTAACTTGGGGTTGTATACAGTAGACCTTCAAAGATGTTTGTTGCATGACAGAATTAACCAACTAACCAATCCATCAATCCGTTCTGGATACCCCAGACAGGTGTTCAGCAGTACAGTGTTGGAGTCCTTGACAGCCTTGTTGCTAAACCTTGAACTTCAAGAGTCGTTCTGAGAATGAGTTTTCTGTGATGCGTTAGTATTTGAAGTCCAAAGACTTATTCATAAACTCACTCATAAACTTGTATGGGCCTTAAATTTGTGTGTTAATGTTGCTGGTATGAATGAAATAGATACAGTCTTTAATCTCTCTGGATAAAGGGCTGTGAATTTGCTTCTGTCAGTTGGTTAAACTGCACTTGCTGGAGTCATTTTACGTAGCATTTAGAGATTATTTATATTAAGCCCACAACCTAAATTATTGCAGTTTGAGAATATGTGTGGTTTTTATAAACTCCTTGTATTCACAGGAGCTTGAATAAGAGCTCATGTTTTGATTTAGCTACAAATTATTTGGGAATTTGGGAAATTGGCAATTTTGTTTTCTTGCCTATTTGACTTTACCTTTGATGCCAAGTTGAAGATCTCACTAGCAATGTACAATATTAACTGAGGTGAATAATAATTGAAAAGTGAAAAACAAAAGGTATTACACATACCAGGTGCTGTTTTGGGGAATAATATTAGGAACAAATCCTTATGGATCATTTTTCTTTTTGATTAATGTGCCAAGTTTGGGAAAACTTCAAAACATTTCTACAAACTGCAAAACCAGTTGGGTACACAGAAAAGAGCCTCCATCTTTTTCATCAAACCATACTTTTTTTTTTTTTTTTTTTTCTGAAATGGATCCCAGGTTACCAACATTCTTTCCTTTTTTATGACTAGTTTATCTTCAATTTAAATTTTTCTTATACTCTCAGATCCTGTCATCTTTCAAGGTTTGTGCTTCTCGATTCTGCACTGCCAAAGAGACTCTCCTCTGTAAGGCTTAAATTGGATGTCAAGTGGAATTGTCTTTTGTTTGTTCAAATCTGTTTCATATTGTGCTGCTGTCCGTTACCAAAATCATAGTTCTCTTATTTGAGGCCTAGCAAGACACAAAGGCAATCTCGAAGTGAGAACCTAAAGTGTACCCATTTACTTACTAAATGTACAGGGTTGTTTATATTGTATGCAAACTTCTGACAACAGTAAACAGATATCTTAATCTTTAAAAACACAAATAAAGTGAAAAAAGGACTTCACATTAACCATGTTTCGGTACTAAACAGACTAGTTAATACAACGTGGCAGGATTGGTCCTGGTTGTAGTCTCAGTTTCGCCTCAATTCTGTGAGGCGTGGAGGAAGTCACTGGTATCTCTGGGCCCCAGTCACCTCTCAGCATGAGATGGGACTACATCATCAAGATTTTTTATGTCTTTCCCTCCAGTCACTGGTGCTTGGGGAGCCGCATCTCCTTTATACCTAGGAGGAAAGTGCTTTTAGAGTTCGCTTTCATGCAGTGCTTACCATATACTAGGCACTCCCCTAAACTCTTTAGATGAACCAGCTCATGTGTTTTGCTGGAAGAAAGTCTGGAAGAAAATACAACAAAATGCTCATGCTGGGTTTTGGGGTGTCCATGATACATGTATATGTACATTTCTTCATTTTCCAAAGATTATTTCACTTTGCAATAGAAAGAAATACAAAGAACACAATTGTTGGAAAGTAATAACAAAGACTGGCAAAGTGCTTTGTGATTTTT
This sequence comes from Trachypithecus francoisi, assembly GCF_009764315.1. NCBI lineage: Eukaryota > Metazoa > Chordata > Mammalia > Primates > Cercopithecidae > Trachypithecus > Trachypithecus francoisi. Next base: position 66,233,943 of record NW_022681463.1, on the reverse strand, counting down.
TTAAAGCACCTTTGATATGAATTTATGTGTTAATCTTTCCAGGAGCCATATGGCACAAAGAGTATTATTTCTCTTGTTTTGCAGTTGAAAAAGGGAAGGTCAGCTCGTTTGTCCAACATCACACAGCTAATGAATAACTGAGCCGGAACTTGAATTCAGGACCTCTCACAGCCAGACTCCACCACATCAAATTCCCTTTCCCCAGGGGCCCTAACTTTGACGCTGTTACATTCTAGACCATCACCTTTTCACCAGATATGAAAGACAGCCTTTTCACATAGTTTAGGAGTTGACTTTCTCTGTTCTTAAAGCTAATCTAACTTGACTAGCTGCCTTGTATTACATATTTTCTCCCAAACACCCCTTTCTCTAGGACTAATCCAAAATTTGGCAGTCTTGGGAGTTAGCTATGTCATAGTCAGATCTCTTGGAAGACAAAGAGCTCCAGGTCTAGAGAAACAAGTGGGAGGGTGTTTTCCAAGTGTGCTTAGAAAATGTTTATGGGCTTTGCCCTCATCTGAATAATCAGAAGAAATGATTTGATTTTTACACCTTGGTATACACTCTGAGATTACATAGTCCTGAGGTTTACATATTCCTCAGAGCCATTAGACTGACCAAAAGGGCTCCTCCCTATGTTTCGTAGTATTTTTACAGTTCTCACAGCAATCATTTATCAGTATTTAAATTAATATTAGCTGGGCACAGTCACTCACTTCTGTAATCCCAGTACTTCGGGAAGCTGAGGCCAGAAGTTCAAGTCCAGCCTGGACAACATAGCAAGACTCTGTTTCTACAAAAAAATAAAATAAAATAAAATTAGAAATTAGCCAGGTGTGGTGGCACACACCTGTAATTCTAGCTACTTGGGAGGCTGAGGAAGGAGAATTGCTTGAGCCCAGGAATTCAGGGTTACAGTGGGCTATGACTGTAACACTCCACTTCAGCTTGGGTAGCAGTGCCAGACCCTCTCTCTTAAAAAAGTAAAATAAAATAATCTTTACAACAACCCTCCGAGCTAGACTGGAAGGAGGTGGTATCCCTGTTTTATTGATGGTTCATGTGAGGTCATACAGACAGTAGGTGGCCGAGCCCAGATGCCCAAGCCTAGGCCTCATTCCTTTTGTTTACCCAAGGTTCCTATTCATACCATTGTCTGTGTAGCATATGACCATTTAGCCTTAAGTAATCTGTTTTAATTGCAAATTTTACTTTAAGAAAGGAAAAAAATCACATTTATTCTGCTACATATTCTTGCTTTATTCATAATGAATTCTGCAGGTCAATTTATCCTCAACGGTAGCAAGCCAGAATTTAAGTAAAGCTTCTACTTAGCTGGTACATTTGCATGTCAAATCTTTAATTCAGCTGTCAGTGTTTTAGCATTTACTGTACTTTCATTAATAAATGTTATTTTGATGGTCTCAGGCTAATCAAGGCTATTTGAAATGGGGGACGGCACCAAATGAAATTTACAGAGAAATCAGAGCTTCTTCATGGACTTTAAAAGAATTGTTACTTTACACGTTTTTGATTCAGAATGCATGTAAAATTAAAGTTAGACATGTTAGTTCTTACATAAACAAGCAAAAGAAGTTAAGGAATTAACATAGATTTATTCGTTCCCTTAAGAGCATGTACTGAGCACCTCCTGTGTGCTAGACATGTTCTAGATGGTAGAAATGCAGGTATCAACATGGCAGGCAAAAATACCTGCCCTCAAGAATTGCCATTCTAGAGTGAGTAGACAGACGATATCTCAGATAGTGCCAGGACCTATGGAAAGAGCTGACCAGGCAGGGCACTGAGTTCTGGGGAGTGAGTGGTCAGAGAAGACCTTGCTTCCTTCTTATCCACGTTCTGCATAGGAATTTAATTTCCATGTACATTTTTTTTTGTAACATATAGCTCCAAAACAAGTTATTTTTAACTTTGCACTCAATAAAAACCAACTTGTAGTAATTAAACTTGTTCAGTACATTCTTCACAGGGACATTAGGTGCTATTACTTCTATCAGCAACAAGTATCTGCTTATCTGTTTTTTATACATTGGAGTCCACATAAGGCTTCCTGGAACTGCCTCTTAAAAAAAAAAAGAAAAGAAAAATGGTTTAAGAAGTACTCATCTCCGAACGTTATTTTCATGCATTTCTTGTATTTTATTTTTTTTCCTATAAGATGATGCCCATCCCATAAGTTTGGGCCACCCCAGCATCATATTTCCCTCCCTTTGAACATTTAAAGAAAAATATACTTCTTGGTGTGCTCTCCAGGAGCCTGCTATGAACCCTAGATGAGATCTCGGAGGCTGGCCACGATAGGAGCCCCTTCTTGTATCTGAGGTCATCTCTTAGAAGCGAAAATGCTCAGCTCCCCTCAGGACTAAACCCGCCAGCCCTGCGTTCTGTTCTAGGAGCTGCAAATGGTGCTTGGGATTTCAGGTGACTGTTTCTCCTCACCAGGACACAATACATGTTTGTTTTCCTTTCCTCTCTAGATGGCAGCACAAAGACAGAAAAGGGGCAAGTGACGGTGGTGGCTCCACGCAAGGCTTGGCGGTTTTCCCTGCAACTTCAGACACTCCTAGAGGGCTCAGACTTTTTCTTCTGCACTTTCTGGAAAATTGCCAAGTGCCAAAAGGTGTATTTTAAAGCACTGATTGTAAATGCTTTATTTCTTTGATGAGTCCCACTAGTCTATGTGGCAGCAGCATTCCTCCCTGGAGCGCTCAGCTAGACGGTTCTGTCCGGGAGCTTGAAAGCATCCCAGCTGTGCACCTGTTCATAGTCTGAGGACCTCAAGCTTGGGCATGTTTTAGGCATGGATGTGGTGACTTAAAGTACTTGATTGTCTTGATTTCACCCTGAAAGCTTTGGCAAACCAAGTTTCAACCCTTACTTTAAAAACCCGACACATCTTTACTCCATATCAATTTGGAAGCTTCTAATTCATAAATATGCCTAAACATTGGCATTTTATCTCTCCAGGAGTTATTAAACATTTCTTCCTTTTTAAAAGATTTGTCCAGTATGTGTATTATTTTATTTTTCAGAGTAAGGACATAGGAGATGAGGGAAGGTTGGAAGTAGATGCCAAAAAGTGATTTGGTGGGGAATCTGGTGCGTCGTGAATATGTTTTAGCAGAGAGTGGGAGGTTTTGTGCAAAAATGTCTGCGGATTTGAGCTGGCTTGTCCACTTGACATGCAAGAGGAATGTGTGGGTGCTGCTCAGCTGATCTTTCCGCATTCACACAGGACCCCAATCTGCTTCTTCAGGAAATAATTTTGTTTCCGAATCTCTGACTACAAAGATTATTAATAATTAGACCCTAGTTCTGGGAAGTAGTCTACCATTTTTCCACACCTTCCTTCACATGTAGAAATTTTTGTAACCTCAAGGGACTTTTAAAATTCCTGCCCTTCTGTAGTGGACAAGTGAATCTTCCTTCTGCAAAAACCAAAGCCATTAGATTCTGATGATGTTCAAGTTTGTCACTAGAGACCCTGCTCTCTTACCTGTGCCCCAAGTTTCTGTTCCGACACTTTAAATTCAAACACCTAACATTACAAGATTGTATTTGGTTGCTTTTTTTTTCTTTTCACAAGTAATTCATGATACATTCTCACAAAAAGCGAAGGCAGAAGTGATCCCCACCTCCTACTGCCAGCAGTGCTCAGGCTTCCCTGGGTGACTGCGTCCTGGGTCCTGACTCAGGTCCGTTTCTTAGTTATCCACTTTCCCACTTCCAGTTTCTATCTGTTTCCTCGCAGCCCGAGCAGCCCTACAGTCACTGTTCATGCAGTCCATTTCATCGTTTCATCTAAGAATCCAATCCTCTTGAGCTCTCCTTCAGAAATACCTCATGGGAAAATTAAAATTCAGACAAATCAAGAAATAGAAAACTCCAGCACTTGAATAAGCCCTTTTCTCTATTTTTTGAGACAGAGTCTTGCTCTGTTGCCCAGATTGGAGTGCAGTGGTACAATCTTGGCTCATTGCAGCCTCTGCTTCCAGATTCAAGCGATTCTTCTACCTCAGCCTCCCAGTTAGCTGGGATTAATTATTTTTAGTAGAGATGGGGTTTCACCATTAGCCAGGCTGGTCTTGAACTCCTGACCTCAAGTGATCTACCTGCCTCAGTCTCCCAAAGTGCTGGGATTACAGGCGTGAGCCACCATGCCCAGCTAGCCCTTTCTTCTTCATGCCCACTGCCACCAAGCATAAGGCTCTTCTCTTGAGGGCAGAGACCATATGGCCCATGTCTCAAATAGAGACACACCCGCGTTGCTAAAAACACCAGGATAGCACTGAACATGCCGCATGTATCCCCCACTCGGTGCATGAGTCAGACACACAAGGTGATATACTCCTTCCCTATCAAGTTGTCAAGGACTTTTAGAAAACAGCCATGCTCAGAGCTAGAGAGGAGGTGGAAAGTGGGCCTTGCTGGTAAGAATAGAAAATGGTACAACTTTTGGAGGCCAACTTGGAAGTAAATATGAAAAGCCTGAATGTGTTGCATTTTCTTTGTTTCAGCAATATCCATTGTTAGAAATACAGCCTTAGGAAATAATCATGAATGTGTGCAAAGATTTAGCTACAAGAATATTCACTGTGGTTCTGTTTAAATAGTAAGTAATTAGAAAAAAAACTAAATTAGGAGGCTGAAATTATTTTTTAAACTTTTTTATTGGGCTGTGTGTGGTGGCTCATGCCTGTAATCCCAGCACTTTCGGAGGCCAAGGTGAGAGGATCACATGTGCCTAGGAGTTTGAGACCAGCCTGGGCAACATAATGAGACCCCTATCTCTAGAAAAAAGAAAAATTAGCCGGTCATGGTGGCATGTGCTTATATTCTCAGGTACTCGGGAGGCTGAGGTGGGAGAATGGTCTGAGTCTGGGAGGTCAAGGCTGCAATGAGCTATTGATCACACCACTGCAATCCAGCCTGGGTTACAGAGCGAGATTCTGCCTCAGACAAACAAACAACAGCAACAAAAACAAATTTGTACTGCAAGTATAAATAATACCTCTTTTTCCCTCTCTTTCCCCTCTTCCTTCTTTCCTTCTTTTCTCTCCTTCTTTCTTTTTTCTTGTCTCCCTTTTGTAGAAATTTTCTAGATAAACATTTTACTATGATGCTAATACAAAAATAAAAATACTCAGTTCATTATTTTATACCATCAGTCCCTCATAAATTTCCTCTCCAGATTATAATCTCTTTTCAAATTTTTGTGTCTCATTTAGTAAGTTTCTTGGAGGAAGAACCATACTATGTATGTTTCACCATTCTTTGCTTAGCATTCAAGTAGATCATAGCAAATCCTACCGGTAATCAAATAATTGCCCTTCTTCTGTCCCCACACCTTTAGAGTTTCAGGTCTCTACTATCTGATTCCTTGACTTCCCAACCCGGTCAGCGATATATGATTTGCTTGGAATTGTGTGTTTCGGGCATGTACACACATGCTGAAATTAATTAATTTTGCTTTGAAGATTTCCTAAGAGCCCTAGAAATAATTGCAAATGCTCTGGAGTATATTACAACCAGGACTGATAACTACTATTTCTGTCTACAAAACTAAGGGGAGGGAGAAAAACATACTACTGAATGAGCAGACCACAGAAGCCAGTACATGTTTCACTCTTGGTGACATGCAGTTTTTGCTGTTTTTTTTTTTTTTTTTTTGCCCTAGCAGATTGTAACCAAATTGCTCAACTTCCCAGCAAGAACTTTAGAGACTCAATTTCTAAGTGCTGGTACTTGGCTTTTCAAAAGAACTTTATAGGGATAAATTAATTGCTACTATACTTTTAATGGTTTTTTTTTTTTTTTTTTTTTTTTTTTTTTTTTATTATACTTTAAGTTCTAGGGTACATGTGCATAACGTGCAGGTTTGTTACATATGTATACTTATGCCATGTTGGTGTGCTGCACCCATCAACTCGTCAGCACCCATCAATTCATCATTTATATCATGTATAACTCCCCAATGCAATCCCTCCCTCCTCCCGCCTCCCCATGATAGGCCCCAGTGTGTGATGTTCCCCTTCCCCAGTCCAAGTGATCTCATTGTTCAGTTCCCACCTATGAGTGAGAACATGCGGTGTTTGGTTTTCTGTTCTTGTGATAGTTTGCTAAGAATGATGGTTTCCAGCTGCATCCATGTCCCTACAAAGGACGCAAACTCATCCTTTTTGATGGCTGCATAGTATTCCATGGTGTATATGTGCCACATTTTCTTAATCCAGTCTGTCACAGATGGACATTTGGGTTGATTCCAAGTCTTTGCTATTGTGAATAGTGCCGCAATAAACATACGTGTGCATGTGTCTTTGTAGTAGAGTAATTTATAATCCTTTGGGTATATACCAGTAGTGGGATGGCTGGGTCATATGGTACATCTAGTTCTAGATCCTTGAGGAATCGCCATACTGTTTTCCATAATGGTTGAACTAGTTTACAATCCCACCAACAGTGTAAAAGTGTTCCTATTTCTCCACATCCTCTCCAGCACCTGTTGTTTCCTGACTTCTTAATGATTGCCATTCTGACTGGTGTGAGATGGTATCTCATTGTGGTTTTGATTTGCATTTCTCTGATGGTCAGTGATGATGAGCATTTTTTCATGTGTCTGTTGGCTGTATGGATGTCTTCTTTTGAGAAATGTCTGTTCATATCCTTTCCCCACTTTTGGACGGGGTTGTTTGTTTTTTTCTTGTATATTTGTTTGAGTTCTTTGTAGATTCTGGATATTAGCCCTTTGTCAGATGAGTAGGTTGCAAAAATTTTCTCCCATTCTGTAGGTTGCCTGTTCACTCTGATGGTAGTTTCTTTTGCTGTGCAAAAGCTCTTTAGTTTAATGAGATCCCATTTGTTGATTTTGGCTTTTGCTGCCGTTGCTTTTGGTGTTTTAGACATGAAGTCCTTGCCCATGCCTATGTCCTGAATGGTACTACCTAGATTTTCTTCTAGGGTTTTTATGGTATTAGGTCTAACATTTAAGTCTCTAATCCATCTTGAATTAATCTTCGTATAAGGGGTAAGGAAAGGATCCAGTTTCAGCTTTCTACTTATGGCTAGCCAATTTTCCCAGCACCATTTATTAAATAGGGAATCCTTTCCCCATTTCTTGTTTCTCTCAGGTTTATCAAAGATCAGATGGCTGTAGATGTGTGGTATTATTTCTGAGGACTCTGTTCTGTTCCATTGGTCTATATCTCTGTTGTGGTACCAGTACCATGCTGTTTTGGTTACTGTAGCCTTGTAGTATAGTTTGAAGTCAGGTAGCATGACGCCTCCAGCTTTGTCCTTTTGACTTAGGATTGTCTTGGCAATGCGGGCTCTTTTTTGGTTCCATATGAACTTTAAAGCAGTTTTTTCCAATTCTGTGAAGAAAGTCATTGGTAGCTTGATGGGGATGGCATTGAATCTATAAATAACCTTGGGCAGTATGGCCATTTTCACGATATTGATTCTTCCTATCCATGAGCATGGTATGTTCTTCCATTTGTTTGTGTCCTCTTTTATTTCACTGAGCAGTGGTTTGTAGTTCTCCTTGAAGAGGTCCTTTACATCTCTTGTAAGCTGGATTCCTAGGTATTTTATTCTCTTTGAAGCAATTGTGAATGGAAGTTCATTCCTGATTTGGCTCTCTGTTTGTCTGTTACTGGTGTATAAGAATGCTTGGGATTTTTGCACATTAATTTTGTATCCTGAGACTTTGCTGAAGTTGCTTATCAGCTTAAGGAGATTTTGGGCTGAGACAATGGGGTTTTCTAAATATACAATCATGTCATCTGCAAACAGGGACAATTTGACTTCTTCTTTTCCTAACTGGATACCCTTGATTTCTTTCTCTTGCCTGATTGCCCTAGCCAGAACTTCCAACACTATGTTGAATAGGAGTGGTGAGAGAGGGCATCCCTGTCTTGTGCCAGTTTTCAAAGGGAATTTTTCCAGTTTTTGCCCATTCAGTATGATATTAGCTGTGGGTTTGTCATAAATAGCTCTTATTATTTTGAGGTACGTTCCATCAATACCGAATTTATTGAGCGTTTTTAGCATAAAGGGCTGTTGAATTTTGTCAAAAGCCTTTTCTGCATCTATTGAGATAATCATGTGGTTCTTGTCTTTGGTTCTGTTTATATGCTGGATTACGTTTATTGATTTGCGAATGTTGAACCAGCCTTGCATCCCAGGGATGAAGCCCACTTGATCATGGTGGATAAGCTTTTTGATGTGCTGCTGAATCCGGTTTGCCAGTATTTTATTGAGAATTTTTGCATCGATGTTCATCAGGGATATTGGTCTAAAATTCTCTTTTTTGTTGTGTCTCTGCCAGGCTTTGGTATCAGGATGATGTTGGCCTCATAAAATGAGTTAGGGAGGATTCCCTCTTTTTCTATTGATTGGAATAGTTTCAGAAGGAATGGTACCAGCTCCTCCTTGTACCTCTGGTAGAATTCAGCTGTGAATCCATCTGGTCCTGGACTTTTTTTGGTGGGTAGGCTATTAATTGTTGCCTCAATTTCAAAGCCTGCTATTGGTCTATTCAGGGATTCAACTTCTTCCTGGTTTAGTCTTGGGAGAGTGTAAGTGTCCAGGAAATTATCCATTTCTTCTAGATTTTCTAGTTGATTTGCATAGAGACATTTATAGTATTCTCTGATGGTTGTTTGTATTTCTGTGGGGTCAGTGGTGATATCCCCTTTATCATTTTTTATTGCGTCTATTGGATTCCTCTATCTTTTCTTCTTTATTAGTCTTGCTAGCGGTCTGTCAATTTTGTTGATCTTTTCAAAAAACCAACTCCTGGATTCATTGATTTTTTGGAGGGTTTTTTGTGCCTCTATCTCCTTCAGTTCTGCTCTGATCTTAGTTATTTCTTGCCTTCTGCTAGCTTTTGAATGTGTTTGCTCTTGCCTCTCTAGTTCTTTTAATTGTGATGTTAGAGTGTCAATTTTAGATCTCTCCTGCTTTCTCTTGTGGGCATTTAGTGCTATAAATTTCCCCCTACACACTGCTTAAATGTGTCCCAGAGATTCTGGTATGTTGTATCTTTGTTCTCATTGGTTTCAAAGAACATCTTTATTTCTGCTTTCATTTCGTTATGTACCCAGTAGTCATTCAGGAGCAGGTTGTTCAGTTTCCATGTAGTTGAGCGGTTTTGATTGAGTTTCTTAGTCCTGAGTTCTAGTTTGATTGCACTGTGGTCTGAGAGACAGTTTGTTATAATTTCTGTTCTTTGACATTTGCTGAGGAGTGCTTTACTTCCAATTATGTGGTCAATTTTGGAATAAGTGCGATGTGGTGCTGAGAAGAATGTGTATTCTGTTGATTTGGGGTGGAGAGTTCTATAGATGTCTATTAGGTCCGCTTGGTGCAGAGATGAGTTCAATTCCTGGATATCCTTGTTAACTTTCTGTCTCGTTGATCTGTCTAATGTTGACAGTGGAGTGTTGAAGTCTCCCATTATTATTGTATGGGAGTCTAAGTCTCTTTGTAGGTCTCTAAGGACTTGCTTTATGAATCTGGGTGCTCCTGTATTGGGTGCATATATATTTAGGAGAGTTAGCTCTTCCTGTTGAATTGATCCCTTTACCATTATGTAATGGCCTTCTTTGTCTCTTTTGATCTTTGATGGTTTAAAGTCTGTTTTATCAGAGACTAGGATTGCAACCCCTGCTTTTTTTTGTTCTCCATTTGCTTGGTAGATCTTCCTCCATCCCTTTATTTTGAGCCTATGTATGTCTCTGCATGTGAGATGGGTCTCCTGAATACAGCAGACTGATGGGTCTTGACTCTTTATCCAGTTTGCCAGTCTGTGTCTTTTAATTGGAGCATTTAGTCCATTAACATTTAAGGTTAATATTGTTATGTGTGAACTTGATCCTGTCATTATGATATTAACTGGTTATTTTGCTCGTTAGTTGATGCAGTTTCTTCCTAGCCTCGATGGTCTTTACATTTTGGCCTGTTTTTGCAATGGCTGGTACCGGTTGTTCCTTTCCATGTTTAGGGCTTCCTTCAGGGTCTCTTGTAAGGCAGGCCTGGTGGTGACAAAATCTCTAAGCATTTGCTTATCTGTAAAGGATTTTATTTCTCCTTCACTTATGAAACTTAGTTTGGCTGGATATGAAATTCTGGGTTTAAAATTCTTTTCTTTAAGAACGTTGAATATTGGCCCCCACTCTCTTCTGGCTTGTAGAGTTTCTGCCGAGAGATCTGCTGTTAGTCTGATGGGCTTCCCTTTGTGGGTAACCCGACCTTTCTCTCTGGCTGCCCTTAAGATTTTTTCCTTCATTTCAACTTTGGTGAATCTGGCAATTATGTGTCTTGGAGTTGCTCTTCTGGAGGAGTATCTTTGTGGCGTTCTCTGTATTTCCTGAATTTGAATGTTGGCCTGCCCTACTAGGTTGGGGAAGTTCTCCTGGATGATATCCTGAAGAGTGTTTTCCAACTTGGTTCCATTTTCCCCCTCACTTTCAGGCACCCCAATCAGACGTAGATTTGGTCTTTTTACATAATCCCATACTTCTTGCAGGCTTTGTTCATTTCTTTTTCTTCTTTTTTCTTTTGGTTTCTCTTCTCGCTTCATTTCATTCATTTGATCCTCAATCACTGATACTCTTTCTTCCAGTTGATCGAGTCGGTTACTGAAGCTTCTGCATTTGTCACGTATTTCTCGTGTCATGGTTTTCATCTCTGTCATTTCATTTATGATCTTCTCTGCATTAATTAGTCTAGCTGTCAATTCTTCCACTCTTTTTTCAAGATTTTTAGTTTCTTTGCGCTGGGTACGTAATTCCTCCTTTAGCTCTGAGAAGTTTGATGGACTGAAGCCTTCTTCTCTCATCTCGTCAAAGTCATTCTCTGACCAGCTTTGATCCGTTGCTGGCGATGGGCTGCGCCCCTTTGCAGGGGGAGATGCGCTCTTATTTTTTGAATTTCCAGCTTTTCTGCCCTGCTTCTTCCCCATCTTTGTGGTTTTATCTGTCTCTGGTCTTTGATGATGGTGACGTACTGATGGGGTTTTGGTATAGGTGTCCTTTCTGTTTGATAGTTTTCCGTCTGAAAGTCAGAAGGACTGTCTGTTGGTCTGTTGGAGATTGCTTGAGGTCCACTCCAGACCCTGTTTGCCTGGGTATCAGCAGCAGAGGTTGCCGAAGATAGAATATTGCTGAACAGCGAGTGTACCTGTCTGATTCTTCCTTTGGAAGTTTCCTCTCAGGAGTGACTCCACCCTGTGAGGTGTGGGGTGTCAGACTGCCCCTAGTGGCAGATGTCTCCCAGTTAGGCTACTCAGGGGTCAGGGACCCACCTGAGCAGGCAGTCTGTCCGTTCTCAGATCTCAACCTCCGTGTTAGGAGATCCACGGCTCTCCCCAAAGCTGTCAGACAGAGTCGTTCGCGTCTGCACCGGCCCCCGCTGCTTTCCCTATTGGACTTCAGCTGTGGCTGTCCCCAGAGGTGGAGTCTACAGAGACAGGCAGGCTTCCTTGAGCTGCTGTGAGCTCCACCCAGTTCGAGCTTCCCAGCGGCTTTGTTTACCTACCTAAGCCTCAGCAATGGCAGGCGCCCCTCCCCCAGCCTCGCTGCTGCCTTGCGGATAGATCGCCGCAGACTGCTGAGTTAGCAGTGAGGGAGGCTCCGTGGGCGTGGGACCCTCCCGGCCAGGTGTGGGATATATTCTCCTGGTGTGCCTGTTTCCTTAAAGCGCAGTATTGGGGTGGGAGTTACCCGATTTTCCAGGTGTTGTGTGTCTCAGTTCCCCTGGCTAGGAAAACGGATTCCCTTCCCCCTTGCGCTTCCAGGTGAGGCGATGCCTTGCCCTGCTTCAGCTCTCGCTGGTCAGGCTGCAGCAGCTGACCAGCACCGATTGTTCGGCACTCCCTAGTGAGATGACCCCAGTACCTCAGTTGAAAATGCAGAAATCACCGGTCTTCTGTGTCGCTCGCGCTGGGAGTTGGAGACTGGAGCTGTTCCTATTCGGCCATCTTGCTCCGCCCTCTACTTTTAATGGTTTTAAAGTTACTTAGCCCACTTCTGGAATATGTAAAATTGTATGAGCCTAACTTAATGTTTCATTTCTCCCTCAGTTTTTACGTGGTTTGATGATATAATAAAGGGAACTATAAAAATGTGATATTGTTGAGGCCTTTTTAGAAAGTTGAGATACATTTTTCTTTGTGTCATTGTTGCTAAAAGAGGTTAGATATTGGTACATATTACCTAGGAGAAAGAACAGCATTTTGTGGCAAAATAAGTATGTTATACCAAATTTGACAGGCTTCTCTCCTGACCGATTTTGGAGCAAGTATCTTCATGTGCCTTGTAAAACTAGAGATGCATTCAGTTTTCAGTATTCCCAGATATATTTTCCCACTCTTAACTATTTTTCCCATGTAGTATCTCAATAAGCTGCTATTTCATAAAACTCCTTTGGGACTTTTCCTTGCACCTTCTTTAGTCACTTTATAGCAAGAGTGTTATCCACAATATTTAACATAAATAAAATAGCACAGCACAGACCACAGAACAGTCTAGCTAGATTGCCAGTCTAGTGATACTGATGCCCTCCAGCTGCGTAACACCCAAGCTTTAACCTAAAAATTAAAGTAGAAAAGCCTTCCAGATGAATCGTGTTCCAGAATCCTATCCATCTAGGAACCCTTGGGTGTGTGTTTATTGTTTGGGTTTTGTGCTGTTTTACATTTGTTTGTTCCCTTGTTCATGCTTACATCATTTCAATCCATCATGATACAGCTGTTAAGAACTTAGTATCACCAGCCTTTGGAAAACCCAGTTCTATTTGATTAAATGTTATCTATGAAGGGGTTAAATATTTTTTCTATAAGGTTATCCAGGCTGAATACCACCTTCTCATTATTATTTCAAAGTCTCAAGACTCACCTACTCCACAAATATAGACCTCCATCCAGACTTCCCATCTGAGCTCCATGCTTGAATGTCTAGTGGTCCTTTGACACCACAGTCACACTTGGGTATCTTAAGGACTATATCAACTCATGATCTTCTCCTTGATTGAAAAAGAAGAAGGAATAAAGGGAAGGAAAAAGAGAGAGAGACAGGAGGGAGGGAGGGACGTAGGGAGGAAGGAAGGGAAGGAAGGAAGGAGGGAGGGAAGAAAAGGAAAGGGAAGGGAAGAGAGGAAGGAAGGCAGGAGAAGAAAGGAAAGGGAAGAAAGGAAAGGAGGAAAGGAAGGAAGGAGAGAAGAAGGAAAAAAGAAAAGGAAGTAGAGAAGGAAAGTGTTTAAAACCAACATGGTGGACAAAGTTTTTCCTAGCTTTACCTGTTGATAACAAGCCGCAAATCTTAGAGTCATCCTTGGCCCCCCTCGCTATTTTAACCCCGACACACCATGCATGATCTTTCAGTTTATCCTGTTAAAATCTCACCAAGCCAGATACTTTGCTCCATTCCTGTCACCTTCCTGCTGGTTCAAACCACTGTCATCTCCCAGAGCACAACTGTGTCCTCCCTACCTGTAGGACAAGCATCCAACTCTAGAACCCTCCTGTGCACTCTCCATGCCTTTCAAACACAAGGTTCATTATCATCCCTGCCTCTCCCATGCCCTCGCACATACCCAGATCCACTCTAAAGCTTTTATTGCTCTTTGGATGAAGCCCCACATCATGACCTGCAAGGCCTTGCATGCCAGAGCTGAATCCCTTCCCTTTGCAGTCACACTTCCTCTGCAGACCCTCAGTCGTGCTATGCTTACTCTGGCTATGTGGCCTTTAGCTGTGCTGTCTCCTCACCTGTAATGTTCTGCCAGCTTCATCTGATGACCTAAGTCCCGATCTTCCTTCAGATCTGCTCTACCGTGGTCAGCCATAGGGAAGCCTTAGGAAGGCTCCCCTGACCCCCAGAGCAGGTCAGATCTTCCCATCACAGCTGTCACAGTGCTCTTGACCTCCCCTTCATGGAACTATCACAGAGACAAATTTATATTTTTAGGCCTAATAATTACATTAATGTTTATCTCTTGGATTACACAGAGCTTCAGGAAGGCAGAGACCATTTAACTAACCACTCATGTGAAGAGTTAACACGGCAGGCCTGAGACTGCTATGCTTAGAACGGCCTGCCTGCAAGGTTGGCCTTTGGCTGGCATCTGGGAGCTTGAGTGGTAAATGGTTCCTTACACTGGTATGAAACAGTGATAGGATCAGAGAGGCTGGCCGTGCCTAAACTGTGGGTAGAAACATGTGCTTTAGGTTGAACATGCGACTTTCTTTCCGGGGGTCTGGGATTTTGGTACGCACCAAGCAGAGGAAGCCCACATGACCAGCCCCAACATTAGTCATGGAATCGATAATGGACTTCCCTAGGCAGAATTGTTGCAGGCGTGGTGCTGCATTTCCATTGCTGAGGTGCACCCCATGTGACCTCACTTGTCGGGGAGAGAGCATAAGGAAGCCTGTACGTGGATTTCTGCAGACTCTGCCCATGTCTTTTTTCCTGGCTTGGCTATGTATCCTCACCACACCACTGTCATAAGTCCTAGCTGTGAACACAGCTACATGACAACTCCTGTGAGTCCTCGTTGCAAATACTCAAACATTGGGGTGTCTTGGGGACTCTCAACTCACCATGGTATCCCCAGAGTCTTGCTCAGTATTTGACATTTAATGAATTGCTTAATACGTAATTTTTTTAATGAAAAGAAAGCAACCTCAGAGGAGTAGGACGAAGTGTATCCTGTGGAAATTCTCTAAAGAACTAAGGAATTTTGTGATTTATCGATTATATCCTAATGACCCAAATAGAGAAGGCACATCTTTCTGGAAAAGGCAGAATAAAAAATGATTCAGGAAATTTAGCCTGGTCAAAGCCCGTTAGAATTGTTTTCTCATGAAGATGAATTTTCTGTATCTGAAGTGACAGCATGGCAAAGATGAGCCAGCAGCTCCTCTCGGGCCCCGAGGCTGTTCTGCTGCCTTCACCAGCTCTGCCCCCTTTCCTGTGTGTTTAGATTGTCAGCCAGCTCGTCATGGAGAGTGACGCCCCAGCATCAGGGGAGCAAGAGCTTCTCCACGTTGGCTGTACGTTGGAATCACCTGGGAAGCTTAAAGAAATACTGATGCCGGGCCCCACTCCTACAGATGCTGCAAATAATCGGCCTGAGGTGTGGTCCAGGCACTGGGATTTTAACGTGCAGCCTCTTCTGACACCACACGCTCCTTTCCTTCCTCCCTCACACATCCCCTTTGACAATCAGATTTCACAAGGTCCATCCTTCCACCAAAACGAATTCTTATTTTGTAAATGCTTCTTAAAATTTCTGGTTTCTGGTTTTCGAACTCACAGCCAATTAGCAGGCACACTGATAAGAGGAAGAAATAAGACCTTTTGCCTCAACCACACGAGAAGATTGGAGCAACTAAGACAAGCAGGTGGAACTCGAAACTATACAAATCAGGACTATGGCGGACTGGGTCACTCCTAAGGACGTGGCTGGGGTGCAGAACAGAATCGTTCAGGAGAGCATGGTTTTTAATAATGACCAGTAGTCTACACCGCCAGTTGCCTACTAAGGAATATATGTCTCACTTTACATATAAGATGATGTGAATTAACTTTATTTTGAATATTTGGTAACAGTTCATCATCAGTGATAAGGAGGCATATGTTATTTTCTATATTGGGAAGCTCCTTCCTCCACTAAATGTAAATCTATCCATTTGCCATTTTTTAACCCTTCTCTAGGCAAGACGGCAGACCATGAGATGCATGAGCTGTTAATTGGTGGAGCTGTGATTTATCTTTCCTTTGTAACACCCAGGGAGATTTCTCAGGGAATGGAATCTGTGTCTAGAAGCAGTGTGTAATAAGTTGGGTGAGGTAAGGCTATTCATGTCTTGAAGTCAGACAGAGGAGTTTGGCTTTGAAGGGATGGAAATGTAGGTTCTCACACAGAATAAAGAGCCATAAAAAGGAAGCTACAGGGTTGCCAAGTGTAGATGGGAGGCTCTGTGGAGAAGGTGGAACTGAGCTGGAATGAATGGGATTAAGGCAGGTGCAGCCCAAGGCAAGCCCCAAGGGAAAGAAAGAAATTGACAACACATCACAGTCCCACCTTCCCTGTCTTCAGAATCAGAAGCAGCGAGAATTCAGCAAGGAAGCAGTCTTAGCTCTTTGGGTTTGAAGAATCTCTTTGGGATATAATTTCACTTTTTCTCTGCCTGGTGCTATAGTCTAAAGCTGGCGGTGGAAATTCCAAGATAAGTTGTTCTTAGAATCATAAGGGCTGGCTAACAGGCCAGTGGGGACACAGCCTAGAGGGCCAGCAGCTATCTGGGGGCCCTAAGGTTGGACAGGCCCAGGCAAGGTGAGGGCAAAGTCAGGAGACTTCATTTACCCAGGTACAAAGAAAGGCGTCGGCCTTCAAAGGCTTTCCACTGTTAACCAGCAGACCAGAGGCAACTAATCACTAAATGGAAACTGATAATTGTGCTGCTCATTTATTTTCCCAGTTAATGCTTTTCAACACAACCCTTTATATTTCCCAAGAATAAAGACTTGTAAAAGAGAGGGAGCAGTTATGGCTGCAGAAAACTGGCCCGCCCTTTGCTCTGCTGACGGTTTTATAAGGCCAAGGAAGTTCAAAAAGTAGAAAGAATTTCTAAGCAATTCCACAGAAATTCTAAGCATTTTCAGGAAACTCATTCTTAACTTTTAAAAAATAGTAATACAAGGTTAATTGCAGTGATTTAATAAGTAAACCATGACAGATGGTCAACATGCAGCATTTTTTTTTTAATGTGAACAAAATTACCAATTTTTTTTCGGTTTGTTTTTTTCTTGTTAATCTTGGGTCTTCAAAGATACCTACTCAGTCTACTTTTTAAATGGATAGCTTGCCTGAATAATTTTGTTAAAGCTTTAGTAAATGAATACTCTCTTGTTTGGAGTGTAATTTCCAGAGTGCAGGCTGAATGCAGTGACCCCTAACACAGCCCGGATCTGGTCACCATGGACTGATGGCAGAAGGGATCCAGATATTTTGGTTGGATTCATGATTAGAGACTAAATCAGTATGATGCATATGAAAAGGTCTGGTTTTTAAATATTTGCCATGGAGCTAGAGTAGAAGGCAGGGCAACAGAGGCAGCAGTGGCTGGAGTGTAACCAGCCCATGAATCTCAGGCAGGACAGGCCTGCATGCCTCTGTGTATTTCTCTAGGAGAGAACACTGGGCTTCAAGGCTAGAAAGGCCAGGATTTCCATCCTGGCTCTGCCACCTTGAATAGGTCCTTTAACTTCTTAGAATGTCATTTTCTATGGCATTAAAGTAGAGGTGATCATAATATCTCCCCAAAATATTGTTCTTTCCAGTTTCTCATCTCCCCAAAATATTCACATATTTAATTCCTAGCACAGAGCCAGGCACATAATGATGTCTCAATACAAGTTAGTTCTCTTTCTACTCCAAGGCCCCAAACTTCTCCTCAATCCAAGTATCCATGAGCCTGTATTCTACCATCAGTTATTCATTTCTTGGAATTAAACCTTGGGTTTTGGCTGTTCTGTCTTCAGGCTCTAGGAATCTTCTTGTCGAACCCCTTCATCGGAAAAATGGGGCCTAGAAAGATTAGATGACTTTCCCAAGTGATAAGTTAAGAAAATACCCTGAATGCTTTAAATCCACCTTGAGGTTTCAATGTCTGTGTGCTCTATAAAATGAATCCCATATTGTGTTTCTTTGAAAGATTTTCAGAAATAGCTGCCTTTTACCCGTTAGATTGCTCACACTGAAGTTTTGAAATACTAATATTTCTGATTTGAAGATGGATGTGGGAAGTTCATCCCCTGTCCCCACCTCCCATCCCCAATCTTTTCTTTGAAATCATCCAAAGCAAAAGAAAAATAAGAAATGGAAACCAAAAAATTAATTTTCGTAAAACTAGGGGGTATTTTAAGCTATGAACAACAAATAGATGGATGGGAGGGCTGCAAAAAGCAGGGGAGCTTCCAGGAGAAAGAGGAAGGAAGAGTTCATGGCTGTGGAAATGAGACCGAGTCAGCAGAAATACATTTGTAAACAGGGAGGGCAGAGGTGAAGAATAAAGTCTAAGTCACATGTTTATGACAGAAGGAACCAGTATACACACCAGAGTAGCAAGAACTCTCCAAGATCCAATTTAGTTGTGAAATGAAGAGATGATGGGGTTAAAAAAAAAAATCACACATCCACAACACATTTGCAGGAACTATCTGTCTCGGTGGCAGAGGGAAAGAAGAGAGACACTGGCTTTTTTTAAAAAACCCCATAGCTGCCTGTCTTTATTGATCAGGGAGAAATAGATCTAAAACTTGCATGCAAAACCCTGATTTATAAAAAAAAATTCCTGGCCGGGCGCGGTGGCTCAAGCCTGTAATCCCAGCACTTTGGGAGGCCGAGACGGGCGGATCACGAGGTCAGGAGATCGAGACCATCCTGGCTAACACCGTGAAACCCCGTCTCTACTAAAAATACAAAAAACTAGCCGGGCGAGGTGGCGGGCGCCTGTAGTCCCAGCTACTTGGGAGGCTGAGGCAGGAGAATGGCCTAAACCCGGGAGGCGGAGCTTGCAGTGAGCTGAGATCCAGCCACTGCACTCCAGCCCGGGCGAAAGAGCAAGACTCCGTCTCAAAAAAAAAAAAAAAATTCCTACTAGGCTGGGATGTGGCCCTGTAAATATTTGGCCCAAGGAGAACTCTTGTGCCTCAAAGATGAGAAACCAAAAAGAATAAACCCAAGTTATTTCAAAGATATAAAACATAAAACAAGAAAAAAAAGACCAGAAAAAGAAAATGGCAGATAAAATGTTGCCAAAGAGCAGATAAAAATAGTAAAAAGTGTTTTACTACAAACATAAAATACTTAATGAAACAATTACCTCTATGAAGTTTGGGCACAAAGTAGAGAGGGAAGAATCATGGAAGTGATAGAAAGACAAGTGACGTTCTTCGAGCTGGCGCACTACGGGGTGGACATGGGGGAAGAAGTAAACCATCAAAGAAACAAAGATGTGTTTGAAGGAAGATAGACAATAATAATAGCACAAGAGCTTAGAGGTTAAAAATAAGAGAACCAAGCAAAATGAAATCAATATGGGTACAGGAAAGATTTATTAAACAGGACAAAAAAGTGAGCAAAATACTGATTTTTTAAAACCTGGTGATTGTACAATTCAATAAAAACAAGCTTACTTGTAAATATTAATGCAAAAATATTAAATAAAATATTACCAAGTAGGCTCAAATAATTCATTAAAAGAATAATACAATGTGACAAAGTGGGGTTTATTCATAATTTAAAGATGGTTCAATATTAGGAAGTCTTACCGTATTTGTTATCTAAGAAAGAAATAAGGTATTAATCTCCTTAGATACTTAAAAGATACTTGGTAGCACTTTTTCTTGTCACCATGTGAAGAAGGACATGTTTGCTTCCCCTTCCACCACGATTGTAAGTTTCCGGAGGCCTCCCTAGCCTTGTGGAACTGAGTCAATTAAACCCCTTCCTGTATTTTTTTTTTAAAAAAAAGAAAGGATACCTGGTAAAATTCAACTTCCTTTATTGATCTCAAAATAATTCAGTGAAATAGGAATAGATGTGTACTTCCCTAATATATACAAAATAAAAGTCAACATTATGTTTAGTGGAGAAATATCAGTAGCATTACCATTAAAGCCAGGAGTACAATAAGAATGTTCTAAACAGTTAGATAAGAGAGAGAAAATAGGCATATACAAATTGAAAAGAAGTAAAATTATCATTATTTGCAGATTTTATATTTGAATACCCAAGAGGATCATCTGAAAAAGATTATAAAAATTATAATTCAGTAAGGTAGCTTAATACAAAATCAACATATAAATATCAAAAGATTTTATACATTTAAGCAACTGCTAGATAGAAGATGTCATGGAAAAAAAGACCCTTTTACACTTTCAAGAACAACAAAAAAGCTTAAATAACCAGAAATAAATCTAATATTCCATACATATATCAGGAAACTTTAATCCTGAAAGACAACAAAGCACAGAGAAGGAATTAGAGGGGCCTTCTTGCTCAGACCAGGTGACCAGGCGATGTGGCATTAGGAAGGCATATTGACTTCATCACTAAGATTTAGGATTTCCACTTATTCTATAAGAACCCTTACAGACTTCATCTGTAGAGGGAATTTTTCTCTTAGTTAACATTTACTGCAGAGTTACATGTGCAAGGCATTATATGTTTTGCCAGCACCATGTCACTCATCACTGTAACAACTTTTTGAAGTAGGCACTATGATAGTTTCCCTCCCACAGAAAGGACCTTCAGGGTCCAAAGGCGAGAAATGGTTTGCATGAGCCAAGCAGCTACAGAATCAGGCTGAAAAGACATCACACTATTCTTTGGAAAGCTCAGAAAAGAATGAAGAAGAAAAATAAAGTCACCCATAATTCTCATTCCTAAATATGACCACTCTTAATATTTTAATCTAAATCAGCAGCTTTCTACCATTTCTCCAACCCGGTCCATCTGAGTTCTGTGACTCCTTTTTCCTGAGAAACTGGGGCTCGCTCTGAAATGATTTTTCTTAGGGGTAAGAAGGTGTCATCTGAAAAGTTCCACGTGTTTTTCATGTGGTCTGTCCATTGTGCTGTTTTAGTCTCCTTCTAATAAATGACATGGTTTTTCAAAGTTCACGTTGTCTGTGATCAGGTGTGAAGAAGTTTGATTTGTAGGTATTACTAATGGAAAGCCTTCCCATACTGTTGCAACCCTACTGATTTACCTGCACCCTCTCTGGCCAGTCGCTTGCTTTACTTTTCTCAAGATGCTTAGGTATTATGGTGATAGGCATACATAGTCACCTGTATTGTTACAGTGTGTATGTCACCTGAGAGGTGGGCTAATATTAAAATACACACACACATAAACACACACACATGCACATACATATACATTTTTTCTTTTTGGAAGAGCTGGGTCAGAATCAATTTTGATTTTGCCAATCACAAGCATTTTTTAAAAAGTCATAATCACAAGATTATTTTAATCAGAGAAAATTATTAAAATTTTATTTCCTAAAATAAGTTGATGGCCAAAAGCTTTTGAATGGCTTTCTAAATGATTTTCTCTACTTGGGAAGTTAAACTGACTAATGATTGTGTATCTGTTTCTGATGTTCATTAATCACAGGTACAGTAGTAGACACCTCAGGTTCTGTTTAGTTAATAAATCATCTCTGCAATTGCGCATCTTGAACTTCACAACAGCACGTGTTGAATCTGGGGAAGTGTTCAAGATTCCTCTGTAAATGAATCTTAATTTTTGTTTAATGCTTAATTTAAAATAGTTTTTGCTATGTAAAAATCTTATCATGAAGATGTTAACCAAATTTATTTGTGGAAAGCTACTATGTGAAAATAATTGATTATGGACATTAACCAATTGAATGACATCAGCTATGACATGTATTTTGAGGACTGTTGACCTCTATTTTTGTTCTTCAGAATTTTTGTTTGTTTGTTTGTTTTGAGACGGAGTTTTGCTCTCGTCACCCAGGCTGGAGTGCAATGGTGCGATCTCGGCTCATCGCATCCTCCATCTCCCGAGTTCAAGCTATTCTCCTGCCTCAGAATCTCGAGTAGCTGGAATTACAGGTATGCGCCACCACACCCAGCTAATTTTTTGTATTTTCAGTAGAGACAGGGTTTCTCCATGTTGGTCAGGCTGGTCTCGAACTCCCAACTTCAGGTGATCTGCCCACCTCGTCCTCCCAAAGTGTTGGGATTACAGGCGTGAGCCACCGCGCCCAGCCTTTTCAGATTTTTTAAGGCTGGCTTTGAATTGGTTTTCCCAATCCCGTTTTGATTCCCTTCATTCTTTAGTGTTTGGTCTCAGTGGAACAAGAGTTGTTCACTGTATCCCAGACCTTGCATCAGCCCTCCCATGACACGATGTGCCGGTTGTTTTCTTGAGCTCTTGAGTGATCCATTCTTGAGTGAGCTATGACTTTGTCTCTTTCATGTTTTCCCCTAGTATTTGAATCCTTTTAATTAAGGTGTTTATTAAAAGGATACTTTAATAGTACTTTTTGTTTTTGTAATGCAAGCTTATTATGCTAAAGTTTTCAAACCAATGTGTTCAATAGAGATGAAAAAAGAAAACTAATTCCTCCGTAAGCGTAAGTTTATTTTTTTTCCTCACTTAAGACAAAGCTAATGTTCTAAAAGGTTGTGAGTCTCCTTACATGTGTCTTTACCCTTGACAAGGTAAAACAAGTTATAATGGTGGGTGTGACTGATGCTTATTAGTCCCTAGCAAATTAGTAGACGTTTTGTCTCCTGATAACTCTGGCTTTGATTAATGTTTGCTCGCTGCAGTGAGGCCTCATGAACTTTCAAGATGGCACTCCTTCATTGGAGAAAGCATTGGAGATTCTTACGTAAACCTGTTGTGTTTATTTTATCATTTGTTTAAAACATACTTTTCCTGAGAGATAAAACGTCCTCCCTTTTTTCTGAGTTCTAATTGGCATCAGCTTCCGTATTTCAAGGCAGCTGCTTAGTGGGGAAATGCAGGGGGCCCTGGAATCCAAACACACCCTCGCCTGCTCCCTGACTCTTTCTTCCACAACAGAAGAGAGCAATGACCAGTAGTTGAAGGCACTTTACTTTTTCATAAAATAGACTAATGTAAACCCAGTTTTGGAGACATTGAATGATGACTCTTTTTCAGGCTCCAAATGAACTATCTGTTTAAACAGCAGGATATGTCAGGGAAAAAATCAAGTTTTAACTTTTATTAGATCTCTCCTGTTTAGTTCACTCCGACTATATGTGTCTGACATTATGAGAGTGTTTATACAGGGTGTGAGTGAGTAGTTACCTTTCTTCCTGTTGAAACATTAGGGAAGACTGGGGCCCAGTGGCTGAGAGCTAAGGTCAGAGTTGGGCAGAGCTAGGTCTGAAGGCCACTTCTTCCACTTAGCCCATGCCTCAGTTTCCCCTCTATGAAACATGGATAATAATACTATGTACGTCACACTCACAGGACTATAGGAGGCCACATATGGAGAATATTTAGCTGGGTGCTTGACGCAAAACAAGCATCAACCAACAATAGCCACAATGATATTGTCGCCACGTTTTTCAGCTTGAGTTCCCAGGTGGATACCTCTGATATTAGATAACACTGATATTACACACCATTGGTATCTGTAGATACCAAATGTGATTAGCTAACAGTGAATGTAGACATGACAGTGCTTCATGAGGTAGACATCAGGCTTCGGACATGCCTCCATCTCCTTTCTCCAACCAGAACCCCTGTGAGGGGGAAACAGCAAGTGAAAATACTGCAAAGCTTTGCATTTAGAAACCGGAAAACAGATGCACAGAGCAGTCTGCCTCTGTGTAAATGTACATTGTAATCAGTTTTCTAACTCTGCCTTTACAAGGATGAGTTAAGCGGTTCGTTGACATATCATTATCACATTCTGAAGATAAACAGCCACGGGATCTATGAACTCTCATCAGGCAGTTAATTATTCTTGAATTTTTCTGCACTCTTGAAACATATTCTATTTATTTAACCGTCCCCTGGGAGCCCTGGTCGCTTTTGTCCCTGCCACACGGCCAGTGGTGTAAAACCTCTGCATCTGTCAGATTTCTCCATGTGGAGCATAATTGCCTGATTTCCATTTGAAAGTACAGCCCTGACATTAAAACGACATAGACACACCAGTGATAACAATGGCTTCCTGACACCTACCAGAGGAGAGGGGGCGAGGGGGCATAATGCAGGAATAAATACATGCACGAATGAACGTTCGCCTCCACGGGGCCAGGTCTGAATTTACAGCTGCAGATGAAGTGTTCCTCAGGAGCAAACAAAAAGGAAGAATGAAAGAATAAAAGAAAAAGAAACCAATAGATTAGCATCCGCGAGTCTGTTGGAGCCAGATGGCTCTCTGTGGAGAGCGAGCTGTCCTGCTTTCTCCCAGTAACCCCGACCAGCAGACAGCAAGCCTGCTACACGGGGAGAGAAATGATCTCATTCCTCAGCTGGGCACGTGAGCCGCCTTCTTTCTCTCACACACAACTCGAGCTGAAGGGAAGTTGGAAAAGAGAGAAAGGGTGAAAAGGAAGGGGTGGGGGAAAACGGGTGATTGTAAAGAACAAGCAGGTCCTCGTAGCCCAGAAGAAGAGAGACACCAGACCCTGGGCAGCCCTGAGCGTTGAAGAACTGTCTCCAGATGTCCACGAAGGAGAAGACAGGGAGACAGAGGGGACACCCAACACATTGTTATCTCCTCCATACACATCCATGAACTTCACCTCCATGATCCAATGTTGCCTGGAAGGCTTGGTGTGTAGAGGCTGGGAGGAGGGGTGCAGGCTGCTGTAGAGGCCATGGGGTTAAGTTCTGTGCCCCACTGGAAAGGGGCAGTGAGCAATGTTTTCATTTCTTCCTAATGACAATGTCTGCCTGTCTCTGTGGGCCACAGGCCAATGAGTCTGTCAGTCTTCAGCCTGCAGGACCAGCCATCTGCTGGGATCCTGGTCTGCCATGCTCCTGAACAGGTGCCTGAAGTGGAGGCAGCTGGAGTGGGGGGCAGACAAATGGAACCGACAGGTTGTAGGGTGGGAGGGCTCCTATCCTTCAAGATTCTGAGGCTGAGAGGGGCCTGGTCTGGGGTCATTCTGCCTGCCCTGCTGAGCAAAGTATTCACTGCTCATAAACAAGCCTGTTGTCTGGAGTGACAGCCACACGTGGGGGCTGGTGGACATCAGACAGACCACCAGATGCTGGTGTTAGGGCCTAGCACTTGCAGGTGTGTGCAGAGGTGCAGGCCTCCTTCGAGCGAATCTGCCCGCTTAGTGAGTGTTTACACACCCTAAGGGCTCCTGGGTAACACACCAGGGCTCCTGAGGCCTCCCACCCAGAGAAGCAGACCAAGAGAGAATGAAGGTGCCTGTGGGAGTGAGTGCAGAGGCTCACGGAGTACTTTGTCAGCCTGGCTAGGTTGCCTGGGCACCTGAAGCTTGTCTCCAGCAGTGTTTACTGAAAAGAATAAATAGTAGTTTCCAGGGTGACACCAAATGCGGGGAGATGTAGTCATTCATTTACGGCTGGAAACTATTATTTAACTGCTAATAAATATTGAGCACAATTCTCTTCATTTTCAGCCCAGGATGGGGGCACCTGCTTCACAATTCCTGTCAGTTGTCGGTAAAACTGAACATTAAGCTGGCATATTCTGTCAGGGCCAAGGAAGCAAAACAAGCTGCCAGCTGGGGGCTAAAAACACAGGCTCTGGCTTTTCTTCTTTCTAAAAATGAAACGGAAAGCCAGCACCCCACCAAAGAACTGTTCTGCTCTTTATCTCCCAGGCACTGCTACCACATAACAGGGTTCTTCGTTCTGTACAGGATTCTCACTCACAGCAGAGCTAAGGATTTCGAAGGAAACCATATCACTAAAGTAACAAGAGTGTGAGCTCCATCATCGTTCCTTGCCTCCACTTAAGCAGGAAGATCAGTCACTCAATAGGAGCATTTAAGAAAATTGTAAAATGCTAGCGTTTAAGGAGCGCTTACCAAAGTGTCGGCCCTGCTTCTAAGTGTTTTGTGTACATTTCATGTAATCTTCATGACAACCCTACGCAGCAGGTTCTCTGATTATCCTTGTTTTACAAATGGAATGCCAAGTCCTAGAGATGTTAAGCAACTTTGCCAAAGTTGCACAGCTAGTCCCAGGTCCATACCACCAGGCTTTCCCGCCTCTTTAGATGGTATAATAACTGAGCTTTAGGCTCCCTGTTTTGGCTGCTCACCAGTGGTGCCATCTTGGGCTACTAAGTCTCCCTGAGTTCCCATTTCCTTATCTGTCAAGGAAGGACTGGGATAGTGGTCTTATAGGGTTGCTGTCAGGAGCAGAAGTAATGTGTAACATACATGCATGCAAGGCCAGTGCCCGGCACATGGTTGAGGCTCCATAAATGTTAGTACAGATGGTACCCTGATGGTTTGATTTAACAGTTTTTCAACTCTACAGTGGGTTTGTTGGGAAGTAATCCTGTCGTGTGTCAAGGAGCATCTGAGTTAAGATAGTTTGATTTACAGTTTCAACTTTACCATGAGTTTATCAGGATATAAACATTTTATCAGGATATAAACCTGATGCATTTTTGTATTTTCAGCTTACAATGGGTTTATCTGGACAGAACCCTCATAATAAGTTGAGGAGCATCTGTGGTTACTACTACTGTGAGCATTGTCATTATCTTTGTGCTCTTGTATTTCACTGAATTCTCACACACACACATGCACACATAAAACTGTGGGGTAGGTGGGGCAGCTATCACTAACCCCATTGTACAGCTGGTGTAGCAGGTGGTAAAGCCAAGAACCCCCATCTCTTGACTCTGCACTTTGTCTAATCTGAGCTTGCCGTTTCCTGCTGGACTGCAGGTCACACCTGTCCATTTCTAGACACAAGACACAGTTGCTCTCTAGAAAGACTGGAGCAAGGAATTCAACTCTTGTCACTTTCCCTTTGTCTCCAGGCCCCGGGATTGGCTGAAGATGGAGCTAGGTCCTGCTGTGCCCTCCTGGGAACTGCTGAGACAGTTAATGCCTCTTGGGACAGGTAAGGTACTAGCTTAAATGGATCACAAGCTCCTGTGTGCCCTTAAGATTTTCTTTAATGTCTAGGTCAAAAAAATACTTATTTTCTTATCATCACGAAATGCAGATGCATAGCCCCATCTCAGGCCTCTCTTCCCCTAGTTGGGGTGGCCTCTGAGAACATTTCCAACACTCCTCTTTGCAGAAGGCATCCTGCACCTACAGCTGGAAGCAGGAGAGGAACCAGCCAAAGGACCTGGGTGTCTTGGCTGTACTCTGCCTTCTTTCCTTAGCTTTCCTAACTCTGCCTTTCCGGTGATTTTCATGTTTTCCCTTTCATTTTACTTTCAGAAAATCTCTGGGGAATGCAGCTTTTGTTCTGTTACTTCACGCAATTCCCAGGACTGGGAATGAAAATTATTTCCTTTCACAACTTCTGGCTGAGTGCCTTTCACAGCCCGGCTGCGTTCTGGGGTGATTTATAAACTGCAGAGCCTGGGTGTCGTTTCTCCTCCTCCTCCTCCTCCTCCCCCTCCTCCTCCTCCTCCCCCTACCCCTACCCCTTCCCCTCCTCCTCCCTTTCTCCTTCCCACCACCCTTTAAAACGAGGTGAGCCTCCAGAGTCAGGGTGTCAGCCACTGGGGCTCTTGTTCAGGCAAAGGCTCAGTGGAACCATAGTGATGAGAACTTGAAGCCATTCATTCCTGTTAGAAGAAGACAGAAATAGGCCTCAAGGCCAAACTTACATCTCTGAGAACAAATTTGACCCAAAATCTCAAAGTTTAGGGTTGGCTTTGAACTAAGAATATAAAAGCACATTTTCCAAACTTGTCAGGATTGTGTTTCATTTCTAGACTTTTATTCTCAAAGGGGTGATGAGGAAGAGACACAGCTTAAGAAGTTTTGAGCTGAGAAATGAAAAGAAGTCACTTTTCTTTGCTGCCACAGAACTAAGTAGGGGGAAAATTAAGCCCAGGGGTTCATTTAACCTGTTACAACAAAACACAGAAACCAGACGGCAGAGTGTCATTTGCAAGGTGATGTGTCTTTGTCGGAACTGAAGGCTGTCGCAGGTCGGCTGCCTCCATGGAGTCCCCATCTGCCCCTGCACTCCCCACAGGGATGGTTTCATCAGGAGCTGAAAGAACACAGAGGGGTGAGCAAGTGTTGGAGCCTCAGACTGTCTGTCTGGGCCAGACCCTGGGGAACATGTGTGGACACTATGTGCCTCCTTTTCTACTCAGCGTGACCCTGGACAGGAAGAAGTCTTCACGGCCGAGGCCAAACAGCCCAGACAGACCACTGCCTTGTGGCTATTTGATTTCTTTGAACTGCCCTGTGCCATCTTTTTGGTCATGCCCAAATCTTTGCTTCTACATAAGTCACACACTAGCACCAAGCCTCCTTGTCTTCTGGCCTGTGAGTTCTGAGCAGCAGACACGGAGGCTGAAGGTCAGAGCCAGCATTGCCACTACTTGCCCTGTAACCCTGGATGAGTTACTGAAGCTCTCTGGGCCTCAGTTTTCCTCATCTGAAAAATGGGGAAATAACACCTACCTCCCAGGGCTGTTACGATCATTCAACTAGATGATTTATACCAAGTGATTCACACAATGCCCCACAGAGCACAAACCCAAAGATGCCAATTAGTATTTCTAAGCATGGGAGGGACCCCTGGGAGAAGGCCCTGGAGAAAAACTGCCTCCGGGACTGTGCACCAAGGCAAGAGAGAGAGAGTGGGATCAGAGAAGGAATGGGATAGAGTCTGGGTGGAGGACACTGAATCTATCTCCCCCCGTGTTCCCTGCAGTCTCCTTTGGAAGGGCAGCGTCTAAGATTTTAAAGTCATATATCATTCCCATTTCCTTTTTAAAAATATAAATCATTGTCACAGAGACATTCAAGTTCAGAAAGTCGCATGTGTTAGGTCTGAGGCTCATGTGTATCTAAGTGTTATAGAAAGTGGGAAATCAAGAGGGGCTCCTGTCTTCGGCCTTATCTTCCCAAAATAATGGATGACTTTGTTTTTTCACTATTAGAGTCTGTTAGCACCTCAGACTTCTTCCTGAACCTGGATTAGTGATCAGTTTTGTTTTAAGATCCTAAGAGCACAAACGATGAGACTGAAACAGGCCCCATTCGCTAATGTACTGCTCATTGAGGAATGTCAGTGATGACGTACATGTGGAAAATTTGGGGCTGCCAGACCTCTCCCCAGTCTCATCTCAGTCTCAGACCCAGAATGAGGTGAAAATTGGAGAGAGGGCCCTGGAGCAGAGAAAGGGGAGTTCCTGGGACATGTAGGGCCGTGTCACTGAGGCAATTTCCAGCAATGATTTACAGGAAGCGTTTAGCTTATGCATAGATTGGGGCCAATCCGAAAAGGAATTAAGGTTCATGAAACGCTCAGCTGTGACCTCTTATAGTGTGTGGCCCAACCAGAGTTAGCTAAGTACAGATGTCATTAGCTATAGATTCATTTGATTGCTATTACGTATTCTCTGTCTCTCTCTCTCTCTCACACACACACACACACACACACAACTGAATTATATTCAGCAGTATTTTATGCTCTTTGGAAAGATACAGGGTGTTTTGTTTTTGCTTTTTGCAGATTCTCTACTAATTTTGTTATTCCCAATACCCTCATCTCTTTCATTTTGAATTATGGAGTTTATTGCAGTATTGTATTTTTGAGATGTGAAAACTAGTATAATTAGAACTAAGTTTTTCAAAAATGGGAACATGCAGGTTAAATGATAAGGACAGTGTATTTGTGAAATTTGGGTTCCATTTTGTTTTATCATTGTAGCAAATAGAGAAAAAATGAGTTGATTACAGATGGAAGGGTAATTTTTTTCTATTGAGAAGACTTGGTCAACTGCCTCCACATCCATCACCACCCATCAGCACTACAAAGGGCAGCTGAACTCCCCCTCAATACTCCTCTGTGCCCCAGTTTCTCCAGATGTAAAACAACACCACTCAACACATCTGTCTCCCCCTCAACTCAAAGAAATGTTATAAGAATCTTTGAGAGAAAAGAATCTCCACAAAAGTGTTATAATCCCAGAACTTACTTGTTTTGTATCTTTGTAATTGTATGAAAAGTGGAGGTTACTCTAGTAAAAAATGAAAACTGAGCTGGAAAGGGCTGGAATTGCTAAAATAAGCGGAAATACGATAAAGGAAACCATTCGCTGTACCCAGCAGCTGTCAGGCTGTGTTCATGATCTGCTCTTGCTTCCTGAGAGCACCATGATTTCTTTGTAACCAAGAGGAATAATCTATTTTCTGGCCTAACCTCTCATAAGGTATTTTGGAAGTAAGCTGAACACTAGGAAATAATATTTTACAGATCTCTTCATCTCCTCTTTATTCAACACTCTTTAATTTTTCCCCCTTGCAATTTCTCTTCTCAGAAATGTCGCTTTTTAGCGTTGATTCATCTCTCCTGCCTCATAGCACATTTTTCTCTCTTCTAGCCTGACCATTTTTCATTTTTCTCACTTGTATCTTAACTGGATCTTCCATCTCCTCCATTTCTACTCCTATTTCCTTTAAATTCATTTTCCTCTTCCCCTTTTCTCTCCCTAAAGAGTGAACAGACAACAGACAGGACAATCAGCTAGGACTGTGCTGAGAAAATGAACTGACACAGCACAGTGAAAGCTGGACAAGCCAAACCTGACTCCATCAATTTGAGTTGACGCCTCTGACAATTCAAACAAGACTTGGTCAGCACAGAACCGCAAGGCTGTCATGGAATTTTCACACATATATGTTTGACATTCTACTCCAATTCAGTTCCACAGTCCAGATGGTGGAAGAATTTTGTTTACTTGAGACAAATTCTCATCCATCATCTTTTGCTCCCACAAGACCATTGCTCACAACCCCCAAGGACTGCCTATGAGCACCATCATTTTGTTACAGTTAATGCTCACTGTTGTGCACAGCTGGGAAATGTAGCCTTCTGGTTAATTACATTTTCCCATTAATAGAACTTATAAGGTACATCTTCCATGGGTTGCTGACATCTAGATACCTGGGATACTCTAAACACCAAAGCTAACTTGAACAAGTTTAGTCATTCTTGGAAATTTTAGAGGAAACTTCAGGACTCATGGAACATCAAGGGTACCAAAGATGTGTTGTAGATGTGGGTAGTATAATATAATTGGGATTTTCATTTGGTACAATGTAAAAGTGGTCTGGGGGTATGCAATAGCACAAGTCACATGGGAAATAAGGGTACCACGTGAAGCACATTATATCTTTTTAAAATTTTCCTCCTCAGTATTAATGTGTGTTTAGATGTTCAAAGGAAAGAAATTCATGACCTTCCAGATTACAAAACAGTATATGCATGACAATTCCATTTTTGTAAGAAAAAACATGTGTGTATACACATACACACAACCTCCCACACTCAAGTCAGGGAAGATATGACCCATATTTTAATAGTAGTCTCTCTGGGTGATGTAATTATAAGTGCTTTTGTTTTCTTCTTTTGGTTTATCCGTGCTTATTAAAAATTAAATATTTTTTCTATAACACAAATAAACAAATAGTCTTTAATTGGACAAATCACATAGCTCAGTATTAAAATCAGCACAGAAATCTATCTCAATATAGATCAAGAACAGATTAAATGAAAAGAATGGTTGCAGAAGACTTCTTCCCATTTGGAAAACACCTATCATGTGAGATTGTCAAACACAAACTTGGAGGCTGGGGAGTTGGGGGTGGTAGTGGCTGCAGCGATAGCAACATGGAATGTGAGGAAATGCTGTTGCCTTGGGGAATAGAGGTGGGATGTGGATCATCACCTGCTATCACAGGCAGGTTCTATGAGTCATACACGATATGATATGGGGTTACAAGAAGGATTCTTGCATTTTCCATTAAGATAATCCCTTCATAGCATTCCTGCATCTGTTTCTAACCTTCTAAACAGAATAAGATATGGAAGACCACATCTTGGTTTCAACATTGATTATCCGCGACTAGGGTGAAGGGTTTGGCCTGAGCCTGAAATCAGACACTCAGTCGTCTCAGGGCCCTGCAACACCATGGTTTCACCCCACCCATGGCTTCACCCAATCCTGGTCCTTGACAGCACAGGGCCTATGCCACCGTCCCACCTCTCTCCCCACCCTGGACTGGCCTTTGCTCAGTGTGGTCTCCACTTGTACAGAGCTCTGTACCCCTCCCGCTTGCTTCCATCTCAGTTTTCCCAGGGTTCACCGTCATCCCAGAGGAAGGACAGGCGAAGTGTGAACAGAGAAAAGAGACATAAATTTCAAAAATGAAATTTTAGGGGAAACTCTACCAGTGAGTGTAGACTTCTACCCTAGTGATACAAAGAGTGCAATGGCATTACCAGGATGAGGGGAGGGGTGGCTGTTCTGGGATCATCCTACCTGGTTGCCTCTTTCTATCCATGGGCAAAACAGGCCATGCTGTGCAGGAAATAAATTCCCAGCTTCCAGAAGTCCCCACATTTTCCAGAGACCAGAGCAGATCCTTGCCTATTCTCGTTTCTGCTGTTGCGTGCACCTTGTCTAAGAGGTTTTCCAAATCCCAGTGTGTATTTCAGCATCGCTTGTGCACACTGTCAAGCTGGAGCGCCCTGCACAAGGCTGAGATCCTGACTTCCCACGTGGATTCTTCTGTCCCGTTTGTCTGAAGCTCTTTGTAGGCAACAGATCATACTTTAAAAAACAAAAAGCAAACAAACAAACAAACAAACAGAAAACACCTCTGCAGTACCTCTTACAGTTTTGCGTTAAGACCCATATATTTGTTAAGCGAACGAATGCGCAAGTGACTCAGCAGTCCGAACACCTGACACTCTGCTGTTTTCAGATGCTATATAGTATCTCATCTATTTCTCAAAGCAACCCTGTGAAGAAGGCCCTCCATTACCCCTGCATTCAGGATAAGAAAAATGGCTTGAAGAGGACTTGCCCATAGTAACACACAGGTCACTCAGTGCCAAGACCTGGAATTCTGATTTCAGTCTAATGCTCTTTCCATCACGATGGTGATCCCCAAGCCAGTTGGCTCATTAGAATCCCCCATAAAGTTGGTTAACGAACCAGTCACAGCCCTACTGCAGACCTGCCAAATCCCTCTCAGGTGAGGCTCAGCCATCTATACTGTCAACAGGTTATTCCACAGATGATCTGGCTGCCCTCCCACCCATGCTGCCTGTGCTGACCCACTCTGATTTGACATCTGGTCGATGTTATCAAGGGTGTCAATGCAAAACTTCAAAGCTAGCCCTGACACTGAAAATCCTATGTTTCTCCATTAGTCGCCTCCTTGTGTGTGAAGAGTTCACTTATACCTCCCAGGATCCTCCTTCTGTAGGAGCTAGGTTAACAGCTCAACTCCTAGAAAACCCAAGATTAAAAATGGCTGTGACACTCATTAGCCCCAAGGGGGAAAGGTCAGCAAAGTTTGACAGCCGCAGTCAGGAAGGCCTGAGAGGCTGCAGAAAGGCCTCGGAGCTGAGAACAGGGACTCAGCCTTCCTTAGAAGCCTGGCTCCAAACCAGCTGGACCCCGCTAATTGGCCACGTCTGGGAAAGGTGCTCGTATAGTCACGACTCTGTAAAGCAAGGGGCAAGGGCCCTGGCAATTAAGTGACCACAAACCCATCCAATAATTACTCATCAGGGGGACTGCAAATGGTGGGAAAGTTCTTCCTGTTTGGAAGAGTGAGTAAAATTTGGAGGGAATCAGCAACCTGCCCCCCTCCAGCAGCAGACCACTAAAGTCTAACCCCATCAGGAGAGAGACCCTCACCACTCAAGTTCTCCAGAGGAACAATTAGGAGTTGCTTGAGAAGTCCCCCAAGCTGACTTAACCTGCCACGAACCCAGCAAGCAGACGCCCTCTGACTGTGATTTATAAGGAAGGGGTCGCCTCCAGAGAGGGGCCTGGGCTACTTGCCTAAGTGCTGTGTGCAGGTCAGCCTGGAAACCATTATTATCATCATCAGGAGGATCAGTTAGGAGACAAGTTGAAGCAAGTTGAAATTTGAAAAACACATTAACAGAGGCCTGACGAGATGCCAGAAGAGTCTGCCAGCAGGGACAGCTGGAAGGCCAATTTCTGAGTCAATACTGAAAGGTGGTTGCTTAAATATCTGAGTCAACACACACTGATTTCTCTCCGGCTCAATACTCCCGTTTAATTGCACTGGGGAGTCTCTCCACTGACACATCTAACACCAAGATACATAGTTAAGTGAAAGAAAAGCACGTTATTGAAGTGCAAATGAGGTCCTTCGTGCAGCCTGCAGGCCTGGGTCCCGCTGAGCGCTCCCTACTGCCCTGGCAGAAGGTGGCTGGGCCTTGCAGCGACTCCATGTGGCCCCCTTTTTAAAGAGGGTTGAGAGATGGTGAGGCCCAGGCCTCAGCTGGCGAGCAGAGAGAAGTCTAGGTGCACTGCAGCTGCACAAGCTACCAGGACTCTAAGATACTTTGTCAGGATCCACGG
Source organism: Trachypithecus francoisi (assembly GCF_009764315.1). NCBI lineage: Eukaryota > Metazoa > Chordata > Mammalia > Primates > Cercopithecidae > Trachypithecus > Trachypithecus francoisi. Next base: position 66,199,787 of record NW_022681463.1, on the reverse strand, counting down.
TCCTCTCCAGGGAGAGGAGGCCAGGAGTGCCTGTTTCCCACCCGAGAGAGCCAAGTCAGATGGAAGAATGTGCAACTGGAGAGCCATGATGTTTGGCAGCCAGGTGACCACCTGACGAGGTTGGTGGCAGAGATGATGAATGAAGCAAGTCTTGAATGTCTGCCCAGCTGCCTGGAGCCTGGGAAGCAGGCTGGTCTCTGAGGAGTCCTGACAGGTCATGGCTACTGATGGAGACACTTCCCCATCGTGGTGCCCACATAGGGACCAAGCAGGATGGCCCAGGGGTAGTGGCGAGGGTGGGGGCTCCCACAGTGACCCTCTGGCAGCCTTCACTGACTTCAGAGCTAAGCATGATATAGGAGACCTACCTGGACCTGAAAACCCATGAGAACCAGGACCTGAACCACAGTGAAGAGGCAGGGCCCATGAGCAGGTGGCATGAGTCCTCCATTGCTAAATTCTATGTCTGCTGCCAACTGTCGGAGATAAGGAAGAAACCCATGTCGGTGGTAAACTCAAACTCAAAACTCAAATTACTGGGGCACATTGTGAAAGGGCAGTTTCTGGTTCAGTATGTCTGGGTGTGAGTAGCTTTGGGTCCAATGGCACTCTGGTGCACACCAGTCTGTCATGCACCCACAGTGTGGGAGTGCTTCCTCATTAAAACAGCTGCTAATCACACTGAACAATCAGAGATCTGTTCAGATGGGGCCCGGAGGATCTGAGAGATACATGGCTGGGCCATTGTCAACCCAAGCAGTTCAAGTGCAGTGGCTACCACTTAGGGAAACTATGAAATTGTCTTGGTCTGATGCTTAAAACTAACTCACAGGGACCTGATCTGCCCAAGACGAACAAGTTTGAAATGAAGATCAAATGCTATTTCTTCCACTTACTAGTTGTGGGACCTTATATAACTATTGTGTAAATAAGATAATGTGGGTAAAATGCCTGGCACAAAGTGGTTGCCAAAAAAAATGCCAGTTCACCCCTCAAGTTTTCCCTCAAATCTGAGGTGGCCTCAATTTTTTCCTTCTCTAGTTGTCAGTGTTGCTTTCCGTCCAGGAAAGCCGCAGTTAGAAGAGGTGCTGTGAAATTTGTGTCTCTCACCTCTAAGCAAGACATCCAGCCTTGTTGGTCCCTGTGGCGGGACCTCCCCATCTCCCACCCAGCAGAAGTTTGAAAAATGAATGTACTCATCTTCCTGGAGCATAAAGAGTTTTAAGACCTTCCCTTCTGAGCTGTTTATGGAACTGCCATTTAGGAATTCAAATGGCAGAGCCATTCTCCCTCTGAAGGTTCCCAGGGAGCTCCAGCACCTCCTCACCTACCCCTTATTTCATGCTCATGCTTTTTTGCATGTCAATAAGCGGTCTCAAGGCCAAGACTGTCCCAGGCGCCCATGCACCTGTCTGACTTCATCCCTATGGCTCCCTTCCTCTTGCAGCCCTTTCCAGGCACACTGGTCTTCTTGTCTTCTGTGAACTTGCCAAGGCTGTTTCTGCCCTGGGCACAATGTTGCCTGGAAGCCCCTACCCAGGTAGCCACATGGGGGTTCTTCCTTCATCCAAGTCTCAGCTGAAATGCTGCTCCCTCTCAGAAGGCTTCACTGGCCTTCTGAGTTTTTTTTTTTTTTTTTAATCAGTTTTATTTTTTTTCTTAACATTTATCACTACCTGAATGATCTTATTTGTTTAGTTACATGTTAATTGTCTCCCTCTACTAAACCACAAGCTTCCCAAAGGCAGGGACCTCATGTGTTTAGTTCGGTGAGCATTGCGGATCCCTGGACAGTGACTAGATGCTTAGTCCATTCCTGCCGTAGCAACAGTTTTCCAAGGAACACTATCAAATGGATCTATGAGTGTTATAATTCTATCCTGTAATAGGTTGGACAACTATTCAGGGTTTTGGGCACTGCCAGAAACATGCAACTCCAAGAAGGAGAGGAGTGGGGACACGAGGGAAATGCCTCCAGGCAAAGGCAAAAACTTTGCTTTGAGCTTCTCATGTCCCAGAATTCGAACGTCTGTCTGACCCCAGGATCAGAGTGACAGAAGCTTTGCTCTGTCTCCTCTCACCTGAAATGAACAGAAGGCTGCTATTCATTCCCTCAACCTCAGGTTCTAGGATGAAGCTAGAGGGAAGCCTTCGGCCACCAGGGCAGTGCCAACACCAGGGGCTCAAGCAACACTCAACTTTAGAGATATTGTCTAGTAAAGATAACGAGAGCTGGACTTTTTATATGGATTATTAAGCTGTTCTAACTCATCACATGGATCCTTTTATTTGTCTTAAGAAATTGCCTCAGTGACTAGAGATGGTTTTTAGAAAATGCATGAGATGTGATCCCCTCTAACAGACATACACTGTGGCCAAGCCTCACTTAACTCCACACGGATCACCTAGCATGGGGGTTCTAGAAAGGGATGGGGGAGCTGCTGCTACAGGGGTTCCTGTTGTCCACCCATCCCTGGTTCTTCATTATTACTTTGTGACTCCATACTCAAAACCAAGCCTTGTTGGTCCTGAGAATGGCTCTGGCTCTGAGGGAGCTGAGTGACTGCCAAGGCCATCCACAATAAGCATGAATTAAGCAAACCCTCCTGTCCCTACGACCCTCAGGACAAAGAGGAGAAGAGGGTAACTGGGCTACTCTGCGGAAGTGTCAATGCCCTGAGGTCTCTGTAAAGCACCAGATAGTGCAGGAAGAGGAAGTCTCAGCTCTCCTTAGTAAGACAAGGCAAGCTACTGAGGGCCACGCTGTCCAGAGAAACTTCATTTGGTGGATGCACAGAAAGTCATACGTTTTTCTGCTATTAGAGATTCTTTTGGAAGCTAGTATAGAAGGCCCTGCCAGAATGAGAGCCCTTGGGACACCTGGGATGGGGGTGCTCAAAACAACAGTTTATTCAAAATACAGCGAGCAAGTCAGTAGCATCCTGCCCCCGAACCCCAAACACCAGCTGTGCTATCCCTTCCCAGCTCTTTCTCACTGCCCATGAAGTGACCTCTGAAGTGTCCGATTGTCTGTAGGAGCAATGCAGAGCTAGAAGTATTTTAGACCAGGCCTGCTGTACTCACCGTCTGCGTCTGCTGTGTCTCTGTCGGGGATCAGCTGCTGACTGTCAGCATAGCTCATGACAGGTCTCCTGTCTTGATTTCCCTGAGCACTTGCTTCTGCAAAGAAACCGTGAGAGGAAGGAAAAGTGAGGATGCTTGCATGAGTGGGCTTCACGGCGGCCGAAGTGGGAGACTTTTTTTGGATGCCTCTGAACATCGGCTGCCCCTGGCAGGTTTCCCACAGGTGCCCATCATGTGAAGGACTGGATGGAAGTTCCAGCTGTTGGATGTCGTGCTAGGGAGGCTGAAGGACATTTAACATGTTTCATGTACTCATTGCCTAGAACGAGGAAATGCACTGTCTGAGAACAAAGTGGAGGAGAGGATGCTCATTTGAGGAAGAGCTCTCCTGGACATTATCCTTTCTTGTCCCTTTCACTTTCTGGGTCTCTTTGTGCTAGGGTGGAGTGGGGCACAAGAAAGACCCTGTAGGGCCCTTTCTTCTGCATTGGTTTGGTCTTAGACATAGTTCTTAATGCTGACTGCACCTTAGAATCACTGAAGTGCCCTCACTCCTGCTCCTCCCTAAGTAACCACCCCCCATGGGAGATAATCTGAGGGAATAGACCCATGTGAAAAGAGTATCAGTGAACATAATAGTGTTTCAATGCCCCTCCCCCATCACTGTCTTTGAGAGGCTCTATCTTGCCTCATGGAGCTTTCAGTGGTCACTGGGAGAAAACATCCTGGCCCCCGGAAGTTAATGGGGTTCCTTAGGAAGCAGTATCTGCATGAGGTATCCCCTGAGAGTGCCTGGCCTTCCTGCTGGAGCCCCCCCCACCCCCGTGCTGCACTCAGGGCAGATGAAGGCAGGCAGGGAGAGACAGACTCACCTTCCCCCAGAGCCTGGGGGCTGAGGCTCACAGCAGGAAATCCAAGGCTGCTGGGGAAAGGGAGAGGGGACTGGGAAATGCACAGAAGCATGACAAGAAAAGGGTTGGGATCCTTCCTTCCTGGGACCACATATATGTTTGTGCAGTTTTCTCTACATAGAGGCACCCGGCCAAGGGTTTCAGGGTGAGGACTGACCTCAGCCCACACAGAAGGTTTTCCTCTACGATAAGCCATGTCTGGGGGCTGTCGACCCCATAGCCCACAAAGGGGTCCGTGTTCTTAATTTGCAGAGACACTGACTGGGGCCTCGGGGGATGGGGGCTGCTATCCCCTGCCCTCCTTTCACACCCACCCTCCCTCCTCTTTCTCAGGCTCCATTCTGAGGGCTCTGGGTTAAGGTACCCTTCCTCACTTTCTACTTGGGGTTGCTTTTCCCTAGCTCAGAACTGAAAGTGGGTTTGATTCTACTGACTCAGACCTTGCTCCAGAATACTGTTTCTCTAAGAAGTGTGGGAACCCTCAGCGGACGAGTGGGAGAGAGCAGTGTGGGGTTAGAGCCAGGCACAGCTGAGACCTATCTGCCCTGTCCTGTGGCAAAGCCTCCAGCCCTGCCTTCCCCTCTCCAATGATCACGTGGCATGATGCCCTCTCCCCACTTTACTTTGTCCATTTCTTGACAACGAAGAAGAGAAAAGGGGGGAAAGTTTGTCTGACTTCTCTCTAGAAACCCTCTGTACTGTGGGGCTGGCATGATGGTGGGTGGGAGGGAGCGGGAGATATCAGTGGATGAGGTGCCCAGAGCCTGGAAATTCTGGGGCTAAAAGCTCTAGTGAGGACTGCTCCTGGTCCTTATTGCCAAAGTTATTTCTCGTTTTTTGTTTAGATTTTTGTATCTCAGTGTCTACAGCAGTAAAATGTGGCCTAAACCAACTATAACTCACAGGGATACTAAGGTGAGCTGATATTAGAATGAAAGCATTATGACAATTTTAAACATTCTTCAAATAATCCATCTTTTCTTTGGGATAGTCCCACTTTAAAAAATGGTCATCATAACCCAAAGAGACATACTGCATATAATAGCTGTGTAAATAAGGAATCTCTGGACTTTGAGATTCCCCTTGTGGGCCTCTGGAGTGGCTACAGATTAGTTCATGTCAGAAGGAATTCATTCCTTTCTTGGAGATTCAGAAAGGCTTGCCTCCTGCTACCGGGTTTCCCCTTCAGGTCAGCACTTCCGTCTTAGCCAGGCTGTAGCTAAGGGACCCTGAGTGTGTGGGATTGATCAGCCTTGCAGCTGATGGAGACCTCGCCATTGGATTCCAGCTTCTTTTTGGGGGTACCATGAGCCACCCAGTAATCCCTGGTCCAGCTTAGCACTGGGTTGTTTTACCCTAAACTCCCACCCTCTTGTCGTTCCTGGAGCTGGGTGAGTCACAAATTTTGTCCCTCTTCCCAGTTTTGGAAGCTAGAACAAAATGTGAAAGGCAAAATGTTCCAGCATGCGAGGGAAGCCTGTGCTGGGGCCTCTGAGGCTGGGGAGCAGAGGAAGCACTCACAAATCATTCCCCAGCTACCAGAGAGCTGCATGGGAAATGCCCAGAGAAGAACCTTGAAGACAAATGTACGTAGAACTCTTCAGCTGGATCTATCAGCCCAGCTCAAAGAACATCATAATAACCAGGATATAAGAGAAGAGTGTTCAGGGCAAGATGGTTGAACTGAGCCTTGGAACTTGGTGGTGGGCAGGGACACCATCTGTGTTGATCCTGCAGATACTAAACATATCTGAGGTGGTTAGTGGAAAAACTACTCAACACTAATGGCAAAGCTTCTCTTTTTTGCTTACCCTTGTGATCAAGTGGGGTTTTAGATCTCTGCATGATCTCGTCCTCTGTGGCATTCAAGTTCTGGATCAAAAAGTATGTGGTCATTTTCCCTTTACCTTTCACTTTGATTTCACCCCTCTCAATGATTTCAAACCCTTGATTTTTTAAGGCACTGCACAGAGAAAAAAAAAAATGCATCAGACATCAACGATTGTGGGTCTATAACTCAAGAGTTGGCTACAATGCAAAGAGCTACTCAAGAAGAAAAGTCCAGGACACAGGACACACAACAGCAGAGGAGGGAGGATCCCAGACATCAGCCTGCTGAAGGGGGACAGAGGCCGTGGGGAAAGTGAGGATGAGATATTCTGAACAGGACGCCACAGGCCAAAAGAGAGCACAGGGACCCACCAGAACCCTCCCAACCCTGCCACCAATTTTTCTCCCTCCAACTCACCCCTCATATGGGCATCTCTCACGTTTCTACACACCATGCTGTCAGTGCCCATGTGAATACCACCCTTCATGGTTCTGCCACATAAGGCTCTTGGGTATCAATACTTTTCTTTCCATCTTCCCCAAGTGCACTATATACCCCACGCTTGCTACTATGCTCATCCTAACTACCCAAGCTTTCTCCACCATAATTTCTGTCTGCAGAGGAACTGAAGAGGAGGACTATAGGGTAGGGACCATGAAAAGAGACAAAGCTACAGAGTAATTACAAAATGTTTTCCTGTTTATTTATTTACTGGCCACCAAGTGATGTTGGAGAAAAGCCAAAGAACCACTCAGACCAACGAGGATTCAAATTCATGACCACCTGCCTCGGCAGTCCATCGAGCCTTCCCTTGTCCTTGGCCAGGTTGGTAGAGAGTTCAGACCTTCACCACACTCCTCATGTGCTCCCATTTGGCATCTGCTCCCCTCACTCATATGCTGGTGGCTGTGCCTCCTACTTTATGCCCTGATTCATCTACAAAATTACATTAATTACAGGTGAGAGCCTGTGACTTCTCACCCCATGACCACACCTTCCTGTCCCCCAGTCTCCGAGGATGAGGGATCTTTCTTGTCCAGGGGCTCCTCACCCATGCCCCCTTCCCACCACCTCTGGGCCTTGCTCCATTGGCCACCCCACCCTTATCTTCAGCTCCCACTCCATTTGCCTTTCTCCTTCTGCTTTTCAGTGTGCTTATGTCTCTTCCATCCTGAACAGAAGCAAACAAACAGCCTCTCACCTGCTTTAATCCCATACAAATTTTCTCTTCTTTTTATTCTTCAGCCCAATGTCTATCCCACCATTCTACTACAACCACTTTTGAGAATGTCCCCAAAACCTCTAGTGAGTATTTTTCCATCCTTATTACTACAATTGACATTTTTGTTCAATTCCTCCTTCCTACAGTCATCCACAAGAGTACTTCTCACCCTGAACTCTCCTGGTCCTTTCTAACTATTTCTTCTCCTGTCTCTTCCTTGGGCTCCTCTTCCTTCTATGCCACTTAAATGTTGGTTCTGCACAGGATTTCTTTCTTTTCCCACTGTTCTTTGCATACTGCATCCTTCCCTGGGTTGATCTCATCAACTCTCATGACTTTAATTACCACCTATATGTTGCTTACTCCAAGTCTGGATCTTGAACAACTCAACTCCAAACTTCGTCCATCCATTTTGTGGTACCTCTAGCTGAGTGTTCCACAGTTCCTTTGAACCCAATGTGTCCAACCTGAACTCATTGTCTGCCCCTGTGATCTGGGATACTTCTAACTTGTCCCATTGCAGATGGCGGGGCCACCATTCGAGCCCTAGTCACCCAGAATGGAGACCTGGGCTCCTCCCTTCTTCTCCTCCCCCATTTCTAACTAGTTTAGCTGGTTTTATTTTCCCCCATATTGCTACCACTAATGTTCTGATTCAGATCAAACTCCTAACAGGTCTCATCTATCTCATTTTCTGGTCCTCAAGTATGTCCTTTCAGGGTCTCTAGAGTGGTCAGTGTCAAATAGTACCCTGACCCTGTCACTGTCTTCAACCTCACTCTCCTTGGGGGCTTTTCCTCACCTACGGCATAGGGCCCTTGCCCTTCAGCAAGGCATGTGCAGCTGTCCACTCCTGTCTCATATTTTCCAATACAGAAAAGCTCAGGTGTTTATAGTTCTCTGCACCTCTTCTACATGTCAGCCTGTACCTGCTTTTTACTCCCAATACCCCAATTTTGGCTAAATTTTACTCTGGAACTCCTTTTTCAAGATTCAGCTCAGGAATCTCCTTCACAAAGCCCTTTTTTATTACTGGGTCAAGCACCCTTGCCTGGGCTCTCATGGCACCCTCTGTGACTCCCCTGGGGATAAGAGTGCAGCAGTTACAGGGAGGACTGTGTACCCTGACTTTGTGGGCTGCATGTAGGCTATTCTCCTTCCTAGCCTACCTGGTCCTGAGGCAAATGATTAACCTTTTTGTGCCTTTTCTTTCATGTACATAATAATAATGTATCTTCACAGAGCTGTTGCAACTGTAAATGAATTAACATATGAAAGAATTTAGAATAGAATGTGGCCTATTGTAAGTGCTCAAGAAACTGCATTATTTTATGCACATATGTATCATTGTACTCCTCTCACTTTAGAAATAATTAACTGCAACTTTTCTTTTTTCTTCTGCTAGACCAAAGGTCAGCACACTTTTTATACAAAAGACCAGAGAGTAAATATTTTAGACTTTGTATATCATATGGTCTCTGTTGCAATGATTCAACTCTGCCTTTGTAGCATGACATCAGCCATAGACAATATGTAAATGAAAGCGCATGGCTGTGTTCCAAGAAAATCTTATTTACAAAAATGAGCAGCAGACTAGATTTGGTCTGTGGGGTTATAATTTGCTCTTCTCTGAACTAAACTACATGCTCCTCGAGAGTAAAAACTGTGTTATAGTTAGAAGCGCAACAAAATTTATTGTCTGCCACAATATCTTCTGTAAGCCATTGAGACATGGAAGAAAAAGCACGAGTTTCCTCCACTACCCCATCCCACGGCTGCTAGGCACGCTATAAGTTCTGGAAAGAGGGAGGGACAAAGGAAGGCATGAATAAATGGAAGGTTACCTGTAGGCTGTGGGGCTGAGGTGCACTTTGTTGGGAAGCCCATGACTTTCCATCCCAGAAGCTATGTTCACAGTGTCACCAAATAAGCAGTACTGTGGCATCTTGTCTCCTACAACACCTGCTAAGACTGGTCCAGTGTAGATCCCCACTCTGATCTGTACAGAGAGAGCATCACTGAAAAGAGACCATCTAATACTCTTGCTTTTATTTGTAAGTTGAGATATAATTTACATAAAATTTTTTAAAAACAGATAGTAAAGTGTTTAGCTCCATGAGTTTTGACAAGTGCTTATATCCCTGTAACCGCCAGCCAAAATAAAATGTAAACTAGTTCCATTACCTTGCAAAATTATCTTGTGCACCTTCTAGTTAAGCTCTCTCCCCTTCTTCTTCAGCAGAGATAACTACATTCTCATTTCTTTTCTCTCTTTTTTTTTTTTTTTTTGAGATGGAGTTTCACTCTTATTGCCTAGGCTGGAGTGCAGTGGCACGATCTCAGCTCACTGCAATCTCCGCCTCCCGGGTTCAAGCAATTCTCCTGCTTCAGCCTCCAGAGTAGCTGAGATTACAGGCGCCCGCCACCATGCCCGACTAATTTTTGTATTTTTATTAGAGATGGGGTTTCACCATGTTGGCCAGCTGGCCAGGTTGGTCTCGAACTCCTGAACTCAGGTGATCCACCTGCCTAATCCTCCCAAAGTGCTGGGAAAATAGGCATGAGCCACTGCACCCAGCCTTTTGTGTTTATTTTACCAAAGAATGATTTGCCTGTTCTAGAATATCACATATGTACAATCATATAGTATAAACTGCTTTTTATCTGGTTTCATTTACTCAACACAGTGTTTTGAGATTCATCTATATTGTCTTATGTATCAGTAGTTCATTATTTTTATCACTGAATAGTATTCTGTTGTAAGATACACCACATTCATTATCCAGTCTCCTTTTCATGAACATTTAGATTATTTTTCAGTTTGAATCTATTAAAATTAAGGCTGCTATAAGCATTTCTGTACAGATATTTTTTGTAGACATGTTTTCCTTTCTCTTAAGTAAATATCTAGAAGTGGAATTTCTGAGTCACAAGGTAGATACATATTTAATTTTACTTTTTAACAAAACAAACAAAAAAACTACCCAGCAATTCTCCAAAGTTGTTTTACTGTTTTACATTTCTATCAGCAATGCAACACTTTCAGATGCTCCCATTTTCACCATCGTTTGGTCTTCTCGAGGGTGTGAAATGATATCTCGCTGTGGTTTTAATTTGCGTTGAATTGGTGACTAATGATGTTAAGCTCTTTGTCACACACACATTGGCCGTTCACATATTTTCTTTTGTAAAAAGTCTGTCCAAATTTTTGCCTGTTATAAAAATTGTGCTGTGTGTCTTTTATGGTTAATGTGTATGAGTTGCATACATATATGTATGTATTACAAATATTTTTATCAGTCTGTGGGTTTGTGTATTTATTTTCTTTAATAAGCAGAATTTTCTAATTTTGATGAATGTATTCATCTGCTTAGGCTGCCATAGCAAAATACCATAGATTGTGTAGCTTAAACAATGGAAATTATTTCTCACAATTCTGGAGCATGGAAGGCCAAGATCAAGCTGTGGGCAGGGTTGGTTTCTCCTGAGGCCTCTCTGCTTGGCTTGTAGATTGTCCACCTTTTTGCTGTGTCCTCACATGGTCCTTCCTCTGTGCACATGCATTCTTAGTGTCTCTTTATATCCAAATTTCATCTTCTTATAAGGACACCAGGCACATTGCATGAGGGCTCACTCTTAAGGCCTCATTTTACTCAGTGAAGGCTCCAGCTCCAAAGACAATCATGTTCTGAGGTACTGAATACTAGAGTTTCAAAATAAGAATTTTGGTAGGATACAATTCAGCCTGTAACAATGAAATTTATCATTTTTTTTTCCCCTTCATGGTCAGTGCTTTCTGTGTCTTATCTAAAAAAAAAAAAAAAAAAAAAATCATTATTTTCCCAAAGTCATGATGCTGTTCTTTATTTCCATCAAGAAGCTTTATGATTCTAGATTTTATTTTTAGATTTGCGATACATATCAAATGATTTTTTTGTATATGGGGTGAGGTAGAAGTGAGGTACATTTTTTCTTTCCATATGATATTCAATGGTACCAGAATCATTTTTTTAAAAACAGGTTGCCTTCCCCACTCAATTGTTTGATGCCTTGGTCAAAAATCAATGGACTAAACGTGGAGTCTATGTCTGGACACTCTGTGCTGCTCCAGTGGTCTCTTTTTCTGTTCTTCTCCCAATCTAATTCTGTATTTTTTTTACTGTTGCTTTAGAATAAGTCTTAAAATTAGTTGTGTACATCCTCCAATTTTGTTATTTTCTAAGATTGTTCAGGTTAGTCTAAGTTCTTTACATTTCCATATAAATTTTTAAATTAACCTATGACTATTTTCTAAGAAGCCTGCAGGGATTTTGTTTGGTATTCTGCTGAATCTATACATCAATTTGGGGAAAACAGACAGCTTAAATATATTGAGTTTTCCAATGAATATGGTGTATGTCTCCATTTAATTAGGTCTTCTTTAATTTCCCTAAGCAATATCTTGTAGTTTTAAGCATAGAGGTCATGTATATCTGTTGTTAGATTTATTCCTAGAAATCTAAATAATTTTCTTTTTATTTCATTTTTCAATTTTTTTGTCCTTAGCATATAAAAATTTAAATAATTTTCCTGTATTTATGCTATGACCTTGCTAAACTCATTTATTAGACCTTGTAGTTTCCTGTAGTTTGTATAAGATTTTCTAGGTGCACCATTATTTGTTCTGTGAATAATGATAATTTTATTTCTTCATTCATTTCCAAACTTAATGCCTTATATTTCTTCTTCTTACCTTAGTGCACTGGGTAGGGTTTTTGGTATACTTTAACTAGAAGTGGTTGTCTTTGTGTTTATTCTGCTTGGGTTTGCTGAGCTCTGGATATGTGCATTGATACCCTTCATATTGAAAAATTCTTGACTATTATCTCTTCAAATATTTCTTCTTACCCATTCTCACTCTGTTCTTATTCTAGCATTTCAGTTATGTATATAGGAGTCCATTTGATATTGTCCTACAGATATAGAGTGCCTTGTTCCCCTTTTTCACTCTGTTTTCTTCTTTGAATTTCAGTTAGGATGATTTCTATTTCAAATTCCCTGATTTTTTTCTCTACTGTGTCTAGTCTTTGTTAAGCCCATAAAATTAATTCTTTATTTCTGATTTCTGAGATCATTGTTTTCTATTAGATACAGAGATATAAATATAGACAGTATGTATGTATTTCCCATATCTTCACACTTGTTTTGCCTCTTTTAGACTCTTTAAAACATTTATCAGACTTATTTTAAAGATTCTATCTGATAATTCCAACATCTAGGCTATTTTTGGACCTGCTTCTATTGACTATTTTCTCTATTGGCTGTCCACTATATTACCATTTTCTTGATTCTTCTTGCATCTCATGTTTTTCATTATTTAATTGAATGATCCATATTGTGGGTGAAAATACAGTAGAGACTGACGTAGATAACATTTATCCCCCAGAAAATGTTACATCCCTTCAGAATTAGGCTGCTGGAATGGGGAGTAATCTAATCCATATTTGAGTTGGGTCAGGGCTTTTCTGGAAATATTGGGAGATTCCATGCACCACAGGTTTCAAATATTATGAAGGCTGAATCAGAACTTTCAGTACAGCAGAACTTAGAATCTGAGCACCAGCAAGGCTCTGAGGACCTTGAGTGCTGTACAGCCCATCCACCAGCTTTTGGAGTTGTAGGAGATCTCCTTCTGCAGTACAGTCCAACAGTGAGATTTTCAGAAATCTCTTTGCTCTTCAGTCCCACCCTGGCTCTCTGCACTTTGGGAAAATTTTCTCTGCCATTCCTCCTTGCCCTCAGACTTCAAAAGGTCATCATAGTGTACTTGGTGAAGATGAAGAGTACTTCAGTTGGATTTCTCTCGGTTATCTTACTCTAACATTAGCCTTTAATGGGCCACTGCTTTGCATTTGGGAAAGGCCCCAAACACCTCAGGGACTCAGGAGTTCTCTCAGCTCTCCTCTCCTGTCCTAGTCTTTGGCTGACTAACCCCCTGCACTTGGCCTATGAGGAAGAGTTGGTAGATGGGTCCAGACTCTGTGTCTGCTGCTCTCTGGCATTGTAACCTGTTGTTTCAGCCCTGTGACCATTAAAAATCCACTAAAATTTAGACGGGCTTATCCCTACCCTCACCTCTGGAAGATTACTTCTGCTGCTGCCCTGCCAGGATTGAATGCAATTATGAGGGTCTTCTCTTTGAAAGGGTTTGTTACTTCCTGGAATTTAGTTTACTTTGATTCCTTTGCTTTCTGGTGGGAAATAAAAATAAAAATAAAAAATAAAAAACTACTAGCATGGGAGCAACAGTCTCTTGCAGCTTTCTACATCCTAATCAGGCTGCTTGTTGTTTTTACTTGCTAGATTTTCTTCTCCTTGAAACAAAATTGTAACTTCCTCTAGAAAAAGAGGATTCTCTGAACCCTTCAAAGCACCTAGTAATACTGTCTCATACATGGACGGATCTCAGTAAATGTATATTAAAGCTATATGAATAAAATGATAGAATATCTCAGTGCAAAATAGTTTTTTAAATGTAGAAATGGCAGCACAATTCTGTTAAGAGAGAAAGTGTTTCCAGTTCGTTCCCCTACATCCTCGAATAAACCCATATGCTATGCTCTTTCTGGTGGATATTTAATGATGCCCCTAATTATGTCCATATTCTTACCTTGGAATTGCTAACATCTTTTCCTATTTTTTTCTTGGTAAATCCACCTTGAGTGTTTCCCAGAATTCACTGTCTATTTCATTCTTATTGGTGTAGCATTATTTTCATCTCTGGTGCTATGCCCCTTTCATACACACATGCACACACACACACACACATATGTGCACACACACATGCGCGCACACACACACGCATGCACACGCACACACGCACACACACACACACCACACTTTCCATTTTATTTTTATTTTTTCACCAGTGACTTATACAAGGGTCCCTTAACTGAAACATTTATCTCTTATCTAACATTCTTATATCTCTTCCCTCATTACCTCCCATCCTGATTTTTTATTTATTACATTGGATTTTTATTCCACTGATGCACACAGTGTTTGCAATGAGTCATTATGGCAGCTGTCTTGTTCTTGTGACTATCTAAGGCCAGCTTCTACTTAGAAGACTACAGTGAACTCTGTAGCCATGAGCTACACTGCTTCTCAGCTTCTAACTCACCATGGTCAGAGTAAGTGCAGCACATTTTCAGACTGTCCTGTAAAAAGGTTATAATGTGGAAAAATCATAGTCCATCTTATAATTGGCTTTATTTTGAATTGACTCATTTATTTCGAATTTCTGATGATATTAGCAAGAGAAGGATCTAGAAATCAAAGGCAGACAGACGCCACTCTCAGCCATCCTAGGAGCATTAGGATCTGCTGAGCCAGGGGAGGAGGACATTCATTTTTCATCTCCAAAACTGTTCAACTTTTAGAGTGTGAACAAACTTCCAGACTTGGAAACGTACTTTTCTGTGAGAAAGGCGAGCAGATGTCTCGCTAGTGGCCACGTGGTGGAAGGAAAGCCATTCTGAATATCTTATGGCATCACGGTGCCTGGCCTTCTGACTGCAGGCAGCTTCACACCTCAGCCTGAGTTCTGAACCTGTCAGATGGCATGTTGGAGACACAATTTCACAAGCAGGAAAAGTTGGCTGCTCAGTAAACCTGAACCACTTGTTGAAATGCTTGAACAAAAAAGCAGGAATTATAAATGAGCTGGGTTTTAAGATGGATTGAGCCCTGCTAGATAAATAGGAAGAACTGCTCAGCACTGTCCTAAGTTACTGACAAAGGAAGCTTACAGTCAATTGTAGGAAAACCTTGAGCACCGCAGCCTCCTCTGAAATTTGAGAAAAGTTGAGACTATAGTAGCCTTAGGAATATCTCTATTAGGAACATATGCAAGAGAAGAAAAGGACTAGGATGCATTACCCATTTTAATGATGGCAACTTACCCAGTAATCACCTAAGCACATAAGCAGAATTATACTTTTGTGTGTGAGATGTTTGGCATTAAACCAAGTACTCAGTTGCCCTCTACCTGGATGGGTTCTCCAGTAACAGGATTCATCACTTCCTTTGCAGAAATTCTCATCCCCAAGGCAAAATTAGCCACTCTTTGAGCATGGCTTCCAGTAGGCACTGGTACACCTCCTACCACCATATATGCATCTCCTGTTGTTTCTACCTGTCAGGAAAAAAAAAATAGGTATTCAGAGGGTTTCCTTCATGTACTAAACATGTCACTACGCTTTTTTTTTCATTTTGCATATATTGACCAAGGGACTATTTTAAAGCTGATGATTGATTCTTTGCTAAGGGTATGAGGAGCATGAGGGAGGAAGTGAGAAGGAAAAGGACTCAGGAAACAACCATAAAAGAGCCAAAAGGCCTTTCTGCTTTGGGTGGAAACAAATTCCAGAGAAGAGGAAGGTCCTGGGGTAGTCATGTGATGCTATATATGAGATAACACATTGTTTGGATTCGACTTTCTGCTGAATTTAGGAGTAGGAGAACGATGCTCTAGGGCAATGGTGTTTGCCCTTCAAGGGCACCAGAGTGCCATCTTAGCACTGAGTATTGTAAAAAGAATTCCTAAAAACTAGAATTCCTAAAATACTTCCAATCCCCTTTCAGCTCTTATTCTGAGCCCACACTCATCCACACCAAACCCCAGACCAGTAAAGACAGAGGCAAAGGAAGACTTAGAATCAAGCACTTGCCCTGCATGAGCACACCATGTAACACCCCACACTGCACAGACGCTTACTTTATAGACTGCGTGCACACTGGTTAATCTGTCAAACTTGGAGTACATGGAGTTCAGCATGTTCACTATTTGTATAGGTTCACAGGCAGCACAGATATCAGTAAATGTCACCACATCGCTGAAAAGAATCATGCAGTTTTTAAATTCTCCTACAACAGAAACCAGGTATCAGTGAGAACCAAGGAGATAGACTAATAAGTCCATGAATTCTGGATTCAGAGGCCCTTTGAGAATCAAACCTGCCTGTGCCTTATGGGAAAAGGAGCCAGACACCATTCCCCATTCAGCATCACTCAGCAAATGTTTACTGAGTGCCCGCTGCAAGCTAGTCACACTAGGAGAATCATATCACAGGGGGCAAGCAGACCAGGCCCTCACCCCCAAGGAGCCCGCAGTCGAATGAAGGAGACATAAAAGTGAACAAATGCTTCTAGTAAGATGCAACCAGTGCTGTGGGAGGACAGAAAGGGCTCCTAGTAAGTGGATCAAGCAGAACCTGAGCTACAGGAGACCTGGGGACAGGGCTGACAGAGACTGGTCACTGTGAAGTGGTAGCTCCCCGTCTTTGTATGGCAGGGAAGCTACCTTGTCCTCAACACTTGCTCGTAAGTCATGCCCCTGATTCCACCTTGGCCCCCATTCATACTAACTTCCACATAGCAACCAGATGCCCTGTTTATTTTTTATTTATTTATTTTTTTGTTTTGTTTTGAGACAGAGTCTCGCTCTGTCACCCAGGCTGGAGTGCAGTGGCCGGATCTCAGCTCCCTGTAAGCTCCGCCTCCTGGGTTTACGCCATTCTCCTGCCTCAGCCTCCCAAGTAGCTGGGACTACAGGCGCCCGCCACCTTGCCTGGCTAGTTTTTTTTTTTTTTTGATTTTTCAGTAGAGACGGGGTTTCACTGTGTTAGCCAGGATGGTCTCGATCTCCTGACCTCGTGATCCGCCCGTCTCGGCCTCCCAAAGTGCTGGGATTATAGGCTTGAGCCACCACGCCCGGCCCAGATGCCCTGTTTAAGTCAGATCTCCCACTCTTCAATCTCCAATCTTGCATGACTTCCATCACACTTAGAGTGCAACCCAATGCAACCCAGGCCTGACCTACAGAGGAGGCCCCCCACCTCTGTCCCTGCTGCCTCTCTGACCCTATGTCCCTCCAGCTCCCTCCACTCTGGCCACACTGGCCTCATGGGGTTTCTCCAACATGCCAAGGACCTCCTGCCTTTGGGCTTCTACACCTAAAAAAAGAGGTGTTTCCTCTGCCTGACACTTTTCTCAAATATCTACAGGGCCTGTTACTCACATTTCAAATGTAACCAACTCAGGGAGAATTCTCTTGACCACCCTGTATAAAACAGCCCCTAGACTGGCTATCCTCTTAGCTTGATTGCCTTTCACCCACTCCATACACATGTGACATGATATATATATATATTTTGAGACAGAGTGTCGCTCTGTCACCCAGGCTAGAGTGCAGTGGCATGATCTCGGCTCACTGCAACCTTCGCCTCTTGGGTTCAAGCAAATCTCCTGCCTCAGCCTCCCAAGTAGCTGGGCTGTCCTATAGGCACACACTGCCATGCCCGGCTAGTTTTTTGTATTTTTAGCAGAGACAGGGTTTCACCATGTTGCCCAGGCTGGTCTCAAACTCCTGAGCTGAGACAGTCCGCCAGCCCAGCCTCCCACAATGCTGGGATTACAGGCATGAACCACTGCGCCCGGTCCAGTATTTTGTATGGAATGGTTTATTTGGTTTTTGTCTACCTCTGCATTAGAATACAAAGCTCCATGAGATGGGAGACTGTCAGTTTAGATCTCTGCTGTATCCCAAGCACCTAAAGCAGGGCCTGGCACATAGTAGATGCTCAATAAATATTGAGTGAGTGAATCAATGACTCCTTGAACACAGCCGGGTGTCTTCTTTGTTAGTTAAGCCTCTAATTGTAATTCCCCCTTCGTGGAACTTTCTCTTCTCCTTGGCTTCTGGCCTATCATCCTCTCTTCACATTCCTCCTAGCTTTCTGATCTCCTTGTTTTATATCTTTCCTTGGCTTCTCAACCTTCTTAAGTACTGGATGTTCCCTAAAGAGTAATACTCCACTCTCTTCTCACTTCCTGTCCTCTAGGTGATCTTATCCACCATTCACAGAGTCTATGATTAACCCCACCCATATTGCAATAACTCCCAGATGAATAGCTCCATGCCACAATGTTCCCTTGAGTTCTCACTAAGATTCCTACCTCTGATCATCCTCTGTGGAGTATCCCACAGACATCTCCAGCTCAGTGGTTCTAAAATGGACCTTATCATTCTCCCCCAACCCTGCTCTTCTTTCTGGCCCTGTCTTAGGATAAATCATCCCATTTTTCCATGCAAGAAGCCTCAGATCCATGCCTGCCCCCTCTGTCTTACCTTCCCCACCTGGTCAGTGGGGAAATCCTGCTGATTCTTCCTCAGGCTGCCCTAGTTCAGGCCTCTACCATCAATCAGCCGCGCCCTTACGGGCTTTCAGCCCCACCTCACGCATTCACTACACTACAGCCCAAATCGGATTCATAAAACTCATCATGTCACTTCCATAAGAAGAAGAAACTTCAATGAATTCTCACTGCCTACAAAATAAAAGAATTTCCTTTTCCTTAATAGTCCAGATTAATCACTGCATCACCTGAACCTCACCCTACCCACTCAGCCTCACCAGACCCCACTTTTCCACATACCTCATGCTCTGGGAACATGCCCCATGGTATTTATTTGCACATTGCCTTACCTTTGCTCTTAGTAACCCATTCTCTGGAAATGCCTTTTTCCTCTTTGCTTGCTGAAATTCAGCCTCAAGGCCCAACTCAAGTGTCACACACTTTTGAGAGGTGCCTCCACAACCCCAACTGGCCACCCTATCTCTTTCTCTCCTGACATCTCTTTACTATTAATTTCCTTGTCCCTGTGTTGCCATAGCACCTTATGTGATGGAAGGAGTATGGATTTTGAAGTTAGATGGCCCTAACACAGTTACTTTCCAGCTCTTTCACTTATCAGCTGTGCTGAATGTCAATTTGCTCAGCAATATAGTATGGACAATACCACCCTCACAGAAATGTTGAGAAAATTTAATGAAACAGCACATGTAAAATGTCTAACACAGATCCTGGCACAATAATTGCTCCTTAATGCAAATTAATTTCTTTGCCATTGGTCATTTGTACATCCATTAATTTATTCTGCATATATCTATCAAACTCACAAGTCTGTAAACTCCTCTGTGTCCCCAGATCTGGAACAGCACCCTGGCACAGAGTAAGTTCACCAGGCGTGTCTGGTGAATGAACACAGTCCCATGACAAATGGAAAGTGAGTTCAGGGTAAACACGGCATCCCTGCCTCCATAAATAGTACACTGTCCCAGAATGGTCCTCAGAGGAACCCTGTGGTTTAACCAGTGTGCGAGTGTATTATCTTTAGTTACAGTTAAGAACCCTATTCATTGTCACTGAGTAATGAGGCCAGTCTCAGGATACATCCTTACATTCTTAGAGAACCTAATGTGTGTGTAGTTGACAACCAATTTTATATAATTCATGTTTTACTCCTGCATTATTTTTATTATTATCAATGTAGAGAGAACAAAGCTGAGATATACAGGTGGAGTAATTATCCCAAGATCATGTCACTTACAAGTGACAGAACCAGAATTCAAAACCACTTCTGTCTGGCTTCAAAACCTGTGGCCCTGACCACTAAGACATACCACCTTCTGCTCAGAGGTCCCTGTGCAGGAGAGGGTGCCTTACCTGCAGACACCTTTTTGCCCTCCCTCAGCTGGTTGGCCACGTTTGGGCAGCATGGCATAAATAGCAAGGTCTCTGTTTTTTTCTTTTCAGTGGCCAAGTGCTTGGAGAGGACCCGTAGCCCTTCCTTCTTCTTCATTTCCAGCTGGTTGGACAACTCTATCTTAGCCAGCCGCTGCTGGTTCAGGAGGATGAGATCCTTGGTGGTGTCATCGGGTCGATGTCAGAAAGATGCATATTGAGTCTTCCAACTCGTGCAGGCTGCGGAGCTTCAGAGAGCACAGGTACACCATGCACTGCATGGACTCCATCCAGATCATCTGGCCTTGCCATCATGGAGAGAAATGCAACAATAATGTATGTCACCAGTAGGGGCTGAGACGAGCTCGCTGGACAACCAATCATCTCCCACACTGTGTGCTTCTAGTCACTGCACAGTCACACTCCTTCTCTTTTACCCAAGGTCCATGAGACCTTACTCATCTCCCCTCTTTCCCCAGCAGCTCTGTCCATTGCCTCCATTGAAGTGGCTCCCATCTATCAAGGGCCTCCATACTACTGATACCAACACAAGTTTCTTGGATTTTTCTTTACTCAGCCCTTCTGCTGTTTGATGATGTTAACCAGACCCTCCTTCCTGAAATCTCACTTCCTAGGACTTCTCTGCACTGCTTTCTCTCTGAGATGTCCCCTAATTCTTTGAATTTTATTTACATTATTTTAATCTCATTCCTTAAATGTTAGTGTTCCTGAGGGTTCTGTCTTGGTATTCTCGTTTAGCATCACACAGCTGCATCCTACACCATGCTGACTGAATCTGAATTTCCAGAGAAACCTTGCTTCCTGAACTCAATATGTGTATTTCTTTAAAAATAGATACGTTTGTTGTTATTGTAAAAGCAGTACACATTCATTGCAGAAAACAAAAAAGAGTGGAAGAAAATAGTAAAAATCACCCACAATCACACCACATGGATAATTACTGTTAATATTTTGTAGTACATCTTTGTTTTACAAAAAAAAGAGGGATTACATGGCATCTTCTTTTCATAATCTGAATTTTTCACTTAAAATATATAACATATTCTTTCATAGTATTAAATATAGATATGCATCTTAATTTTTGCTGGTTACCTTGCTCATACTAACTATTAAATAATAAGTTAGTATTGAGTATATTATATCTAGTTTATCATTGTATAAACAACATTGTGATGAATAAGCTTGAGGCAGTCTTTGTGTATAATCATGGTTAGTTAGTTTGTTAAAAGATATATTCTTAGACACGGGTTACTCAGACAAAGAACATGCTCATTTTTAAGGCTTTTGATACATATTGCCAAAATACCCTCTAGGATGATTGTGACAATTAATAACTCCATAAACAGTGTTTTTTTTTTTTTCTTCTGTTCTCCCTATCAGGTATCTGGTTCATGGATATCTGAACTGAACTCATCTTCAATCCCCTCCACAAATCTTCTCTTTCTATTAGTTCTTTCATTACATATGTAGTTAGTCCCCGTGATGAGCCAGGCATACCATTTTAAGCACTGGGGATACAGCAGTAACTCAAACTGACAAAAATCTCTGCCTCAAGACATTACATTATGTCTTTTTTTCAGTTAATTGCACCTTCATCACACAGTTACCCAAGCAAGGAAGCTAATAATTATCCCAACGATTCTCTTCCACCCCCCACATCAGGTCAGCAAGTCCTGCCTTAATTATCTCATGAGTCTATCCTCCAACTGCCACCCCAGTGCCACTGCCGGAGTACAGCACCTTAGAGCTTCCTTCCTGCACTCCAGAAGCAGCCTCTGTCTGGCCTCCCAGGATCCATTTTCTCTACACTCTGACCCATCCTTCACACACCTCCAGAGTGATCATTCTAAAATCAAATCTGATAATGGCAGACACTTCAACATGTTTCCAGCTGCACGATAGAGTTCAAGTCCTCATCTTGCCAGCCTCCTCTCCCATCACTCCACTCTACACCTCACTCGGGTTCCCAGAACATGTCATTCTCCCGTCAGACATCCCCCCAGCTCTGCCTGTGCTTATCCCTGGAATACCTAATCATCCCTCTAATAGAAAGATAGCTCAAAATGTGTGCCCTTTCATGGCATATACAAAAATTTGCTCAAAATGAATCAAAGACCTAAATGTAAGAGCTAAAACTATAAAACTCTTAAAGGAAAACATAGAAGAAAAGTTTCACAACATCAGATTTGGCAACAATTTCTTGGATATGACACCAAAATCACTGGCAACAAAAGAGAAAATAGATAAATTGAATTTCATCAAAATTAAAATCTTTTGTGCATCAAAGGACACAACCAACAGTGAAAAGGTAACACACAGAATATATTTACAGATTATATATCTGATAAGAGGTTAATATTCAGAATGTATAAGAAATTCCTACAACTCAACTGCAAAAGCAAACAACCCAACTAAAAATGGACAGAAGACTTGAATAGACATTTTTCTGAAGAATAAGTAGAAATGGCCATTAAAGATTCTCAATATCAATAATCATTAGAGAAATGCAAATCGAAAGCACAATCAGATACCACTTCACACCCATTAAGATGGCTACTATCTTTTAAAAAGCAGACAATAAGTGTTCATGAGGATGTGGAGAAATTGGAACACTCATCCATTTTGATGGGAATGTAACACACAGCAGCCACTATGAAAATCAGTATGGAAGTTCCTAATTTTAATAAATTAAAAATAGAATTACCATAAAATCCAGCAATGCCACTTCTGGATATATATTCCAAATAAATGATGGCAGGGACTCAAAGAGACATTTGTACACCCACATTTATGGTAGTAGTAT
This sequence comes from Trachypithecus francoisi, assembly GCF_009764315.1. Taxonomy (NCBI): domain Eukaryota; kingdom Metazoa; phylum Chordata; class Mammalia; order Primates; family Cercopithecidae; genus Trachypithecus; species Trachypithecus francoisi. The sequence continues at coordinate 66,177,348 of NW_022681463.1, read as the reverse complement.
TATTCACAATAGCAAAGTGGTGGAAGAAACTCAAGTGTCCATTGATGGGTGAACGGATACAGAAAATGTTGTATATTCATACAATGGAATATTATTCAGCCTTAAAAAGGCAGGAAGTTCGGACACATGGTACATTATGGATGAACTTTAAAGACATTATGCTAATTGAAATAGGCCAGTCACAAAAGGACAGGTACTGTATTATTCCACTTATATGAGGTATCTAGACTTGTCAAATTCATAGGAACAGAAGGTAGAATGCTGGTTGCTAGGGAATTGAGGAAGGACAAATGAGTTATTGCTTAATAGGTAGAGTTTCAGTTTTGCACAATATAAAAAAAGTGCTGGAGATGGATGGTAGTGAAGGTAGTACAACATGTGAATGTGCTTAATATCAATGAACTGTACATTTAAAAATTATTAAAATGGTAAATTTTGTTATGTACATTTTATTCAATTAAAAACAAAATGTGTGCCCTACTAACAGTGAGTTAGATGATCATGTTACTACATAAAATACAGACATTAATTTAATACCAATAGTACCTCATGCATTCTGAAAATTTTGGTAACATCAGAATTTTATAATTACATAATATATATAATTTTATATTTATGTATGTAACTATATTACATATATAGTTTATGTCTAACCCAGAGATGGTTGAGGAAATAAAATATATTCTTTACAGATCAAGTCAAGTGGAAATGTCATAAAAAAGAAAATGTGTTCTCAATGTAGCCCCTAGCCCACTTTTTAGGAAACTGGAAAACTTTGCATCTTCCCTTTCTGATCAATCTCTCAAATAGGCAGGGAGCAACAGGAAAGGAGTGAGTGATTACCTTGAAATTTGAGTGTGGTCTGACTTTACCATGCTACAGGCATCATTTCTCTTCATGTCTTCAGGACAAATTGACTGTTGATAAATTTGCGGATGCTGAAAATGTTGAAGGTAACTTGAGGATGAATGATGGAGAAATACTCATCCAGTTGAATCTTCTGGGTTTGGAGTCCTGGCATGTACTTCTGAATGTTCACTCCAGCTTGCTTCACCTGTAGCTATCCACAGAAGACAGATACAAGACAGGAATAGAAGGTGACCCCCCTCCCCATAAACTTCCTCTTGGAAATAACGTTCTAGCCATGTTCTGTGGCTCACTGTCGGGAAAGGGGGTCAGTAATGGAATCAACATCATGGAAGTAATAATTTTTTTTGAAACAATCAAATCTGTGCTAATGTCTGAAAGACAAAAGAATAGTATGAGAGTGCTCAGAGGCTAAACTAAAGAGAAATGAGGTTACAGCTCTCTATTGGGCTCATAGTTCCTCCCGAGCTCTGAGACAACTCTCTCTCTCTCACTCTCTCTATCATTTGCTAATGAAGAAACTAGCAAATTCTATAGCATTGGCTCTATTACCCAGGTCTGGATGAAGAAATTCATCAAGGGGGTGGGGGAGATGCTTTTCACTGCTTTCTCCAGTGAACACACAGAAGGAGGAAGTAAAATAAGTGTCCTTTTAATGAGTTCCTAATCAATTCAGTTGACATACATTTTATCCATGGAAATGGATTAACAATCAAACTTAAATAGTTATGCTCACAACTCTCACAGAGCAGTGGCTTGAGTTGGCATGACCCCTTCCCCATGTTCAAGATGCAGAATGTGAAGCTGGGTGGGATGGAGACATACTTGGTGGCCACAAGGATGGGAAGAATTCACGGGTAGAATTCCACCCTGTCGTTGCTACTGATTGTGTTCTGCTGTCTGTTTATGTAGTGAATTTTAGTGTCACTTCTTTTTCCCCTTTTTTCTAATGGTAAACTTTCCCATGCTTTTACTAGTTCAAACCTCCCTTTCTACCCTATCAAGAAGCTCCTGCATTCTGGATTCTGGAGGATACCACAATACGAAAAGGAAATCAATAGTCCTGCCAGGGTAAAGCCTAGTCTCCCAAGTCCCGGGGATTTCTCAGGGACTTGAAAATCTCCACTGTTCATGAAGGACTGTAAATCATGCTCACTTCCCTGGCTTAGCCCCAATCCCAAGTTATAGAGGGAAGAGTCTCTTACTGATTCATCAAATACAATGTGGAAAGGAAAAGTGTTGCAGAATGTCTTCTCTTCAATCCAGAGTCTCTCAGGATAAATTGGCTCAAAGGCGTTCATGAGATGCCCTGAATGTAGAGAAAGTACTGATGAGAAGCAGCTCCTGCCGCCACCCTTGCACAGAGCAGAGCTCAGGATAGGGATAGTATCTAAAGTGTTTCACAAGCAAAGTGCAATCCCACTTCTTTTGCATGGGCTCCCTCAGCATCTCCAGATGGCCACAGCAATTCTTCTTCCAAATTAAAACAAACAGAAAACTTGCTACCAGGTTGAGAAGCCCTTCTGCCCCCTGCCAAGTTTCTGCCTGCCGCTGAAGAGTTTCTGGGCCAATTGAGTACGTCTCGCCATGAACACAGAGTCGGCATTGAAATGGTGACAGCCAGACAATGAGCCAGCAGAGCAGAGCGTGTGCTCTGGGCCCAGCATCAGGGACATTTGCCATGGAGCTTTTTAGACTGACAGTTTTGGGTGGCACGTGAAAATTTAACCAACAGTCCTATTTGGCAGGGGGTAGAGATTCGAAATGGAGCCTTTTTGATATGAAAATCTCCTAGACAAAGGATGTCAATTGCATGTTTGACTCACTTGCCATGGCTTGAAGGACGCAAAATGCAGCCCTTTGAGCCCTGCAGACCTTCTCCCAGATGCGTGTCACCTGGCCCATTGAGCCCTGACACAGAGCACCCTAACTCCCTTCTCTCAGTGGATCAGAGCCCTTATTCAGACTCAGGCGTTAGGTGCTAATCGTTAGACCGGCTCAGTGCCCACAGGGCTACCTTAGCAAGCCTAATGCCTGCATTTTGCAAATGAGAAGATGGAGACTCTTGTCCAGGGTCACACAGCTCCTTAGGCACAGAGCCAGAAACTTGCTTTCTTGTCTCTTGATCTAGTGGCCTTGCTGGGTGACTAGGGTTGCTATCCACAGATCTCCAGTCCAGAAATGTGTCCAAATGGAGAAGGCCTGACTGCAGAAGAGGAGCTGTGGAAAATTCATTGTTCCTGATGGCACATCAGTGCTCATCTTCCTTCTCTCCACTCATCACCTGTTGGGAGTGATTCCAATTGTGTCTCCAAAAACTTTTTCTTAGGACAGGAGAGACGATGTCTCCATGTGACCCAGCACAAATAATGAGAGCCCATGGAAGGACAATTAGAGCCTGGCATTTTAAAGTTAAAAACCATGGCCGCCAAGTCCAAGTGTTACGGAAACTAGTGTCATGATAATCGCAGAGGGCTTGGCCCCGTCAGTGTACACTGGCAGCTACTCCTGAGAATCAAGCAGTCTTTCTGGTCTCAGAGCTGAGCTTGGGAGAACCACTCACTTACCTTTTCCAAACATGACCATGCTTCTCACAACATCCCAGTGGGATTTTTTCACAGGACAAGCAGAAACATTCAAATAGTTCTCCTTCATCCTGAGGAAAGCTGCCTGGAGGGCCTGCAGATGGCAGGGAGATAGGCACCTGGTCACATGACTGGAGAAGCACAAACCCCATTTGCTGTGATGGGGTCCAATTTTAACTAAGGAACTGTGCCATGGCCAGAGGAACAGCATGAGGGCTTACAAGATCAATTCTACCAAGATTTTAGCGTTCCGGATATTTTTAAATCAAATTAGTCTTCATACTGTTTCTCCATTAAAGAAAGCCATAACTGTTTAGAAAATCTCAAGACGGAACTAAGATGCTATCTGGCAAAATGCACGAACATTTCTTCCTGTGGTTGAAGATTCTGCAGTGAACAGACTCTGAGGTGGACTTTGTAAATACTCTAAGGAATCACAGACTAATCCTAATCTGAGTATTTTCACAAGCTATGGTCATGGAGAGCTATTCACCTAATGTATGTGGTAACCTAAGCAGGTAATGGTCACCCTACCAGGTGCAACTGAGGTGGCCAAGTACAGGGTCTTGAGTTGACTCAGGACCTATGAATGGTTCCAGCTGCAGAAGTGGGCACTGAAGACTGGAAAGATCAATTTAAGGATTGAAAAAAAAAACCATCAAGTTCAAATTTCAAATCCTTCATATGGTTATTCTTATAGGTGAACAATTTTCCAGGCTCAGGTACATTCCAGAATGCTTCTCAGTATATATCCACTTAACCTTAACCCAGCAATCCTCAACTGGGAATGATTTTATCCATTACCCCCACTATGCGGACACTTGGCAATGCCAGCAGACATGTCTTTTTCTTTCTTTCTTTCTTTCTTTTTTTTTTTTTTTGTGCCACAAATGAAGGGATGAGGTTCTACTAGTAGGAAAAGACCAGGGATGAGGACACTATAATGTAAAAGACACACCATCAACACCAAAGAATTATCTGGTTCAAAATGTCAGTTGTGTCAAAATTGAGAAGCTCTGCCTTAATTCCACTATTAGAAGGTCCAGTCGGTCTCCCATCCAAGCACTAACCAGGACCAACCCTGCTTAGCTTCCAAGATCAGTCATGTTCAGGGTGGTATAGCTGTAGACACTCATAAGTGGAAGTTGAACAACGAGAACACATGGACACAGGGAGAGGAGAATCACACATTGAGGCCTGTCAGAGGATGGGGGGCAAGGAGAGGGAGAGCATTAGGACAAATACCTAATGCATGTGGGGCTTAAAACCTAGATGACGGGTTGCTAGGTGCAGCAAACCAACATGGCACATACATATCTATGTAATAAACCTGCATGTTCAAAACATGTAACCCAGAACTTAAAGGAAAATGTAAAAAACAAAAACAAAAAAATCAAAAGGTCCAGTTGATTCTGTTGTTTGCATAGATTTTTCCAAGACTGATAGCTCTACTTAAGTGCAACTGTTCTTTCTAAAGGCATAGCAAACCCAGTACCTCTTGGTCTCTCTCGATGCCCTGTCTTGTAGCCTTTCTGACTTTGCCTTTCTCATCTTCCTGTGAGCCTTCAGAAACACAACATGCTCCTTCTTCCCTGTCCTCTCCACTTCTTCATTCATGTCAAGAATGTCCATGGTTACCTCAATGTCAAAGAAGTCTTTGGCCACAGCCTCAATGATACCTGCAGCAGAAGGACACCTATTGTTGAGGGATGGCCGAAGGCAATTTTATCAACAAAAATTGTAAAATAATCAAACTGTAAAACTTCTGATGAATATTCTGAAGTTCACCAAGCCTAGGCCCTGCTTCAAATCAGATATCAGCGACAGCCAATTAAATAAAAATATGCAGAGACTGAAGTTATACATGTTTGGATACCAAATATATCCATGCCACTTTAATTTCTAGTTTGGCATCTATTCATTTGTTTGTTATTTCAGGTAGGCATTTAACTCATTAAGCAAACAAACCTAGAGAAAATGTAAGCAAAATTCAGTTGTAAAAGCATTAAGGATCAAGTTTTTAAAAGTGTTCCTCTGGGCATCTATCCCAGGGTTATATACAAAATACAGGGAAAGCGCCGGGCGCAGTGGCTCATGCTTGTAATCCCAGCACTTTGGGAGGCCGAGGCGGGCGGATCATGAGGTCAGGGGATTGAGACCATCCTGGCTAATACAGTGAAACCCCATCTCTACTAAAAATACAAAAAACCAGCCAGGCATGGTGGCAGGCACCTGTAGTCCCAGCTACTTGGGAGGCTGAGGCAGGAGAATGGCGTGAACCCAGGAGGTGGAGCTTGCAGTGAACCGAGATCACTCCACTACACTCCAGCCTGGGGGGACAGAGCGAGATTCCATCTCAAAAAAAAAAAAAAAAAAAAAATATATATATATATATATATATATATGGAAAGCATGCATGAAGATGTTCATGATAGCATTGTTTACAAAAGCAAAAGATTAGTATCAATGGAAAATTTAATAATAGGAGATTAGTTAAGATAATTACAATATGGAATATCATTCAGCCATTTAATATGTGGTTTTAAAGATTATGTGGAAACATGCTTTTTCTACAATGCTAAATACAAATAAAGAGTTGATACAAAATAATATATGCAGAATTATCACAGCTATGTAAAAACCTGTATAATTTAAAATGTTGAAAGAAAAATACAAATTATTCGTTTTTGTGGAATTTTGGAAACTTATTTTAAAAGCTCAAGGACTTTGGGAGCAGTGGTCAAGATGATATGAAGTCACACATTCTAAGAGAGTTTTAACTTCTTACCCGTAGCCAGCTATTAGCCATCCTGGAGAATCTGTGGGGAAACTTTCCTCACTTCAGAAGCCCCATAGCTCTGCGGTCAGCTAAACCATTTCCATACCTGGTACAATATGGCAGAGACCACTTCTATCTGAGTAGTAATGGAGAAACATTTTCCCATCTGCTCCTCTCTCCACACGAAACGACGGTGCATGCATCTCCTCATTAAAAGACACACATTTTTCCCAGGGGACACAAATTGCGTAAATTATGCTTTTGAGGCTTCCTACGGAACTATATCCCAACCCTCTCTCCAATCACATAAAAATTCCCACTGTTTCTGCTCCTGTATGTCAGGAATTTTATACTATACCTACTATACTTTAAACAACCCTATATGGCAAGTACTAGTTCCATTTTAAGAGGAAGAAACTGAGGCTTAGGGAAGGTAAACCTAGGTTAATGGTGGAACAACATTTGATTCCCAAATGAGCCTTTGCACCGTGCCATGCTGTTTCTACCCATATTCCAAAAGCAGTTGTCTGCTGGTAACAGGAAGCCTTAGTGAGTTTCTGCCACACTTGGCCTGTCACCAAGTGACCATGGGCATCTTCACTTTCCAACACATCAGGGAATCAGAGAATTTGCAAGTAGAATTAATCAGTTTATTGTTCTAAAAGGATAATGTCATCTGTGATGTCAATTTGAACATTTAGAAAGTAGAACCTTCCGCCGGGTGCAGTGGGCTCGTGCCTGTAATCCCAGTTCTCTGGGAGGCCGAGGCGGGCAGATCACGAGGTCAGGAGATCGAGACCATCCTGGCTAACGCGGTGAAACCCTGTCTACTAAAAATATGAAAAAATTAGCCGGGCATGGTGGCACACGCCTGTAGTCCCAGGTACTCGGGAGGCTGAGGCAGGAGAATCTCTTGAACCCAGGAGACGGAGGTTGCCGTGAGCCGAGATGGCGCCACTGCACTCCAGCCTGGGCGACAGACAGAGCAATCTCAAAAAAAAAAAAGTAGAACCTTCAAGGATACATCAGAAGAGATCCCCTTTCTCCAGAAATGTTGACATTCAAGTACGTATCATTTTACAGTAAATGAGATGTATACTAGGGAAGAAGAATAGAGACTTTGCCTGGGGGAGTCTCTAGCTAGTTAGTAGACAGTTCAGTACCCTGGACACACAGCTTTTGGCCATGAGGGAATAGATAAAGGAGATGGATTCCTTCCAAGATCTTTGTCGTCTTCCGGTGAAAGGCTGTTAGTGAAAATGGGTTTCTTTTTTTTCCCCAAATACTTTTTTATCTTTTTTTTTTTTTTTTTTTTTTTTTGAGATAGGGTCATGCTCTGTTGCCCAGGCTGGAATGCAGTGGCACGATCACGGCTCACTGCAGCCTCTGCTTCCTAGGCTCAAGTGATCTTCCCACGTCAGTCTTCTGAGTAGCTGGGATTACAGGCAGGCCACCACCATGCCCAGCTACCTTTTTTTTTTTTTTTGTGGAGATGGGGGCTTTGCTGCGTTGCCCAGACTGGTCTCAAACTCCTAGGCTCAAATGATCTTGTCCACCTCGGCTTCCAAAAGTGCTAAGATTACAGGCATTAGTCACCATGCCCAGCCCTCAAATACTATTTTTTTTTATAATTTCAAAAGTGTGTACCTAGAGAAAGTACATATATTTATTTGTATGTGTGTGTGTTTATATCTTGACAAAATGTAAAGAGTAGTTGAGGCAGCACATATAAAAAGCATCAATAAAATAGGAAATTAACAGTTAATTTTAAAATTATATCCAAATCCTACATAGTGAAAATAAAGTAACAGAATACAGAGGCCTGGAAGAAAGTCCACGTGATCCTGCTTCATGCCCCTCACTCCTTAGCCCCTGCCCAGAGACACTTCCGAAAGTTTGTGCTTTTAGTTCTTCTGGTCAATGTCACTAAGTCTCTAAATAATATAGTTATACTTTTATTTCTTGCTTCAAATAGGACTTTTTAAAAGTGGAGAATCAGGGCAAAGAATAACAGAATAAAAAAAATTTTTCCTAAAGAGACAATCTATAATACTTTGCCCAGAATAAAGCACTATATAGCTGTTAGGTAACATTACAGAACAGAATAGAAAGCCCAGAAATAAGGCTGTACACCTAAAGCCATGTGATATTTGACATGTGTGGGTTTGGATCCAGCTCAGCCACCATGCCTGGGTGATTTGGGGACAGTTACTTGACCTTTCTGGACCTCAGTTTTCTCATTGTATAATAGGAAAAATAAGACTGCCAACTCTAATGGCATCAGGAAGATAAGTCAATGTTGACACATTACTTAGCCCAACACCTGCCTCATAATTAGCGCTCAATAAAGGTTAGCTAAAGCATAAGAAGATTAAAGGCTCAGTTATAACCAGAAATGTATGCCTCAAAGGCACTGCCAAATTACTAGACAGACACAAAAAAAGTGAACATTATTTTAATTTGTTATTTTTGCCTAAAGAGACAATCTATAATACTTTTCCCAGAATAAAGCACTATATAGCTGTTAGGTATCATTGCATGTATCTTCTTCCAACTTGTATATTATAATATTTAAATATTTTATTTATCTCATTATATGCAAAATGTCCTCAAATACCACCAGAGAAGTTCTATTCCATTGCTTCTCTAGCATCACTTATAAGTGAGAGCTAAACATTGAACACACATGGACATACAGATGGCAACAACAGACACCGGGGACTACTAGAGGAGGGAGGAAGGGATGGGGGTCCAGGGTTGAAAAACTACTGGGTGCTATGCTCACTACCTGGGTGTCAGGATCAATCATACCCAAATCTCAACATCATGCCATATACCCATGTAAAAATCCTGCGTATGTACCCTCTGAGTCTTTTTTAAAAAATTGAAATTGTAAAAAAGCAAAGAAAAAAGATCATAGAATAAAAAATATATGCATTACAAAAAATATTAAAATGGCCTAACTGTATTTCTTTATATCCTGATTGTTGTGCTTTAGCTAAGAAATTGAAAGGAGGTTGTCATGCAAATTATCGTAATTATTAAACTGGCCATATTGAATAGAGAGAAAAGAAAGGGGAAGGAATAGAGTTATTATTTATTTATGGAAAGCTGATTTTTCTGGACTGATTACAATGCTAGAGACTTTTACATCCTATCTCTCGTAATCCACATATTGCTATGAGGTAGGTTATCTTTTTCCCTACTTATTTCTTTTTGTCTCTGTTTGTGTCCAATACCTTAAAAAGTGCTTGATACATACTATCACTCAATAAATATTGGTCACCCAATAAATATTATTAAATAAAATACATTGAGATTCAGAGACCGCAACTAACTTGCCAGAATCGCATAACTGTTAAATTGTAGAGCCAGTGGGACAGCCTCGTGGGCCCATCTGACCCCATAAGCAGGGCTCTTTCCACTCCCTCTACCCTTGAGTAGTTCACATGATAACAATAGGACAGGCCTGGCTATTCATGCCCAACTATTCATGACTCGTAATTGAAGTCAGTTAAGGCTTCCATTATATGGAAAATGGAGAAAATAATACTTTTCCCATGTATTGTCTATGGGGGGTGTAAGGGTTGCTGAGGCTTTTTAACATCCACAATCCCATTTTGTCCCCATGACAACCCTGAAAGGGTGGATATGAACACCAGTATAGAAATGGTGAAGGAAGATCTCAGTGAAGTACAAAGGCCCTAAAATTAAACTATTTTCTATAAAGTAATAAACTGTTATTATGATATATATAAATGCTCTTTCACCTTTTCTTGTCTAAAAAATAAAAGAGAATCTAGATATTTGAATTTCCAGTGATCTCTACAAACAAGAAACCCAAGGAAAGAACTCCAGGAGGGCATATCCCAGTAGGGAAATTAGTTTCCTAACACCTCAGTCGGTCACCCATGGGTTAATCAGAGTTGGATGGTTTCTGATTCTGGCTCTTAGCCCTGTCAAGTCTTCCCTTCTGATACATGAATAACATGAATCTGGCCGCATATGCAATTTATCAGCTCCATCCTGGCCAGGAAACCTTAGGAGAGCTTTTGCAAATGCACTGAAACCTGACTGTTTTCCAGCCTTTGTTCCAATTGTAATCAGTCTCCAGGATTTAATTCCAAATCAACACCACACCCTATCTGAAAAGGCCATCCCTTCGGTTTTTGTGACCCAGTTTACAAAAGTGGCCAGCAGGTGTTTCTTTTTCATTCTCTTCCAAAAAGAACTCCTGGGCCCACCAATACCAGGTACCAAGGATTCTGCAGATGGGAGGGTTCTCCTGCAACTGCACCTCCATAGGGGGAGGTGGGGAGCTGGCCCAGGACTGCCACAGTATTTGCTTCCTCTTGGGCAGCCAAGACCAGACTCAAGTGGCCTTACCTGATAAGAGAGTGCCAGGTAACTGTGGAGGGCATCCAGGTTTTCAATAAACTCCATGAGATTTCCTCCCAGTGTCCGTAGCATCCTGTCATAGCCAGACATCTTACAGAATTGAAAGAAGTATTCTCCAAAGAGTTTCAGGATGGCTTCCATGGAGACACCTGTAGAAACCAAAGCATGCCCCCTAAATAAATCCCTGGGAGGTGTGTGGTCTCCTTTGCATGGTCTTCATTTATTTCCAGAGGGTTCACATCCTGGCTGTGTGACACTATTGAGCTACTCTCTAAGCCGTCACTTGCCTCATCCGTAAAATGCCAATAACCACATTGATATCATGGGGCCTTTGTGAGGAGCCCAGTGCAGCCTGGCACTGGGTAGGTGCTTGTGAAACATGAGTCTCCATGACAAATATTTCCTCAAAGTCAAGAAGGGGATGTAGAGATGCCGTACCTGCTTAGCTGCTGAAGCCAGTACCCAGAACAAGCTTCACTCTGGGTGGGGAGGGCGCGGCACTCCACGATCACTCCCAACACCTCCCACATCTTTAAATGTAACAGTCTCTAACAAGACTACAAGGATGTCTCTGAGAAATAACTAATACACAGTGAAAAACCTATGCCTTCAAGGCTATAGGATCCTGATTTACCAAAAAGATGATACCAAATACTTGCAGTGACATTTCCTTTCTCTCTTGATCTCATCAGATCCTGGCCTCCCTGTGAGGCCCAGTGTTCACATTCTATTCTCCATAAAGATTTCTCTGAAGAGTCCAGGTCACACGGAATTCTCTCTTCCTAAATGTTGCATTTTTTTCTTCCTAAGTCATGGTAATTCTGGAGAGAAGCAACCTGGTCCTACATGTTTTCTGTGCTAAACACAGCGTAGGTGACTGATGAACACCTGGAGGTAGATTTGCGGCATTAGCTGGGACTGCTGCTCACCCCCCTGCTCCCCAGGCTGCACTGTTGGAATAGACACTGGGCAAGTGTCCACTTTATGGGAGAGACAGCAAACATTTTAAAAGAATATTTTATAGTTCTGACAACACACATTAATTATGGTTCTGTTACTCAATGTTTACCCAGCTCTTACAAAGTAGCTAACATTATTTTCATGTCCTTTTTACAGCTGAGCCTATGGGGGCTGAGCCATCTTTGTGAATTGACTCCAGTCACATAGAGTTGCAGAGGCCAGATTTGTTGAAGAGGCTCCAACTCTAAGTTCAGCGCTTTTTGTACCACATCCCCCAGCCTCTGAAGCAGCAATGACAGAAGCAAGGAGTCTCCCCAAGGCAAGGGCTGCTTATGCATTGGCATCATTGACAAGGGAGAGAGGGCATCCATCCATGCTGCTGGTCTGGAGCTCCTGTGAGAAATGCCCTCTTATTTACAATGGGGCTGTGACACATGTAAGTCCTGGGGGCTGGGGCGAATGTCTGTACTGCCCAGGTTTATGGAAGGCCTGAAGAGCTCACCATCACCAGTATCTATGGTTACATCCTTGAAAAACTCTGATGCTCTGGCTGGATTTGAAATTCACAGCAAGGGACATTCCAGGTCTCATGAGCTATCCAGGGCTAAATCCTACAGAGGACAGACCAAGGAGGTCTGGGCACTCTCCAGCTCCTGCTTGCTTCCTAGGATGGTCTGAAGAGCAGTTTCCCTACAGCTCATAATCCACAGCCAGACCATGGGGCAGATCATTGTTCTGTAATCTGAGCAGGATAGAGTCCCCACTGAATTGGTCTAGTTTTGTCAGAGATGAGTTGTACATATTTTCCAAGATGAGTTACACATATTTTCCAAAATTTGACTAGTCCGATCTGAATCTAGACAAAGCTTGGGATGGTAAAGGAACCAGTGGTAATGGCCTGTGTTAATTGCCTCCGTTGGATTCTTTGCTTGTGGGTGCATCCTGGCTGGCTGCAGGCAGGCTTGTCTATACCAGTATTCAGGGGCCACCTGCTAACCCCTAGGGGATCTGAGACAAATTCTACCACGTTCCTTTCCAATGCTTGAGTCTCTGGGTGGAGAACTGCTAAAAGGTAAACAGACAGATGGGAAATTGTCCTTCTGCTCTCCTGCTTCCATCCCTCTGTTACCTCTAAATCTAGCTTATTCAGACTAAGAAAAAACAGCTGTGCTGTGCATCCTGGAGGCTGGAGCTCTGAGCAGGTGCATCCTGTTACCTGCCAGGAAAAGCAGGGGTCCCAGTGGCCCCCCTTCTCCCAAGAACCTCTGCCAGGAGGACTGGGCTGCCTGTAAGCCAAGCAAAGTTATATTCAAGTGAGAGTGGCAGCTTTGGGTAAAGGACTGCCTGTTTGACTTTTAAATCTTTAAACTTACAAAAATCCATGAAGCTGTTTGTTCCAGGCTCTGGTTATTTTGTTTGTGGATGACCAGCTCTGTTAACAGGAAAGGACATCTGGCTGAGAGATGAACTGTTTCCAAAACAAAGATCTGAGGTTTGAGCGTGGTGCTTTCCACCTGTAATGGGTTTGGAGCTTTTTCTAGAATTATTAGTTGAGAATGCTTGTCCAGCAGAGAATAAAGCCCACTTTTTTAAAAAAAATCAACAGCTGTCTTAGTCTTTTATACACTTTCACCTCAGTGTATTTAAGATTCCAAGAGCCCGCTAAGTCATAGGGGATCCAAGATATATAGGAAATAGTTAGAAACTGCAAGAAAGAACTAAACTAAAGTGCCTTAAAATGGTTTTTGATAGTGCAGGGGACAACTTATGCTATGCTTAGTATTCTTTCATGTAAGAAAGAAGGGAAAACAAGGAAATAATCATCTATCTGCCTACTTGTGCAAAATTAAACCTGAAGGATAAACCTGGATCTATTGAGATTGGTTACCTATACAGGACATTGGTAAGGAATGAGGTGGAAAGATTAGAAAAATTGTGGAGTTGGGGAAAACGACATTTTTCTGAGCATAACTTTTTGAACAGTTCTGGTTTGGGGGGTCACGTTAATGTTTCATATGCTTAAAACAAATAAAATATAAGATCAACAAGGATAGAGAAAACCCCTAAGATGGAATACAAACAGAAACAAATTCACAGAACAGCATTTCAACAGAACAGTTTTGAATAACCCAGGAAAAAAATTAACCCAGTAATATTTGAATATAGTATTTACACTACTGTGTCCTCAGGCCAAAAGCAAAAAGAACTTTAAACAAATATTTTCCTGCAGTTAGTAGGCTTCCTTTTCACAGCAGTGTGGGTTAGCAATTCTGAAACTATGTTCTGAACAAGTAATATGTTGTGGATAGTGGGAGCCAGGTTTTTCACTATCTGAGAACGAAGTTACAGTTATGGAAAGGAGAAGACTAGAATGAACCCTGTGCCTCTGGATTAGAAAATCTAACATAATAAGACAATGAAATGTATCATGGTTTTAGATATATATATCTAATATATTATGTATCTAATATGTTTACATATTTTATAAATTTTAGACATATAATATTATATAAAACATATGTATATATAGAGAGAGAGAGATGGATGTGTGTATGTGTGTGTGTGTGGGTGGGTGTGTGTATATGACATCTATTTTCCAGCACTGTCCACTAAGAGGGCCTAAAAGCAGTGACACCCCAGTAGCAGTGGGGTTGCCTAATGTCTAGATCTTAGTTTTTAAATGCCCTTCTCCTGTAAAAGGAATCAGGGCTTGGAGAAATGGCAGATTCAAGGGCTGGGGCAGGGAAAGGATGAGATCAGCCCATAACATCTTGTTATGCAAGAAGGTAAAGAAGTGATCAAAGAATGATGGGGACATGTCAAAAGCACACAGGGCCTAGCTTAGGGAGGCTGTCCCTGGCTAACTCTTGCAGAATGTGAGCATCAAAATAAATAATAAAAGGAAAGTATTACAGCCTGTTTTTAAAAAATAAGAATCACAAATCTACATTGAAATAAGTAAATAAAAACAGGGGAGAGGGGGAAATTCTTCCTTACAGAAACTCAATGAATAATACAAAAGGAATAATATTTTAGAAAATTACTATTTGACTTCCATCATAAGTATCGATTCAGACAAAAATCACAAATAAATACTAAAATTATGAAAGAGGGAGTTTGAGAAACGACAAGATATTTGCATAATCTGAAAGTATCTTCTCAATACTTTTTACAAAGGGAAAAGGTAACTTTACAGTGGAGAAAGCTGGCAAATTCTAAGTAAATCAAGTGATCAAGGTTAGCCTCACTAATAATAGGACACATCAATGCAATATGCCTCCTGATATGATAAACTGGGAAGGACAAAGGATCACGTCTGTGATCTTCCTGCCAAGAAAGCATAACCTGAATTATATCATGAGGAATATCAGATAATCCTGAATTGAGGGACATTTTGCAAAATGTCTGACCAGAACTTTCCAAAGATACCAATTTTATAAAGCATAAAGAGACTCAGAAACTGTTCCAAGCCAAAGAGTACTGAAGAGACATGATAACTGACATGATCCAGGATTTTATTTTGCTCTGAATTGGGTCAATTAGAAAAATCTCAATAAGTTCTATACATTAGATAATAGCACTATATCTATGTTCATTTCCTGAGTTTGATTGTTGTACTGTAGTTATTTAAGAGAATTTTTAAGGACAAAAAGGCATCACATTTGCAATATACTAACAATTTCAAGAAAAAAGTATAAATCTAGATATGAAGAGACGGATAGACACTATATGGTAAAATGTCAACATTTGGGGAATATGGATAAAGACAACATGGGAATTCTTTGTACTATTCTTGTAAGCCTTTTGCAAGTTTGAAATTATGTCAAAGTAAAAAAGTTTCTGTTGATTGCTCTGAAAAGACCATAGAGAATTTCACATAATAAGACCATAAAGACCACGTTTATCCAT
This sequence comes from Trachypithecus francoisi, assembly GCF_009764315.1. Taxonomy (NCBI): domain Eukaryota; kingdom Metazoa; phylum Chordata; class Mammalia; order Primates; family Cercopithecidae; genus Trachypithecus; species Trachypithecus francoisi. The sequence continues at coordinate 66,161,850 of NW_022681463.1, read as the reverse complement.
GGCCAGCTGAAATACACCTGCAGCCCAGGCATCTGTAATGCTATGAATTTTGTTAGTTATAATCGGGGCATTATCAGTATATTTTTAATGTCTTTATCTTGTTAGAGACTGATACTGAAATATTTATGGATGAAATTGTGAGAAACCTGGTAATTGCTTTAAAACACTCCAGAAAAAATAAAACCAGAAAAAGAGTGGAGGAATCAAATAGATGAAATAAGATTGGCAAAATATTGTTAATCAGTGAAGCTGGGTGGAGGGTATGTGGGCTTCTGTACACAATTCTCTCTACTTTTGTACTACTTTTAGTACAAATACTTCTTTTTTTTAAATAAATAAATACTTCTTTTTTTAAAAAAATACTTCTTTTTTTTAAATAAATAAATAAAAGACTTGGGGTTTTTTTGGTTGGTTTTTTTTTTATTTTTATTTTTTTATTTTTTAGACAGAGTCTCACTCTGTTGCCCAGGGTGGAGTGCAGTGGCGCCATCATGGCTCACGCAGCTTCAACATCCCCAGGCTCAGGTGATCCTCCTGCCTGAGCCTCCTAAGTAGCCGGGACTACAGATGTGTGCCATCATGCCTGGGTAATTTTTGTATTTTTTCAGAGATGGGAATTTTGCCATGTTACCCAGGCTGGTCTTAAACCCCTGGGCTCAAGTGATCTACCTGACTTGACCTCCCAAAGTGCTGGGATTACAGCACCCAGCCAAGACTTTTTTTCCGGAAGGAAAACAATGGTCACAAAGCTTCTATGCTTGGCTCCCCAGGCGTGGAAATTTCTAACAAACTTTTACATTGGAATATTGCATGAACTCAAACTTTCTGACTTAACAAGCATGGGTCTTCTTTGTCACTGGGAAACGTTTGCTTCTTGCTGGGTTTCAGCTCAAGGTACTGGAAAGAGTAGAGTTGGCCTGTCTAGGGCACGGGGACAGAGGGAACCTGTTGAAGCCCCAGTGAGGCTGGCAGGGACAGCATAGCCACCAAAGCAGAGCCTCCTAGGCAAACAGCTCACTCAGGGCCAGACTTGCCAAGACCCCTGCCCACCTCCCATCACCCAAGTCACAGGCAACAAGAGCTATTCCTCATGGCACCCTTCCCGAGTCACCCAGCAAAACGTATGCTCTTCAACAGCAGAGGGAAGTACATGCTCTACCTTTGACAAAGTTTTCCATTGAAAAGTGGTAATTTTTCCCCCAAAGCGTTGGTATTCAAAGGATTACTCTTCAGATACCTGAAAAGAGCCATAATCTCACATATTGTTTTTCTCCAATTATATCACTAATGTCAGGCATCAGTTAATTTACGGGGAAATATTTTGGAATAGGAGAAAGAGCAGTTTAAGAGAAGGAAAGAAACATCTACCCGTGTCCATGCCATAGTTTGCAAGGAGGAAAAAGACTCTAAGTTGGGAGGGTTGGGTTTCAGAAGTAGTAGTAAGTTTATTCAGGCATAGAGAAAAAATAAACTGGAAGTCGATTAAGGCAGCTCAGAAAGTGGTGCCCTGCAGGGATGAAGCAGTTCCACTGAAGCCTGGTAGAGAAGAAGCTGCCTGATTCCCGTCAAACCTTGGAACAGAGTAATCAGCCCTACCAGGGCCACAGCAGAGGGCCAGGGGTCTATCGGGTGGTGAGGAGGGGTGAGGGATAGGGTGAGGTACCTTGCTGTGTACCCACGGGGTGTCAGGCATTTTGCTTACCTTATTTGATTTCTTCTGTAGGAGAGATGAAACTCCCTGGGTTGTTGTCCTACAGACGGAATCAAATAAGGTGAGCAAAGTGTCACAGGTATCATTGCTGCACAACCAGGGAAACATTTGCCCCGGGTTACATTATCAGGAGCCGGTGTAGCCAGGGGGCTCATCCAGGTCAGTCTGATTCCAAAGCCTTTGCTCCAGACATTGTCAACTTCCCCTCCAGTCTGCGGCATGAAGCACCAGCCTTGGAATCAGCAGACCTGAATTCAGGTCTCCATTCGTGGCTGGCTGTGCAGCCTGAGTTACTTGTCCCACCCTCAGAGGAGTATGGTGCAGAGCAAATGTTACAATGTCTGACTTCAAGACTTTGTCAATTTTATGTTGTTCTTCTTTTTAAAGATGTGAGTGCAGAGAGGCTTGCTGGCATTTGCTGATAGCTAACTGTTGAAACACATTTTACTATGGGTGTCTTCGCAAGCAAAGACTAGACGGACACAGCTGTGCCAAATGGCTGTTGTGTGTTGTTTTGAATTTTGTCACTTCAGATCACTAATAACCCACTTACACACTAAGTAGGCACTTATTCATACACAGAACAATTCCTTATGCAGTGCTCAACCTGCCATCTGGTCCCCTCCTGAATTATGCTAATTGGAAAGCACAGAGCTATGCAGTGACAGAGCGGTCTGGAAAAGTCCCAGCAATTGCTTCAAGGTAGGGAAATTGCATTCTGAAACCCACATGGAAAGCAAAGCCCTTGCTATTGGTGACTAAGCACGCTTTTTCCTTTGTCAAAGGGAGGATTTTCAACTGACCAGTGTACTTTGTTAGAGAGTAAAATGTCCTTCCTGTAGCTTTCCCTTTGGCTGGGTCCTGCTCTTGCTCTCTCATACTCATGGGCGTTGTAGACATACAGAATCACCACGGGCTTCCTGGAGCTGTCCTGATTTCACATCTCATACATGTGTTCACTCGATTTTGCCTCTCAACTTCTTATTTGAAAAATGCATTCGCCATACTCATTTGCTCTTTCAGATAGATATAGGCCAATAGATGTTATGGAAATAAACAACAAGAAGAAAACACTTCTGACACTCAAAGCTAGGCAGAGAGAAACCACAGTGATGTACGTTGACTTTCGGTGAAAAGGTGATGTGGGCCAGCCCACACATTGGTCTGTAGACTGGCTGCTGCCTCTACACAGGTTGGTTGGGTTGGGAATGTGACGGCGGTGGGGCAGGTATGTGATGGCATCTCACTGCTGAAGGTACTGCCACACCATTTGATGTACATGAGCACAGACAGCCACAAAAATGGACTGCGGTGATATGATATATACAGAGTATTTCTTTCTGGAGATAACAAGCTGATTCAAGTTCTTATATTAGTCCACCAGGGCCACCATGACAAAATGCCATAGATGGGTGGCTTAAACAACAGATGTTTATTTTCTCAGAGTTCTGGAGGTCAGAAGTCTGAGATCAAGGTGATAACACGGTTACTTGGCTTGTTAGAGGGTCACCTTCTCACCATGTCCCCATGTGACAGGGAGGGGAGAGAGCCAGCGCTCTGGTATCTCTCCTATAAGAGCTCCAATCCTATCAAGAGGGTCCCACCCTCATGAGTTCATCTCAACCTAATTATTTCCCAAAGGCTTCATTTCCAAATATGAATTTGGGGAATGGGGGCACAATTCAGTCCAGAGCAGTTCTTAGGTTAAAAGATATTTTTAGAATCTTGAAAAAGATCTGCATCTACCCTTGAGAGCATGAAATGACAAACTTTTCCTATAAAGGGCAGATAGTAAATAGTAAATGTTTTCGGCTTTGCAGGTCATATGGTCTTTGTGCAGCTACTCAGCCCTGCCACGTAACACAAAAGCAGCCATGGATGATGTGTAAACAAAGGGGCATGGCCGTGTTCCAATAAAACTTGATTTACACAAACAGGCAAAGGCCCAGATCTGGCCCTTAGTCTGTATGTAGTTTGCTGACCACTAATCAGAGAGCTGTCGCCCAGGCTGGAGTGCAGTGGCATGATCTTGGCTCACTGTAGCCTCCACCTCCCAGGTTCAAGTGATTCTCCTGCCTAAGCCTCCTGAATACCTGGGATTACAGGGGCACGCCCCCATGCCTGGCTAAATTTTTTTTTTTTTTTTTTTTTTGCATTTTTAGTAGAGACAGGGTTTTACCATGTTGCCCAGGCTGGTCTTGAACTCCTGACCTCAGGTGATCCACCCACCTCAGTCTCCCAAAGTGCTGGGATTACAGGCATGAGCCACCGCACCTGGCCCATAATTTATTTTATTTTATTTTAAGTTCTGGGGTATATGTGCAGGATGTGCAGGTTTGTTGCATGCATAAATGTGTGCCATGGTGCTTTGCTGCATGGATCAACCCATCACCTAGGTATTAAGCCCCGCATGCATTAGCTAAATCTGCTAATGCTCTCCTTACCCCCGACCCCCACAACAGGGCCCAGTGTGTGTTATTCCCTCCCTGTGTACATATAGAACATAATTTTTTACCACAGCCATTTGAAGTGAATAGCAAAGCCTGTCTCTTCTTATAAGGGACAGTATCCAGAGGTACAAAACACAGAAAGACTCCTGTCCTTCCTTCAGATTCAACATTCAGCTGGCATTTACCGAACACCCAATCCGTGCCATGCATGTTGCTAAGTGCCTTACATTTGTTATTTGATTTAATTCATTCCTTCCCACAACCCTGTAAGGTATTATTCCTTTTGCAGGAGATCAACTCTCAATGAAATTCTAGCCCAAAGTCACACAGCTGGTGTGACAGAATAGAATCCACCCTCCATTCTCATTCTGGAATAACAACGAGATGCTCTTTGGCAGAGGGCTCAGGCCAAATCAAGACTACGCGATACAGCCACTATGTCCTTCTGCTGCTGGGATCCCTTGGAATAAAATCAAGAAAAGACTAAAGGTGGGCTTAATTTCACTACCCATTCTAAGCTTTTTTTGCCCTTTTATTTCCTAAGCTCTGTCAAAACTCCAGATTTTCAGCTCAAAAGCAATCACCTCTCATTACAGAATTTCCACCTAATGTTGCGTATTCTTTCTGTGGAGGGAAGGTTACTAGATGCTCCTCTTAGTTAGAAGAAAGGAGGCAATTGCAAACCATTGGACTTACTTGTGGGCCTCCAGCCCTCACTGGGATCACAGTCAGCCATAAGGGCAGCACCTAGGCTTTGCCTATATGGGGTGGACATATTAAGATCAAGAGGGGATCTGTCTGTCTGGTTTGCAAAAGTATATTTAACATTGTAATCACATACTTTTTAAAAAACTAAAGTGATGCTTAAGAAAATAAAAGAGGTAATCTCTTTGGCAGGCGTGTCAAGCACGAAGGCTGAGAGGTGACCCTCTAGGGTGGCTGTGCTGCTACCACCTGTTGAACAAGGCCATAGCTGGGGAGCAGAGCTGAGTCTAGAACCCAGGTCTCCAGGCCTGCAGCCCCTGGGAGCAGCACAGTGCTGTAAAGAGCACACACCCCGCGCTCAGGCTCGAGCGCAGAAAGCTCGATGCTGTGTGCTTTTTGATAACCCGGCCCCACAGAAACCTCCCCTGGTGTCAGCTGCTGGAGAGACAAAGGGGCCTGGGAGTCCCCCCAAAACAGGCCAGACAGGATAGGGGTGAGGTTTACAGGTATCACTGACACGTCCCAGTTCCTGGGCCAGCTTCGGCCTAGAATCTCTGTAAGCTTCTTTGGAAAGCGGAGTTCGTTGGTGGATTCAGGGCAGAGGCCCAGCTGTGATTCTTGGGAGGCCACATGAGCCCTGTCTGCCAGATGCCTGTGTCCTCCCTCTAAGTGCTGCCATGGTGGGAGGCTGGGAATTGGCTTTAGGAAGCATCCGGGAGGTGTTGCTGCTCTTGGTGCCTGAATTCCAGGAGCTGAAGGAGCAAACGACTGTTTCACTCCTTGTGCCTTATTTCCAGCCTCAGACACAACCTTGGTTCTATCGAAAGATGCAGGTGGGAAGTGACCAGGGGCTAACATACATCTGGTTGGAAGTTGTTTTAACAACCAGTTGGGGCACCAGATTCCTCCTAGCTCTGATCACCATCACCTGCCAGGTCTTGTTGGCAGCTCTGGCCGCTTCTTGGCTCTGTGGCTCCAAGAGAGCAGCATGATGAGATGGTGGCCCAGAGTGGGCAGGGGAAGCAGGTGACCACTTGTTACCGGAGAGGACTCTGAGCACCACACACATCTAGCTTCCTTAGCCTCAATGACTTCCCCCTCCCAGTTTGGCAGAGTCTTTGGGCCTCTCCTGGATACAGATCCCTGGAAGGTCTTCTGCATTCAGGAGATGACCAGGAGCATGAGAAGAGATGTAGATGTCAGTCACATCACCCTGTGAAAGCCATGGGAAAAGCCCTCGCATCTGTCAGATCCAGTTGCCTGCGAGTAAAGCTGGCACTATCTTTTTAATCATCAGAGAATTTTTCTGAAATCCAAAGGAAAGGGAAATACGCTCAATGCCTCACATGGCACAGGCACTTTACACATCACTGCTGCGCTGTGGAGAAGCTGCCTGTCCCTGTGGGCTTAGCATTAGCTAGCTGCCCTGGCGTGTTCTCAGGCACGCCTGCTGGGCTGATGATTGTGGTACCTGCCACTGACTTAAACCTATATCATTGTTTAGGTTTATTGTTCCTGAGAATGGCAAGTCAATTTGCTAGGCCCTCAGAGGCACCGTGAAACCAACTCAAAACCATGGCCCCTGCTGCCAGACCCTCTGCAGGCTGCATAAGAGCCAGCTTGAATGCTCCCAGGGACTGGGCCTAGTCAGACACTTCCAACAAGGCTATACCCGGGTTCCAGGTGCCAAGCATGAGGCCTGATGCAGCGTCTACCTGAGATCATCCTTAAATGCCATCTCACACTCTCACAGTGACCGAAGGCAGCACCACCTGTGAGGAACGGGTAAAGGAAGTTCAATGGGAATGGAAAAAGGGACTTCATCAAAGATCCTGGAAGTACAGAGTGGGCCTTCCGCTTCCTGCATAGATCCCTGGAGCCTGGGATGTTGGAGGCTGCCTGCCCCTCCCTCCCCTCAGGCCTGCCCTGGCTCACTGTGTACTCGGTGCTGGTAAGAAGGAAGGATAAAGACAGGGAGGGTATACTGAGTTAAATAGCGTGCCCCCAAATTGATGTCCACCCATAACCTCAGACTGTGACCTTATTTGAAAAGAGAGCAGATGTAGCTAGTTAAAATAAGGTAAGGACATAAGGGATCAGGGTGGGCCCTAAATCCAATGGCTGCTGTTCACATGAGAAGGCCACGTGAACACACAGGGAGGAAGGCCTGTGGAGATGGGGACAGAGATTGGGGAGATATGTCTACAGGCTAAGGGGTTCCAGCAACTGCCAGAAGCTGGGAGAGAAGCAAGAGACAAGTTCTTCCTAGAACCTCCAGGTTAATGAACCCAGCCAACACCTTGACTTTACACTTCTGGCCTCTAGAACTGGGAGAGAATTGATGTTTGTTGTTTGAAGCAACCTGGTTGTTGGTACTTTGTTACAGCAGCCCAGGAAACACAAAGGGGAGGGAGGGAAGAAAGAAGAAAGGGAAAGAGGGAGGGAGGGAGGGAGGGAATGTTTTTTGAGAGCCTATTATATGCCAGGTACCACATACAATATTTTTACATACATTTTCTCATTTAATCCTCCAAATAACTCTGAAGAGTAGATCTTGTTCAACCGATGAGAAAACTATGACTGTTTAGGTAATTTGTCTCTGGTCATTAAACTAGAACGAGGCAGAGCTAATTTATTTTTTCTTTCTTTTTTTTTTTTTTTTTGTTGTTGTTGTTGTTCTGTACCTTTTCCCCTCATGGCCTCAGGGCCTGGGGAGTGAGCAGATTAACAAGATAAAAAAAATCCATGCTAATACATCCATGGGAAAAACCATCCTGGGAGGACATGTACGTTGTCAGTGGGACCATCCACACATGGTCCCCCTCCTATGACCCTGTCAATGGCATTTTCATGTCCAAGCAGATGGGAAAATATGCGATGGAGAGCAGACAGGGGAAGGGCCCTCAGCACGCTGCAGAGCACCCCACATCCATTTCCAGGTAAGCATGAGTGTGGGTGGCATACGTGGATTCTCAATGTTGTTCCTCCTGACACCCAGAGGTAATCATAGCAGACCATTCTAAAGTCATTAGCACACCTGTAAAGCCAACATCAAAGCCAAACATGATGGTAGTGGTGTAGACGGTGGTGCTCATCATTTTTGTCTGTAAGAAGCCCAAGGTCACTCAAATGGAAAGGGTCATGCCTGAGCCCTGTACTGGGCTAAATAGTGCCCTCCAAAATTCATGTCTACCAGGAACTTGTGAATGTGACATTGTTTGGAAATTGGGTAATCAAGTTAAAATGATGTCATTTAGGATGGACCCTAAATCCAATATGCTTGATGTCCTAATGAGAAGATGGAAATTTAGACACAGAGACACAAATACAGGGAGAAGACAGCCACGTGAAGACAGAAGCAGAGATTGGAGTTATGCTGCCACTAGCCCAGGAAAGCCTGGGGCCACCCGAAGTTGGAAGAGGGAAAGAAGAATTTTTCCTGAGAGCCTTCAGAGAGAATATGACCCTGCCAGCAACCTGATTTTGGACTTCTGGTCCCCTGAATCACAAGAAAATGAATTTCTGTAGTTTTAAGCCACCCAGGTTATGATACAATCGATCCTCATTATTTGAGGATTTCATATTCACAAATTTGGCTACTTATTTATCTGTAGCCCCAACATCAATACTCACAGAGCTGTCAAGGTCATTCACAGACATAGAATTTCCACCGGCCAACATGAATGCTTCTAGCCAAGGCAGAACAAGGCTGTGCTCTATGTTCTTATTTTAGTTCGAACTATAACCAAGTATCCTTGTTGCAGTCTATTTAGTGTCATGTTTTTCACATTTTTCTGCTTTTTGTTAGTGATTTTGCTGTTTAGAATGACCCCAAAGTGTAGGCTGAAGTGCCATCTAGTGTCCCTAAGCACAAGAAGACTGTCACATCCTTCCAGAGAACAGGCAGTGTTAGATTAGCCTCCTTCAAGCATGACTTACAGTACTGTTGGCCAGCAGTTCAATGTGAATCAATCAGCTATGTATACTAAATATATATTTTTTTCACAGAAGCACATATGAAACAAAGTTATGCATTGATTGGTTGGCAAAAATCTTGTGACAGAGACTTTCAGGAAACTAACCCGGTATTTCCCCTAGGAACAACGGTTCAGTATTCACTAATTCAGCATTGCAGCAGCTTTATAGACTATAACCACGGCAAAAATGAGAATCAACTGGGTTGTGTTACAGCAGCTCTAAGAAAGCAAAACAAGTTCTTTCATACTTACCCAGAATGTTTCAGGCCTCTTGGATGAGCTTAATGGTGATGATGTCATCATACACTGTGTAGGTAGGTCATGAAGGCATCTTGTACTTCTGCAGAAGTTCTGGAAGATAAATCGAGGTGCAATGAATGCTCATCAACTGAAGCTTTGCCCCAGGAATATATCCACTGACCCAGCAAGATATACACAGCAATAACCTTCTTGATCATAAGGAATGTGAGACATTGGAGTGTTTGGGTGTCAGCTCCTCCAAGAAGCCTTCCCTGGACCTCAGTTTGAGCCTGGAGATCCCTTCTCAAGTACCCAGGATAGGCTATGCACTTCCTCAACTTATGTAAAGATTGTTGGCCTTACCCACTAGCCTGGGCTCCTTGACGGTAAGCATTGTGACTTATTTTTATCTTTGAACCCCCAGCAAGTGGCACTGTACTGAGCACATGTTCAGAACTTAATATATGGTAGTAAACTGGAACCCAGTGGTCACAGAGTCTTGTTCTCTGGATGGTAGAGTGGCTGCTTGAGTTTCTCACTGTTTTGCAGTGTAGTTGACTATGTTGCAGGAGTTATTGATGGACTTTAGTCTTCAACAGCTAGCCAAGCCTGCTGAAAAGAGGCTTAGCCTGGGAGTCTGAGACTTGCACCCTTGGTTTGGCCCTTATGTGAGTCATCAAACTGTAACTGGCAATTGAGTTAACAAATGGGGAAGGAGGTTGGTCATGGAATGTGTCTCTAAGAAAGGGAGATTTTGCTGAGATTGAAGGATGGGAAGGCAAAGAAGAGCCTTCTGGACAGAGAGAATAGGCTCTTAGGCAGCAGAGAGCATGCTTGGAGAACAGAGAGGGGTCAGAGCATTCAAGCTTATCCAGAACACACCACAGAATCTTGGCATTGCAAGAAGTGTGGAATATTCTACATGTCCGATTTTCTAAATGTCCAATTTCTTACTACATGCTATTTCTGACTGCTGGTTTTCCAGTTTCTTCTTGAATGCTTCCAGTGACAACAAGCTCATTCCTTTGCAAGACAGCACATTCCACTTACCAACTTCTCTCTTTGATGGAAACGTCTTTCTTATGTTCAACTGAAACCCCCTTCTGGGCCCTCATAATAACTCCTATTTGTTGAGCTTTTGGCCCAAGAGATGACCAATTTATTACTTATCATTCCTCATACTATTGAGAAGGCTGATGCTCAGAGGGATTAAATGTCTTGCTATGGTCACCAGTTGACCATAGAAGGATCTGGGCTCTGGACTTCAAAGCCCACATCACTCCTGTACTGTGCTGCTGGGAATTTACTCACCGGCCTTAGTTCTACCCTTTAGGAAAATGCAGACTGGGCTGGTCCCTCCTCTTAATACCTAACCTTCTAATGTTTCAGGATCCTTATTCACCTCTAAATTTAATTATCTCTTTATCATCTTTCTGGACTTCATCTTCCACTCAGTAAAACGTGGCAATTATTATTACCTGCCGTTCCTATCTGCCAGGAGTGTTGGTAAGGATAAAACAGGACAACAAATGTGAAAGAGCTTTAGGAAAATGAGAACCACCATGCAAATCCAAGGGGAGCTGTGATGACAAGGAGAACAAAGGGGCTGCATGGTGAGTGGGAGGTGACCAGGGCTGGGGTTTAGGAGACGTTGGTTCCAAGCTTATGCCTTACACAAATAAGCTCTGAGGGAAAATCACTTCCCTCTCTGGGCCTTGATTTCTTTATCTGTAAAATAAGGGAGATACTGGGCAAGATTCGTGTTTCTCAACCTTTTTTAACCTCTGCAACACACGCATCCACTAGGGATTCTCAGACATCCCCAGAAACACTTGTGCACGCAGTTAAGGATCCTGGACTAGAAGCTGCTTGAATTCTCCTTTGCCTGTAAGAGTTCCAGTTTTGGCCCATGCCTATACAGTGCTTTTCTAAGCATCTTCGGAGGCAGCTGTTCAGAGAAACCGGCTGTAGGCCTGCTCGGGCAAGGAGCGCTGTACACCACCACTGCTGCCTAAGTAGGGTACTCTCCACCACGTTGGAGTTGCCTCTTACTCGCCCCCACGGGCTCACAAGTCTCAGTGAAAACATGTGCCCTCCTTCTGCACCTATAAGCAAAACAGAAACACGTGGACAAGACCCCGATTTCAACTTGACACATTGTCATAATGTGTTCTGAAGACCTTAGAAAGGGTTAAGTGACCTCCAGGACTGTCAGAAATGTAACAAACTCCATGGTGCTCCCCAGCCCTCTCATAGGACCACCCATTAACCCATCCCTGGATCTGGCAGCCTGTTCTTTCCTGTAGGCTGCACTGATCATATTTTTGTGTCAAATATTTATTTGGGTTTGTATATATGTTGCACGTTGCTGGGATGCCAGACGTGCCCAGACTGTTATGATTATACAGGGATTTTCAGCCTTGTTTATTGATCTCCACAATCCTGCATATAACATTTCCCACAGAGCCAGTGCACACTTGCATATGTAGTCATTCAAGCTGCTTTAATAAAACAGTATGTTCACCAAGAATTTTTTAAAAATAAATAAACCAATTGATATCTTCCAATAAGATGACAAAGCCTCTCGTGTGCAGAGGGGAAAGAGAGAAAAATGACTATTGGAAAGTGTTTTGAAGAGATTGAGAGTTGAAGATGCAACAAATGTAGGAAATGAAGTAAGAGTTAGATGTTTCCAGCTCGCACAAAGAGGAGCACCTGTCATAGAACATGAAAAATGTCAGCCACATAGGTGCTTGTATGCATCCATGTGCAGGAGACTGAGGAATCAGTGTTTAATTGGCACCAGCAGGCATTCAATACATGTTCCTCTTTAGTTAGTTCCAACTAGCGATACCCAAAATATCTGAGCAGAAAATCAGGGCCAGGCTGCCTATAGCAGAGCAACTCACAGAGCAAAATAAATACACAGATTCCTAAGCCCCAGGAGGTGGTGTCTGAAAATCCATATTTTTTTAACCACTTGCCTCAGATGACTGTCCAGGTTTGATAACCACTGCACAGAAACACTTTCTAGGATTCAGTCTGGCAAGGCAACAGGTTACAAATGATACATTTTACGTGGTTCAACCTTACTAAACTGATGTAATAGTTTTTCAGAGTCCAGGGTGAGTTATAAAGCCCATAGGAAAAATGAACAGCACTTTGTAGCAAGTTTCAGGCCAAGAGAATGGGATCAATTTAAGCCATAGGAACTCATTTTTCAGCAGCTCTCTTAATGGTAGGTGGGGAATTCATATAACAAACTTGCCTGTCACTGTGTGACTCAAGGGGTACTTGGGAAAGACAGGCCCAGAAAGGCAAAAGATTTGTGCTGGTGTCACTACCATCTGGTATTTAGAAAAAGCACCAGACTGTCTTTCTAGCCTGTCCTCCAGCTGGCCTGTCTGGTTCCCCACAGCTTTCTTAATAAAATCCAGACTTCTTAGGTGGACATACCCAGCCTCCGTGACCCAGCCCCTGCACCCAGTCCTCACCTCCAGCCATTTCTCCCATACATTCATTCCTCCAGCTTCTCAAGCTCCTCTCTTCCCTGACTTCCCACAGGCTCTGCTCCACTGGAAAAGCTCTCACTTCCCCTGATCTGGCTAACTTGATTCTTCCTTCCGAACTCAGTGTCAGAATCCCAATTCTGGACATTCTCAGCCACTTGCAGATCCGGGCATCCCTGCTCTGAGCCCCCGTGGCTCTCTGTATCACCTGTCCTCGGGCTAACTGTGCATGGAATTGATTCGCCCATCTGCACGCTTCCTAGACTACCAAGTGGAAGGATCGCAACAATGTCATTTGATTTAACATCTTCAATACCTAGCCCTGTACCTGGCACACAACAGGTACTCAATAAATAATTGTAAGATAATTTAGGTGAGAGACCTAACTTGGCAGAGGCTCACAGACTCTGTGTGTCGGGAGGAGACCTAGGAGTTAACCCTGGCTCTACCACCATCTAGCTGGATGACTTGGAGCCAATCTCACTGTGCCTCCATTTCTTCATTTTTACAATGTTAGTATTCAATTAGGTCATTGTTGTCATGAAGACTGTCATGTCTGGTCCTCCCCTTCTCTCCCTCAGCCACCAGTGATGTCTCCTTCCTTGACCTCTGATTCACTTAGAAGGACGCTTAAGACATTTAAGCCGGCAGTTCTCAAAGGATGACCCATGGAACCCTAAGGTGCAAATACCTAAGGTGTTTTTAGGAATCCATGAGGCCAAACTATTTTCAAAACCAAATTAAGACATTATTTGCCTTTTGTACTTATTGGTGTTTGCACTAATGGCCCATAAGCATTGGTGAGTAAAATTTGGTGCCTTATAGCATCAATCAAGACAGTGGCACAAAACTATTATATTATTTATTATATTCTTTTTTTAAATCTTCAGTATATTATTTATAGTCATCATATTCTTCACCGTCACATATGTGCAGTAAAAAAAAAAAATGCCAGTTTCACTTTAGGTTGTTCATTTTGAGGTAGTAAAAATTACCAATGTTACGAAATCTTGACCCTGAGTATACATCTTTTGAATATTTTGTGTAACAGAATGAGAAGTACACACTCAAATAAAGTACTTCTCCTATATGCAGGAGTGTGAATGGCCACTGCCAGGAAAAGGACTTACACGATTGAGTTATGAGCTGAATTAGCCACTTTTTTTAATGGAACATCATTTCCACTTAAAAAACCACTGACAGACGAACCATGGTTACTCAGACTTGGATATTTGGCAGACATTTTCTTAAGAAAAGAACAAAGTTAGCCTGTCACTTCAAGGAAAATAACTGGCAGAATGTGTTGCCAGTGACAAAACTCATGCTCTGAAACAAAAATAAGAATTTGGGGGGAAAAAATTGCATCTTATACTGTAAGCTTATTAGCATCCCAATCCTTAGAGGCTAAGATTGTGATGATATTGACAAATGCAATTTTGATATTGTATAGTGGAACATGTCAACATTTGTAAGATTAGCACAAGTCAGTGAGCTAAGTTTCCAAATAACTCATGCAAGCTAGTACCAAATGATGTTAAAAATTTATATCCAAATGTAACACAGATCAAGAGATTTTAATATAACAGAGTATGAAGAAGGTCATCCGTACAGTTACAGATTCAACATTATAACTGACCTTTGAGAAACTACCACTTGTCAAGCCTTTGTGAGGTTTAAAAGAATAGCCACAATGATCTGAAAAGAGTATTAAAGTTGTTCTTCCTTCCATATTTTCTTCATAAATTTCAACCAAAATCATATCACAGAATACATACATTGTGGAAGATGGAATCCCACTTCCATTACTTCATCAGATATTAAAAGAGATTTCCAGAACTGTAAAGTAATGCCATCTTGTCATTAATTTATTTGAATAATATAGTTATTTATCATAAAAATACATTACACTAACAAGTATTATGTATTGTACCATAATTATATTATATATTATAACATATAATTATTTTAGATGAATTTAAAAATGTTTTTTAAAATTTGTTTGTTTTGATTTCTAATACCATAAATACCCATAAATTAAACAAAAGCTCTGTGGGGTCTTCCATAATTTATGAGAGTATAAAGGCTTCTGAAGACCAAAGTGTTTAAGAACTTCTGATTTAAATCAAGAGTGATTCAGGTTTGCTTTGGAAGCTAATGAAGCTGAGGCTTCCAGGACAGGGAGGAAGCAGCCCCACCTGGCCCCCTCTAGCTAAAAGCCATCCCCAGCCTGAGAGGTCACTTTATATGCCCTGATGGTGGTCCTGGGTGCCTGTGGGTGGGGCTGCAGACCACCCAGTCCTCAGGACCATTTGCTTCTGGTAGACTCAACACACATCCAGACTCTATTCTGACCCCTAAAAAGGCATCTGAAAGAGAGACTGCACATTCCCAGTGGGGACTGCCTGGTCCAAGAGGACTTGCCTAAAAGTAGGGGAGAGGGGTGGAACAGGTCGAGGGAGATCAAAGGCTGGAGTATTCCCAGGACTTGCCACCAGGAAAGAAGCACACTTCAGTAAGAAACTGCTGAGAAAGTTATGGATGTGCATAAAGAAATTTGTCTACACTAACAATGAAAACAAAATACAATAAAAACAATTTTCAGTCAGCCATGCTAGAATATTCATTCTATCCTCTTTATAGAAAATGACATTATAAAATCATTGTCCGATGAACAGAAAAAGCAAAATACAGCCAAAGACGCAGGAAAGCATATTCTAAAAGAGGGTTAATTTATGATAGTAATAATAAAAACATGTTTTCAGCTTTCGATGTTTATGTTATCTGTCAGCTTTAAAGTTTTCTTCCTTAATTCTAAAAAAGTACTTATTTTTGTAGCTAAAGTTTTATTTGTAATTATATTCTTTTTAAAGGAGGCTTCCCACAGTATATAAGCTTCAGGCCTCATGATATCTGTTTCTACTCCTACTAAATTTATCTTCCAGGCCCTGTGCAGTGGCTCACGCCAGTAATCCCTGTACTTTGGGAGGCCAAGGTGGGCAGATCACTTGAGGTCAGGGGTTCAAGACCAGCCTGGCCAACATAATGAAACCTTGTCTCTACTAAAAATAAGAAAATTAGCTGGGTGTGGTGGCATATGCCTGTAATCCCAGCCACTCGGGAGGCTGAGGCAAGAGAATAGCTTGAACCCTGGGAGGCAGAGGTTGCAGTAAGCTGAGATCGCGCCACTTCATTCCAGCCTGGGTGACAGAGCAAGACTCCATCTCAAAAAAAGAAAAGAAGAAAAAAGTTTATCTTCCATATAGTCCTACTAAACAAAAATATTTCTTAAGCTTTACCGTCGACAGCTTTTGTTAGAAAAAAAACACTTCTGCTTTGTATATTTAATATTATAATATTCACTATATTTTTAGAATTTCCCACAGATATTCTCATATGATCTGTTGGAGGCCGAGTCCTCCAGGTGAAATGCTCTGACTAGATTGATTTCTAAGGGCCCTTCTGGCTCTAAGGGGCTGTGGTTTCAGGCAGCTGGATGAACCAGCAAACGCGTTTGTGGTCAGGAACGGGACAGAAGTGGGGAGACAGGCAACATTTTTGGATCAAAATTAAAAATAAAAACTCTCTGCTTTCAGCTACTTTTTTTTTTTTTTTTTTTTTTTTGAGACGGAGTCTTGCTCTGTCGCCCAGGCTGGAGTGCAGTGGCCGGATTTCAGCTCACCGCAAGCTCCGCCTCCCGGGTTCACGCCATTCTCCTGCCTCAGCTTCCGGGTAGCTGGGACTACAGGTGCCCGCCATGTCGCCCGGCTAGTTTTTTGTATTTTTTTTTAGTAGAGACGGGGTTTCACCGTGTTAGCCAGGGTGGTCTCGATCTCCTGACCTCGTGATCCGCCTGCCTCAGCCTCCCAAAGTGCTGGGATTACAGGCTTGAGCCACCGCGCCCGGCCCTTTCAGCTACTTTTTAACTAGACTTTATTTATGGGAAAAGTAGATAACATGGAGGGACAGGGGCTTTCAGTCTTGAAGAAGGGGTAAGAAACTTGATGAGTCAATTGGATGGACAAGGGATAGCAGAAAAGGGAATGAATGAATTCTGACTTTTTCTGCCTCAATTCGTTTTGCAATATACTGGGCTTGAAGGAATGCTTCTCAGGATGTCACCATGTTAACATCTTTTTTTTTTTTTTTGAGATGGAGTCTCACACTGTCACCCAGGCTAGAGTGCAATGGAGCGATCTGGGCTCACTGCAACCTCCGCCTCCCAGGTTCAGGTGATTCTCTGGCCTCAGCCTCCCAAATAGCCGGCATTATAGGCACCTGCCACCATACCTGGCTAACTTTTTTGTATTTTTAATATAGATGGTGTTTCTCTATGTTGGCCAGGCCGGTCTCGAACTCCTGTCCTCATGACCCGCCCGCCCCAGCTTCCCAAAGTGCTGGGATTACGGGCATGAGCCGCTGCGCCCAACCAGCATTTCCTATTTAGGAAGAACAAAAATCCCAAGGATTCATAATCAGGTATCCTTGGTTTTTTTTAAGATTGTAGAGCTCTTAGAGATTCTGATGAAAACTATGAACACTCTCCCCAGAAAATACATGTAGTCACATGTACACAACATTTTAATAGATGATTTTGAAGGGTTCTCAGACCTTCCCAAGCCTATCCACGAACCTCTGGTTAAGAACCCATGACACAGAGAAAAGCCATGTAATCCCACCCACCTCTCTCCTAAATGGGTTGGTTTGGGCTTGGTAGTCAGTCATCTCAGGCACCTCTCATTCATTTATTCATCTTCCATTCACACACACGTGAATCATCCAACCATTCATTCCTTTTTCATGTATTTATTTATACAGAGGAGAATATACATCAGTCCTGATGGCTCTACCCATTACCTCTTCTTAGAGACCCCACCCTCCAAAGTCCATCTGAAGGGGATACATATGGACTCCAGACCAAAGACCATCAAACCCTCTTTCTCAGGCATCTGCAGTTGAGGCACTGAGAAAGTGAGCCAGTCTGATGATGGTGATCTCTTGAATCCAAAGGGCATATAGAAAAGCTTGGAAGAAACAGAAATTGAGTCCAGTCATGGTGGTATATACCTGTAATCCCAGCATTTTGAGAGGCTGAGGTGAGAGGACCACTTAAAGTCAGGAATTTGAGACCAACCTGGGCAACAAAGCAAAAGCCTGTCTCACCAAAAAATAAAATAAAATAACCAGGCACAGTGCCATGTGCCTCTTATCCTAGCTACTCAGGAGGCTGAGGCAGGAGGATCACTTGAACCCAGGATCTGAGGCTGCATTGACCTATGAACATGCCACTGAACTCCAGCCTGGGTGACAGGCTTAAAGATGCATTTCCAAAAAATAAAAAAAAAGGAACAGAAATTAAAAGTCTTGCAGAGAGAAGAGAAAACCAGGAAAACAGAGTAAACATGAAGGGAGACACAGAGTTGGAAAGAAGCCTGCTGACTCTGTTTCCTCTGAGATTTCTCTGTACTTCCTGCAACTGAGCTGTTAGAGTCTTCTGAATCTTTACAGTAACTCCTTTAAACATTAGCTTACACAGTGGATTGCTAATCCTTGGAAGCAAAATCCTGGACTAAGTTCTGCAACCAAAGTGCCAAGGGGATGTTAGCCGCCTCACCTATGTTAGCTGCCTCAGTCCTCACAAGTGGTGAGCACCATGATTATCTCCATTTACAAGTGAGCGCACCAAGGCTCAGAAACTTCAGTAACCCTTCTTGCAATTAGAAGAAAAGTTCTAATTTCTTCTTACAATTAGAAGAAAAGTTAAACTCCTTCTCATCTTCTACACATTTATATGTTCTGATCCCTAAAACCCTCTCCGCTTTCGTCTCCTATTAGACTCCTCACATATGATATTCCAACCATGTTAGATTTTTTTCTGGGTCTCAACTTCACTGAGCTCAGTCTGACCTCAGGACCTTTGCACTTGCCATTTTCTCTGGAACACAGATAACTTCCCTGTCTCTAGGCTGGCTCCTTCCTTCCTTTCATTCAAACATTACCTTTGCCAAAGGGTTTTCTCTGACCAACTCAGGGCAACTGGCATCTTCTCTCCCCCGTCACTACTAAATATTCTAAATTTAGCTCTTTGCACAACCTGAGTTTTATTTGTTTATTTGCCTGTTGACTGTCCTCCCCATTGGAATACATTCCCAGGGAACACAGCCCTTGCCTATTCCCTTTGCCTCTATTCCCAGTGCCTGAAACTTTGTTCAGCACATCCTAGAAGCTAAATACTTATTGAATAAATACATTTGCCCAAGTCAAACAGCAAGTAAGTGATCCAGGCAAAATGTAAAGGTTTATCTAATCCCAAAGGCCTTACTCTTCCTAATCCATTAGTTCCTTCTCATTGTTAAGTTTCAATAAAGGTTTTAACCAAAAGATTATAAACAAACAATTTAGGCCAGGCATGGTGGTTCACACCTGTAATCCCAGCACTTTGGGAGGCTGAGGCAGGAGGATCTCTTGAGGCCAGGAGTTCACAACCAGACTGGGCAACATAGAGAGATTTTTGTCTCTAAAAAAATTTTTTTTTAATTAGCTGGACATGGTGGTGCATGCCTGTAGTCCCAGCTACTCTGGTGGCTGAGGTGGAAGGATCGCTTGAGCTCAAGGGTTTGAGGCTGCAATGAGCTATGATCGTACCACTGTACTCCAGCCTGAGTGACGGAGTAAGACCCCATCTCAGAAAAAAAAAAGAAAAAGTGATTTATAATTAGAAATCTACAAATCTAGACTATAAGAGAGGAAAATACTGCAAGCAAAGGAGGAGAAACATCTGTTTCCTATTTCATGTTAAGATAAAATTTATGTCATAAGGTCTGGAAACATGCTTCATTTTACCTAATCATTTCTTCTTAAAATTTCTATAGGAATTGATGGGTTTTTTCTTTCTCAGCTGAAATTCTACTCTACAAGCACTAGGGAATTTGTTATTTAAATGTGGCCTGAAGCAAATCCTTTTACACAATCAATAATCTCGCCTTAATTTCTCCTTTAAAAGCTGAGTTTTTTGCACTACTTTTTTTGGGGTTTTTTTGTTTTTTTTTTCTTTTTTAGTAAATTCTAATATGATGCAATTTTCATAGCTGGTGGACTTGTTAGATTGACTTTATTTTTGGCTTGAAGATGCATTTCCAATGCAATTGTATAGATGCCTAGTGCTCTGTATACAAACATCCTCTGAGACCCAATTAGGCAGAGAATTCAAACTTCAAGATTAAAGAGATAAAACCTAATGACACAAGCACAGGATGTGCCCTGCTGGGTTCTCTATTCCCAGACATATTTCTCTGGTTCCCTTGCATTCTTGTACCCTCATTCAAATGTCCTTTATCCCCCTGGAGGTCATGTAGATTCCTGTTTGTTTGGGAATGCTGTGAGAACTGCTCTTCTAAAGGAAGAAAGAGATGACATTCCAGCCTTTCAGGGAGGTCGCACCAAGGATCCGAAAAGGAAAAAGTCTCTTCCATCCACTTACACATGGAAAGCTGGGGATTTTTTCCCCCTTGATTTGGAAAAATGTGCTGAATATCTCAACCAATGAGGGTTCCAGCAGCTGGCCATGCTACCTATGTTCCGTCATACCCAGAGGGTGAGAGTCCCTCCTTAAACAGCACATCTCAGCTGCCTGTCAGAGGCAGAGCTGAACGTGTCATTTTACCTCTGCTCATGTCTAAGTGCTCTGGCTATTTCTGGCCATTTTCAGTGATTCCCAGAGCCCTGGCCTTTCTCCTAGGCAGAACAGGTTCTTTTAAGCAGCAGCTGAGCTGAGGCTAAAGGTCCTAACCAGAAAATCACATGGTAGAAGATTCATAAGTCAAAAATCAATCAACAAAAATCCATCTCTCCCGCTCACAGCCTGGTCCCTAGCTTTATGAGGGTTCCTCAAGGCAGGGTTAGACAGTGGCCCACACTGGGTGTCAGGGAAGTCAGACTGAAAGGAGGAGTGGAGATAAAGTCATTCAGCAAATCACAGTAACTTTAGGAGGCAAGGTCTCCTCTGGGCAAAGAGAAAGCCTTTGAAGAACATCTGCTTCTTCAAGATGGAAAGCATCGTTATCTAACCAGCAGCAAAGTGGTTCTAATAATGTCAAGTATAATGTAATCTTAATGTAGCACCTACATCTCAGAGGAGGAAGAAGGATGCTTACTGAGTTTCTACTAGGTACTTCAGTGTAGATTGCGCCACTCGATTCTCTCCTTAACCCTAGAAGATAGGTACATTATTCCCCCTTTGTCAATGAGGAAACAGAGCTTCAGAGAGGTGAAGCAACCCGCTCAAGATCACATAACTCTGAGCAGCAGAGCCCACATGCAAATCCAGTCCAGTGGGATGCAGACCACTGCCCCTCAACTCTCCCCCAACCCACGTGAGGACCAGCATCTTGAAAATAAGCCAGTACCAAGCACGGGAGCAGCCATTATGCAACAGCAGCTTACATTTGTGGAGTGCCCATCCTGGGCCACTCATTTTTTCTAAGTGCCTGGTTTGTATTGTCAATCTTACTTAACAATTGCAATAACCCCATGAGGTTAGCTACTTTTACTGTTTTTCTTTTCAGATGAAATACCTGGGTCGCAGAGTGGTTAAGTGCCATGCCGGGGTCATACAGACTGTAAGCCTTGCTTCCAGGCTTTGAGCTCAGCACTGTAGTCCCAGAGCTTCCGCTGAATCCAACCACTGCTTCCTAGGGACTTGCAACAATGCCCTGTGACTTCTGAGAATATGAGTATCCTATTTGCCAAGTTGGTTCCCCACCCGGCCCTGCAATGGCCACACAACAGCCTGGCTGAGCCCGCCATTTCTCTTTCCTCCTCCTAAGACTGCTCGCCCTCTGCATAGGAGCAGCTGATCCTCTGGAAGGCCCATGTGGGCATGGCTGGAGCTGACCTGCCCCTGTCAAGTTTGTAGCAGAGGAAACGATCCCAGTTCCCATCTGACATCGCCCTTCCTAGTTCCTGTGTTCCAGGCACACATGTAATGTTTCCACAGATTCTAAAGCCATTCAGGCCAAATGGCTTATTTGCTTCTTCAATCATCCAGCGTTTTTCGCAGTACCAGACTGTCCGGAGCCGTGAGGCCCGGAAATTGCCGCGGCCTCTGTTGCTTAAGCTCCGCATTGTGGAGACAAGATAGCGCACTTCCTGGTTCTTCATCATCAACTTTTCCCGGGTGCGCGAACTTTTCCCGCGCACGCGCAGATAACTTCCCGCGCCCGGGACAGACTAAGTCTACGGAGC
Organism: Trachypithecus francoisi; assembly: GCF_009764315.1. Taxonomy (NCBI): domain Eukaryota; kingdom Metazoa; phylum Chordata; class Mammalia; order Primates; family Cercopithecidae; genus Trachypithecus; species Trachypithecus francoisi. The sequence continues at coordinate 66,140,018 of NW_022681463.1, read as the reverse complement.
ATGCGCCTGGTGACATCTCTCATTATTCTCCTCCCCGCCTGCTCTGCCGCACTTCCTCTTCCCTGCCAGCCTATATAAGGCATTGCACTGCCGCCATTAAACGAGACTTGATGAGGATACTGTCTTGTCTTCATTTCTTGTGTCTCTTGTCCCTCTAAATTCCCACCCCCTCCTCCAAGGTCTGTGTTAACGATCCCGCTGGACGGGACACCAGACCTAATATGGGAACTCAGTAAACGCGTGTTTAAAGACACGCCTCTCTTATTTCACATAGAGTCCCTGAAAATGAATTCCCACGTGGTGGCGGGCGCCTATAGTCCCATTGCTCCGGAGGCTGAGGCAGAAGAATCGCTTGAACCCGGGAGGCAGAGGTTACAGTGAGCCGAGATCACGCCACTGCACTCCAGTCTGGGCGACAGAGTGAGACTCCGTCTCACAAAGAAAGAAAGAAAAAAAAAAAATAAAGAAAATGAATTCCCGTTGCCAGTTGCTCTTCCTTTCCCCAGGTAGAATGGCTTAATAGAAAGAGGAGTCTTTGTAGTTACAGACCTGGATTTGTGTCCCCACCCCAGCCCCCTTACCTAAAGAGCAGTCTTCAGCATCATCCTCTCTGGGACTGTTTCCTCTTTGGTAAAGCAGGGCAATACCTTGCCTTGCAGTGTTCTTGTTGGGCTTTCATAAGATCATTGTATAAGAGGCGTGGCCCAAAGTAAGTGCTTAAAATAAGAAGACTGCTCTTTCCTGTTCTCTATTCTTACTGAGTTTAGCCTTTACAACACAATGGCCATTATAAAAAAATAAAAAATAAAAAAGTGTTCAGATGCTTCTCTTCCCAAGGTCGCATAGGTGGCTGAAAAGGAGCACTTTACGGTTCCAACAGTGCATCCTGGTCCTTTTGCCCCCTTGCTGTGCAGTCTTGGCCACGTCACTTAACCTTTCTGGGCCTCAGTTTCCTCATCTGTCAGCTGAGAAGATCTGGGCTAAGTAATCTCTCAAGGGTCCACCAGTCCAAGTTTTCTCTGATCATAATTACTCAGTGCTCCTACTTAAAATATTTGGAAATGAGTATTCTTCACCTCTGTGAGGCCAGAGCTCCTTTTTCCCATCTAAACTTGTGGAGCTGTAAACAATTTACCCCAGAGATGCTGATTTACCCCTGGGCTGCCTTCCCTAGAATAAGATGGTTGATGGTGCCCTGTGTGTAAGCAGTGGGCTGCAGTGACCAGGCCTGTACAGGGCCACGGGTCTGGGCAGGACCTAGCTGTGGGCAAGTCACTGTGCGCTCAGCTTGATTTATTTTCTTTTTAAAATGGGGGTAGGAGGAAGAGGAGGGAAAATTTGCATTAAGCATTTTAAGTTGTTTTTACATTACAGAAGCAATAAAAACATATAGCAAATTTGGGAAATAGAAAAAGAAAATTTGGGAAATAGATATTAGGAAAAAAAATCATCCAGGATTTTATCTAATTCAGTCACTATTAGTTATTATTTTGGTATTTCTCTTAATCCTTTCTCATTTGTATAATTTACCTAGTAGATATGTAACTTGTGTCTTTTTTTTCTTTTTTTAACTTAGTATTATCATAAAAATTTGCAAGTTGCTTCATGATCTTTGCAATCATCACATAATAATGCATATTTCTTTTGTCATTCCATTTGTTTGTTGGTTTGTTTTTAACTCCTAAAGACAATTTTTATTTTATTATTTATAAATATAAAGCTACATTATATCTTTTTGCATATATATGCATATATGTGTGCATAAAGGTATGCGTTTCTAAGAGAATAGATTCTCAAGAATGGACTTACTGCTTCAAAGGATTTGATCATTTGCACAGCTTTTGGTACATGTTGTCAGATTGCTTTCCAAAGGGGCTGCACTGATTTCCTCTGCCACCAGCAATTCCCCATTTTGCTGCATCTTAACCAGAACTGGTTATTATCATTTAAATTTTTTGGAGATTTAATAGGCAAAGCAGTGCCTAATTGTTTTAATTTGCATGGCATTGATGAACTGAGGAAGCCAATCATTTTTCCATATTTTTGTTTTCCTCTCCCTTCCTAGGATCAAATGATTTCTGAGCCACTTTCATCCCCAACCTTAGGTCTGGGAGCCTCTAGGGAAGCAGACAGATGGCACAAGATTGCAAGAGTCAGACAGGAGACTATATGGAGATATAAATGATGGCATTAAGGGGTTACTGGATAGAGGCAGAGGAGAAAAACTGAGAATTAACTAAAGAACACCTGGCCGGGCGCAGTGGCTCAAGCCTGTAATCCCAGCACTTTGGGAGGCCGAGACTGGGCGAATCACGAGGTCAGGAGATCGAGACCATCCTGGCTAACACGGTGAAACCCCGTCTCTACTAAAAAATACAAAAAACTAGCCGGGCAAAGTGGCGGGCGCCTGTAGTCCCAGCTACTCGGGAGGCTGAGGCGAGAGAATGGCGTAAACCCGGGAGGCGGAGCTTGCAGTGAGCTGAGATCCGGCCACTGCACTCCAGCCTGGGCGACAGAGCAAGACTCCGTTTCAAAAAAAAAAGAACACCTAAGAAGTGATTCTGGCCAAACTTAAAAGGTATCTCCCCTCTTCTGTTTGGCAGCTCCATTGATGTGCAATGGAAATAATGCAGTTGCTCTCTCTTCTGTGATTAGAAAGAGAAAATGAGAATTCATTCATGAGATAAAAGTTAAAATAATGTTGGTATTATTTACAGTGAGACCCCGTTTTAAGGCTGATTTTAGTGATTAAGACTGATACCTTCATGGAAGACAGATAAGGTGTACCAGGTGTTTTCTGTATCTAATTCACATGTTTACGGTGCTGGACGTGATCTCCCTAGTAACTGAATTGCTTTAAGAACCAGCTGTACCTTTTAAGATGGGTTCATTCAACTAACTGGCTTAATCCAAAGGTCAGTAAAAAGCTGTAACCGTAAAAACACCGGAGGTTTACCCGTTGCTCCAGAGACACCTCGTCTTCCCTTTCGTATACTTACTTCAATTTCTCCCAGGTTTCTTTGGCAAATTTCTCTATCACGAGAGATTGCAGACAGGTGTTGATAAATCATACTAGAATAAAAAACCAGAAGAAAAATATATGTAATGAGGCATGAAATCCCCAGTCATAGACATCGTCATGTCTTTTAGGAAATGTGCAATGGCATCCTCTTGGAGAAACTAATTGTACCTTTTCTTTGTTTCTTGTGATTTAATTTAATAGCTCTGCTCATTCCCAACTTAGGGAAACCTGGCAGCCCACCGCTTGGGTTAGTTCCATAGAGAAAACATATGAATTACATTTAAAATCAAATTGTAATTAGAGAAAGTTAAAGAAAGTGTTTACCATCAATTATAATCCTCTCCGAAAAAAGGAACTGGTTTGTTAGAATAAAGAATCCAAAAACACACCAGTGGCATGGAGGTGTTTAGACCTGGGGGAGAGGAAGGGCACACACTTCGTATCAATTCCAAAAAGGCAGCGAAAGGACAATTTTTTTTGTTTATAAAAATGAATCTGTATCTGGCTGTGTGTGTGGAGAATATAAGGAGGGCAGGAAAACAGAGGAGGAAACTCCAATGAGAAAGACAGCACCAGGTTAACAGAAAGAACTGTTTTCTGGGTGTGCTCATTAATCTGTGCTCTTTTTCCTTCCTGCATAAGAAATAAAAAAGGAGGACTCATGAAGACTTCTGCTTACTGGAGGGTAGTGTGCCCCGGGCAGGCCGCCTGCCTTCCCAGCTCGGGTCTCCTAACACAAGCGGGGTGATTGAGGTATATTTGAAAGCACTACGTGAGCTCAGCTTTCAAAAGATTTCTTCCTAGAGGGAAGAATTCCTTTGTCCCACAAATATCAGGCTCCAGATTTGTTTTATAAGTTCGGATTTTCATATATGTAGGAATTTCTCAAAGTGAAAGAGCCCAGTGCCAACAGGAAGGAGAGTGTCTAAACTCTGGTAGTTATTTTCCAGAAATGGAAATATTTGTCCTACTGGGCTACGTTTCCAGTTCCCCACCACCAATGTCATCCTTACTCCTTACTCCATCTTGTCCTGGCTCTAGCATCCCCAATATGTGCCCGCACCCTAGCCTGGCATTCGAAGCACTCTCTAGAACTGTCTTAATTCGTGTTTCATTTTATCACCTACTGCTGCTGCCTTAGGTTCATCCAAAATGCCTACCACTCTTCCCCAAACAGTGATGTCACTTCTTCAACGGATAGAGTTTCCTCCTTTCTCACCCAGTCAGCCCAGGGCAAGGCCAGACTCCGATGCTACTGGGATACTGCCTGGTCTGCAGAACCATTCCCTCTCCCTCTGCCAGACCCAGCCATCATTCCCTGTCAGGCTCACTGCTGGATGTCTCTGTGTCCTCATCACCACAGGGCTGGCATGTTAAACTATCACATGCACACGCTTAGATTTTGTATCTATCAACACACACACATATATATATACACACACAGGCATGTATATATGGGTGTGCATGTATTTGTATATACTTATGTATGTTTATATGTGGGTATGTATACATACAAATGCGTATGTGTGTATGTGTATATATATGTTTTTCCTGTCCTTTGTTAAATTGCAAGCTCCTCAGGGTCCGGAAGTAAGTGTCATTTATCTATATTTTGATTAAAGTGCCAAGACAGTGTCTGCTACATAGGAGGTATTTAACAAATACTTATCGAGTAAGGAAGTACTGAATTGAAGCCTCAAGTCTGAACTACGAAAATCTTTAAATAACCCCAGTTATTCAACATCAATCCAATGTAAACAAAGATAGCAATTGTTCAACTTAGCAATCTTTGCAAAAGTATGCCCAATCAAATAAAACATCATGCCCACTGCCCGAGCACTAGAGACACCCTTCTAGTGTATAACAAGGGAAACCGAGGCATTGGGAAATTTGAAGTCTGCTGCTGGTTGATAACCACATCATCTACTTCTGGGTCATGACCACCCCAATAGTGTGCCTCTGTTTGATGAATTTAGGGCCATTGAGTCATGTGGTCCAGCATTTGTCTTTGGTGTTCAGCAGTTCCCCAAGCTGGTAGCAGAGTTAATCGTTTAGAGACCTTGAGCTTATAGATCAGAGAGTGACCCCTCACCCTCTATTGATTATAAACATGTCCCTTTCCTGTCCACTGAAATCAGGTGACTTTCTCTGCCCCTGTAGAAAGCAGAAGAGGCAATGGATCCCACATCATGTGTCCAGTGTAGGCGGGGACCTTGGTGTTTGCTGCCCACACCCAGGTGGAGGGGGATACACAGTAGGACACACTCCCTACACATTTGAGGGCCTCATTGAAATGGGCAAGAATGGCAAGCCAGCACCAAAGTTCTCTAACCATCTGGAACTAGTGCTGCTCAACCAGTGAGATCAGCAAGCAGGCAGGGACTCTCATTGGCTGGCGGCACCCAAATCTTTCAGAGGCTACTTGGGCCGTCGCTGCGGCACCCCAAAAAACATCTGTTTTCCAAAGAATCAGTTAAAACGTCTGAAAATGTTAAGGTTTAGCCAAATCTTTCTCTTGTAAAGATGTTTTCACATTCCATATCCAATCCTACTCACTGTGCCTGCCAGACATTGGCTGGGGAATGTGGCGTCAAAATAAAATGCAGCCTCAGTAAGCCCAGAGAGGGGGTACGGCTTAGGAGAAAGGGTTTGGGCTCTGGAGCCAGAAGGGTTTCTGTTTCTGTGACTTGTAGCTGTGCAGCTTTGGGTAAATTGCCTAACCTCTCTGAGCCCAATCTGCTCATGAGCTAAAGTGGAAATAATACCATTTGCTCTGTTGGAGGAACTCCAAATAATACCATTTCCTCTGGAGTCAGACCATGAGGGCTCATTGCTGACCCCAAGTCTTATTTGCTGTTTGACTCAGACCAGCATCTTACTCGCCTTCGGTTGTCTCATCTGGAAAATGGGGATGAGAATGGTCCCTTCCTCACAGGGTTTTAGTAAGGATTAAATGAGGTAATATGTGTGAGGTACCTGGCACATAGTAAGTGCTCAGGAAACTGTAGCCTCGTAGATAACAGGCATTTTGAACAATAGGTGCTCAACAAATGGAAGCAGAGGGAAAATCAGGGCCGAGGGTGCTGAGAGCTGCTCACCATGTTCACCGCCCTTCCTGCCAGCTCCTAGTCGCTTGGGAGAGAATCCACAGCATCTCCAGAAGCGTGTCTTGTAGAGGTCTGGGCAGTCCACAGGGAAATTAGGAGCTCATCACTAGCCTCCAAGCAAGGAGCACGCTGTTGGGTCCTCAGTCATCTGGGGGGTAAAGCATAAGGCCACTCCCTCCAATGAGCGATGGGACCTGCTGCCTGGCACCCCAAGTCGTGCACACTCTGGATGCTAAGCTCTCAGGAGTTTAGACAGAAACCTGAAGCTTCTCCCCAAGGTACCAGCGGCACAGAACGCCTTTCTGCCAGCACAGAAAGACATACACCCCTAAGCTCCTGTAGGAAGACTGCCTTGTAGATGAGGCTGTCTGTTGAGTGGTCTTTTTAGTCTATCTTTAATTAAACCACTTTGGATGCCATCCAAGAACGGCCTGCCTTGACCAACACTTGGCCCTACAGTGTCATAATGGGAAGTCCCCTGGTGCCTCGAGCCTTATCCTCCATCCTCATCACTCTTCCGTTTCAGGCTCTGGTGGGCTGTTTGCCAGAGGTCTATTTCCTGAGTATTACTTGTGGTCAGAGGTGAGAAATCCAGCCACTAACCAGGTCCAACAAATGTTGCCTGTAGCTGTTCCAACACACATGCTAGCTTTGGTATAAAAACAGAGAACAAATAAATAAACTCAGTAAAATCGAAGGCTGGGGTAAGCCCTCCAGGCTGCAGTGTGGAGGTGTGGGGCACTAGATGGATGTGACTCACGGTTAAGACAGCCTATCGGGAACCTAACAATGCCATAGACCAGGGCCATCTTCTGAAATGAATGTCCATGCATCGCACGCCCTCCTGAAAGACTTCAGCATCTTTCCCTTGGCATCCGAAGTGTGCTGAAAGATTCTTCCCTTCTCAGTAGGCACTCCTTCACTCTCCCCTGTTGGCATCCCTCTCCCATCCTGCCTGCCCTTCTTTCTGTCACTCTCCTTAGAAAGACTTCCTGCTCCTTCTTCCACTCAGCCTTTCTGGCTGCCTCGCCTTTACCCTCCTGGCTTGACTTACGCCAGCTCCTCTGTAGAAGGACTTGACACCCGGAGAGACTGGTTTCAGCCCCCCTTCTTTCTGAAGTGGGGACCTCACTTATTCTCAAAAGCTGGACTCTATGTGCTGCTCCTCTGTGGAAGGAACATGTGGTCAGGAGGAGAAAAAAAAGGCTCAGGAATAGATGATTTCCATAATTACGCTTCGCAAGCCCTTGCCTCCATTCAGCTGACACTCTTTCTTTCTGCCCTGCCAAGTGGGCTTGCTCTGGCGCTCTCTCACAAACCCCCTCCCCGCCCCCAACACGCTTTTTCAAACACATACACCAGCACCCTCACATTTCACAATAAGTAAATGGTTTAAAAAAAAAAAAAATCTCCATTTTCTTTTTCATGCGGCAGATGGCAGTTCTCAGGAACTTGGTGGAAATTAGGCTTTCTGATTTTCTAATAAATTTCAACATCTCACACAAAAAGCACAAGCTCATTTTGATTCTGATGTTAAGTACCATATGGCATATCATCCATGGAACGTGGCAGCTTCATACCCAGGGTAACAAGGAAGGGAGGGTCTTTCCCGTAACAACGAGGCTGAGTGGGAACGAACCAATTGGATTCCTGGGTGAATACCATTTGATAATAATATTGTATATGACAGTGGAGTAATTATCCCTCTTTTATGGTATGTGTTAATTTTCACTGCCAGTTTCCCTAATTACAACTGCCACCCAACGGACTACTTTTTGTAAATACTCTGTAAACATTTGAAAAGACATAGACAGTGCTTGTACCAAAAAAAAAAAAAAAAAAAGTCCCTAGTTTTTGAAACTGTCTGGAAAATTGGCTGACATTTTATATGTTTTTCAATTGCATAGACAGTCAGGGAGGAAATTTCACTATATGGAAATTCCCCTTCTCTCTTCCATGACATAACGGACCTCCTTGCCCATATTGTGATTGTTGTTTTGAGGGATATTTTTCACTGTTACCTTTTTCTATATTAAGTGAGCAGTTTCACGACCTTTGACAAATGTATACTATTGTGTAGCTCACATCTTAATGAAGATATAGAACGTCTCTGTGGTCATAGAAAGTTCCCCCGTACCCCTTCTTAATCAACCCTACCACCCCCAGCTGCCCCTGTTCACATTACTATCATATCATTGCCATAGACTAGTTTTGCTTGCTCTTGAACTTCATGTGAATACAGTATGTTCTCTGCTGTGCCTGGCTTAACTTGCTAACTCACGTTTGGTGCATTGAAGGGTTCAAACATCATTCCCCAAATTAGACACATGTATGGAAACACAGCCTCACTTGATGCGTGTCCTGTGATACATGATGAGATCCAATAAACCACATCTTATCTCCTGTGTGCAATGAGAAACACAACGCTTTTCTTTTTCATACTTGTGGGGAGGGCGGGATACCATTGAGAGGTCACTGGAGTAAACCTCTATCATTTAAGGAAAGAAACTAGAGGGAGAATACAAGGTAAGAGTGAGAAGAAAACAGAACCCTGATCTGGTTTTTGGTGTTTTGTTTGTGCATTTCTGGGAATGCAGCTGCCTCATTCCTGGTAGGAAGCCTTTCCTGTGGTTGATGTGTTGCCCCCAGTCTACCTCAGACTTCCTGGCTCCTGAGCTACTGCTGGCTTTCTTTCCAGGGTCTACATCAGCAGGGGAAAGTGTCCCCGGACACAAGACAGGGTGTGGCTGAAGCTGGGCTGCCAGAGGCCCGTCTGTTAAAAAATACGCCCCCCAGCCCCACCCCCCAGGCCTGCCAGGTCTCTGAAATTCTCATTCCTTTTAGCTATAATTTGGGAAACTTCTGACAGAATAAAAATATTATCCCTTTGGCCAAACAGATTAGCTAGTATTCACCTGAGAAGGAAAAGGACATAGAAGAGGTCAACTTTGATGTGTGTGCTTCAGAGGGACTGAGAGGACCGATTTCTACATCAGTCCAAGGCATAGAGTGCTCTCTGAGAGGCAGGCTTTGCAGAGGGAGGTCTCCATCACTAGGGACTGCGGAGGCACAGAATGAAAGGGTTCGGCTTTACTCGTGTGGCAGGTGGTACTGGGTTGGCCTTGTGTTTTCTCCCTTGGTGGGTTTAATATCTCATTGAAAGATGTCTTGAGGCTGGGATAACCTGGCTAAAGGTAGAGCTATGATAAAGAGTCAGATTTCTTTCCACGTATTTGTGTATTATAAACTTTAGTATGCAGGAACAACTGAGTCATCGATCAGTAAGAATCTTCAGGAAAAAAATATCCAGAAGACAGGGCGGTTTGTTTTCTTAAATGTTCATAGTAAGTGCTTGCACTCTTTTCATGCCAGCTGTGATAATAATCACTCACTTTTACCAAGCCTCACCATATGCCTGACACAAAGCACTTTCCATGTTTTAGAATGAGCCACATGAAATTGCCATTTTTTACAGGTCAAAGACTTTAGAATTGAACCAATTGAACCACTTTCATTTGGTTCTACTTAATATTAATTCAGTCTTACCACAATCCTATCGTGTAGGTCCTATTATCATGAACACCCTTGACTGATGGGAGCATTGAGGTGCAGAGACATGAAGTAGCTTCCCTGAGGCTCCAAAACTAGTTAGTGTCGGAGCTGGTATTCACACCCAGGCCTATGTCCTATATCACCTTCAAGAGAAGAATAAAACCAGCTGCCATTAACCCCTCTCTTTTTTCTGGAAGAGGTTTAGGCCTGTCTTGGAGTCAGGCAATATCTTAAGAAAAAATCTCTTTTTCCAGGAAAATCAAAACTCTGGCTTATGTGGGCCCATTTTATTTCATCTACCACACTGGAAAGTGAGGTTTGATTCACACATGTGGTCGAGTACAATGTTGTGAAAAACACCTGAAAATGGGCTCTGAATGTGGAATTCTGAATCCTTTGATTTCAAACAAGAGGTCCTTTGATTTTCCGTTAGGACGGATGAAACCAGCAAGAACTGAGGCATTTCCTACAGGGTGGTAACCAGCTAGTGAACCCAGTTCACCTCCTTCATTGCTAACAGCCCCATACTCGTTGACAATGCTATCTGTGTATTCTAAGAAGAACTAGAGGGCAGGGCTCTTTCCTTTTCAATTTGATTTTCAAATCAATGATGCATAAGTGGACCAGCGGGATTGGTGGGTATAAAGCGCCACCGTGTGGCCAAAGCCCCACATGCCAACAGGCCGCTGTGTAAGTCATTCCCGAGGGAAGGGAGGCAGGAGATGTGTGGCTCTGACCAGGTGGAGGATCATGGCTCAGAGGAGTGGGCTCAAGTCAGTCTTCACCCTGGAACTGGTACTTGAGGTCTGGATTAATCATGAAAAAGTCCTCTGTCTTCCCCAAGTGATAGTGTCCCTCAGTGTAAAATAAGGCTACAACCTTCTCCAGGTGCAGTGGTCCCAGAACTGCAAAGTGAATATAAATCTGACTTTGCATATTATGCAGAGAACCCAGGCAAGAATGGAGGTGAGGTCTCACTACACTGGCACTCGAGGTAAGGGCTCCTTAAGACCAAAGTCAACAATCTTCAAATCTAACCTAATCTATACTTCCATTTGATAAAGGAAAAGTTGCAAATAAACCAGGTGATCTGGGGACCCTATATAAGGAGGCATGACAAAAAAAGGATTGTCACATTGTAACCAACTGAATGTAACTTGCAGATTTATGTATTTTGAGAACCCTGATAATAATAATAATAATAATAAATATTAACTGAATATTTATTGTACTTACTCTGCCAGCCACAGGGCCAAGGGCTTTACGTGCATTGGCCTTGTAAATCACCTATCAGGTGCTTATGAGGGTCCCATGAAGTAGGCACTTGAGCTTTGTTCATTTTACAGTTAGGAAGCTGGGGCTGGGAGCAGGTGAGTAGCACATTCAAGGACATCCAGCTGGTGGGTGGAGGAACCAAGATTCAAGCCAGACCTCCTGCCTACAGAGCCCAATCTTAACAACAAGTTGGAGCAGGGCTGTCTTCTTCAAAACAGCTTTCTCAAGAGACTATACTTCCTGCAATGGAAACATTTTGAGAATTTCTCTTTTACAGCTCTTTTCAGAGTGTGTGGCACAATTTTTGAATATCCTAAGTGATAGCAAATCAACATTCTTTCATTATGACAATACTTAACACTTACTATCTACCAGGCACTTTAACGAGTATATATTCATTTAACTTTCACCATGACACTGTGTTAAGAAATGTTATTATCATGCCCAATTCCCATTTGAGAAAAAATAAGGCAGAGAGAGCCTAAATCATCTGCCCACTTTTACACACCCAGGGCCTCAGGCCTGCAGCTTGGATGAGACGGTGTGAGATGGGGTGAGGTTGGGTAGTTTGTTCTTTGCACAAGGGGGTGCTCGGGACCCAGAGTCCGTCCGCACTCCCACCCGGCGCAGGCCACCCAGTGAAAGGAGCACCTAAGTCATGAATGACGCTTCAGCTGCCCATGGGCTCCTGCTACAGGCAATTGTCTCTCAGCAGGGCTTGAGTTTTAGAAACAGTCAGAAGTAGTGCAGATTGGGTCTCATGAGACAGGTTAGTGAGCTCTCTAGGCCGTGGATAGTCTGATTTTGAATCAAAATTGAGACTGCTTTTCTCACCTGGCTGTGGAGCCTACTCCACCAACCCTGCCGGCCTCCCAAGCCGCTTCCCCTGTCACCCTCTGGGCTCAGTCGGCACCCTTTGAGCACTTCCTCCTCATTGGTCCACTCTTCCTCAAACCTTGCTTGCTCCTCTTCTGCTTAGCTTCTGCATGCTGGGGTACTCCAGGCCTCAGGTGTCAGCTTCCTCCCTCTTACATCTCCACTCAGCACCTAGGTGACCTCACCTCCCTGTGGCTTCAAATTCCATCTCTGCAAGGATGGCCCCGGGATTACACCCTAGACGAAGCCACTCCCCTGAGCTCTACACAAAGGTATCTAATTTCCCATTTGACGTCTCTACTTGGAGGTCTACAGAAAGCTCTAAGTGAACACACCTAAAATAGATCTCTTGATTTCCCTCGCCACCAAACACCCCTGCCCATCAACCCATCCTTCATTCAACTCAATAAAGCGAACCTCTATCACTACCCATGTCTCCATATCGAATTCACAGCAAACCTAAATACTGGAAGGTTCTCCTTCAGAGTTGATCCTAAATCCAATCGTCTTTTGTTACTTCCCTCTCCCCACCCTGATCAAACTACTCCATCTGGACCCGACAGAGCTGCTCAACAGCTGTCCCCACCCTGCCCCCATCCCCAGTCAAAACCTCACCCAACAGCCAGAATCATCTTTTAAAAATGTGATCAGATTATGTTATTCCCTTGCTCAGAACCCTCGAGCACTCCTGGGCACCTTCCTTTCTTCTCCTCAAGATCCCTTGATGCTGTTCCACGTGGAGCCTTCCTTTGCCTGGGCAGTTCTCCTCTTCCTTTGCCTGGGCAGTTCTCCTTCTGGTCTCCATTAATCCCCTATTTCATTCCATTCAAGTGTCACCATCTCTGAGAGGCCTCCACTGACTGAACACCCCACCTTCACCTCTCTACGCTCTGTGCCTTTCTCCACCAGACTTCGTAGCATTTCACCCTTGGCCCTTTATTCTACATAAATATATATTCCTGTCATAGATGACTGCTTATTGCCTGTACACCTCTGCCCCCAAATTTGAAAGCTCTGAAGGAAGGGATCTGGTCCTATTCTGCCTTCAGGGCCTAGAAGAGTGCTTGGCAAATACAGGTGCTCAGTAATGCACTGCAGATCAATAAGGGACGTCTTGGAGCAGCCTCACATGAGCCATACTCCCTCCAGCACAGATGCCTTGCCATGGTATTCCCTCAGCCTGAGTATCTCTCCATGGCCCATGGTCCTTGACATTTTTTTTGTTGTACTTTAAGTTCTAGGGTACATGTGCACAATGTGCAGGTTTGTTACATAGGTATACATATGCCATGGTGGTTTGCTGTACCCCTCAACTCATCATTTACATTAGGAATTTCTCATAACGCTATCCCTCCCCAGGCCTCCCACCCCGCAACAGACCCTGGCGTGTGGTGTTCCTCCTCCCTGACCATGTGTTCTCATTGTTCAACTCCCACTTATGAGTGAGAACATGCAGTGTTTGGTTTTCTGTCCTTGTGATATTTTGCTGAGAGTGATGGTTTCCACCTTCATCCATGTCCCCGCAAAGGACATGAACTCATCCTTTTTTATGACTGCATAGTATTCCATGGTGTATATTTGCCACATTTTCTTTATCCAGTCTATTATTGATGGACATTTGGGTTGGTTCCAAGTCTTTGCTATTTTGAGTAGTGCCACAATAAACATACGTGTGCATGTGTCTCTATGGTAGCATGATTTATAATCCTTTGGGTATATACCCAGTAATGGGATTGTTGGGTCAAATGGTATTTCTAGTTCTAGATCCTTGAGGAATCACCACACTGTCTTCCACAATGGGTGAACTAATTTACACTCCCACCAACAGTGTAAAAGCATTTCTATTTCTCCACATCCTCTCCAGCATCTGTTGTTTGACTTTTTAATGATCGCCATTCTAACTGGTGTGAGATGGTATCTCATTATGGTTTTGATCTGCATTTTTCTAGTGACCAGTGATGATGAGCATTTTTTCATTTCTGTTGGCTGCATAAATGTCTTCTTTTGAGAAGAACCTGCTCATACCGTTTGCCCGCTTTTTGATGGGGTTGTTTGATTTTTTCTTGTAAATTTGTTTAAGTTCTTTGTAGATTCTGGATATTAACCAGTTGTCAGATGGATAGATTGCAAACATTTTCTCCCATTCTATAGGTTGCCTGTTCACTCTGATGATAGTTTCTTTTGCTATGCAGAAGCTCTTTAGTTTAATTAGATCCCATTTGTCAATTTTGGCTTTTGTTGCCATTGCTTTTGGTGTTTTAGTCATGAAGTCTTTGCCCATGCCTATGTCCTGAATGGTATTGCCTAGGTTTTCTTATAGGGTTTTTATGGTTTTAGGTCTTACATTTAAGTCTTTAATCCATCTTGAGTTAATTTTGTATAAGGTGTAAGGAAGGGATCCGGTTTCAGCTTTCTACATATGGCTAGCCAGTTTTCCCAGCACCATTTATTAAATAAGGAATCCTTTCCCCATTGCTTGTTTTTGTCAGGTTTGTCAAAGATCAGCTGGTTGTAGATGTGTAGTGTTATTTCTGAGGCCTCTGTTCTGTTCCATTGGTCTATATATGTTTTGGTACCAGTACCATACTATTTTGGTTACTGTAGACTTGTAGTGTAGTTTGAAGTCAGGTAGTGTGATGCCTCCAGCTTTGTTCTTTTTGCTTAGGATTATCTTGGCTATGCGGGCTCTTTTTAGGTTCCATATGAAATTTAATATAGTTTCTTCCAATTCTGTGAAGAAAGTCATTGGTAGCTTGATGGGGATAGCATTGAATCTATAAATTACCTTGGGCAGTGTGGTCATTTTCACAATACTGATTCTTCCTGTCCATGAGCATGGAATGTTCTTCCATTTGTTTGTGTCCTCTTTTGTTTTGTTGAGGAGTGGTTTGTAGTTCTCCTTGAAGAGGTCCTTCACATCCCTTGTGAATTGGATTCCTAGGTATTTTATTCTCTTTGTAGTAATTGTGAATGGGAGTTCACTCATGATTTGGCTCTCTGTTCTTGGTGTATAGGAATGCTTGTGATTTTTGCACACTGATTTTGTATCCAGAGACTTTGCAGAAGTTGCTTATCCATTTAACGAGATTTTGAGCTGAGACGATGGGGTGTTTTCTAAATATGTGATCATGTCATCTGCAAACAGAGACAATTTGACTTCCTCTTTTCCTAACTGAATACCCTTTATTTCTTTCTCTTGTCTGATTGCCCTAGCCAGAACTTCCAATACTATGTTGAAGAGGAGTGGTGAGAGATGGCATCCTTGTCTTGTGCCAGTTTTCAAAGGGAATGCTTCCAGTTTTTGCCCATTCAGTATAATATTGGCTATGGGTTTGCCATAAATAGCTCTTATTATTTTGAAATATGTTCCATCAATACCTAGTTCACTGAGAGTTTTTAGCATGAAAAGCTGTTGAATTTTGTTCAAGGCCTTTTCTGCATCTATTGAGATAATCATGTGGTTTTTATCGTTGGTTCTGTTTATGTGATGGATTATGTTTATTGATTTGCATATGTTGAACCAGCCTTACATCCAGGGATGAAGCCAACTTGATCGTGGTGGATAAGCTTTTTGATGTGCTGCTGGATTTGGTTTGCCAGTATTTTATTGAGGATTTTCACGTCAATGTTCATCAGGGATATTGGCCTAAAATTCTTTTTTTGTTGTTGTTGTGTCTTTGCCAGGCTTTGGTATCAGGATGATGCTGGTCTCATAAAATGAGTTAGGGAGGATTCCCTCTTTTTCTGTTGATTGGAATCGTTTCAGAAGGAATGGTACCAGCTGCTTTTTGTACCTCTGGTAGAATTCGACTGTGAATCCATCTGGTCCTGGACTTTTTTTGGTTGGTAGGCTATTAATTATTGTCTCTATTTCAGAACCTGTTATTTGTCTATTCAGAGATTTAACTTCTTCCTGGTTTATTCTTGGGAGGGTGTATGTGTCCAGGAATTTATCCGTTTCTTCTAGGTTTTCTAGTTTATTTGTGTAGAGGTATTTATAGTATTCTCTGATGGTAGTTTGTTTTCCTTTAGGATCAGTGATGATATCCCGTTTATCATTTTCTATTGCATTTATTTATTCTTCTCTCTTTTCTTCTTTATTAGTCTTGCTAGCAGTCTATCTATTTCATTGATCTTTTCAAAAAAACAGCTGCTGGATTCATTGATTTTTTGAAGGGCTTTTTGTGTCTCTATCTCCTTCAGTTCTGCTCTGATCTTAGTTATTTCTTTTCTTCTGTTAGCTTTTGAATTTGTTTGCTCTTGCTTCTCTAGTTCTTTTAATTGTGATGTTAGGGTATCAATTTTAGATCTTTCCTGCTTTCTCTTGTGGGCATTTAGTGCTATAAATTTCCCTCTACACACTGCTTTAAATGTGTCCCAGATATTCTGGTATGTTGTGTCTTTGTTCTCACTGGTTTCAAAGAACGTCTTTATTTCTGCCTTCGTTTCGTTATTTACCCAGTAATCATTCAGGAGCAGGTTGTTCAGTTTCCACTCAGTTGTGTGGTTTTGAGTGAGTTTCTTAATCCTGAGTTCTAATTTGATTGCACTGTGGTCTGAGAGACAGTTTGTTGTGATTTCTGTTCTTTTACATTTGCTGAGGAGTTTTTACTTCCAATTATGTAGTGAATTTTAGAATAAGTGTGATGTGGTGCTGAGAATAATGTATATTCTATTGATTTGGGGTGGAGTGTTCTGTCTGTAGATGTCTATTAGGTCTGCTTAGTCCAGAGCTGAGTTCAAGTCCCAGATATGCTTGTTAATTTTCTGTCTTGTTGATCTGTCTAATATTGACAGTGGGTTGCTAAAGTATCCCATTATTGCTGTCTGGGAGTCCAAGTCTCTTTTAGGTCTGTAAGAACTTCCTTTATGAATCTGGGTGCTCCTGTATTGGGTTCATATATATTTAGGATAGTTAGCTCTTCTTGTTGAATTGATCCCTTTACCATTATGTAATGGCCTTTTTTGTCTCTTTTGGTCTTTGTTGGTTTGAAGTCTGTCTTATCAGAGACTAGAATTGCAATCCCTGTTTTGTTTTCTTTTTTGTTTGTTTTCTTTTTGTTTTTCTTTTCTTTTTTTTTTTTTCTTGCTTTCCATTTGCTTGGTAGATCTTCCTCCATCCTTTCATTTTGAGCCTATGTGTGTCTCTGCACGTGAGATGGGTCTCCTGAATATAACACACTGATGGGTCTTGACTTTTTATCCAATTTGCCAGTCTGTGTCTTTTAATTGTGGCATTGGCCAGGCGCGGTGGCTCAAGCCTGTAATCCCAGCACTTTGGGAGGCCGAGACGGGCGGATCACGAGGTCAGGAGATCGAGACCATCCTGGCTAACATGGTGAAACCTCATCTCTACTAAAAAAAAAAAAATACAAAAAAGTAGCCAGGCGAAGTGGCGGGCGCCTGTAGTCCCAGCTACTCGGGAGGCTGAGGCAGGAGAATGGCGTAAACCCAGGAGGCGGAGCTTGCAGTGAGCTGAGATCCGGCCACTGCACTCCAGCCCGGGCGACAGAGCGAGACTCCATCTCAAAAAAGAAAATTGTGGCATTTAGCCCATTTACATTTAAGGCTAATGTTGTCATGTGCGAATTTGATCCTGTCGTTATGATGCTAGCTGATTATTTTGCCCATTAGTTGATGCAGTTTCTTCCTAGCATCAACGGTCTTTACAATTTTGCATGTTTTTGCAGTGGCTGGTACCAGTTGTTCCTTTCCATGTTTAGTGCTTCCTTTAGGAGCTCTTGTAAGGCAGGCCTGATGGTGACAAAATCTCTCAGCATTTGCTTGTCTATAAAGGATTTTATTTCTCCTTCACTTATGAAGCTTAGTTTGGCTGGATATGAAATTCTAGGTTGAAAATTCTTTTCTTTAAGAATTTTGAACATTGACCCCCACTCTCTTCTGGGTTGTAGGGTTTCTGCCGAGAGATCTGCTGTTAGTCTGATGGGCTTCCCTTTGTAAGTAATCAGACCTTTCTCTCTGGTTGCCCTTAACATTTTTTCCTTCATTTCAACCTTGGTGAATCTGACAATTATTTGTCTTGGAGTTGCTCTTCTCGAGGAGTATCTTTTTGGTGTTCTCTGTATTTCCTGAATTTGAATGTTGGCCTGCCTTGCTAGGTTGGGGAAGTTCTCCTGGAGAATATCCTGAAGAGTGTTTTCTATTTGGTTCCATTCTCCCCATCACTTTCAGGAACACCAATCACATAGATTTGGTCTTTTCACATAGTCTCATATTTCTTGGAGGCTTTGTTCATTTCTTTTCACTCTTTTTTCTTTAATCTTGTCTTCTAGCTTTATTTCATTACTTTGATATTCAATCACTGATATCCTTTCTTCTGCTTGATCAGATCAGCTACTGAAGCTTGTATATGCTTTACGAAGTTCTCGTACTGTGGTTTTCAGCTCCATCAGGTCACTTAAGCTCTTCTCAAGACTAGTTATTCTAGTTAGCCATTAGTCTAACCTTTTTTCAGGGTTTTTAGCTTCTTTGCAATGGGTTAGAATATGCTCCTTTAGCTCAGAGAAGTTTGTTATTACCGACCTTCTGAAGCCTACTTGTGTCAACTGGTCAAACTCATTCTCCATCCAGTTTTGTTCCCTTGCTCGCAAGGAGTTGTGTTCCTTTGGAGGAGAAGAGGCATTTTGGTGTCTGGAATTTTCAGCCTTTCTGCTCTGGTTTCTCCCCGTCTTTGTGGTTTTATCTACCTTTGGTCTTTGATGTTGGTGACCTACAGATGGGGTTTTGTTGTAGATGACTTTTTTGTTGATGTTGATGCTATTCCTTTCTGTTTGTTAGTTTTCCTTCTAACAGACAGGCTTCTCAGCTGCAGGTCTGTTGGAGTTTGCTGGAGGTCCACTCCAGACCCTTTTTGCCTGGATATCACCAGCAGAGGCTGCAGAACAGCAAATATTGCTGCCTGATCCTTCCTCTGGAGGCTTCGTCCCAGAAGGGCACTCACCTGTATGAGGTGTCTGTCAGCCCCCACTGGGAGGTGTCTCCCAATCAGGCTCCACAGGGGCCAGGGACCCTCTTAAGGAGGCAGTCTGTTCATTATCGGAGCTCAAACACCATGCTGGGAGAACCACTGTTCTCTTCAGAGTTGTCAGGCAGGGATGTTTAAGTCTGCAGAAGTTGTCTGCTGGCTTTTGCCCTGCCCCCAGAGGTGGAATCTAGAGAGGTGGTAGGCGTTGCTGAGTTGCAGTGGGCTCCACTCGGTTTAAGCTTCCCTGCCTCTTTGTTTATACTGTGAGCATAGAACTGCCTACTCAAGCCTCAGCAATGGTGGATGCCCCTCCCCCCACCAAACTCCAGTGTCCCAGGTTGATCTCAGACTGCTGCGCTAGCAGTGAGCAAGACTCAATGGGTGTGGGACCTGCCATGCCAAGCACAGGAGGGAATCTCCTGGTCTGCTGGTTGCAAAGACCATGGGAAAAGCACAGTATTCGGGCAGGAGTGTACCGTTCCTCCGGGTACAGTCACTCATGGCTTCCCGTGGCTAGGAAAGGGAAATCCCCCAACCCTTTGTGCTTCCTGGGTGAGGCAATGCCCCGCCCTGCTTTGGCTCACCCTCCATAGGCTGCACCCACTGTTTGACCAGTCCCAATGAGATGAACCAGGTACCTCAGTTGGAAATGCAGAAATCACCCCTCTTCTGCATCTATCTCACTGGGAACTGTAGACCAGAGCTGTTCCTATTTGGCCATCTTGGAAGTGACCTCCAGCCCTTGACATTCTGATGCTTCATGGTCTCCTGCCAGTCTCATCTCATGGTCATTTCATTCATTTATTCAATCTGTCAATCATTCAGTCAACACACAGTTGGTGTAGTTCTAAGTCCTGGGGATACAGTGAGCAGAGCAGACTAAGCCCTTGCCCACATGGGACTCACAGTCTAATGGGGACATAGACATGGGTGCAGGTGTGTGTGTGTGTGTGTACATGCATTAGATCATAGTAAACACAACAAATAAAACTT
Source organism: Trachypithecus francoisi (assembly GCF_009764315.1). NCBI lineage: Eukaryota > Metazoa > Chordata > Mammalia > Primates > Cercopithecidae > Trachypithecus > Trachypithecus francoisi. The sequence continues at coordinate 66,120,208 of NW_022681463.1, read as the reverse complement.
CAGCATTGTAGGGATGAAGCAGTGATGCTTGAGATCCGGTGGATAGGAGAGGCCTCTCTGAGGAGGCAACTGTTGAGTGCCGGAGCCTAAAAAATGAAACCATGTGGGATCTAGAATGTTCTTCCCAAGGCACCCTACCCTGACTAGCTCAGATTTATCTGACAACTTTTTGGAGACACCCTGGGCCTCTGGCAGAGCACATACTACAATTCTGATTCATGTGTGTTGGTGCAATCCTTTGGTTAACGTCTGTCTCTTCTGTGAGACTAGAAGCTCTGTGAGAGGCTCTGTTTATGATATATCCCCAGACACACGGCTGGGACATAGCACATGCTCAATAGTATTTGTCAAATGACAGATGAAAGGATAAACAAACACAGGCAATTCTCCCAAGAGAATGTCCAGTAGGCTTTGGCATTCTCTGTGGCCTGTGAGATCATCCAAAATGACTATGAATGACTATGTGAACTGATTTACAAAGTGTGCCTGCCCAAACCTCTACTCATCTCACCACGCTCCCCCTCCTCCTTGCAAAGAGACCTGCATAGAACCAGGTGTTGGTGAAGAACTGGGGCGGGGGGGAGCTGAGCACCCAGTGTTTGATCAGGGATGCTGGAACGACTGGAGGAAGGCAGTCCCTGAGGATGCAGGCGAATGACATGGGACCATGGGTAAGATCTGCCATAAGAGTCTGATCTGGCCAGATCTGGGGAGTTTAGGGGCAAACACTACATCGTGGGGAGGAAAGAAGTCAAAGAGGATGGAGAAACCAAGGGAGCCAGGGGACAGTCAGGAGTCGGACAAGGGCTAGAGAGTCTCTCTTGCTAGGGACATGGGCAGCTTGGATTGGTTTAAGCTCACAATGTTTCAGGGGACAGCCTTGGGGATCCTACTCCTCCCCCTAACTATACCTGGTTCTACTTCACCTCTCCACTCTCCAACTTGAGATGCAATAATGGTGCAATTCTTTATCCCTGTCTGCCCAACTCTATGCCCCTCCTTTGACTTCCTCCAACCTTTTCAGTCTGATTTTCCATGGCTGCTCGATAGAAACCCTGCCCTTCAGTCAAGGGCGCTTATTTACTGTCCCCTACCCTTTCCACTACTGTTTCCATAGCTGTGCTTTTGCATGCTGTTCCCCACCAACAGTCTTCTGTTAAAGTCCAAATCCATCTTTCAAGGCTTCACGAACCCAGCCATGACGTTCTCCCCTAACACCTCAAGCTCTGTGGGCTCTCTCCCTTCCCAGAGCTCCTTTTGTAGGTAGACAGTGACACTCAGTGAAGCAGAAGGAGCTCAGCACAGATTCTCTGTGTTCATCCTGTTTTCTCCCTTTGGATCACCAACTATTGAAGGGCAGAAAGCAGATCAAGTGTTCTTTTGCTTGGCACATAGTTGCTTAATAAAGACGTGATGGACTCATTGAAGAAAAACATCACTCTTGACCAGCAGCAATGTTTATCTAGAACCATTGCCCATTCCTCATCCTTATAGGGTTGAAATGACATGTTTTTTCCACTTGGGAATTTTGTATAATTGAAAAGTCTTTCTGAAATTGGAACCTGTCAGACAAGACAGAATTTCAACTTAACCAGATTACAAGGGAAGAGCTGGAACCAAAGGAGTTTGTAAATGAGATAATGTAAATGTAAAGTCAGAATTAGTCACAGATATTGGGCTTTTATAATGAAGCTTAAAAGGGAATTGGGCTGGGTCTGTAAGAAGGACTAGAACATCTTGTGATGCTGTATGGTTGGCTAAATAATGGCCTCCCAAAGATGTTTCCATCCGAATGCCCTGTGAATGTCATTTTATATGGCAAAAGATATTTTGCACAATTGATTTAAGTAAGGATTTGGAGATGGAGTGACTACCCTAGATTGCTCAGGTGAGAGTGATGTAATCACAAAGATCCTTTTAATAGGCTGGGCATGGGGGCTCACACCTGCAATCCCAGCACTTTGGGAGGCCAAGGCGGGCAGATCACCTGAGGTTGGGAGTTTGCGACCAGCCTGACCAACATGGAGAAACCCTGTCTCTACTAAAAATACAAAATTAGCCAGGCGTGGTGGCACATGCCTGTAATCCCAGCTACTCAGGAGGCTGAGGCAAGAGAATCGCTTGAACCCGGGAGGCGGAGGTTGCGGTGAGCCAAGATCGAGCCCATTGCACTCCAGCCTGGGCAACATGACCAAAACTCTGTCTCAAAAAAGAAAAAAAGTCCTTATAAATGGGAAGCAGGAACACAGACTGAGCAGGTGGAGACATGATGATGGAATCAATGGGTTGGAGTGACACAGGATGGGGTCACCAGCCAAGGAATGTAGGAAGCCCCTGGAAGCTGAAAAAGGCAAGGAAATGGATTCTCCTCTAAAGCTGCCAGAAGGAACATAGCCATGCCAACATCTTGACCTAATCTGGTGAAACTGGTTTAGGTTCTTCTGACTTCCAGACTGTAAGAGCATACATATATATTGTTTTAAGTGTTAAAATCTGTGGTCATTTATTATAGCAGCAACAGGAAACACATCCTCTATGCAAAGGCGATCAATGGTAAGAGGAACAAAGTGTCCTGTTAGACACACTTTGGGCTCTGTGTCTGAGAATGGGCACCAGGAAGGTCAGTCTTAGCAGCCATGCTCTCAGTTGCATGGTACATGGCTGGGTACACACGATTCAAATTGAACTAGCAGCTCCATGCATCTTGCCCCATGAAGCAGAAGACAGTCTGTAGCAGGAGCTAGAAACCAGGGGCTACTAAAAAACAAGCCAGATGCCAGGGACGCACATCCTCTCTTTTTGACATTCTGTCTGAGGATAGGTAGATTTTCATGTATCAAAACAGAATCCTGGGAAAGCCAGAGATGCTAACACAGTCCCAGTGACCAGCTTGATTCCATTGAATAACTGGCCAATCCAAGGAAGAAAAGAATCCATCGACTCAACTGGGTTTTCGGAATTGACTTTTATTGTTTCAGATTTGATTTATCTCAAACCCCACCAGACACCATCTCAAGATTCCGCAGGCAGAGCCCAGATCCTTAGGTTTATCACCAACTTCAAACACCTAAAAATTATCCCCAAAGATGAGACAACCTTCTGTTTCCCAATCATGGAATTTTTTCAGGTTGTCTGTGTATAGTCTAGTGAAAACAAAAACATACAAAACAAAGCAAAATAAGATGGCACAGCTTCATGTCCCATAAGCAATAAATGCTTTAAAAAAATAAAAAACAGGACTCCAAATATCCTCTCAGCCATGTTTATTTTCTTATCTTTGAAAACAAAATGTACACAGTATCTTCACTACATAATTTCAGGGTGGATCTATGATAAACTGTAGTTTGATAAGAGGCAGAGTAAAGACACCTTTATCCTGAGTTTATCCCCAACAATGAACTTTTATAGATGAAGTTTCAAACAAGGCCACATTTAGAGAAAAGAAAAGATCTGTGGTGATAAATGGCAGTGCTTTAATGCAGTTTATAAAACAAATCTCCTACACATTTATTTTCCAGACAAGCTTCTGGCTATAGTTGGGTTAGTACAAGCAACAAAATGAAAGAATCCTTCCAAACATTGACATTGGCACTCGAAAAATAATAAAGAGAAGTATTAAAACATTTCCAGTATGGTTTCATTCTGAAAACATGTTGAGATGAAATTTCTAAGAATGCAATATAATTACTAGCTGTCTTTTATTTCTAAGAGTTACATATTCTTAGATGCATATGATCAGGTTCACATAAACAAAAGGTTCTTCCTAAAAAATGGAACAATAAGAATATCATCCCACAGTCATGGCAGAAAGGAAGCTTCTGTTCAGTTCTTAGCCTGACCTTAGCCTAGAACATCCTTGGCTTAATTTAAGTGATTGTTTTTTATTTTTGTTTTTGTTTTTGCTTTTTAGTCTCTCTCCCTTCCTTCTGCCCAAAGGCCCTTATACATGTACAGACTGGTTTATAAGAAAATGCCAAAAAAAGAAGTGAGAATGGATAAAGTTCAGTATATTCTCCAAACCAGTGGTTCTCAAGCTTGAATGGGCACAACTATTGCAAAAATACAAAAAGTATTTAGAAATACAAAGAATATATTTTAAATGTAATTCTGATTCAGATACTTCCTAAAATACAGAAATCCTTTCTATACCAAAAGAACATAATGATTCTGATTGTTCTCTTAACTGGGGAAAGGGAAAGGCATGGCCTGTCATAAACTGGTTCCATGGATATTTAAAGAGATTTTTCTGGGTAAGAATTAGAAGAAAAAGAAAAAGAATCACCCCGTCTTCCTTCTTCTCTAGTCAATTGCCTACGGGAAGGGGTGCTAAGTTTTTGGGCCTGAGGAAACAGTGTGGCCCCCAGGCAGGCCCCTGACATACCCCTTCTCTCACCCCATTGCCAGGGCATTAGCCTCATCTTAGCCTAATGCAGCAGGAGTTTCTGGAAATCTCTGAAAAGACAGCAAAGGGAGCTGCTTTCTCAACTGCATTCTGCACACAAGAAGACAACCTCAGTGCAGATCCAGCGGGTCTCTGAGCCTCATAGAAAGAAGAGCTACCTCTCTGAAGCTTTGGCCCAGAAATCTATGGGTGAGTTCATCTCTGGTACTGAGCACATCGCCAGCAGCCACCTGGACAGACACGTGGAGAATGAGGAACAGGCCGGGTGAGGTCAGGGGAGTGAGCCCAGACACTCCACTCAACACCTTCCATTCCTTCAGCTCTTGAAGACCAGCCAGGCTGTAAGTCCCTGCTCATCAGCCCATGCAGAGAAACTCAGGCTCTGAGAGTGTCCTGAGACCCGTCCCCTGGGAAGCCACAGGTCTGTTTGGCACTAGCACAGCACCAGCAGGCAGTGTGCCAAGGGGGTTGACTGTGTTACAATTTGCATTTTCAACTCTACCAAACACCTCGTGCTGCACTGAAAGTGGACAGCTTCTCAGGGACCCAGCCTGAGACACGTCAAGGAATCCAGATGGGGTCAGGGCACTGTCCGTTCCCAAAGTCTTTTTCGAAGCAGCCACTGTCCTTTGGGGTTCTCTGTCTCATAGTAGTCCTCCCCAGGAGATATCTGGGGCTCCAACGCAAAGAGCTCTGCATCCCACTCCATATCTTCTCCTGAGAAGTTGAAAAGGATCTGTCTGGAGCTCCCCAGGCTGGAAGGAAGGAATGAGGCAGGAGGTTTAAGTTCGGCTTGGCTGGCCACACAGAGGGAAGGGATGCTCGATTACCACCATTCTCATGGAGACCCTCAGATTGCTGCCCTAGTCCTGGGTCTTGGGGAGGACCAAATGGTGTCACCATGGGGGCCATGGGTGGACATCAGCTGGACCTTGGCCTGGCCTTGAAGGGGAAGGATGGGTGGTGAGGGCTGGGTTGTGATTTTAATATGTCCAGTGTGTGGTCTGTTACTGTGGGAGGAAAATGCTATCTAGAAAACCCCTAAATCCAACAGGGTTTAGTGGCTTTTGTAGAAGCAAAGAAAGACAGCTGGTGAGGCTTGACAGGCCCTTCCATTGTGACAGGCAAGGGGCCCTGCAGCATGGCCTGGGTTGCCCAAACCCAGAAAGAACTTACCTCTCTGAGTGAGTAGATAACAGGGATTTGATGGTTAGTAATGGTAACTAGGCCTGAAGGAAGAAGATCTAAAAGGAAAGAGGCCAGAGGAGATGGTGGTAAGATGGCCCAAGAGGGGCCTGGCCAGCAAGAATTTCTACATCTGGGAGCCCGCCTGGTGCCTTTTAGAGAGGGGCATCTGATTCATTTGATGTTGGTTTCCTTTTGGTGCTATGCTCTGTTCAACCTCAAAATCATTATAAGTCTGTAGCACGCAATGCGTCAGTGGCACTGGGGGGAATCCATGAAGGTGGATGGCACAGTGCATGGGCTAAGTGGGCCAGAAAGAAAGGGAGGCACACCCAGGAAGAAGCAAGTTAGGAGCAGGCAACAGCAGTGCACCAGGCTAGAGTGCAGACTACCAAAAAAAATGTTGAAACTAAGACCTCCCCAACACTATATACATATATATATATATAATATTTGGCATGTAAGATGGGGCTCGAGGCACCTTAAGGATCACCCCAAGCGTCTGGAGGCCATGAGAACATCTTGGTCATGCTATTTAGCCCAAGCACTTACTCTTTTTTGCAGGCTTTGGGCTTAAATTTCCAGGTGCTGAAGGCCCCTTCCACAGCCTTGGGCAAATAAATGGGGTGCCTCTCAAGTCTCCTCTGAGTGCCCACAGTCCTGCACTCAGTGCTCCTTCGAAATTGGCCATCCACAGTATGCACAGTGTGAGCAGCGATATCCTCGGAGTGTCTGCGCGGCGCCCGCAGGATCCAGTTAGAATGCAAGCTGTGCTCCCGGGAGCTGGTGGCCACTGGAAGAGAAAAGCATGTGACCTGGGAAGGAAGGACTTGCCATTGGGAGGCACATAAGGCAAAGGAGAGGGCGGATTGGACTGAACACTCACAGGAAAAGGGTATAGGCAACCATGATCGTAATAGTGAATTCTTAGAAAGGCCTGATAGCCAAGCAAAGCAGATCTGACTCTGCCGTTGCAGTGCAGGAGGAATGCAATGGAATATATGTCCATTAAAATTGAGGACATAGGCCGGGTGCGGGGGCTCACGCCTGTAATCCCAGCACTTTGGGAGTCTGAAGCAGGCGGATCACCTGAGGCCAGGAGTTGAGACCAGCCTGGCCAACATGGAGAAACCCCATCTCTATTAAAAACACAAAAATTAACCGGAGGCATGGTGGCAGGCGCTTATAATCACAGCTACCTGAGAGGCAGAGGTAGCAGTGAGCCGAGACCGCATCACTGCACTCCAGCCTGGATGACAGAGCGAGACTCCATCTCAAAAAAAAAGAAAAAAAAACCATGAAGACACAGATCTGTATTTATTGACTTGGAAAGTAGCCCAAGATGTATTGTAAATTGTTAAATGAAAGGAGATCCTAGTTTTATTTCAAAAAAATTAAAATGAGTCTGTGAGTTTGTATGTGTGTGTGAGAGTGTGTGTGTGTGTGTGTGTTAAAACCACACTCAAAAGGACATACCCCCAAATGTTAATAGTGATGATCATCTCTGGGTGGTAGTTTTGCAGGTCATATTTTTTTGCTCTCTTCTTTATGCTTTGGTATGTTTTTTGTTATCAGAGGAGAAAAGTGGCCATTTCATGAACTGAATAAAAATGACTTGGTCACACTCATTTTTATTAAAAATCATAACTCTGAAAATGACCCTTGCATCCTTAGTGGATTTTGTCATCCCTTCACCAATATCCTGAATTTCCTAGGCCTCCTCACTCCCAGGGGCAGGGCTGCCATCTGTCAGGGACTGGAGGGGCTGCGTGGGAGAGGAGGAGGATAAGAATAAGCTTGGGGAGCAGGGTTAACCTTCTGTGAAACTGCAAGAACCCAATGTGAAACCCCAAATCCCACAGACACATATCTATTAAGGCCAGAACAACAACAATAAATCACAAGCTTCTTTCAAGCATTAGAGAAAATATTCATGAATTATTTAATATTGGTACCAAAAGCTTTGACCTTAGTATAAGGGGCCAGTGAGCCCCCTGAATAAAACCATCATTAATTTACGCCATGGGGGGCAAGTCAAAGATTAAACAAACTGTCTGACAGTCGCATGATGGAATATAAAGGGGACTCAGCTGATGTGTTTGGATTTTTTGCTCTCCATCGGGAGGGATGCCCCACGACACGCTTTAGTGAGGAGGGAAGCATGGCCTCAGGCCTCACCCCACTCCAGCTCTAGCAGTCCAGGCTGGGTCTGGGCAGCCACGGTGGGCCTCTCCTGCCCTATGCACCACGCTACTGCCTAACCTAGGCATGGTCCGAAGCTGGATTCTCAAATACAGTTTGTCCATTCCCTTTTTTTTTTTAAGTTGCGGTGAAGCGTACAGAGCATAAAATTTACCATCATCACCATTTTTTAAGTGTGCCGTTCAGTAGCGTTCAGTATATTCACATTGTTGTGCGAGCGACCTCTGGAACTCTTTCATCTCAAAAAACTGAAACTGTACCCTTTAAATGACACCCCTCATTGATTCTCCTTCCTTCATCATTTCCCTATTGCTGTCCTTCTTAGAGTCTTAGGAAAGTCTCAACTGTCTCAGCCGTGGTAAGTGGACCGCAGAGAAAACATTGTCCAAACATGGCACCAGAGTGTTTGAGGGACAGGCTGGAGCGGTGGCAGCAGAGACAACGGAAGTAAGAGATCCCCACAGAGGATGGGCTGAGGGCCTGGCTCCAGCTTGGAGGTGCAGGGTTTCCCTGCAATCAGGGAGGTGGGATTCCTGGTGGCCTACCCTATAAGTCTACCGCAGAGCCCCCAGCCCGCCTTCACAGCATCACAGCCCCATCCACCTTCAGACACCATCTTCCCACTGCCTTCCTGGAACTCACCGTCAAAGTCCACGTCTTCATTTGGTGGGGTGGCCTCGGCAGCCCGGGGCCGTCTCTCTGTATCCAGCTCTGCAATGATGGAGTCAAAGAAGGCAATGGCCTCGGCCACATCGGCACTGAACTGCGAGTATTTCTTTGGGGTTGCTTTCTGCTAGAGGTGAAGGGGAGAAGAGAGAGTTGCCTGAGGCAGTAAGCCAGAGACTCAGAAAAGGGTGAAATGTTGCTAAAATGAAATGCGCATGGGGTTAGGGATTTGTGAGGTTTCAAAGGTAACTATGAATAAGTGCCCTGTGGAAGGAGGGTAGATACTCCAGGTCCACAATTGCTGTAGGTCAATGGATTTCTAATTATCTCAAGAAGGGAGAGTGAAAGGACAACAAGATCTTCTTCTTTCTTGGTCACAGATTTGCTGTCAGACATTAGGCAAAATAATTAGTCTTTTTTTAGCCTTGTTCCTTGCTGATAAACACCCAATTAGGAGATTGCACAGTTCCTTAGGTAGGTGGTGAGATGCTTACAGCAGAAAAGAAATGATAGATCTCCAGATATGTTGAAAATGCTCTAAGAGTTGTCAGTTTCTATAATAACTCAATTGTACATTTTTAAATAGCTAAAAGAGTATAATTGGATTTTTTGAAACACAAAGGATAAATGCTTGAGGGGATGGATACCGCATTTTCCATGATGTGATTATTTCACATTGCATTCCTGTCTCAAAACATCTCATGTACCCTATAAATATATACCCCATAAATATATACCTACTATATACCCACAAAAATTAAAAATAAACTTTTTTTTAAAATAAAGATGTTTTCAGTTTCTAAAGGAACCAAATTTACACTCAAATCATGGAATAAATTAAAATTAGTATAGTTGTTTGAAAAGTACAAAGAATAATAAAATAGAGAGTTTCAAGAATCTGTTCAGTAGCTAACCAGGTTCCAGGCTTTTTCCTTACCGTTCCCTTCATGATCTTCACAATAGTCCTGTCATGAGTGACCGACATCATGGAAGTTCATGATCCAAGATGGCTTTCAGTGGAGAACTCATGGTCTCTAGAACTGACCAAATCAATATGTGTACTAATAAAAACTCTCTGAGGAATTTAGGAAATAAGAGGACTTGGGGAGAGAAAAAAAGGGACAGATGTGTTAACATGGGCACTTTTGATCCAATGTAATTTTATTTTATATGGGCATTTTGAAAATAGGATGGTATTAAAAGTGAATATGATTTAGTTATAGACAGATGTGTCAGGAAAGAAAATGACAGCATCTCTATCTGTACAAGATGTTTATTAAGTGTATGCATTTCGTACTACTAAGGAACATTTTTAAATAGAGAAGTTTTTTCCTTTTATACTTGCAAAATATCAAAGGAAAGCTCTAAGAGCTTTCTTAGAGGAAGATGTTGAAGGACCACAATATATACCTTGATATGATTTGGCTCCATGTCCCTACACAAATTTCATCCTGAACTGTAATCCCCACATGTCGAGGGAGAGACCTGGTGGGAGGTGATTGGATCATGGGGGCGGTTTCCTCTTTGCTGTTCTAGTGATAGTGAGTTCTCTTGAGATCTGATGGTTTAAAAGTGTGGCACCTCCCCTTTGCTCGCCCTCTCTCTCCTGCTGCCTTGTGACGAAGATGCCTACTCTCCCTTCACCTTCCACCATGATTGTAAGTTTCCTGAGGCCTCCCCAGCCATGCAGAACTGCGAGTCAATTAAACCTCTTTTATTTACAAAGTACCCAGTCTGGGGTAGGATCTTTACAGCCGTGTCTCCTGGTCCTTCTGCTCCATCACACTGGTCACCTCTCCACCTGCTTTCTGGCTGGCAGAAGCTTTTGGAAATCTCTCTTCCATGGATGGCCTTTCTCTTTTAAAATGAAACTGAGGAGAGGAAAAGTAGAAACTTCAAGAACATAGAGAAAAAGAGAAAGGCCATCCATGGAAGAGAAATTTCCAAAAGCTTCTGCCAGTCAGAAAGCAGGTGGAGAGGTGACCAATGTGATGGAGCAGAAGGACCAGGTCCCAGAGCATCATGGGTGGGGTGGCAGCTGAGAAGAGGGACAATTCAACCTTCAGGAAGTGGAGACACTCTAGACTGGGTGACAGCAAGTGCAACAAGGACCGGGCATGGGATGAGACTAAAACACTGAGTGCAGCAGGCCCAGCTGCCAGGCATCCTTCTTGCAGGCAAGTGACAGAAGGCTCGTGCCTGGAGGTAGGTCCACACTTGTTCATTCTCCCTGCATTTTCTCTTGCTCCTTCCTTTGCCTTGGATGTTCTCATTGGCTGACTTCCAATTCATCCAGTGAATCTTGGCTGAGACTGCTCCTTCTCCAGGAAGCCTACCCCTCTCCTGGGCTAAGTTTCCATCCTCTAGGTTCCCATGGGTTTCAGTACCTAACCTAAGTCTACGATGACAGATATCATTTTAGAGATTTTGGTGAAGTGGAGAAGAGAGAAACAAAGAGTGGATAAAGTCATTCTTTGGCTGACCCCTGAGGAAGGATGAGTATTATTTAATAGTAATGCAAGGTCCATGGTGGTTTTGTACCTCAAAACCCACCTCTACATGGAGGGGACATCTCCAAGTCTTCAGAAGGCAACTGTCATCAGTGTTTAGCTTAATCCAAAGGTCTCAATCTTGTTTGTGTCCATCATATTGTTTTATCTGGGTTACCCTCTTATATTCAATTTAAGTGATTCAGTCCTAGGTGTCTCTGGAGGGAGGGTTTGGCTAGCAGCTCAAAGCAGCCTGAGTCAGTTGCTGTCAATTGTTAAAGAGTTAGGAAAAGAGTCAATGTTGGTGTCTTAGCTATTAAAAGCTAAGAAAGCATCCTACCATTGGTTAGCTTAACATGAATGTTGTCTTGTTGTGAATCTCCTGAATCTCCTCAAGTATTATCCTCTGAGGATAACATTTATAAACTAGAAAAAGAAAACGCTAGCATAGAAATCACCACCTCAGCCGCTGAACTCTCTGTCATCCAAGCTAGTAGACAATAGCCCTTTAAGCTTCACCTTTGCCGGAGGTGAGATTCCAAATATTCAAACACATCACCTATTTCAAAAACTTCAGCTTTAGGATTCAAGACTTGGGTCACTTTCCCACACCTTGTCATTTCTGCTTAAGCTCAGCAGCAAGTACCGTCCCAGGATCACTCAGAAACACTGACAAGTGAGCTCCTTGGGTGACACTGAAGAGCCTGTTCTTCCAGGTCCCACTTCTCAGGCTCTGCTGGCCCAGTCAATCCACAGTCATTATAAAACTGGTTTCTGTTGAAAGAGCTTTTGGATCCTGCTGTGGCTGGGGAGTGAGTCAGTGGTGGCACACTGGTGACATTATTTGTGGCTGACCCATATGCGCTTGTGTGACTAACTCTCGTCACACAAGAGGGCTTTCCTCCACTTGTCCGATTATCTTCATTAGTCCCCCCACTGCCTTGCCCCAGATCCTTTATGGGATAAGGCAGGGGCATAAACACATGTAAGTGAATAAACAAATTGTTTTATTCTCCTACTTAGCCCTGTCTGCCTTCCCTGCCTGCTTTCCCTGCCCCTTGACTCAGTCTGAGATTCCAGTCCTGAGAGTGATAATGCTATCCCCGATCAGTGTCAGGGTGACTCTGTAACAATGGCACCTAATCCCAGTGATTGTTAGACTCTCCTGGGGTGCTTTTAAAGAATATCTATGCTTGCCCTTTTCCTAAAGCAATGAATTTAGACAATTAAGTGATTCTAATACATAGTGGCTGAATCATCACTCTACAGGGACCCGAACATAGGGGAAACAGCAAAGGGGTCCACAATCTCCACCTCAATGTCTGGTTTACAGTGGAAAACCTCAAATCCTGGTTCTACTCCCTGGGTTTGCAAGAGCAGACAGAAGTGTCTCCTCGATGACAAGAACACAAGGGACGTGACCCAAGGGGACAGGATACAGGTCATTGAGGGATGAAAACAAAACTCTGGGTTAAGAGGCCCAGACTGCTCATGTCTTTGTGTCCTTCCTATGACTTAGCACACAGAGAGGCCCGGGTAATGGGATTCCATCCATCCCCTGCTACTCTCTCCTGTTGGCCCGAAGTATGAGAACATCTCACCCATAGGGGCGCACTTTCCCATTCCCAAACTTTACCTAAGCCACCTCCTGGGCAGATATTTCCTCTGCTTATATTCATGCAGTTTTGTTTGCTTCCTGAATTTAATGTTTGGCATTCATCCCTGCCAGACTTCATTCTGGCTAGAAACAGCTGTTGCTCTAATGTGTTACAAACGGCTTGGGATTCTGATCCTATCTCTTACTGTCCAGGGGACTAAACATCCTGGTGTGCTGAGGAATCATCTCAGTTTATGCCTGTTATCCCAGTGGGATTATGCATAGTACCTCTTTTCACTCTTCCAACATGTCCCTAGGTGGGGGATAAATCACCTGGTCCTTTATCATGTAAACCACAAGTTGTGCCACCTCCTGACTCCCCCAAGTCTGTTACCACCTGCAATAAGCTGCATTTTATTATCAAGTTACTATAAATATGCATAACATTTTCCTAAATTCTTCACTTTAATCCATGTTTTTTGATCACCAATCTTTTGAATAGGATTTATTCATTTGAATTATTCATTTGTTTTCACCTAAATCTTATCCACAATATCTCATCTAAAATTTCTGGATTTGGTTTATTTAAAGTGATCTAGGCACCTGAGAAAAAAACTTGAGTGTAAAATCCTAGCTCTTGATAATTTATATATTTTTTTCAAGTCTGTCACATTTGCTTTGTCCAAACCTCACTTTGTTGCTTTTAAAAAAGCAACTCTCTATTAGTGAATCTTTCTAAAACACTCAACTTAGTTTCCATAAAAGAAATTAGATTTTATCATTCATATTTTATATTTAATTAAAATAAATGATTATAAATTATAAGTCCAAATTATATAAACCAGTTTGAGAACAAATATAACTTAATTTTAATAAGCACATCATTCAACTTGTGAAGCTGAGAAGGACATAGACATATCCTAGTTTTAAAAATGTTTCATTACAAACAATTTTTCAATACAAAAACTGTAGAAAATAGAACCATGAACCCCATATACTCATCATCAGCAACAACCATCACCTTTCTGCCATTCTTGTTCATCTATCAACCTCTCACTTTTTTTTCTGGAAGCTAATCCTAAAGATAATTTTACTCATAAATACTTCAAATGTATCTTTAACAGATAAGAGTTTTCGGCAACATTATCCACAATATTATTATACTCAACAAAACTGATAATTTCTTAATATCAGCAAGCACTTAATATCAGCAGGCACCTAGTTCTATTTTTCTTGACTGACTCAAAAATGTCTTGTGCAAGTTGGTTTGTTCAAGTTAGGATCCAGACAAAGTCCACATTTTGTTGCTACCTGTTTAAGTCTCTTTAATGATTTATGCAGGTCATTTAATTGAAGAATCTGCGTCTTTTATTCTACAGACTCTCTCACATTCTAGATTTGACAGACTCCTTCTTCTGGGTATTGGTTCACATGTTTCTCTATTCCTCAAATTCCCTGTATCTGGTACTCAGATCTGGAGCAAGACTGTCCAGTAGTACTTTCTGTAGTGCTGGGAATGTTCTACATCTGCACTGTCCGACACGGTAGCCACTAGCCACGTGTGGCTATTGAGTACTTGAAAAGTGGCTACCGTGATTGAGGAACTGAGCTTTTAATTCTTAAATTTAAATTTAAATAGCCATATGTGACTGGTGGCTACTGAATTGCAAAGTTCAGATTTAAAGGTTAATTCAATTCAGATTTAATTTTTTAATAATAAGGTTAGTGGTTTTGTGTATCACACACCAGGAGGCACACAGCACATGTTTTCCTGTTTTATGCACTGTTGACATTGATTGGGGGTTTATGTGATGTTGCTTGGATCCATCTACTAGAAAATTTGCCATCTACCTTTTACTTAATGCTTTTAGCAATCATTATTTAGATTCATTATTTTACTACTAGTTGCAAAATATTGCTTTTCCAGTTCTTCAACCTTCCCGCATTTATTAACTGTGCTTTTGGTATAAAGAACTTTCCCATGTCAACCACATGGTCTGTTTAGGAATGGCAGAATACTTGCTTTTTTTCTCTCATATAATAAATTGATACCCTAGAAAGTTTTCGAGGTAACCAATAAGGTTCACTTGCTTGTTTGGTTGGAGGGGGATATTATTTAAAATTCACATATTTTTAACATATTTGATGTATTTTCATCAGTTGTAATTATCCTTTTTGATGCTCACACTGTCCTGTATTTTGATAGCAAGAACTCTTTCAAGGTGGATCCTGAGTCTCTTTGACACAATCCTAGTATCTTTGAGAACCTCCAAACTTTTAGACATAAATGCCCAATATTCATCTTGTACCTTTTCCACTCCAGACCTAGATTCTGTTACTTCTCCAAAAAAACCTTAATTTTTAGTTGGAAGTGGTATTTAGACAGCACAATATACATGTTAGGGATTTTATTGCTACAGGGTTGTCATTACTTCTAGGCCTTTTCAGTGCAAAACAATGAGGAAATACTAATTTTTAGAAATAAAACATCTTGAGTTCATACTGATATTTGCAACTCAAATTAAAAGAGCATGTTCACAGGCCGGGCGCGGTGGCTCAAGCCTGTAATCCCAGCACTTTGGGAGGCCGAGACGGGCGGATCACGAGGTCAGGAGATCGAGACCATCCTGGCTAACACGGTGAAACCCCGTCTCTACTAAAAAAATACAAAAACTAGCCGGGCGAGGTGGCGGGCGCCTGTAGTCCCAGCTACTCGGGAGGCTGAGGCAGGAGAATGGCATAAACCCGGGAGGCGGAGTTTGCAGTGAGCTGAGATCCGGCCACTGCACTCCAGTCCGGGCGACAGAGCGAGACTCCGCCTCAAAAAAAAAAAAAAAAAAAAAAAAAAAGAGCATGTTCACAGTTCCTCTTCCCACACTTTGTATTATTGCTACAATACATTTCACTTTTATTATGCTGTAAATACACAATACATTGCTACCCTCTTTTCTTTACACAATTTGTTATAATTTGGAGAATTTTAAAATATTTTAAACCCACAAATTGTATTTTTACCTTTTTCCAGTCCTCCTCACCTCTTTGTGTGGATCTAAGTTTCTATCTGGTACCACATTTACTCTTCAAAAAAAATCCTTACTATTTATTATATTACAGGTCTGCTGAAAAATGAGTTCTCACAGGTTTTGCTTGTCTAAGAAATATTTCTTTTGCTTTCATGTTTTAAAAGATATTTCCACTGAGTATAGAACTCTGTTGACAAGTATTTTTTTTCTTTCTTTCAGCACTTTAAAGATACCACTTTTAATATGGTTAGGCTGTGCCCCCACCCAAACCTCATCTTGAATTGTAGCTCCCATAATTCCCATGTGTCATGGGAGGGACCCTGTGGGAGATAATGGAATCATGGGGGTGGGTCTTCCCTGTGCTGTTCTCATGATAGTGATTCTCTTGAGATCTGATGGTTTTATAAAGGGGAGTTCCCATGAAAAGCTCTCTTGCCTGCTGTCATGTAAGATGTGCCTTTGTTTCTCCTTTGCCTTCCGCCATGATTGTGAGGCCTCCCCAGCCATGTGGAACTGTGAGTCCATTAAACCTCTTTCTTTTATAAATTACCCAGTCGTGGGTATGTCTTTATTAGCAGTGTGAGAACAGACTAATACAAGTCCATTGTTTCCTGGCTTGCATCATCTCTGATGAGAAATTTGTTGTAATTTTTATCTTAGTTATACTGTGTAATGTGTCTTTTTTCTCTTTGTCTCTTCAGCAATTTTATTATGATATATGTCAGTTTTATCATTGTTGTTGCTATTGTTGTTGTTATTGATCCTGTTTGGTGTTTTCTTAACTTCTTAGATCTGTGGTTCAAAGTATGTCATTAATTTGGGGGAAATTGTTAGCCATTGTTCCCTCAAATATTTCTTATATCTCCTTCTCTCTTTCTTCTTCTCTGGGATTCTAACTACACATATATTAGACCGCCTGATGTCATCCCATAGTTCTTGGATGCTCTGTTCTTTTTTTTTTTTTTTTAAACTATATCTTCTTTTTGTGTTAGTTTTGCTCATCTCTTTGGACCCATCTTCAAGTCTACTGATGTTTTCCATAGCTGTGTCAAATCTATTGATAAGCCCAGCAAAGGCATTCTTCATCTCTGTTCTGTGCTGCTCATTTCTACTCTTTTCATTTGGTTCTTTCTTACGGTTTCCATCTTTCTGCTGGAATTATCCATCTGATCTTGTGTGTTTTCCACCTGTTCCATTAGGGCTTTTAACATCTTAATTATAGTTTTTAAAAATTTTCCCATCTGATGGTTCCAATGTTCATTTCATGTCTGAGTCTGGTTCTATCAGTTGCTTTGTCGCTTGGCACTGCATCGTTCTTTTCTTGCTTTTTCATATAATTCACAATTTTTTGTCAAAAGCCAGGCACTTTATGTAGGTCAGTAGACACTGAAGTTTTTGTGTCTGCAAATGGTCTTTCCTTTGGCTAGGCCTTTAGTTTGGCTTTGAGTCAATCTAGATAAGATTTTAGCTGGGACTGGGCCTGTTGTTGCTATGGTTACTCCAAGTGCATCACAGACTTTAAATCTCTCCAGAAATACCTTGTGTTTAAAGTAGAGGCTAATTTTCCAGAGAGTTGGTCCTCAATGTCTGCTGCATCCTCAGCTTTAGGTCTTTCCTTTGTGCTTTCCTAAAGAAAGGGTCTCCCTCCACACTTTTGCCCCTCTGTTAGCAGTATTCCACTGTCAGTTTCTACCTGGTGCTTGTTAGGATGGTGGTGAGAGGCACGAGGGCATTCACTGTTTTCTGATAAAGCCCCAGCCTCAGGTAGGCGCTGTGTCCCTGGGGATGTGGCCTTCTCCATGGCCTTGAAAGTCTGAGAGTGATATTCTTTCCCATTGTACACATCCTGAGCAGAAACTGACAGTCTCTCTAATTCAAATTGAATAGTAGAGATGTCATATTTAACTTCTTTAATTCATATTTGTATCTCTATTAAACTGAGTATCTTGGTTCCATGCAACATTCATATTTTTATTTATTTTACCCTACTATATATAATCATTTCAAAATAGTAACACCAACATTATCAATAGTAAGTCCACTGAATGCAGTTTAAGATGTATGTGTGCATCTGTGTGCATGTGTGTGTGTGTTATGTGTTTTGCCTTTGGATTGAAAAACGAAAATTCTGTTTTAAAGTCTCTTGAAATAACGTTTTGCTGTGTAATTATGCTTTTGACTTGGTAATTTGTTAGATTCCTATGCTTCAGTTGGGTTTTATGTTTTAAGGATTGCTTTTTCTTTTTGCTTTAATATGTTAAAACTATGTAAATAATATGCATGGCTCCAAAACCAAAACTATAACTAACACTCAAGAGAGGGCTTGCTTTCATGTCAGTCCCTTCTCTTCATTTCCTCTATCTTTGCTTTAGTATTTTGTTTATCTTTCTATCATTTCTTCAAAAATATAAGCAAGCAAGTAAATTTGTACTTACTGCTTTTAAAAAAAACAAAAAGGAGCATACCATGTACACCTGTGAGTATTGCTTTCCTCACTCAGTGTATCCTGAGGATCACTCTATAGCAGTAAATAGAAATCCTCCTCATCCCTTTTAATAGCTGCGTAGTTCTCCATTGTACAGACAGGCATAGATACAAACAACAATCCCCTATTGATACATCTTTGGGTAGTTTGCAATCTTTTGCTATTACTGCAGCAATGAAAAGTCTTGTTATATGTCATTTTGTATTTTGCCTGTAATACTATAGTTAGAGATAGGCTTCCATTTATAAATACCCAGCTTGCTCTGGATGTCTTAACGAAAGAATGGTGAGCATCAAGTAATCTGGCAAGTTAATTAAGTACGGTTTGTTAATAGAGCTTCTATTGTCCTTTCATAAATTACACTTTTAAAGGTCATCAAATGGATTCTATGATGATTTTCTAAGTTCCAAGTCTAAACTACAAGTCAGGGCTGAGCCTTTTCTATTCCTGGATTGAACTCAGGCTGAGTTCAGTTTTTTCTGTCTTCTCACAATTTCCATGGGGCTTTCTAACCTACACTATGACATTCCCACAGTGATTCCTTCAGGGCTCAGGCTATTGTCACAGGAAAATCTACTTTACAAAGAGGTGGTTGTACAAAATGAGACTTCAGTCATCAACACCCCTAGATGAAACCCAAAATAGTCTTCCCTCCCTGAACTCACAACTCCAAGCAAAAGTGGATTGCTTCCCTCCCAATCTTGATTTTTTTTTTCTAGCCCAGACCTTTTGGTCTTTGGAAATGCCAAATGTAATGCAAGATGTTTCCTGCTGCAGCTCCTGGCTGAGTTTCACAGGGTCCACCTTTGCCATCAGCCCTGAAGTAGCCCAGGGAGAAGCTTTCTCTAAGAGCATCTGTATCACATTGCCAGCTCCACTCCAGTTTGCCTTTCACATTTAACCCTCCATGGCCTTAGGGTTATCATTTTCCACGTCTTCCCTGCTCCATCTCCCCACCCCAGGCCTGGGCCTCAGATTACTTTTCTCAGATGGAATCCTTTGCACTTTCCAAACAAAACTCGTTTGCATTTCTCATTTCAATTTCTAATTCCTCGAGGGCAGTTTCTAATTTTATATTATTATTTTTGTGTGTGTTTCATATCAGTTTGCCATCCTGTTTGGCTTCTCCACCCTCTGGGTACCTGGGCTGCCCACTTCTCCAGTCTATTCATTTTCTTCTGGGCTCTGTCAGTATTTTTCTGCAAGAGATCTAAATTCTACAAAATAAACTTCCAGTTGTAAACAGCAACATTCTGTCAGAAAGGAGAACCCAGCCAATGCCAAGGAGACCACCGCTAAGCATCCAGCCCCCTCTCACCTCTTCTACTTGGCAATGCCCCTCATCTCCTCAGAGGTCAGCTTATGTGTCATCTCCTCTCTGGAGCTTTCACCAATTGCCGCAGACAGATCCAGGCACATCTTTTCTATGCTCATTTTCTATCTCATTGGCTAGATCCACATTGCACACTGTATTAATTCACACTGGACCGATGATCCTCAACCTCTTCTGTGAGATGACTTTGGCAAATAACACTCATGAATATGACATACCCCTATTGATAAATGCACACTGCCAGCTGCAAACATGAGACAGGTTGTAGGATATTCACAACTCCCAACGTTCTGGTTGTAATTCCACCTGTTTCTCATCCAAGGCACCTCAACACACCAGTGTGGCTCAAACAATGACACTGGGAGTTGCTGCCTCAGGCTATGGGCTGTATTAGGGCAAATATATTGTCTTTATGTATGAACATCGAGCATCTATTTCAGTGCCTGATGTGGAGTAATAACTATGTGTTGAGTGAAGGAATGTACACCATTATATACATGCCATTACCTAATTATATTTTCCAACCAATTCATATGTTGCTAATTTATACTTTGGGACTTAATTTGGCAAATTTTTAGGAACTCTATACTTCTGATTTCTACGAAGTACTAATAATACTTTCTTGGGATAATCATGCCTAGGAATCTGAATGTCAATATTGGTGATCAAATTTCCAGGGTCAAATGTAGAATTGGTCCTGATTGAGAAGTTTGTTTTATACTTGGATCATTCAGCTAGGTGAAATTAAATGCAAAACAAGTCAAATGTACCCACAAGCAATTTAATATTACCAAATAAGGTTTTTCTGGTTTTAAACCTTAAAAGTTCCATCTAGTGCATCTTTTTTGCCTCTTGCTATCCTTGGGATGGAGATACAGGACCAAGTCAAAAGTGATACTTATCTATTTCTTTTATACTACAACACCCAAGGAAATGTATGCTCATAATTGAATAGGGTTTTACGGAAAAAGAGTGGGAGTTTATGAAACAAGAACTGTAAACTGGGAAGAAAAAATCTTAGAAAAAAGTATTATCACTGAAATTTAAATACATAAGCACACATAGCCACATACAAATTTTCAACAGATGAGCTAAATAGTCAACTTGCCAGGACTGAAGAAAAATCAGTGAAATTGAGCTGAGAAAATTATCACAAAGAGATAAAAATAAGAAGTTTGTCAGAAACTCTAGTATAACTGAACTATGGTATTATCTATTATAGCTAAACATTAAAACGGTTTTGGGAGACCAGCTGCATATCTTTTGTTTCTGGTAATAGAGGTTGTAGACTCACTGGATCCAACCGACAGTTTTAGGCTTACTTTTTCCCCAGCTTTGTAATATTTGTTTTTGTTTGTTTAGAGGAAGAATAGCTCTCTGTCACTCAGTCTGAAGTGCAGTGCTGTGACCATCGCTCACAGCAGCCTCAAACTCCTGGCCTCAAGCAATCCTCCTACCTCAGTTTCCCAAAGTGCTGGGATTATAAGGATGAGCCATCTCACCTGGCCCAGCTTTATAATCTTAAAGCCGTTATTTATTTTGCCAGCCCCTTGTAACTCCTGGCCTTATATGTCATCTAAACGATCATTTGGCTTTAACAAAACACGAAGTTAATAAAATGTTGCTCATATATATCAAACTGTTAGAAGCCTAACTGATAGAACTGAATTAATAGACTTAAAGCATAGTGTAAAATCTTCACAGACAGTAAGTGAAATGTCACAGTCCATTAAGAGAAGGAATGTACACCCTTATATACATGCCAGTTGTCAATAAATAGTGTTGGAAAACTTTGCTATTTGGGAAAAATTCAAGTTGTGTTCTCAGTTCCTACTACATATCCAAATAAATTGCTGATAGACAAAGGGATTGGTTTTAAAAAAAAGAAAACAGAAAAACAAAACTATTATAAAAAGGATAATATGGCAAATATGCACTTGACCTTGAAACATGGAAGGACATTCTTGGCATGAAAGCAATATAAGAAATCACAGATGAAAATTGACGACAAAAAAATAAGTAGCATCTGCACATCAGAAAACGTCAAATAAATGAAAAGATGCATAATAACTTGGAGAAAAGATTTTAACACATATGGAAGACAATACACTAATATCCTTAAAAATCCCTGTAAAAAACAAAATATAAGAAGAGTCCCTATAAATGAATAACAAAACTTTAATACAGCCAAAAGAAAATGTATACAGACATGAATGAACAATCCACTAAATAAGAAGTATGCATATTTATAATGATAAAAAAGGTCATTCTTTAATGACCCTTTGCAAAGGTAATTATGCAAGCAATAATAAAAGTACCTTAAGATACTGTAATTTATCTATCAAATTGGCAAACTTTTAAAATTAACGACAGTACTTGATGCTGATAAAATGCAGTAAGAAGAGTTTATTAGAAACCTACTGTTGATGAAAAGCATACATTGGTAAAATGTTTCTGGAAAGTAATATGTAAAAGAATCCCTAAAAAATAATGACCTTTGGCCTTCAACCCATTAATCACACTTTAGGAATCTCTGCTAAATGCCTTATAGACATAGAATAAAATGTGTTTATTTATAATGTTTAGCAATTGTTTAAAGAAAGTGAGCTGTTAAATTTGCCTTTTAAGCTTTTGTTTACAAAAAGTAGTTAATGAGATGGAAAAGAACCCATAATATATAACATTAACTGAGAAGAGAATACAAAGATATATATATGGTATGAACCAAATTTAGTAATTTAGTACATTTATACATATATGGACATTAGGTTTGCCAGGTTTAACAAATGAAAATAAAGCATGACTGTTGAAGGACTAATTTCAGGTAAACAATGAATAATTTTTCATATAAATACATGCCAAATATTACATGGGACATCCTTATACTAAAAAGTTCTAATTTTTGCTAGACATTCTTCATTTTGTCTTACAACCTCAATGCACATATGTACAAATACACAGGAAAAAAAATGACTATAAGAAAATATACCTAAAAATTTTATAGTGAATATCTCTATCTAGATGGTAGGATCCTAAGATATTTTTATTTTCTTCCCTATACTTTTCTGTGTTATGAATTTCATCTTATAAGCAAATATAACTTTATTATCAGAAAAAATGTATATCATGTGTTTTTGATGGTGGGCTCTAATCAATTACATATGGGTATTTTAATTATCAGGATATGATTCCACACGAATATACTCAAACTATATTCTATTCCACTAAAAAAAAGAAAAGGCAAACCTCTACTCATCAAAACCACACATCTATGACTTTTCCAGATCTTCCATCAAAGTTTGTAACAGTTTCCTTCCTAAATTACAATTGGAGTTTCTCAGGTAATTGGTTTACTGAGCATCAGCCATGTGCCTAAAACCATACTAGAGGTTGGAGTTAAAAAGATAAATAAGATACAACGCCTCTGCTCAATGAGCTCACAGTTGGTGGCATAGATAAGCAAAAGAACAGACAATTACAGTATGCTGAGTGCTAAAACAAGGCTCAGACATAGGGAGGAGGGAAATCCATTGTGTTGAATTGTGGACATGTGAGAAAAGGCTTCCCAGGAAGTACTGTAGCTGCTGTCTCAAAGGACAAGAAGTTAGCCAGGTGAACAAGGTGGTGTAGGGGAAAGAAAAAAGGGAGGAGGAAGTATTGTTTCTAGGCAGAGCAAACAGCTTGTGCTCAGAGGATAGATTAGGAATATAATTACACGTCTTGCAGCTTGACTGAGAGGGACTGCAGGAATCGTATGCACGGTTATCATTGTTATACTATCTGCCATCTTGCGGAGAGCTCTGCCAAGCATAATAGGAAGTTTTTTGCAATTCATATTGAATTTTTACTGCCTTTCAACTATGTAAACCAGACACTGGCCAAGTGATAGAGACAGCTCCCCAGCCTCTGCCAGTAACTGATGCTCACAGAAAACCTGCATTTTAATATCACTGTGTTTGCAGAAATTCTCAACAGATCTGAAAAATAATTCTCAATGGTATAAAACAGATCCAGAACCTACTTCCTATCACATATGCAATTAATATACGGACGACTTGGAGTCTTTTTAGATGAACTGGATTCAGACCCTCCTGCCATAGAGGAGAAGGAGCCTCTACAGGCTGTTGATATGGTCTCATTCTATGAACCAAGGCTGAGTGGCCTTAATAGAAAATTAATTCTGAAAGCTAACTATTTTCAGAATAAAACTATTTTCACTAAAAATCACTTTTGACAGGTATTCTTCAGAATTCAACAGGCTCTTTTTAAACCATTCTTATAACAGGTGAGTTTCATTAGTTGAGGGTCAGGGAGGGGTGTATATTTTGCAACTAGTTCATCCAGGCAGACATATCAGAAATCCAAGCTACTCAGGGATCCATGAGAGAATTAATGAGGTTTCTTCTGACTGTGGTGGGTGACCAGCATGTTAGTCCGTGTTCACACTGCTATAAAGAAATACCTGAAACTGGGTAATTTATCAAGGAAAGAGGTTTAATTGACTCACAGTTCCGCATGGCTGGGGAAGCCTCAGGAAACTTACAATCATGGCAGAAGGTGAAGCAGAAGCAAGTACCTTCTTCATAAGGCATCAGGAAAGAGAAGAGCAAGCAAGAGAGGAAGTGCCACACTTTTAAAACCACCTGATCCCATGAGAACTCCCTCGCTATCATGAGAACAGCCTGGGGTAAACTGCCCCCATGATCCAGTCACCTCCCTCCCTTGACACGTGGGAATTAAATTTGAGATGAGATTTGGGTGGAGACAGAGAGCCAAGCCATATCAACAAGTAACTGTTTCCCCGCCTGAGAAAATGTCCAGTGTGAACCATCTGGACTGTATGGGAGCCATGGGGTTCCATAGGATTCTGCTGCCAACCCCAAAACAGCAGCCTGGCTCTGTCACCAGCCTCCCGAGCCTCTTCTCTGTGATCTAGCCAGGCCTGGGTTCACTTAGGTGGCCCATTTCTCAAAGTGGCCTGTGGTTGTTTCTGTTTCTCTGGCCCTAAAAGTGTGGGGAGCTGTCCTCAGGGAGGACCCCAAATACCAGCAATCACACTGGTCAGATGCAGAGCACAGGCTTCAACTTTTCCTCTTCACCTCCCATTGAAACCAAGACTGATCAGTCATAGAAAGAAAGGAAGTTCTGGGCCGAGCACAGTGGCTCACACCTGTAATCCCAGCACTATGCGAGGCCGAGGTGGGCAGATCATGAGGCCAGGAGTTAGAGACCAACCTGGCCACCATAGTGAAACCCTGTCTCTACTAAAAATACAAAAATTAGTCAGGCGTGGTGGCACGCACCTGTAGTCTCAGCTACTCAGGAGGCTGAGGCAGGAGAATCACTTGAACCTGGGACCCAGAGGTTGCAGCGAGCCAAGATCGCGCCACTGCATACCAGCCTGGGCCACGGTGCGAGACTCCGTCTCAAAAAAAAAAAAAGAAAGAAAGAATTGAAGGAAGCTCTGACACATTCAACAACATAGACAAGCCTTGAAGACGCTGTGCTAAGTGCCATAAGCCAGACACAGAAGAACGAGTATGATTCCACTTAGGTGCTAAAATGGGCAAATTCACAGAGACAGAAAGTAGAACAGAGACTACCATGGACTGGGGAAAGGGAGAAATGAGGAGTTCGTGTTTGATGGGTGTAGTTTCTGTTTGAAATGAAAAAGTTGTGGAGATGGATGGTAGTGATCACTACACAACATTGTGAATGTACTTAATGCCACTGCATTGTACCTTTTAAAATAGTTAAAATGGTAGTTTAAAAATAGCTTACTTTAAAAGGCTGTTTCACATCTAAAGAAATAATTGTCAAACCTTTTATAAAAACATTCTCCTGATTTCTAAATGAGGTACTTTGAGAGGGTCCACGATCTTTTAAGGAATTCATTTTCTAGGGTACTACTAACAATACTTTCATAAAGTGTTCTAAAAATACGTTAATTAGGGCTTAATAGTCCTTTGGATGAATTATTATGCATTTGTATAAATGACAATTTGGAAAAGCTCATGGGAGACTAGTGTGAAAGACCCTGGTTATTGTCTGGCTATTAACATTTTGAAAGATATCTAGTAGTATGTACTTTTAGTTTTAAAAAAATTGATACAAAGTCATTCAAAGAAAAGCATTTAGTACGTGGGGCACAGTGGCTCACACCTGTAATCCCAGCACTCTGGGAGGCTGAGGTGGGCGGATTGCCTGAGTCCAGGAGTTTGAGAAAAGTATTTAATTTCTTAAGAATTTGTTAACTGTAATAGACTTCATTACCCATAATCTGAGGACACTAAAAAGCTCTCATTTCAGGAACCAGGAAGTACTGCGTGAAAATGGTAAAATTTATGTTACATTTGTTGTACCACACCAGAATAAAGCTTAAATTTGTAATGAAAATGCTTTCAAGTTAGATGGTGGTGAAGATTACACAATACTGAATAGACCAAAAACCACTGACTTGTACACTCCGAAAGAGTGAGTTTTAGGTATGTGAATTAAAGCTATTATTTAAAAAAACAAAAAAAAAAAGCCAAGCTAAGAAAAGTGATGTTTATGAGTAGGTGAGAAAAGAGAGAAGTAAAATAACCCAGGGCTCGTCATAGCAGGAGAGGGCTGCAGCTTGAAGAAATGAACAAGAACAAGAAAGTGAGGACAGGCACACACACAGTCTGAAGCCAGTCACATCCCATATATAACCCTGGAACAAACTGCACAGGGAGCAATCGGCTGTCTAACATGCTAGGATGCAGGGTGGAGTGGGAAGAGCAAAAATCACACAGGACAACTTGTTACTTTTCACAGACATTTTTCTCTCCTGGGGTGAACCAATTCTTCAAAGGATTTTGACAAAGGCCATTGGAAGGGTGTGTGATCTATCCATACCTCTGGCATTAGAATTCTTCCCTGGGCTCAGAAGGGACTGGCAGAAGCTACTGAGCTCAGCTAAGCTGCCAATCCATAGTCTCTCACTAAGATGCAGTTCAGGGCAACATCCTGTGTTGTTATAGCTGGGACTCTGAGAAATCACCGTAGGAACTCTGGTCTTGCTGTCTCACAAGACTGACTCCCCCCATGAGGACAGGGACTTTGTCTTCTTCACCAGCATCTAGAACAGCTCCTGACACATAGTATGTGCTCAATAAATATACGTTAAGGGACAAGTGAGTGATATATTAATAAACTGTTACTAAAATATTATTAAGGGCATCACTAACCACATCACACAAGACTCCCTTAGTCAAGTGCCATATGAGATATTTTGCAATTCAAAGCCAGAAGAAAAATCTCACTCCCCTAAGCAATGGGTATGGTTCTTCTCAGATCATCAGAATTTTGAAACAAGTCCAGCTCTTTTTATCTTAGCTTCCAGCAAGGACAGAGCCAAATCTAAGGCTCATCTATGGCAGCTGAATTAGCTTCTATGATCTGCATATTATTTTGAGTGGTCTTGATTTTCTATGTTTTTTTTCTCTCCCGATATTCCAATTTCTCTTGCTACTTAACAATTCTGTATGCTCTTGAATCTTGGTTATACAAGATCAAAATATGTCTTCAGTCAAAAGGTGCTGTAGATATATTGATAGTGTGAGTTCTGATATGATACAGAAGCTAATTCAGCTATGCAGAAGCTAATCCAGCTGCCATAGATACTTCATATCAGATACCTTGTAGGATGAGCTGAGAGATATGAAAGTATTTTATTGAAAAATGATTTCAGGACATAATACCTACCCATCATGAAGTTCTGATTGTAGCTGTGCTTGCACTGTTCCCTCAGCTCTTTTCCTAGTGTGTATTGAGAAGTGCAAAAGTAGATGATATACAAACTCAATATTTCAGTGCTATGGAGACCTAGAGTAAAACTGGAATCATGTAGCCATGTGAAGAGAAGCCAAGATGGAGATAAATTTCATCCACGGATTGTGGAAAGAAAACAATTTAAAGCATACCTTCTGGCCACTCCCTTTCAGCCAGGTTTCTCTTGAACAAAAGAAGCCCAGTCTCTCCCACTTTGGGAGGGCTTCACTCTACACAGAATCCATGTGCAGTATGACGCAGCTGCCTCCCTAATGACTGTCCCTGGACCAGGTGTGCAGGATAAAGCAGCCTCTGCACTGCATCCTAAGGTGCACACTCTTGCATCTTGCATGTTATACAAGATCAAAACATGTTTTCCAGTCAAAAGATGCTGTGGATACATTGACTCGAGTGTGAGTTCTGACATGATACAGATTGGGATCAAATCCTGGCTTTCTCTTCATCAACTGCATAGCCTTACACGAATCTCTTAATGCCCCCAGGCCCCAGTTTTCTCCTTTGTAGAATGGGGCTAATAGCCAACGTGTCAGGTTTGGAGGGTGATTAGAAGTCAGGAGTAACAGCTGACTATTCCTGACTGTGCCTGGGCTATGGCACGGCAGCAGGGGAAGTGGGTGTAGAGGAGAACATCACTGCTCCTCCTCACCGGCAAGAAACACCCAAGGTGCCCAGAGCAGGAGGAGGCTTGTCCTGTTGGTTCAGCGACTACATTCCTTGACAAGACATACTTCAAACATGCCATCCTACTGCCACACATTATGCCCTGAGTTAGAAATTCTCACCTTTTAGCACCCAATGAGTCCCAAACTGCAGCTCATTCCCAACACTGACACAAAAATCCTCAGATATGGATTTTTGTTGTTTTTTTGATTTTAAAATGTTGCAAAAAGTATATTTCATTCATTTTTATAATGCCCTATTGTGAGGGAGGAGTATATTGCCAGAGGGCCTGGTAGAGACCTCCACCATGCAGGGTCCCAGGAGGAGCTCCCAGACCCACCCGAGGCTCACCTCACTTCTAGCGTGTCCTGACTTCCTCCCCCCATCGACCCACATGGGTGGTCTCCCAGGCTCTCGGTATCTCCAGGGGGCTGGGATAACAGACCATTTGGTACCCTGGACTTGGATGCCATTCACATGTCAATGGGACCTGTCAGAAAGCCTCACTCCAGAGTATGAAAGCCATTTTTCTTGATCCAGTAATGGCTTGTGAAATCAAGTTATTGTGTCATGACAATGCTTTTTAAAAAAAAAAAAAAATTAGAATAGCATAGAATGCTTTGGAAACCATCAGAGTGCTAAGCAAGGAACAGGAGTAAGTCTATTTCATAAAACTTCTGTTTTGTTTGTGTGTTTGGGTAAACTGGGTCAATATCCAAAATATGTTTCTTACTGCAATGGATCCTAATCAAAATAGTTTAAAAGCCACTCTCTTACCACAAAAGAGGGACAGACAAGGGAACTTCAGTCCTGTGGCCAGGCCAGGGGCTTGCATCTGGATGGAGGGAGGGCAGAAGAGAGGGCCTGACATGGTGCCCTGGAGCCACAGAGAACACTGCTCCCTCCCTATATGGAGGCCGGCGCTCCCCTCTGTATGGCACAAAAGACATCAGACTTTTAAAGGCTATAAAGCATCTACAAATAACTGATAGTATTCACTCCTATGCTCTGGAGATAGAAAAATGAGCAAGATACTGTTTCAGCTTCAAGCTCACCAAGTTCACTGCAATCCACCAGGGGAGACACACATTTTAACAAACCGCAGTAGAACATGATGAAAGCTAAAATAGAGGTGCGTTCAGACCAATGCTGGAGAAGAGAAGAGGCTAATTCTATAGAGGGGTATATTCACTTCTTAGGGCCACTGTAACAAAGCACCACAAACTGGGTGGCTTCTGTAGCTTAGAGCTACAGATCTCACAGTTCTGGAGGCTAGAAGGTGTCCGCAGGGCCATGCTCCCTCTGAAGGTGCTGGTGAAGGGTCTGTTCAGGCCTTTCTCCTGGCTTCTGGTAGGTCCTTGGCTTTTGTCCGTGGCATTCTTCCTGCATCTGTGTGTCCTCACATGGCCATCTTCTCATGCAAACACCAGTCCTATGGGATTAGGGGCCCATCCTACTCCAGCATGACCTCATCTTAACTAATTGCATCTGCAATCACCTAGTTTCTAACTGAGGTCACCTTCTGTGGTACTAGGGGTTAGGACTTCCACATATACATTTTGAGGGGATACAGTTCAACTCACAGTAGGTAGTCAGGAGAAAGAATGGTGTTTTCCCTAAATCTGGAATGTCAGCAGAGCTTTCTCCCAAAGCATGGGGTAACGGCATTCCAGGGTGAAGGAGTCCTCCTGGTCCCCTGTCCTGGCAATGCTCAGAGACCCAGGCAGCCGTGGGCCACCCCTCCAGCCATGAAACCTGAACCCATCATTTCACAGGCAGGCCCAGCATACAGCTGTTTCTGTCAGAGCCATGGGGAAAGAGAACAGTTGAAAAGACTGCTAAGAGCCTGCTGTACCCAACATTTCAGGGTCAGTGAGCACTGGAGTAAGTACCTGGTATGTGCTAGGAACAATTACGTGCAGGAGCCTACTCCTCACATTATCATTTCCATTACTACCTGACAGAAAAACAGACCCAGAGAGGTGAACGTCCCTTAACAAATGCACACAGCTGGTAAATAGAACTAAAATTCAAATCTGGGTCTGATTGACTTCAGTGTCCTTTCAAAACTCTTTCCTGATTGCACTGTGGTGAGAGGCATCTCTGAAGGAGATCCCTACATCATAGCAGGCCCATGTGCCTCTGCACAGCCATTCAAAGGGCTAGAGCTGGTCATTCTGCTTCTATTCCCTCCCTCTATCTTCAGATAGCTCAACAAGGAAGGGAGGTAGGTCCTATAAGAGAGAGCTCCATTTGCAGGGAAATGTAGTACCTAAAGGAAATCTAGCCAGTGTCTAGAACCCCAGAATATCCAAGCTGGAAAGGAGTCCAAAACCACTGCAACCCCCTCCGTCATCAGAGGCGGCTGGCCCACAAATCTACTGCTCACCGGCCACAGAGTCAGCACCAGGACCCACAATTAGGACCCTTTTGTATGGGCCCCCAACACTGACATACTTTTAGAGTTAAAATGATGATTTTAACTGCTCCCACCTGGTATAACATGCAGACAGTTGAAACCAATTGGGTTAGGCCAAGCCCTAGAGATTTGATAGTGGGCCAATCAGTCATTCAACATTAATGGAGCTTGCACGGCCTGCAAGACACTCTGGGGAGAAAGCAAGGAAGCGGGAGACAGGCCTGCTGCTTCAGACATCTCATCCAGTCATCAAGAAAATGACTGATGGAAGTATATAACAAAACAGCCTCAACCTACGGGCATTAGAAATAAATAAAAGCAGGCTGAGTTTGGCGTCTCACACCTGTAACCCCAGCACTTTGGGAGACCAAGGTGGGAGGACTGCTTGAGGTCAGGAGTTTGAGACCAGCCTGAGCAACAAAGACTGCCGTCTCTACAAAACAATTTTTTTAAATTAGCCAGATGTGGTGGCAGGTGCCTGTAGCCCCAGCTACTCGGGAAGCTGAGGTGAGAGGATCACTTGAATCCAGGAGGTTGAGGTTGCAGTAAGCTATGATCATGCCCCTGCACTCCAGCCTGAGCAACAGAGGAGACTCTGTCTATAAATAAAGACAAGTCTGAGGAAATGAAGGAAAGAGTAACGGAATGAATTGCCGGCTCATAATTAAAATTAGGTGACCTAGCACGTAGAGGCGGGTCACCGAGCCTCAGTTTGCCCTTCTGTGATACTGAAGGAGTTCCTCCCCACCTACTGTACTGGCTTTATTGGGATGCTCAAGAAAAGATGATATATACAAAACACTGCAATAAGCATAAACAAAGAGATAAATGCAAATTATTTCTTTCACTCATTTCATGCTTGTGACTGTCTGGAGACCTCCAGTGCCCAAAGCCATCCGGGAATCTCCCAAGAGACACAGACTCTCTCTGTGGCTATACCTGAGCCACCGCATACCTGGGTCTGAGGTACAGATGGAGGAATCTTCCAGTTGTTTGGCTTGCATAGGGCTAAGCACCTCAATATTTGAAAACATCTAGTCATATGATTTTACTTTTCACCAGAATTTTTAGATGTGACAACAATAATTTTTTAAAAACCAATAATTTGTTGAAAAATGATTTGCTGTCATACAAATGCCATGCAAGCATTATCTCACCTATAACACTGGGCAGTAAATGACAGATGTGCAACGCGAATATGGTGCCGCCTGACACCAAAACCCGTGTCTTCCCCACCGAGCTGCTCTGTGGACACTGTTACCTGCTCCTTCTCGCTTCCTGGGTACACCAAAACCTGGTGACACATAATTTACCTATATAACAAACCTGCATGCGTACCCCTGAACCTAAAATCAAGTTAATAATAAATAAATGAGTAATAAACATGAGCTTAGCCACCCTTCCCCAGGCTGGGGAGATGGCCACATAAAGCATCTGAGGACTATTGCGCCATAGCTCAGAATGTGTCAGATTCATTTAGCCACGCAGAGGTGGGAAGAAGCTTTCAAACAGTTGTCCAAGGCTCTTGGAAGAACCCTCATCTAAATTGTACTGCTCAGTAGCACTTACCTTTATTTCTTTGGGAGTAGACCGGACAGGGGTCTTTTTCCCTCCCTTGGAGGATTTGGAGGAGGTTGAGGAAATGCCCTGGGTGCAGCGGGGCTTCAGATCACTGAAGCTGCTGAGATATTTTTTGCGCAAGGCCAGCAGCTCCTGCAGGTACTGCAGGCAGTCCTGGGTGCGCGAATACATCCACGCCCGGTCCTCCTCCTGCCGCAGGTAGTACAGGCTGGTGTCCATGCTACTGGTGCTTTTGTACTTCTTTAAGGACTCGCTGAATTTCTCCCCGTGGTCCCCGACCACATACATGGAGCTGCTTCGAATCAGCTTCACTGCGGGGCCGGCTCCTTCGTAGAAGGGGCTCTCAGCCGCCGTCTTTCTCTGCGGGCTGGAGTTAAAGAGGGAGTGGATCTTTCTGAACATAGCGCTCGATTTCTTTCTGTGGGTACCTTCCAGCTGCCTGTGCCGCCGCCACTTGATCTAGATGCGTGGAGAGAAGCCGACATCCAGGCCTCGCACCATCTGCCTTCCAGGAGGCCTCTGATCTCTGGGATCCCAGTGAGCACCGGCTTGATCAGGTGGGTGACCTGCACATCTCCCATGGGGGATGTTTACATCCTATGACCAAGATGCCATAACAACCCGAAGATAGAAGGTAGTGCACTGTGAGCTTAAAAACGAGTGCCCTGGCTGGTTTTATGAAGCATTTGGTGCAAATAGCTTCTGTGCTCTCCCGTGGAAGGCCCCAGCTGGATGGAGAAAGTGGGACAGAGCTTTGCCTGCTCAGTTATTTTCTTTCCTTTTCACTTTCCATCGCTGGCCATGGTTTCACTCAATTTGAGCTCATCTTGGTGTGGATTTTTACATTTCCACCTGGGCTGAGCTGGCTCCAGTTCTGAATTCTCTGAATCCAAAATGAAATTCTACTTAGCAGGGACAGCCCTTACCCAAAAATCATGTGTTGCTCAGGGTAAAATCTAGTCCCCCGAGATAGGCCAGAGTGGACACACCAGGGCGTTGGCAGGAGCTCGCAGATCCTCCGATAAGCCGGGCTCTGAGCAGGCATCTGAGCGTCCTCGAGGAGCCTCACCCTGCGGTAATGGGACCTCGCAGCCGTTACCGGATAGCAGCCCATTGTGGAGGCAGGAGGAGGATTCAGATATCCGGACCACGACTTTTTGCACAAAAGCATCAGTGAGCTGAAGGGTGGCCACATTGGTGGGGTAGACCCTTTCTTTAGCCTGAGCACGTTTTTAACTTCGACTAGTTAAGATCAGACATAAACTATTTTTTCAAGAGGGTTGTATGAATCTATTAGAATTCCAGAGATGTTCTCTGTAGCATTTTTCTCGGGCAGGTGCTAAACATTGTTTTTTTTGTTCATTCTTCTATGCAGTCTATTTCTCTCCTAGACTACAGTCAGAGAGTAGAAGCCTGCACCAGTCTCTAGTTCAGTCATTTTTTTAAGCTATGAGCTAAGAGAAACTTTGAGCCCCCAGAAATTGTATGTAAAGCATCACTGAATGAATGTATTAGCATGGTTTATTTTTGCTGTTTGCTTTGTGTGTGGGGTGTGTGTGTGTTTTAAGAGAATGAAAAGATTCATGGTTTTTTCAGATATTCAGAGGTCTGTGATGCAAATAAAAACATTTTTAAATGTTTTTATCCTGCATCAGAACAATAACCATACTTTCCTTTATATGACTGTAAAATATCATTTTAAATGTTCTCCTATTGAGGGCATCCTCTGCCTGTGGCATTCTTCTGAGCACTGGGGTGGCACAACCCCTCACATGTGGAGCATTTCAGCTTTACAGTTGCAGCATGCTTTAGCAGTGATAGTGGAGCATTCCAGCTTTACAGTTGCAGCATGCTTTAGCAGTGATAGTGGAGCATTCCAGCTTTGCAGTTGCAGCATGCTTTAGCAGTGATAGTGGAGCATTCCAGCTTTACAGTTGCAGCATGCTTTAGCAGTGCTAGTGGAGCATTTCAGCTTTACAGTTGCAGCATGCTTTGGCAGTGATAAAGCGTTCCCACACATATTAACTTACTGAATATTTGTAGCTTCCTTGGCAGAGAAGCATTATTTCCATTATCATCTTTAGTTGTCATCAATTCACAGATGAAGAAGGGGCACCCTGGAGAGGTTATGAGACTTGTCTGTGGTCTCAATCAGGCGACTGCAGAACCAGTCCCCAGACCCAACTGTCCGGCTTCCAACCCATTATGCTGGTCCCAATGCCCCCTCACTGCAATGAACTCATAGTCACTGAGTTCCCAGGTATCCAGGAGGAATCTCTCTCCGACCCACTTCTCTACCTGAACTAATGCATAATATCAAAGCACCCGGATGGATGGTGCTGACTGAACTTCTTCTCAGAGGTATCCACAGGCTATGACTACACATTCTTTCTCAGTAGTTCGTGCCAGTGGGTTTATGATTACGCTTATTCTACGTGGATTTAGAGAGTTTAAATCAATAAAGATGAAGTCTCCCTCCATATCCAGAATGCCACAAGCGACCTAATCTCTTGATCACAAAGAGAATAAAACTGTCTTCCTCTATATTCTCCTTTCTTCACTCCTACCTCCTACTGGATTCTTCCCAAGGGTCAGACCTAGAAAAAAATTGAGAAAATTCTACTGACATCAACCCCGCAGAACACTTCATGAACACGAAATGGACAGGACATTAAGCAGCAGCCATGGCCCAGCAGCTGACTCCCGTCAGTCACCTCCGATGCCAGTCCTGTCCTGAAGCCACCTCCCTCCTGAAGCTCCTACTTAGTCGGGTGAGGGGAAAGAATGCTTTCTCCCTACAAAATACTCGTCACCTCTGCTGGTGGAGGAAATTCATCCAGAATAGTGACTGCCTCTAACGTATCTTACTTAGATTTTCTCATGGCCTTAGCTGTAAAAAATGAGTGTGAAATCACCTTGTGGCTTTTCAAAGTGTATTTCATGTGTGTGTGTACGTGTGTGTGTTTTAAGTAGAGATAGGGTCTTGCTATATTGCCCAGGCTGGTCTTGAACTCCTGGCCTCAGCAATCCTCCTGACTTGGCCTCCCAAAGTGCCTGGATTACAGGAGTGAGCAACCATACCTAGCCACAAAGTGTATCACAAGGAACAACAAATGCCCATCAAACCCCAAATCAGGCTCCCCAGGCTTGACTCTTTTTACACATTGTGGAATGTGGACAAACATGTAAGCAGGGAGAGAGAAGACCCTGCATCCTCTCTCCCAGCCTAGCCCCTCCACATCAGCCCCACTGCCTATGTGCTCCTCACTGGGCTCAAACCAGACTTCCTCTTCCTGATGGTGTCAGAACCTTGAGGCTTGGCCAGAGAATCTGCATAAAGTGACTTGTGTAACAAAACTTGCTTTATTCCAGAATTTCTCAAATGTAAAGTACAGAACCCCAGCGTGATGGCTGAGCAGTCCAGAGGATTTGCTGTGTAGGAGTGCTGGGCGGGGGCAGCTACAGGCAGCAGGTGTAGAAGAGCTGACTGAGCCTCTGCCTGCTCCTAGATGAGCCTGGTCTTGTGGTGCTGCTCATGACTGGAAGGGCAGGCCAGGGTAGCAGGAGAGAATGAGAGTATGGGCCTTATTCAGAGTTCGAATCACAGCTCAACTGCCTACCAGCTTAAGAAAGTTATTTAAAACCTCTGAATTCTGGATCTATCACCACCAAAACTAGATATCACCTTTTTCATAGAGCTGGTGTAATGATTAAATGAGATACTATATCCTTTGACCTACATCTTCTCCTTCCTCCCTGCACCCCCACCCTGCCTCTGGTAAATACCATTTTATTCTCTGTGTGTATTTGACTTTTTTTTTTTTAAGATTCCACATACAGTGAGATCGTACAGAATATTTATTTCTGGGTCTGCCTTATTTCACTTATAATGAATCCACCAGGTTCACCCATGTTGTGGTGAGTGGCAGAATCTTCTTTTTTAAAAACTAAATAAGATTCCACTACAGATAGATGATAGATGATAGATAGATAGACAGACAGATAGATACACAGCTTCTTTATCTATTCATCCATCAGCGAACACTTTGGTTGTTTCCGTATCTTGGCTATTGTGAATAATGCTGCAATGTGCAGATATGTAGGATGAACAAGTCTAGGACTCTAATGTACAACATGAGGAGTACATTGAATAATAATGTGTCGTATTTGAGATTTCTGCCAAAAGAATAGGTTTTAGGTGTTCTTGTCAAAAAAGGAGGGAGATGGATAACCATGTGGGATGACAGATACGTTAAGTCGCTTCACTGTAGTACCCGTAGTACCCATATCACTTTGTATATCAAAAGATCATGTCATCTACCTTAAATATATACAATTAAAAAACAATGAAAATAAATGAGATAAAAGAGAACACTTAATAGGCATATTTGCTCAATCATAGTAATTATTACTTATAGGAATATAAAAATATGATTTCTACTTCACAGTTCCCAACATATGGTTGCCAAGCTATTATTCCAGGCAAATATTTGGAATCCAATTATAATTCAAAGGGCCTTTCATTCTGCAATATTTGTAGAGATCACAGGCTCAAATGGGCCTTAATAACAATCAGCTAGAAACTGCTAGTTTCACCCGCTATTCTGAATAGTGCTAAGTTTCCCTAAGATGTTCATTGGTTCCCCCTATCGTGAACAGCACACCTGCTTACAGGGCATTTGACCAGGCACCCTGTCCCTTTCTGGCATGGATTCAGGTGAGCATCTCATCATTTTCTTCCCTACAGTTGGGGACGTTGCCTCGTGTCATGGTGTAACCGGGGATAGTCTCTGGCACACACCTCTCAAGATCATGGCTCCTTTAATCCCACTAGCCTGCAACTGTACTTCATCTAGAGTCCCGAGTCAAAGAAAACAATCAACACCTTGGTCCCTAATTGCACATCTAGAAATCCCCTCAACCACTCCCCTGACAGGAAGGTGACTCTGAGTCAGCCTTTCCCAGAGGCAGGGAGGTGGGGGTGGGGGGAATGAAGGAAGAGTGCAGAAGAAGAAGGGGACGCTGAGAAAAGGAAGAGATCAAATAAATGTGTTGAATATTGAATGAAGGGTAAGATTACAAAGTTCAACAATGTGTATCCCATGTCACGAAGTCCATTTGCACAGTGTATTGGAACATTTAGCTTTCTGGTTGCACTATGAATTCTGAGGAAAGAATTTTCCCTGGAGACCAGCTTTGCTGGCTCAGACAGCGAAGGCCTGAGCTTTAGATCTTTGACAGATGAAGCACAGTTCTCTGGGGAAAGAGCAGCTCCAAAGCCCTCCACATATGAAGACCAAAAGCAGAATAACACATTGCTACACCATCCCCTCTTAATTTAACGTGTTTGGAAACCTCTAAAAAAAAAAAAAAAAAAAGTACCTGTAAGCCATTAGATCCTCTGAGGTTTACAAGACTGAAAATGTCCTGGTGCCTGAGTACACGAAGGGCTGGTAGTGGAACTATATCCTCCTTTAGAACGCATGGCCCTAATTTGGGAGGATCGTGTACATTGCTGCCCATCAGGCAGAATGGACACATCTGACAGTGGGAGGTAGAGTAACCCAGCTAAGCCAAGCTTGGAGATGAGTAATGAGAGGCTGGATTGGAGAAAGTTGGAAGGGAAGGGCCAAGGTGGCAGCAGGCAGTTAAAGGAGGGTCTTAAAGGTCAGTTCAACAATTTTGGATTCAATTCTACAAGGTGCCTGTTATCAGACCTCTGGGAGCCATAAGACATTTTCCTTCAATTTAGAAAAAGTGCCCTCTCCAGGTGAAGGCTAGCTAAGCAGTCCCCACTGGCTCCCTTGGCAGGTGCCCTGGTACAGTGTACAGTCCACACAACAGTATATGGCGACCTGGCTGCTTAAAAACTTAGAACAGAAGATGATGTGGCAAATGGAATTGTGAGAAAATTCCATTTAGGAAACTTAAGTAGGAGTTCCATATGATTCAAGAAAGGCTAATGATTTGTTTTATCTATTACTATGTACAAACCATCCCAAGACTTTCCTGGCTTGAAACAACGATCATTATATTTGCTCATAAATCTGCAATTTAGCTGGGCTTCTGTTGGGTGTGCCAGTGGCACTTGTGTGGCTGCAATCAGTAGTGGGTTGTCTGGGTCTAGGCACAAATGGGGAGCCTCTCCCTCTCCACATGATCTCTCCAGGGAGGTGGCTGGAATACTTAAATGGCTACTTAGGGCATCCAACAGTTCAAAGGTGGACACGGCCAAGCCTTCAGGCTGAAACTGGGAACTAGCGCCCTAGTTTTCCTACCCAATTCTATTGATTTAGTCAAATCACAGGACCAGCTCAGATTAAGGGGAGGGGACTACACAAGGGTGTGAGAATGGCTCACTGGGGCCACAGGTATAGTAGACTGCCACAACTCCTTAGGAAGCTAAGATGGCCAGCCAGGTGGAAGTGGGGAGGACTTCATTGGAGAGCAGCCACTGAACAGATTTTTCTAAGAATAAGCTCCAAATTATTTGTAGTTGACTTTGAGAATACTGTATATCCTAGTCAATTTATTTTTCTAAATGTATTCAGCAAAGATTAGTAGGAAAATAGATTATAGTACCCAAAATCGAGTTTCATAAATCATTGTAGGAATAGGTCTCATTTTCCGAAAATGTAAAAGGAAAGTGAATAATTATGAGTGGATTATATAATACTTTGGAAAGACAAATTCAGGAACTCAGCTTTATCCTCAATCATTTTAAAGTAATATACTGCAGCATTTTATTGGAACTTGTAGAAAAAAGATATAGTCTTCTCATGAATGCTTATGCTTCGTTATCAAACATTTACATGACAATCAACAGAAAATTGAGTGTGATTTTCCAAACCCAAGGTAGAAGGCTGAGACTGACGGTACTTTTGGGGTTGGAATAAATGAAGTATCTGCTGTCCAGTATTTTTTTCACCTCCTGCACCTACCTCCTACCTACCTCTCTTCCCAGATCTTCCTCTCCCCTCCTATTTTTTTTTCTTTTTTCTCTAATTTAAGGCTATTATATTAGAATATCAGTTTGGCTTCCATAACTCAGATAAGAATATACATATTTATTTTTCTCTTGTGTAACAGTGCAGAGGAAGCTAATCCAGGGGAGATGTCTTTGCTCCACGTGAACACTCAGGGACCCAGGCTCCTTCCATGTCATTGCTCCCTCACTCCCTAAGTATGTTCCTCTTACCTGCATGGTCAAAAGTGACTCAGAAGGAAGTATCCTTGTTTCAGCCAATAGAAAAATGGGAAAGAAAAGGCTTTGCACATTCCTTTCACTTGTAATCACCTCCCATTGACCAGAATCTACTCACAACGTACCCAGAGCTGCATGTGGAGCTAAGACATATGGTCTTTTGTGGGATGATCTTGTGTCCAGTTCCAACTTCTGTTGCTATAACAGTTCTGGGGTTGAGGGGAGGCAACTAGCAATCTCTGATAGATCGTTCAGTTTCATTTGTGGAGTTAGGAAAGAGAAGTTCCGGAAAGAAGATGAAGAAGACATTTTCTTCATCTGGACCTCGAGTAGTGACATTGAGGGAAAAACAACTTTTTAACTTTTCACAAGATCAAAGTCTTCCTATTTATCCCCTGACAGGGAACTGGTCTGGCTGCCTCCTCCGCAACAGTCCTCCAGAAGACACCTGGAGAGGGGCACGGCAGGACTCCTACCTCACGCTTCCTCACGTCTTCACCTCCTTGGTCAATGGAGGGACACTGATTGCTTTGTGGGGCTCAAAGTGTTGGGCCACCAGGCATTTGCTGATGGATTAGCCTTAGTGAGTCTTCCCTAGAATCAAGTGTCAGCAACACTGGGGCAGAGAGTGAAGCTGCTCTGATGGGGGCATTCAAGGTGGTGGTTTTTTACACAGGCAGCCTCGGCTATCTGCTTTCATCAATGAGAAATGGTGACTCTTCTTCAGGCAGCAGCAAGAACTCAGAACATATTTAGGTGAAACAATCCCTGCACATAGAGTGGCCATATATCCAGTTTGTCTACTACTTGTCTATGGCATAATTATGAATAGCACTCCAAAGAGATGATCTTGTAGCCTAGGGTGCTAGTGACACAGCCAGCCTGGTCTTATTTGCGTGCTTGGGCATACAGTATGCCCAGGGGTATAGTATGCCCAGGCATACAGCATGCCCAGGTGTACGGCATGCCCAAGGGTACAGTATGCCCAGGTGTACAGTGTGCCCAGGCACATGGCATGCCCTGGTGTATGGTGTGCCCAGATGTACGGCATGCCCAGGTATACAGTATCCCCAGGTGTATGGCGGGCCCAGATGTATGGCATGTCCAGGCGTATGGCATGCCCAGGTGTATGAAATGCCCATGTGTATGGAACGACTAGGTGTATGGCATGCCCTGTGGCTGCAAGAATGGAGTGACCTGCAGACCCTCAAGTCATCAAGAGGAAGCGAGAGGTCTCAGAACTGGGTCAATAGCACCGGGGTGCACTGGGAAAGGAGTGTTTGTTCGGAATTTAGTAACCTTCACTAAACCTGGTGAATTCACAGGTGACATCAGTGGGTGTGAAATGCTCAAAAAGAGTCCTCATTTGTCTGATCCGCTTGTCTCTAGCAGAGCCAGAAAAGCATTGAATGCTTTCCTGCTGCCATGGTGTATAGAGTGAGAGGGAAATCACCAAGAGGTGGAAGCAACCCAAATGCCCATCAACAGATGCATACATAACCAAATGTGGTCTATACATGCCATGGAATAGCGTCCAGCCTTAAAAGGGAAGGACATTCTGACACACCCTACAACATGGATGAGCCTTGAAGACATGATGTGAAGTGAAATAAGACAGACACGAAAAGAGAAAAACTGTATGATTCCACTTATATGAAGTGCCCAGAGTAATGAAATTCATGAAGATAGAAAGAATAGCGGTTGCCAAGGGCTGAGGGGAGGAGAAAATGGGAAGTTAGTGTTTGATGTGGACAGAGTTTCAGTTTGGGAAGATGAACAGAGTTCTGGAGGCGGATGGTGGTGGCTGCACCGTGTGAATGTACTTAATGCCACTGAATTGTACACTTAAAAATGGCTAAAATGATCAATTTAAAAACAAATAGATTACCAAGGCCCTCTAAAGGAACTCCCGACTCTAGGAGATTGGAGAAGCTGGGAATTTTTCCTTAAAAGAAAAAAAAAAGCAGCCCAGAGGATTATTACCATCAAGGAAGTTTAGGAAAGTATTGAAGTCCATGCTGATTTATAGGCACTCAAAAAACGGTCGCTCAATAATAGTTGCCATTGTTATGAATAATGTAAATGGTTTCGTCTGTAGACGTTCCACTTGAGAATCACAGTAGTAATCATGGTTAATATTTGCAAGCACTGACTACATAAGCTGGGCTTTTACATGTGTCATCTCACTTAATCCTATCACTTTACCTGTCAGGTATGATTACTGTCCCCACCACAGAGATGGGGACATTTAGAAGCGGACATTTTTAAGTAACGTGCCCAGCATCCTAGATCTATTGTGTGATAGAGCCGAGGTGTGAACGCAGAAGCTGTGTCACTGGAAGCGGGTATCCTTGCCGCATGATGAGAGGCTCCACCAGAGCAGGAACCGTGGGTGCTCTTGCTCCCTGCTGTATCCACGTTGCCTTTCTAGATATGTAGTAGGAGCTTCATAAATATGTGTTAAATGAGATTCAACCTTTTTGTGGTCATCAAAATGGTTATCTGAATATTTGTCAAAGGAGAAATACCTTGAGACTGTTTCCACCACTTCCCAGCTTCTTTCATTTGTCTCTAACTTCAGAGGTTCTGAAAAGGCACCAGATGTGGAGTTAGAAGACCTGGGTTCTAGTATCGGATCTGGCAATTATTGCTGTGTGACTTTGGCAAAGCCTTTGGTTTCTTCTTCAGTAAAATGCCCGTCATAGGCGAAGTGGCTCACACCTGTAATCCCAGCACTTTGGGAGGCTGAGGCAGGCACATCACTTGAGGTCAGGAGTTCAAGACCAGCCTGGCCAACATGGTGAAACCCTGTCTGTACTAAAAATACAAAAATTAGCCAGGCGTGGTGACACGGGCCTGTAATCCCAGCTACTCTAGAGGCTGAGGCAGGAGAATCTGTTGAACCTGGGAGGCAGAGGTTGCAGTGAGCTGAGATTGCACCACTGCACTCCAGTCTAAGCGACCGAGCGAGACTCCATCTCAATAAACAAATAAATGCCCATCATAATAAACCCTGCCCTCTTCTGCCCCCTGTTGGTTGGGTTTTAAGGATTCTCGAGCCACACAAGCTATAGTGGTTGGTAGCTGAACCCAGGGTTGAGGGCAGGATGGAATTGCCCTCCTGCACTCAGAAGGGCCGGGACCTGTCCTGAGGAACACTGTGAAGGATTCACCAAGCAGATCGGAGCCCAGAGACCTAGAACAGTGCCGCGGAAAGTGTGGAATGATTCCAAACTGCATACCTCACTGGCGACCAAAGACATTTAAATTAAACTAAAACCACATTTAATACTTGTTAGACCAGACTTTGAGAAAAATAATACCTGGGGTTGCAAGGGTGGAGAAAGTTTCAGGGGAAAGTTACTCTAATATGCTGTTAGTGGAGTGACAGCATCTATTGGAATAACTTTTGTTTGGGGTAGTTTGGAAATACATATCAAAATCCTTAAAATTGTGCATTCACTTTGATTTGGCTATTCCAATTCTAGTAATCTAGCCTGAAAAAATTTGTCTTTTTTTTTTTTTTTTGAGACAGAGTCTCACTCTGTTGCCCAGGCTGGAGTACAGTGGCACAGTCTCGGCTCATTGCAGCCTCCACCTCCTAGGTTTAAGCAATTCTCCTGCCTCAGGCTCCCAAGTAGCTGGGATTACATGCATGTGCCACCACGCCTAACTAATGTTTTGTATTTTTAGTAGAGACTGGGTTTCACTATGTTGGCCAGGCTGGTCTCAAACTCCTGATCTCGTGATCCACCTACTTCAGCCTCGCAAAGTGCTGGAATTACAGGCCTGAACCACCACATCTGGCCTCAT
This sequence comes from Trachypithecus francoisi, assembly GCF_009764315.1. NCBI lineage: Eukaryota > Metazoa > Chordata > Mammalia > Primates > Cercopithecidae > Trachypithecus > Trachypithecus francoisi. Next base: position 66,077,331 of record NW_022681463.1, on the reverse strand, counting down.
AAATTTTCTACAACTGAGAATTAGATAAATAAATTACACTTATATAATGGAACACAGCAGTTACTAAAAATGATGTCTTAGAGCAATAATTAATAATGTAAAAAGATATTCACAGTGTAATAAGTGGAAAAAGTCCAATGTAAAACAGTATATACAATACATTCCCTTTTATGTGTCTGTATAATAAATATTTCATGTATTGCTTTTAAGTACACAAATGTGTTGTTTTGAAGTCATGTAGAAAAAGAATATTTAAATACGCAAATATCTTTAGTATATTAAGAGAAAAAGGAAGGTTGAAAAATATATAAATAGTAAATATGATATAACGTAAATGCTGAAAATATTATTTACATATTTAAAGAATATATATCAGAAATATATATAACCAGAATATATGATTAGAAAATAAAGCATTGGGCTGGGCACAGAGGCTCATGCCTGTAATCCTAGCACTTTGGGAGGCCGAGGCAGGTGGATCACTTGAGGTCAGGAGTTTGAGACCACTCTGGCCAACATGGTGAAACCCAGTCTCTATCAAAAATACAAAAACTAGCCAGGCATCATGGTGCACACCTGTAATCCCAGCTACTCAGGAGGCTAAAGCAGGAGAATTGCTTGAACCCAGGAGGCAGAGGTTGTAGTGAACCAAGATTGTGCCACTGCACTCCAGCCTGGGCGACAGAGCAAGAACTGTTTCAAAAAGAAAAAGAAAAAGAAAAGAAAGCATGTATAAGCTTAAAAAAATTTTTTTAAACCATCATCTTGTTATAAAGTGCTAGCTCAGCTGTTTTGTGCTTGAATTCCTGCCCACTACAAGTAGATTTGACTGATACACCAAGCTAGAGCCTTATCAAGTCCCCTGAAATAAGCTGTGACCTGTCTAAAAATTGGATAGTAAATCCTTAGGGCCTTATGGATCTCTATTCTGATCATTTCTTTTCTTCAGTTTTGTTCTTGTTTCTGATTATCATGTTAGAAACAATTTTTAAAACACCCACCCACTGTTATTCTATCCTCACCAATCTTGTGGTGATCAGTTCACCGTCATCTAAACTCAAACCAAGAGGCGGGCGCAGTGCATGCTGAAAACAATGGGGGAGAAAGGAGATGTTCTGATAGGATTAGAAAGATGGATTGATACTTGTGGTCTGTTTTGCCCACTGCTGTATCTCCCTAGCTTATCTGTTTTCTTTGATCTTCTCCAGAGAGCAAGCTAAGCCAAAGCCACATGTGGTGAATGATTAACCAGTGTACAAGGCAATCTGGAAACAGTTCCTCCCCTCCCCCAGGGACCCCAGCACTGCACACTGTTTTCACTCTTGTCAGGATGGGCTACTTTTGCTGTGACAACAAATAACTCCAAACTCTTATTGGCTTATTACACAGATTTCTTTCCCAATCATATTGCATATCTATTGCAGGTCAGCTGGGGGCTCTGCTTAGCCTCTTGGGACTAAGGCTGACCCAAGCTTCATCTCAACAGATTGATCATGGCAGGGGGAAGACAGCATGGTGAATCATGGATCATTCCTAAACCTTCCAAATGTAAATTACACATATCACTTCTGCCCACACTTTGTGGACCAAAGCAAGTCATATGGTCTCTTCAAATTTCAAAGTAGGTGGGGAAGTACAATCTTAGCATGTGCCTGGAGGAGAACCAGAATATTTGTGAACAGCCCTAAAAATGTCTCCATATCATCACGGTTTGTGTATTCAAACCATTTCCCCCTTTCAGTTCAATGTCAGCTCACATGGGGCAGGAATAAAGTCTTCTACATAGTTAAATCTGCCCCATCACCTAACCCAATTCCTGACACACCGCAAGTACTATTTATTGAGTGCATGAAGGAACAATGTGTCCCACATAATTGAAACTGCCTTTGCAAAATTATAACTGAGAAAATTATGACAGTGAAAGATATCAGACTTAACTGACCCCATCTTGCTTCCAATCTCTAAACAGTCCTTGTTCATTCCTGGGCGTAGTCTGAACTAGCCTTGGGAAGGAATTTAGTTTATAGTTTAAAGCTAAACTGTCCCTGTAAAACAAATGAAAAGCTACCAGCCACCAAGTTAGAATAAGAGGGGCTGGAATTCTAAATATTACCAGCCATTATTCCGAAGGTTATAAGATTTGCAACTTCCCAACTTACTCTTGAAGGTAACATCACTATTGTGAACCTAGGATCCGCCTTTTGAGATGTCTTTTCCAGTTTTTGCATTTCTAACAACTGAATGGCCCCACCTGGACCTGCCAACCAGTTCTGTGGCCCCACCCAGGAACTGACTCAGCATAAGAGAACAGCTTTGACCTCCCTACAGTTTCATCCCTGGGCCAACCAATCAACACTCCGGATTCACTGGCCTGCCCACCAAATTATCCTTAAAAACCCTGATCCCCAAGTCTCTGGGGAGACTGATTTGAGTAATAATAAAACTCAGGTCTCCTCCACAGTCAGCTCTGTGTGAACTATTATTTCTCTATTGCAATTCCCCTGTCTTGATAAATCAACTCTGTCTAGGCTGCGGACAAGGTGAACCCATTGGGCGGTTACATAATGAGGAGGCAAAGGTAGGAATTTAGGTGCTTTGAGGTTGTGCTGTGTTGTTAGTTGTCAGCTTTACATCACTTTCATCTGCTTCTCACTGGATCTTCCTTTCCTAGAATCTCCTGCCTTTTACAGGTTGAGTTCAATTTTCCAATGAGAGAAACTTGCCTGAGCTTGGGAAGAGAGTGAAGAGAGGCAATTCTCCTCAGGTCATGGGGGCCACAGCATACAGAAGGTTCACAGTGGCTTCTAGGCTTCTTGTCAAGCACCAGGTTTGGTAGGAGTTTTTCCAGAGTTTCTTGAAAATTGAAAATTGCAGCAGTTTCCTGGCAAATGTTAGAGAACCACCCGCTTAGGTGTTCAGTCTGACCTTCCAGCTGTTTCCATGACCTTCCAGCTGGTTTCACTCCCCCAGCTCTTGTTCCTTCATAGAAACCCTAATTCTTATATTAAACTTCGTTGTCCCCATAACACACGGAGTGGCTTTAATGCAGGGTCTTCCTTTATTTTTTCTGAGAGTTAAACGAATTTTTTTTCCTTTTGGTCACACTCCAAAGAAACTTGTTACATTTACTCTGTAGGCAAGCCCTCTATGTAAGGTTTACTAGTGTGTTTCTTCTCAAGTCTTAACTGGAAAAAGGGCCTAAAGATCATTTCAGAGCTCTAAAGGTGCAGTACCTGCTAGCAGTCTGCCTTGCTTCTCCATTCATTAACAGCCTCTCTGCTGGGCAAAAGTGTCAGTCTTATTTGTGACAAGTAAATTAGGAACAGGTATAGCTAGAGGTCGTAAATCTTTCAAACTTTGCAGGAAGATTGGCAAACGTGTCTCTCCTGACCTATAATTGCATTATCTTCCCACTAAATTCTCAGCTCCCTGGTTTGCCCCTTTCAGCAAAGCATGTTATTTTCTTCATCTTGGAAGGAACCTGAGTGAAACTGCTACTTCGCATCAAATATTGATGCCTGGTTCAATCTAGGTTTTTAGGACATAGATTGTGCTTGTCGATAGTGTATATTTTATCCCTACACTTTTAAACTCCCTTTGAGTGGAAAATGGCTGGCCCTTTCAATGCTGTAACTCAAAAAGCTGATGGAGAGAAGCCACACACCCCTCTAACAGTGCTGGGTGGATTAATCAATTGCTGAAAGTGAATATTAAAAAAACTCGAGACTCAGCAGGATTCTCGGTGTTTGTGAAGAATCACTCAGTTCACTGTGGATGCCAGCACCAAGCTCCACCTCCCAGTGTCTGTGAATCAACATCTACAGCACCTAAGCTTATCCTTTCCATCAATGAACAAATATTTGCTGGGAGCTACTCTGTGCTCATCACTGCCCTAGGCTCTGTGAGGGTTTTCCTCGAGCTGTTCCTTCTCCGTCTCCTTCATAGTTTTCTTTTCATCTATCAGGTCATTAAATAAATGCAATGACGACAGCTAACTGAGCTCTTAACATGGTGACTGTTTTCTTTCATTTGGCTGACCACGCAAGTCTTCTTATTTCCACCAGGGGGCAGCACGTCCGCAGGATCAGCCCTGGTCCTGCTCCGTGTGAACAGCAAAGCAAGGATCATCCAGGCCATTACAATAACGTGTGTACCTAGATGGAGAGGAAGCCTGTCAGAATTAGCGAATGTGTGCAAATTTCATGTGCCGTGTGTGGCCGGGTGGATGTATATTCACATCTTAAAAGCTATGGCAAAGGCATTGTCACTATTTTGTTCAACATGCATTGAGCACCTGCCATATGCCAAAACTGGTGCCACTTGCCTTAGTTTTTGTCTTTAATATGAATTTATTTATAATTAGCATTTTATATGAAGAGCAGTGCCAGTGAAATGCATTGAGGTGTATTTGTTTTGACACTTAAGTAAAATAAGCATTTCCCTCTAATCTGTTAACTGCCATTTAATTGGCTTATAAAGCACCTTTTCTATTAAGAATAACATTTTTAAATTAATTACATTCAGGCAAAACTCTAATGAGCTGGCGATGAGACACAAATGCAGGAGGGCATATTAAAGTTATTTCCTTGAAGTTAAAACATTCCAGAATTTACCTACAAATTTAAAAAGCATTACCTTCGGCTCCATTTGTTAAATTGTCCACATGCACCCAGGGTTCTGTGATGCTTTATTTGCATACAGTGATGTATTTACAAATGGAAGGTGCCAGGCAAAAAGGAAGCCCCTCACCAGGTCCAAAATAAGAACTTCTGAGAGTGCTGCCTGTGTTGTCCTTGGCTGGGAAGTGGCTACCCAGGGACTGAGGGCCAGGGACGAGGGGAGTGAATTACCAAGGGGGGTTCCTGCCCAAGACTGGGGGAGATGGTTGCCATTTCTTTTTGATGGACCAAGGCCAATGCCACACCTTATTATTTCTGACAAATGAAGAATTCAGTAGTGGTCAAGGGCCAGGTGTCTGAGGAATTTTAAAAGATGAGAGAAGGGCCTGGTGTGGTGGCTCACCCCTATAATCCCAGCACTCTGGGATGCCAAGGTGGGTGGATTCTTTGAGCCAAGGAGTTCAAGACTAGTCTGTGTAACATGACGAAACCCTTCTCTACAGAAGAGAAATACAAAAAGACAGCTGGGCAGGTGGCAGACGCCTATAGTCCCAGCTACTTGGGAAGCTCAGGCAGGAGGATCACTTGAGCCAGGGAGAACAAGGCTAGAGTGAGCTGTGATAGCATCACTGCACTCCAGCCTGGGCCACAGAGCCAGACTGTGTCTTAAAAAAATAAAAATAAAAAATATGAGACAAGGGGGAAGAAATGGAAAGGGCCACAGAGAAGTTGTAGCCACATCTTGCAGGAGTAATAACCAGCCTCAGTCTAGGCAATTTACTGACTCACTCAATCCTGGTGATAGCAACAAGGAGGTAGATATTAGTATGACACATCCCCATTTTTCAGAAGGGAAGTGGATTCACAGAAAAACTGTGTAACTTGTCCATAGCACACAGCTAGTAAGGGAGCTGGATGTGAATTCAGACAGGCAGCTCAGGGTCTCTTATTATCCTCTCTACTACCCTGCTTTTCTGTGTGTGAACCACAAGGAAGACTGGCTTATCAGTCAGTGAAAACTGACTCAGTGAAAACTTCATGAAAATAATTATGAGGCAAACACTGCAAAGTGTTACCTTCCATGAAATCCAGGTGGTGGGGGTCTTGGGTGTTTGATATATAACTTCCTCAAATTTTGAAATATGCTAATAATTTAAATAATTTATATGCTGATAAGACAGTTTAATATAAAATTTACATTTTTAAAAAACTATACATATTGAAAGCATTACACTAAGTGAAATAAGCCAGGCACAAAAGAACAAATGCTGTATTATTTCAGTCATTCTAGATACCTATGTCAGAGGCATATGAACCAGAGCAATTCCATCTTGAATAGGGACTGGGTAAAATGAGGCTGAGACCTAATGGGCTGCATTCCCAGACAGTTAGTCATTCTAACTCACAGGAAGAGACAGGAGGTTGGCACAGGATACAGGTCATAAAGACCTTGCTGATAAAACAGCTTGCAGTAAAGAAGCCAGCCAAAACCTACCAAAACCAAGATGGCAACAAGAGTCACCTCTGGTCGTCCTCACTGCTACACTCCCAGCAGCAGCAAGAGAGGTTACAAATGCCATGGCAATGTCAGGAAGTTACCCTATATGGTCTAAAAAGGGGGGGCATAAAAAATCCACCCCTTGTTTAGCACATCATCAAGAAATAACCATGAAAATGGGCAACTAGCAGACCTTGGGGCTGCTCTGCCTGTGGAGTAGCCATTCTTTATTTCTTTACTTTCTTAATAAGCTTGCATTCATTTTACTCTATGAACTTGCACTGAATTCTCGCTTGTGTGAGATCCAAGAACCTTCTCTTGGGGTCTGGATTGAGACTCCATTCCGGTAATATCTTTCTGTTGAACCATGCAAGGGCAACACTGAGGAGAACCCCTACCCAAAGGAAATAGACTACAGCACTGATTGGCCAACTTTGGGTAAGTGGGGTGCATATACCTGGGTAAAGGATGGGACTGGGTTACAGGCCCAACTTAAGAAAGTTAGAGTCTCTCCTAAGACAAGTGGGCTAAAGGCCCCACTCAATAAAAGGTAAGGACGCTTGACTGAACATGGGTTTGAGGCTCAACATAGGAAAGTTGGAGTCCTTCCTAAGATTTAGGGGGTTAGAGGCCCCTCTCAGTGAAGTCCCTCTCAGCTAAGAACGGATTTGGCACTATGGGATGTTAACTGCTATTCTCTTTGAATTAATCTGCCTTGCACTCTTTGCCAATGTCGGGATTCACTCAGAATGGTGGCAGAAATATTAAAGGTAAATATTAGGGAAAGTTATAGGGAATAGTCACAAACCTTTTGGAAGGCCGAAAGATTACACAGCTTGCAATAATTGAACAGACTGAAGGCAGCTGGTTCTTACCTTGGAGTATTAGGTCATAGGGTAAATACTAGGGACAACAGAGGCTTCCCAGTTAAGTCTGCTTACCCTACCTCCATTAACTAATCTTTGAGCTAGATGGCCCTCTCAGGTGGCGGTTGACCAGGGATATTGCCCCCAGTGGTATTTACTTTAAACCGGGGTAACTGAGCTTTAATCATTCCTAGAACTACTCTCTTAACCATGTTAATTATCCGCAAGTGTGTTTACTCAAAGCTTCTGTTGTTAATTGTATACCAAATAAATGCTTGGACAAGCAGCAGTGACAAACCTCTCTTGGTGTGCAGGCAGTCGGACACTCAGCTAGACAGGCAAAACAGAATATCTCTGTGTCAGTGTACATTTTATTCATCCATCGTTTGGGTCACGGTCTGCAGGCAGACCCCGGCAGCTAATGCCCTCAAGTGTGAGGAGCAATACTTCATGCTGGCAGCTGGGGATGACAGAATTAGGCATGTATAGGATCGTGGGACTTAGGGAGCTTTTTCCTCCCTAAAAAAGGAAACTTGAGAGCTGATGGGATGGCTGGAAAAGATCCCTTCATGACTAACAAGGGACTGCCTGAAATTTTGATTCAGTATCGGCTGCAACGGGCATGTCTTTCTCTGGCCTCCCTGAGTACCTTGCCTTCCCCACCCTGCCACAGACAATGCTTTTCTCCCTTCCCTTTCCTTTCTTTCTCTGTGCAAACCAGTTGAACCCATGATAAAAATCATTGTTTATCTCCTCTGTAAAGTTTTGATTAATAGAAAAAAGGATTTGTGAGCCTAGTCTTAAGCTGTAGTGAATCTGGTGTGCTCTGTGTGTCTTTCTGTATTGTTCCCTCATAAAGAGGGGTACCTTAGGATAGAACATGACCTTAGAACCCATAAGCCTACTGTTCAAGATGGGCTAGCAAACTGGTCAGTTATAAACTTTGCTGCAGATGCCTGAAAAAAAAAAAAAAAAAACTGGATGGGGTTTCCCTCCTGTCTTCTATATCCTTGGGAACCATGTGAAATTGCTTTCTCTTTTCACAATGGCAGCCCAGGTTCAGGGTTCAATTCCTGGCTTATGGAATGAGTCCTTTATCTTCTGTATATCTGTGTATTTACATGTGTTGTGCATGTGATATGAAAGAGCTTTGATTAATTGGTTTAAAAATAAGTGCTTAAATCAAATATTTTGTCAGAAAAGTAAAAAATGTAATGCCTTTTAGTTCACATGACTTTAGTAATTTTTGGGTAATAAAAACAGCTTTAAAGATTATTGGTAAAACAAAGACATTTGGTCTAAATTATGCAGGTCAGATATTAAGTTTGCTAAATGCTTTAAGGTCATAAACTGCTTCTTTGACTTTTAAAAATTGTTCAATTTATTTTGGAGCATTAGAGTCTAGATGCGGCCTGGGGACATGTGAAATTAGCCATGCCCCCATCTATGCAAAGAAGGTTATAAAGAAAAGAGATTTTATATAAGAAAGGATTTCATATGGTAAATTTTTGTCCTAATGTAAAATGACTGGTTGTTTAAAAAGAGGGATGCTTAGGACAAGTCAGAAAGTCCAAGCAGGTTGTAGATGGTCTGTGTACATTGTAAAAGAATTTATAAAGGGAATTTATGCAAGAATGTACAATTTAAAGGTGATTAGGCCTCCTAAATGCTTCAAAAAAATGCCACTATGACTCTTAAATGTACAGCTTGCCTGCTTTACAGCTAGGTAAGACCTGGGACACATGGAGTTAGACAACAGAAAGAATCAGACCTTATCTGCACTTCTAACTGGGTCCTAGGCTCCACACTAGTACATAATTAAAACCCTGAACTTACCAAGGTTTTCACCAAAAGTAAAAGTCACTAAGAGTTAACATTGTAACATGTAGTTAAGACTACTAAAGAAAGAGTTCTATGTGTAAGGCATGAAAGGAAAGTGAAATGTGTTTCTGGTTAAAAAAAATTATGAAAAGTCAAGGAGATGTGGTTTTTTTTTTTTTTTTTTTTTTTTTTTTTTTTTGCCTAGATTACAGGGTTAAAGTGTTGTTTTAAGTCAGGATAAAGCTGAAGGTATGAACAAGTTGTAGAAGGTTTGTGAAAAATTAATTGTAAAAGAGATTCCATGTGCGAACATATTAGCTAAAGGTAAAGGGGCATTCAGTTTTCCTGTAAATTAAACATCAAAGTAATCTTTTTTGACTTTTTGCTTAAAACGTTACTGATTCTTTGTTTTGTTTTTCAGAGTCAAGGAAACTTAAGGTATTTACAGCTTTTGACAATTAACTAAATTATACTTCTGTGAACAAAATTTGAAGCATATTTATTTCTCTCTACCTGATTCCTCCAGAATTTGGAAACTATTTGTGAGTATCTTAACTTATGGCAATACATTGCAGTAAGAATCTGTTTCTTTTGCAACAGGACACAGTTGGAAAAACTGATTATTTTACCAAGGCTTTGACTGGAATGGTGTGTTTTCCTTTAAGGAATTAAACTTGACTTACAGATCCAATAAAAGCCCCTTGGGAAAACTGGCCTCACACCTTGTCTACACAGTCCCTGTACAGGGTTCCTGACCTGTGGTAAGTAAAGAATGTCACTTTCTAACAGACCTATGACCCCCACCCCCCCCAAGTTATCTGGGAAATGGCCTAGGAGACCCGAATTATCTGGGAACCACAAAAGGAGAGGAATTTACTCAACTCATAGGTGTTTGAGGGTAAAAACCCATGGCTCACCTCTAAAAAAGTATTATCTAAGATTCCATCTATGGAACAGAATTCCACCAAAGCCAATTTAAAAAGAGCTTATGTGAAAAATAATTATTCTTGCTGTACTTTATATGAATAATCAGGCCAAGTATAATAAACCAAATCAGTCTTACCATGATTTGTCTTTAGTAAAAATGGGAAACTGGAGAGAGAAAAATTATGTTTCATGAACTATGGTACACTTGTTATTAAACTTTAGTTTCATAAGTTGTTTTTAGTTTTTTTCCTGCAATTTAGACTAGCCCTGCTTATTCCTATGAACCACCCAGTGACCTCTGGCTGCTGCTTAGAAGAAACAAGAGGGATGGGTAATATAAAAATCTGGATCAATATTCTAATCCTGAGAATGTATTGGAATCATCTAGAAACCCCATATCAGCTTGGTTCCAATAGTTGCCCAGTTCATGGAAAGCCTTCTAATTTAGTTAACTTGGGACAATTTTGCTTATTTTGCTCTACTGTTGTGGAGTATATTATTGTATTCTTTGTGTAGAAATGCAGGATACTTACCGAGTGTTTTCTTAAACACTTATTAATCTTCCAGATATCACCTTTTGTTGGAACTCAGAGTTATGAGTGTCCCTCAACATACTTATGCTTTCTAAGCTCCTCTATATCCTGAACACTCTAAGAGACCTTAATAGTAAGGAATATCATCGCCCCTATTCAGCCCAAAGAAGTAACAGAAAATGGATCTTCATCCCTCTGCAACCCTTAGGATTCAGAATTCTCTTATTTCAAAAGCGGTGAAAATGTCAGAGGCATCTGAACTAGAGCAACTCCTTCTTGAATAGGGACTGGGTAAAATGACACTGAGACCTGCTGGGCCACATTCCCAGGAGGTTAAGGCATTTTAAGTCAAAGGATGAGATAGGAGGTTGGCACAGGATACAGGTCATAAAGACTTTGCTGATAAAACAGCTTGCAGTAAAGAAGCCGGCTAAAACCTACCAAAACCAAGATGATGATGAAAGTGACCACTGGTCATGCTCACTACTACACCCCCACCAGCCCCATGACAGTTTACAAATGCCATGACAATGTCAGGAAGTTATACTATATGGTCTACAAAGGGGAGGCATGAATAATCCACCCCTTGTTTAGCATGTCATCAAAAATAACCATATAAATGGGCACCAGCAGCCCTCAGGGCTGCTCTGTCTGGGGAGTAGCCATTCTTTTATTCCTCTACTTTCTTAATAAACCTACTTTCACTTTACTGTATGGACTCACCCTTAATTCTTCCTTGCACAAGATCCAAGAACCCTCTCTTGAGATCTGGATTGGTACCCCTTTCCAGTAACACCTAGAGTAGTCAGATTCATAGAGAAAGGAAGTAGAATGTGGTTACCAAGAGCTGGGAGAGGGGAGGATGGGGAGTTGCTGTTTAATGAGCACAGAGTTTCTGTTTGGGGGAATGAGAAAGTTCTAGAGATGGATAGTGATGTTTGCACAACATTGTGAATGTACTTAATGCCACTCATCGTACATCTAAAGATGGTTAAAATTCTGAATTTTAGTTGTGTATATTTTACCACAATTTAAAAATCTATACAAAGAGAAATTTTCTCTACTGAACATTTACTATTTTTAATTTATTAAACATATATTTTTAAATTAAATTTGGCAATTTCAGAAACACTCTGGGAGCCCTGGGGCTAGGTCAGGCTGCCCTGCAGCACAGCCCCGATGGGCCCCAGGAAACGTGTGGGCACCCGAGTACCTTCACTTGGTCTGAGCACTATTCTGTGTGCACTGAGGTCTGATGCACATGGGCCTCCCCAGTGGTTGTCAACCTTTTGCTCCTGCATCTCGAATTCTGTGCCACTGTGTGTCCAAGAGAAACGTGAGACAGAAGAGGGGGCTTTGTGATACCAGACATCTGGAAACTATGACTCCAAAGGGCCTATGCAGAGCAACATGGAGTTTTACAAAGGACAGAAGCTATCTTGAGGACAGGGAACAAAAGCCAGGGACGTCTTCCTGGGGTCCTCTACACCAGCCCTCAGGAGAACAGGAACAGTCCACACACCTGCAGCATCCTGTGCACACTCACACCATGGTCCTTCCACCCACCATCCACCAACACCACTGCTCCCAGAAACTCCCTTGGGAAGGTGAGCCCATAGGTAATTTATGGTTTGTTTGTAGAATTTCCTGAAAATCTAGTCCATTTACCCCCTTCTCAGGACCAACAATAGCAGCAATCTAGCCCAAATCCTCACCTCCCTGTGTCCCCTGACCCTAATATATCCCAAACTTTCCCAATTCTAATCCACCCCCACATCAAAAACTCACTCACTCAGGATTCAACACACTCAATGACCACCACATTTGCCCACTTTTCCAAGGCACTCCTAAGTCTCAGAATCTCCTTTACTGGGGTATGTAATGAACTTGGCTTTGCCTTAACACCAAGCTGTTTTGGTGGGGTTTGGGGAGCCACCATCCCATCTGATACACAACTGCTGTAGACAGACACCTCTCAGCAAAGGGGCCGTTACAGGGTGTAGAGTCAGTGATCTTCCTCCAAACTCTAAATCCTTTGGGATTTATGATGGTTAATAGGCAAGAATGAACATATACTCATTTCTCCAACTTAACTATTTTCCAGTTCTTGTTCCTTTATTAAACAAACAAGCAAGACAGGAAATTCTTCCTGTCTGAGGTTAATTTGATCACCAGCATCAAAAACCTGCTGGGCCCAGCTCCAGGTGAGAGGGTGTGAGCACATTCTCTGTCCCAGAGCAATTTCTGTGACTGCTTAGAGTGTTTGCCTCCCTTTTTTATGAATAGGCCCAAATCCACCTAGAAAGAGGGAAGGGGTTGTTTGTAGTGCCACCTCAAGGGGACAAGAAACTCTTTCAGCACATCAGGTTACAAGTCTGATGGTCTCAGAGATTGGTTTGCCTGCAGTGACACCTCACAGTCTTCTCTCCTGATCTGGATGGAGCCACCAGCCATAGAGGGGTAGGAGTCCAAGAGCCCTAGGCCTTGTGAATGACTGACTCCATGCCACGTACACATCATCTCTGCCCTGGGCACTCAGTTCATCCGATTTTAAGAGCCTAAGGATAAGAGTGACGACTGCTGAAAGCATCACACTCCATAGATGCAGTTGATGAGGCTGAGGCTTGCAAGCAAGGAGTAAGGTAGCCCAGGAGCTGGTGCATGTATCATTTGAACAGACAAAATAAAGACACACTGAAAAGACCAAGGTGGGAGAGAAAAAAAGCCCTGTTACACCCAGCTAAGCAACTTGCTCACCCCTCTAGAGCTTCATTTTCCTCGTTTGTAAAATGAGGGAAATTGAACACTCCAAGGCTCTTTCTAATTATAAAATTTAAATCCATTGATCTATCTCCAGGCACAGAGTTCACCTCTGAAAAAAACAGCAGGAATATCCATACTCCTGACAACAGGAGCTGAGATGGCCTCTTCTCTACGCTCATGATGGGGGAGCAAAGAGAAGAATGCAAAGAAAACCACTGGGGCAAGGCCTGCCTGTGAAGAGAACACCTCCAACATGATCCTGGAAGCCTCCTCCTCCAATGCTTGCTGGGCTGGTGAGGTTGCAGAGGGAAGGACTGGGCACTGCCCAGCGCCCTGGTAGCAGGCAGGGATTTCTACGTGGTAAAATAATAGTAACAAGAAACAGAAGTGGAATTGCTCACTTGTATTCCACACTTACTACTTTCTAGGCACCACACAGTTTTATACCCAGCTCATGTAGTTCTTGGCATTTTACGCATGGGAAAGTTGACAGCCAGAAGGGTAAGTGAGTTGTTCAGGATCTCAGAGTTAGTCAGGCTGGAGCAGGTGCCAGCAGACTTCTCTCGGTTTTGGAAACTGTTGCTCTTTCCACTCTCCTACCTCGGCTCCTTGGTAGCTATGTGACCTTCAGCAAGTTAGAAAATCTCTCTGTGCCTCAACTTCTTCATCAATGAGGGCAAAAATACCCACTTTGTTAGGATTTTTGGAGGGATTAAATGAAGTACTGAACACATCGATGCCATTATTTTTAATATATTGTCATCATTCTGATTACAGGCACCAGCAGAGCTAAAGAGCATTCAGGGAGGGAAGACCTGCAGGAGGGTCTTGCAGGGAGAGATGGGCCCTGCTACACAACTCACAGATGGTCAGCAGGGCCAGAGTTCAATGTGGTGTCACATGGTGTGGCCTCAGGGGGTTCTAGAAGTCCTACCTGGCCCCTATTAAGCACCCCAAGGACCATGCCCCACCTCTGTTAAAATGTACAACCTCAAGGTTGATCTGCTCTGCACACCCAGCCTCCTTTCATTCCCCACTCAGCCCCAGTAGAACCTCCACCTGACACCCAGGAAGGACTCGGTAAACTCTCTAAGGTGAAACTGGTCGCTTTCTTGTTGAAAACTCTTCACTGACTCCACGTTGCCTTTCGGACATAGCCTGAGCTCCTCAAAGGCCATTGAGAGGCCTCCTCAATTTGAACCCAACCTGCTTTGCCAGCCTTAGTCTTCATCCAGGAAACCAGAAGACCTGTCTTGGCCCACATCCTCCAGGCAGTGAGAAAGAAGGAAGAGAGACAGAGACAGGCACCATGGGACGCAGAGACCAGGGACACATGACCGTGCCAGCCACTGCCTTGCCACAGCTGTGCACTTTGCAGGCTTGAGAATAAATCTCACTGCCCAGCAGTTATCAGAGCACTGAAGGTGCTGCCCTCATCTCCCACCCCTTGCCTGCCCTGGGCAAAGCTCACCCAACCTCTTGACCCCTCTGTAGGCCTCTTGGGAGCCAGTTTTCAGGGCCTGCTCTGGAGCTGTACCTGTGGCTGTCAGAGGAGGAAGGAACCAGACTGGCAGTGGAACTGTGAGGGTACGAGAGGCTCTTGGTGCAGCTGTGGCTGCAACTGAGGCAAAGTAGAGCAGCCAGGAGCCCTGGAAAGAGGCCAGGTGGAGAGAACCAGAGAAGGTGCTGAGATGGATCTCATGCTCCCTGGGCAGCCACAGACCTCTGAGCCTTTGCTTAAATCCCTACCCCCTTGGCAGGGCACAGTGACTCACGGCTATAATCCCAGTGCTTTGGGAGGCCTAGATGGGAGGATCTGGGAGGACTGCTTCAGGCCAGGCGTTTGAGAACAGCCTGGGTAACACAGAGAGATCCCATCTTTTTTTTTTTTTTTTTTTTTTTTCATGTTTTTAATTGACTAGTCATGGTGGCAGGCATCTGTGGTCCTAGCTACTCAGTAGACTGAAGCAAGAAGATTGCTTGAGCCCAGTAATTTGAGGCTGCAATGAGCTATGATCACGCTACTGCACTCCAGCCTGGGCAACAGAGCAAGACTTTGTCCCTTAAAAAAAAAAAAGAAAGAAAGAAAGAAAACTCCTCTAGTGATCCTTAACCCAACAATTTTCTTCTTCCTAGATTCCTCCCCTCTCCTTGACTTGGCAAGATTCCAAGAGGTATCTGCCTTCAATCTGCCTTCGTCTCCTACCCTGGCCTGGTCAGAGGCAGTTCCTCTCACTTCTTTCATTCTGTGGCATTTCCTCTCTGTATCAGTCAGGATCTAACCAAAAAAATAGAAACAACTCGTATATTGAAAACTGTAGACTGTAATTCACGGCACTGGTCACACAGGTGATGGAAGAGTACAGCAGGCAAGCAGCTGATGAGGGTAAACCCGAGATTAGCATTTGCAGGGAGTGACCTCCACCCCTAGGGGCCAAGGTCACAGTGAGAGTGAAGAGTCCCATCCATCCGCAAACTCCCCACTTCCCCTTGCCCACCCTCTGGTCTCCCCCAGGCCTCCCACTGGGCAACCCCAGATCCCAGGTTGTGGGATCAACCCCCCTGCCCCACCACACTGTGTTCCCATTGCTGAGCTGGTCGGTGCTAGGCACTTCACTTAGATCATTTCTGTAATCTTCACAACCACCCTGCATGTTTGAGTTTTCATTCCACTGGTAGGAAGACACAGATAACAACCCAACCCACCCCCAAAATAAGAAGCAAGGTGAACCCAGGTCAACTTGAATCTAAAACCCAGACTGGCTGAGTCCTCCAGAGAACCCCAGTGACTCTGATTTGTCTTTGTCAAGACAGAACCGTAAGGCTCAACGAATGGCTATGGAGCAAATCAGATTCTGAGTCTTTTAGTCATGGCAGAGAAGGATTTGGACAGCTCCCATCTAAGTGCTATCAAGAAAAAGTAAAGTTGTAAAGTGCAGCCCCCATGGGAGGGGCTGTATACTTCAGAGTCACCTCACTATAAAGCAGGTCCCAGGGCTCACCGGGGTCGGGGACAAACTCCCCAAATGATTCTTAGGCATGCTGGAGTTTGGAATCCACAAAGGAAGAGGACCACTCCTAGTGGGAAAAGAGCACACAAAGACAATTCTTCCCCAGTCCTGAAGGAGGAAAAAGTGACACCAGGAGGGTAACCTGCCCAGGGCCAGGACCCCCAGAGTCCTGGAGCAAGGCCCTGAGAGGCCAGAGGTGCTGAGGATGCATTCATGCATTGGGTCATTCACCAGCAAAGATTCAACAAGCACCAAGATGCCAGGCACCGGGAATACGGCTGTGAGCAATGCTGTGGCCCAGCCCTCATAAAACTTGCTGTCCAGTTTCTGCTGCCCCTGCTACTCCTTTGAGGGCTTCTTGGGGACAAGGTGACCCCTCAGGGACATGATGTGACAGCTGGAAAGGGGAGGAATGGAAGTAGCAAAAGTCAAGCACCTGGCCCCATAAGGGAGAAGAGCTGTGTGTGTGTGTGTGTGTTGCACAGCTATGTGTCTATGCAACTCTTTGTTATCCTGAAAACTGAAGAGAGTGCATGTGGAAATTTAAAAATTACTTATATTATAAACAGTACATGTGTTTATATAAACTAACTAAAATTGCACACCATGACACATTTCTAGACAACGCTTTATAACTAATAACCAGAGTTGGAGATATTCAGCGAGGGAGTTGAACCCTGCACAGCCTCTGAGATGTGGGGTCTGCGCAACCCTGGGATGCCCGGCAGTCACTCCCAAGTCACAGCCTGCATCTGTCTGTGGGTTCCCAGGTCCTGCCACTCTTGAACAGGGCTGTGATGAGGCCACTGGGAGTACAGACTGTCCCAGTCTATACTGTCCCTCCCTGAAGGGGCTGTCGGAGGACTCTATATATCCCACTCTGTCCCCCTGCTGGCTCCAAGCCCAGGACCACTCCCTGACTCTCGGTCCTTTTGTCTCCCACTCTCTGGAGCCCCAGGACAGATGGAAACCAGCCAACCAAGCACAACAGAAAGGGGCCCTTCCCTTTCTCTTTCCTCCCCTTTTTTCTCCCTCCTTCTTTCCTCTCTCTTGCATATTAGCATTTTAAAATAAAATACTTTTATCTGATTACAAAAGTAGTGCGTATTCGTCGTAAAAACTCTGGAAGTTTTAGGAAAGCCAGAAAACTAAAAATCACATAATCCCACAGTGGGTTCATGGATTTTTCATCTCAATTTCGTATTCTGGCATATGTATATATACCTTCTCCAAGAAGACCCACAATGCACAAAGTTTGGTTTTGAAACTGGCTTTTGTTACTTACAAATGTGCCATGGATGTGCTTTATTTCAGCTTACTGTCTACTGTTCTTCAGCTTCTCTCTAAATGGCTACATGGTGTTCTATGGTGTAGAGGCAGGAGGGTTTGTGTCATCAGCGCTGTCCTCAGCACCCTCGCACTTCCAGGGCCCTCCTTTCCATGCTACTTTCTGTCTGCCATTCTTCTAGAATGTCCATGAGCTGAGGGCAGGCCCTGGCAAGGAGGAGGGGCAGAGGATCCCCAAATGCCAGGATTCACTCATAGAGCTACACCTACAAAATGGAAAGATGCTCACTACACAACTTCAAATTTGTGGCCTGTTATCAGCCCCCACTGCTGTGCCATATTGTGACTTCACAGTTTTAGAAATCCTGTGATTATCTGTGAACACTACAGTGATTTTGTACTGCACATTTGCATGTAGGTTAAAAGCTTTCATTTCTTACAATCAATAGCCAAAAACAACAACGACAAAAAAACCTAATAACCTAATTTTAAAATAGGCAAAGAATCTGAATAGATATTAGTCAAAAGAAGACATACATATGACCAACGAGTATCTGAAAAGATGTCACTAATCATCAGAAAAATACAAATCAAAGCCAGAATGAGATACCACCTCACACCTCTCAGGATGGCTTTTATCAAAAAAAAAAAAAAAAAAAAAAGACGATCGTTGTTGGCAAGGTTGTGGAGAAATTGGAACCCTGTACACTGTTGATGGAAATGCAAAATGGTATAGCTCCTGTGGAAAAAGTATGGAGATTCCTCAAAAAATTAAAAATAGGACAACCATACAATCCAGCAATGCTACTTCTGGGTATTTATCCAAAAGAATTGAAATCAGAATCTTGAAGAGATTTCTGCATCCCCATGTTTCCTGCAGCACTATTCACAACAGCCAAAATGTGGAAACAACCTAAATGTCCATTGGCAGATGAATGGATAATGAACATATCTACATATATATATGTATATATACACGTCAAATATATATACATAAAGAAATCATTCAACATGCAACAACTTGGATGAACCTGAAAGACATTATACTAAGAGGAATAAACCAGTCACAGAAGGACAAATACTGTGTGATTTCCCTTCTTATGATGTGGCTAAAATAGTCAAACTCCGGCCAGGTGCAGTGGCTCACACCTGTAATCCTGACACTTTGGGAGGCCGAGGCGGTTGGGTCGCTTGAGGTCAGGAGTTTGAGACTAGTCTGATCAACATGGTGAAACCTTGTCTCTACTAAAAATACAAATTAGCCAGGCATAGTAGCACACACCTGTAGTCCCAGCTACTCAGGAGGCTGAGGCAGGAGAATTGCTTTAACCTGGGAGGTGGAGGTTGCAGTGAGCCAAGATCATGCCACTGTATTCCAGCCTGGGCGATGAGTGAGATTGCATCTCAAAAATAAAATAAAATAAAATAAAATAATCAAACTCATGGAAGCAAAGGATAGGATCATGGCTGCCAGGGGCTGGGGAGATGAGGAAAAGAGGAATTGCTAATCAACAGGTAAAAAATGTTAGTTATACTGTCAGAGGCATTTGGACCAGAGCAACTCCATATTGAATAGGAGCTGGATCAAATGAGGCTGAGACCTGCTGGGCTGCATTCCCAAAAGTGAGACATTCTAAGTCACAGGATGAGATAGAAGGTTGGCACAAGATACAGGTCATAAAGACCTTGCTGATAAAACAGTTTGCAGCAAAGAGGTCGGCCAAAACCCAGCAAAACCAAGATGGCGACAAGAATGACTTCTGGTCGTCCTCACTGCTACACTCCCACCTGTGCCATGGCAGTTTACAAATACCATGGCAAAGTCAGGAAGTTACCCTATATGGTCTACAAAGGGGAAACATGAATGATCCACTTCTTGTTTAGCATATAATCAAGAAATAACCATAAAAATGGGCAACCTTGGGGCTACTCTTACTTTCCTAAAAAATTTCCTTTCACTTTACTGTATGGACTCACGTCAAATTCCTTCTTGTGTGAGATCCAAGAACCCTTTCTTGGGGTCTGGATTGGGACCATTTTCCAGTAACATCTTTCTGGTGACCATGGAAGGGACAAGGCTAACGTTGGGTAAGTGGTGGGGCCTGGTAACATCTTTCTGGTGCGCCACAGAAGGATGATACTGAGGAGAACCCCAACCCAAAGGAAATAGACAGCAGCACTGATTGGCCAACTGTGGGTTAGTGGTGGGGTTACCCAGGTAAAGGATGGGACTAAGTCAGAAGTCCAACTTAGGAGAGTTACAGTCTCTCCTAAGACAGAGTAGGTTAAAGGCTCCTCTTAATAAAAGGCAAAGATGCTTGACTGAACTTGGGTTTGAGGCCCAACACAGGAGGGTTAGAGTCCTTCCTAAGATTTAGGGAATCAGAAGCCCCTCTCAGTAAAGTCCCTCTCGGCTAAGAATGGGTTTGGCACTATGGGATGTTACCTGCTCTTCTCTTTGGATTAATCTGCCTTGCACTCCTTGCTGACAGCTAGGGGTGACAGAATTAGGCGTGTACAGGATCATGGGACTTAGGGAGCTTTTTCCTCCCTAAAAGGGAAACTTGAGAGCTGATGGGACTGCTGGAAAAGATCCCTTCATGACCGACAAGTGACGGCCTGAATTTTTCAGTGTCACTTCAATGGGTGGGTCTTCCTCTGGCCTCCCTGAGCTCTTTGCCTTCCCCACCCTTCCACAGGCAAAGCTTTTCTCTCATTTCCCTTTCTTATCTTTTCTATTACTCAGGGCAACAATCTTGCCCAGAGACCGCATGTTGAAACGCCTGGTTGGAAGTTGGGTTCACAATGTCAGGGCCCAACCAGGGGCAAGTTTAAGCCTTGCCAGTGTGATATTGGGTACTAAACACAGTGGCTAATGTCTATGTTTGGTCACACATATTTTTCTCTGGCCAGAACAGAAAAAGATAATTTTCCCCTGTGTTGCAGCTTGGCCCCTAGGGCTATGGTACAGCCAGCTGGGTCACTGGGTCTGCTCAGGGAAAGGAAACCCAGAAGCCTGGCATGCTGGGGAAAGGGTAAGAGTTTTTTACTGGACAGACTTCTGTTCTTTCTGTGCAAACTTGTTGAATGAATGGTAAAAATCACTGTTTATCTCCTCTGTAAAGTTTTGATTAATAGGAAAAAGGATTCATAAGGCTACTCTTAAGCTGTAGTGAATCTGGTGTGCTTTGTGAGTCTTTCTGTATTATTCTGTCACAAAGAGGGGTACCTTAGGGAACGTTAGGATAGAATGCAGGTCTCAGAACCCATAAGCCTGCTTTTCAAGATGGCCCAGCAAACTAGTCAATAATAAACTTTGCTGCAGGTCCCTGAAAAAAACCTGGATGAGGTTTCCTTCTTGTCTTGTATGTCCTTGGGAGCTTGACCTTGTAACCACATGGCAGTACTTTCTCTTGGTCTCTGCCACCACAATGGCAGCCTGGGTTCAGGATTCAATTCCTGGCTTAGGGAGTGAGTTCTTCCTGGTTTAATATCTGTTTGACCTTTACCGTTTGTTGATTTCCTTTCCTTCCATAAACCGTCTTAAATTTTCCTTTCACTAAGCACAGAAATATCAGCCATCTGGCCTGGCTAAAGTTGGGTAATAAAAGATTGAAAGGACTTTTTAAAAAGAGTGCTATGGTTAAAAATCAGTGGCCGGGCACGGTGGCTCATGCCTGTAATCCAAGCACTTTGGGAGGCTGAGGTGGGCAGATCACCTGAGGTCAGGAGTTTGAGACCAGCCTCACCAACATAGTGAATCCCCTACTAAAAAATACAAAAATTAGCCAGCCGTGGTAGCAGGCATCTATAATCCCAGCTACTTGGGAGGCTGAGGCAGGAAAATCACTTGAACCTGGGAGGTGGAGGTTGCAGTGAACTGAGATCATGCCATTTCACTCCAGCCTGGATGACAAGAGTGAGACTCTGTCTCAAAAAAAAAAAAAAAAAAAAAAAAAAGTCAGTTTAATTAAAAGTGGATATTCAATCTCTCACAGCTTGGGACTCCTTTGGAAAAGCAGAGGAGGCACCACAGACCCTGTTTTGGGAAAAAACCTCTGTTTTCCTCATGGAACCCCGGGAATTAAAAGTGTATAGATTCCTCTCAAAATCTAAGGATCTGTTTTGTTTTGCATTGTGTGATCTGACATTTTTTACTTTTGGGGGTATCAGAAATTACTTCACATTATGAGAGAAATTTGGTTTGTAATAATTAGGTAAGAAATGTAGTTTTGGGGATGGGCTGATTCCCTCTTTTTGGAATCAGGATTTGATATAAAAATAGGACCTTTAGTTTCTGGAGATTTGTTTTGCCTTCCAGCTGTTCCTGCATATTAGGCCCTAGAAACTGTATGCTTTTTTTTTTTTTTTTTTTTTTTGAGATGGAGTCTCGCTCTGTCACCCAGGCTAGAATGCAGTGACATGGTCTTGGCTCACTGCAACCTCCACCTCCAGAGTTCAAGAGATTCTCCTGCCTCAGCCTCCCAAGTAGCTGGGATTACAGGTACCCATCACCACACCTGGCTAATTTTTGTATTTTTAGTAGAGACGGGGTTTCACCATGTTGGCCAGGCTGGTCTTGAACTCCTGACCTCAGGTGATCTGCTTGCCTTGGCCTCCCAAAGTGTCAGGATTACAGGGATGAGTCACCACGACTGGCCTGCATTCTTTAAAGATAAACTTAAAACCCGGTAAATGAAAAATCTTACAACTACTGGATCTTCTTCTGTCTGTCTGTGTATTTATATGTGTTGTATGTGTGATATGAAAGAGCTTTGATTAATAGGTTTAATAACAATAACAGCTTAAATTTTGTCAGAAAAGTAAAAAGTGTAATGCCTTTTAGTTCACATGACTTTAGTAATCTTTGGGAAATAAAAATAGCTTTAAAGATTATTGGTAAAATAAGGACATTTGGTCTTCTGTCTGGTATTCTAGACTCCACACCTAACACATAATTAAAATCCCTTACTTACCAAGGTTTTCACCAAAAGTAAAAGTCGCTAAATGTTAACATTGTAACATGTATTTGAGACTACTAAAAAACACAGTTTTATATGCAAGGTATAGAAAGAAAGTGAAATATGTTCTGGTAAAAGATTATAAGAAGGCATGGGAATGTGGATTTCTTGCCTAAGTTTAGAGGGTTAAAGGATTGTGTTATGTTAGATAAGATAAAGCTGAACATTTGAACAAATCATGAAAGATTTGTAAAAAATTAATCTTGTAAAAAAATTATCTGTGTGAACATATTGGCTAAAGTTAAATGGGTGTTATTCAGTTTTTCTGTAAAGTAAACATTGGAATTAAAAGTACAACAGGTTTTTCTTAAAGCAAAAACCTGCTTATAATCTGCCCTTTAACAAAAATTTATAAACGTGTTATAAAAGGTTTATGAGAATCTTACTTTATGGTCAAACATTAAAATTGGGTATATGTGTCTATAAGATTTTATTAAGAATTGGGTTTAACATTAATAGTACACTAACATAAAGGTGAAATTTGGCTTGAGACAAAATCATACAGGAAGCATTGTCAAATGTGAACTAGTGTTTGGCTTTCTTTGAGATATATTTGTATAAATATGTTGTTGGTATATATTACAAAATTATGTGAAATTTCTGTAATTCTGATAGAACTTAGTGTACATTATCAGTAATAATTATAATTGTTACATAAAATCATTGTATGCCACAGAGGTAATCAAATTTCTTTATCGATCGTGTTTTCGACTATGGCTGCCCTAAAACATTTTGTCATCCACAGACAATTGTTTTCTTGTTTTAATCCTCTTCAAAAGATGGCTTATAATCAATCAACTAGAACTCTACTGGGTGTTTTTGAATGTAGGTTTCTGATAACTTTGGAAATTATTGGAAATTATGACATTGGAATAGAGAAAAAAAGTTCAGAACTTTCATGGAAAGCTGAAATGTTCATGAATATCAAGCAGAATAGGAGTTAACTGAATGGACTAAACTAATAGAAGTCTGAAGTAGTCTTTTTGACTTGCTTAAAATGTTGCTGATCCTTTGTTTTGTTTTGCAGAGTCAAGGAAACTTATTTTGAGCTATTTATAGCATGTATCAATTAAGGAAAGTATACTCCTTTGAATAACATTTGGGGCATATTTGTTTTTCTCTGATTTCTCCAAAATTTGGAAACTATTTGTGAGTATTCTTAACTTATGGCAATATACTTATTTGCATAAGTGCAATAAAATCTGTTTGGTTTTGTAACAGAACACAACTGAAAAAATTGGTTATTTTACCAAGGTTTTAACTGGAAAGGTGTGTTTTCTTTAAGGAATCAAACTTGACTTGTAAAGCTAATAAAAACTCCTTTGGAAAACTGGCCTCATGCCTTGTCCACACAGCCTGTGGACATGGTTCCTGACCTGCTGTAAGTAAAAAATGTCACTTTATGACAGGCCCAGGAGTCCCAAGTTATCTTGAGACTTCAAGAGGAAAGGAATTTGCCCAACTTGTAGATATTTGAGGTAAAAACCCATGGCTGGTCTTGGCTTTAAAAAAAAATTCTTATCTGAGATTCCTTATGGAACAGAATTCCATCAAAGACAATTTTAAAAGTCAATATGAAAAAGAATTATTTTGCTGTACTTTATACAAATAATCAGGCCAAGTATAATATAGCAAATTAGTCTTATCATGATTTGTCTTTAGTATAAATGTGAAACCAAAGAGAGAAATTATATTTTAAGAACTATAGTACACTTGTTATTAGATTCTAGTCTCATCCTTCTTGTTTGTTTGTTTGAGTTTTTTCCCACAATTTAGGCTAACCCTGCTTATTCCTGTAAACCAACCAGTAATCTCTGGCTGCTGCTGAAAAGAAACAAAAAGGATGGGTAATGTAAAAATCTGGAGTCAATATTCTAATTCTGGGCACATGGGCAACCCCCTATCATCCTGGTTCCAACAGTTGCCCAATTCATAGAAAGCCTTCTGATTTAGTTTACTTAGGATACTTTTAATTATTTTGCTTTACTCTTGTGGAATATATTCCAGTTGTACTCTTTGTGTAGGAATGCAGGATAAGCTTACTCAATGTTTTCTTAAATTCAACACTTTTTAATCTTCCACATATCACCTTTTGTTGGAACTTAAGAGTTATGAATGGCCCTCAGCATACTAATGCTTTCTGACTGAGCTCCTCTCTACCCTGAATACAAGACATCCTCATAGTTACCCAGGGAATATCATCACTGCTATTCAACCTGGAGAAGTTACAGAAGATGGACCTTTGTCCCTCTGCAATCCTTGGGATTAAGGGTTCTCTTATAAAAGAGAGGGGGGAATGTCAAAGACATTTGTTTTCTTTCTTTCTTTCTTTCTTTTTTCTTTTTCTTTTTTTTTGCGATGGAGTCTCACTCCGTCATACAGTCCACAGGATGAGATAGGAAGTCAGCACAAAATACAAGTCATAAAGACCTTGCTGATAAAACAGGATGCAGTAAAGAAGGCAGCCAAGACCCACCAAGACCAAGATGGCAATGAGAGTGACCTCCGGTCGTCCTCACTGGTACACTCCCACCAGCACCATGACAGTTTACAAATGCCATGGCAACATCAGGAAGTTATCATATATGGTCTAAAAAGGGGAGGCATAAATAATCCACCCCTGTTTACCATATAATGAAGAAATCACCATAAAAATGAGCAACCAGAATCCCTCAGGGCTGCTCTGCCTATGGAGTAGCCATTTTGTTATTCCTTTACTTTCCTAATAAACTTGTTTTCACTTTACTTCACTTCCACTTTGATTTCTTTCTTGTGCAAGATCCAAGAACCCTCTCTTGGGGTCTGGATTGAGACCCTTTTTTGGTAACAAGTGTGAAAGAAAGTATCTTGGGCCCCCAAAATCACTAAGGAAAACTCAAGCTGGGAACTGCTTAGGGCAAACCTGCCTCCCATTCTATTCAAAGTCACTCCGCTCACTGAGATAGGTGCATATATGATTTGCCTCCTTTGGAAAGACTCATCAGAAACTCAAAAGAATGTAACCATTTGTGTATCACCCATCTGTAACCTAGAAGCTCCCTCTCTGCTTCCAATCTTCCTGCATTTGCTTCAAGTTGTCCCGGCTTTCCAGACCGAACAAATGTACTTCTTACATATATTGATTGATGTCTCATGTCTCCCTCAATGTATAAAACCAAGCTGTGCCCTGACCACCTTCAGCACATGTCATCAGGACTTCCTGAGGCTGTGTCACGAGCGCATCCTCAACCTTGGCAAAATAAACATTCTAAATTAACTGAGACCTGTCTCAAATTTTCGGGATTCACATTTTGGTAACCATGGGGGGATTCTGAGTGGAGATGCCCCTGACCTTTGACAAATCTCCTATCGATGCTTGGTACCAGCATGAGCTAACTTTATGGCTCAAACCAATAGGACAATTTGCTGAGGTCTGAGGGCACCCCCTCCAGAGAATCCCTGTTCTCCCAAAATTAGGTCAAGATCTAAAGTTTATTTTGCTGTAAAACTCCTCTTATTATTATTATTTTTTTGGAGTTTTACTTGCTTCCAACAGGAAAGTAAGTTTTCCTGCTTCCATGATGATGGAAGGGAGGTTACTCCTTTATGGAGTTTGGGCTTGCTTCCAACAGGGAAGATGAAGGTTTTTTCTGGCTTCTAGGATGGTGGAGACAATCTACAGCTGAGACCCATCACTAGGTAAAAAACTGGTTTGGGATTCTGTCTTGCAAATTCTTTTTAAACGACTCAAGTTAGCATTAAGAACCAGCTGGTGTTCATTTCTGCTTACACTTAGAGTGCTCAGAAATAATAAAATGTGTGTGACTATTGTTAGTTTAGCAGCATTTTGTCCTAGCTGAAATATGGTAATAAGATTTTTAAAAAATTTTTTTTTGGTTAAAGGAGCTCAATAGCTAAAAGTCAGCTTGGTTAAAAGGCTAACATCGAAGGGGTGTGTGTGTGTGTGTATGTGTGTGTATGCATGTTTGTATTTAAAAGGCCTTTGTATTTTGGGGGGATTTTTTGTTTTTCTCTCCTAAGAACTTGTCTTTTTTTTTTGAGCTAAAGTTTTATTTTTATTTTTTATTTTTTTCTCAGTTGAATGAATTCTGTTTCCACCTCAGTTTTTGACTAAAACAGTACTGCAACAGAGGATACTCTTGGGTTTTTAAGGAAGAATGTAGTTTAGACACTCAGAAATGTCTGTTTAAAAAAAGTGGGTGTCTCCATGAATCTATAAAATGTACTTCCATCAGCAGGCCTAATACATTTTTATATGTATTCATGTGTTGGGTACAGAATGTTTCACTACTAAATATATATAAAAGAGCTCTAATTAATTGGCTTAAAGAAAAATAAAAGGCTAGATGCCGTGGCTCACACTTGTAATCTCAGTACTTTGGGAGGCCGAGGTGGGCAGATCATGAGATCAGCAGTTCGAGACCAACCCGGCCAACATGGTGAAACCCCATCTCTACTAAAAATACAAAAATTAGCTGGATGTGATGGCACACACCTGTAATCCCAGCTACTTGGGAGGCTGAGGCAGGAGAATTGCTTGCACCCGGGAGGCAAAAGTTGCAGTGAACCGAGATCACGCCACTGCACTCCAGCCTGGGTGACAAAGCAAGACTTCATCTCAAAAACAAACAAACAAAAAAAAAAAAAAAAACAAACAAAAAAACACTTAAATTAGATACTAAAAAAGAAAAGATTAGTCAAATGCTTTTTCAAGTTTATGTAACTTAAGTAAAATCTTTAATAAATAAGCCAGCTTTAAAATTACTGGTAAAGTAATATTAGAAATGTCTTAAGAACTGCCAGCATACATTTTTGTTTGCATTTATTAATCAGGCAATTTCGTACTTATCCCTGCCAAATACTATCAGGTTTCAAAAATTGGCATAGGAGTTACAAAACTATAAACCTAGCCCAAATCAAAATGATCTTTGCTTGTATAATTTAATAAATAAGACATTGATATGGGTTTAATGAAAATAGCTGCACCTTGAATTTAGTAAGATTACTATAGCTTCTAATCCTGTGGCTTTAGGCAGCCTAGTCCACAGACAATAAGTAGGTTTGTTTTGGGAAAGGACTGTTACCACCTTTGTTTCAAAGCTAAACTATAAACTAAGTTCCTCCCAACGTTAATTCAGCTTATGCCCAGAAATGAATAAGGATAGGTTGGAAGTTATGAGGAACATGAAGCCAATTAGGTGAAATCTTTTTTTTCACTGTCTTAGTTATAATTTTGCGATGGCAGTTTCAGAACTTTAAATCATGACTATCACAGTTTTCATAAATAATCTACATAAACAACTAAAATAAAATAAGTAAATGTAATGGGACAAATACTTGGAGACAAACTGGTCATAATTTAGAATAGAAAGTTATATTAAATTAAATAATAGATATTTCATTATTTGGGTGTTTTCCAATAAATATATATTGTAGGGAAACATTTCTGCTAAAAAAAAAAAAAAGAAAAAAGAAAAAGAAAAACAAGAGGTGTGTCCTTTTTTATATAAAAAAATGTGAACAAGTTTTGCCTAATACAAACTTATTTAAGAGTTATGTATAAAACAAGGTAAAAGGAACCAGGAAATAAAACATGTAAAGAAAGTAATAAAAATAAAGAGGTAATTTTTTTAGGTAAAAAAGCTTAAAGAAAAATAATTCTATATAAGAAAGAATCTTCTATGGTAAATTTAGTTCTAAAATAAAGTAACTGGTTGTTTAAAAAGGAGGGATGTTCAGAACAAATCAGAAAGTCTGACAATGACATGAAGGGTCAGTGTAAGTCACAATAAGAGGATCTATATATTACAAAAAAAAAAAAAAAAACCTGAAGCTTTTATATAATCAAGCTGTCATTGTTATTAAGTTTTGGTTTGCTCAGGAAAAAAAATTGAGATTAAAAAATTTTTTAAATTGAGGTCATTACATCCATGTATCTTCCTGCATATGCTTTTAAAGTCTTTGTAACATTGAGTTACAGAGCTTTTAACTCCTGGGTCTAAAAAGTACACCAAGTCCTGCTAAATCTTAAACACTGACAGCAATTAAAGCCTTATCTTCAGGCCCCATAGAAGATGCCAATCAAAATAAGCTGCATTCCTGAGACACAGGGCAAGAAATGAAAGCTATTCAACTCCTCAAGACTCAGGGACTAATGGGAAAGAGGTGGGCGCATAAGACTGTCAGGGCCGATTTTGAAAGATAAAATAAGTTCAGTTTCTCTATAAATTAATTATTAATGTCAAAGGCACATTG
Organism: Trachypithecus francoisi; assembly: GCF_009764315.1. Lineage (NCBI taxonomy): Eukaryota > Metazoa > Chordata > Mammalia > Primates > Cercopithecidae > Trachypithecus > Trachypithecus francoisi. The sequence continues at coordinate 66,048,730 of NW_022681463.1, read as the reverse complement.
ACGCAAAACCAGTATATGGAGCCCTGTGTCAGATTAACAAGATTTTCTTGAAGCATTAACCAACTCCTTAATAAAGGTTATAAAGGTTATAAAAAACTTATGGAAGTTATATAATGAAGATTGTTTACAAAATTTAAAAAAACTAATGTAATTGGCTTCATGCTGTTTATACTAGGGCTTCTTGTTTAGGAAATTAAGTCTCCTCTCTCAAAGAATGAAGGTTTTTGCTTTTTTGAAATCCTTGAATTATCACTTTGGTTAAATAAATGACTTTACAATGACCTGTAATCCTATTTTGTAAATATAAAGTGTTTTAAACCTTTTATATTTGACCAACTGTCCAAAATCAAATTATGAATTATGTCTTTTTCTAATCTAATTAATCCTTTAAGACATTAGGTTCTATAAAGTTCAAAAATGACATAATCTGACTTATTTGATATAAAAAAATTATATAGGAAGCATTGTCAAATACAAAATGGTGTTTGGTTTTCTTTGGGCTGTATTTGTATAAATATATTATTGTTATGTGTTCCAAAATTATGGGAAACTCCTGTAATTCTGATATAACTTAGTGTATATTTTCAGTAATTATCATAATTGTTACATTAAAATTGTGTGCCACGGAGGTAACTAATTTCCTTGTCAATTGTGTTTTTTAACTATGGCTGCCTTAAAACTTTTTTTCATCAATGGACAATTACTGTCTTGTTTTGGTCCTCTTTAGAAGGTGATTTTATAATCAACTATAAATCTCCAACAGGTGCTCTTGAATAAAGGTTTCTGATAACTTTGGAGACTGACATCAAAATAGAGGAAAATCTTTCAGGATTCATGGAGAGCTAAAACGTTCATGAGTATCAAGCAGAACAGGAATTAACTGCATGGAGTTAACCAATCTTTTTTACTTTTTGCTGAATATGTTTGCTGATCCTTTGTTTTGTTTTTCAGAGTCTTAAAACTTTTCTTTTGAGCTATTGACAGCTTTTAACAATTTAGTGTACTCTTATGAACAAAATTTAGAGCACATTTGTTTCTCTCCACCTGATTTCTCCAGAATTGGAAACTACTTGTGAGTATTCTTAACTTATGGCAATACAGTTATTTACGTAAGTACAATAAGAATCTGTTTTCATTTGTAACAGGACCCAACTGGAGAAACTGGTTATTTTACCAAGGCTTTGACTGGAATGGTGTCCTTTCCTTTAAGGAATCAAACTTGATTTATGGAGCCAATAAAGCCCTTAGAAAAACTGGCCTCATATTTTGTGTACACAGTCCCTATACAGGGTTTCTGACCTGTGGTAAGTAAAGAATGTCACTTTCCGACAGGTGTAGAAGCCCCAGGTTTATCTTGGAATCTCAAGAGGAGAGGAAATTTCACCCAACTCATGGGTATTCGATGGCACAACCCATGGCTGGGCCTGGCTTTAGGAAAGTCTTATCTGAGATTCCTCCTACAGAACAAAGTTCCATCAAAGCCAATTTAAAAGCTTATGTAAAAACTAATTATTCTTGCTGCACTGTATACAAATAATTAGGCCAAGCATAATAAGCAAACCAGTCCTACCATGATTTGTCTTCAGTAAAATGGGAAACTGAACAGAGAAAAAAAAATGGTTTCAAAATGATTGTACACCTGTTGTTAGATTCTAGTCTTGCCTAATGTTTTTTCCAATTTTCATTATTTTTTACAGTTTGGACCAAATTCTAATTTTTCTTGGCTACGAGTCTTCAAAATAATGTTTTCAATTTTTTTCCTTCTCTTTTTCATTTTTCCTAATTTGGAGTCACTGAAAACTAAGCTGTGCTTTTTTGAAGTTTAAGTTCTGTGAACTGAAGCCAGAGAATTTAACTTCAGCAGAAAATTACAGTAACCTACTTACATACATAAAACACTTTCATACCTGCCTATTAATGTATGGACTTCAGAGTAATGTGGTCTATATCGATTTTTTTTTCCAGGATTATTCTTTTGTTTTTGTTTTTTCTCCCTTTCTCTCTTCCTATTTTCTCTTCACAGGACATGAGACTTCATAACCTGCTAAAAATGAGCTTTCCAGACCTACCCATCTAGAAGTAAACCATGCTAGCCATGAGAGATCAGATGAAACCTGAGACCAGAGATTCATTTTCTTGTAAAATGCTTTCTCCAAAAGATTTTTAAAAAGAAAAGTGGGAAAACGTGAAAGGAAAATATCTTGGGCCCCCAAAATCACTAAGGAAAACTCAAGCTGGGAACTGCTTAGGGCAAACCTGCCTCCCATTCTATTCAAAGTCACTCCTCTGCTCACTGAGACAGGTGCATATCTGATTGCCTCCTTTGAAAAGACTAATCAGAAACTCAAAAGAATATAACCATTTGTGTATCACCTATCGGTGAGCTGGAAGCTCCTTCTCCGCTTCCAGTCTTCCTGCCTTTGCTTCAAGTTGTCCCACCTTTCCAGACCGAACCAATGTACTTCTAACATATATTGATTGATGTCTCATGTCTCCTTCAATATATAAAACCAAGCTGTGCCCTGACCACCTTGGGCACATGTCTCAGGACTTCCTGAGGCTGTGTCACAAGCGTGTCCTCAACCTTGGCAAAATAAACTTTCTAAATTAACTGAGACCTGTCTCAACTTTTCGGGGTTCAGAGAAGACAAATAAAAGATAATGTAAATATATAAAAGGCACCCTAATTTGTTAATCTATTTTGGAACACCCACAGCTTTGATACTCAAAGCCTCTAATAAATGGACATCTGAGATCCCTGTCTCAATCAGAGATAACACAGGAAACTCATTTTTGTGTTGACGGATTTCTTACCCCTGTCTTCATCTGTCAGTCACGTTCCATATGGAACAAAACAAGCCTATTGTGTCCCCTGAAATGCAAATAAAATCTCTTCTTGCTATGAACCTCGAATATCCGAGACAGTTGTCAATCAGTTTAAGAAGTTTATTTTGCCAAAGTTAAGGACGCACGCCCATGACACAGCCTCAGGAAGTCCTGATGACATGTGCCCAAGGTGGTCTGAGCACAGCTTGGTTTTATACAATTTAGGGAGACATGAGACATCCACCAATATATGTAAGATGAACATTGGTTTGATCTGGAAAGGCAGGACCACTTGAAGCAAAGGACTCACAGGGAAGGGGCTTCCAGGTCTTCGGTAGTTAAGAGACAGATGGTTGCATTCTTTTCAGTTTCTGATTAGTTGTTCCAAAGGAGGCGATCAAATACACATTTATCTCAGTGAGCAGAGGGATAACTTTGAATAGAATGGGAGGCAGGTTTGCCCGAAGCAGTTCCCAGCTTGACTTTTCCTTTTAGCTTAGTGATTTGGGGAACCTGAGATTTATTTTCCTTTCACATGGCCCAGAGCTCTGGGTTTCTGTATCTCAGTGTCTATCTGGCCTGCACCCATCACCAGACCAGGTTCCTCAGCCTGCAGTGGCCCACTTTGATCCCCTGGCCTGTGTCAAAGCTCACAGTACTTCCCTAGGCTTCTATCAACCTTAGAATCGCCCACTCTTGCTGAAAGCAGTAAAACAGCTGCAGCTGCAAAAGGTGGGGGCAGGCCAGGGGAGGGGCGGCATCCCAGGGAAGTCCCAGGTACTGACCATGTGTCCCCCTCCCAGGTACTCTGCTCGGGTGTGGATGCTGCACCATTTCCTGTTCTGCATCTGCAGAGCATCTACACACTGCTCTCAGACCTTGGACTAGGTGTGGTGGGGACCCCCTTTCTTATCTCTTACACAGGAGAACAGTCTCTGTGAGAGTCAGTCCTGCGATAGGACAAATCCCTCTGCAGTGTCTGTGGCCTGGCTCCCTCCATGCCTGTGAGAGAAGGGGCAGGGGCCTGGGTCCCAGTCATGGCTCTGCTGACCATGGGACAGTGGCTGCTGTGATCCTCCAGGGCTCTGTGGACTCATTTTAAATGCAAGGGGTGAGGCCAGGAGTGGTGGTTCATGCCTGTAATCCCAGGACTTTGTGAGGCCAAGGTGGGTGGATCACCTGAGGTCAGGAGTTCGAGACCAGCCTGGCCAGCATAGTGAAACCCCATCTCTACAAAAATACAAAAATTAGCCGAGCATGATGGCGGGCCCTGTAATGCCAGCCACTCGGGAGGCTGAGACAGGAGAATTGCTTGAACCCGGGAGGCAGAGGTTGCAGTGAGCTGAGATCACACCATTGCAGTCCAGCCTGGGAGACAGAGCAGGACTCTGTCTCAAAAAACAAACAAACAAACAAAAAACAACAACAACAAAAAACCAAGGGGTGGATTTGGTCCAGGTCTTCAACCCTAGTTGCACATTAGAATCAATCACCTGAGAGCTATTTAAAAATACCCATGCCTGAGCCTCCTCACAGACCAATTAAATCAGAACCTCCAGCAGGGAGGCCTGGCTCTGTGGCTAAAAAAACAGCTCAGTTGATTCTTACATACGGACAGGCTTGGGAAGCCCCAGATTAGGGGATCTGCAAGGGCCTCCTATCTCTGACGTTTGCCACTCTGTATATGACAGAAAATCTCAGGGTCCCTGGGCTCGGGGTGCTGGCGGACCCTCCGCCAACTCATGCCTCTTCTTCCCTAATAAAGGGATCCGGGAGAGCAGAAGCACTTACAGTAAATGGAACCAAGCAAATGGAAATGAAACAGCATTGGATGACACTTTGCATCTGCATAGCACTTTGACCCACGGGATTTCCTTAAAAATCCATGGCAAATTGGACCCCTACGATCACTTCTAGTGGAGAGGAAGGAAAAGCAACAAGGGCCAGCCAGGGAGAGGTCTCCCCAGGCCTTGCCAGCAGCCTGCCTCCCAGTCCTTGGGCTCAGTCAAGCCTCTTCATTTCTTTACAGAGACAAGGGAGCGCCTGCCCCGTGCCAGGCACTGCAGCAGGAAAGACTACGTCAGCAACACGGCACACACGCATGGCCCCTGCCCTCAGCAGGGGAGGAGAGCGACGCACAGGAAAACATCTTAAACGGTGTGATAGGCATCATGAAGGACGCCCACAGGGTGCCATGCAGAGAACAATGGTGGTGGCAGGAAGTCCCACAGGGAGGTGACATTTCAGTGGAGAGCTGTAAGGGAAAAGCTGGCAGCCCCCTGCAGAGCCAGGAGGCTCACGAAGGAAGAGCACAGCTCCTGCAATTTCATGAGGCCCCCCTGGGGGTTCCAATGACACCTGGGGATAAGAACGAAAGACATGCTTTCCCTCCACCACATGGCGGGGCTTCTGGCTTATGGACAGGAACTCACTCCCACTGGGCAGCGCCATGCCTTAGGAAAAGGCAGAACAAACCTCCTAACTGGCTGAGGGCCCAAATGCCCCGCTGGCCTCAGGAGCCAGGGTTCTGTGAGAGTACCCTCCGCCACCAGGCTCCAGCTGGGCCAGTATTGAGCGTTTGGGCTCACTGCCGCCTCCACGCCCTGGCTGCCCACCTCGCAGGTTTCCAGGACTCCACGGCTCAGGCTCCCTCTGCAGGCAGCTGCTCCTTCCTGGGGCCAGGCTTCCCTTTACTCTGCAGAGGGGAATGGTGGCTGTTTTCCTTCCCCTCACAAAGCATCTTTCTGACTGCCCACCTCCCGCCCCATACAGTTAGAAAGGCCGATAGTTTCGAGATTCTGAGTGAGGCTTCTGCAGAGGCCTTCTTGTGCTCCACAAGAAGGGCTGGGCAGGAATTTCAACCACGCTGCTAATTTCAGTCCGTCACTGCGGTGGCAGCTTCATATTTTCCCACTAGATGGGGTGCTTGATCTCTGCAGCTAAAGATCAGCTAGTTAGAGACAATTCCAAATCATTTAATTTGGCTCTGAAGGCTGCTCAGAAATTTTATTCAAAGCAGAGGGAAATCTTTTATAGGAAGTGGCCAAAGGCTGAAATTGAAAAAAAAAAAAAAAAATCCCTAAAAATCTGGTTTCTATATCTTCCTTAATTAGCAAAGGTGATAAAGGGTAATAAGTGAAAATGTTTGCACAGGAAACCTAGCACATCTGAAATACAGATGCAAATGGAGTGAGCTAGAAAATGATTTCTCTAAAGAGCCATTTTGAACAATGCTCTAACTGCTTCTTTCCTTTGAGACAGCCAGAAGCATTGACCCTGGACATTCAAGCTGAAAAAAATATCCTTTGGTCTGGTCATTATCACCATTCTGCTTGATCAATGGTAGCCTGGTTCTCATTGATCCACTCCAGCCCCCAGACACACAAGACAAGTAGCACAAGGGTGGCGAAGTGAAGTCACTATGAGCCAAAGGCAATTATGTTTTTCCAATGCAAACTCATTTTGCTCAGTTCGGGAAACAGTTATATCCTTTGAAGTCATTTAGCATGAATATTTCTCTTCGTCATCAATAATAAACACCCATAGAGCACCTCTCTTGTCCCTTCCTCTGTCGGAAGGCTTTCTCTGACATTTTTAGGCAGAGTTGAGATGGTGCTAGATATAGCAAGAACAAAAAGATACTAACACTAACCCTGTCTTCAAGAGCCTATATCTTCGCCCAAGAAATAGCACTCTTCCCAGAAAACAGTAGAAGATACACATTATTTACATCATCTTAGAACTTCGCATGGATAAATGAAATCTTTGATGAATAAACTCAGACTGTTGTATTTTGAAGTTAGAATTTTCTGTAGATACAAAACCAGTTTTAAAGAAGCTTCCCTTTTGAAGTGCCATAACAGAATTGCTCAAGAATCGTGGACAGGCCGGGCGCGGTGGCTCAAGCCTGTAATCCCAGCACTTTGGGAGGCCGAGACGGGTGGATCACGAGGTCAGCAGATCGAGACCATCCTGGCTTACATGGTGAAACCCCGTCTCTACTAAAAAATACAAAAAAAAAAACTAGCCGGGCGAGATGGCGGGCGCCTGTAGTCCCAGCTACTTGGGAGGCTGAGGCAGGAGAATGGCGTGAACCCGGGAGGCGGAGCTTGCAGTGAGCTGAGATCCGGCCACTGCACTCCAGCCTGCGCGGCAGAGCGAGACTCCGCCTCAAAAAAAAAAAAAAAAAAAAAAAAAAAAGAATCGTGGACAAAATTGTGTAGACAAAAACACATGATCAGCTTTTACTGCTGACATTTTCATTTACTGTGGTGTCCTGTTTGTGGGACCCCCACATTTCTCCAGGATTGTGGATATATTTTAACAGGCAGCCCTTGGTCACTTGGTCACTGTGAAAACAAGCATCTTTGAGCACTTGGTCATTGTATGTCACAATTTTCACTCAGATTTACAGCCACTAGCGTATCCTCCTGGGGCAGTTGGGGGAATCGATATGGGGCTTTATTCTCATTATATACTGGGAACAGGTTCAATGTAGTCCCTTAGGAAGTAAAATTAGAACTTCAATCACATGGGAAGGGAGGCTTTAAGAAAGTTGCTTCTGTTAACACACTCCTCTGTCCTGCTCGCAACCAAAACACATATATTCAGCCCAAATTTGGCATAAATTCTGCGTAAATTATATATACTTTCAGCGGTTCTACAAACATTTTCCAAGAAGACTGGCTATATAGCAGAACCTCTTTCTTTCCAGAAAGCGGCTTTAGCCATCCTAAAAAATAACAGTGGACTAATCCAGATGAGTCCATCAATTTGCCTAGGGGGTCACTGCTTGTGCCACCAGAAAGACACTCGCAGAGAGACCCTCAAAAACTGGGGCTATGTTGTTCCATCCCAGAATGGAAACTAAAACCAGAGCCGCATTAGCGCTTGCTGGGGTAAACTGAATTCCTTGGTTCTATGCAGATCTTGCCTGTGTATGGATGACTAGAATCAAGAGGCTACCGATGTATTCTGAGATGCCAGAAGTCAGAAATAATCACAGCTAAATGAAAAATACCGGAAATGTGACAAAATTGGCCACAGCAAATACAGAGCTGTAGAATCTTCAGCTCTTCAGAACCCCCCCGCAGCCTGAGCTGTGTACATAGGGCCAATCATAGGCAGAAATTCATTCTGCAGACACTAGTCAAACATTGTAGTAGACGGAATAACAGCCCCTAAAGACGTCTACACATGAATCCCTGCAACCTGTGAATATGTTACAGTACATGGTAAAGGGAATTAAGGCTGCTAGTCAGGTTAAGATGGGGGGATTTTCCAGATTATCTTTCTTAAAAATGGAAGAGGGTGGCAGGAGAGGGCAGAAAAATGAAATGTGAGAAAGACTCAGCACACCATTGCTGACTTGCAAGACAGAGGAAGGGGCCAGAAGCCAAGAAATGCAGGTAGCCCCCAAAAGCTGGAAAAGGAAAACAAAACAAAACAAAACACAGATTCTTTCCTAGAGTGTCTAGAAGAAACTGAACCCTGTGGACACCTTGATTTTCAGCCCAGGGAGACCTGTGTTGGACACCTAACCTAGAGAACTTCGTGTTGCTTTAAGCCACTAAGTTGGTGATGATTTGTTTCAGCAGTAATAGAAAACTAATACAAGCACTTTCTACGACCAGGCACTGACCCTGCCAACAGGGATGCAAATATACCCGGCATTCCATGGACACATAGTCCAGTAGGGAGAGAAAATTCTGCACATGCAGGTAAAGTAACATGCTATGCACTAAACATGCATGTACCAAGCCCTGAGGGAGCACTGAGCTGATGGTGCTCCCCTCTGCCTGGGGGAGCCAAGGAAGGCTTCCTAGAGCAGGGGAGACATTTCAGCTTAACCTAGAAGCCTGATAGAAGGGGTCTGTACTGTTCTGGACTTACATGGTCCCAGGGCCTTTTATTTAGACATGAATGTTGAAGGAGGAAGCAACTTTTTATTGTCCGGGCTGGTCTAGACCCTTGATCCTCAAAGTGTGGTCCAGAAGTCACATGGGAGCTTGTTAGAAATGCAGAATCTCAGGCCCAGCCCAACCCTACCAAGTGAGATCCTTCATTCTTCACAGGTGCATGACAGTTGAAGAATCACTGCCCCAAATAACAATATTCTCATCCTCACCACAGTGTGGAAAGAAAGAAACAGGGTTCCAGAAATTGCTTACGTATATAACCCTGATAGCATGGAGGTCCCTCAGAACATTCCTACTGCTATGTGGCCATGCTCAGAATGGTGCATTCCAGCTCTGTGTCATTTCTCAGCATCTACATAGACATCGCATACACCATCAGGCGGTACATCTCCTGCAGAAACATTTGGCAGGTTTTATTTCATAAACACTTGGTTACAGACATCACCCAGCTCTTCTATTTATGTTTTAAGAGATAGGGTCTCACTCTGTTGCCCAGGCTGAAGTGCAGTGGCATGAACCTGGCTCTGCAGCCCTGACCTCCTGGGCTCTAATGATCCTCTCACCTCAGTTTCTCTGAATAGCTGGAACTACAGGTGCATGCAACCACACCTGGCTAATGTTTATCTTTTAGAGATGGGGGTCTTGCTCTGTTGCCCAGGCTAGTCTCAAACTTCTGGCCTGAAATGATCCTCCTGCCTCAGCCTAACCCATTTCTTTTTTAGAAAACACAACTTCAGTTCTAGCATTCTGATGGTGCAAAACTTTTCTCTTGCTTGATGACCTCAATCCCAAAATAATTTACTCTAACAGCTAAATCTTCAAATCACTGAGCCTCAATTTACTTCTACCATCAATAAAAAGAGGTCAGGGTGGCTCTGGCAAACCTAAGCCCTAGTCCTGGGAAATCCACAGATAGCCCTTTATGGCTCACTGGCTTAGTGACTCTATCCCTCCAGCCTGTTTGCTGTGCTTGAGCCACATCTCTGCTGGCTGTGGATCCCACACACTCAGAGCTGCGTCCTGTCCGTGGGCACCCTGGGGACACTTGCTGCAGGGTTGATGTTTTGTTATATTTCTGCAGCACAACCAAGGCCGGCTTCTTGGAGGCTGTACACAGTGCACTTGTCCAGCCCCACACTCAGAAGGGATTGAGGTTTAGTGCTCTGCAATGGCAATCTTAAAACTCGTTTTTTTTTTTTTGAGATGGAGTCTCACTCTGTCGCCCAGGCTGGAATGCAGTGGTGCGATCTCAGCTCACTGCAAGCTCCACCTCCCGGACTCACACCATTCTCCTGCCTCAGCCTCCCGAGTAGCTGGGACTACAGGCGCCTGCCTCCTCGCCCGGCTAGTTTTTTTGTATTTTTTAGTAGAGACGGGGTTTCACCGTGTTAGCCAGGATGGTCTCAATCTCCTGACCTCGTGATCCGCCCGTCTCGGCCTCCCAAAGTGCTGGGATTACAGGCTTGAGCCACCGCGCCCAGCCTTAAAACTCTTAATGATTTTATCTTTGAATTAATGTTTTGTAAGTCAAGTTATGTGCCAAAGACTTGGAGCCTCAGCTCCCACCGTTGCATCTGCCGCCTCCCTAGCAAGGGTTCTTCAACATCCCCTTCCCTGTCCTGCCGAGTGACCACTCCCCCCTTTTCCTGCTCCCTCCATAGGGTCCTGCCGAGCGACCACTGCCCCCTTTTCCTGCCCCCCTAACAGTGTGGGAGCCAGGCATGCACCCCCTGCATGCCCAGGGCATCAGGATGAGGTCCTGGGCACCTATAAGTGTCTGCACTCACCCAACACCTATGCTTGTGCCCAAGGGAGTGTGACATTCAATACCAAATAAAAAAACATGACAGAGAGAAAGAGAGACAGAGACAGAGAGAGAGACCATGAGAGAGAAGAAAGCTTTTCTCCTAAATTGCAGTAAAAATTACGTAACATAAAATGACTCTCTTAACCATTTTAAGTGTACTGCTCAGTTGTGTTAAATACATCCACGTTTGTCATCAACTCATTTTCTTTCTTTCTGTTTTTTTTTTCTTTTTTCTTTTTTCTTTTTTGAGACAGGGTCTCGCTCTGTCACCTCGGCTGGAGTGCAGTGGTGCAGTCTCTCAGCTCACTGCAACCTCCGTCTCCTGGGCTCAAGTGATTCTCCCACCTCAGCCTCCCAAATAGCTGGGACTACCGGTGCACTCCTAGCTAAGTCTTGCATGTTTAGTAGAGACAGGATTTTGCCATGTTGCCCAGGCTGGTCTCAAACTCCTGGGCTCAAGCAATCTGCCACCTCGGCCTCCCAGAACGCTGAGATTACAGGAGTGAGCCACCATGCCTGACCCAACCCATTTTCAAAACTGTTTTCTTCTTGCAAAACTAAAACGTGATACCCATTATTCCCCATTTTCCCCTACCCCCAGCCCCTGACAACCACCATTCTACTTCCTATCTGTATGAATTTGACAACTCCAGGTACGTCATACAAATGAATCATAGTTTTTGTCTTTTTGTGACTGGCTTATTTCACTTAGCATCATGTCCTTGGGGTTCTTCTGTGCTGTAGCATGTGTCAGAATTCCCTTCCTTTTTTAAGCTGAATAATATTCCATTGTGTGTCTATATCACATTTTGTTTATCCATTCATCTGTAGATGGACATTTAAGTTCTACCTTTTGGCTATTGTAAGTAATGCAGCCATGAACATGGTATGCAACTATCTCTTTGAGTCCCTGCTTTCGATTCTGTTGGGTATGTTTGGAAGTGGAATTGCTGAGTCATAGGGACTCCTACTTTTTGAACACATTTTCATTTTGAACTGGGCTGTTTAAATTATACAGCTGGCTCTGCACATGCCCAGTCAGGGTATGTATGAATCACAGTATCTGAGGACTGTTCTCCTTCAGCCAATGGAACTAAGGACTAAAGACTTTCCATGCATGACCTGATAGTGTCACCACCAGAGTGGAGCAAGTGAAAAAGTAAGAGACTAAGCAAGAGTGCTCACCCTCAAGTGTCCCCACCAGTCAGGAGCAGCATGTATTGATTGACATTCATGGCTGTAGAACATTCTGGAACTGGTTTTCATTTATCAATGCATGCATTATTTCTTCCAATGCATATGTATTAAACATCAGGTAGGTGCCAGACCTAGTTAAAGACACTGAGGATAAAGCAGTAAACAATGCATGGAAGGGTCTTCCGGGCAAGTCAGACAAGCAAACTAATTGCACATTCAAAGGTTTCTTGTGAAAAGTTCTATAAAGGGGAAATGTTGGGCCCTGAGCCCAAGAGTAAAAAGCAAGCTGTGCATGAGTCACTGTCCTGCTTTTAAGGGGCTGGTAGGGTAAGGCAGGAGTTTCCAAAGTGGTACGTGAGATGATCTTAGGTGGTACGTTTTATATTTTCTTTTTGATAGGTACATATTCAGTTTAACATATGTTTGGAAGTATATATCTAATACCTCAAACCCTCAATTCTTAACTATTTCCTGGATGATGCTGTTTAAAAAGGAGTTCAAGTAAAATGAATAAACTAAATATTAAAGCCTATTATGTTGTTATTAAAATAAATAAATAATGCAGGAGCTACATGAATGAGACCTAAACATTTAAAGATTGCAACTAAAAAATCTACATTTTGGAAACTCCTTGTGGGTTTTAAAGATAATTTTTTTAATACAGGCATATTTTTAGGAAGAGTATGACTAGGGCTAAGATACAGCTAATTCCATGGGGAAAGGGAAGCAGCTGTGTTTGAGAGGAGCTCCTAACTCAGTTTAGAGGATTCGATAAAGGCTTCCAAGAAAATTGCTTCATGCAATGAATTCTGTTCCTTGAATTATTCAGTCCAGGTGTATTTGTGTGAAATCTTCAAGTATGAGTGGTGGAAACCCACTACAGCCAGCTTAAGCAGGAGGAGTAATTTGCAGATGAGGATGCTGGGTGATCCCACAGTGTCTCAGGCCTCAGAGTGACCCGCCTCTCTCAGTCTCTGCTCCTAGTACCCACTCTTATCTGAGCCTCTACCTCTCACACTCACTGCACACTTCCTTTCTCAGTGTATTTCCAAGTAGACAAGGTGGAAAATGGCTACCACATTCTTCTATTTATATCTCTTCCATTCAAAGACCATCTCGTCTGATGTTACCATTTCTTACTTCCAAGTCTTGACTTCTGGGGAAGAGATTCTGGTCAGGTCCATCATAGGTGACTTCAGAGGTGGGGGTCCTGTTCACACAAGGACCACTGTCACCACGTGGGTCAGGGATGGGGCAATTCCCAGAATCCAGGTGGGAATGGGGTTGGAGATCCAGGCAGAAAACCTGATGGCACAACCTGGAAAAGTCCTCATTTCAACAGCTTCCAGGCTCCCCTGTGCCCAGCATCAGTGTAGGTAGGAACTGCTAACAAGCCTGGAACAACATTTTCTCTTAGGCCACCTTGAGGACACGGGTAGCAGGAGAGAGCTGGAGTGACAGGGGACCTTGACCTCACCCATGGCCTGTGACCCAGGGGTTCTCTTGGGGAATAAGGAAAGCAGTCCCATGGGCCTGCCATGTGCCTAAGATTTGGGGCTATGTTAACCCATAGGAGGGAGGTAGGGAGGAAACAGTTTGGCTATGCCTATATTTCTACTTTATATCCCAGAAAATAATGGGATTTGGCCCTTCCACTTTGAAAGGCTGTGTCATTCAACAGAGTAATCGCTAACACACGTTTAGCTCTTACTATGTGCCAAGTGCATACCATGTTCTAAGTGTTTTACACAGATTAACTCAAATAACTCTGTGATACATAGCTGCCACTATCCCCTTTCCTGAAGGTAAGAAAATTAAGGCACAGAGAGGTCAAGGAACTTACCCACGTTTACACAGAAAGGAAATGCAGCGCTAGAACTCAAACCCAGGCAATCTGTCTTCAGAGCCTATGGTACTGATCAAAAGGCCAGACAGACCAAGGTTAAAGTCTTGCTTCACCCCTTACTTGTTAGAAGTTCTCTTTAAACTATTGATTCAGTGATAAAATGGAACAAAAGACACCCACCATATAAGATTATTGTAAAGACTAGTGGAAAAAATCTGTATCTACAAAGCACTTAGAACTGAATAGGTACTTGATCAGGGTAGTTACTATTGTTAAGGAGGGATAAGGAATCTGAATATTGTTCAGCTCTCATGGGCATCTGGTGACGGGGAGTGTCCCCATTTTCCACACTTTAACTGTCTGCCTAGGCCAGCTCTCATTCAGGCCAGTCCACTCTGTTGCAAGGCAATAATGCCTGCAATTGTTAGCCAGTGCCATAGGTGGCTGAGTACAGCTTCTCATATTACGTATCTTCACATCCTGCTGAGCAATAGCACTAGTGATGCTTTTTCTATGGTTATTTAAAATTTCAGTTCTCCTTAATTGAAGTAGAGCACACATAAAGGGCACAAATCGTAAATGCACGGCTCCAGTGTTATGTGTGCAGAAGTCCAGATCCAGGCCTAGAACACGTCCAGCACCTCAGAGGCTCCTTCTGCCCTTTCCCCATCAATTCCCACACCAGCCAGGCATAGCAGCTCTTGCCTGTAATCCCAGCACTTTGGGAGGCCAAGGCGGGTGCATCGCTTGAGGTCAGGAGTTTGAGACCAGCCTGGTCAACATGGTGAAACCCCATCCCTACTAAAAATACAAAATTAGCTGAGTGCAGTGGTGTGTGCCTGTAATCCCAGCTACTCTGGCAGCTGAGGCAGAAGAATCACCTGAACTCGGGAGGCGGAGGTTGCAGTGAGCCGGGATTGCACCATGGCACTCCAGCCTGGGAGACAGAGCAAGACTCCATCTCAAAAGATAAGATAAGATTAAAATAAAATAAAATAAAATCCCCACACCAAAGAGTTGGCCAATGGGCTGACTTCTATTGCCTTAGGTTTGTTTTGCCTGTTTGTGAACTTTGTAGATATGGCTGGATTTGTACTGCCAGTGTTTTCGTGGGCACTTCTTGCCTTCTTCTGCCATGCAGGTGAGTGAGCTATTTGTGGCCAGCGAACCATTGCCGAAACCCTCTTTGTTCCTTACTGCACCCCTGCACACACTTGTACAGGAGTAGAGCATGCCAGCATGAAGAGGCAACCAACTGGTGTTTTTTTAATGTTAGATAAATAAAGCAGGGTCAATAGAAGCCTCATGTATTGTGAAGTAATAAATATTCATTAAAATTCATAACTTGACAATTAAATATTGTCATCTGTGTTCTGGCTCTCACAAAAGATTTAAAATCTCTCAGAGGATTTGTAAGTGGCAAGAGCAAGGAAAGAGGAAGGCATGCAGCCTTAAAGTGAGTTTAGGAAAAGCTCAAGTCACCACCCTTAGTGACAGTACCAAGAATAACATTTTTAAAAAACAAACAACCAACAACAAAAAAACAGGCTTTGCCACATTATTCCCAGGCCTTATACAGTGGACTTAGTGTACATTCTTGTATTCATTCCTTCAATGACTAGATATCATTCCCATTTTGCAGATGGGAAAATTGAAACTGAAAACAGTTAAGTAAATGGCCAAACATCCCACAATAAGTAGAGATGCCAGGATTTGAACCATCTTTGTCAGAACCTACAGTTCTCAGCCACTATGCTATGCATGGATGAGGGGTAGGTGACATCCTGAAAACAACTCTGGCTTTGGTAATGAACAGAGGTAGGTTCCTGGCTCTGCCTCTCCCTGATTCTTTTCGATCCTCAAGCAAGAAAAGAGCAGGGAGGGATAATTTCTACTTTGCTGGTTTGTTAAAAACATAAGTAATAATATTTTAAAAGCACCTCTCTCATCAAAGGCACTCAGCCAGTGGTGGCTTGTTAAAACTACTCACCATCACACTCACTAGAGGTGAGCTGCCAGTAGCAATGACAGCTGCACCTTGCAGCAAGGATCTTCCCAGCAGAAGTGACACCCACTGGCCATAGGGAGCCTGCACCTCTCTATCTGTCACCTTGCACTTTGTAGGCCTTCCAGCAGGGTCTGTCTCTGGCCTGAAGTTCCCACACAACACCACAGACAAGGCAGCAACTGAACACACAAGTCAACCAATGGATCTGAACGACTCACAGTCACCCATCAATTCAGTGAAACAACTACTATTGATTTCTGGGGGTTTTCCACCCCACTGGTTGTTTAACTGAATTGATGGGTGTTCTGTGGAATTGATTGCACCAGCCAGTTCTTTTAGTGTGATGGAGACAAAACGCTAGTATGTTTCCCAGAAAATGAATGAATCTGCTCGTTAAAGAGAATGTTCTGCCAAATAATTGTTTCCAGTGACAGTGGTTTTCCTTCTCCGCTCCTTCTGCGTAGGGATTGCGAAGTATGTAAGGGACTTTCATTGCATGTCAGTATGCTGATAAGCTGGCCCCTTTCAATTTCCTCACAGTTCTCAGGGGCTGATTAGATGCCAGAATGAATCCACCAATCTCCCTCTCCCCACACACAGACTTTTGCCAGTTCTGAGTCACTGTGTTTCATATGTTCCCCACCACCACCACCAATCATGTGCATCAAAGCTGATCTTCCCCACTAAATGAAAATGCAGACTCTTAAGCATGTCAACAGTATGCCAACTCTCAGGGCTAATGATTTACACACCTATGATTTATATTTTCTTCCCCGGAGGTTGTTCTTTGTGGAGTTCAGACAGCACCACACTTGTTTTCAATGACAGTGATTAAAAAAACAGATGTCAGGATGAGGACTAGGGAACGGTGTGGGGGATAGAATGACAAGAAAGTAAAAAGGCTGATTGAGAGAAGTCTGAAACCTTTCCTTGAGTCACTGAGCTCTTATGCTTCCCCTAGCCATGGGGAGAAACGGGTTTTTCCCTTTTAGGAAAATATAGATTATAGAAAATATATAGATTAAAGTTAATTTTTATTGACTTCCGGGAAAAAAAATCTCTCTCTTTGAGCTGTTGCCACTGTCATTGTTATTTCACTGTTGTGCTGAGATCTCAGGGCTATTGAAATTGGTGATGCAAGTAAAATTCTCATATGCAATAAAAGAGAAAAAGATCCTAAGGACATGGAGTCTCACTCGCCATAAAGCTCCGTAAGTCAGTTGACTCCAAATATGCAATGTATATTTTGCATTTTTATGCATTTTATACAACATGAAATGTCTCATTTCTGGCAACTCGTATGTAAGACAGCGTATTAGTTCATTTTCACACTGCTGTCTTTATAGACATACCTGAAACTGGGAACAAAAAGAGGTTTAATTGGACTTACAGTTCCACATGGCTGGGCAAGGTCTCACAATCATTGTGGAGGGTGAAAGGTACTTCCTATGTGGCAGCAGCAAGAGAGAATGAGAGAAGAAGCAAAAGCAGAGACCCCTGATAAACCCATCAGATCTCGTAAACTTATTCACTATCATGAGAATAGCATGGGAAAGACTGGCTCCCATTATTCAATTATCTCCCTCTGGGTCCCTCCCACAACACGTGGGACTTATGTGAGATACAATTCAAGTTGAGATTTGGGTGGGGACACAGCCAAACCATATCAGACAGTATTGACATTAAGGGTCACACAGTGTGGGGTGACACAATGCCAATGTTTAAAAATGTGATTTGTGGGACGGGCATGGTGGCTCACACCTGTAATCCCCAGCACTTTAGGAGGCCGAGGCAGGTGGATCACCTGAGGTCAGGAGTTCAAGACCTGGCTAACATGGTGAAACCCCATTTCTACTAAAAATACAAATAATTAGCCATGCATGGTGGTGCACACCAGCCACTTGGGAGGCTGAGGCAGGAGAATCGCCTGACCCCGGGAGGTGGAGGTTGCAGTGAGCCAAGATCATGCCATTGCACTCCAGCTTGGGCTACAAGAGCAAAACTCTGTCTCAAAAATAAATAAATAAATAAATAAATAAATAAATAAATAAATTTGATTTGCTTCTGCATATTGACGTACTTTACGGTACACAAAAGATGAGCCACGAAGCAAGCCTCCCTCGTTGAAAACAAATGAGGAATTGTGAATTCGGCTATGAGGCACTAGAAAGTAGGCAATTTCTCAGTGGTACTAGAAGAGCATCCCTCAAAGTGGCAGGTATAAAATAAGTGGGAACACCTATAAATGATTAAAAACTCTTAGCAAACTAGAAATAGAAAGGAAATTCCTTAATCTGACTTTTAAAATTATCTATTAAAATCCTACAGCAAATGCTATTTCTAATGGCAATCGCTGAAAGTATTCTCTCTGAAATAAGAAACAGGGCAAGGAAACCTGTGACCAGCACCTCTAGCCAACATTGTATTGGACATCCTGCCAGCATAATAAGAAAAAGAAAGAAAACCTACAAAGATTGGAAACAAGAAAAAAAAAAAAAAAAAACTGCTAATTGTCGCATTGTCCAAAAAGAAAACTCAAGAGATATTTGTAAGCAGAATTAATAAGAGAATTCCACACTCTTGCAGAATCTTCAGGATTTTTTTCTTTTTTTTTTTTTTCCAATTGTGCCTAACCCACATATATTTAAAAGTGGTTTTTCTCATCAAGACTTTCCTATTTAGTTTTCAAAGAAATAACAACTTTTGGTCACTAGTTCATATAATATTTCCCTAAATCATAGTTTTATTGTTAAATATAACTGTCATTAACAGGTTTTGGTCCAAACACAACTAAATCCTACTAAGTGTGCTGCTCAAGTGATAGAAGCAGAAATGCATGGATGTATGAGCCTCAGCTGTTGCTTATATCAAGCATGTATGTCTTTTTAGGCTAATGTTTTGACCTATGAGGGCCTTACCCAACCTGGAGAAACTGGCTTCCTAGGGCTAGTCAATTCCCAGAGATGGTACTATGAGTGACCTTTCATACACAAACCAACCAATCCAGAGCCCACTCCTCTCCCACCTCCTCTATCAGGCTCTTACACTCAAGGCCAATATTCCCTTGCCTAATCATCCCAGGACCAGGTGCCAGACAATTCAGGACAGCCCCTACATCCCAGGGCCTGCTGAAATTATTCTAACTAGCTGATCCTAAGCTTGCTTACCTTGCCTCATCCATTCCCTCCCATGGAAACTATAATAAAGGTTCTTGCCTTGTAAGTATCTTCCATTAGGTAATGCACGTTGCAGAATCTGCAACACTCTGACCCGTGATGTGCTTCTGATGCACTTCGGCTTTAAGCTCCTTGCTTCCAGAACCATAACCAGGAATCGTTAGGCACTGTAAGGGATAGACAAGCCTCCATCAACAGAGCTTGCAGTGCCCCCAAAACTTTGTTGCCAGTGGTGGTTCTGGCAAGACCTGCACCCAAATAGCAGGTAAAGGCAGCTGGCTGACTGACCATCAATGCTTCCCACATTGTATTTATCTCTGGTTATCTCCACTTGGCCTTCATAGATCTTGTCCATGCCAAACCTACTGAGAAGACTGCATGCCAGCAGCAGGCCAGTACAACATGTTGCAGCATCATTTGTCAGGCCAACCTTTACACCGTATTTTGGCAGTTCGTGTGCATAAGCTGCACAGACTACCATGTCCCATTCTATATGGGCATAAGCCATTTGATAAATGGTATCTCTATTTATCACACCAACAATTATTCTGTATTTGTGTGTGTTAGACTTATTTTTATCCTGTACTACCAAGTGTTTCCAAGCATAATAATCAGTTTTACCCTCTCACTGTCTTCTAAATGTCACTTGGTATCTCTTAAAGTAGGCCTTATACTTGACAACTTTAACAAACCCCACCCTGTGGAACAGATCCATGTCCACAGCTCAGCACTGACTCCTAGAACTGGAATTTACTCAAATTCTCCATCTTGTCATATACTTTTGACATTCTCCATCTTGTCATATGCTTTTTTGAATATCAGTCACTTAATTTGAAGTCTATATCAATAACTCCAACATTAGAGAAACCTGTGAGAGTTTTTAGTTCGTTTTTAGTTTGTCTATTTTATTTTTCCCTTGGTCTTGTTTATTAGTATCCCTGGTAATTTTTGTTGGATGCTGGTCATCATCTTTGAAAAGTTACAGAGGTTCTGGGTGATATCCCTCTCCCTTTTGAATACCTTTGTTCATTATTGGTTCAAAAGAGGATTCGCTCTGTCCTCTGGAACCTGGCAAAGAGGGAGATCACCTAAATGCAATCAGGCTGTGAGCAAGCTGAGGCTCAATGCAATCTTTGAATACCTTGATCCATTCCTGGTTCACACCTTCTCCTGAAGCACAGCACTGCAGACATTCTGACTTAATGCCTGGAGTGCTTCCCAGGGCCTCTCCTCTTGGATAGATCCCACACTTTAATATTTTGCTTCTCTAGCACCGTGAGTCTACCAGAAACTCTGCTCCACTGCAGCTGCTTTGCACTTGGCTTTGTGGCTCTCCTCCATGAACAGCTTAAGTAACACATGTTGAGGGAAAACTGATATTAAGCAAGGCCACTCCTTCACACGTCCTTTCTCTCTGAAATCTTCACCCCTCAAATACTGGCTGTAAGTCCTTACCAGCCCCAAACTCCAATTTCTGTCTCCCAAACCCCTTGAGGTTGAGAAAAGCTCAGCTGACTTCACCCTTGCTCAAGGGTCAGCAAATGCCCCCAAGGTAAGCAGCATGCAGAACCTGGTCTAACCTCAGAGAACGTTTCTGCCCTCTATGATCTTACCCTTCAAACATAGGCTGCCTCCATCATTCACATATGCCTTTAATTTTGTATTTTAATTTCTCCAGCTTTTCTAGTTTCTCTCAGAAGAAGCATTAGGCTGTTACACGATATTCCATCAGAGTCAGAAGGTGAGGTCTGTTGTGCCAGACCCCTACTGACTCCAGCAGGGATGGCATGATGTCCCAGAGGCCAAAGAAGAGACCCAGGGCCAACAAAGGAGACCCTGGGTGTATTGAGGACATACAGGGCAGTCCAGGAGCAGCGAGTGGACAGAAAAACCACTATTGTTTGTAAAAAGCATGCAGTTTATACAGTATTTTCACTGAGCAAACTCCACCTACCAACCCACACCTAGCACCCTCCTTTTTTTTTTTTTTTTTTTTTTTTTGAGACGGAGTCTCACTCTGTCACCTGGGCTGGAGTGCAGTGGCCGGATCTCAGTTCACTGCAAGCTCCGCCTCCCGGGTTCATGCCATTCTCCTGCCTCAGCCTCCCGAGTAGCTGGGACTACAGGCGCCCGCCACCTCGCCTGGCTAGTTTTTTGTATTTTTTAGTAGAGACGGGGTTTCACAGTGTTAGCCAGGATGGTCTCGATCTCCTGACCTCGTGATCTGCCCGTCTCGGCCTCCCAGAGTGCTGGGATTACAGGCTTGAGCCACCGCGCCCGGCCAGCACCCTCCTTTTAACCCAAAACAAAGGGCCTCAATCCCCTGTATGACCCGCATTCCAAGGAATGGGCCAGGGATTCAGATGTCCTTCCCTTCAGAGATAAGGAATGAATCTTCAGGCTGGCCACTCCTGGGTTCCTTAGCTCCAAACTCTGAACACACATTCTTCTTAGACCATAGGATTATTCTTAGGGTATGCTTGAGTTATTGCTGTCAGATGTGTCTGCCATACAAAGTCCCACTGAGGACACATAGAAGGATGGCTACTAAGCAGTGAGGGTAAAACTAAAATGAAACACCACAAGTTTTTAGTGGAATAGAGTGATAAGAACAGGAGAATGAGGGAATTCAGAATAGCAATAAAAAATGGCAGGAAAGATGAGTCATGGGATATAGGATGTCTCCAAAGTGTTGAGGGCAGAAAAGAGTTGAAATAAAAACAGGAGCAAAGAGTTGTAAGCCAATAATGATTCTGGCCTTTCTCTAAACTGCCCTGTGTAATATACTCATCCACCAAATCGCCACACAGGCAGCATGTGGCTAGCGCTCAACTCAATGGATTACGTTCCAAAACTTCAAAATTGAAGTCATGTCTACTGATATGAAGTGTGGCTAGAAAGTATCTTAGACATGTGATCATGACATGCTTCCCCACTGGACTGTAAGCTCCACTAAGGGAGAACCCTTGCATGGCTTGTTCACCATTGCCTCATCTGCCCCTAGCCTAAAGCTCTGCACAAGTAGGCATGTTCAAAGTCAATTTACTGAATAATGCTCCATTGAAAACATAAATAACAGTCAGGCACGGTGGCTCATGCCTGCAACCACAGTACTTTGGGGAGTTGATGTGGGAGGATCACTGGATGCCAGGAGTTCAAGACCAGCCTAGGCAACATAGTGAGACCCCATCTCTACAAAAAAAAAAAAAATTAAAAATTAGCCAGGAGTGGTGGCACATGCCTATAGTCCTAGCTATTCAGGAGGCCGAAGTAGGAGGATTCCTTGAACCCAGGAGTTCAAGACTGTAATAAGCTCTGATTGCACCACTGCACTCCAGCCTGGGTGACAATGCGAGACCCTGTCTCTAAAAATATGTAAATAAATAAAAACCTGAATAACAAATTTTGAAAACCATGAAATTATTTAGAGCCTAGATGTACATTGAAAGTGGAGACAGTGAAGCAAAATTTCATGCTATGGGATGTGAAGGAAAAAGATGGATTGAGGATGACATTAGCCTGAGCAATTGAAAGAATGGATTTGATACGGGCTGAGATGAGGAAAGATGTGGGTGTTGAAGAGGGTTTGAAGAGGGTCCAGGTAAGAGTTTGGCTCTACATATGCTGACTTGGGGATATCCATTAGGGATCCAAGTTGAGATGTTCATAGGCAGAGAGATGAGTCCACAATCTTTAGCATATGATGGTGCTGAAAGCCTTGGAACTGGGTAAGATCACTACGGGGTGTGCTGACTATCCTCCCTTTGCCTCCCTGTTGCCATGTTCCATCCTCCTATCCTTCTTTATCCTGGCTCATTTGGACTTTGTCAGTCAGATGTCTGCCTTCTATTCGGGTTCAGCCAATAGGAGCATGAGCAAGAGATCAAAGACCCAGACACTCCTGGCTGAACTCCCTTATGCTGACTCTGTCCCTGCATCAAAGGCTATAGCTCCCACCAGCCAGCTCACACTTTCTATTACCCTTTTTCAGTTCCCGTAGCCACTCCTCTTCTAGCCCCTTCAGATTCTCCACTGTTTCTAGCTCCAGATACTGTGCATTATCTATTGTTAGTGTGTCTAAATTGTACTCACATCTATAAAATGTCCCATTATCATACTCTCCTCAAATTACCCAGGTATTTCCTACTGGGGCCCTAATACAGGAAGAAGACAAAATATAAACCCAAGGACTAGGACCTGGGCAGTCAACTTAAGAGTTTGGGAAGAAGAGCAGGAGCAAGTAAAGGAGAACAAGAGGAAGCAACCAAGAATGTAAGAGACAATGTAAGAATATGCGGACCCCAGGTGAAGAAAGCATCTCCAGAGGGATGACCAGCAGTGTTGATGGTATAGATAGTTCATGTGACATGAGGACCCACTGAGAATATGCCATTGGCTTAGCAACATGGGAGTATTGATCACCTTGACAAGAGCAATTTTGGTGGGATGCTAATGCAATGTTTCCACGTACAGTGATTACAGATAGAAAATGAGGGGCGATTCTGCTGATCTCTTCCCAATGATAATAAGTAATCATAGTTTCTGGAAAATGAGATATAAAACTATATTTAAGGTATATTTTAATCAGCATAGCACTATGCAAATGTAGAGACTCCCAAATAATAATGACAGCCACCATTAAACAAGTACCAAGAGCCAGGCTCAGGGCCAGACGCTTTGCATATATTGTCTTCCTTAATCTTCATAGACATCCCATGAGACAGAATTATTATTCCCATTTAATTGATTCATTTGACAGCTATTTATTTAATACCTACTATGGACTAAGTACTGCTTTAACTTATGCAACATCAGTTATCCAAAGGGAAAAATGAATCTGCTTTAATGAACTTACTTTCTGGTGGTAAGGTTCAAATAAGGAACTGCAACACAGAGAAGTCACATAATTTTTTCCAAGTTCAAAAAGCCAGGAAGTAGAGGACCTGGAATCTGAATAAAACACCGTTCTTTCCAGTACATTTTTGACTTTGAAATAGCATACCAACAAATTTACAATCTAAAGGTTGTTCTGAAAAATCAGAGATGACTTTAAGCTTTCTGTAGAATAAACATGATTTCCACGGCAAGTCTCAATTCCATATTCAAATATGAAACATCTAGGCTGGTGCAGTGGTTCATGCCTGTAATCTAAGCACTTTGGGAGGCCAAGGTGGGTGCATCGCCTGAGGTCAGGAGTTCGAGACCAGCCTGGCCAACATAGTGAAACCCTGTCTCTACTAAAAATATAAAAATTAGCTAGGTGTGGTGGTGCACACCTGTAGTCCCAGCTACTCAGGAGGCTGAGACAAGAGAATCACTTGAACCTGGGAGGCTGAGGTTGCCAAGATTGTGCCACTGTACTCCAGCTTGGGTGACAGAGTGAGACTCCATCTCAAAAAAAAAAAAAAAAAAAACCCAACAAATATGAAACATTTGATGGCCCAATATCTGTCAAGGACTAAGATTAAAAAACTCAAATATTGAGTAATTCTCTCCAGGAAACCCATCAGTAGTTCGCTGCATTTGAACTCCAAAGGAAGCATAAACACATACACAATACACACACACTCAAACACTCTCTGTCTCTTACACATACACATGCTTTTATATAAACCTGTCTGGGAGGGGAAGAGGAAGGGAGAGTGACCCTGGCATTGCGTGTCTTGGGCAAGTCAGAAGACAGGGGGATTTCTAGAAGAAAGCACACACAAGCACCTTCTAAAGCTGAAAAGCCCTGTTTAGCTATTTGTCTAACAACAATAGGTACAAAGCTCACGACTCGAGGATCCCCCAAATCCCTCCTGAAAACAGAGCCTAAGGAGTTAGCCATGAAAACCTGGACCTTACCTTCCAGCAATGGCACAGGACCCCTGATGGTGGCAGGGGGAGTGCTGGGTGCACAGGAGGGAGAAATACCCTTGCTCACAGAGACTGCAAGTCTCTTTGTGATACAAAATGACAGGAAAGTGACAAATAGCCTTTAACTCCACTTTCATGATTTAAAAAGTCTCAGGGCTCCATTTATTTATTTTTAATCTTCTGGGTGGGTGTCTCTTTTCTATCGGCATAAATGCCTGATTGGGCCTCAGCTAATCAACTCTAACAGTTTCTGATTCCACCCAGGTAGGATGGAAGATAACACATGTGTCTAACTTGATTGCCAGGCGTTGGTTGTACTGTACATCCTGCTGCCTTGTGGCTTTTACCTTTAATCTCTGTGAGCTCTGTATGCTCAGAGAATTTTTCAAAATCATTTATCTTAAGCTATCCAGCTGCTGCCTCTCAGTGTGTATGTCCAGCCAGAAGATGAAATTCCCATGAGCAAATCTGGGCTCTAAACCCTCAGTGGCTATCCAGCACAGTCTTCCTGATAGACTCTCCAGAGTTTCATATTTTCTATGAAATATGGGGAAGAAAAAAGGGACACTTCATTGTTGACCACCTACTAAGTACCAGATGATCCAACAGACACCTTATAAGCATTACTCCCCATTTATGGTCTTTTTCATAGACAAGAAAATGCGCCAAAGGAAAGCCCAGTTTGCAAGAAGCAAAGCCAAGAATTAAACGTAGTTTAGATTGTCAGTTGCATAAATCGGAGGTGCAATTTCTCACTGTCTCGTAAAGTCTTATGTGTCAGAGATTGCTAGCTATCCCCTAGTGACTGTTGCCCCTTCTCTCTCAATTTCAGCTGAACAGTTTCTCCAAATAAAGGCTATATTTTCCAGCCTCCTTTGCAACATGGTGTTGCCATGCAGCAAAGTTCTGACAAGTGGAAAGTAGTTGGAAGTGGTGAGCTTCTTCTAAGCTGCTCCATTAAAAAGAAAGGGCTTTCTTCCCCTGTCCACCGGCATCTTAGGCAAAAATGATGAGTTATTTCAGACTACGTGGATAAGGGCAACTCCCTACAGAGAGGAAGCAATAATGCAGAATGGGTCCCCATCACCAATGCCATGAAGCCATCCTACCAATCCTGGGCTGCTTACACACTAACTAACATGGTTTGAATTTGCGTCCCCACCCAAATCCCACGTCAAATGGTGATCCCCAGTATTGGAGGTGGGGTCAGGTGGGAGGTGATTGGACCATGGGGGCAGACTTTCCCCTTGCTGTTCTCATGATGGTGAGTTCTCATGAGATCTAATTGTTGAAAAGTGTGACACCTCCCTGCTCTCTCTCTTCCTACTTCTCTTGCCATCTAAGATGAGCCTCTTTCCTCTTTGCCTTCCACCATAATTGTAAGTTTCCTGAGGCCTCCCCAGCCATGCTTCCTGTACAGCCTATGGAACTGTGAGCCAATTAAACCTCTTTGCTTTATAAATAACCCAGTTTCAGGTGGTTCTTTACAGCCAAGCGAGAACAGACTAATATAGAAAATTGGTACTTAGGAGTGGGGCATTGCTATAAGATATTTGCAAATGTGGAAGCAACATTGGAACCTGGTTTAACAGGCAGAGATTAGAACAGTTTAGAGGGTTCAGAAGAAGACAGAAAGATGAGGGAAAGTTTGGAACTTCCTAGAGACTTGTTAAATTGTTGTGCCCAAAATACTGATAGTGATATAGACAATGAAGTTCAGGCTGAGGAGGTCTCAGATAGAGATGAGGAATTTATTGAGAACCAGAGCCAAAGTCACTTTTGTTATGCATGAGCAAACAGATGATCCGAAACTGGAAGCAGAGTGTAAAAGTTTGGAAAATTTGTAGCCCAGCTATGTGGTAGAAAAGAAAAACCCATTTTCTGGGGAGGAATTCAAGCCAGCTGCAGAAATTTGCATATGTAAAGAGTAGCCAAATATTGATAGCCAAGATAATAGGGAAAATGCCTCAAAGGCATTTCAGAGGTCCTTTGCAGCAGCCCCTCCCACCACAGGCCTGGAGGCCCAGGAGGAAAGAATGGTTTTGTGGGCCAGGACCAGGGTCTAGCTACTCCATGCAGCCTGAGGACGTGGTGCCCTGAATCCTGGCTGCTCCAGCTTCAGCCATGGCTAAAAGGGGCCAAGGTGCTGCTCAGGCAGAGGGTGCCAGCCATAAGCCTTGGCAGTTTCCATGTGGTGTTAAGCCTGCAAGTACACAGAGTGTGAGAGTTGAAGCTTGGAAGCCTCCGCCTAGATTTCAGAGGATGTATGGAAATCCTTGAATGTCCAGGAAGACTGTTGCAAGGGTGGAGTCCTCATGGAGAACCTCTACTAGGGCAAAGTGAACGGAAAATGCAGGCTTGGAGTCCCCCACACAGAATTCCCACTGGGGCACTGCCTAGTGGAACTGTGAGAAGAGGGCCACTGTCTTCCAGACCCCAGAATTGTATATCTACTGACAGCTTGCACTGTGCTTCTGGAAAAGCCACAGGCACTCAATGCCAGCCAGTGAAAGCAGTTAAGGGAGCTGTACCCTGCAGAACTGTAGGGGTGGAGCTTCCCAAGGCCTTGAGAGCCCACCCATTGCATCAGTGTAACCTGGATGTGAGACATGGAGTCAAAGGAGATTATTTTGGAGCTTTAAGATTCAATGGCTACCCTGCTGGGTTTTGAACTTGCACGGGGCCTGTAGCCTCTTTGTTTTGGCTGATTTCTCCCTTTTGGAATGGGAGTGTTTAGCCAATGCCTTTACCCCTATTGTATCTTTCCAGTAACTGACTTGTTTTTTTATTTTACAGACTCATAGGCAGAAGGGACTTGCCTTCTTTCAGATGAGACTTTGAACTGTGGACTTTTGAGTGAATGCTGAAATGAGTTAAAACTTAGGGGACTGTTGAGAAGAGATGATTGTACTTTGTAATGTGAGAAGGACATGATATTTGGGAGGGGTTGGGGTGGAATTATATGGTTTAAATTTGGGTCCTCATAACCAATGCCATGAAGCCTTCCTACAAATCCTGGGCTGCTTACACACCAATTAATATGGTTTCAATTTGTGTCCCTGTCCAAATTTCATGTTGAACTGTAATCCCCAGTGTTGGAGGAGAGGTCTGGTGGGAGGTTATTGGATCAGGGGGGCAGATATCCCCCTTGCTGTTCTCATGATGGTGATGAGTTCTCATGAGAGGTGGTTGTTAAAAAGTATGTAACACCTCTCCTCTTCTCTGTTCCTCTTGCTCTAGCCATGTAAAATGTGTCTCCTTCCTCTTTGCCTTCTGCCATGATTGTAAGTTTCCTGAGGCCTCCCAACCACACTTCCTGTACAACCTGTGGAACTGTTAGCTAATTAAACCTCTTTTCTTTATAAATTACCCAGTTTCAAGTATTTCTTTATAGCAATGTGAGAACAAACTAATACACCAACTATGACATGAAAGAGAAAGAAATCTCTATTTTGTTTAATTTCAGATTTCTGCCACCATGACCAAGGCTATAGCCTAACCAAAATCTCTTTTTTCAGAAGATTTTCTCCCCTTATCCCTCTTTAGAAACAAGTATTCTCTCAAAGGAATTTAGGTAAACACAAGAATAACACATTTTGGTGGGAAACCCTTATTAGTTACAGAACACCTTCAAAAGCTAATAATTTTGCATTCAAATAAATACATAAAGTCAAGAGATTTTGAAAATAAAAAACCTTAGCAATATCCAAGGGACTATTAGGGTACATATTATGTTTCTGAGATGCACTGATGAAGTAATGTGTGTTAGAGAAACACATGCTACATTCATTTAATTTTTAACCTTTTGGGTAAATGTCCCTTTCTAAGGAATGTCCTGAAAATATGGATGTGAAAATAGTGGCTTTGAAATCAAAGAGAATCAAGGCCAGGTGCCAGCTCAGCCACTTAGTAGCACAAGTAAAGTCTTTAATTTTTCTAAGCATTAACAACTACTCAGCTAACAGTAACTCAGACCTCATACTACAGGAAAAGAAGTAAAAGCAATGATGAACAAATTCACAAACAAATAAATATAAAAGACCAATAAGCATATGGGAAAAAGTCAGCTCAATAGATACCAGAGAAGGGTAAAACTGTGAAAGAATTATATAACTCAAAGAACTGTCCCAGAATATTTGGAACCATATTAGAGTACCTTACATATAGTAGAAGCCTGGCAAGTGTCCATGGTTGGTCCAACCTGCTCTGAATTTTGTTTGCATTTCACAGCAACTAATTCCTTTAATTTCAGGGAAAGTGGCTGTGCCTGCTGCTTTATGTCTGTCTTATAGAAAAACTAGTTCAATATAACTTGAAGACTAGAGGGGGAAGTTATAATAATAGACAGTTCTGTTTGGTTTACATTTAGATGCTGGTGAGCAGATATACTCTTGGACACAGAAAAGGTCACAAAACATGAAGTCAGGAGCCACGAGTTTTAGTCTGAGTTCTACCATCTACTTGCTCCATCAAATTTTGGTCAGTCTCAGTTTTCCCATATGAATCTATGGCATTACATGTTTGATTGTTTGTTTGTTTTTAATTAACAGACAGATACTCCAATTAGTACAAACATAGATACCAAGCAATGAAATAAACCCTGAAGAAGTGAAATGACAATGTGTAACAAACAACCAACTATGACTCAATGAGCAAGAGGAAGTGACCTGTCCTCCAGGATGCAGACAGTGAAAACCCTCACACTCTCCACATTCCCAACTGTCCTGAATAGCCAAGTCCATGTGCCATTATTTCAGACTGCAGCTCCCATCACACACACACATAAACACTCACATACCCTTTCTACAGATCTCTAACCCATCTTTGTCCCCTGCACTAGATTTCAAAGACTGACATTTCCAATCCAGTGTCTACCTCTATACATGCTGTAGTCACATGTCTGCTGCATTCTCCAAACTCTCTGGAACTAAACTGAATGTCTCAAGCCTCCATGACCTGGGCCTGAAATCCCATTGTTTGTTCTACTTGGTGGAGAAGTCTTGGAGTCTTTTTCCCAACTCAGATGCCCCTGCTACAAAGTAATATCTAAAAAGCTCATTGAAAAAATAAAAATAGCCAGGTGTGGTGGCTCACGCCTGTAATCCCAGCACTTTGGGAGGCCGAGGTGGAAGCATCACCTGAGGTCAGGAGTTCAAGACCAGCCTAACATGGAGAAACCCCGTCTCTACTAAAAATACAAGATTTTTACAAAACACAAGATACAAAAGATTTTTACAGAAATACAAAAAGATTGTGCCAAACCCATCTATCTGGGTCCTTTCCCACTGCAAAATTAGCCAGGCTTGGTGGCACATGCCTGTAATCCCAGCTACTCAGGAGGCTTAGGCAGGAGAATTGTTTGAACCTGGGAGGCAGAGGTTGCAGTGAGCCGAGATCACGCCATTGCACTCCAGCCTGGGCAACAAGAGCAAAACTCCGTCTCAAAAGAAAAATAAGAGAAAAGAAAAAGAAAACTGAAAAGCTTATTGAATCAAGAGCTCCCAGCCTCACAATGACACCCATCACTAGGCCACATCTCTCTTCTGCTCTTATCCTGAACTTTGAGCAGAGTCTGCCCCTTTGGACTGTGGAAATCCTAGAACTCCCACAAATGACACTCACTTGGCTTATTATTTAACTGCCAAGTGACAAGCTGAGTAGCAGTGGTCTCCAGTCCCCTGCTTGCCCCTTGCTGAACAGCAAGTAATGAAAAGGCAGCCACAAGGTTCAGAGTTCTTTCAGTGCTTATTGAAAAAGAGGCAATATGTTTAGGAAAATGTCCTCCTCTCACAAAGTTGCCTCTGCTCTCAGGGGTCTATTGTACCTTCTCTTTGTCCTGAGTTAATCACCTCTTCACAGTGTAATTAGAATGTCCACTCGTTATTCCTAGGTAGAAATGGGTACCTCTAGGGAGGTAGTCAGGTTTCCCACACAGCAGTTGATTGACGAAGTGCCCACACCTGGACAAGCAGTGCAGCGATCAACCCAAGGACTATCCTACGGGGTCATTATTAAATAGAATATAGGACACACGCCAACATCCTGAAACCACAGAGCTATATGTTGTTTTTGAAGGTGACTTTTCCATCACTCCTCCTAATGTTCCCTTTACACGTTGTGAAATTCAGCTCCTAGATTGACTTCCCATGCCTTCAATAATGCTAGGCTTTCAAAATTCCTTGCACTCCAGTGCCTCACCAGGCCAGCCAGCTGTCTTGGCTGATAAATTCTGCATTAGCAAGAGAGACATTAAACTTGAAGTATTTCATTTCCAAGAGATGTGCTGTATTTTTTTTCTTTTATATGAATTTTCATGGAAAAATAAAATTGACATTAAGTTCCAGGTTCATCTGGAAGACCAGGAAAACTCTCCCTTCAGTGAACACACTTCTCTTAATACCCAGGAGTGCCCATGGGAAGTCACTGTACCTCAGTGAGAAAGGATGGGTCTTGGAGTACACAGTCCTGATGTTGAATCCAAATTTTCCAAATCACCATCTATGTGACCTTGAACAAATTATAAATCCTTTTTGACCCTTTGTTTCACCATCTATGAACGGTGATGGTGGTAATATTACTTTGCCAAATTAGCAAAGAAATACATGTATAATATCTGGCACCTGATACTAATTCAATGGATAGAGGCTAGTATATCCTACCAGAAGGCTATGTCCCTAATCAAAAGTATATATCCCTTAGTATTTATCCCTAATCAGAAGGGATTAGGAACTTGAGCTTTCATTCCAGACAAACCTGGCTTAGTATCCACGTCAGTACTCTGATTTGTGAAAATTTATTTAACCTCCTGAGTTTGTTTCTCTCTGTAAAGTATTAGTGAAAACTAATATATTTCTTGTTGGAAGGATTAAAGGCAATTTTTGTAACACTTAGCACGTGGTATATGTTTAATAAATGGTAGCTGTTATCACCCTTGATGTTGCTACTACAGTTGTCACTTGGTATTAATGAGGGGATTGGTTCCAGGACCCCCTCGGATACGAAATGTGCAAATGCATAAGTCCCTGCTTAAAGTGGCATAGTATTTACATGTAACCTACACACATCCTCCTGTTTACTTTAAATCATCTCTAGATTACTTATAAAACCTAAAACAATGTAAATGCTATGTAAATAATTGTTCTATTATATTGTTTTTATTTGCTTTTTAGATTATTGCATATTTTATTATTTTTTCCCCGAATATTTTTGACACATGGTTGACTGAATTTGCAGATGCAGAACCCATGGACAGGGAGGGCTGAATGTACTATTATTGGGCACCTTCCCTAACACTGGCTCAGAATGTCCCCTCTTAGCAGCATTATCTACCAAGTACGTTTAAGAGGCAACTTGGAGGCCACGTGTCTGTTTTGCCCATGGTGCAGCTGAATGGCAGGTAGGAGAACAAGTGAAGGTTTTCATTTCTTGATTTTAAAATTCATTAAGGACCTTTGTGGCCTCCTTGAAAAATGTCTGTTACCCAGTCTTCAGAGTGATTAGGAAAGCTATCAGACATGATTAAGATTTCCTCTTCACAGGTGGAAGAGTGGTCCAGGGAACTACAAACCCAGGGTTATCAAGGCTTACGGGGCTGAAAGCCCTGAATGACTCAGTGCTATATGTTTTAAGGGAACCAATAAAGATCATTATTGTTACTCAGCAATGACATTCCTGCCACACGATGCAGGCTCTCTACATTTCTATTTACAATCTTCGTGTTAAGTCCCAAGTACTATTTAGATTGTTGTGTAAAACCCTAAATCCTGCTCCAAAAGAAGATTGTGCCAAACCCATCTATCTGAGTCCTTCCCACTGAACTCATCTTCTTGCCCAAAGGTAGTCCTTCAATCAATTCCTCTGGAAATCTTACTAAACAAAGAAGAGCTGACTGCATTTGAATGCTCAAGACCTAAATTGAATGGGGAAGGAGTTACACAAAAAAACACACCAGCCAACTGGCTTCAACTCACTTGAAATATGAGAGATTCTAAGACACCTTTCATGAATAAGGTTGGAAAGGACTATACTCAGTTAAATTCTTTGAATACTCATGAAAAAGCCTACTCTATATTCAACAGAAGTTGAGTATAAATGGCAAGAGACTGCACTGAAAAAAATTGAAAATTATATGCAAAGCATGTACCTTTGCATGAAAACAGAATTTTATGACTGCACTATCTCTGTCTGTTAGCCAATAAAGTTTTACATGATATTTTTTATCATGTCTCAAGAACCTTAAGTGTTGGAGTTTCCCCAACAGAGCACTCACGTGAGAAAGAGACAGAAAACAAGCAGATGGCTCTCTGGGCATGACCATCTCTGTGGTAATCATAAGGGTGGGAACCTCCCTAACAGGTATCCAGGGTTCAAGGATCAATGCCCCAGGGGTGATTGTGAATGTGATAATTAGTTCACAACATTTGTACTCACGCATGGTGAATCTGTAAACCAGAATAATCATCATTTATACATAATTGTGTAGCCAGGGCAAATCCTCCTTAGCACTGACATCCTTGACTGGCAGCATAATGAATAATCAGCACTTTATTAGGCTATTGTGATTTCATATTGTCATTATCTGTTTCACTCTTCAAATTTCCATATGAAATATCCACTAAAATACATTTAAAAGACCAATACTAGAAACTTTTGTTATTTTTAATTTGATGTACAATACACTGAATTTATCTATCTATATTATATATATCCATCTTTTAAATTATTTTGCTTGAATCATTAATCCTGTGCTTGCTTTGTCAGAGACTGAATGTAGTATCTAGCGATCTCTTAACTTCAGCATCCTGACCTTAGCCCTCCCCACTCCACTCCCACCAGCCCAAACAAATCTATTAATAATCTGGAACTAGTTTCCAGCATTCTCAACTAAGCTTCATGACAAAAAATAATTCTGATCAAATAATCCAGTGATACCAGTTGCTAAAGATGCTTACAATAACTAATTGTACAATAACTTACAATAACTGATTGTTGAGAAACGAATTATCACTCCAGATATCTCTGAAAAGTGTCTTGAAACACGCTTGAAAATTGATCATATCATAGGCCACAAAGAAAATCACAATAAATTCCTCAGTAAGCTCTGGTGGCATTGGGACCAGGTTTCCCATGGGGGTGGCCAATAGTTAAGCACCCTTCTTTAGATTTTCCTCGTTTACTTCACTAGCACCACTCTCCTACTCTTTGGATCCCATCCCAAATAAACCATCTGCCCATAATCCCTTATTTCAGCTTTGTCTTCCTTGAAAACAAAATCTAGGATATGTTCTTTCTTTTGCACTTATTGTCTGCATCCTGCTCAATTTGGATTCTATGTCCAGCTGTTTCTCCTCAGTGCATGTTTTGTCCTAAAAGGGGGCTGTACTTTCTTAGTTTTGACAGTCCGTGGGATCCAATCCACTCTAACACTCAACCATAAATTGGAGGTTGCAAAGTGCTCCCGAAGTTCTGTTCTCAGACCAGCCAGCTGCACTTTCCTATGAAAACCCATTAGCAATTTCGAGGCTTTTCACCCTTGATCTGTCAGAAATTCCTCTGCTTTCCCTTCTTTCTCATCTGTAGGTAAGTGCTGATATTAAGCAGATTTGGTTACTATGCCTAGTTCACTTGTATTTGAGTGTTCATGTGAATACCTTCTCATACACTTCTATGTGGGGGTTCATATGACTACCTTCTCATGGGGCTTTTGTTGCAGATTTCTCTATTCATTTGCGTTTGCTCTCCTAGTGGCATTCTATTCCATTTCATTCCACAACCACACGAGTAAAAGATATATTCTGTAAATGATCTGCAAACTCAGTGACTGAAAAAAATAGTGGTCATCACTTTACAACACATATTAAAGCTGCAAATGAATTGAGATAAATCTTAAAATGCAAACATAAGAAGAAATAATAGGCAAATATGTATCTTATTTGTGAAGAGGAAACTGTTTTTCTAAGCTTAAAGTCCTAAAACGAAAAGAGAAAAACAATAGACTCATTTATACTAAAATTTCAAAAACTTGATATAAAATAGTAAGTTTAATGTAAGTTAAATATTAAGCAACAAAAATACTGGCGTTAATATGGCAAAGGATTAATTTTTAATATATAAATGCTCTGAAATACGTAAGTATGAATGACACTAAAGTCTAGATAGAAAAATGAGCATAAGGCATGAACACAGAATTTGTAATAAAAGCAACGGAAATGACTAGTAAATGTGAGACTAATTTGCAAACTCTTTAGCAAGCAAAACAAAGTGCAAATTAAAACAACAGTATAATATCATTTTTCTCCAAATTGCCAATCTTTAAAAATAAGGTAAGTCCTGATGAATTTACTTAAATTATTCATAGTTTTATAATTTCATAAGCATTTCATATTTCATCATTTAAATAAATTAAGTAGAATATTGCTTGGTAAAATAGAGAATCAGAGCAAAAGGAGGTAGTATATGAAGGTATGTCAAACTTGCTAAGCATTGGTGACTTCAATACATCATCCTTCTCCATTACAAGGATGAATCCAGTCCACAGATTAGGTTTGTCTATTTGCTATGGCATCCCCTACCCAGAAAACATATTAGAAAATAGTTACTCTGTAATTCACCTTTTCCTAAACTCTTCTAGGACTATAGTCTTTCTCTTTTCTCTTGTTAGGTCACCCTTCTTTATTTTCAAATCTTGGTTAATGGCCTCACCATCTAATTAGTCAACCTAGCTGGATCCTAAGATGTCTTTAACTTCTTGCATCTTGTTCCTCTCCCTGACAAGCAGAACCTTGGGATGCCAATTTAGATGTAATATCCAGGAAACTTAAATGGACCCCAAATATGGGGTATTATTTGTGGTGGCATTCACAAGGGAGTGGTCCAAGAAACAGTGAATCAGAGAGCTGGGTAAATTTCCAAAGGAAGTATCATATGAGAGGGCTAGATGAGTGACGTTCATACCATCTGTGAAATGTTGTGAAATACAGATGCCTAAGTCTCCCCACAAGAGATGTTCATTAAAAAACGCTTCCACCATCACGAGATCAGGAGATCGAGACCATCCTGGCTAACATGGTGAAACCCCGTCTCTACTAGAAAATACAAAAAACTAGCCAGGCGAGGTGGCGGGCACCTGTAGTCTCAGCTACTGGGGAGGCTGAGGCAGGAGAATGGCGTAAACCCGGGAGGCGGAGCTTGCAGTGAGCTGAGATCCGGCCACTGCGCTGCACTCCAGCCCGGGCGACAGAGCGAGACTCAGTCTCAAAACAAAACAAAAAAATGCTTCCACCAAATTCATCAGTGAGGTCCTTATCACTAAATCCAATGGGCATTTTTTTAACCTCATCTTGACTGAACTCTCAACAGAATTTGACACTCAGAGGAAGAGCTCTGCTGTTCCCTTCTTCCTCTCTGGCCAAGGCTTCCAGTCTCCTTTTTCAGCTTTTACACTGTTTAGTCTTCAAATGTTGATGTTCCTTGAAGCTTGCTTCTTGTCTCTTCTTGCTCCACAAACTCTGACAATATCATATCTTCACTTAGTGTATACATGCCCAAGACTTCTACAAATATATCTTCAGATTTAATATGCTCTTCTGAGCATATTGAGGTTAATAAATGCTCATTGAATTCATAAACAAATGACAAACATTTCAAAAATGCATAATTACTTTCTCTTCGATCTCATTTTAGATTAGTACATTCTTGGTGACATGGAAATCACCCTTATCTCATAATCAATATCTCCAATTCTTTATTTCTATAATCAGTAAATTGCATACAGAGTTTGAAAACTGGTATAAACTTTAATACAAAGAGTTTCTCTTCAATGATCTGTCTTCATTTTGACTTGCAAATTAGTCATCCCACATATTGTTGTTTATCCCATTGTATCTAGTATAATAGTTTACACATGGAGTTCAGTGAAAATGTATTGTATGTTTGATTTTGTTTATTCCTTAATTTCCCTAGAGGTGGCCAAAGTAAAATTTGAGGTATTTCTATTTGATATAATCTGATGTAATTTTGTATGGATTGATCCCACATAACAACATCTTCCAATTTATACCTTTTTGCTTTGGACTATTCAACTTTGGGCTATATTCTCTCTAGAAACTAAAAATATCACAAGTGATTTTTGCAGAAAACTAGTGTATGGCTTTTTTTTTTTTTTTTTTTTTTGAGATGGAGTCTCGCTCTGTCACCCAGGCTGGAGTACAGTGGCGCGATCTCGGCTCACCGCAAGCTCCGCCTCCCGGGTTCACGCCCTTCTCCTGCCTCAGCCTCCAGAGTAGCTGGGACTACAGGCGCCCGCCACCTCGCCCGGCTAGTTTTTTGTATTTTTTAGTAGAGACGGGGTTTCACCGTGTTAGCCAGGATGGTCTCGATCTCCTGACCTCGTGATCCCTCTGTCTCGGCCTCCCAAAGTGCTGGGATTACAGGCTTGAGCCACCGCGCCTGGCCAGTATACAGCTTTGACAAGCATAATAACTGAAATCAAGCAATTAGAGACTGTCATAAGTGCACAGAAACTGTATAGAAAATAAACAACTTATAAATATCCACATAGTCAATGTTTTGAAGTAAATATTTCAGTACGAAAGTGTTTGCCTTATTATGTATCTTACTCTGCTTCTTGTCTTATTTCTTCTAGTCATAATCCTCCCTTTGTACTTTTACAGAGTAATTCAGAAAAGAGATATCCTTTCTTTTAATAATTTTGAACAATAAAGAGCCTCTCCATAACTACCTCTAACGCATAATCATTTCTGTTTTAGAACATCTTGTTTACCCACAGTCAGGAGAGGCAGAATTCCAAAATAAAAGATTTTTTTAAAAAATAAATGGACTGGTATAATAAGAGTGAACTCAAACTATTTCAGAATTCTACTCTGTCTCTTTATGCTCAGTGCAGATGTTGGGACTGGAGTGTTAACAAACAGCCTATGTATAAATTCCTCCTTCAATTTTTTTCCAGAATAGGAAGGAACTGCCCTAGATCAGTAGGGTTAAAATTTTACAGAAAATTAGTCAGATGTGAAAGGATACATAGCCTTGGTTTATCTACCTCCTGAGCTCCTACTTCAGTGGAGAAATATAGGGGAAGATGAGATGGGTGAGTGACACGGGGACCTGAATCAGTTATTGTAATACGCTCTTACCTGTTTTAAGTAAGTCCTTTTCAATATTTTTTTCCTTTGAGATAATCCATTTTATTTCCAACTGTCTTCTCAAAATGACATCTTGGTGCAATATATTTCTAGCTGTAAGAGTCAATAAGTACACCCTTCACGTCAGAAATGAGGTAATAGAACTCAGGGGGGGAAAAAATGAGAAAAATCATTCCAGAAATGAAGACTAAACTAGAAGCATCACAGAGCATCACAAGAGTGATGGTGTAAGAGAAATGGAAGGACAACAATAATACATTTTTTAAATTGAAAATAAATTTAGAGATAAAAATAATTTAAAAACCATAACAAATATTAAAAATACGCAAAGGATCCATTTTACAGGTAATAGGAATCCCAGAAGAAACCCAAAATAAGAAAACACAATAAGTACTAAAAAATATAATTCATGAAAACTTTCTTAAAATTCAAAGAAACGTTTGAAACTACACACTGAAGAAGCACACCATGTACTTGAGAATAATGACCCACAGTGACCAACAGCAACTCATGTTTCACTAAAATTAGTAGACTTTAAAGAGAAAGAAAAAACCCTGCAGTCATCTGGATAAAACCAGTACATTTCTGATGGTAAGTAAATTGCCATCAGAATTCCAGAATTTTTAACAGCAATACATGTGCCAGAGAAAGTAGAATAACAGATTTTAGATACTCAAGGAAAACTGAACCAATTATTATATAACCAGCTAAACTGACTTTCAGATATAAGGGCAATAAACTATTTGACATGGCAACAACTTAGGAAATACTATTTGCATGAGCCCTTACTGAAGAATATACTAAAGAATGAACTTCAAGTTTGATTGAGAAACATCAAAATAAGGACTGGCGAATATTAAATACACATTGTAGAGCTAAATTATATTTAGGATAAAAAGGAAAGTGAACAACATACAATGTCTACATGTTCAGGCAGCATAGATTTTACATAATTGCAAAGAGTAGAGGATGATAGGGAGCATCATCTGCAAAAACAATTTTAACTAGCAGTGGTAGAACAGTATTACTGTGGATATTCTTAGACTATGTATGCAACAAGGAAAAAAGAAAATAAATACTTATGAAATTTTCTAATTTGATTATTCCTCAAGTCCTTGAGAACCAGGATTCTTAGATTCTCAATATGGAAAAACAAGATACAGAAGTAATATAGCAGATTAAGAAAAAACCTTACGTCTCTGAATTTTAATTAAAAGTATCGATATCAATTCACAAGATTACATAGCATCCAGTTGTCGGAGGTATGTATTAACTCTGCCTACTAAGAGCCTAGAAACACCCAGATTATGGTCTTAGAATACCCTTTCTACCCAAAGACGCTTGAATATCTTTGAGGAAGTGACTGATTCCAAGTCTGAGGCAGAAAATGAACAAGATGGAGCTAGAACACTTTGTTATGCCAGATAGCAAGGAGGCTATCAAAGACTACTAGAGCCATGTCAAAAATACTCAGAAACTGATTTGAAGAGGCTCCCACTAGCCAAAGAAGGAAAAAGTAAGCTTCAAATGGATAATTGCAATCATAGACCCATTAAATCAATGAGTGTATAATATTTTTTAGACCAAATTGTTGTTCACCTTCAGAGAATGACAGAAAAACAATTCATCTTGAAAGCTAGTAATTAAACGGAAAGAAAAAAGTATCATCCTGTCTTTCTGTATGAACTAGACCACTCCATAACCAAATTGCAGATGTGTGAAATGTCTCCTTATAAAGAATTTTACATTAAATAAACTGCAAGAAATAACAGAATTACAATTTCACTACTTCCAAATCCCAGGGAAGTAATGAATCAAGGCATTAAGCATCAACAGCTGCAACCACAGAAAGAAATGACCAGACATCATGTGCCTCTTCACCACAGAACACACCACGGCCTACAGCCTTGAAGAAAGGATTAAGCATGAATCTGATCAAGACTTTGGATCCAACTACCAATCTGCGGGAAATACACAGGATGGAGGAAGATGTTGACTCACACTATGATTATGTAATTTAAAAATCCACACTGTAGATAACTTTCGGGTCAAATGCAACAGATAAATTTTAAGAGAAAGGGATGGAGGGAAAACTAGAGATTAAGAGACTTAACAGCTGTAATTTTTTAAATGGACAAGATTATAGTATCTATTGGTGTACATTTAGATAATAAAAATATTTAAATATCACAAATGATTGCCAGGTTAGCTTATTTTACTATATAAACATAGTTGTGTACTACTGGGGAGGCAGAGATTAAGACTGGGGTAGACCTTATGGAGGGGCTTCTGGAGTGACTGGCGAAATTCTATTTCTTGACCTGATTGCTTGCCTTATAAGTCATTAAGCAAACATTTGTTTTGTAGCTTCTTTTGCATCTGGTTTACTTTTAAATATAAAAGTTTTTTAAAGTTTATGTGAGTATTCACTATTTTTCACTGCTTCTTTATTGTGCTATTAAGACAGACATGGTGACTTTATAAAAAATGTAAAACTGAAAAATTTTTTTACATTAAAAATTTGAGGCCAAAACCAACTGAACAAGTAGGCGTAAAGAAGAGGTAAAGTTTTCACGAAAAGAACTTGGAAGTTTTCTTTTATAGTTAAGTTAAGGTGTATTAGTATTTAGATAAGAAATTTCCCAGGCACTAACATGGTCTTGGCACCTTAATAAAAATATAAAATCTGAAACAACAGAATAATCATTGCTGTCTCCACTCTGAATGGTTGTAGGCTATATACCTTCACAAGGACT
This sequence comes from Trachypithecus francoisi, assembly GCF_009764315.1. NCBI lineage: Eukaryota > Metazoa > Chordata > Mammalia > Primates > Cercopithecidae > Trachypithecus > Trachypithecus francoisi. The sequence goes on along the minus strand of NW_022681463.1, from coordinate 66,008,177 downwards.
CTGACAGGCAAGGGTGCTCAGAGACAGATGAGGGTGGGAAGGGTCTCAAACCATATTATACAAGGAACAATGAGGCAATGAAAAATATTTATTCTGCAAAGACTAGACTGAAAGATGTGACCATTAACTTCAAACATCTGAAGAAAGCCTGTTGAGAAAGGCATAATAGTTGTTCTCAGTGGTCCCAAGTTCAGTTGGTGGAAGAAACGGAGACAAATTTTGTGTCATAAAGAATTTTCTAGCTGGGCATGGTGGCTCATACCTGTAATCCCAGCACTTTGGGAGCTGAGGTGGGTGGATCACTTGAGGTCAGGAGTTCGAAACCAGCCTGGCCAACATGGTGAAACCCTGTCTCTACTAAAAACACAAAATTTAGCCAGGCATGGAGGTGTGCACCTGTAATCCCAGTTACTTGGGAAGCTGAGGCAGGAGATTCTCTTGAATCCCTGAGGCAGAGGATGAAGTGAGCCAAGATCATGCCACTGCACTCCAGCCTGGGCGACACAGCAAGATTGCATCTCAAAAATAAATAAATAAATAAAAATTTTTTTAAAAAATTTCTGAGTGAGAAAATGTAGTGAATTGCTTTCGAAAGTACAAAGTTCTGTTTGAAGGTTTGAAGTCCACTATCAACAGATATAAACCTTACTATACACACATACATGGACATGTTAATTTAAGACACCTTTATTGCTTCTGTGCCTTTTCCATTAAATTTCCCTGAACCCGTTCCAGATACTTCTCTTCTTGTCCTTGGCAGCATTTCCATAAGTTGCATCTATCTTACCTACCATTCGAACTAGGCCATAATGGAGTGGAAATACACCATCAGTCTGCATATCACCCTTTTTTCTGGGAAACATTCTACTTTCATTCAAAGTGGTCAATGTGAGGATGATGCTGACCACACATTAGTCCCAGAGATAGGTATGTGACCCAAGATAGGCCAATGACAGGGCTCCAGCCCTATGCCCATAATGATGGTTTACCGAGATGGCCCTGTAATCCTAACTGAGGCACAGTCTTCCCAAGGAATTTTCTGTGTGGGTTTTTTCTTCTTCTGGGATTTTGAGTCCTAAAGTCAACAAGTTTAAGTTACTTTGAAACTCTTTCCTTGATTAGAAAAAGCTATCTGCTATAGCAATTAAATGGACCAACAGTGAAAAGCAGAATAAAGAGATTGAAAAATTAATTCTTTAGGTCCAAATGTACCTTAAGTATACCTTAATTTTGTAGTTACATAAATCAGTAAGTTTCTTTCTCTTTTCCTTTAAATCATTGTGAGTTCAGTTTGTTACTTGCAACCAAAAGAATTCAGATTAATATGTAGAGTATATCACAGTTGTACGTTTGTTTAATATAATGCTTTCTTGGATAATTGTGTTAATGAAACAAGATCTGACAATAAAACTTTAAAGTGCAGACAGTAGCGTTCAATTAACTCGGCCACATATTCGTATGTTCAATTGTTATTATGGAGAGTAAGATTTGGTTGAGGAATTAGAAATCATTTATAGCATAAAGCTCTGATATCTGGATTGCAAAATTCTAATCTCTGTAAGATGAATAAAATATAGTTCTTTCTGCTTGAGAAATAACTGGCTTCTGCCTAATTTTGAATTTTTGCCTCATTATGTGCTCTGAATCAGTACTTTGACAAATGGAAAATATTAATTCTCATTAGAACCCATTTGAATTCTGACAATAGCTGTGATTTGTATTTGCATCTAATTACACTCTACTAAAGGGAGCAAATTGGATGCAGCAGAGATGAAATCTGTTGAGTCCTGAAGAGTAAGGGAGTCTACAACAATGAGAGGGAGAGTCTGGTGAAACTGAAAGTGGGTAGGTGCCTGAACGCTGTCATATTTTCACCAGCCAAATATATTACAAGAAATGTCAGCCTTTCTGGGCCCTGGATTCCCAGTGAAAGTAGGGCTTCTCTAACACACACACACACACACACACACACATACACACTCTGATTGTAGCTCCTTAAATATCTGGAAGTCACTGGCCACATTTATTACTCAAATAATTTAAAGTATGATTCAAGAAGGGACAAAAGTGTCACTGTGTCTACAGATTTACTCATTTCACCTATCCTTTCTAGTTACTCCAGGACTTCAACATCTTTTAAACAGGCACTCTATGATTTTTAAAAACATTACATCCCAAATTTCTGATGGCTGTTTTAGATATTTTTTTTTTTTTTTTTTTTTTTTTTTTTTTTTGAGGCAGAGTCTCGCTCTGTCGCCCAGGCTGGAGTGCAGTGGCGTGACCTCGGCTCACTGCAAGCTCCGCCTCCCGGGTTCACGCCATTCTCCTGCCTCAGCCTCCCGAGTAGCTGGGACTACAGGCGCCCGCCACCTCGCCCGGCTAGTTTTTTTTTGTATTTTTAGTAGAGACGGGGTTTCACCATGTTAGCCAGGATGGTCTCGATCTCCTGACCTCGTGATCCGCCCGTCTCGGCCTCCCAAAGTGCTGGGATTACAGGCTTGAGCCACCGTGCCCGGCCTGTTTTAGATATTTTATACAGACATCTATGTTTTTCCACATGCTGCTGGAAATAAAACGTTTTGCTTGAAGAAGCTTCAATACTATCCTGATTCCTCTGGTTCTTGCATTAATTAATCTTCAACGAGGTTTTCAATAGCTCCAGTTCCAAAATCCTGCTGCATATCGGAGTTACCTAAGGGGCTTTCTTGTGAATTCAGTTGTGGAAATCCCTGCTCTAGAGCCTTGCCACCCAAAGCAGCATTGATGTCACCTGGGAGATAATGAGAAATGCAGACTCTCTGACTCCATCCCAGACATACTGAATCAAAATCCTCATTCAACAAGTTCCCCGGGTGACTCTATGCACATTAGTGTCTGAGACGTCCTTATCTGCAGATCGTGGTCAACAGAACTGGTCCCCTTTCCCTCCATTCCTATTATACAAAATTCTGACTTCTCCTTAATTAAGAACATTACATTGTAGACAAGTTTGATTTGTTCTTCATCTGTACCTTATTCCAACCAGATTTTAAATCCTGTCTTAGACCACAGGATAAAAATAAGACTTCAAACTTTTAAAAACTCCTCTTTATGTCTCATTCCATTCCTGTTCCCCATAGGCCACTGGAGCCTCCTGAACACCATCTCCCCTTCCATATTTCACCTGTAGGTTTTACTTCAAAAGCTGTTTGATCTTAGCTGTGACATCGCCATTCCCTTCCTGCTACCTCAATATAAAAATCATCCCTTTAAAAGACTTCCCAGGCTCTTGCCAGCCTTTCATTTCTGTATGGGCCAGCTTTCCTTTTAGATTACATGGAGGCCTATTTTCCAGAGGCTCTCAAGTTGGACGCCATGATCTAGTCCAACTTCTAGATTTCATTTCTAGAAAATTGCCCACCAATCTCCACTTTCTGTCAGTTCCTACCTGACTTCAAAACATCTGAATAAAAAAGGGAAGTTCATCAATCACCTTGATGTTGATCTTCCCACTGCTGAAGGCTTGGTGTTGCCCGAACCACCTTCTTGAGGATCGTCATTTTTTCCCTTTTCCAACTGGATATTTTGTCATTACACAGGATAAAAGAAAAACTTCAGCCGAATTAAATTTAAAGGAGTTTCATCAAGCAATGAAAGATGCACAACTCGGGCAGCCTCCCAAGCCAGAGTAGGCTTGGAGACTCCAGGGCAGCCACAGTGGTGCAAGATCTAAGGAGAGAAAAGGGGAAGTGACGCGCAGAAAACGGAAGTAAGGTAAAGAAACAGTGGATTGGTTACAGGTTAACATTTGCCTTATTTGAACATGGTTCAAACAGTTGGCTACATTTGATTGGGCAAAACTTGGTGACAGCCACAAGTGTAGGCTACCGTCTGTTTACATCTCCACTTGTTATAGTTCACGATTGTACAGAAAAACCTCTAGGCTGAATTTAAAGTAGGTAAGGAGTCAGCTTTAGGCTAAACTTGATTTAACACACAGATGCGGTAAATAGCAACTCAAAAGCAATGGTTGACTTGTTCTAGTGACAGTAGTAATGAGTAAGCACTGATAATCAGAGCATGAGGGTTGTTAGGAATGAATTCTGCCTAGTTTCTTCAATTTCTCAATTCCTAAAACTTGCACTGCCCCTCCCTTTCAGTCACCTCTCCCATGATCAGCCCCAAGGCCAGGTCATCATGGGGAATTACCAACCTCCAACACCCTGAACACCAATTTCCCACTGTTCTATCAAAAACATTTTACCTGTGACACTCATATTCCCACATTCATGCCTGTTGACCCTAATTCAGGCTGAATCAACCAGAACATGAACTCAGCCTTTCAGCAGTTTCCACAGGACATGAAATGACCTAAGAATGCCATCATTTCTGAAGTCATTACTGAAGACTTGTGGAATCATAGAGAAAAGTTACTCCACACATAGGACAGTGTTATGAAGGTGCTTCTCTCCACACATCTGGCACTTAGCCCACAGACTCCACTCTCTGATAGCCCCTCCACCCCTACTCAACATTTCACTCATTTCTCCCATCCCTCATGCAGGGTAATCCAGCTCCTACCCCAAAAAAGCCAGAGAACCTACCAAAACCAAAATTAGTGCCTGATATGCAGCAAGATTCCAGGAATGCAAAAAACAAACAAAAAAACAACAAAACAAAACAAAACATTGGTAGAAGATGAGACCAAACAGCAAAGAACATGAAGCAACAGAGGAGGAGCTCAAAAAAAAGAGTTTGCAAATAAATCCACTTGAAATCGAAGTGCATGAGCACCCTCTATGCTTCATGTTGACCTATATTTTTGCATCACTGCTCCTCCATGTATGAAAATTATATTAACTCATTAGAAGATGGTATCCATCTATCAGGCCTAATAGTATAGAGGCTAGATGCAAAGGCTCTGAAGTCTGGCTGCCTCTTACCAGTTGTTAACAAGTTACTTAGTTCCTCTGTCCCTCTTTTGTAAAATGGGAATAAAAGCATCTGCCTCCAAGAACAAGTTACTTAGTTCCTCTGTCCCTCTTTTGTAAAATGGGAATAATAAAAGCATCTGCCTCCAAGGGTCATGATAAGGGTTATATGAAAGATTGTATGCACACTGCTTAGCACACAGCCTGCCCAAAGTAAGCACTAAATGTATTTTGGCTATAGTAAGAATCAGCATTGACCATAAACCTTCTTTCTGAAGGGCTCACATTAAAAAGAGCTTTTTATTTGATAACTCGTATTCATCTGTTATTTGGACATAGCATCTGTGTAGACAAAAAGATAAGATAAATAAAGATATAGAGTGAAAGGGAGGTAGAATGGAATGCTGGATTTTAAACAAACACAAAAGTGATGAAAAAAAAATGATTCCTCTGCCCTATTGAATTATTACAAAAATAGACTCAAAAATCAAGTCAACAATGCCATGGAAAATGAAAGGTCAGCGACTTTCCTCTCTCACCTTCATTCAGGACCACATCCAACTCACCACTGGAAGAATACATTTTATTTCCAAAGGGCCTCTTAGCAGAGACTGGGCATTCTGCTTGAGTAACCAACTCCTTTCTTCTGACTGTCAGATTAGAAAATGCATGCCTTTATATTCAGAAATTGATGTATAGAAATAAAATTGAGTGGCCAGTGGGCACAGAATTGGGAAATGTCCCTGTCTCTTATTTAGAGTTCTGTTTTCTAGTTATCAAACATAATTTGCAATAAATAAGAAACAATTACCAAAAATGCTATACTCAGATATCCTCAGAAAATCTTGCATTGTTTCCTCAGTTTTTAAAACCCTTGTCACTAGTATAGTCTTGTCCATCTAAATTTGCAAAAGTGACCTTAATACATTTCAAACAATGACTGCCACTTCAAGAACAGGTCTTCAGCAATCATCCTTGGGTTTTAACCTCTAAATTTAACCTCTTCCCTGAACTCCAAGCTTATATACCCAGCTACCTACTCAACTTCTTAACTGGCATAGGTATTAGTTTGGTGCAAAAGTAACTGTGGTTTTTGCCATTACTTTTAAATCAACCTACAATAGGCCTCTTAACGTACCCCAAAGTAAATTCCTGATCCTTCCCATAGCCTGCTTCCCTGTCTGCTCCCCTCACTCTTAGTTGCACAGGTCAAAAGTCTTACAGTCTTCCTGACTCCTTTCTTTCCCATGCTCCTTCCAGTCCATCAGAAAGTCTCAGGTTTGCCTTCAAAATATATCTAAGAGCACTCCTTAATTCCAGTAACAATGAGCTAAATTATTCAAGACAAACCAACCTTGGCAACTAAAATCTCTGGATAAAATAGTTTTAAAAACGTGAGAGCTGACAAAATGATAATGAAATACAAAAATGAAGAAAAAATTATAATCCAAGAGGGAGAAAATATCTGTCTTTGAGGACGTGTACATCCCAAAACAGTTTTCTTGAGGACCTAAACATTATAGGGATACAATAAAAAAACTATTTCTAGTTTGAGAACTTAAAGGATTGGGACCTTAAAGGGCCTAGAAGGTGAGGCTAGTTCAGGAATAGATGATCTCACACAGAATTACACCTAAACCTTATTCCTGGGTCATCCAGTGTAGTGATCCCCAACCTTCTTGGCACTAGGGACTGGCTTCATGGAAGACAATTTTTCCACAGACTGGAGTAGGGGGATGGTTTCAGGATGATTCAAGTGCATTACATTTATTTTGCACTTTATTTCTATTATTATCACATTGTAATATATAATGGAATAAGTAAGGACAACTTGCCATAATGTAAAACTAATGGAAGCCCTGAGCTTGTTTTCCTGCAACTAGACAGTCCCATCTGGGAGTGATGGGAGACAGTGAGATCATCAGACACTGACAGATTCTCACAAGGAGCACGTAACCTAGATCCCTCATATGTGCAGTTCACAATGGGGTTTGCACTCCTATGAGAATCTAATGCTTCCCTGATCTGACAGGAGGTGGAACTCAGGTGGTAATGTGAGTGATGGGGAGTGGCTGTAAAAACCGAGGAAGCTCCCTTGCCCGCCGCTCTTCTTCTGCTGTGTGGCCCAGTTCCTAATAGGTCACAGGCCTAGCTAGGTAGGTTTGTGGCCTGGGGCTTGGGGACCCCTGATCTAGTGAATCCCAAGCCTTGAATTTATTTTAAGGTCATCCCAAACTGGTAGCATCTCCATGCCTGGCAGAAACAATTAGAAATCCTATCTGAATGAAGTTTTCCTTAATTATAGGCTTCAAATTACCCCTGTGATTTTTTTTTTCAAACACAACATCTAATATCCAGTCAAAGATAACTAGGCAGGTAGGAAGCTAGACTCCATGAGAAAGAACCAGCAGAAGCAACAGATAACAGAAATAGATTCACAAGGCTTACATAGGAATTATCAGTATATAAAATAATCACGCTTACTATGTGTGAATCCATAAAAGATAAAACTTGTGGATCTCTGCAGAAACAGAAAAAGATAAAAAGTGACAAAGCAGATTTTAAAACAGAATTTCATAGAAATAAAAGCACAATAAAATTTAAAACAACATGGATGGGTTAAACAGCAGATTCTATGTGATTGAAGACAATTAGTAAACTGAAGGATAAATCAGAAGAAATTATACAGAATGCAGCATGAAGAAAAAAATGATTAAATAGTATATAGGTAGCCAGTAGGGGTGGGAGGGAGCAGGTGTCACTTCTTTGCCCCATGTCCCCTGTCACTACCTGCATGCCACCAGCACCATGAAGATCTGGACTTCAGAGCATATCTCTGACCACCCATGGGGCACTGTTACAACAGCTGCAATGCAGAAATATCCAAACCCTAGGAACCCAGGAATTGTTGGATTTGATGTACTGAACAAAAACACAGATCCCTCTGGAAAGTTGTACAGCCATAGACTTTTCTACAGAGACTGGGAACTGCTTTCCATTACGAATTCTCAAATATGGTTTATTCCAAAAGCGAAAGGATGATTCGACATTAGACAATGGAATGCACCGCATAAATAGCATAAGGGAGAAAAACTGTATGATTATCTCAAGAGAGCCAGAAAAAGGTTTTGATAAAATTCAACATCTGTTATTACAAAAACTCTTGGTGAACTAGGAGTAGAAGAGAATCTCCCTTATCTGATGAAAAGTATCTATAAACATCATACCTGAAACACTGAAGTGCTGGAAGCTTATGCTGTGAAACAAAGAACAGCATGAGGATGTCTGCCAGTATCACTTCTTTACTGTATTTTGCTGGAGGTTTCAGCAAGTAGAGAAAAGCAAAAAAAAAAAAAAAAAAAAATGCGTGGGGAGATTATAAATTATACAGATTAGATGCAAAGAATGAAAACTATCATTATTTGAGAATGCTATGACTTGTATGTATAGAAAGTCCCAAATACTCTACAGACAAATTATCAGAATTAGTAAGTGAGCTTAACATAAGTGATCTTGTTGATGAAAACAAGGCCAATGTGCAAAAATCAATTGCATTTGGACATCTTGCTGTGTGGGAAAGCAATGAAGCACTTAAAGACTAATGGGAGCAAGTCAAATGGACATAGGAGGCAGCTTGAAGAGGCTTCCATTGGCTGAAACTTGAGAGAATTTAAACATTGAAGAGAATAATGATAGTAATTAAAAGTAATAAATAAAAATTCATGAGTACAGTGAGAGGAGAGAGACTTAATAATAAAGCTGCCTCTGAGACTACCCAGGAAGCTGCTGGTGCACCGGTGGAACTTACTGGGGAGCCCTTGTGTGGATGTTGCTAAAGTCACTGGAAAGTTGCCCTCAGGGATGCTGCTGAAACTTGCTAGGATGTGAAAACACCTGGGTGTCCCGCATGCCAGTGGGCACCACAGGAGCAAGAAGAAAAGAAAGCACTGGAAATAAGAAGAGAAGCCCCTGGCTTGTACAATGTCCTACCAGTGTCCCCCACTGACAAAGCCTAGCATCCTATCATCTGGCAAATTAGAAAAGTGTACAGGGTCCAGCTACAGTATCATAAAGCAGAGCTGAGAGGCAATTAATCAATAAACACATACATATGTATGTAACATGTATATTACATGTATATGGTTTATTCCAAGAACAAAAGGTTGATTGGACATTAGACAGTGGAATGCACCATTGTAATTACATTACAATTATTTGTAATGTACATTACAAATAATTGTAATGTACATTACAAATACTTACAAAAAATACATTACAAAAAATTGTAATGTATATTACAGTTTTTATTTAATATGCTGATAAAGTTAACTCTGGTTAAGCCAAAGTTGAAAGCTTTAAATTTAATTTACATTTGTATATGTGCGTATTTGGAGACATGGATATATAAAGATGTATTAAAATTATATTTAATTTTCTAAAGTAAACTTCTCAATAGGTCAGAAAACAAGAAATCTTTGAGTATATTTTCTTTGGGCATCACCATTGTAACTCACTTTAGCAAAAGTCCCTTATTTATCAAAAAAGCTCAAAGTTTTTAATAACCGTGTCTTATTGCTGTACCCCTTCAAAATAGTACCTGTGACTATTTCTTGCCTTTAAATAACTATAACTTATATTCATATCTGACAGCTCTTGATGGCTATATTATAAACTATCTTTTGTTTTTTTTAGAATAGCTACCATGTAATTCAAAGATTTGCTCCATCTCCTTACAAAAGAATGAATCATAGAAATACTGAGATTTGCTGACTCTCTTTTCAGACTCAGCCCACCTGCACCCAGGTGATTAAAAAGCTTTAATCGCTCACACAAAGCCTGTTTAGTGGTCTCTTCATACGGACGCGCATGACATTTTGGTGCTGTGACTTGGATCGGGGGACCTCCCTTGGGAGATCAATCCCCTGTCCTCCTGCTCTTTGCTCCATGAGAAAGATCCACCTACGACCTCAGGTCCTCAGACCCACCAGCCCAAGGAACATCTCGCAAACATCTCACCAATTTTAAATCGGGTGAGCGGCCTGTTTTTACTCTCATCAACCTCCCTCTTTCACTATCCCTCAGCCTCTTTCTCCTCAAGAACTTAAAATTTCTTCAACTCACACTGAAAACCTAAATGCCTTGTTTTCTTCTACAATGGCACTTGACCCCAATACAAACTCGACAGTAGTTCCAAATAGCCAGAAAACGGCACTTTCAATTTTTCCATCCTACAAGATCTAAATAATTCTTGTCGTAAAATGGGCAAATGGTCCGAGGTGCCTGACGTCCAGGCATTCTTTTACACATCGATCCCTCCGTAGTCTCTGTTCCCAATGCAACTCGTCCCAAATCTTCCTTCTTTCCCTCCCGCCTGTCCCCTCTGTTCCAACCCCAAGCGTCACTGAGTCTTTCTAATCTTCCTTTTCTACAGACCCATCTGACCTTTCCCCTCCTCACCAGGCCGAGCTAGGTCCCAACTTTTTCTCAGCCTCTGCTCCCCCACCCTGTAATCCTTTATCACCTCCCCTGCTCACACCCGGTCTGGCTTACAGTTTCGTTCCTCCACTAGCCCTCCCCCACCTGCCCAGCAATTTCCTCTTACGAAAGTGGCTAGAGCTAAAGGCATAGTCAAGGTTAATGCTTCGTTTTCTTTATCCGACCTCTCCCAAATCAGTTAGCATTTAGGCTTTTTCATCAAATATAAAAAACCCAGCCCAGTTCATGGCCCGTTTAGCAGCCACCCTGAGATACTTTACAGCCGTAGACCCTGAAAGGTCAGAAGGCCGTCTTATTCTCAATATGCATGGTATTTTATACCCAATCTGCTCCCGATATTTAATAAAAACTCCAACAATTAAATTCTGGCCCACAAACCCCACAACAGGACTTAATGAACCTTGCCTTCAAGGTGTACAATAATAGAGTAGAGGCAGCCAAGTAGCAACTTATTTCTAAGTTGCAATTCCTTGCCTCCACTGTGAGACAAACCCCAGTCATATCTCCAGCACACAAGAACTTCCAAATGCCTGAACCACAGCTGCCAGGGCTTCCTCCAGAACCTCCTCCCCCAGGAGCTTGCTACAAGTGCCAGAAGTCTGGCCACTGGGCCAAGGAATGCCTGCAGCCTGGGATTCCTCCTAAGCCATGTCCCATCTGTGCGGGACTCCACTGGAAACTGGACTGTCCAATTCGCCCACTCCCAGAGCCCCTGGAGCTCTGGTCCAAGGCTCTCTGACTCCTTCCCAGACTTTCATGGCTTAGCGGCTGAAGATTGACGCTGTCCCATTGCCTCAGAAGCTTCCCAGGCCATCACAGACGCTTTGGGTAACTCTTACAGTGGAGGGTAAGTCCGTACCCTTCTTAATCAATACAGAGGCTACCCACTCCACATTACCTTCTTTTCAAGGGCCTGTTTCCCCTTGCCGCCATAACTGTCGTAGGTCTTGACAGCCAGGCTTCTAAACCTCTTAAAACTCCCCAACTCTGGTGCCAATTTGGACGACATTCTTTTATACGCTCCTTTTTAATTATCCCCACCTGCCCAGCTCCCTTATTAGGTCAAGACATTTTAAATAAATTATCTGCTTCCCTGACTATTCCTAGGCTACAGCCGCACCTCATTGCCACCTTTTCCCCAGTTCAAAGCCTCCTTTGCATCTTCTTTTCATATTCCGCCACCTTAACCCGCAAGTATGGGACATCTCTACTCCCTACCATCCCATTAAAACCTAATCGCCCTTACCCCGATCAATGCCAATATCCCATCCCACAGCACACTTTAAAAGGATTAAAGCCTGTCATCACTCGCCTGCTACAGCATGGCCTTTTAAAGCCTGTAAACTCCCCTTAAAATTCCCCCATTTTACCTGTCCAAAAACCAGACAAGGCTTACAGGTTAGTTCAATATCTGCACCTTATCAACCAAATTGTTTGCCTATCCACCCTGTGGTGCCAAACCCATATCCTCTCCTATCCTCAATACCTCCCTCCACAACCCGTTATTCTGTTCTGGATCTCAAACATACTTTCTTTACTATTCCTTTAGACCCTTCATCCCAGCCTCTCTTCGCTTTCACTTAGACTGACCCTGACACCCATCAGGCTCAGCAAATTACCTGGTCTCTACTGCCGCAAGGCTTCACAGACAGCCCCCATTATTTCAATCAAGCCCAAATTTCTTCCTCATCTGTTACCTATCTCAGCATAATTCTCATAAAAACACACGTGCTCTCCCTGCTGATCATGTCTGGCTAATCTCCCAAACTCCAATCCTTTCTACAAAACAACAACTCCTTTCCTTCCTCGGCATGGTTAGTGCGGTCAGAATTCTTACACAAGAGCCAGGACTGCATCCTGTAGCCTTTCTGTCCAAACAACTTGACCTTACTGTTTTAGCCTAGCCCTCATGTCTGCGCACAGCAGCTGCCACTGCTTTAATACTGTTAGAGGCCCTGAAAATCACAAATTATGCTCAACTCTCTACAGTTCTCATAACTTCCAAAATCTATATTCTTCCCCCAACCATCACTCAAGACAACACTTATGCTAATAAGGTAGCTAAGAAAGCAGCCATGAAAAGGCATCAGATCCCATCGCTCAGGACAATGCTTATGCTGAAGTTAGCGAAAAAAGCAGCTAGTGTTCCAGCTTCTATCCCTCAACTTCTATCCCTCATGGCAGTTTTCCTCCTTCACATCAGCCACTCCCACCTACTCCCCCGCTAAAACTTTCACCTGTCAATCTCTTCCCACACAAGGCAAATGGTTCTTAGACCAAGGAAAATATCTCCCTCTAGCCTCACAGGCCCATTCTATTCTGTCATCATTTCATAACCTCTTCCATCTAGGTTACAGGCCGCTAGCCCACCTCTTAGAACCTCTCATTTCATTTCCATCATGGAAATCTATCCTCAAGATCACTTCTCAGTATTCCATCTGCTATTCTACTATTCCTCAGGAATTTCTCAGGCCCCCTCCTTTTCCTACACATCAAACTCGAGGTTTTTGCCCCCACCCAGGATAGGCAAATTGACTTTACTCACATGCCTCCAGTCAGGAAACTAAAATACCTCTTGGTCTGGGTAGACACTTTCACTGGATAAGCAGAGGCGTTTCCCACCAGGTCTGAGAAGGCCACCATGGTCTTTTCTTCCCTGCTGTCAGACATAATTCCTCGGTTTGGCCTTCCCACCTCTATACAGTCTGATAACGGACCAGCCTTTACTAGTCAAATCACCCAAGCAGTTTCTCAGGCTCTTGGTATTCAGTGAAACCTTTATATCCTTTACCGTCCTCAATCTTCAGGAAAGGTAGAACGGACTAATGGTCTTTTAAAAACACACCTCACCAAGCTCAGTCACCAACTTAAAAAGGACTGGACAATACTTCTACCACTTTCCCTTCTCAGAATTCAGGCCTGTCCTCGGAATGCTACAGGGTACAGCCCATTTGAGCTCCTGCGTGGGCACTCCTTTTTATTAGGTCCCAGTCTCATTCCAGACACCAGACCAACTTGGACTGCACCCCAAAAAACTTGTCATCCCTCCTATCTTCTGTCTAGTCATACTCCTATTCACCTTCTCAACTACTCATAAATGCCCTGCTCGGGTTTACACTGCCAGTTTACACTGTTTCTCCAAGCCATCACAGCTGATAACTCCTGGTGCTATCCCAAACCGCCACTCTAAATTCCCTCTTAAAGTAAATAAATAATCTTTGCTGGCAGGGCTATGCTGAACCTCCTTGGGCACTCTCTAATTAGATGTCCTGGGTCCTCCCAATTCTTAGTCCTTTAATACCTGTTTTTTCTCCTTCTTTTATTTGGACCTTGTATCTTCCATTTAGTTTCTCAATTCATCGAAAACCATATCCAGGCCATCACCAATCATTCTATACGACAAATGTTTCTTCTAAGAACCCCACAATATCACCCCTTACCACAAGATCTCCCTTCAGCTTAATCTCTCCCACTCTAGATTCCCATACCACCCCTAATCCCGCTTGAAGCAGCCCTGAGAAACATCGCCCATTCTCTCTCCATGCCACCCCCCAAAAATGTTTACCGCCCCAGCACTTCACAACTATTTTGTTTTATTTTTCTTATTAATATAAGAAGGCAGGAATGTCAGACCTCTGAGCCCAAACCAAGCCATCACATCCCCTGTGACTTGCAGGTATACGCCCAGATGGCCTGAAGTAACTGAAGAATCACAAAAGAAGTGAAAATGCCCTGCCCCGCCTTAACTGATGACCTTCCACCACAAAAGAAGTGAAAATGGCCAGTCCATGCCTTAAGTGATGACATTACCTTGTGAAAGTCCTTTTCCTGGCTCATCCTGGCTCAAAAACTCCCCCACTGAGCACCTTGTGACCCCTACTCCTGCCCACCAGAGAACAACCCCCTTTGACTGTAATTTTCCTTTACCTATCCAAATCCTATAAAACAGCCCCACCCTTATCTCCCCTTCACTGACTCTCTTTTCAGACTCAGCCCGCCTGCACCTAGGTGATTAAAAAGCTTTATTGCTCACAAAAAAAAGAGAAAGAAATACTGAGATTTGCTTTACATTCTCCAAATTTTAGATAATGCCTAACTTTAGATAAATGTGTTTCAGTGACTATGAAATTTTTTTTTCAAGTTAAAGAAATACGCTCTTGCTCAATCACAATTATTGGTACAATAACAGTCTAAAAATTGAGAGAAAAGACCTTTTTAGTAAATCATTCACAAATAGTTGGATATCCATATGGAAAAAAATTAAACTGTCCCCACTTCACATATACAAAAGTCAATTGTATATCTAAATATGAAAATTAAACTATAGAACTCTAGTAGATAATACTAGATAATTTTTCCATGATCTCGGACATGTCAAGGAAAAAAATGGGTAAATTGGAGTACATTGAAATTACAAGCTTCAGTTCATAGAAGACACCATGAAGAGAATGAAAAAGGAAGTTATAGAACAGAAGAAATTTACAATAAAAATAATTGACATAGGGCTTATTTACAGGCTAAAGGACTTCCACAAAGCAGTGAGAAAAAACAACCCAATAGAAGAAGGGCAAATGATTTAAACAGGTACTTCACAATATGGGAAATGCAAATATTAAATAAATATATATATGTAAAGGTGCACAACCTTATTAATAATCAGGTAGGCTGGGCACGGTGGCTCAAGCCTGTAATCCCAGCACTTTGGGAGGCTGAGACGGGCGGATCACAAGGTCAGGAGATCGAGACCATCCTGACTAACACGGTGACACCCCGTCTCTACTAAAAAATACAAAAAACTAGCCGGGCGAGGTGGCGGGCGCCTGTAGTCCCAGCTACTCGGGAGGCTGAGGCAGGAGAATGGTGTAAACCCGGGAGGCGGAGCTTGCAGTGAGCTGAGATCCGACCACTGCACTCCAGCCTGGGCGACAGAGCGAGACTCCGTCTCAAAAAAAAAAAAAAAAAAAAAAAATCAGGTAAATGCAAATCAGGCATTAGATTCTCATAAGGCGCAGGTAACCTAGATCCCTCACAAATTAATTAAGGCAAATTAATGCAAATTAAAACAACACCAAAGGCCTGGCGCAGTGGCCCACACCTGTAATCCCAGCACTTTGGGAAGCCAAGATGGGCGGATCACAAGGTCAGGATATCAAGACCATCCTGGCTAACACAGTGAAACCCCATCTCTACTAAAAATACAAAAATGTAGCCGGGCATGGCAGTGTGCGCTTGTAGTCCCAGCTGCTAGGGAGGCTGAGACAGGAGAATGGTGTGAACCCGGGTGGTGGAACTTGCAGTGAGCCAAGATCGTGCCACTGCACTCCAGCCTGGGTGACAGAGCGAGACACCATCTCAAAAAAAAAACAAAACACACACCAAAATATTACTATATAAGCACCAGAACATATAAAATGTAAAAGACTGACGATAACAACTGTTGGCAAAGATGTGAAACAACAGGATCTTTCATACATTGCTAGTGGGAATGTAGCCTGGACAGCCACTTTCAAAAACAGTTTCAGGTTAGCTACTAAAGTTGAAAATACGCATATCACAGCCAGAAAGGTATATATCCTGATACAAATATACATGCATACATATATACACATACACACACACGCACATATCCAAATATTATGTGTCCAAGAGTAATGTATATACCAATAGATATGTAAAAGAATGTTCAGAGTAGCACTATTAGAAGCAGCTAAAAAATGGGGACAACCCCCAAATCCTCAATATGCACCTGTTCAAAATAATTTTGATCTATTCATGCAATTTTATATTGCACAAACATAACATTGAACACAAGAAGTCAAACATAAAATACATACTATATGACGTCATTTTCTTAAAGCTCAAAAAAATGGACAACAGCAAACTTTACGCGTAGGTGTAAAAAAAATAAAATTAAAAGCAAGAAAGTGATTATTCTAAAAGTTAGGAGGGTGGTTACCCTTGGGGAACATGGTAGACTTTCTGAGGAGGTGAATGCTTGTGCTTTGACCTGGTAAATACTCACACTTAGACCACGAGTTGCTACATTTCTGTTTACGCTTTTCTGAATGTACATTCTATTTCATGACACAAATGGATTGTGTTGGGTGTGGTGACTTACGCCTGTAATCCCAGCACTTTGGGAGGCTGAGGTGGGCAGATCACCTGAGGTTGGGAGTTTGAGACCAGCCTGACTAACATGGAGAAACCCCGTCTCTACTAAAATATATATATATATATATATACACAAAAATTAGCCAGGCATGGTGGCACATGACTGTAATCCCAGGTACTGTGGAGGCTGAGGCAGGAGAATCACTTGAACTCAGGAGGCAGAGGTTGTGGTGAGCCAAGATTGCACCATTGCACTCCAACCTGGGCAACAAGAGCGAAAATCCATCTCAAAAAAAAAAAAAAGGTCAAAGTTCAAAGTCTTTTTAAAAAGTCTCATCTTGTGTATATTATTTAACTTCTCTGAACTTCAGTTTCGCCATCATCTTTAAAATAATATCTGTGGCATTATATACAATAATATAATATCTGTGGTATTGTAAGAGCTAAAGATTCAGAATATCATGATACCTCAATACAAAGTTTCTTTGTTTCCCCCCAACATCCAAACAGCCGATTCTCCCACATGAGCAGTAGGGGCAGATTTCTTGGGGGGTTCACAGGAGCAAAAGATTTTGGGCACCATCCTTCCCCTACTTGCCTGGGCCCTGGTGACCATTGGTTGAAGGGAAGAATATTTTTTCTCTCTCTCTCAAGTAGAGACCTATGCCCACCTCTACTCTTGTTCTCTGAGGCCTTCAGGCATGTGGAGCTAGTTAGTGGCAGACTGAGAGAGTGTAGGAGAAGAAAACAAACAGAACAAATGCCCAAACCCTAAGTTCTTGAGACAAAGGAATGTTTCAGACAGAAAACATGGTAGACAGTGTGAGATGGAGCAGACAAGGCTCAGGTAGCCTGCAAAAGCCAATTTACTCCCACGTGATGAAAGAAGCAACAAGTGAAGGAAGAGTCAGCAGGAGCATAGGAATGTTACTTACCCAGTGCACTGTTGTGTCTGGAGTTGGTTCCTTCCAGTGGGTTCATGGTCTCACTGACTTCAAGAATGAAGCTGCTGACCTTTGCAGTGAGTGTTACAGCTCTTAAAGGTGGCATGGACCCAAAAAGTGAGGAACAGCAAGATTTATTGTGAAGAGCGAAAGAACAAAGCTTCCACAGCATGGAAGGGAATCCGAGCGGGTTGCGGCTGCTGGCTAGGGTGGCCAGCTTTTGTTCTCACATTTGTCCCCGTCCATGTCCTGCTGATTGGTCCATTTTACAAAGCTCTGATTGGTGCATTTTACAAACCTCTAGCTAGCTACAGAGCGCTGATTGGTGCATTTTACAAACCTCTAGCTAGCTACAGAGTGCTGATTGGTGCGTTTTTACAGAGGCTGATTGGTGCATTTTACAATCCTCTTCTAAGACAGAAAAGTTCTCCAAGTCCCCACTCGACCCAGGAAGTCCAGCTGGCTTCACCTCTCAATCCCCCCTCTAAACAGTACACCCTAACTGCTCTTTGGAATTGGGCGATGACCACTCTAGCTACTTCCTGCTGGATAGGGGTGAAGAAGAGGCCCTGCAGTGGTAGTGTCCTTCAGAGAGGAACTCTCTAGGCCAGGCAGAGGACCAGAGGGTTGATCGAAGGGTCCTCGGTAGAAGTTGAGAGTTGAGCTCATTTGGGGGTCCATTTGTAAGACCATCTGTAGCTTGATGGCCTTGATCCTGGAGGAAACAAATTTGACAAGGAGCTTAAAAATTCAGATCCCAAAGGTGAGTAATAGCAAGATGGCTGTCACGGGACCTAGAAAGGGGAAAAGCCATGTCATCCAGCTCCAGAGGTTGGTATAAGAGTTTGAAAGGCATTGTCAGATTTCAGAAACCTTTTCCCATAAACGTCGGGTAGCATTTTGTACTATCCCTGACTGGTTAGTGTAAAAACAACACTCTTCCCCTAAGAAGGTGCAAAGTCTTGCTTTTTCAGCAGTGAGGAGGTCTAGGCCTCAGAGGTTTTGGAGAGTCACTGCTGCCAAAAGAGTCTATTTGGGACTGTAGAGTAAGGATAGATTTTATTTCTTGCAAACTGTCTGAGAAATTATTTGACAGTGTGTGGTAGTAGGATAATGAAGTAGATAAACCTGCTATTCCAGTTCCTGTAGCAGTGGCCATTCCTAACCCTATAAGAAGAGGTATTAGTTGTATGGTCCTGAGCTGACTGGACTTGAGCTTTGAGGGGCACTGATAGGATCTGATTTCCGTAAGATTAGAAGTTAGGATAATACATGTTACACTGTTAACTTTTAGCAAATTTTACTTTTGTTGAAAACCTTGTAAGTTTGGGATTTCAATTATTCTTTGCTATTAATAAGACCTCATTCAGTCCATATTAACTTAGAATTGATAGAGATAGCTCCTTCCTGATTCTGTAAGTACTTTACGGTTTAGCTGAGTGCAAACAGCTAGCAAGTTTGAGCAGACAAATTATTAGGCAATTTTCCTAACTCTGCTTCTGCAAGAGTTTCCTTATCATTTACTGAATACCCATTTTGTCTTTTTCCCTTAATCACCCAGGAGGAGCCATCTATGGTCCTGTCCTGAAGGGAGTTCCTCCTAGGTCTGGTTGGACCTTTGTATGGTAATTAATTAAGATTTAGATCCCCTGTTAGGAAACCTGTTGGGTTAAGGATTTTTGATAGGAAGTCGATGGGTTGTCAGTGGCCTCAGTGCTGGCTGTGCCCTTGTTTACACTGACAACAAGGTGATATTGGAGTGTTACAGGGTCACACGGAGAAGATCTTCAATTACCAATTATAGGTTTTAAATTTACCCTGGATTTTAAAGAAATAGGGTACATTGTTTTTTCTTTACTACTTTTACCTCTCTCTCTCCTTCTCTCTTTGACTTTCTCTTTCTCTCTCTGACTGTCTCTCTGTCTCTTCCTCTCTATCCTTCTCTCTGACTTTCTGTCTGTGTGACTCAGACAGAGGTTCTTGGCTCTCACCTCTGCCTCCACCAGAAGCCCCACCTGTAACAGGCAGGAGCAAAGGTTTACCCTCCCACCCCCAGAGGGCCAACCTAAGAGAGAGGTACAAATGAACTCCAGTTCTATTATGGGTTAAGGGATCTTGTGGTAGAAACTAACTACTGTGTTTAACATGATTTATAAGGAAGATACTTTCCAACCTCCAAACATGCAGGACTAATTTGTAAATTCCTCTATGCACTTATTTGTTTAAAATTAATATAATTTATGATTATGCCTTCTGAAAATATCTGGAGCTCTTAACTAAAACCCAAGTAAAGAGGTAAAGCATACTCATTAAAAACAACCAGAAAAACAATAATTTTAAGAGACTGTAGTAAAGGTTATCAGGCAAGTAGGAAAAATTGATTACTGTTGTTGAGGACAAGATCTACTACCAAGACTCCTGGAAGTTCAGTGTGGTGAAACAAATGTCCTCTATGGTTTCCCTACAGGACGGAGACCCAAGGACTGACTGGGAAGAAGGAGCTTGCTGCTAAAGAATCCAGGGCATATGCAGCTGCTTTAACATCGCTGGGCCTGTTTCTCTCCTCTGTAAAAATGGTGGGATTCACCAGATGACATTTAAGGTCATTTTTAGTTCTAGAAAGTTGTGATTCATTCTTGATTCATTGATCAATATTTTTAAATGTCCCAGTTCATTCTGAGAAGCAATTTATTTTTCCTGGTATTAATTTGTAGGGGAAATGTGTCACAAGAGTTCTTGATATCAGGCGCACTGAATCACCCAACTAACAATGTGCTCACTACAGTTTTGCAAAGAATACAGAACTGCACATTTAGAAAGATTTTCTTGTATCTTCCCTTTTAAAACTTGAGGACAAAAAATATAGATGAGCTCAGTGCTTCCTAAAGTTTGTTCCATTGGTACTGCGAGACACAATTTGAAAATTTTAAATGAAAATAAGGAGCAAAATTCACAATGAGTATTAGTTTATCAAGGTGCATAAAGATAGGTAGGAAAGACTTTTTTAAACCCAAGGTTTCTCAAAACTTCATTTGCATTAAACCAATTTAATACCTAATATAGCTCACATTCTGAAGAACTCGCTTTAGAAAATGTTAACGTTCCATTTCTCTTTATTTGCTTCCAGCAAAAATGTTCAAGAGATTTGACCAGGAATGTTGCCTCCAGCTCTTCCTCTCCCACTCCAATGGAGCTTTCGGTTTTTCCACTCTGGTGAAATGACTCTGAATAACGTCAATGAAAACCCTCGTGCTCTCAATCCCATAGGCTCGTGCCTGTACCACCTTCCACAGCCCACTAGCTGAATTCAACGGATGGCTGCTCCTACATTCTAGAAGCAGTCTCTTCTCTTGGCATTTGTCTGGCTGTACTCTGTTTCCTCTTCCATCACTGCCCTCCTTCCCAGCCTCCTCTTTGAAGCCTGTTTGGCCAGACTTCAAAGTAGGGCTGTTCCTCCATGTGCTGGGTCTTCTCATTTCTGCCTCATCTATCTACACCCTTCCTCTGGGTCATCTTTTCCTTCCCTGCAATGTTAAATGCCATATTTTGCTTACGGCTCCACAATTTGGTCTCTAGCCCAACCCTCTTTGTCATATTTTGTTCCCCCTTTCTCACTATGCCCCTAGAAGATGCATTACACTTTTCTGCGTTGGGGCTTCAGACTTGCTGTCTCCTGTTCCTGAGACACTCAGCTTGTGGCTTTTCCTGTTTCTTCTTTTGTCATCTTAAATGACAAAAGGCTTTTCTTAAAAAAGCCTTTTTTCAGAAAGGCTTTATCTCTGAGTTTTCCTTATCTAACATAAGCACCCTGCCAATCATTCTCCATCACATATCCTATTTGTTTTCTTTTTAACATTTGTTCAAGCTATCAATGCTTTGTTTATTTGTGACTTTTTTGATTACTTGTCGAACAGGTTCCAAGAGTGCTGAACTATGTCTGTTTTCCCAAGTACCTAGCATACTGCCAGATGCATTGTAGGTCCCTGATACATTTTTGTTGAATAACTAAATGAATATGGTTCTTCTGATTTCTTAAGCTAACAGAGACCTCCTCATGCTGTTTTCTGGTGATCTAGGTATACAGCCTAAAACAGAGCGCTTAGGTATCTCTCGGAAGTATCAAAGCTTCAAGAGAGGTGATATAGTTTGGATACTTGTCCCGTCCAAACCTCATGTGGAAAATTGATCCTCAGTGTTGGAGACAGGGCCTAGTAGGAGGCATTTGGGTCATGGGGGTGGATACCTCATGAATGACTTAGTGCCTTTTTTGCTGCAGTAATGAGTGACTTCTCACTCTACTACTTACAGTAAGAGCTGGTTGTTAAAAAAAAAAAGAGCCTCCAGGCCAGGCGTGGTGGCTCACGCCTGTAATCCCAGGACATTGGTAGGCCAAGGTGGGTGGATCATGAGGTCAGGAGTTCGAGACCAGCCTGGCCAATATGGCGAAACCTTGTCTCTACTAAAAATACAAAAATTAGCAGGGCATGGTGGCAGGTGCCTGTAATCCCAGCTACTCAGGAGGCTGAGGCAGGAGAATTGCTTGAACCTGGGAGGTAGAGGTTGCAGTGAGCCAAGATCGTGCCATTGCACTCTAGCCTGGGTGACATGAGCAAGACTCCGTCTCAGAAAAAAAAAAAAAAAAACCTGCCTCCCCCTCTCTCTTTAGCTCCCTCTCTCACCATGTGCCATGCTTCTTGTACAGCCTGCAAAACCATGAGCAAAATACACCTCTTTTCTTTACAAATTACCCAGCCTCAGGTATTTCTTTATAGCAATGCAAAACAGACTAACACAAAAAGTTTGAGGAAGAGGTGGATGACAGACAATTCCCAATCTACTTCTCTGAAGAGTTCCCTAAATGCCAATTCTGGGACATTATATTTTCCTAAGATGGCCACAAACATGCCTCCCAGCCCACATAATCTTCTTTAAAATATGACTTTGACATTCCTCCTGTTGATTGGTAGGGTCTATATTCATATATGGAATCTAGGCAAGTTTATAACTTTAGCAGAAATGATACTGTGTCTTTCAATTTCCCTTGAACAAAGAAACAAACAAACAAGAAACAAGGCTACATCATAAAGGGCAATACAGCCTCCACCTGGTCCTCTAGGGATGCTTTCTCTTGAAACCTAGCTACCACCCCAGGAGAATGTCCAAGCTGCTACACGCAGAGGCCATGTTTAGGTGTTCTGGACAATAGCCTCAGCTGTGATTACAGATGAAAGCCAATATCAATACCAGATATGTGAGTGAGGAAACCTTCTAGATGATCCCAGTCCCCCAGTTAGCAAGTAACCCCAGCCTTTGAGTGTCCTGGTTGGAGCCTCTAACATGGAGCAGAAATAAGCCATCCTTAGACGTCCACTGTCCAAATTCCTGACCCACAAAATCCATGAGCATAAGACAGTTTGGGGGGGCCATTTTGTTTTGGGGTTTGTTGCAGCAGTAAATACCAATATACTTTGTTATTAGTTATAGAAAAATGTCTAACCTCCCAATATCAAGTGGACAGCATTGAAAATTTGCAAGCAGGGACTGTGTTTGGAGAGATGAACAGTTCTTTCAGATCTGTATAAAAGTAACGTGCAGTGGTGCACTAGAGATAGCCCAGACTGGCATGTGAGAGCCAGTTGTGTGCAACTCTCCCCAGCTGGTCATGGTGGGAATATTTACACCTCGAAAACTGGCATTCAGGGCTTTATTTTTTTCCCAGTGAATTGGTTTACCAGCATACCACTGGAAATTGCAGCTTCACTTCTTCATCTATTATTGAATTTCTGCCTTATTGCGAAACAAAACGAAAAGAAAAAATATTGGCTTTGTTGCCAGTTTTTCCACTAAGGCTGCTTTAAGGTTGGTCTGTGGTGTTCCAAGAGCTGCTCATGAGCCTAAGACTTGTAGGTTGGCTTCCCGTGTTCTAGTGTTCTCTGTAAGTGCTTCCACATGGGCTGTCCCATCCCTGCAGCATCCTTGACATACAGTGATAGGCAGAGGTAGAGCAAGCTCGAATGTTCTGGAATGGGCCAAACGGCCCCATGATTCCCTAGAAACGAGGAATTTTCCTCTCTTCACGTAGTATGCATCCATGAAAAGCTCTCCTGCTGGCCACAGCTAGGCTACCAAAGGCTTGGCCAGCAGGCTCAGCACAACTGCAGTTTTAGATGGTGAGGCATAGCAGGCAACTTCCATACTCCTCTCTGTTGTAGCTGAGGACCACATATGGGACTGAGATGTGCACAAAAAAATGAATCAGGCCGGCAGGGCACGGTAGCTCACACCTGTAATCCCAGCACCTTGGGAGGCTGAGATGGGAGGATCACCTGAGGTCAGGAGTTTGAAACCAGCCTGGCCAACATGGTGAAACCCAGTCTCTACTAAAAATACAAAAGAATTAGCCGGGCATGGTGGCAGGCACCTGTAGTCCCAGCTACTCAGGAGGCTGAGGCAGGAGAATTGCTTGAACCCAGGAGGTGGAGGTTGCAGTGAGTGGAGATCGTGCCATTGCACTCCAGCCTGGGAAACAAAAGCGAAACTCCATCTCAAAAAAAAAAAAAAGAAAAGAAAAGAAAAAAGAAAGAAAGAATCAGGCCCATGAGTTGAGCCTTTAATAAAGGCTTAAGGAATTGAATTATTAAGTCAATCTCCCAGTGCATAAGTGGTACTTTCCGCTGCCACTTTAATAAATTACATCTCCAGTGTATTATTTGCATAGCTATTAAATATCTTCATTATTAGAATAGGAAATTGGGCAGCAAGAGATGAAGTATCAAGCCCTGCGTTAGTCTAACACAGTGGGAATACTAGGAGTGAAAACCGAGTTTTCCATTTATTCACACTACAGTTTGAGGAAGAAATACTTTAAACTATTTTAAGCATTTCCATTAACAATTTATCTTACAAATGTATTTACACATGGACAAGTTAACAAAGAGGTATTATAAGGATGTTGATCAAGGCATTGTTTGAATTCATAGTAACTTACTAGTTTAAAACATGATACTCTATGCAATAAAATATAAAAGGAAAAACTTTTTCAGAAAGGAGGTAGATGTGTATGTATTCATATAGGAACATCTCTAAAATATAGTAAGTGAAAAAATAAAGTCAAAGCATAGTCTGTTTGTAATATTGCAAGTTGGTGAAAGATAATACATTCATATATGTGAGTATATGCATGGAAAATGTCTGGAAGGAAGCAGAAAAAACTTGGAGAGAATTAGGTAAATGAGACAAGACATTTTGGGTAGAAAATACCTTGTTTTTCACTGTATTAGGCTTTATACTGTTTGAAATTTTTACCATTTGCACATATTTTTAAGCTTAAGAAAATCACATCCCTAACTCAATAATGACTTAGTATTTAATAGAGTAATTTTTGTTAAGATACTTGAAATATTCTATGGTTTGAATGTATTCCCCAAAAGTTCATGCGTTGGCTGAAAATTTGGTTCCCAATGCAGTAGTATTGAGAGTTGGAACATTTGGGAGCTGTTTGAGTCTTAAAGGTTCTGTCCTCATGAATGAGCTAATCCACTCATGAATTAATGGATTATTAAGGGAGTGGGTTAGTTATCACAAGAGTGGGCCTGTTATAAAAGCCAGTTTGGCCAACTCTCATGAGCCCCCTCACCACGTGATGACCTACGCCACCTCAACACCCTGCAGAGCGTCCCCACCAGCAAAAAGGCCCTCACCAGATACAGCCCCTAAATCTTGGATGTCCCAGCCCCCAGAACTAAAAGATGTCAGTTATTTTCTTTGTAAAATTCCCAGTCTCAAGTACTCGGTTATAGCAAAAGGAAGCGGACTGAGATAAAATCCTTTTAGACAATTTTTCCTCTTCATTTCTATTGTGTCTGAGACCCCTCAGTTTTCATCTTTGGTTACATGGACACACCCTTGGAAATTTGCTGCTACCTCAAGCAGCTCACAGAGGCATTTGTCTGCAAACACATTGTCTGTTTCATTTATCACTGTATCTCCAGCATCTAGTACAGCACCTGGTGCACAGTGGGAGCAAATCATTAAAATACATAGCATATCAGATGGTGGCTAGTGCGATGAAGAAAATAAAGCAGAGCGGGGAAGGGTGAGGTGTAATTTTTAAAAGCTGATCAGGGAAAGTTTCCTTGGTAAGTTGATAATTGAGTAAAGACTTAAAGAATTTCATAAAGCAAGGCACAAGGCTATCCAGTGGAAGAAATTTCGGGCAGAAGAGTACCAAGTGCAAAGGCCCTGAGGTGGGATATGCTTGATCAAACAGTAAGCTGAATTCTTTTAAACTTTACATTTCAAATACATACAGATCACTTGTGAACTTACAATGAGACATTAATACAGTATATTTGGTGTACTTCATCATTTGTTTTATTCCTAGGGTTAAAGACATTAACCAAGTAAACCATTTTACTATCTCAAGCAAATGGGGATTACTGCTCTAACTGCAGCCAACAGGCTACAGCTACTAGCCCAAGAAAACAGAGGTGACTCTCCAAGAAAGCCAGGGTGATTCCTCTAAGAATCAAAGTTGCTTATTAACTAGTTATTTGGGGCAATTTTGCCAATTACCCTGAGCAAGAAGACGTGAGCTTCCTTCTGTAGACATTATCCCAATAGGGACGCCCCGTGCACTTCTGCCCAGTGAAGTTGCCTTTCAGCCTGTATACCTGGATTCAGGTTCACACTGACTAATCCTCAGATCTGATTTGAATCTGCAACCACTTTGACTGGAATCAATAAACCTCTCTGTCACCCAATTCTCAGCATCTCAAACTAGGAGCCACAGCTTTCCCAGTCATTGTGATGACATCTTGTTTTACTTTTCCAGCAAGCCTTTCTGACTCTCACTGACTTCTTAAATGGTGATGTACCCAAGGTCTGTTTTGACTTTTTTTCTCTCTCTCCCTCTGGCACCGGCTCCCACTTGCATGCTTATAACACCCTGTCTGTGCTGACCCACAAGGAGAAGCGAGACCATTTCCACCTTTACCCCATACCATCCATCACCATTGTAGCTTATAAATAATGTCACCTGCTGAGTGCTCAACAGAAACACAATGACATGGTAGATAATATGAATCATATATAGAAGGAAGCAAAGAGAGTGTGCATAAATACAAAATATGCAATTCGTGTTAGCCCAAAGCCAGTCAAGCTAGCTTGCTGGTAGCTTCATCGTCGAGAGGCACAATTAGAGTGGAATTTTTAATTAAGAAAGCTGAAATCTGAGCAATTATATTTTGATCTTTTAGAAGAAAGATTTGAATGGAAGATTGTGGTCAGCAGGTAGCTAGGGAAAGAGCCACAAGACAGTGCAACTCTGTCCAAGTGTCTATTGCACAGATCAGAGGAGAGGGAGTCCCTGTGGACTGACCTGAGAGCTTGTTTCCCCCGTATTTTGCCTGAAGTAAGCAGTCTGGAGCCAGGGCACTTAAGAAAGGGAGGCATTTGGGGGGATTATGTGAGTAAGGAAGATAAAAACAGAAAAAGCACCAATGTCCCAGCCCAATCCCCAACCCAGGTCCTCTGCACCCTTCCATGGGTGCAGACATATGTCTCCTCAAGCGACTGTGGCTTACCACAGACATTGTGTTATTATCTCCTCTGGGACTATTGACCATTGACTTGGGTCATTTCCAGGGAGAGCTAAAGGAAGAGATCATGTTCTTGAGACGGTGAACTCAGGAATCAAATCACCTGGGTTGAAATCCCAGGTCAGCCACTTTCTTGACTATGCTTTAGCAAGTTACTTGCCTCATTGTGCCTCCATTTTCTTATCTGCAAATTGGGTAAATATACCATCTAACTCACAGGGCTTGGAGAATGCAAAGAGTTAATATATATAAAGGGTGAGGAATAGTGCCTGGCTCAGAGTCAAATTCTCAATATTATGCTAATGAGGACAGGAGGAATACCACAAAACTCAGCAGTTGTGAGCTTAGAACTTTTATTGCGCTTCTCCCAACTTCTGCTCATCAGAGCAGAGCTTGTGTCTCACTGATTCTTTTCCCCCAAGGCAATTATATAAGAAGCATGGTGCTTATCCTTCTTTAGTGATTTTTTCCTAAGACCTAAGCAGAAAAGAGGAATCAAATGACTATTTGCTAAACTGCTCTATCAGCCTCAAGGCAAAAAGTTTAATAAATTAAAACATTCTTCCAGCTGGTTCCTGTTGAGAGTGCAAAGTTATCCTTTGACTTATGATATATTTTGAACCAAAATGAGGACAGGAGGAATGCCACAAAACTAGTATTTCTAAATGCTAAACATTTTCATACCCTTGTGTTTTTCTTTTGTTAATTGTTTGCTGTTTTGTTCTGTTTTTATAAGGGACAAAAACCATTGTAGAAAAGAAATGTATCATATATTTGTAAAAACTGCTTTACAGTTTTGTTTTTGTGTGTGTGTTGGTTTTTGTTTTTGTTCTGTTTTTTGTTGTTTGAGATGGAGTCTGACTCTGTCGCCCACACTGGAGTGCAATGGCACAATCTCAGCTCACTGCAACCTCCACCTCCCAGGTTCAAGCAATTCTCCTGCTTCAGCCTCCAAAGTAGCCGGGATTACAGGCGCCCACCACCACACCCAGCTAATTTTTGTATTTTTAGTAGAGATGGGATGCTTTACAGTTTTTGTCTCAATCTCAAATTTTGCTAAGCACAAACAACTTTAAGACACAGTCTTGACAGGGGCTAGAACATGTACATAAATATGCTGGACCCACAGTTCAATAAGAATAATTTTTCTCACTTCCCTAGCTTGGAGTCTATGCTCACCAAGAAGCCTTCTGATTATAATTCGTCTTACAATAGTTTGTCTTTAGGCAGCAAATGTATTGAGCCACTGTTTGTCTTTGGTAGTTGTATTTCTTACTATGAATTAATAAATTGACATGTTAATTGTACATCAATCTTTTGTGAGTTTTGTCTGTTATGAACAGACCCTAAAAGACTGGTTAATTCTGGAAGCTCTAGAAAGCAAGAGTGTCCTATTCTCTAAAGTCTCTGTAATACTGTGACCACACCCAGGTATGATTGCCAATATGAGGTTATGAGTTGGGGACCTCCTAGCTTGCCTTTACAACATCTCTAGTTGGTTCTTAGTTACTACAACTACTGCATTTATATATCCTGTGATAACCTCTATCTGCAAATGCCCAATGGACTTTAACTTAATGTCTACCTGAAGCTCAACATTTCTAAGACATAATTTGTAGTATTGCCCTGCAAGCCCATTCTTCCTGCTACTTCTAGAGGTGTCAGGAGACCAAAGAAAGAAAGGCCTTAAGCAGAGTAGAAACAAGATCTAGTTTGCATTTCTGTAAGAGTTCTCTACCTGGCATAGAAAATAGATTGTCGGAGGGCAGGAGTGGATACAGGATGGCCAAGTAGGATACTGCAAGTTATCTATGTCTACAATGACATTGACCTGGACTGAGGAGGTGACACAGGAGATGAAAAGAACTGGACAATTCAAGAGACATTTATGAGGTGTATCTGTGATGGGTGGATATGAAAGGTGGCAGAGGCAGGGTGTGGTAGCTCACACCTGTAATCCCAGCACTTTGGGAGGCCGAGACAGGCAGATCACCTGAGGTAAGAAGTTCAAGACCAGCTTGGCCAACACAATGAAACCCTGTCTCTACTAAAAATACAAAAATTAGCCAGGTGTGGTGGTGGGCATCTGTAATCCCAGTTACTGGGGAGACTGAGGCAGGAGAATCGCTT
Source organism: Trachypithecus francoisi (assembly GCF_009764315.1). Classification (NCBI taxonomy): domain Eukaryota; kingdom Metazoa; phylum Chordata; class Mammalia; order Primates; family Cercopithecidae; genus Trachypithecus; species Trachypithecus francoisi. The sequence continues at coordinate 65,978,987 of NW_022681463.1, read as the reverse complement.
GAACCTGGGAGATGGAGGTTGCAGTGAGCCGAGATGGTGCCACTGCACTCCACCATGGGTGACGGAGCGAGACTCCATCTCAAATAGAAAAAAAAAAAAAAGGTCGAAGAGATGGAGGTATCAAAGATGGCTCCCTGATATCAGATGGGTCATTTACTCAGAAACATGGAGGAAAAGCAGCAGGTTTGGGGAGGAAAACCATAGTCACTGTTTTGGACATGCTGAATCTGGTATATCTCTGAGCCATCCAAGTAAAAATGCTATGTAGAGGATTAGACTTAGGGTTGAAGCTCAGCTGGGGGAAATGGGCCAAAGACATAAACTTAGAATTCATCTGCATATTAATAGTGCTTATACTCATGAGAATGCACAGGATCTCCAAGGAAATGAGTGGAGAATGAGAAGACAAAGCAGGGTACAATGGACTGGAATAGAGATTCCAAAGCTCCAGTACTAGAAGCCAGATTGATCTCTAGGACCTAGCAAAGGAATCAGAGAAGCAGTGTCCAGAGAGGTGGGAGATAAACCAGCAAGAGTGATGGCATGGATGCCAAGGAGAGGAAGTGCTCCAGGGAGCGGGCATGGCCACCTGTGTGGGCTGTGGCTGAGACATCAAATTGAAGTTTCTACAATCTTTCTCTTAGGAAAAATCCTATAATAGTGTCAGAAAATGTTTATTTAAAAAAAAACCCTCTGCATATGCAATGTAAATCCCAGTTCCGTTTAATAAAACAACTTTTCAAAAATTATTTATGTAGCACCAAATTAAAGAATTTTAGAAAATATATAATTGTTCATCCAGAAAGTTGTCATTGCAATGCCAGACATTTGAATGTTTTCAAATATCTCAGTGTTTGGCATCTTGTAAACCAAACGGGCAGATGTTCGGCAGTCTTTTTTCTCCCCATGAATCATCCTGATATTCAGCACCATGTATAAAACAACCCAAAACTTCCCACAGCTAGCTGACCCCACATTCCCACCTATCTCACTAAAATCCAGTGGCTCTACCTTGATCTCTTTGGTTTATGCACTACTGGCTTCTTAACTCACTTAGAACACCATTTGTCAGTATTCTCAGATTCACAGATAAAATATTACATGCATTCCCTCCCACCATGAAGCCAAATCCAGATAAATTTTGATTCAGTAGCATAAGCCCTCTGAGATCCCCATATAGGGCTTTGCTTGTTTCCAAGGTGACGAAACCCTGCAGCTAGTTACTATTCCAAAGCACACAGCCAGATTCCCATCACTATGCTATATTCCATTTTCTATTCAACTTCACCCCCAGGAGAAAACTCAGGGGTTATATGGAATTGCACATTTAGACTTGCCCTTCTGTCAAACATTAATAGAATCATGGAATCATAAGGCAGAGGGAGACCTGGGGAACTCATGGACTCAATCTCCTCCCCTCAGCAGGTGGATGTTTAACCTAACTCCAAGGAACCAAGGACCCTCCTATTTAAAAGATAGCCCCTTTATCCTCCAAAGGCAAAGATTCAACAACCTGCAACAAACAATTCCTGGTGCTTAGCAACCTCTACCCTGTGAGTACCCTGAGGTAGCACAGCATCCACAGCTATCACAGTTGGGGATTGCCAGTCAAAGATAGACTGGGAAGAAAATGACCTACTGTTCCTAGAGATGATTCACATAGAATACTTTTAATTTTGGAAAACATTATGAAGAAGCAAAAGCATCAAAGCACAGCCAGTTCATAGTATAATGTTTTTCAGATTAGATTACTCAGCTTGGAAACGTCCAGAGGTCACCCACCATTCACTTGGGTTGCTTCTTGAGGGGTTGTGGGAATTAACCATTGTCACTCAGTGTACTCTGTTTTCATGCCTCTTCCAGTAAGTAAATCTCCCAGTGGGAGGAAACCTAGTTATGTGAACTGTGTCAGCTCTCCCACATATTCTGCTTTGCCCATGACGAACACTTTAATAAAATTCGAAGTCTTTTTTAGAAAGAGAGTGAACATCTTTGGGAATTCCTCTAGTTTCCTCTATGGGATTAGAAGAGGCATCGGAACATTCCCAGCCTGTGTGCTCAGTCACTTTTTGGCAACATTTGCAGAATGCCTACTGTGTGGTAGGCTGGGCGTTCAGTGCTAGGCACTGAAGCGTTTCTTGTAATAACACTTACCACATGGCAGGCACTATGTTAGACGGTGAAGGTACAGTGATAAGCAGGATAGTCTGGTCTTCATGGAGCTTATAATTTAGAGGTGGGAAAGAGGAAATCATCAAAGAATCACATGAAGAAATACAAAATGATTTTGTTAAGGTCCTCTGAATGCATAAAAGAGGGGTGCCAATCTAGTCAGGAAGGAAATAATGACTGAAAGGTCATCTAATGACTAAATAGGAGTTAACCAGATGAAGATGGGCCAAGAAAAGTATTCCAGGTAGAATACCCGGCATATGCAAAGACTCTGTGCCTGGAGAGGAAGCCTGTCCTGTGAGGAACTAAAGAAAGCCGGTGTACTTGGAGTTCAGAGAATGCAAATAAAGTAGGGGGAAGACTATGATGACACATGGAAGGCTTGTCTCCATCCTAAGTGCAACAGGAAGCTATTGCAGTCTTTCAGTTACGGAGGGGACAATATGGCCAGATCTGTCCTCCAGGAAGAACACTCTGGCTGCAGTATGGCAATTGGATATAACGGGGCAGGAATGGATGTGGGAAGCCATTTGAAAGACTAATGTGATAAGCTAGGCTAGAGAGAAAGGAAGAATGGAATTAAGATGGTAGCAGTGGAATTGAAGACGAGGAAAAAATTTCAGGGCACTTCTAGCAAGCAGAAATGAATAGGCTCAGTGGTGAACTGAGAAGTAGTTAAGGCAGAGGGAATTTTCAAGGATGACAGCTAGAAAAAGGCTTGTATAGTAGAGAGATGATGGTACCACACACTGAGATAAGGAACAGGGAATCATGGCAGGGGTGACTGTGTGGGTGAGGGACTATGGGTGGTAATTATGAGTTTAGTTTTACATAACTGTAATTGGAAGCACCCTCAAGACATGCAAGGAAAGATGTCAAGGACATAGTGGAATCAACAGGGCTGAGGCACAGAGGAGATGCTGGAGCTAAAGATTCACATTTGGAGTCATATGCACGTCAGATGAAATTATGGGCCCAGGGAGAAAGTGCTAATAAAAGCAGAGAGCTGAAGAACAAGCTTTGGGGACTGCAGTCCATAAAGACTGAGTAGACGAGGTGGCATGGGAGGCAAAGCAGACAGGACCAGAGGGGCAGGATGAAAACCAGGTGCCGTTGTACCTTAGGAAACAGGACAAGAGACCATATCAAGAAGGAAGGAGGGATCAACGTGTCTAAGAACACTGCAACCTACCTGTAATGGAAGGGAAACGGAGATAACAACTATGGACAATGGTTTCAGAAAATCTACTGTGTGAAGGAGTAGCACCTGCTGAAAGGGGATGTGGAGTTAATTTTTTTTTCTTTTATAACATGAAAAAGTTAAGTGTATGTAATGCTAATGGGAGAGACCACATAGAAGACTGAAGATGCTACAGAGAGAAGGAGCAAGCAATAGTGTAACATTTCTGAGAGGGGTAGAGAGGATCTAGGTGGATTGACTATTTGTAAAGTAGTCATTGTAAAAGGGATGACCAGGTCAGGTTCTCAGACTGTATTAAAAACAACAACCACACAACTAACTGCAGGAGCAAGCAGCATCATTGCTAGCACCAGGGAACCCCAAAGAAACTGTCAGTTGTGCTTCGTGTTGCCACCCTGAGGACAGCCAAGCTAGTCAGGCAGTTGCCTACTGGTCGACCCCCAGAGTGGTTGTCTGTGTCTGAGACTTTGCTCAAGCCCACCCAGTGAGGCAACCTCTTTCTTCATTCAGTGACCCATGATACTTATGAAGCTACAACTCAGAAAAAGGGCTCTGGACCCACAGGCACGGTACTGCCAAAAAGCAAGCAAGTGAGCCAAGTGCACCAACGGATGTTGTGATAAAAGTTATGATAAAAGGTCCAGGGACCTATTATGGGGGGTAAAGAGGATTCCCTCAGCCTAACTTGGAATTTGAGAAAAGTTACCACATTGTTTTCAAACTGTCTAGCTACTTTTCACCCCTGGAATATAGCTGGCAGCTGCTAGGGGCAAGGATTGTGCCTTTTTTTTATCTGTGTCCCCAGTGCCTAATGCGGTCCCTGATACAGAGTAATTGATGAGCCAGGAAGACAGGGTCCATCACAAGGAAGGCAGAGAGAAATGGGGCTGAAAGAGGAACCAAGGTGTATGCCTGTATTTGCTATTCTGTGAGATGGTAGCAATGAAAGTAGTTTTTCTTTTCTTTTCTTTTCTTTTTTTTTTTTTTTTGAGACAGGGTTATATTCTGCTGCCCAGTCTGGAGTGCAATGGTGTGATTCTAGCTCACTGCAGTCTCCAACTCCTGGGCTCAAGCAATCCTCCCACCTCAGCCTCCTGAGTAGCTGAGACTACAGGCATGCACCACTATGCCCAGCCAATGTTTTAAAATTTTTGTAGAGACAGGGTCTTGAAATGCTGCCCAGGCTGGTTTTGAACTCCTGGGATCAAGTGATCCTCCCTCCTCAGTTTACCATAGTGCTGGGATTATAGGTGTGAGCCACTGTGTCCAGTCACAATGAAAGTTCTTAAAGCTGTGCTGTAGGCCAACAACTCAAAGCAGTAGGTATGTCCAAAGACTTTTAGGGTAGCTCAATTGAGATACCTAAGTAGGAGTTTTTATGAGGCTAAGGAATAGGTAGGAAGATAGAAATGAGAGTAGGAAGGACTAGAACAAGTGGTCATAAATTTGTATCTTGGAGTTTCAAATGGCAGGGTTAGAGCAGGTACAAAACGAAGATAAAAATTTAGGTAGACAGGATGATTCTGAGCCAAATGCCAAGGTCCTCCCTGGGCCAGGGGGAGGTGCCAGGATGTCTGTAATTACAACACCAGCAGCCACGAGAACTGGGGCTGGAGGAATGGTTTCTGCCCTTCCCCTCTTCATCTCTTTGCTGAATTCTACTCTTTAAAACTCAACTTACATGATCTATTCTCTGAAACCTGTGCTTATCACTTCCTCCCCTTTTCCTCTTTTCCCTGACCCCCTCCCTTCCCATTCTCTTGAGGATGTGTCATTTTCTCCCTTCCATGGGCTCTAACAGCATCTTGTACAGCTTTCTTTCCTTTTTTTTTTTTTTTTTTTTTTTGAGACAGGTTCTCCCTCTGTTGCCCAGGCTGGAGTGCAGTGGTGCAATCTCAGCTCACTGAAACCTCCGCCTCCAGGTTCAAACAATTCTCTTGCCTCAGCCCCCCAAGTAGCTGGAATTACAGGTGACTGCCACCACATCCAGCTATTTTTTTTTTTTTTTTTTTTCTGAGATGGAGTCTCGCTCTGTCGCCGAGGCTGGAGTGCAGTGGCGTGATCTCGGCTCACTGCAAGCTCCGCCTCCCCAGTTCACGCCATTCTCCTGCCTCAACCTTCTGAGTAGCTGGGACTACAGGCACCTACTACCAGGCCAGCTAATTTTTTGTATTTTTAGCAGAGACGAGGTTTCACCGTGTTAGCCAGGATGGTCTTGATCTCCTGACCTCGTGATCTGCCCATCTCGGCCTCCCAAAGTGCTGGGATTACAGGCATGCCACCGTGCCCAGCCTAATTTTTTTTTTTTTTTTAGTAGAGATGGCATTTCACCATTGCACAGCTTTCTGAACTGAATTGCATATGCCACTGTCATAGCATTAATTACATTGTATTGAGATTTACTTGCTTGGATCTCCCCCTAATGATTGTCAGGGTCCAAGGGCAGGATCTCTATCTTATTTGGACCAGATCCAACAGGATAGTCGGGTTAGTATAATTTGGAAGAGTGAGTGCACGAATGCATGGCATTCCTGTGGACAGGGACAAGAGCACTGGGACAATCAGATGCAGAACCAGAAAGAGGTCATGAAGAAAGCTTTAGATATGGAAGCTGACTGCAAAGTAAAATGATAATACCAAATACTTCCTATGTGCCAGGCGTTATCTCAGCACTCTCTGTGTGACAACATCTCAGTCCTCATAGAGACCTTAGTAGCCTGTGATACAAACAGCTGAGTCCAGGCAAGGTTAAGTAACTTGCCCCAGTTCACAAGACTAGCAGGTGATAGAGGGAGAGGGAAGACTTGGGCTTGTGCACTGCGGCTGGAGAGAAACTCAGTCTTATCCATGATAAGATCCTGCCTCCCACATGATACGGCTTCAAAGGCAGTGTTATGAGTCAAATTGTGTCCCCCAAAATTCATGTGGTAATATCCTAATCCCCAGTACCTCAGAATGTGACTGTATTTGGAGACAGGATCTTTAAAGAAGTGATTCAGGGCCGGTCGTGGTGGCTCATGCCTGTAATCCCAGCACTTTGGGAGACCAAGGTGGGCAGATCACAAGGTCAAGAGATCATGACCATCCTGGCCAACATGGTGAAACTCCATCTCTACTAAAAATACAAAAATTATCTGGGTGTGGTGGTGTGCACCTGTAGTCCCGGCTACTCGGGAGGCTGACGCAGGAGAATTACTTGAACCTGGAAGGTGGAGGTTGCAGTGAGCCGAGATTGCGCCACTGCACTCCACCCTGGTGACAGAGTGAGACTCCGAGAAGAAAGAAAGAAGGAAAGAAGGAAAGAAAGAAAGGAAGGAAGGGAGGGAGGGAGGGAGGGAGGGAAGGAATGGAGGAAGGGAGGAAGGGAGGAAGGGAGGAAGGAAAGAAGGAAAGAAAGAAAAAAGAAAGAAAGAAGAGAGAGAGAGAGAGAGAAAGAAAGAAAGAAAGAAAGAAAGAAAGAAAGAAAAGGAAGGAAAGAAGGAAGGAAAGAAGAAAAGAAAGAAGGAAAGAAAGAGCTTCAGTTACAAAGAGGCCATTAGAGTTGGCCTTCATCTAATCTGATTGTTTTCTTTACAAGAAGAGGGAATTTGGACACACAAAGAGACCCAAGGATGCACACAGATAGAAGAAAGATACAGTGAGAAGGTGGCCATCTGCCAGCCAAGGAGAGGCCTCCAAAGAAACCCATCCCACTGACACCATGATCTTCCACTTCCAGCCTCCAGAACTGTGAGGAAATCAACTTCTATTGTTGAAGCCATGCTGTCTGTGGTACTTTGTAATGGCAACCCAAGCCGACTGACAGGTCCTTGGAGCTGGGAAGGACTGAGTCCCTGAAGGAAAGTGTCAGGATGAAAGCGGATGGAAGGCCAAAGTTTTCCAAGCCTAGGTTATTAGTAGGACCATAAATGAGTGACTTAGCCACAGTTCCCAGGAGGCATGTCTATCCTTACGGGGAACTGGAGGGCAATGCCCTGAGTCTAGGGTTCCCTTTGATTCTTAAATTTCCACAGCACGTTTCCAGAAGCCAACCTTTCACATTCCCATCTCATTTTACGCCCACCCACCCACCAGTTGTTGGGAGTCACAGTGGATGGGTGGTCTGATGTCTGGCTTGGACTCCAGATCCTGTCCGGGTATAAACTGCAGGCTGAGAATTCTTGGGAAGCCTCCAAGGCAGGACCACTATCTGTGCTCTCCCTTATCAAAGCGGAGTCATTTATATTTTAATGAGATTATTTCCCAACAGAACAGTTTATCTTTCGTTTCATTTATCCCTTTGCCATCTGGTCCCCTTATGCTTGCATGTAGGGCTAGTGGCTTCCTTTGTCTAAGTAGATTTATCAATAGTTTATAAATTTTCTTCTCATGATCATAATATTTATTTTTCACATTAGACAGACTCTTCTGGAGACTTGGAAGAAAGAGATTTCTTTTTTTAAATTTTAATGTCATTCCTTAACCTGTAATTTTTGTTTCTAGGGAAATGTGTTTTCAAAAATTAATTAATTAAAGTGAATGAACAAAAGTTCCCAGACCAATATATTTTCTGGTTCTGTTTGCTACTGTATAACCCAAACAAATATTTTACTTAAGGGGCTAGATCAAGCTCGCCTAATAGCAAATGGTGCAGATACAATGAAAGTGGCCTAGCTTCCCTCTAAATCGAAACCCACATCTGGGCAAATCCTATGTTCTGGAGATTTTTCTTTTTATCTGTTTTCAGTTTCTTGCTTTAAAGTTCTTATCTTAAAGCTACTTAGCTCCTCTTTTTTTGGCCCCCTCCCAATTACTCTTGGCCCTCTTAATCACGAATCCATCTCTTTCATCAGAATAGTTGATGGACTCTATTTACCATCCGATTAGCTTCAGTTTTTTCCTCCAAGACAGGGCTTTGGCATTCCAGTCCTATTCTAATGGCTGTTGGCACTACATACCTCTCAGGTGCCTGGTGGGAAGGCCAGCCATGCCCATTGGCCATGGGACATGATAAACTGCCCTCTCTTGACCCAAAAAGTTCCATTAGGCCAGAAAATAGCTCTGGCCTATTTCTCAATGTATTCTCAGCACCAGCCACTGCCTAGTATATACTGAGTGTTCAATAATAAATGAATGAACTGCCTTGTTTTCTAACACACCAACACATGCAATAATATAAACAGAGACTAAAACATGCTTTATAGGTGAAATACAACATAAGATTGATGTTCAGACCTTTCTGAGAAAAAGTGGTTAAAACATCAGCAATATATTTTATTCATATACTTCATAGTTTCTAAGGGGCTTTGAATCTCCTGTGAGATTTATATCAACAACCCCATTTTAAGGACAAAGGAAACCTCACAAGGTTTTTGTGAGAATTAAATAAATCATGTATGTAAATCCTTATCACAATGCCTGACATGCAGTAGGAACTTTAGAAACAGTTGATGGGCTACCCTTTTTCTCTATCGAGAGTTTAAACAACTAGTACATGACGGATTCCAATCCAGAAGTCAGGTTTCATGTTTCCTGGCCTGTTACACTTCCTGCCATACCTCAGTATTCCCCCAACACTGTTCTCAGGCTCTGATAGGAATATCTTTAGGGCAGCATTCAAGATACCCTAAGCAGACCAGTGACACTTTTCTGAACCCATCTTAAAGGGGTGAAGGACGAGAGCATTGTACCCTCACAATTAGAGAGACTGACATTAAAAAGCTGGACTGTGGAATGTGGGAACCATGTAATTTTAGGGGCTACATACCCTGCAGTGTTCACTTCAAGGTTCTTGTGCTGGTTACCTGCCAACAACTCTTATACCCACCCTCCCCCCCGCAAAAAAAAATGGGCCAGGTGCAATGGCTCATGCCTATAATTCCAGCACTTTGAGAGGCCAAGGCAGGGGGATCACTTGAGGCCAAGAGTTCGAGACCAGCCTGGGCAACATATTTTTCTCTACAAAAAAGTTAAAAATCAGTTGGGCATGGTGGTATGCCTGTAGTCCAGATACTCAGGAGGCTGGGAGGATCACCTGAATCAGGGAGGTGGAGGCTATAGTGAGCTGTGATTGTGCCACTGCACTCTAGCCTGGTCAACAGAGCAAGACCCTGTCTCAAAACAAACAAGCAAAAAATGAAGTGAGACTATTAAAACCTGGGAACTGAAGCAGAAAGCCATGCATCACTGGAATACAGTGATACTGTTCAAGCTTATCTTCCATATAATAAATGCATCACTGAGTTGCCATTAGACTGCTATGCCAATGATGAATGATAACACTATATCCCCTGTGGACAAGGGGAACCTGAATCAATGCATCATTTTGAGATGTGGCTCGAGGTTTTGGTCTGGCGTGCCCTTTCTCTAGATATTTAAGAAAGGCAGAAATCATTTAAATAGCATCTCATTTTCCAAAGCCCATCTTCTAAAAGTCATGCTGATTTCACCCTTTCTTCCCTGGCCTTTTTCCTAGTACCATCTTCCTGAAGATACAACTGGCCCACTCATCAGCCTTCTAGGTAAGTGGCATGGGCTCCAGCCATCTTAAGTGGACTACCTGGCTTCCCTGCTCACTGATAGGGTGTCCTGGGACAAGGCACTCGAACTCTGTGGGGTTTAGTTTCCTTGACAGTAAAATAGAAAAGTAAGCCTATTTCACAGCACTTCCCTGAGGATCAAATGAGGTACAGTTTGAATTGTTCCCACACAGAGTAAACAAGGTGGGTTCCCTCGTGGCTGCAAGAAAAAAAATGGCAGAATGTTCATTATACTTACCTACTTGGCCACTTGTATCACTCCTTTCAGTTTGGATTCATTGACAGTCTTTTTCTATTTTCCAAATACACTGTAATGATCTACTGGTGACTTCCCGGAGGTGTCACACTTAGGTCAAATGTCTTGCTACCTACCGTCTTTGCAATTTCTCATAGCTCCAGTCACCCAACTTGCCATCACTTCCCCTCTAACTAAACGCTCAGTGCTACAGCCTGCCTCACACTTGGAGGTCTCTCTTCCTGGAGCACCTCCTCACCTCACAACCTGCACTGGGCTGCTTCCCTGTCATTCACTGGACACATGTGCATTGCTCCAGGGGCTGTTCCAGGTGTTGGGGACACACCAAGAACAAAAAACACTGTGTCCCTGCTCTCATGGAGCTGACATTAGGGGTATGGGTGAGGAGGAAAGAGCAGGTGGCCAGTAAATAAATCTATCATCTGCCAGCTCCTAGTAGAGTGCTAAGAAATAGAGTTGGGTAAGGGGATACTGTGATGTTGGATTAGTCAATGAGGCCTCCGTTATGAGGGGCCATGTGAACCCAGAAAAGAAGGAAATGTGGGGGGAGTCTTGCAGAAAATCTGGGAGAAAATATCTCAAAAAGAAGGAACAGAAAGTGCAAAGGCCCTGAGGCAGAAGAGGGCTCAGGTATCCCTCCCTGAGAGAGCTTTCCCTGTTCTCTCACAATTTGAATTATATTCTCTCTTTCTTGGGCACACTATTCTTTTCCTTCATAGTGATTTATCTCCATTTTATTACACATATATAATAATAATATATATATATACACACACATACACACAGAATTTGTTTAACTGTCTCTCCTCTGGATTGTAAGTACCATGAAGGCAAGGATCATACCTGTTGCTATTTTCTCTCATTTGTATATGCAGACTTCACCCTCCTGTTTGGCATTTAGTTATTGAATGAATCAGTACATTAAAAATGATCATTAATGACATTGTGCAATGCATCATTCACAATGTTTCTCACCCCACTTGAGAATTTTCTTTTAGAGATCAGTGCATGGGCAGGGGAATCTCCCTTGAAGAACTGGCACGCTCCTTTCTTTCAGCTAATGAGCACCAATATGTCCGTTGCTGCTTGGGGTGCAAGGAATTTTAGGCTCAGTAAGGGCAATTCCTCCCAATGGTTTGGATAGGACTGTCAGAACTAAATTCAAGTTGTTCAGATTTCTCCTTCCGACCGCCCTGCCAACTTGCCTCCCTCTTCATCCTCCTAATAGGAGGTGAGCCCCTCCAATAGTGATCATTAACTCACCCTGAGGTTATCCCCTTGCTGCAACAATCCGTGAATTGCAGGTTCATTCAATGCTCTTTAAATTATTTTTAAAGGCTTTTTTTTTTTTAAGTAGCAAAAGAATGCATTATCGTAAACTGGCAAGTTGGGGGGTGGGATGCCACTCAGACGTGTACTGAGAAAGGTGATAATGAATTTGGCGTCAGCAATTCTTCAGAAACTATAAGAAAACACCCAGGTATTCGAATTGTTCCCAAAAGGGAAACAAATCGTTCTCAGCTTTCACGATGCGCTGAGGCTGGTTTTCTCAGTGCTCCTCCCGGATCAGCAGCTGGGGAACCTCGTGGCAAGCCCCGGGGCTCGGGATTCCCGGACTGTGGGCCTGGGAGAGAGGGGCGGCTCTTCTGTGCACACTCACCCCGCCCCCACAACACATACGCGGTCACGCACCACACATGGGCACACGCGCTCATCGCTGTTGCACAGCCACAGTCGCGTGCAACCAGGAGTGCACACCGCACCCACATCACATCGCATCCACAGACGCACGGGACCTCACACGCCTCGGCCACCCACGCGCACACGCCCCCCACGCGCACACGCACTCGCTCGCGCGCACTCCCCTCGCACCGCCGCGCGCACACGCGAGTCCCGCCGGACGGCGAGGGGCGGGGCGGGCGCGGCTGCGGGTGCCCCGCCGGGCGCGGCCGGGAGAGGGCGCGGCGCGGGGTTCGCGGCTGGCGCTCGAGTTGTTTGCCGGCTCCAGGGCCGCCAGAAGCTCGCAGGGAGCCCGGCCACCTCGGACTGGAAGGAGCGGCCGAGAAGGAGCGCGTCCCGGGTCACGACGGCGCCCGCGAGCCGAGCGTGGCCGGGACGCGCATCATGGACTCGAAGGCGGGCGGCGGCGGCGAGGAGGACGACTGTGTGGACTCGGGCGCCGAGACCGGAGGGTGAGCCGCGCCGGGCCGGACCGCGGGCGGGGGGCGCTCTCCGAGTTGCGCGGCGGCTTCTCCCCGGCTGGGGACCCTCCTGATCCCCGCAATGGGACAGGGGCGCGGGGCTTCTCCTGCCGGATCCCCCGCTGCCTCCCGGGCGGGCCGCGCGATCCCTGGCTGCCCCCGGCAGGGCGGGCCCCACCCGGGGGAAGGAAAGTGGAAGGGCTCAAGGTTCAGTACAAGCCCACCCATCCGGTGAGGCGATGCCGAGCGCCAGGCGGATGCAAAGACCCCTTGTCAGCATCGCTAGAGACAGGAGATGCTCTTGCACTTGTTTCCTCCTTCCTCGGGGACTTTCCTCCTGTAGCTCCGGAGCACCCTGGAGTCCGGCCCTGGAGATGGGCAGAGGAGGAAAAGCAGGGTGGGACACCCACACCTAAAGTCTTTCCGAAGTCGGCTAGGAGGATGGCATTTCTCGTTATATGGCTTCGTCGTGGGACTTTAATCTGTGCTGCCGAGTCCCCTTTCTCGACTCCTCCAGTCCCGCCGAACTTCGTCACCTCTAAGTGCACCTGTCCCAGCCGGAACCGTTGGCCTGTTGTACCGGCGGGATGGAGATGGTGTTAAGATTAGGATCTAGCCCTGCCTTTTTTTTTTTTTTTTTTTTTTTTAATATTCTCTTCGCTTCAGCGGACTCAAACAATGAGCTCAAACCTTTGGAGACTAATTAGTTAGTCTCCAAACACTGTTTTCCTGAGCGGAACAAAAGACAAAATGCCTTTTAGGAGATGAATGTCATTATAAAGGCTTCCCGGCAGCCCCTATATCTAAAGGACTTTCCTGTGCAGAGTCAGCACCACATCCAGGCCACGGGTACTGACCCAGGAGGAAAGGATGTCTTTTCCTATCTGGAGTAATCCTGGGGGAGGGCGGGAGCGCCCAGACTGCAGAAAGCCTCATTCCTGAAAGGTCGGAGAGGTTTTAGACTAATCTCAGGATTTGGCAACCGGTGAGGGCAGGTAGAGAATCTAGGCCCACAATCGACCCAGAGTTCTAACCCAACCCCGGCAAAGCTCCTCACACAGCCCCTCCTGCCCCACCACTCCCAGCCCAAATGTGGGACTTTACTCCCTAGGGCATTCACCCAGCAATGGGCTTTCTCTGTTATCCAAACTCATTCATAGCTCTCTACAGCACCCAATTATAATCTGGTGGAGTAACCTGATGCTAAATGCTAAACTCTCTTGCTTCTTCCCACTCTTTGTATAAGTGGCATGTATCAACTTTAATTGAAGATTATTGGCTTTTTTTTCTGCCACTAGTTAGCTGGACCATGAATAGAAGAAACAAAGCAAAATTAACCAGCTTATTTGTAGTTGCCTTAAATAAAGCGCTCACTAGTCTATTCATTTTCAATTTGCAGAGCTCACCTAAAACTGATGTTTTTTTCAAGGGCTCTGTCTTAGAGAAGGGAGAGGAAGTCCTGACCCAGGGGGTGATATCGCCCCAGGATCTGGACATCAGCATGACAGCTGCCAGGCCTCCTGGGAGGGGCTCGCCACTCCTGCTGACACCAGAGCTTCTGTTCTCAGCCTCTGTCACTAAAATGTGTAGTTGTAACAGGACAGAATTGTTTAAAGAATTCTTGGCCGGGCACCATGGCTCACGCCTGTAATCCCAGCACATTGGAAGGCTGATGTGGGCAGATCACCTGAGGTTGGGAGTTTGAGACCAGCCTGGCCAACATGGAGAACTCTCGTCTCTACTAAAAAAAAATACAGAATTAGTCGGGCGTGGTGGCATATGCCTGTAATTCCAGCTATTCCGGAGGCTGAGGCAGGAGAATCGCTTGAACCCAGGAGGCAGAGGTTGCCATGAGCCGAGATCACACCATTGCACTCCAGCTTAGGCAACAAGAGCGAAACTCCATCTCAAAAAAAAAAGAAATTCTTACTGTATCACTAGCATCCTTAAGCTAAAGGTAAAATAGCATGCGTTTCAATGTATGCTGATTAGTTTTGTGTTTTCCATATATTCATAGAGCCCTTGAATTTCAGTTATCAAAAAGCTGTTCATCGTTTCCCTACTTTTCTGGAGCTTGCCCCCACCCCTTACCCTATCTAGTTTTCACAGAGATTGTGTAGAAAGCACATAGAAAACAATAAGTGTTTGCTATCATTAGTATTTTTAAAATGCAAATCTGATCATGTCTCTCCTTTTCAAACTTTTATGGCTCTGTTATCTACAAATGCAAGGAATTTAACGTGGCATATATGCCCTGACTCCTGTCATGGAGTCCCTTCTTCCCGACTTGGCCTTGTTTCTCAGCAGGTCCTTCTTTGCACCTTGTATCTAGCCACATCTGACAGGTTTTTCTGTTTCCTTGCCTTTGTCAAGCTGCCCTCTTTGCCAGCTCTGCCATTCCCACCTGACATGCCTGTCTGCCAGGTGAAACTCTACTCTTCTTTCAGGACTTAGCTCAAGTGACACATCAGCTAAGGCAGTGATCCTTAATTTGGGGTCCATGAATTGCTTCAAGTTGTATGCAAATGATGTGCTTTGTGAATTTGTATGAGAAGAAACTTATTTTTTTTTATCACATTCTCAAAGTAGCTGGTGATCTCTTCCAAATCAAGTTTGGGCAAGGTCTGAGACATTTCATTTTCAACACACTGTGTCTGAGGTGTTGCGAGACATCCAAGTAAAGATGATGAATCAGCAGTTGGGTATATCTGTCTGGAACTCAGTAGGGAGGTCCGCATGATGACATTGCATTTGGGAACTATTTACCTAAAAATGGCAATGGAAGCCCTGGGAGAGACGAAATCAACTGAAGGTAACAGCAAGCACTTTCTTAGCATTTAGTATGTGCCACCTACTGTTCTAAGCCTTTATGTATTTCATGGACTCCTCGAATCCTTCAACAACTCTGTGCAGCAGCTGCTGTTTAAGACCAGCCTTGAGAAACTACATTTAAATGACCGGTCAATGAGAATGAGCTGATAAAGGAGGCTGAGAAAGAGTAGACATGAGGTCAAAGAAGGAAGAATATGAATCATTGAAGCCAAGGGAGGTTTGAGTTTTTGAGAAAGGAAGGAGAGATCAACTCTGCTACTGAGAAATTGATGAAGATGAGGAAAGCTAAACGTCTTTTTTAAATGGAGATGATGAAGTGAAGGAAGAGTGGTATTTCACAGTGGGGCAGTGGAGATAGGAGCCAGATTAGAGTGGCTCTAGAAGGCAGTAGAAGGTGAAGAAGAGGAGGCAGGTGAATTCCTTTGTCTGGAAAAAGGAGAAGCAAAAAGAGGCAGTATCTAAAAGGGAGACTGGGGTGAAGAAAGATTTCCTAAACATAGGCACTAATTGAGCAATCAGTGTGATAGAAAGGATTCTATAGAAAGGGAAAGGAGAAGGAGGAGAAAAGATTATCATCTGTAATGTTGGCTTGCTTGTTTGCTTGCCTTTTTTTTTTTTTTTTTTTAACAGGATGTCTCTATCACCAGGCTGGCGTGCATTGGTGGAATCATGGCTCACTGCAACCTCAAACTCCAAGGCTCAAGTGATCCTCCCGCCTCTGCCTCCTGAGTAGCTGGGATTACAGGCCTGCACCACTGACACCATGCCCAGCTAATTTTTTTTTTTTTTTAATTTTTATAAACACAAGGTCCTGCTATGTTGCTCAGAAACTGTCTTAAACTCCTGGCCTCAAGCAATCCTTCCACCTTGGCCTCCCAAAGCACTAAGATTATAGATGTGAGCCACTGCTTCTGGTCCTGTAGTGTCAGCATTCTGAAAAAGTGGAGGCAGATGGACTTTAGACCACAAGGGAATGGATGGCTTTAGGTAGGAGACAGGATATCCCCTCCTGCAATTAAAAGGGCAGGCAAGATGGGGTTTCTCTTTGGTGTAAATACAGCCCTCCACCATCTGAGGAGAAAGGAGATTTGAATAGTTGTTTGGGGCAATGTTGAGCGGGTGCCCAGTTGAAATTTGCAATTACGTATTTATAGAGGTACGAGTTCCCCTAGTTATTTATTTTCTCGCAGCAATGCTCAACTACCTAGGGTCAGGCAGAGAGAGAGAGTGGATAGTTAGGATCATCAAAATTTGGGGTAAGGGGGTGTGAACAAAACACAGAAACAAGAGCTATCAGGGTATTGCTTAAGCTGATTATCCGTCCTTTCAGCGGCATGATGGAAGAAACAGTTCTGAGAAACTTCATGCATCCCACTGCCAGTGGCTGTGTTGGCCACTTTGAAAGTTAGTCACAAGAGCCAGCCTGCTCTTTCAAATTCTGGCTCCTCTACTTAGGGACTGTGAAACCTTGATCCAGTGACTTAACCTCTCTCTGATCTCAGTTTCCTTTTCTGTACAATGGGGATGATGGCAGTAGTACCTACCTCCTAGGGTTGGTGTGAGGATTAAATGAGCGTATATATTTAAAGCCCCTAGAACAGTGCCTGTTCAGTGTCTAGAACCTTTAGGACATGATTATTTCTCATCACACTATATTATTGTTATGAAGAACACTCCAAATTATAAACTTAGAGTTTTATATAATAAAAATGGTGAACTCAAGTCCATATGTTTTTCAAACTCATCACAATAGATCCTCTGTTGCTTTTAAATACCTTAAGTAATTTGATCATTCAGAACATCTGAGAGACTACAGGGCATGCCTCAGTATTCTAATAATTATATTTTACAGATGAGGAAATGGAGACTCAGAGGGCACATGGCTCGTTAGAGACATGAATTGAAGTCTGGATCTCCAGTGTGCTTCCCACCTAGTGAAGTTGCCTCTCCAGGAGCTGTTTGATCTGTAATTAATTCTTGTTTTCTGCTCAGACATTTCCTTTTGCTTGAAATGCGGCTGTTGCTCTCTCACCTACTTAATACAAGCCAAGACTAAAAGCAAACTAGTATTCTTCTATAGCAATTGATGTCATTTTGAAACTCCCATTTTCCAAATCCACTTGAAAGAAGCCTTGTGCTCTTATGTACTTTTCGTTATAGCAAAAATTGGCAAGTTGGCTGCTGATGGTGGTAAACTATCTTAAGAAACAGAATCCCTTAAATAGAAGGACAGCCAGTTCCTTGTAAACCCAAATAAAAGCCAATGCTTTATAATGACTGTTTCATTAGTGATGCCTTCAAGATTTGGCATGTAAGCCACTCTTTTGCATGTGATGGATTATTTTCATTCAATAGTTTGGTCTGGCATTAATGAACTTCCACTTCCATCTCAGCTGTCGCTGAGCTTCTGAACAGGTAGGGCCATACCATGCCCTGTTTCTTTGGAGGTCCTCCAATTGATACTTCGCTGTGACTTAAGATGTAACAAAAAATCAGGAGTCTAGACTTTAAATAGATGGGTGGAAAAGAATAGGTGGGGTGAATTTTTAAATGGGACAGGTCTTTTAAAAAGATGAAAGGGGAAATGCTGTATAGAAGACCAGATCATTTGTTAGTACTTTGTTATCTTTGTATTCAAGGTAGAGCTAGTTAACACTAAATTTAATTCAGTGCAATGAGGGTTAACAGATGAGGTCCATGATGCATTGAACTGATGCTTTACAGAAACATCAAGATCAATTTTACAGGAATGCCAAGATCAATTCTTATGCCATGATTTTCCTGGAAAATAATTTAGGAAGGTATTCTGTATGTATGTAGTATATCATTTGGTAGCTAGGCTGCTGTCTGATAGGGTAAACTGTTTTAAGTACAGAACCTCTATATAATCCCTACATGTAATAATGTAATTAATATAGTCAAGGGACTGCATCTAACTTTCTGTTCATTATTGGCACAAATACTAAATAACATTTGGAAATGTGTCTATATTTGTCAGGTGTGTGAATATACATAATTCTTGTATTAGTCTGCTCTATATCGTGTATAAATTTTTCATTCTAAATTCACCTTTCATGCTTCATTCTGGCAGGGTTGAATGTCTTATGCATAGCCAGCTAACTAAATTCTTCTGATGTGAGACCAATAAACAGAAATCTCAAGGCAGGTACCCTACTGCTGTTCCTTCATGCCTAAAAAGAACTAGGGGAGTACAGACTCATCCAGAGAACCCTAATCAAATACCTGGTTATCCTCTGAAATGGTTTGAACCTATTTATTTTGTGCAAAATTGTTTCAAGCTTTGTAGTTTGTCTTTCCTGGCAGTATTTCTAGTAAATAAGCTTTTGAGGTTATTTGGAATATATTTTAAGAGCTATAAAAGTATTTATACCTCAACTCAGTCTATATTTCTGCCCATGATAATGTTGCTAAGGAAAAGAAAATAAATATAAAGCTATATTCATAAATACCTCATTGCTGTGTGTTTTGTAAAGGTGAACAACCAGGAACGATCATGTAGCCAACAAAAGAGTTGAATAAATTATAGTATATTACTCAATTTAAAATGATAATTACAGGAAATGTGTAGCAGCATGTTATGATGGTATCAAGTGAAAAGAGCAATTCAAAATTGTGTCTCCGTCATTATGGCAACTGTGTACAAATTGATATACTGAGGATCAGAGGCTGGAGAGCAGTGGGAGGCTGTAGGTGCTCTCTGTGTGTTTCTGTTGTGACAGTGGACCGGGGTGAAAGTTGGATTGCAGAGCCAGGCCATCCATCACAGAGAGAGGGGTTTGTGTTTTACACTAGCGAGCTTGAATTTCATCCAGAGAGAGACATGATCAGATTTATCCTTTGCAAAGATTGGCTGCTGTATGTGGAGGGAACTGGAGCAGGATCAGTGTGATTGTCAGAAGGCTGACCATTTGGCGGGCCCAACCTGGTGGTGCCCTTAGTCTAGAAACATGGAGGGACTCATAGAGGGGCATCAGTTATGCCAGCACTGTCCTAAGACACTAAAATACTATTGCACTTTAAGATTCTTGAACTATGTTTCAAGTGTAAATTTCATTCTACATACATATCCATCTGTATGCAGATCTTTAAAATGTATGCATATGTGAATCCCATCTGCTTCAAGAGAATTTGGAAAATCCTAGCTGAAAATACACATTTTAAAGAATAAAAGAAATAGAAATATCGCGCATTCTTAATGTGTGTTGTATTTGAATAGTCATGACATTTCTTTAAAGTCTGTCCATCTCAAGATGATTTTATTGTAATCGAGTTGCTTTCCTGTTTTATCTACCACAGTGGATGTTTGCTGAGCAGTCACTCAGTTTATATATAATTACATTTCCAAGTATTGTTCAAAAGTTTATGTCCTGAATGGTTCCAGAAAGAATTTAATGCACCAGTACTGGGTTACAAATCCTGGGCTTCAGAACATTGCTAATCCTTGACCCTCCCCTCTCTGTTTTCTCCCTTAGCCAGTATGTCACCATGTGCTAGCCAGTCAATCCGTTCTGCCTTTGGACTCCTTCCTTTCCACCTACCCTGCACACTCACTTCAGTCACTAATCGTTGCTCACCTCCTGGTCTCTGTACAGATAGTATCACTTTAATTTCCTAGTCAATAAAATAAAAAGTTGAATTATATCTATCTCTCTCTATATATATGAATGCAGTTTATAATACATAAAGGGATATGCAAATGTTGGTAGTTGTTATTCTTTCCAGTTTTAAAATTCATTGATTCCATGACTACTAAAGTATTTCATTTGCAAAAGTGAAAACCACATGTTGTTTTCTTCCATTTTGTTCCTCAACCAATAAATCAATGCAGCATTTTGAGTGATGTAGGTTATTTTAACCAGTAAGGGGCATGCTGCTTACGATTTTTAAAAAAAGTTTTGCATGTGCTTTTTTAAATGTGGCAAGAAGTTCAATGGAGTGAAAATTGGATGATTTAAGAAAGGCAACAGGAGACTAAGGAGATAAAAGAAATGTGTATCTATAAAATTAAACATAATTAAGCAGTTTATTTGCATAACTACATCCCATAACTTCCATGGCAGAATAAATCCCTACGTGCTAAAGTGATTAATTTCCTACTGAGAATGACTTTGGGACACTAGAGGAAAAAAATAAATAGTTTCCATATCAAATTTGTTGCCAGAGAGGAAAGTCTTAACAGCTACAGAAGTAGGGCAGAAACTTACTAGAGATTAAGCAGATCCTTGGCTAGAGCCTCACTGTTACAGAGGCTGAATGCCAGCAGCTGATTCCTCAGCGTAGAAACTGAAAGGGCGATTTCACTCCAACCTTAGCCTGCCTTTTCCCTTTCCCTATCACAGCTCACATCCTGTTACTGTAATATCCAGCAGGCTTTCTTCTCAGATGGAACTGAAATCAGTGGAAATATCATTGTGCCTTTGTGTCCTGGTGGTCAGCCCCACCTTGAATGCGGAAACCTTCAAAGCTGAGGTTCCCTCTCTCCTCGCACTGGGATCCTCTGCTTAAGTCAACTAAGAACATTTCCCCATGGTGTGGTGCGAACATTTGAAGGGTGCTCATTTGCAGTAACCTTTTGAGGGAATCTGCGAGTGATGAGTCTGTTGAAAACTTTGGGACTTCTCCCCAGAAAAATAACCATTCAAAATTTTTGCTAAACCTTTAAATGGCTTCTTCCAAACCCCATCAGAGGAATTGGCAGAACTCATATGAGGGCCCCCAAAATTCTAAAGTTCCTTTAAAGTTTTGCTTTCAAATTCAGACATAACTTTGTTTTGCATAAAATGAGCCTTAGCACTACAGTTTTTAATTGGTGACATTTCTTTACCAGTTAAATGCTACTTACCACTGACTGTTTAAAATTCTGGCTTGAATAAATCATTTGGATAAAGAATTCGACTAACACTGAGGTCTTGTGTTTCAGGTCCGACTACAGCCACCTGTCCTCCACCAGCAGTAAGTATCGTTTAAACATCCTTCAGCATTGTCTAACGGTCCCCAGAGAGGTCAGTACCATAGATGCCATGTGTGTACATGGTTTTATAGTAGGTATGAATAACCAAAGGCATCCTTGCCAAAGAATGTGGTACAGGATGCTGTAACTCTGGAAGCGTAGGCTTTTCCTGGAGAATCTGATCATACAGAAATTCAGCCTTGAGGATGTAACCTGGGCTTTATCAGCTGCTTGTGGATGCTTCTAGGAGCATCATCTCTGAAGAATCTGAGGTAGCACTTTCATTGAACAAACATCTATCAGATACCTGCTACCCTCAGGCAAACAGAAAGCTCAGAGCACAATTCCTGGATCCCTGTGGTTGCTCCAGCTCATCTCTTGCAAAATCTCTTCCCTTGCATGTCTGCATCTGCAGGGAAATATCCTTCCCTCTCCAATGGAGGGAACATCTATCTCTGGCAAAATCCTGCAAAGTGTGTTAACAGTTGGAACAGTTATAGCTAAAGTGGAAAAGTGATAGCTAAATTCCCTAATTATAACCTACATTAGTTATACATGCCAATACATATGTACATCGATATACATATATATCAGTGTGTGTAACCGATGTAGGTTATAATTAGGGAATTTAGCTATCACTTTTCCACTTAAATGTGGCTAAAAGGAATACAGACATTTTTATCAATCCATCATCCTGTATTTGTAATTCCTGGCTTATAGGTGGTTATTGTATGTGGCAAAAAATGATCAGGAATATGTTTACAAAGACACTCTAGTTATTTAAAATGTGCTTATATTTAATATTAAAGTACAGGTAAATGTGCTGTGAGAAATTATGCCTCATAACTAGAAAGAATTGAGAGTGATTAAGATTACTACATAAATGACCAAAGCCATTCAGATTGATTGAATACTTATTTTAAATTAACAAAAGTAATTGTCTTATAATAAAAGCCCTGATTGTTTAAATCAGTAAATACTAAATTGTTTTGCCCTATCTCACTAGCCTGTTAAACTCTCAATTCTAAATAGTTCCCAAATGGAGAGACACTTAATTGGATTATTCTATTTATTGATGTTCTGGCTTAGTTTTCCTTTGCAATAACCGACTGAGCAGATAGTTTTATATCTGGATTTGTAATTTAGTGTCAAATTATATTTCATTATTACTATAACTGCAATGAGCAATTTCTGGTCAGTTCAGCCAATTGGAGACTGAATGTTGCCCCTTAGTTATTAAGAACCATTAGTAATAATGAGAATAATGCTTCAGAGATTTGCACTCATTCCCCAAAGCTCCTGCATTTGTAAAACCAGAGAAAGCTCAGTTGAACCCTCTCTCTCTGTGCCACCATTTTCATTCCACTCAGTTTTGCCCAGAGGCTACATTTGTTTTCAGAATGATTTTTCTAAAATACTTGTGTTAAGCCTTAGCTCAATTTGTAGCTCACAAATCAGTCCTCTGGGTCACAACACAACACCTCTGTAGTTATCAAAACTGGTAATTTGGTTTGAGATGTTTTCCTCTCCATTATTTTAATTGCAGTCTCTGAGTTGGAATTTCTATTAGTGCAGCTGGGATCAATACCCTGCTATTGCTCTTCTTTTCTACTTTAAATGTTTAGTGGTTCCTGCCTCACTCTTCAGTGTTGGGGCCTCTTGGTGAGTAAGTGTGTATACGTGTTTCAGTTAGGAAATGTATTTGACTACAAATAATGGTGGGAAATGATGGTTAAACAAGTAGGGATTAGTTTTCCTCTAACCCTTAAGAAAAAGAAAGGAAAAAAAAAAGTCCAAGGAGGCAGTGCAGGTCTGGTGCAGAAGCTCCTTCCGTCATCTGACTACATGGTTCTCAGCTTTTGGCTTCCTTCCTCAGGCTTGTCATGTTATAACATGGCTGCCTCCACCCCAGCCATCACATCTTTGTTCTGGACAGGAAAAAGGAAAGGGGAAGGGCAGAAGGTACCTGCCAGCTGAGCCATCCCCACTTTTTAAGGAATTTTCTCAGAGACTCTACCCAGTAATTTTTATCTCTATTGGCCAGATCTTGGTCACATGTTTATCCCTAGTTACAAGGGAGTCTGAAAAATGTTATGTTTTCTTTGGTTACGTTGTCACATGCTATGGTTCCATTAATAAGGAAGAAAGAGAGAGTGGATACCAGGGCGGGGCGGGTGGGGGGAAGCGGGAAGGGTTGACTGTTCCTGCCTCAGCACCAGCAAGGTGCCTGGCCTGCCTCTCCTCCCAGCCAGAGCATAAACCCTGGCCCCACCCACTTTCAGGAGAAGGCCCCTGGAGCAGTCAGTGAAGAGTAACATAGTTGACTCTCTGAAAAGATTTGGAAACAATTTTAAAACCTAAAGTCTTAAATCCTTTAAAGTATCAATTTGACAATGCTACAATAAGAAAAAAATATTTTCGGCCGGGCGCGGTGGCTCAAGCCTGTAATCCCAGCACTTTGGGAGGTCGAGACGGGCGGATCACGAGGTCAGGAGATCGAGACCATCCTGGCTAACACGGTGAAACCCCGTCTCTACTAAAAAATACAAAAAACTAGCCGGGCGAGGTGGCGGGCGCCTGTCGTCCCAGCTACTCGGGAGGTGGAGGCAGGAGAATGGCGTGAACCCGGGAGGCGGAGCTTGCAGTGAGCTGAGATCTGAGCCACTGCACTCCAGCCCCGGCCACAGAGCAAGACTCTGTCTCAAAAAAAAAAAAAAAAAAAGAAAAGAAAAAAATATTTTCTAAGTAGATTTTTAAAATAGTGTTTCCCCACAAACTGCATAATCACAGGGGTCTGAGTGGAGAAAAGGGTAGTGACTTTGTTATTTATCCTGAGTGATTTAGTTGCAGGGCCTCTCCCAGTCACAGTCCAGACTTGGGGTGGCACTGTCTGTGTCCAGAAGGGTCCCAGGCTGCCCCTGCCCTACAGCTGCATTGTCCCAGTCCCAGTTGGACATCCTGGGAGCAGCTCCTGCATCTCATTGTCATTCTGCCACTGCTGTCAGCCTCTCTCGACTCAGTGACTTTTGAATGATTCCTGATTCCTGTTGGGAATTGAGAGTTAATTCTAATCATTCACTATTACAAAGTGGATTTTTCTACGTCTGCAAGTGGTTCTTACTCAACATTCACGTGATGCTTTTTTACCCGTTTGTTCCTGAGTTCACAGGCGCAGAAATGCTTCCTTGGGGTGAGCTAGCAGGAGCATCCACCTTGTTGCCTGTTTGTCCACAGCTGAGTTTTCATTACTAGGGATTGTAACGAGACCTCCCTCCAGAGAGCACCGTTTTATTTAGTTGTTGTCTTTTTCCTCAAAATGCAGGGGGCTGCTTCCTCATGCCAGCTGCCGCATGGGAGAAAAAGAAAAGTTATCACTAAGTGTAAGGTCTTAGAGTAGTGGCGTGGTTAGGTGTCCTGAGTTCTAGTCCCAGTTCCACCATCAATTAGCCACAGGCTCTTGGGTCATTCGCCCTCTCTGGGCCTTCGTTTCCTCCTCTGTAAATAAGATGGTTGGGCTGGAAAGCCTTTAAGGGCCCTTCCAGAAGCTCTAGGAAGCTGAAATAGGAATTTCCAAGAAACTCCTCTACAAAGAGATGGAAGGAAGGAGGAGGAAAGAAAGAAGCAGGGAAGTACTGAGGCACTTACACCTTTTCTCTTCGCTCTCTTTTTGGCCCAGAATACAAATCTGGAGGCCTGGGCATCCTGTCTTGTGGCCTGTAGTGTAAATCCTAAAACAAGGGACGGCCAGAATCAACCCGAGCTTCTGTGAACTGTGAGCTGCCTGTAGGTTGGTCACAGGAGAGAGACTGTGGTGAAAGGCAGCTGCTGCTGTCTCCCTCCCCTCACAGAACTGCACAGGTCTAGGGTAGGGGCAGGCATGGGGACTGCTGGGCACCGCCCTCTTTTCCTCCACCTCACAGATCATGGAACTGCACTTCGCCGGCTTGTCCTCTATTCCTGGCCAGATCTGGGGGGCGTGGCCGAGGGGCTTCTTTAATGGATAGTTTGGTTTTGTCTGGGTGAATTTTTTCCAGTTGCAACTGTGTCATTTACCTTGAAAGGTTGACAAGGAAGGCAGGATTTTTATTTTATTTTTTTCAATGTTTTCCGAAAGGCTAAACACACTGTTGGCACTCAGGAGATCTCAATAACTCATAATACTTGCTATGGAAGATTAATTTTTACTTCCAGAATCCTGTTTTTCCAGAAACCTGGTGAGATCATCAAGCCACTATGTACAATTTACATTCTCATGCGGTTTAAATAAAAGGGGGGAAATTATTTATAAATGAGAGAAAAGAAAAACAATAATTATGCCAGGAAAAAAAATCAACTCTGCCACGTAATGCTAATGACATCTGTATCATGTGTGATTGAATATTTCCATTCAAATTAAGATTATAATCATACTTAGAGAATTACTCTTAGAAGGTATTAGGAACTTAAAAATTATATTTTTAGGAAACTATGACATTTTTTGAGGATATCTAGCCCCAGAATAAGCCGATAGGAAATAGTCAAAGAACTAACCAGTCCTATTTGAGGCTGTTCTGAAGGAACCTTCTATGTTTTATCACCTCATTTTACCTCTAAAACTGTTCCTCCTCAAAACTCAGGATAGTCATGAACTCTTTATCTGGCACCTTTAGGAAGTGCCAGCGATGGCAGGAATGCCTTGTAGACAGCAGAAAGCACAAATGGTAAAAGACTGGGTGAAGTGATAGAGGGCTTCTCCTAGCCCCTTGACAGTTCCCTGAGGAATTCTCTGTGGCTGTGGAAGTCAGGGAGAAAAGGCCATGAACAGTGTGCTCTGCTGATCTGAGCCTGGGAACATGTACCAAGCTGTGCAAAAAGGCACACATCATGGGTGGCTGTGAGGCACTGAAACTGCTTTTCAACCTACTGGGGCCTCAGATTCCTGCCCACTTCCATTTTGGCCCTACCTTCTTTTTCCAGCTTCCTGCTGTGTCCCTCCAGTAACTCAGATAGCCTCTCTCCCAGCTGACATCCTCCCTGCTGCTTTCCTGGGGTTGCCGTGTCTGAACTGCCCTCAAAGCAGCCTCAACTAGGCGTAGCTGCTGCTCGGGACCCCTGGATACACTCTTATTGAGGGAAAAGGGGTCAGGTGGATCACACGTGTTTTTCAGCTAGGCAAGTCCGGGTGTCTTGGTTAATTACAAGCCACTGTAGCTGGTCTAGAATCACCACCAGGGCTTGTCGGTTCTGCTTCGCTGCCCTGTCTGGGAAGACATCGCATCCCTTCCTGAGACTGTCTTTTCTCACAGCTGTCTCTTTCCACATAAATGCTGCCTTCTCCCTCTAGTTTCTCAGTCATTTCAACATTTTCTTACAGGTTCAGGATACTGATGCAATAAATGTTTTGATTTTGGCCTTGGCCACATTTTTGCAACCCCTCAGCATTTTGGAGGGAAAGATGAGCTCATTGTGACATGATTAAGCAATTACATTTGTGATAAGCCAATGTAGGAGCTTTGAAAGCAACACATGGAAAAGATATGATTGCATACCGTAGAACTCCTCACCAATGGGGAATACGTGAATACATATGATCTGTATCTCCATATCCAAGAGCTAAATTCAGACTTGGGATAATGAAGTATTTATTATTTTCTTTCTGTTTTCATTAGAGAAGATGATAACTTATTGACAGATTTGGCTCATTTTAGAGCCAGTTTTTTATCACATCTCCAGAAAAGGAAGATCAATGTGTCAGAAGAGATGCTAGTAGCCAATTTAACTTTTATCCATTTGTAAATGTTAGTCTTCATTTTTTCTTCTGTGTAAAATACTTTCCCTATAATTCTCAAAACATTCTTTCAGAGTCTTATTCCATAAGATCTAAGCAAAACTCAAATCTGTTTAATTCTCATAAAGAACAGTTTTAGCTATTGAACTTGCTTTATTTTGTGATTAGCATGAAGCTGGCAGTGTTCACAGGTTTGTGAAAAGACTCAAGCATCCACCTCTTCCATCCCCAGCTTCACACCCTACTGCAGTAAAAGTGTCATAAAGAAAAGTCACCAATATTCTCTAAATTAGAATGTAGTCGCTTAGAGTTA
Organism: Trachypithecus francoisi; assembly: GCF_009764315.1. NCBI lineage: Eukaryota > Metazoa > Chordata > Mammalia > Primates > Cercopithecidae > Trachypithecus > Trachypithecus francoisi. The sequence continues at coordinate 65,951,756 of NW_022681463.1, read as the reverse complement.
GTTGTATACCTTGAGTGTCTCTGTTCAGGTCTGCCCCATTTTCATTAGTTTTTTACTTCCTTAGCTTCCAAAGGGCTTATTAGTAATACTAATGATTGCTTGATATACTGTAATAAACCCAGCAGTTGACATAAAACAACTGAAAGCACTGGGGAGATGGTGTACTTATTTCCAAGTGGGGAAAATCATAGGGTTTTGAATTTCTACTCTACCATCCACAGAGCTGGAAGCACTTGAGTGTGCAACTTCCAGCCAACGAACCCCAAATAAGAACTATTTCCATTTTTATTACATTTAAGACCATGTCCTGGCACAACAGTCATGTTTATTCACACAACTGTTCTCAAAGGAGATTCAGGGTGAGCTGTGGCACAGCTGGAATGAGTCTGCAGCCCTGGATCGGGTTCTCCATGAGGGGCTGAGTGTTGGTCGATGGTGTCAGTGATAACGTGTTCCATCTTGGTGTGTGGTCATGGCTGTAGAAACAAGTGAGGAACCACTGAAATGCTGTACATCTGGACAGATCAATCTGATTTCCTTATCCAGTCTGTCTTCTTTTGTGGCTTTTCCTTCAAAGTGACTGCAGAATTAAAGCTTTTACTCAGTAGTGTCTATTGCATTCCAGGAATGGGGCATCCGGTATACTTATAGCTACT